>NW_023336281.1:1415268-2830536 GCF_013340325.1 Aspergillus tubingensis
GGCATGGTGCCCAAGACTCTTGTTGTTAGTTCGACAAATTGTTTATCATTCTTCTCCTCTCCTCTCGCTTCGCCGGTAGTAATTAGACGCAGCCCACTGTGGAGCGCTCATTCCGGGGCCCCCAGCATCTGGGTGCGACGATATCGCGCCGTCTGGCCTTCCTACGGCATCACCACCCCAATCCCGGATCCTAATCCACAGTTCCCCATCTCCCGCTCGCCTTTCTGCTTCCAGACAGGCTATGCGCTCTGCGCCAAACGGCCCTCGCGTCCCTTCCCCCCACCGTTCCTGTCTCCGCCCTCTTCCTCCTTTTCCGACCCGCTGACCACCCACTACCTGAGTCAGGATAAGAGATTATCCGTCCGGGGGGATCTGGTCCGCGGCCTGAACAACGGCGACGATGCTGTTTTAGTGGCGGAGAATTACCTCGCCGTGAACGATGGGGTCGGGGCGTGGGCAACCAAGCCGAGAGGTCATGCTGCGTACGTTGTTCTGTCCCTCTGTACTAGTCTCCGCGGACCCCTACCCCTACTGACCCCAACTGGATCCCGTCTCATACCCTTCCCGTGTGCTGACTTGCCCTTCCTGGTTGATATAGGCTTTGGTCTAGACTGCTCCTCCATTACTGGGCCCTGGAACTTGAACGAGAACCCAATGGCCAGTCCGAGTTAGATCCTATCGGCTATCTCCAACGCGCATACGAGGAAACCATTCGAGCAACGACCTCCCCAGGTGAATGGCTGGGAACAACTACATCCGTCACAGCAATACTGCACTGGAAGCGCGATGCTACGGGAAACATACGGCCCTTGCTCTACGTGACTAATATAGGTGACTGCAAGATCTTTGTCGTCCGGCCTAGCGAGAAGAGGATCGTCTTTCGGACCAAGGAACAATGGCATTGGTTCGACTGTCCTATGCAGCTGGGCACCAACAGCGTCGATACTCCCCAGAAGGATGCAGTCCTTTCCTTGATTGATGTGCAGGAGGATGACCTTGTGGTGGCCGTGTCAGATGGTATCGTGGACAATCTGTGGGAGCATGAGATCCTGACGATCATCCTGGATAGTCTGGAAAAGTGGCAGCAAGGACGTCATGAAGACAAGGACTCGGAGTGGGCACCTCCGGCTGTGATGGCGGACGAGCAGATGGTGTTTATAGCGAGGGAGCTGCTCAAGTCTGCTCTGGAGATTGCCCAGGATCCCTTTGCGGAGAGTCCGTACATGGAGAAGGCGGTGGATGAAGGACTGGCCGTGCAGGGTGGTGAGTGTCTTCGCATACTGTTTCAGTGAGGTAAACTAATCTTGATACAGGGAAAATGGACGATATCAGTGTGGTAATCGGCTCTTGCAGGAGGAGGACGTAATCGACCTATCTACCGGTTCTCTGCACGCAGGCAGTGGGTTAGGGGGTGAAGCAGGGCTTACACATCTCATGTCAGCACGGAGTTGACTTGCACAGCGTTTCATACTTTGACTTCCGCACAAACCTACGTCTGGAGGTTTGTGACAGAGGGCGATCGGCAAGATAGCAGATGTCCGAATCAACTTCGGCTCGGCCATCGGACAATCGCTTGATTACATTGCATACGCACTATATGTGCATGGCATGGGTGGTGTATATGTTGCATGTTGGGATCTGGGGCCCTTTCAGGACCGGTTCAAAGGGGAGGTAATGGCGTTTGTGGGACATTTGACGTTTCGGGCTATATATAATCTACTGGCACAGCGACATAGACTATTGCTTATTATCATTGCATAAATACCCGTGACATATTCTGCCAATCTATCAAACTTTACTTATTGGGCAAAAAGTAAACACGTACCATCCTCCTACACCCTAAATCAGTACATGGCCAACCCATTTTTTTTTTCAGCCATACACACTACCACACATACAACTACACAATCCCCCCCCCAATCACGAAATGAAACAAAAACAAAAGAGAAAAAGAAATTGCCTCCACGCGGGATCGAACCGCGGACCTCATCATTACTAGTGATGCGCTCTACCACTGAGCCATAGAGGCGATTTGAATGAAAGATGGCCCCATAATTGACTCCATCAACGGCCGCTTAGCCAGCCCACGCACAGACCAACATCCCGAGCTCTCTCCTCCGCCCGGCAAAAAAAAGTGACCGCCGACGCAAAGAAAAAAAAGTCCAATTGCACCAACCCCAAATCCCATCACAGGTTATACATACTACATATTAACGCACCTCAGACGACCAGACAGTCAAGATGAGGGCCAAGCGATCCAAGAAGTACCGCAAGCTCATGCACCAGTATGAGCTTACGTTCGGGTTCCGTGAGCCGTATCAGGTTCTGGGTATGCAGACATCCATTTATCCATCCATTGATACTATCATGTCAAGGATAAGAGTATACTGACTAGAAAATGTGACAGTCGACTCCAATTTCCTCCGCGCCGTTCACTCTTTCAAAATGGACCTGATTCCCGCTCTGGAGCGCACTCTTCAAGGCAAACCCAAGCCTCGTATGTTGCCCCGGATATCAACCATAACTACAATGAATGATCTAACGCAATGAAATAGTACTCACAAAATGCTCTCTCGCCGCAATAATGGCCTCTCAACCCATCAACCCTAAGACCAACAACCCCTACCGCCCCGACCACCTCCCCCCACCCACCACTCTCCCTCTCCGCCACTGCTCCCACAACGCCGACTCGACCCCCATCGACGAAGTCGAGTGCCTGCTCTCCCTCCTCTCCCCGTCCGCCGAGAGCAAAAAGAACAAGGAACATTACATCCTCGCGACAGCGGACCCGCACAACGCCAAGGACAAGTCCGCGACGGACAACACGTCCGCTGGACGGAAACGCAAGCGCGACGCAGAGGATAAGGCTGAGGCGGCGTTGCGGAAGTCGAGGTTGCTGCGGCGTCAGGCTCGGTCGATTCCGGGTGTGCCGATTGTGTATGTGAAGCGGTCGGTGATCGTGTTGGAGCCGATGAGTGATCCGTCGGATGCGATTAGGGAGGGTGTGGAGAAGGGGAAGTTTAGGGTTGGGTTGAATGATGAGGCGAAGAAGAAGACGACGACAGCTGCGGACGGGGAGAAGACGAAGAAGAAGAGGGATTTGAAGAAGCCCAAGGGCCCGAATCCGTTGAGTGTGAAGAAGCCGAAGAAGAGGGCGCCCGAGGGTACCACTGCCGGGAAGACGGAGAAGCCGAAGAGAGAGGCGGAAGAGAGACCTACTGCGGAGGAGAGGGACGGTGAGGATGGTGATGCTGCGCCGAAGGCGAAGCGCAGACGTCGTCATCATAAGGGCGGTGCTGGGAAGATGGAGGGTGATGGTGAAGGTGGTGCGGAAGCTGTTGCTGCTGCTGGTGCGCCGGCTGATGCCATGGATGATTGATTGCTTTGCTAAGGTGCTACTTTTCTTTTAACTTGACTTCATGGTACGGCGTTCGGCGGACGAAATAAAAAAGTGTCCATATGAATTGTGTATAGGTAGTTATCATCGATATTGATAGACGATTCCAACATCCAACATACCCATCCCAGCACAACATAAACATACACCGAAGAAGCAGTAGCAGCATAAGAAGAGAGAATGATATGATATAGTATAATATAATCCCAAACGCCAATCAAAATAAGCAAACCACATGCACCCAGCCAGCCCATCAGACACATACATCAATCATATCATACACACCACCAGTACCACTACCAGCACCCCACCCTATCCCATCAACCAAGCGCAAAGTGACAGATTTATTTCTCCGCCGAGCTCGAACCCGAAGAAGCAGAAGCCAACGAAGAAATCGACCCCGTCTCCGCAAGCGCCTTCTCCTCAGCCCAAATACGCTCAATCTTCTTGCGCTTCTCCTTCGCCTCATCCCGGTTGCGCTTTGCGCGAGCATACCGCTCCGCCGCTAGACATTTGTTCACGTCGCGCTTGACATCGTTGCATCCACCCAGGGCTTTGTGGATGAAGCCTCGGGCGTGGCATTCGTCCAGGGCGGTCATGATTTCTTCGCAGTCTGTTGGGGGAGAGAGTTAGTTCGGTGCTTGGTGTGGTATGGTGTGGTATGATGTGATCTGATGTCGGTGATGGAGAGATGGGGAGGTTGTAACGTACTTGCGTTGTATGGGGTGTGGAGGTGGGAATGCATCTTGACTGTTGTTTTAACGGTATCCGTCTGCTGAGTGGGATGTATGGAGATCTCAATTGAAGTTCTATATGTCAATCGGTCCTAACTGCATTAATGATCCATATATGGAAATGGAAGATCGATTTCTTTCCGTAAAAGCCGGGCGGTGAACGACTTATCGGGTATTATTCTGCCGGGCGGGGGAAAGAGAAAAAAAAATTATTCGTTTTTTCTTTAGTTTCAACTAATTGCTTGTCGACGGGGAATTTCTTCTGTTGGCATTATTTTCTATTTGGACCATTGTGAGGAATTTGTGGTTTCCTCTTTTTGTGTCTTATATTCTTGTCCGAGTTTGCACCTGTATAGGTTGAGCAAATCGCCTACGGCAGGATCTCTCCACAATCATTCTTCTTTTTTTTCTTTTCTTTTCTATTCACGATTGATTGCTTCTCACGATGTCTATGATTACTACTTCCGCTTGGGTGCGGCGCGGAGTCGCTGCCCAGTTTCCTACGAAATATGAGATCAATGAGGAGGAAATGGATCGTATATCGAAGCTTGCGCGCATGCAGCTTGAAGAGGCGCAGGGTGATTTGAAGGCTGCGCAGGAGGATGAGGAGATGGAGGAGGATAAGAAGGAGGGTGCGGATGATGCTATGGAGGATGACTCTAAGGAGGAGGAGAAGGTTGAGAAGAAGGATGGTGCTGCGGAGTGAGTTTTCCTGTCTCATATATACCGTTGGATTGGATTTGCGTTACGGAGTGATGGACAGGGACGAATGCTAACATTTGATGATGAAAGTGACGACGATGACCTGAAGGAATACGATCTGGATCACTACGACAGCGACGAGGTCGACGAGGACGGCGAAAAGATTACCATGTTCGGCAATGTCAAGTCGCTCGCCTATCACCAACCCAACGAGGAGGACCCGTACCTGGTTATGCCGCCGGAGGAGGAGGACGAGGAGAGAGAGGAATTGCAGATTATGCCGACGGATAACCTGCTGTTGGCGGGTAAGGTTGAGGACGAGGTTGCTCACTTGGAGGTCTACGTCTACGAGGATGCCGCCGATAACCTCTACGTTCACCACGATATCATGCTTCCCGCTATTCCGTTGGCGTTGGAGTGGTTGGACATCCCCGTTGGTAAGACGGCTGAGGGCCGCACTACCGGCAACTTCGTGGCTATCGGAACAATGGAGCCTGACATTGAGATCTGGGATCTCGATGTTGTCGACAGCATGTACCCCAACGCGATCCTGGGACAGGGCGGTGCCGATGCCGAGAACGGCGCGAAGAAGTCCAAGAAGAAGAAGGCCAAGGCCAACGACGAATACCACATCGACTCGATCCTCGCTCTGGCTGCGAACCGCCAGCACCGCAACCTCCTGGCCTCTGGATCTGCCGATCGCACCGTGAAGCTCTGGGATCTCCAGACCACCAAGTGCGCCAAGTCCTACTCCCACCACACCGACAAGGTGTGCGCGTTGGAGTGGCACCCGACCGAGTCTACCGTCCTGCTGAGCGGTAGTTACGACCGCACCGTGGTTGCAGCGGATATGAGAGCCCCCGACTCCAAGGCCCGCTGGGGCGTGGATGCCGATGTCGAGAACGTGCGCTGGGACAAGCACGACCCGAACTACTTCTACGTGACGACGGATGCCGGTATGGTGTACCGCTACGATGTGCGCAACATCCCCGCCTCGCCCAAGGAGTCCAAGCCCGTGTGGACGCTGCAGGCACACGACTCGTCGGTGTCGTCGTTCGATGTCAACCCGACCGTGCCGGGCTACCTGGTGACCGGATCAACGGACAAGTCCGTGAAGCTCTGGAACGTTGAGAACGACAAGCCCAGCATGGTGGTGTCTCGCAAGTTGGAAGTGGGCAAGATCTTCTCGACCACTTTCGCGCCGGATGCTGATGTGAGCTTCCGCCTGGCTGTGGCGGGCAGCAAGGGCGTGGTCCAGATCTGGGACACCTCCACCAACGCGGCGGTGCGTCGTGCTTTCGTCTCGCGGATGCCTTCCCTGGAGGGAGAGGTGCAGGAACGTCTGGTCGGTATTCAGCCCGATCAGGATGAGTCGGATGAGGAGGAAGGCGTGCAGGAGGTTGGAGCGGCGCAAGGTGCGGATGGCTGGGAGTCGATGGATGAGGATTGAATAGATGCAAATGAGAAGGAAGCTTAAAGCCGGACGCCTTCAGGCTGGATGACCGCAGTTGAAAAAAGAATGGAAGTAAAAAGAATGGATCTACGGGAGTTCTACTACTTATAGATAGATATTTTGAGAGTACATCTTTTGCAATGAAAACGTTGTGATACCCCAATAACATTTCACCTGACTAGTCAGTCAGTCAGCCAGTCAGTTAATTTAGATGTGGTTGACGAGAGCGGACGGAATGAAAGTCGATGAATAAGCTGGAAGCGATGAAAGTGATTGATGAATTGAATGAATGAAATTGATCGACCGGCAGAATACCCAAACCAGATATCGTCTGATACGGTCTCGAACACCAATCACATGCTCACGATGAGGCGAGTGGACGGGTCCGGTGATTGCATTTTTCATTTAGAGCAAGCATCTCGTCTGCAAGGCCTAAAGTAGATGGAGATGTGGTAGTCAGTAGATGAGGATGGTCGTGATGAAGAATTCTAATCTGCATCGTACATTTGTTGCTGGGGTGAGTCGTCGTGGAAACTTCATCCGAGAAGTAGTAACTTGGTGGCAATGGGGTCCGGGGGTCTAGTTAGGTATTGGCGTGCGGTACGGAGTAAGGTGCTTACATACTATTATGTAGATGGTCACTTTACTTTTATTAAATAGTAGTAGAGACTAATGAGTCTAATAATGTTTATTAAAAAGCAGAAGCTCATCGCACAGCATACCAAGAAAGTATAGTATACTCCTCACAAAAGGACATCGAGGCGAAAAGCACAGGTCAAGTGTACAAGTGTATAAGCGGGTGAAAACCACCGCCCAGTTTATTAAGTTGACCCACAGGTGGGGAAACAAAACGAAAAAGAAAAAAGAGGCACTCAGTGGTTTGACCCGCCCGGCATCTCCGTCTGGTCTTAGTTTTTAGTTTAGTGTGGTGGTACGTACAACCCCATTGTTCAGAAAAGAACCCTCATGGAACGGATCGCGGATTCTATCCGACAGGCACGGTACCTACATTAGAGAGGGTCCAAGTATGTAGGTAGGAGATTAAGCCTGTCTTTCAAGGACGGACGCGATGTATGTAGGAGGACCACTCACACTACTCCCCCCCTTCCTTTCGACGTCATGTCCAGCTTGTTTAGTTGCATGCAACTTCCCTCCTTCCCCTTCAGCTGGGACGGCAGATTGTTTCAATTCCCCACCGCTCAGGGCACATGGCGGTTTCCAATGGCCAGCCGCGATGCCGTTCCTGGCGTTAAGCCGACACCACTTGGCCTTAGTTGGTGTAGCCTCGGTGGTGCTGCCGTTTGACGACGCCCACTTGGGTTTAGTCTGTGTATCATTTTTCCTATCGTTTTTTGAGCTCGGTCGGCTTTTAATCTAGACTAGACGGTCTATACTATCTACGGAGTAGATATCTGGAGGGGATACTCGGGAGAGTCCCGCCCTATCAAGGGCTCTCTTTCTCTTTCTTCAAGGTACGTTGAGTACTATGTAGGAGGGAGGGGGGGGGGGGTGGAATTTTAGATTTTTAACCTCCTGAATTCCAATACGCCAAACACGCGCCGGGATGAAGCTTTGGGTCGGTCCCTGAATTTCCTTTATTGTTTTTGTTGGTGGCCACCCGACAAAAGCAAATGACCGGGGGACGATGGTCAAGGCTGTCCTGTCCGTCCGACCATCGAATCGAATCGCACGACTAGCCGCGCCTGACTGCCCTGCTTGTCTCCGTCGGAGCAGCGGAGAAAAAAAAAAGATGTGGGAGGAGAGGAGAGGAAGCATCAGGACTCCGTAGTTCGTTGTTATTATTATGCTGGCTGTTTCGCTTGTTTCTTTGCTGCGTAGCCCCGTAGAATGCGTATCCATGGTTGACTGTTGGCGAACAGGTGGTTCTCGACCATCGCCCGCATCATTACAAGGCGCCAGGCGAACCGTTGGAGAAAATACCGAAGGCAAAGTTTTCCCACTTTCATAACTCTATCCCACTCTTCCAGTTGGTCGGCTAAAGACCCTGGCGAACGAGTCGCGACTCAAGGATCCGATCCAAGGGTTATTGACTGGGTCGCTGAGAAAAGAGAGCAGTCGAATCAGGGCTTGCTATTAGCCCTTTTCTGCGTGCTTAAATTCATCATCTTGAATTTTAGTACCCACTCAGGGGACTGGAAAGAGAGAAAGAGACCTGAGAGGAAGCCTGAGAAAAGAGTAAAGTAGAGAAAAAGAGGGGGTAAAGACAAGGCCCAGAATCACGGCGGGAGAGTGGTTCCATCCACCTCATCCATCATTTCATCCACTCACTCACTCACTCGCCTCTTTTCCCCCCCTCTTCCCTTTTTCCTTCCCTTCCCTTTTCTCTCTCTCCTCCTCTCTTCTTCTGACCTTTACTTTCCCTTCCCCATTCCTCCCTGGGGGACTCCGATTTATTTCCTGCACCATTCCTTTTTGATCCTTTTTTCCATTCTTCCAGTCCCAGATCTGTGTATCCTGGATTCTTTCCTTCATACTTTTATTTCTTCCCAACCCTTATTTTATTCTATTCACATCTCGCCCGTGGCGCGTCCTGGTTGTCCGCCCCGATCTTCCCTGTCCCATTTATCCGTGGTGCTACCGTGCTGCTGCAGTATCTCTTCGCCCCCTTGAGTCTAGCAGCCCACCTTCCATTTCCCGAGCACCACCACTCATTCCATCCGCCCTATTTATTATTTTTCTCTGCTGTGCAAGGAAAAAAGCAAAAAAACAGGAATTAAAGAAAGAAGAGAAAGAAGAAATTAGAGGAAGTTCTGCCTTCATTTAGACACGGATTTCCTCTCCGCTGCGACAACTTGGTTCTTGTTTGACAGCTCATCCACTGTATCTGATAACGGACATTCCGGTGATCGATCTTCCATTCCTTCTCTTACTCCACCCCGCGATCGGCCATCAGCATTCTTTCCTTATACCGCCAAAGGAGTCAGTCTCTCGCGAACGAGGAGACGGTTACGGAAAACCCTAAAATAGCAAAAAGCAATATTGCTTGTACAACTATCGACCTTTCCCGGCCAGCTGCATATCTGCCATTATATCTGAGCCCGACCGCCTAGTCTGCACCTCCCAGCACTTATCGTCAATTGCGTTCTCGACTACACCTTAATTTCCCGAATATCGTCACCATGGCTTTGGCTAGAGCGTTCACCAAGCGCAGCAAGCGCCCCGAGGTCTCGGCACCGATGCCATACCGGGAACCACATAAGCACGCTGGTCCGATCAATCGAGACAAGATCTCGGCTCCCGTGGAGTTGTTGTCGACGACGAACATGCTGGCTTACAATGCGCCCGACATCCATTCGGCAACTTCGTCTTCTACCTCGTCATTGCAGTCGCCCGACGATTCGGAAATGTCTTTCACACAACGCAGTTTTGGGTCGCCACTGACTACACCCGATGAGTCGCCCATCGAGCCAAACCCATTGCCTTCCTATTTCCCGAAGCGATCTGCCACCATCACGAGCCACCCTCGCTCCTCGACATCGACCAACTCCTCTACGGATGCGCCACTGGTTCCCAAACGGGCGCTCTCCCACACCAAGCGGACCCACCAAGAGCTTGCTCGCCAGCGTTCCTTGTCTCGGCTATCCCCACCTCCTTTGAACTCGTTGCGCAATGCATCTGCTGCACGTCAGACACAGGATAGCTACAAGGCCGAGCCCCATCCATTTAGCAAGGAACTCGAGCAAGTGAATGAGGTGGTTGAGGAGTTCGGTGGCACCCGTATACTCGACGATGAGGAGCTGATTCTACGAGACAAGGGATTAATGAAGTTCACCGCAGATGACTATCTCGTGGAGATCGAGGCCCTTTATGGCAGCGTCTTTGATGATTATCTTGGTCCGATAGGTACGGGGGCATGGCTTTGAATCATGACCCTGTTCGCTGTTTTACTTTCTCTACCATCTTTTCTTTACTTTTTTTGACTTCCGAGGGATTCCGCCTGGAGGGCTCTGGATAGGAACTGGATATTCCCTTCCCTCGCCAGGATTGACTTGTGCCATGACCCACTCATATTCACTCTTTAATGTCTTGTGATCTAATTAGTCGGTTTCATCCTTTTTGAATTAGCTAGATACCACTGGGAGGAGCTTGATCTATCATCCCCAGATTTGCTTTTTTTTTTCTTTCTTTTTACTGGTTGCAGAATGGTGGTTCCATGTTGCGTGGATCGAATTATTCGCTTTGCTGACTGGCTATGTGACGGACTGACATGTCTAACGAGGTTCTCGGATCTGTATACTTCTTCCTTAGCGTCGTTTTGAATGCGAAAGACACTTGCCAGAATTGCTTTTTATTGGATTTATCTTGTAACAATGGAACGATACATCAGAAAGTTCTGCATCTCATGCATGTGCATACATTTGCGTACAGTATCTCTTTTTCTTGATCCACCTGGTGGACTTCGAGGAAATGTATAACCCGATCGGGTAAGGCTGTTGCGCGCTGGTCACGCGCTGGTCACGAGCTGGCAGCCTGAGGCTCCACATCCGCCCCACACCCAAAAAATTTCACTGTCGAGTTTCTGCTTCTCCGCTTCGTCTGCTTTCTTCCTAGTTCTTACTCCAGACGGGCTCCCCTTCAACTGCTGGTCTGTCTCCCTCCCACACACTCGTGCATCGCAGTGTTTTCAGGGTGCGTGTGCTGGACAGTCCGATGAAGGTATCTTTCGCCTTCCTTACTCCCAAGCGCGCTTGTTATCTGTAGCAACAGCAGGTGGATCATCTCTCGACTTGCAACTGGTCGGGTCGTGTGCTCTGCTTACAAGATCTGTTCCCATCTCTTAATATCCCACTCCTCGCGTGTGATACTGTGAGAGTGCAACTCATGATTGGATCTGGGGTCCTGTTTCAAGCACTCCCCAGCCATTTCATTATTATAGAACCGTCGATCCTGGCATGGTCGTCCTTGCCACCGCCTCCCGCACCGCAACGATCGCACCCAGGCCGACGACCAATTCATCCAAGATGCTAGTTACATCATCACCTGTGTCCATTCTAAAAACGCCTAAGAGCACCCCATCCACGACTGGGATTAAGCACAGGATGATGATGGGGGACGACTACAGCGATCTCTCCCTGTCCCCGTCGTCCTCGTCCGACGCGGAAACCAGCCCGAGTCCTCGGAAGCGGACGCGAGTGAAGTTTGATAAGGAGGTTTTAATGGTGCCATATAAAGAGGAACCTGAGCCGGAACGGAAGCCAGAGAAGAGCGCAGCCGTCGTCCGCGAGGAGGTGCGCAGGGCCATCCAACGGCATGTCTCTGGCACTGACAGCGAGGCGTACGACCGCATCAAGGAGACTTTTGCGGTGGACCCGCGGCGCCGGGATGAGGACAACATGTTTGCCTACGATGTACCTACACATACGTCCTTGAGACATCATCTCCTGGGTCTTTTGTCAAATGTTGCGTCCTTGGATCGCAGTTGCAACGGACTGGTCCAAGCTGTGCTGAATAGTGTATGGCTGGGCCGGGACGAGTCGTACATCAAGTTGTATATACGCTTTCTCGGTAACCTTGCCGCTGCCCAGGGCAGCTATCTGGGGGCTGTGCTCAAAATGCTGGTCAACTTTCTGGGAGAGCTTCCCAAGGACACGGGGAAAATCCCTGGTTACCCGTCTGTGCATGTTCCGGTGCTTTACTCCCGCGTGCACTTGGCTTTGCGCCATGTTATGCAGTTGATTCCGTCTGGTAGTGGAACGCTGTCGCCTCTTCTGTCTGCCCAATTTCCTTTTGCTTCCGATTCGGCCAAGGCCAACATTGCGTATACGCGGAACCTCATCCGAGTGATCAGCTATGCCCCGGAGCTTCAGGGCGATATCCTTTCCCTGATTACGGAAAAGCTTGTCAAGATTGATGTTCACATTCAGGTGGACCTGGAGGACATCGAGGATGAAGTCGGTGAGGATGTCCTGCAGGGAGTCTCTCCGGAATCAGTCATGATCGAGGAAGATGATTCGGAAGACGACGATGACAACGACTCCGTCCTTAGCGACGATTCGGTAGACGATGAATCCAAGCGAATCAAGGCCATTCGGGACAACATCCTCAAGCTGGATGGCATGATCGACACCATGTTTGAATACTACGCACCTCCGTTCACGCTAGGCTCCCTGGACGACAAGGAGAATGCCTTCGATCTTCTGATGAGCCATTTCCAGAACATTATTCTCCCCACATACCGCTCGCGCCACTCCCAATTCCTCCTCTTCCACTTCTCCCAGTCATCTCCCATCCTTGTGGACCGCTTTGCTGCGATGTGCACCGAACTCATCTTCAACAAGACGCAGCCAGCCATTATGCGTCAATCAGCTGCTGCTTATCTCGCCAGCTTCGTTGCTCGCGGAGCTCATATCTCTGGCGAGGTTGTCCGGGATGTGTTCGATCTGCTGGGAACGTATCTGAACAGCCTCCGTCTTGATTATGAAGCCACCTGCCGGGGCCCCGACCTTCGCCGCTATGGCCCCTTCTACTCCACGGCTCAGGCCCTGCTCTACATCTTCTGCTTCCGCTGGCGAGACCTGACCACGGCTGCGCTGGAAGGCGACACTCCTGACCAAGTCGACGAGCTTGAACCGGAGGACATTATGTTCCCGCCGTCCGTCAAGGAAGTGCTGCACCAGGCCATCCACTCCAAGCTGAACCCGCTGAAGGTGTGCTCGCCCGCGATCGTGTCCCAGTTCGCGCGGATGTCGCAGCACTTCAACCTGATGTACGTGTTCAGCATCCTGGAGACAAACAAGCGACTGCGCGTGTCCTCATACCGCAGCATCGGCGCCATGGCCGATCCGCGCTTCAGCCAAGTCGAACGGGAGATTCGCGCCGGCGACGACCTCGGCTACCAACTAGACGCCTACTTCCCCTTTGACCCCTACCAACTCCCGCGCAGCCGACGCTGGGTGGAGAACGACTACGTCCACTGGCGCGGCATCCCAGGTCTAGATGAAGACGACGACTCGGACAGCGAAGCGGATGACAACGAGTCGGATGAAGACCTCAGCGATGGGACCGAAACGGATGACGAACTGTGATGCGTCAAGACCTTTCAAAAGAACAACTCAAAAGTGCTTCTTTATTTCTCTCTCTCTCTCTATCTGTCTCTCGTTCTATTGGCGAGCACAATACCCCCAATCTGTTTGCGATTATGCCATCTCAGCAGGTTTTTATGTTCCTCTGAAAAGAAGAAAAGTTCTCTTGATATCTAGTTTTTGTTGTTTTATGGGTGGGAATTTAGCGCGGCGTACGGAGATTGATTTGATTTGATTTGATTTATACATGCATGCATACATCGCATATGCCTGCTTGTTATCTGTCTGTCTACGTTGCCAGGTCTGCTATAGTGAGACTGGCTCCGGGATGGTTTTATAATGATGGACGATGGACGATGATGGATGGAATGGATGGATGGATGGATGTATGATGACATCTGCGGGGTAGAAAGAGAATGAACAATCAACAAAATTACTCATTGAATATCCTGAACGCATGTAAACATCAAAGACCAGTGATAGTAAGTAGTTGTTATTACATGTTTCGACCGATCAAAATGATTATTAGGTCGAGTACCTGTTTAAGCTAAGAGTGTCAACATAGAAGTCCATGCACATGGATGTCCAAATCCAGCTCAACTTACTTGATCTACCTCGGCACATTGAAATGATTTACTGATCATTATGGAAAAGAGAACGAGGAGGGAGTTTCCCGTTTCTACATGTGAAGATGATGGTATCGGGATGATTTGGAAATTACAACACCAAGTACTTCTAGTAGTACTTAGTATGGAGAAGGCGCTTCTAGTAAGTGTTATGTAATGCACATGGTACGATAGGAAGGATAAGTACTACTATTGGTAGAGACTGTTTGGTTGGAAAGACCGTTGGCTGTTACCCGCCAATTATTTCTTTAAAAGGTGATGCAAGTCAAACGCTTATGCATACAGTAACTTCGGTAGTAATCAATGATCGTCGTCTAGTGTACATGTAGATGTGCGTGTGTGTAGTAAGGATGATGTAACGATTCTAATGATGATCGAAAACCCAAAGTAACGCCAATGACTCCGAAGAGTTATAATAATAATAGGACGTATAAGGAAAAAGGATAGTTTATACAGACCAGGATGTCAAGGGAAAAAAGAAAAAACGCAATGATTTATATGTACCGCCCATCCTTTGAGGTAAGAGGATGGGTCTACGCACCAAAGATATGCTTCATATCAGCACAGGCATCGCGGTAGAGAATATCAACTGAATCTTGATCGCGGAATGGATTGGGCGATTTATCCCACGCATGGGGCGCCTTTTCGATCATCATGGCGCGGACATGTTTGTTGATATTCTGCAGACGTCGCACAAACACCTGGCCCTCCTTGAGAAGCATATCCCATTCGCAGATAAAGAAGAAGATATCGTGCGGCAGGGCATCGGCGAGGATCTCATCCGTAGCGTGCACGGGCGACGCATAGGGCGAGACCCGCTCCTCGCGCGTAGGCAAGTAGGACTCATCGAAGAGGTCGGTGAAGAAGGCTGGGAGGGTCTTACTGGGCATGAGGCTCATGGCGCGACGATGGTCACGCGACTCTTCGAAGTCGAGGATTGGGTACCAGCAGAAGAGGGCGACGATGTTGAGTTCGCTGGTGGAGGCGGCGGATACTAGTTGCTGGGTGGAGTCGTAGGGACCCAAGTTGGGCGGACTGCTGCGAGGTTCGAGGGCGTCTTGCTGGTCGCGTTGCTGCTGTTGTTGCTGCTCACTGAGGATACTGCGCAGGCGGAGGGGTACGGTGATGGCGAGGTTACCACCAGCGGAGAAGCCGGACAGGGCGATGCGCGAGACGTCCAAGCCCAGCTCGACGGCGTGGGCAGCGAGATACTGCAGGGCGAGGACGCCGTCGTCAACGGCGGCGGGAAACGGATGTTCGGGAGCACGACGGTATCCGACGCTGACCAGCACGGCACCGACTTCCCCGAGCACACACTGCGCCCAGCGACTGTCATCCGTGGGGCATCCTAGCGTGAAGCCTCCTCCGTGGAAATTGACCACGACGGGCAGACGACGACCTTCTTTGCGAGTGATGGGGTAGTTGGGTGGCGTGTAGAAGCAGAGACGGATCTGACCTGAATCGGTGGGAATAGTGCGAACAAAGGCAGGCCGCGGAGGTCGCGGAGGAGTGACATCGTGCAGGAACATGCCAATGCGCATTAGAAAGCGCCAGACAATGGCTTGGACATAGAGCCACCAGCGGGAAGACGGCATGGTGAAATGGCCATATAGCGGAGAGAAGCGTTCCAGAAAGGCAAGTAAGTTGTGAAAAGAAGGTTACGAGAGATCCGAGGCAGGAACAGATGGGGAAGAGGGAGAGAGTGTGTGAGAATGCAAAGAGGTTAACTTCCGAGGGAGCGCCCGGAAGGTCGGAGGCAACACAGACCTGACCTGACCTTCCGTTCAAGAATAGTAATCAGTTGATTGGAATGGAAGGCGATTAATTTACGTTTGCAGAGGGATTAAGGGACGTCTGATCCACGGAAAGCACCTGCCGAGGCAGACGAAGATCCAAAGTAAGAAGAAGCCAAGAGATGATGGTTGGGATGACACAGAAAGGTAGTCATGCAGTTCATGCAAGAAGTTGACAAGAAAAAGAAGGGAAATTAGAATTGGGAATGAGAACAGCTCTAGTAGTTGGCAAAAAAAAGAGTCTTGGACCACATCATCGGTCCTTCATTCCTGAACTGGACCCTGTTTCCACTCTGTAGTAATCTTTTTATTACATAGTATTTTTTAATTGATATCCAGGGTTTTGCATCATCACAGGCATGACATCACTGCCTCGGGATCGACCCGCCAGCCTTTATTTGCTCCCTCGTATTTCTTCTTTTACTTTGCACGCTTATGCTGTTAATAATTCGATTACTTCTCTCACATTCTGGCCAACTCTTGGGTTTGTAAGGCCCCTGCTAAGCTCTCCTACTAACCTTAATTGTCTTGGAAAACCCTGGGCCCAACCCAACTTTTCCTTCTACTTATAAGCGCTGACGGTACCCTCTCTCTCTCTCCCCCTCCATCCTCCTCCCCTCCTCTCATCTCCCCCGTCATTGACGGTCATTCTTCCTCATCTTTAACCCATTCAATCCTATTTATCACATCACATGGGAGTTGACTCCCATCCTCCCGCTCCCATCATGTCTATCAAACGTGCGCTCTCCAAGATTGTACCCAACAAGTCGTCGCCCGACGATGAGTCGAGTCACAGTACCCCGGCCTCGGCTGCATCCATGTCTCCCCGCCGCAGCATTCTCAGCAACTTCCTGCGCGATCGCGACTATGCCTCTTCCTCTGATGACGGCTCAGATGACTCTTCGTCGCCTGGCAGCATCAGCAAGAATCAGCAGAAACGCCTGGCACGTAAACAGCGCAAAGAGAAGTCCCGTCTGAGCGAGGAGCGTCATTCTGACGAATCCGATTCGCGTCGGAAGGAGGAAGTCGCTAATGCCACCCGCGAAGAGACCTCGGAGATGAAGGCTCGCTATGGCGAATTGCCGCTGATACAGTCCCGGACACGCCCTCGTGAGGTCCGCACCAATCTAGATGCCATCTCCGAGTCCTTGGTGGGCCAGCAGGTCTGTTTTACAGCTCGTCTACATATCATCCGTCGCATGAGTGCCAAGCTGGTCTTCCTCGTGTTCCGCCAGCAGCTGTTCACCTTCCAGGGTGTTCTGCATGAGGAGGCAGGCGTCAAGTCCATCGCCATGATTCACTGGGCCGAGCATCTGCGTTTGGGTTCCATTGTCCGTGTGCGGGGAACAATCCAGAAGCCTCAGGTGCCGATCTTGGGCTGTACCATTCACGACGTCGAGATCTCCATCGACGAGCTGCACCAGGTCGTGCGTCGCGAGGAGCCCGTCCCATTTAGTATCTATGAGGCAGAGATTCAAACGGCCGAAGAGGAGCGCATCGAAGGCCGCCGCAGTCACATCCCCGATCGCGTTCGTCTCACCAATCGTCTACTTGACTTGCGCACCCCGACCTCTCAGTCCATCTTCCGCATTCAATCCGCCATCTGCAACCTCTTCCGATTCGCTCTCGATGAGCAAGGCTTCATGGAGATCCACACGCCCAAGCTGCAAGGCTCTGCGACCGAGTCAGGCGCCAGTGTCTTCCACGTGCAGTACTTCGGGCGAGATGCTTTCCTGGCGCAGAGTCCACAACTAGCCAAGCAGATGGCTATCGCCGCCGATTTTGGCCGTGTATACGAGATTGGCGCTGTGTTCCGAGCCGAGAACTCCAATACCCATCGCCATCTGACTGAGTATACTGGGTTGGATATCGAGATGGCCATCGAGGAGCACTACCATGAAATGTTGGAAGTGCTGGATGCCGTGATCAAGTCCATTCTTCAAGGTGTGTATGGTCGTTACCGCCGCGAGGTGGAGACTGTGAAGCACCAATTCCCGTCAGAAGATGTTGTGTGGCTGGAGAAGACCCCCATCCTGCGCTTCTCGGACGGTATCAAGATGCTGAATGACTCTGGCTGGCGCGACGAGGACGGCAACCCGCTGCCAGAGGATGAGGACCTCCACACTCGCGATGAGATTCGTCTGGGTGAGTTGGTCAAGGAGAAGTTTGGCACCGACTACTACATCCTTGATAAATTCCCTGCCAGCGCACGCCCCTTTTATACCATGCCCGACCCCGAGGATGACCGATTCACCAACTCGTTCGACATCTTCATTCGCGGTCAGGAGATCGTCTCTGGTGGCCAACGTATCCACGACCCCCACATGCTCGAGGAGAACATGCGTCGCTCTGGCATTGACCCCGATACCATGGAAGACTATATGGAGGGCTTCCGCTGGGGTGCGCCACCCCACGCTGGAGCAGGTGTTGGTCTGGAGCGTCTGCTGATGCTGCTTCTGAAACTGGGCAATATCCGCCTAGCATCTCTCTTCCCTCGCGACCCCCGCAGCTTTCCGGCCAAGCCGGTGGCGGCACAACTGCGGCACCCAGAGTCATCGACTATTGATCCTCCGTGGGCGCGCGACAGGAAGGGTGCCATCGCACAGGATACGAGTCAACTCCAGCCGCTCGAGCATCTCATTGCCAATTACGGCGATGCTACCTCCACCTCCTGGGGCGATGAGCGCTTCAAGATCTGGCGTGACATGGGCACGGGTGCCGCTATCTCCTACGTGCCCAGCAGCAGCAACTACGTGATCATTCCAGGCAACCCCTTGTGCGATCCCAAGCAGTACCGCCAAGTGATCACACAGTTCCTGCAGTGGTTGCGGCGCGAGACAAAGTACAAGCCCGTCTGGCTGCTCTGTTCCGCCGAAGTCGAGACCATCCTGGGCGAGCGCATGGGCTGGCGAACTCTGTCCTGCATTGCCGAGGAGCGCGTAAACCCAGCCCGCAACATGGCAGCTTCGGACGGCGAAATTGCTCGCAAGATCCGACACGCCGAAAGCGAGGGCGTCAAGATTGTGACCGTGAACAGAGGCGAGATGGTCTCCGACGAGGTCCGCCAGAAGATCGACCAGCGCGTCCAGGACTGGCTCAACAACCGCAAGGGCACACAGGTACACTTGTCCGAGATCCGCCCCTGGCGCGATCCCGAGCACCGCTGGTACTTCTATGCCGTCGACAAGGAGGGCACCATCTGCGCCTTTGTCGCCCTGGCCACGCTCGCCCCCGTCCACGGCATGCAGATCAAATACAGCTTCGACTTCCCGGGCTCCCCTAACGGCGTTATCGAACACATCGTCACCCACGCTATTCAAACAGCCGCCGCCGCTGGCGTCAAGTCCTTCACATTCGGCGCCGGCGCCATGTCCTCGCTGACCCCCGGCCATAACCTCCGCGGCGCGCGCATCAAGATGCTCCAGCACACCTACGACACCATGGCCAAGCAGTTCCATCTGGTGCGCAAGAGTGAGTTCCGGGCTAAGCTTGGCGCCGAGGACGACCCGCTCTATATTGCTTATCCGCCGCACGGCCTGGGCAGTAAGGGTATGCGTGCGGTGCTGCATTTCTTTGAAGATTGATCAATCTACCTGCGAAATTAAATATCCTCTCTACTCTATTTACTAATCTTGGAATGAGATCATGGCGTGTTTGTTATGGTGATCTGACTACAGGTAGATCTATGTGGCTTTTGGATGTGTTTTTCTATGTTGTGTCATGCCTGTGTGCTTGGGATGGATGGTTCGCATTAGATATTCCCCCTACTGTTTTTGTTGTCTTGGTCGTGGAGCGATGGATATGACTGTATGTTTTAGGGCTACTTATGTTCTGTGTTTCCTCTCGTTTTTGAATGTGCTTTCATACAAAGACGGAAAGATAGACGCAGCGCCTGTGTAATGAAGCTATGTTGTATGTATGTATTGATGTCTCGATGAAAGAAAGAATGTCATACTAATTCGTCACTAAATATTGGTAAAATCATAATATGTAAACAGTAATCATACAAGTGCCGAAAGTAGTAATATACCAATATGCAAATCTCATCCACAGTAATCATGCACGCATGTATATACCTGTCCAAGGAAAGATTTATAAATCACCGCACCTTCTTCCCTTCTCTCACCCCATCTACTACTACCTCCCCATCCCCATCCACATCCTCATCTCCTTCCTCCTTCTCCCTCTCCTCAGCCATATCATCTACCACTCTCCCCAACTCCCCAACCACCCACTTCCCAACCAAAACAGCCACCACAGCCACTATCACCCCATAGCACGCCGTCGGCACCAACGACCTCGGAAACACATTCCCCAGAAACGGATCCAGAATCACATCCACCGCCACGGGCGGCACATGTGTCATCAGCTCCTTATCCGTGGTATAGTAGTCCGCCGCGGCGCGGATACGTAGGAACAGAACGGAGTCTGTGATGGGCTCGTTGCTGTCGAGGGGGGTTTCGGGGTTGAAGTTGGTGGTGGTTGTGTCGTCGAGGTCGAGGTTGAGTTCGGAGTTTGGAGTGCTGGCGAGGCGCAGCGAGGAGTAGTTTGTTATAGAGGAGAGGAGGAAGGTGTCTGAGAGGGCGTGCGAGAGGGTGTATGTTGTTAGGGTGAAGGATGTTGGTTGCTTTTTCCATAGAGTTAGTATAGACTAGGTATGAGGGTAGATGGGTGGGTTTGGGGTTCGGTGGGGATAGGGTCACGTACAGTTGCTAGCCAGCATATGCGTACTTCATAGCGTCGACCAGGCGTGAGGTTTTGGAGGAAGAACCAAGATTCAGTCCCTGGTGAGGACTGGGTTGGGAAGGATGCGTTGAGGTGTGTGCGGAGGATGGGGTGGGAGGGGGAGAGGCGCGCGAGACCTAGGTCGTCGATTGGGGGATGCGGGGTTGGAATTGTGGTAGGGGGAGGGGCGAGGAAGATGGTCTTTTCGACGTTGGCGGTTGCGAGGGTCGTGAAGAGGAGGAAAGCGAGGAGGAGGTAAGGGATAGAGGAGGGGACATGGCGGGGGAGGAGGGGAAGGGCGAGAGGCATTGTTGGTTGGTTATGGTCGATGAGGGGGGTGTTTCGTGGTGTGTAGTATTGTTTTATATGGTCATTGTTGGAGATAGAATGGGACAGAAGCTGGAATGGACCTGATGTGTTGCGTTAGAGGACTTGATATCGTGTGAGAAGTGTGGGATTGGGATAGGTACTTGTCTGAAGCTTTACTGGAGATCTAGATCGGAGCTGCGGTGGAAGGTGGAAGATGGAATATCCTTGCTGTTTGATTTCAGAGATATTCGTGTTTAATACGGCCGTATAGGTCAAAGAGTCAGAAGGTGTAGGACGAGGACGAGGGATCAATTGAGAGAAGAAAACATGGCAATTGCAATGGTAATGGTGGTGAGCAATCCATGGACTGCGATGATCCGGCTGATGTTCGGCGATCTTTCGTCATGCCGTCACTGCTCTCCACGTGACCAGATCTTAACCGGAACAGGGTGCTGACTCAGCTGTTGACCGCCAGGTGGGCAGTATCCAATCAGAAGGCTCATAGCCCAACGCGACCCAACGGACGGATCAACCACGGCGGCATCGTTGGGTTGACAGCGCATGAAAGACCACAACAAATCGAGTCGACCGATTCTCGTCCTGCTCCTCCATTGTCACTAACCAAACAGTTCCCCAGGGTTCGTGGCCTCTCCCTCCCTCCCCCCCGTTTTTACTAATTTCCCACCTGTTCCCTTTCCCTTGAATCTTCCTTTCCCTCCCTCTTCATCCAATTCACCATCTCCAATTAACCCCCTTTCGTGCCCTTTGTTGTGGTGGCTCGTTAGGTTACTAACTTTACCCCTGAAACCCCCGTACAGATCGCCCTTGGGTATTTTAATTTTTCCCTCTGTCCACATTCCACGCCCACTCCGTGTCCCTCCATCAATCACTATCTGAAACTTATCAATTCGACTCGCCAAAATGAGAGAAGTTATTTCTTTGAACGGTGTGTGCCCAATCCCTCCCTCGCCGCCACTTGATTTTTCGCGTGGTCACTAATGTTTGTGTTTCCCCCCTCACAGTTGGTCAGGCTGGTTGCCAGATCGCCAACTCCTGCTGGGAGGTATGTTTAAACAGGGGAAATCGACCCCTCCTTTCCTGAAACAATATTCTGAAGTCAACAACATGGGCATATGCCATGAATTATGGGGATAAACAGTGGACTAACGATGTTGTTCAGCTCTACTGCCTTGAGCACGGTATCCAGGTATGTGAAAACAAACGCCTAGGCACGCCTTTGTCGAGCGTTGCCACTCCACATCGATGAGCAATCCCACTGACCTTTGCTTGCTGATGCCAGGCCGATGGTTACTTGACCGAGGAGCGCAAGAAGGATGACCCCGACCATGGTTTCAGCACCTTCTTCTCCGAGACTGGTACGTTTCCATAGCTCTCCCCACCCAGTGCACCCTGCTTTCCTTTCGCCTGCAGCCCACCCTAACAAATTATGGTGTATAGGTCAGGGCAAGTACGTTCCTCGCACCATCTACTGCGACCTTGAGCCCAATGTTGTCGATGAGGTCCGCACCGGTACCTACCGCAGTCTTTTCCACCCCGAGAACATGATCACTGGCAAGGAGGATGCCTCGAACAACTATGCCCGTGGTCACTACACCGTCGGCAAGGAGATGATCGACCAGGTCCTCGACAAGGTCCGCCGTGTTGCCGACAACTGCGCCGGTCTCCAGGGTTTCCTGGTCTTCCACTCCTTCGGTGGTGGTACCGGTTCCGGTTTTGGTGCTCTCCTGATGGAGCGTCTGTCCGTTGACTACGGCAAGAAGTCCAAGCTGGAATTCTGCGTCTACCCTGCTCCTCAGAACGCCACCTCCGTTGTTGAGCCCTACAACTCTATCCTCACCACCCACACTACCCTTGAGCACTCCGACTGCAGTTTCATGGTTGACAACGAGGCCATCTACGACATCTGCCGCCGCAACCTCGGTATTGAACGCCCCAGCTACGAGAACCTCAACCGCCTGATTGCCCAGGTTGTCTCTTCCATCACCGCTTCTCTCCGTTTCGACGGTTCCCTCAACGTCGATCTCAACGAGTTCCAGACCAACTTGGTCCCCTACCCCCGTATCCACTTCCCTCTGGTGGCCTACGCCCCCGTCATCTCCGCGGACAAGGCTTCCCACGAGTCCAACTCCGTCAGCGAGATCACCATGAGCTGCTTTGAGCCCAACAACCAGATGGTTAAGTGTGATCCCCGCAACGGCAAGTACATGGCCACTTGCCTGCTGTACCGTGGTGATGTCGTCCCCAAGGAGACCCACGCTGCCGTCGCCACGCTCAAGACCAAGCGCACCATCCAGTTCGTCGACTGGTGCCCTACTGGTTTCAAGATCGGTATCTGCTACCAGCCTCCCCAGCAGGTCCCCAACGGCGACCTTGCCAACCTCAAGCGCGCTGTGTAAGTTCTCCATCTGATATGCTTCTTTTCAAGGGAGTAAAAAAGCTAACGGAAAACCAATTCTAGCTGCATGCTGTCCAACACCACCGCCATCTCCGAGGCCTGGTCCGCTCTCGACCACAAGTTCGACCTCATGTACTCCAAGCGTGCTTTCGTCCACTGGTACGTTGGTGAGGGTATGGAGGAGGGTGAATTCTCCGAGGCCCGTGAGGACCTGGCTGCCCTCGAGCGCGATTACGAGGAGGTTGCCAGCGATTCCCTGGAGGAGGAGGTTGAGGCCGAGTACTAGATCTGACCGAATTTTGGGCGGGAGTCCCGCGGGGGGTCTGGCCGGGCCGTCCGGGTGGAAGCCGTGGCTGGCCCTGAAGCAATGTGAATTGATCCGTTGGGGCAAGGCGTTGGCCAAGGTTGTATACCCAAATGAGCAGCGGGACTCTGGCTGCATGCAAATAGGAAGGAGAAGCTTGGCTCCGTAGTACAGACTATGTTTTCTTTTTGTCTGAGTATATTTTCTAATATCCCTTGAAGCAGCGCTGAAATTTACTCGCTCGTTCGAAACACATGTGCAGGATTTTTGGGCACCTAAGAGAATTGTAATCTACATTTTGCAAGTTTCGAGCGAATTGATGATCGTCCCTGTAGTGGTAAAACGAGAAGAAACTGACGATGAGCGAGGATATGAGGCTGTTACTAGTACTCTCCCGTGGTTCGTATTGCATGGCGAAAGGGAGAGTGAATGGAAGTAGAATAGGAGGGACGGCTTTTGAGATGGGAAAGTAAACTCTATGAGATCTTACTCTAAATTACGCCACATCCAGAAAAGGAGGAACAGCTTCCGCCGAGGTGCATACATCAGTCGGATTCGTGCCGACCGGGTGAGCCTCCAGGGAGTAAGTAAACCATGGACCCTGGAGGGTGGAGAGAGACTGGGAAATGAACTGGACTGACGTCGGTAGTACTTGAGTGAGTGAGTGACTGACCGCCCGGGGGGGAGCATAGCAGTAGCAGTAGCAGTGGCAGTGGCAGTTAATTAATGTAGGAGCTGTCTCTGGCTGGGCCGCCCCTCTGCCTGCGGTGCTCGGCTCGCTTTAGTTACTCTCTGGTCGCCAGTTCCTCCCTCCTCCTACTTACTCCTCCTGCTCCCCCTTCTCCCCTAATTTTATTAACTTCTGGGTTACTGTTCCTTTTTTATTTTTTTTCCCCTTCCCCCCTCGGACTTGTCCTCATTCTTCAGCTGTCGGACCTTCCCATTCCCCCTCTTCTTTGTGGCTTCTGGCAATCCTGCCTCGCGACATTCTCCCCCCCATTTACTAAGTTCCCCTCAGAAGAGCTGCTGCTGCCGCCTTGGCCATCCATGCCCCGTGCTGTCTTCCACCTTCAAGGTTGACAGCCGTCTCTCCTGCTCTGCTTCAACACTCCCCCCTCCGAAATTTCTCGGTCAATCATTTGGCGCACAGCGTTTCTACGGAAGGGAGGCTAGCTCCTCCTGAGCTATAATTATGGCTGATAACGGTGAGTCCTCGTGTCCTGGCTGCACAATTGTCGCCCGCCCGAGCTCTCAGGGGACAACGGCCCAACCCCGTCGATTACGATGACGACCGAACAACGGAACTGACGGATGCTCTCTTCTCCCCCCAAATAGCTCGGAATCTCAATCTCAACCTGACTCCGGAGGAGAAACGGGTCTTCTATCAACTCTTCCAGGCCGCCGATACCACCAACCTCGGCGTCATCACCGGCGAGGTCGCGGTTCCTTTCTTCGAGAAGACCCAGTTGGCCCCGGAAACCCTCGGATTGGTATGTCGTTGCCTACCACTCTAGGGGAAAGCTTTCCCCCGCGCAATCGCAAGCGGATTCGGACGGCTAACTGGACCATGGCGACGTGATATAGATATGGCAGATCGCAGACAAGGAAAATCGGGGTCTATTGACCCCTTCTGGGTTTGGTGTCGTCATGCGGCTGATCGGACACGCTCAGGCGGGTCGCGCACCTACAGAGGAACTGGCCTTTCAACGTGAGTGAACGCTAGGTGCTCGTTCTGGCCTCGATAGAACAAAGAATGAGAGCGCAACCTTTGCTGACATTGTTCGCTGTTGCAGCTGGTCCCCTGCCCAAGTTCGAAGGGATCGTTGTCGATGCCACCCCGAATCCGCGTGAAGCAGGCACTACCAGCCCTACTCCGGGCGCAAACGCGCCGATCCGGGTCCCTCCGCTGAACCCCGATGATGTGAACAAGTTTCTATCGCTGTTTGAGAAATCGGATGTGTCCAAAAGTGGGGTACTGCCAGGTACATACATATGCCCCTCCAGCCAGCGCCCCGAGGCCGACAAACCGTGGACACAGTCGCTAACAAGATCATCATGACAGGCGAGACAGCTAAGCAGATCTTCGAGCGTGCGCGGTTACCGAACGAGATCCTTGGTCGCATCTGGAACCTGGCGGATAGAAGGCAACAGGGTGCTCTAGATGCTACGGAATTTGTCATTGCCATGCACCTCCTTACGTCCTACAAGTCCGGTGCGATGAGGGGAATTCCTCAGACACTTCCACCCGCTCTCTATGATGCTGCCGCTCGCCGAGGCTCTCTCCGCTCGTCGGTCGGTTCCCGTCAAGGTCTCGAGGTTCCTCCGGTGCCTGCGATTCCGAAGCAATTCACTGGACCCCAGCGTACGCAGAGTCCGATCAATAGGCAACCGTTCGGATCTCCTCTCTCCGCCCAAGCTACTGGTGGTGACTGGCTTATCTCGCCGCAAGAGAAGGTCATGTTTGACAACATCTTTGCTACGGTTGATACGGCCAAGGCAGGTTCAATTAGTGGTGACCAGGCTGTCGCTTTCTTCCTGGGTGCACAGTTGCCTGAGGAGACACTCGCTCAGATTTGGGATCTCGCAGATATTGATGCGGACGGACAGTTGACCAAGGATGAGTTTGCCGTCGCCATGTATCTGGTTCGCCTAACGCGTAGTGGAAAGGAGGCGCTGCCTCAGACATTGCCTCCCGCCTTGATCCCTCCGAGCATGCGCCGCCCTGGATCTTCGCATTTCAGCCCAGCAGCTCCTATTCCTGCCCAGGCGCCAGCTCCAGCTCCGGCTCCAGCGCCGGTTCCCACACCACACTCGGCGGCTGACGATCTGTTTGGCCTAGATGCGCTTTCTGCGCCGGCACCGGCACCGCCGGTAGCTCCTTCCCAAATTCCGCAGTCAACCGGCGGTTCGAATGCCGCCTTCCAGACTCCTGGTTCCCCCGGCTCGAGAGCCTCTCCCCAGGCTCCCTCAACTACCTTCAAACCGTTTGTGCCGACTTCATCCTTTGGACAGACCCTGCAGCCACAGATGACTGGCGCTTCAGCTGGTGCTCCGCCACCCGTTAGGTCGCCGCCGCCCCCAGCGGATGATCTTTTGGGAGATAACGACCCTGAAGAGTCAAACAAACTGACTCAGGAAACCACCGAGCTTGCAAATCTGTCTAATCAGATCGGTTCGCTGGCTACGGAGATGCAGAACGTCCAAACGAAGCGAACATCTGCCGAGCAGGATCTGTCGCAAACCTCGCAGCAGAAGAGAGACTTTGAGGCTCGTCTCGCTCAGGCCCGCTCGATGTACGAGCAAGAAGTGAAGAACTTCAAAGCTTTGGAGGAACGGCTCAATGCTTCACGGGCAGAAACTGGCAAGTTGCAGCAGGAGTATGCCTTGATCGAAGGAAGCCGTCAGGATTTACAAAACCAGTATAACCAGGTATCAGCAGCACTCAGCGCTGATCAGCAGGAGAACGTAAGTTTGAAGGAGAAGATCCGACAAGCCAACGCTGCAGTTGCTCAGCTCAAGCCTGCCCTCGATAAGGCTCGCTCAGAGGCCCGGCAACAAAAGGGTCTTGTCGCGATCAATAAGAAGCAGTTGGCAACTGTGGAGGGAGAGCGCGACAAGATCCAGCTCGAGATCGATTCTTTGTCCAAGGAGCAGCCTGAAGCGTCGGAGGAGAGAGTTCTCAGTCCAAGTGATGCCGCTCCTGTTATGAGCCCAGCCGAGTCGACAACGAGTCAAAACACCAACCCGTTCTTCAAGCGTACGGCTACTGGATCGAGCGAGGGCAATGCGCTATCTCCGCAGATTTCTGGCGATCAGCAGCGGGCCTTTGATAGCCTGTTCGGTTCCGCCTTCACCTCACCACCGACAACCGCTACACCACCGCCTCCAGTGTCTTTCCGGGCTGAATCTCAGCCCACGTCTGGGGTGCCCACTCCGTCAGTGTCTCCACCTCCATTCGCTCCTGGTCCTGGGTTGGAGCCTCCTGCCCCGGCTCAGTCTAGGCAACTGACACCGGGTGTGTTGCCTCTTGGAGAGACCCATTCGGCGACTTCTTCAACAAAGGTCTCGCCCCCAGGTAGCAGATTTGGTGGTCAGGACACGGCCAGTCTAGGAACAGTCTCGCAGGCAGCAACCAGTGAAGTGGCAGGTCCTTCGTCGGCACAGCCCGCCACCTCTCCGTTTGATGAAAGCGAGGAATCAAAGGAGCGATTCCCCGAGATTCCAACCATCGCCGCAAGTGAACCACCTGCAGTTGGCGCTGTATCACCTTCTGGAGATGACAAGTCTGCAGAGCGCAAAGATCTCAGCTTTGATGAACTGTTCGGCGGGCCAGCACATCAGCGCTCTAAGTCACAGAAAGAGAATGATTTCGAAGAAGCCTTTGCTGCCATGAAGAGTGGGCCTGGAGCAAGCAAATCGAACGGAGCCCCGGCCGCCCCTGAGTCAGAATTTCCTCCCATTCGCGAACTTGACGATGGAGATGAGAGCTCCGACAGCGAAGCCCCCTTGGGCTTTGAGGATAATTTCACCCCCGCCTTCCCTCCACAGACTCAAATCGCCGCAGCACCCAATCCTGATTCTATTGAGCCGTCCCAACTGGCAGCGTTCCCCACTCCTGGAAATGCGGATACTGCAAGCCAGCCTCCTGCGGCGGAATCGCAGCCAAGCCCCCCAAAGTATGAGGACTCCGTTGAAAAGCAGGAGCCAGGAGACTTGCCACGCGAGTACAACGGACTCCTACCGAACCGTGAAGACCCAACCACTGCCCCTGATGCTCCACACTCAGTAGAGTCAAGCACAGGGGCACCGATTGTGGGTGGTGAAGCCCAACGTGACGGGACAAAGGAACCCGAGGCTGCTCCCCAAGGGGCCAAGGCAGGCGCGCCTGACTTTGAGGCTGCTTTCGCCGGCCTCAACCTTGCTCCAGCAAAGGAGGCCGAAGATGAAGATGACGATTTTGAAGCGCCTGATAACGCCAAATCCGGTGTGGACTTCGATTTCTCATTCGACAACCCGTCAGCACAGAAGACTTCTCCCCATCAAGGTGCGGATGTCGCATCCTCAGAGTTTTTCAACTTTGACAAGAACGTATCTTCCTCGCCTCCCGGCTCTGCTGCACCGCCTTCCGAGCCCAGCGCGAAACCTCAGACTCACGACTGGGAAGCGTTGTTTGCTCCGCTTGACAACGCCAATGCTGCTGCTGACGGAGCAAACGGAACGGGCAATACAGAAGCCAGCAAGGAACCCGGCTGGGCTCTTCAGACGGGCACCGAAGATGATCAGATTCTCCAGCGGCTGACAGGCATGGGATTCCCCAGAGAAGAATCCCTCTCAGCTCTGGAGAAGTTCGACTACAACCTTGACAAGGTATATTATCAAACCATCAATAGGGGAAGCTTCCGTGCTAACTGCTTATCATAGGCCGTAGACCACCTGACTTCCAAGTCTTGATTTGCATCCATAGCCTCTTCTATTTTTTTTCGATCCGTGCACATATTTTTTTTATTCTATGAGCCCTTCACTCGCTCCAAATGTTTCCTTCCCCCTTAATTCCTCCCACCTTACGTCCCCTTCCCTACTTTCCTTTTCCTTGACTCATACGTGATCCAGCTTGCATGTTGTTATTGCTGCAATGTATATCCCTTCTCTTTCAGCGGTGTGCGCCTTACCCACCCACATCACAGTCAACTATATTATGACCTACACTTATCATCATCGCCCCGTGTAATTTAGGAACACAATTATTGGATTAGTTCTGAAACAAGAAACGAAGTGCAGAAGGACAGCGGATCCAGAAAGGAAGCAACGACCAAGGCCAGGGTAGAGCGGCCGGGGGCAATTACTACATCTGTATACTGTACCTTTTGATCTGCTTTTTCGCGCCTTCCTTGTTTTGTATTTATTATATTGCATAGCTCATGTTTGGTCAAGTAATCCCTAATACACTATTGTCATTGCTCAAAGTGAAACAACCGTTCATTTACTCGAGAATTGATCCAGAGCATTATCTATTTAATTACTATCTGAAACAAGCCGTCTCATCGCTAGGGAATTTAGGTTTGGTCCGAGCTTCTTTGCCCAGGTGTGGATGTGGGTCTGACATTGACAACGGAATGGACATGCCAATATAGCCTGAGAGTAATCTACATGTGATGCGGGTCATGAAGAGCGTGCAGGGAGCTTGCTTGCATGTAGATAACAGTTGGTCAAGTTGACGGCAGGTTGTGGATGATATGTCACAAGAGACGTATCATAATTGTATTGGTATTCTTCATTTTCCTGTTGCAAACACAGCGCAGCGGATTAAATAATATATATCTAGCCAGCAAGGAATATCAAAGTTCTGAGGGCCTAGCCTTAATCAGCAGTATTGATTGTTCACGGTTTAACCCGGCTTACAATCATTATATGGAAACCTTGGCGGACAGGAGATCCAGGCGATGTATACGTAGCTCCGAAAAGCGCTATAATGGTTGGTAGTAACGGACTAAACCTCTAATGAACGCAGAGATCCGTAGTTTGGACGCGGTGACGATATACATGACTTCAGACCATGGTATTTGGCTTAAAACCCAGATAAACCGAGTTCGACGCATCCAGATAAAGGCGCACTAGACACCACGGGTGACTTGACCACTCTCCATGCCTTTCAGCGAGCTTGACACATGCTGCGAAGATACACGTTGCATCATAACCACTGTTTATCATATTAAGTCAGTCCATGTATGTGGTTGCAAAAGGTGAAGAGAGATTCTTACTAAAATCTTCGATAGAACGTTGTTTAGCGGTTCTCACGGGACTCTTGCCATGCATAATGTTGTCGAAGCTCTTGGAGCCCTGTAGCAGATAATACAGACCACCCATTATGCAGAATACCCCAAAGGAGAAAACGTAGATGCGGAGGATCGTAGGCCACGAGGTTGGTCCACCAGCAAACCAGCCAAATACGCAGAAGCAGGTTGCCACGAGATCCACAGCTGCAATAGCTCCTATTAGTTTCCAGGATGGCCGTTTCGAAGCCCAAAAAGCCCCATCTGATCGGGTTATGAAGATGAGCCAGTTCTCTGTCAGCGAGATTTCGAGGAACAAAACCTCATCTCGCTTTCCGTAGTCTTGCATTATGCCACCATTTTCCCCAGCAGCCAGAATTGTAGTGAGTGTAATCCATGTGCCTACCGCGAGAACAATACCGAGAAGGATTGACATCCCCCAAAGTTTGGGGAGGTTCCATTTCACAGGAGTCTTAGAAAATGGGGCAGTGTCATAGGCGATCGCCAGCGTCGCAATATCAGCAAAGATGGCGATGAACACCACAAGCTGCAGATTGAGGCTTTCGTTCCTAGTGGCTATCCAGAATCCTAGAAAGATCTCCAAGTGTAGCGACAGTGCAATCCGATATACCACGTAAGCGTACATACGGTGGAAGATCTGGCGCGAGGTCTTCAAAGCATCAATGATCGCAGACAAGCCAGGAGCGAGAAACACAATATCAGCCGCTGATCGCGCAGCATCTGAGGAACCTTCCACTGCAATTCCAGTATCAGCTTTCTTGAGTGATGGAGCATCGTTGACGCCGTCGCCAGTCATAGCAACCAAATATCCGCGCTGTTGTAAGATGTCCACCACGTTGTACTTGTGCTCGGGGAAGACCTCTGCGAATCCATCGGCAGCTTCGACGAAGTCGTAAACTTCAGATCCGGACATTGTTCCTCCACCACCGAGCCCAAGGCGCTCTGCATTGTAGACATTTGTGCCCAATCCTAGCTGCCGTGAAGTTTCGCGCGCGATTCCGACAGCATCTCCAGTCAGCATTTTAATAGAAAGCCCCAGGGTCTGCGCTTCCTTGATAGTCTTTGCAGTATCATGTCGTGGAGGATCTGAACAAGGCATTATACCCAAGATCTCCCACTCGCCATCACCGCACTTCCGAGCCACCCCGAGCGACCGGAACCCACGAGTTGCAAACTCTGCTACTTTGTTCTTGTATGCCTGTTCGATATCCTCCTCTATCTGATGATCCTGCTGGACTGTCTTCAGTACAAACAAAGGGGATCCCTTGACACAAGTGATTCGTTGACCCTGAGGTGATTGTACTACTGCCGTGACCTTTTTTGAGACCGGGTCAAATGGGGAGAAATCGAGCACCTTAAACTGCGGGAGCATCGTTTTGGCGTCTGGGTACTCGTTCAAGGCCTTGAAGAAAGCTCTGTCGATGGCATCCATACCCTTCTTCTTTCTGGAAGCAGCTAAGCATGCTGTGAGCATAAGGTCCTCAGGATTGACTCCAGCTACCGTGTATGGCTCTGTCAATGATAGTTTATTCTTTGTCAATGTGCCAGTTTTGTCAGAACAAAGTATCTCGACTCCGGCGAGTGATTCAATGGCAGAGAGCTTCTGAACAATTGCTCTTTTCTTTGCCAGATATGCTGCACCAACGGCCATCGTGGTTGTAACGACAGCTGGCAAGCCTACCGGAACACCTATCATAGTGATGGCCAGGGTGAACTCAAGGATAGTTGTTGTATTGTTTGAACGGTAGAATGATGATACCCAGACAACAATCAAGGTTATGACGACAAGGACAAGGAGGACAATACTAATACCATGGAGGACTTCAGTGAAGTGACCGGTGCCAGTTGACGCAGCATTGACCAGCGCCGCAGCACGTCCTACAGATGTCCAGTTGCCAGTAGCTGTAATGAGAATTCGGGCGTAGCCGCGCTTCACGGTAGATGATGCGTAACATACATCTCCTTTGTGCTTGTCAACTGCCAGCGACTCGCCCGTCACAGAAGATTGATCGACTTGAATAGGTGAGTTGGTCATCACTTTGCCATCTGCAGGGATTATAGTGCCCTGTGGGAATGATTAGAGACTGTAGGCAGTAAGCGACGCCACAGGATCGTTACCTCGTCGACTTTCACTATGTCTCCAGGGACCAGTTCAGTTGCATCGACATCTGCCATCTTGCCATCCCGCAGCACAACAGCCCTGAGCGCTAGTGATTTCTTTAGCTCCTTGACAATAGACCCAGCCTGAAAATCCTGGACAAATCCCACAGACGCATTGAGCAAAAGGAGGCCACAGATAACCCCTAGGTCTACCCAGTCTCGGAGATAAGCAGCTAGTACGGCTGCAGCCTAAAAGCGTATATATTAGCGAAAAGAAAAATGATGGGATGATCCTCATGTCGTAGTGTGCGTACCTCCATAACAAACTGCACGGGTCCAACAAAGAATGACACGAATTTAAGTGCGAGGTTTTCTTTCTCCTCCTTCATCTCATTGGAGCCAAATCTTTTACGACGGAGGATTGCCTCAGTTTCATCAAGGCCTGTCATGGGATCTGTCTGAAGTAGGTTATCCGCGATAGGGTGTAGTCGACCGGTTTGATGGCTCTCCTGTGTGTTTAGTTCCGCACCGCCATCCACGGACTCCAACTCAACGATGAGAGTGTCAATGTCTTCTTCTTCTTCACCTTCATCGTTATGGATGTCGGCCGGTACTTTCGCCTCTCTCGCTATCTTTTCTTCATACTCAGGCTCGGTGTCCATGTCCTTGGGGTAAGTAAAGGGCATCACAGTCGTAAATGGAATGCTTAAAGGCTATAATCAGGACCGCAGTAATCACATATGAACGATAAGGGTCTTTGAGGATAGACGTAAAGGACCTGTTAGCCTATGACTGTGTAAGATATGGCATCCTCCAGAAAAATATGGAGGGAAAATGCCAATAGTGGTATCGAGCGAATAGATAGTAATAGCCATAGGACGGAAAGGACGTCGTCAGGAGCAATAGAATGCTATAATTGAATCCTAAAAAAGGCAAGTCCTAATCAATTGGTACTTAGTAGTGGAAGGAACCACCAATATGCGACCAGCGTTACTGTATCTGGCGACTATCAGTCTGACAAACGCTACTATCAACTGATAGAGCGCTTAAGCCCAAACAAAGTAGTAACAGTAGCATCATGCTGATAACGCTAGTTATCCTAATAGTAGTACTAAAAATGCCTGTTCCATATCGGTCTGTCAAGTAGTAGAATTATAATTGTATATAGTAACATGAGTAAGTGATGCTAGAGGTATCATCCCCAGTCAAGTTAGCACATTGATAACAAGAAACTCTCTAAGTATAGTGATAGCCTAAGAAAGTGATGAGTTATTCGAGTGATATCTTCTCTTTGTCAAGATCAGGGTGAAGAACAGAACCGAGAAAGATGAAGGTATACAAAGAGGAGAGACAGGGATGGACCAATGAGGACCATCAGATTACATAATCCAATACCCGACGTCATGTCAGTTTCATTTGATGGCTCTCTGATCATGGAGAACTTTACGTTCGCAGAGTCTTACTGATCAACACGGTGCCTGATCCTTAGTTAACCCAGACTGATCGCTAGCTGTGAAGAGCTTGATCGCGACTGGTGCAGGTGAGGAAGGTGAGAGCCGTGCTGTTTCTAGTGTGTTGCGCATGATGAGCAGGATCACGGTCAAGTGATCTGCACCGACCACCGACTTCGAAACTAGAATGCGTCAACCCTGAGACGCGCCCCTCATCAAAACTATAATACGCACCCTCTATTCTTATCTGATCACTTCTTAACCAGAAAAATGAATAGGGAGATTCCAGGGTTCTACTATGGTAAATGACGTGGTTCTATCTTCATCCGGTGCATCGATCATTGACCGCTCAATAGACCCCGAAAAGAAAAAGTACTTCAAGATCCAGGCCAATCACAAGGCCACTCCAGGGTCGCAATACACCCAAGATACGGTCAAGCGAAAGCGCGTAGACCAGGAGGTAGGTGTTCACCCTTTTCAGGGTTTCCTATAACCTACTTACCTTTTAAATAGAAGCGCCAAAGGAAAATCCATCTGACGAAAAGAGCCACGAAAGAGAAAATCAAAAGGGCCGCTTTTCTGTCAAACCCTCTACTGGGAGTGCAGAGGGAGATTGGTTCTGAACTTGTATCTTCCAGCATCCGACAAGAGCAGAGGAGCGTGGTTTACGCAAGCCAGCTTCGTCGAAACCAACTTCACCAATTCGAGCCGTGGCCTGATGAGTATACCATCAAGCATGTGCTGCGCAACAAGCGCTCAGGCATCTTGATAGCCAGTAAGCTGTTCCCTACGTATAGGTTATTCCACCGATACAATCTAACAACTCAAAAGGTGGCCATCGTGGTGGTGAATCGTCTGTTTCGTAAGCTCAACCTTCCGTCCTGCGCGGTCGTGTATCCGGCAAGCTAACCGCCAACCAAGGGTATGCTTCCCGGATTGCGACCAAGATAAATGGACATATAATCGCACGATGGAGCGCGTTCTTTTCAAAGAGCCGTACAGAGTATATTTACCAGCCTCGGTCCCTATCACAAACACACACTAACTAGCTTCCTACAGCTATCCTCCGTCTCACTAAGCCATACCGGCTACCTACTGTACGAATCAAAGACAGCATCCTCCCATCCTGTGATTGCTAGATAGCTAACAGGATCAGGGCGACGATGGATAGCGGTCCGAACGGCGACTCATTTCTGGCGCCGCGCATGCTGCCGGACCCCGACGAAGGTGGAGATTACCGGTGGCCCACGTCGTGTACGTACCTAAATAGCAAGCCCGTACTTTCAGTTATTGCACCACAACGATCAAGCTTGCTAACTTCCGACCTATTACGACACAGTTTACCATCCAATCCGTCTCCGCACATCATCATCCCTATGGTGTTCATCCGCCTGTCCAACCGGCGAGATGCCGCTTTTCGCCGTCGGAACCTCAGACGGCCTATACACACTAGAAGGATTCGGCAGCTACTGGGCATTATCGAAGAAGTCCTTCCCGAACGACATACTAACAGGAAAGCCGATCTTACAACGTCGAGTGGACTCTTCCCATGCTATCGTCACGAGTGTCGAATGGCTCTCATCCGATGTAATAGCCGCTGGTCTCAAAGACTCGGCTATATTCCTCCACGACCTGCGCAGCGGAGGCAGCGCAACCCGACTCCAACACCCTCATGCAGTCACCAAGATGCGAAGAGTAGATCCTTACCGGATCGTCGTGGCGGGTATAAACTCGGTACGTGTTCCACCCACACACCGGCATATACCTTGATAAGTATTGCATCTGACATTAAGATTCGAACTACAACAGCTCCAAATGTACGATATCAGATACCCGGCCAACGGCCTCCAACGCAATCCACAACCCAACAAGAAACACCACACATCGACTAAGCCTTATCTTACATTTGCGGACTATTCGCCTGAAGGAATACCGGATTTCGACATCAGCTTGGAACTTGGGCTCCTCGCTAGTGGTGTGTAACCATTTCCTTCTACTTTGCACCTCTCTCTTCAGCTATTCTACCTATCCCGGGTGGACGATGGCAATGATATACTGACACTTCACTCTCTAGCATCCGACGAGCGAAAGATCCAGCTCTTCTCTCTCCGTACCGGTTCACAAGTCTCGTCACCATTATCAGGTTATCAATACGCGAACCCCATTTCCTCAGTCTGCTTCGAGCCCGGAGACGGTTCCCTACATGGACCCCAAACACCTAGCTTATTAGTTTGCGCGCAAGCTACGGTGGATGAATGGATCTGGTCGAATACGCCAAAGACGAAATGAAATCATTCATGTGGCCAAGAAACAGAAGAACAATGCTCTATTCAAATGCAACGCTCATTGGGAATATAACTAGAAATACATGAGTCAAGAATGGATGAATGAGCATGAACACAAAACCCAGATTGATTCCAGATTGCATGCGTCACGATTATATCCCATCCATCGCGGAGGCCGAGGGGATGTTAATCCAACCCTCCCGCCAACCATTCGCCAACCTCAACGCCTACTGTCTTGGCCAACTCTCCGATCCAATCGCCCGAGACATTGACGCACCATTTCTCGCCAGCATCCGAGGTCGTGTTACCGCTACTTAACCCTCCTGACCCGAGCCCCATGCGACCGCCGCTATCGCGACCTGCCGCTGGTACGACGAGCCGTAACCGACGTAATGTAGCAAGCTCCGCATATATCGCATCGGAAACGGCCGCCAGTCGGATAGGATTTGCAGGGGGATTGGGGTCAATGGCGTGGTAGATAGCGACCAGTCGCTCCAGCGGGAAAGGACGGGCTGTCAGGATCGTGGACGGACCGGTGATACCGGCGTTGCCGCCCACAGCTGAAGTAGTGGCAGAGGAAGTAGCAAAGGCAGACTCCAGAGTCGATTTCGTGATGCGAGTCTTTTCTCTCTTGCCCTTTTTGCTAGGGGTCGACGGGCCTCGGCTCGCCTCCCGACTATCCTCCGCCTGCGCCCGGGAAAGCACCTTCAACCGTCGTCTGTGATGCGCGCGTTTATTCCGCGCAGATAAGGAAGAGGAAGAGAATTTCGAAAAGAAGATGGTATCGAGTCGTTGGGGTGTATGCGAGGCAAGGTATGCGGAGGTCAAGATCAAGGTCGGGAAGTAAGGTAGGGAAGGAAGGGGTGAAGGGGCCGAGACGACGGACATTGACGGCTTCGACAGGGAGCCATCATTTGCGGGAGCGGATTCTTCGGTGACAATGTGATGTACAAGAGCGCCTTCGCCTTGATGGCGGAATAAAGCACGGTTTTTGACCAGAAGTCGCGAGAAGTCCCATTCGTTGCTTCCTCCGGGCGGGATATCGCCGTTGGTAATAGGAGCAACGAACTGAGGCCAAATCTTCTCACATATCGATCTGAACGTAGGAATCGAACTCGCCGTAGGCCCAACCAGAGAGTCATAGATAGCGGACACAAAATGCGGGTATAATCTCGAAGCAGCCCCGTCGTCCAGACCACTCACGACCGGCGGCCCAGCATTCAAGATAATAGTAATCGCCTCTTTGCGCGTATACGGCGGAAAGCTAATATGCGGAACACCCGCAGCCTGAAGAAACAGCGGCCGCGGACTAGAGCTGAGGATGAGGACGACAGACAGGGACGGAATCTGCGGAGTAAACAATCACCTCATTAGCAAGGACTCCCCACCAACAAACCGAACTAGAATAAAAAAAAAAAACATACCACTTCTCCCAGCCTCGCCAGCGCAGACAATAGCGTATGCGGAGCTTCACGCTGCTTATCTATCCCATCCAAAACCAGCACAAACTTGCCCTTGTCATTGCTGCTGCTGCTGCTGCTGCTGTCCGACAACGAAGCAAGACATTCGCCCAGCAGCACAGCCAGAGAGCTAACATGCTCACATCTTCCCTTGCCGTATTTCTCCCATTCGTCGCGTTTCCCTAGCGCTTCAAGAGTTGCCCAGAGGATCTTCGTTAACAAGTGACGGCCGGTGATGCATTCAGGACTCCGGACAATAGCATGTGGTACTTCGAGGGCGGCGAGGACATTGCGGACGATGGTCGTTTTGCAAGTGGCGGATATTCCGTGCACGACTAATGTAGATGGGCTGGAGACCCTAGGCTATTTGGTCGCGTTATATATGTTAGCTGTTTGTTGGGGTTGTTCAAAAGGAATTCGGAGGATCTGGGGGAGAAAACATACGCCGAGAAGACTGGCGAGCTGCCTGGTTTGGAGCTCTCGACAAGGCCATTGTTTGCTGAGCGACCGGCTGATTTCTGATGGAAGCATAGATATGAGTCGTAGGGCCCTTGCAGGCCTATGTATTCCCTGGTCAAGGTTCAAGTGAGTCGGAGAGGCGTAGAAAAGGAGAATGGTAAACGCGATTTCTCAACTCGAGGTTTCGGCTTTCGCAGCGATCAATGAAGAGAAACGCGGGTAACGGTCATACACAGTCACGTGTTCCATACATGCTTTCTACCAGGACTCTTCCAAACACATCTGGTACTGCAAATGCGAAGGAGTTTTCGATCGAGTAATACTTTTAGAAATACAGAAAGAGCAATGAATCACTAAATAACATCTTGATTGCCTAAAATATGGGTACATCTAATCTACCGGTACTGCTGATGGAACAGGCGGGAAAGGATGTAAAGCATCAGACACCGCAAAGCTGGTTATCCCAACATGCAACCAACGGAGTGCAAGATTTGCGCAAGTTGGATCCAAATTTGGTAACACAAGGGTAGTCATAGGCATCATTCGCAGTCTGTTCCAACTTTACCATCCATTGCTTCATCCAGAAAATCAAGAACAGCCGCGCCAAGCGAGCCATGCAGACAGGCAAAGCCTTCTCCCGATGCAAGTGTCGAGATAGCAGGATTTGGTAGATAGAAACAAAGAGACACAAAAGGAGAGGGGGCTAGAAGCACAATTGGGAAGCGAGGACAAATATGAAACAGCAGTCTCTGCTCCTTATCAGACCAGTAGCTTGGTTGATGGAGATGAACTGGTGGGCAAAAAGAAGAAAAGAAAAAAGAAAAAGAAAACATGTTGGATAAGAAGTAAAAGACATTCAAAAGGTATGGTCGTCAAATGGGTGCTAAACGAAGCTCCAAGGCATCGAAAGAATACAGGACATCAAATGAAGTGCAGTAAATGGCTTTATCATCGTTTACATCTTCTCATCAGATATGATCCGGATATGCAGAAAGATTGCATAGAAATAAGATCTTGTCTTCGTATCGGGAATTCTGGTCTTTTCAGTTTGCTGACAATATGTCATCGGGGCCGTGAGTCATGAAGATCGTAGCGTCGTCGCACTATGAGTACAATTCAATGAAGAAGGACGGGTGAACCAAAGCGCTGCGTTATGAATCAGAAGTACGCATACAACTGACTTTGAGCACCAAGATTGCCGTTGGCTTGTGGGACAGCTGAAGCAAAAATAGCCTCGCTAGGTCCACCAGACGGAGCGTTGGAACCTGTCGTGGAGCCAGCGGTGGGAACAAAGTTCTGATTTCCAAACTGGGAACCGACTGGGAAAGGGCTGTGTTGATACATGAATGACTTCTGTGGTCCTTGAAGGGGACCCGGAAGCTGGGCGGAGTTCATTTCGTTAGGCGTCACTTGCCCGCTGGTTGCGGCACTTCCCCTTCCTGAGCCTTCGGATGCCATCATCTTACCAGCAATACGACGGCCATGGGGGGTTTGACGGATAGAAGGTAATATAGGACGGATGCAATCAACAATCCGCGCTCGAGTCTCAGCATCGGCAAAGTCCATGGCTGTTTGCACCACATAGTTCGCAAATGAGTCGCGGAGCATCTTCTCAAGTTCGGCTCCTGCCAGCATTTCATCGATCATCTGACGCCGAATCTGGAAGTCCGCAGTACGAAGGCACTTCTCAATGACATTCGAGCTGAATTTCTGCTTGGACAGGGCGGGGATGTTGCCTCGGAAATTCTGGCACAAGGGCTCGGTGAAATGAGGCTCAGCAAGGTCCAAAATATATTGCACAACGTAGTTTCCGAAAGGATCTTGAACAAGGGCAAATGCGTTTGCAGTGATTTGAGCAATGAGGCGCGCTTTTTGATCACCAGACGCATGGTCAATGCATCGTTGCAGAACGCAACATCCATGGCGATGAGTGCCGACAACCACGCAGTTGGCACCAACGGCATCGTAGATGAATTGAGCGTCCTCAGCAGAGAGACGGTTAAGACACTTTTGGATCACATGGTTCCCGTTGAGATCCTGAACCAGTTCGACAACATGGTCCTCTAGCGAATGGATGACCGTTTGGGTTTGTTCGGCGGTAGAGATAAACTCGATCATCTTTTGGAGCGCTCTGGTACCGTGCTGATTAAGAGCAATCTTGACGAGCTGATGAGCAGCGTTGTTGATTAAATCAGTACGCTGTTCATCATTGGAATATTCAAGCAATTTCTGGCACAGGTAATTGCCAAAGGGATCTATTTACGGTTAGTGAAAGCTCTTGCGACATGGGGTTGCGAATGCTAAACAAACCTGTCATGAGTTCAACCACATGAAGGCGTGTTTCCTCAAAGATCATTTGTACATGCTCCGGATTACGCTCTTCCAATTTTCTCTGCAGGTATCTGCAACCGTGTTGGTCCTTGCAAAGGCCATACAACTCGCCTTTATAATGCTCAAGCGGGAAGTTGGTGAAGCGAGAAAGCTGAGCGCTATCGTTATCGCCGCTGCGTCGGGAGGTAACGCTTTTGGCCGAACCTTCAGGCATGCGATAAGTGCCATAGGGAGCATACCCAGCAAAGGGAGCTGCGGCATTGTAGTTCTGGATCTGACCGCTGACCTGCACTGGAGCGCCCATGTAGGCTTGAATACCATACCCATAGAACGGCGCCTGGAATGGGGTCAAAGTAGTTGGTGCAACAGTACTGCTGCTATTGGCAGGTCCGGTGGTGATTGGTGGACCGAAAGGTGTGGCACTAGCTTGCAGAGTAGTCTGCTGAGCCCGGGTCCCCTGCAATCTCGCTTCATCGCGTTCAGGCGATTCCCTTTGTTGGCGGGAGTTCACATGGTTCACAGCAGGAATCCGACCAAGGTTGGCATTGTGTTGAATCTGTTCGGCATGCGTCTTAGGAGGAGTGACGGCGGGATTGAAAGGCTCGCCTTTGACTGTGGGCAGATCGTTGGTCGAGTATGAAGACTGCAAGGATGCAGGTCTGCTGGAAGCAGTAGCTGTCAAGTTTTCAGAATTGTCCTCGGCGCTGTAGAGCAGGTTCGCCTCCAGCGAATGTCTGGCAGCATGACGAGCAGAGTTCGAAGAATGAGCATGATTCTCGTCATTTTGGTTACCAAGCTGACGAAACATGTTCAGAGCGTTTTGTGGCATGCTCTGGTGAGTAGTGCGGTGCCGACTGTGAGTGTTCCAAGTCTCGGGGTTGGGAGTACGTGAATTGGCGAGGTCCAGGGCGTCCGAATTCGCAGACAGCTTGGCCTTATCATTAGCAAAATGTAACTTTCGCCCGTCTTGTTTGAACTTACCAGGCCTGAATCGTCTCTGCGAGACAGGGTCGGGAACTTGTCGTCAGTGTCGGTCAATTTAAGGATACTCTTGAAGTCGGGTGTTGGAATCCTGTCCTCGTCCTTCAAAGTCGCCCGGTCGTCTTCGTTATGAAACAGATATTTGGAAGCATTGAATGACTCCAAACCAGACGAACTGTTGAAGCCCGATAGGGTCGGACGGACCTGTGATCCTAAGCCTGTAGAAGGCATCGAGTAGCGATGAATACTGAGGATGTTATTAGTGAGGGTTGGCTGAGCAGATGATGAGGTTGATAGTAGCAAGGGTTGGGGTTTGAGCTCAGTTCAAGTAGTGTTGCATTTGAAGAAGTGAGGGTAGTGTGAGATGTGAAGAGAATGGGAGATGAGGATTATTGGAAGAAGAGGGAGACTGCGGCCCTATTTATGCACTTTCAACAGGAGCGAGTGTTGCAGCACGCCGGACCAGGACAAAGAGGCTGATGAATAGGAGACCAAAGGAGGGTGCAGGGAGAACAATAAGAATTACTTACGATGGGCCTGGACGGAAAGGTGAAGTAGGCTCTTGAGTGAAGTCCTCCTTCTCTGAGTTCCTCCGAGAACCAGGAACAGAGTGAACGGAGAAACGATTGGTTGGTGTTTGAGCAGAGTTGTGATTCACCTGGCTCGGCGGAGTAGTGACCTGAGCAGGTGCAAAGACATTGAAGAAACCGGGAGAGGAAGTAACACTTGAAGTTGAGAACCGAGTAGGGCGGGTGAAGGCAGGATAGCTGTTCTCACGGTACTCTGGGGGTGTTGTAGGTTCGCTGACAGGACCAGACATGCCAACTTTGGCTAGGTTTTCAGCAATGCGCTCCAAATCTTGCTTTTCTTTCTCATGTTGCATGTCTAAAAGCTTCATGTCTTCTTCAAATCTCCTCCTTTGTTCCCTCATGTACTCAATGTGCTGGCGCTTCTTTTCAAACTGTGATGGTGTCAGAGGCGATTTCAATAGTCTCAAGTCATCAATAAGCATGTGAACGCATGTCTGAGCACTCCACAAACGGAAGTGGGTCATGGTGAAGCCATTCTTCCAGTGGATCCTCAAAGATAATCGAAGCAACAAAGATAAGGGTGGAGCACCAAAGCAAACCGTATCCAGGTAGCACAAGACAAGCGAAGACCTCAGCGCTAACAGAGCAAAGACCTCATGTATAGCTGGGTATGTGCATCGGGGACTTCAGTGACGTGGCCAAGCTTACCGATGAAAGCAGATCCAGATGATCTGGAGCCGGGAGCTGAGAGCTGCTCCCGAGATGGTTCAGATGGCTCCAGGAAGCAAGCTTGCTGGAATCGGTTGTAAATCGGCGCTGAAGATTCCCACGGACATCGCCCGAGGGTCGCGAGAAAGCCGAGACGAAATTGGAGTGGCCCGGGGAGAGTGAGTTATAGCCGGGGAAAGCGGACTCCGAAGGAGGCGACCTTGGGGAAGGGAATCGCAGCTCATCGAGGCGTTCACTAAGTCCGTTCTTGAATGCCATGGTGGGCAGATTGTTCGGGACGGAGAGCACACTGGACTGATATCATCAGCAAGCCATAACGAGTCAGCAGTCAGCTTATATCAGGATGGGGGTGGACAGTGCGAGGCTTAAAAAGGCAGCGATAAGACGATCGTCATCCTTTGGGACGATTGCAAGCAAAGCAAAGGGCCGAGGATAGAGTACAGGAACCAAGGAGTTGGGAAGGATGAGTTGGTTGGCGGTGTGCTGCTCCAGATAACGGGCAATGTACGGAGTAAGGGGACCCAAGAGGGGCTGAGGGGTGATTTGGCGGAGAAGATCTCGGAAAAGAACAGCGACTTACACGCAATGAACGCCTCGAGAGTTTAAATTCTCAGGAACAGAGAAAAAAAGACTTTTTGCTGCCCACGATTTTTGTGTGCACACAAGTAAGGACCGGTTGATGGGGGGAAGTTGAGAGCCGTCCTCCCGCCTGGCAATGCGTTCCTGACGGTGCGGAGATCAATGATGGTGGTGGAATCACAGGGCGCGGTGGTCGTCGGTATTGCTTGACCCTACGCTTTCTCGGGGGTCGAGAGCAGCGTGGACCAGCAAGGAGGATAACGAGCGAACGAACACTAAGGAGATGGGGGAGAGGGAAATAACAATGGAGAAGGAAAGATAAATTGTTGTACAGGGAGCTCTGGAGTCCAAGAGGGAGAGGGAGGAAGAAGGGGGAGGGGAGGGGGGGGGGAAAGGCGACAAGAAGAGTGGGAAGCGAGAGGGGAAGAAAGACGAGGCGTGGGCGGCTGGGAAAAGCAAGCGGGGAGCCTGTAAGTTGTTTAGTTGCTAAACTCGACTCGTTTGGGAAGCGGAGCGTGAAAGCTGCTTGGGAGGATGGGCGCGATACTACTACTAGTCTATCTGCCCCCTTCCCGACAACTTTCCTGGGACTGAGCTCCCCGGTCGTCTGTCTCTAAACTACCCTGTCAATCCATTTATTAAGTGCATGGGCGAGAACGTAGTCCCCCCTGGGACTAGCCGTGGACATGGCAAAATCAATTCCAGTATTTACAGTCTCTCTGACTCTTTGTTCCGCTGTGTAAATTGCATCATCCCTCTTTCTCTTTCGTTTTCCGACCGTAATCTTCTAGTAATTCTACAACGTTTTGCCCTAATTCCTTTTCTCAAGCTCCAAAAACTTGAAGATCTCCGAAGGAAAGGGAAAAAAGAAGTAAACTGCCTTTGTACGTACCAAGACCGAGCGCGTCAAATTTCTACCAGGCGTGCGTGATGAAATACGAAGCTGGTAAAATTAAAAAAAAGAAAAGGAAAAACAAAGAGCCCATTCATCACCCGTTACGATTGTTATTAATCAAATCCCACCCCTCCCGAAGCTGGTGAGCTGTCTTCCTCTGATGACAACCAACTCTCTGGTCGATCATTTGCTTTTCGGACGGATCATGAATGAATCGTGACCTCCGGCCCCGTGATTGGAGCTTAGATCTCTGACTTAAAATGCTACTGCACGACTTGTTGCGTTGGGACCAGTAGTAGCCCCTGGGTAGGTACAGTTATTCCACCCGGGAATTGGGTTTGCAGCATCTCAAAGAACATGGATGGATTCTTTGTCCGGTTTTCTTTCTCGCACTCTGGCTTCCCTCTTCATGGCCGGGTATCTTGATTATTGAGGTCCTCGGGCATGGCAGGAGTTCCCACGATCGCAGATCAGCGTCAACATAACTGATGATTTAATGATGTCCTCCCTGCTGGACAGCGGCGCAAGGAGCATCCCCTGTTGGGTGTGCTGGTCGAGAGCGTGGCCTCTGCAAGTGTTTCTGCATCAGGTGGGGACACCGAGTTGATTAGGGACGAAGGATGTGACGGCGGATCACGCCCTAGCCACCGCACGTACCTGGGCCAGAGCATACCCTAAAAGACGAAGTTGGGCTCACAGATCATCTACCTACTTTGTCTGCTTCATCGACTCCGGACTCATGGGCGAGTAAGATTTCCGGGGCTAATAGCGGCTGCGGTGCAAGTCATAGTTTCAACACTATTATTATATTATTATTTCATTTCCTTACATCTTGTTTTCGTCTTTTTTCAGTTGCTAAAACTTTGCCCCCCAAATGGAAGGTTCCTTCCTTCGGCGATTAGATAAATGTCTTGTGTTTTAGGTCTTACTGGCGCATGGATCTGCGACATTATTAACGATCGAAGGCTAACCGAATGGACTTTGTATGTATATTACTATGATTACGGGCTTGCTCACCTTCTTCGAGGGTAGTACCAGAAAGTCAATATTTACGGATTGCCACGCGCGTCCCAAAACGTACGTGACGGACATTGTTTGGTAGGTTGGGGAGGCCGGTAACCTCCTTTACCATCCTTGGCCCGATCCCTGAGGAATCGCTGCGAATTTTCTACTGGTGCCACTCGTGGTGGGCTATTTGGTGTGAACCAGGGTTCATCGCCGGATAACCTAACAATGAATCCCAAGCACTGAGAGTGCGGTCAGCCAGATTTCCATGGGTCAGTCAAATCAACGTAATCTCCGCCCAGGTGATCTCGACCGATTCAACGTTGGGTGTGTGTCAGTGTAATAAAACCTGGCGGCAAATCGCCGTGGATTTGAATACCCATAGACAATAGTAGTAATTAGGGTAACGTGACTGTCTCATCGCACGGACGATGGCCAATCGATCCCGATGCGTGAATCCCTCCATGTCAAGTCGAACGGCCCTGGGAGGACTGACAGCTGCTGATTGGTGCGGCAGGAGAGAAGCGGTGTACAACCATCCAGGGAACACCAGGCGATGCTGATCCATCCGTCTTCGATGGGAGGCTGTCTCCTTGAACAGCCCTTTCTGGTCGGCTGCCGTGATTTTCTACAAGACTCTCCATTTCGGGGCCTGAACCCAACTGGAAATGTCCTCACGCTGGGCAGAACCCAGCCTTAGGGCCATTTGTGGGGTATTCTAAATGCTTCGCGAACCGTAGTACAGAGCATAAGACAGGTCGATGATGGGGCCGTTACGGCATAGGAACATGGTAAAGCCCCCCGGCGGTGGGGTCAAAAGATTAGTATTCGAAAATTTGCGAAGTTGAATACTCAGCATGACTTTGCTCTGCCGAGATTCGTTCGAATGGGATAGGATGATAACAGTCCTTGCTGGTGATGACGATCCTAAATTATTTAGGTATCGACCTAACTAGTCGCTTGTTGGGTACTTCGCATGAGTCATCTTTCAGACAACTTCGGAAGCTAAGCACGACGGACCTATCTGAGGTCGGCAGATGAGAGATGAGCCCATTAGTAGTACCCACAAGATCCAGGGACGAAGTTCGATTTTATGCTAGCCACTGTTGAACCACTTACCAACCACTGTCAACACCCTGAATGTACCCCTCCTTCTGAATTAATGGTAGTTTCAGTGTTGATGATTCCGTCTGCTGGAGAGCATGAGAAAGCAAGACACACCTGGATGGAGCTCTGAATGATGATAGCGTTTGGTACTTCTCTAGCCTTGAACTGACGAACTAAGTCTCCGCGCTACTGAGTAGTTGGTCTGACGGTCATCTTAAGCGTGATGTGTTTCAGATTGGTTCGCCACCGCCAACGCAGGGATGTTCGCGTACGGTAGGTATCTGACGAAGGTTGACAGACCAAGTGGGAAGAATTAAAAAGGCAGGAAAATTGTATACAAATCGGATTAAGCATACCACATTTTGGCCAGTAATTCAAGACTGCGGTTAACCTTGTGATCAAGAGATAACAATTGCTAGTCTGCATGTCACGATCCTCAAGGAAATACTAGATAATCAATCATCCATTTCCGTTTACCGATTGTTTGAGAACGGTAATTTTACCCCCCACCAAAGGTAAAATCACCTCATTATTCCATCCAATACACTGCACAAAGTACTGTACCTACAGGATAATACCTGCTAATGGCCCCCATGTCTGATGGCTGCAGGAATAGGTCCGAGGGTCATGAAACAGCGAGCCGGCGCTTCTTGCTAAGAGCCACTGCGCTCATGGCCCATGTCTTCTGGAACTGGCTTGCGCGTGACTCTCCATATCTTTAGTACTCAATACCGCTCACCATGGACGTCACTGGGCATGTCTACGCCATGAATTGATAAGACTGTCGATCTCACGTGATGCTGTGAATGGTCCGATATGGTACTTTTACTTCTGATGGTGGATCCATCCTTTGGAGGGGCGTTTCGCCGCTCCGCATTGTGCTTTGGCTACTTTGTATGTGGTTGCCCACTAATCGCCGTGCCTGAAATCCGTCGAATGGAAACCTTTCCGATGGAGAGGTTCGACTGCCAAGTGGCAATGGCTTCTAAAATTGCGGTCAAGAGAAAGCCCACCGCCTCAAACATACTTTGTACACAGTAGTGTCTTCTCAAGTATCATCTCCCCACATGCTCCGCAGAGGACTGAATTGATCTGTCGCCAACTTCTACCCACCTTTCAATCTCATGAGCCATTCCAATTGCCTGGAATATGCAGTCTGCATTCATGAAGCCAGTAACAGCTGTACTCCATACACCTACTCCAACCAAATTGGTACCGGATACCTCCAGCTCCGAAATGGGCAAAGGCAATTATCCCCTGAAGACTGGACATGTTGTTGCCCAACCCCGCAAACTACGGAGGTTAGCCGACATTGCAGCCAAAATTGCAGCCCTGCTTTCGAAAAGAGAACAATGGCCCTAATGAATGTAGCCAGAATTTCGGCCCTCTAGTGTTCATCCGTTTTATCTTTAAGGTCGTCGTGAAGTACTCAAAACGGTCCTCACATTATAGCAGCATCTCTAACTGTAGCTGCGGATGCAGTTTTCTAACTGTATGGTCGTTGATTGGGGCGTCATTTGCTGGCACCTGACTATCAACCAATCTGACAGTATGGTCTCTAGCTACTGCAGCCATATGGGAGAGCTGGTAGTCCGTTACCATACGACAGAAGAAGCTAGAACCAAATGAGTATTATCCCAATGCACCGCATGATTGGTATCCCTTGCGGGAATTTCGGGATTCCCGCGACATTTTCGATGGTGTTCTGTCAAGACCAGTCCACGGAGGTCACGTATTCACCTGACGTGCTCCCACAGTTGGAGCATGGCGATTCCCTGCAGACACAGACTTGAGTTGTACAAGAGCACAGACGTGTTGGTCTGCCAGAATTCTCCGTGTACCGGCATCTTCGACTATCTGTGGAGACAGTATCCTGGCTAGATGCAGCTGATATAGCTACTACTCGGGGTCATGCCTGATAAGCTAACAGGACCTTGTCACCCTTCTTTTTTTTAAGTGTACCAACGGGTAGGAGATACCAATCGTCAAATATGGATTTGGCATTCACGCATACATCACCTGATTCTGCAGGTGTATCTGGCAGGCTATTCATATTTCAGGCATCAATGACGCTCGGATGAGCGGTAACCTACTTCGTGCTTGAGTTGCCTCAAGTGTATGCAACAAGGTGGCTGCACGAGCTGCGCGGATAATCTATATCAACTGGGCTGTAAATCACAGGCTATGCGGCTTTGTATTACCGGAATGAGAACGATGACTACTAACAAGACGCTTTAGATAGACTGCCCGACTTGACGTTAACCGCGCTCTTCGCCCCTAGAATACCGCCAAAAAGTTCATTTTGCATCGTTCCGTAATGATTGTGTTCTGAAAATCTGGGGTATTATTAGAATTACCTCAATGTCTTTCTTGCCATATGATGGGTTGATGATGGATCTATGGTTAATGAAGCCATCCGTACCATAGCCTGACAATACCATCAAACAGCCTGACCAGCATACACGTTTTGACATTGCAGCCAAGTTTTAAATGGCACAACCCAAAGTCGTGACATCCTTACTGAGAAATTGCGGGGACTATTGCACAATCAACTTTCAAACTTCCGCTGCGTCCCCATACAGGAACCACAGTGGAAATTGCTGCCCTTGAACACACCAGATAACATGCGGCAGCTGCTGAGACTTCCGGTGAGCAATGTTTTCTCTGACGCAGCCGTATCTGTTCCTAACCCTTTGGGTCCTCATTTGACAGATGGGCCTGCATCAATCTAATCATACTTTAAACTCAGGCATCTCCATCGTTTACAATAAGGCATCGGGAAACATGGAACCCGAATGATTAGCCGCATGATACCTTCGGGCATACTAACATATTCTATATTGCAGTTACAGGGAGACAAAAGAAAAACGAAATAGACCACTTTCGGTAATTTCGACGAACGCCTACCCAAATGATGGCTTATTTTGCACAGGGTCTGAGAGCCCACCGTGGCCATAAAAGAAGTCGCTCATCGAAAATGATGAGTGAATCATGGGTGATCGAATAATGTAAATGCGGGAAGATATTCAGACTTGCTAGTACATATCATCCTTTCGTTTGCCATGAGTTCGCTCATTAACAAGACGGGGTAACCATGTAAATAGGCACCATGTAGGATGGTAGTAGGGCACCTTGGCTATCAAGGCAGCCAATCCGGCGAGGACATTTTATTTAAATGGCAGCTTGACCAGACATTATCATATTCCGCGCGCGCGTTCTACGTGAGTGCCACCGGTTACAAACGGAAAAAGCATGGGCAATAAATAAGTCACTCGATCTGCTGACTGGCTACACATTATCCAAGAGCCTCGACATGGTACATCAAGCAGGCTTGATAATAATTCGAAAAGGCAGCATGTTGCCGGGCAAGAACTACCTCAGGCATTCGCCTTAAACCCCGCAAATGACAGCCGCTTCGACTGGGAGTCAGCCCAATCTACAAACTCTGCAGTCGCAGTGCTCAAGCCTCTGGGATTCACGGGCTATTTGCAGAAAATGAATGGTTTCCCTTCTTGAGAAAGTTCTCTTGTGACCTGAACAGAGAATTTCTCTATTTAGTTGAACTTTGGATCTCATGAAAGCTTGATGTTATCTGTTTCGATGCCTCTAGCCTTCATGCTGCCCTGCAAGAAAGTCGTTTGAAACATACCAGCGATATCAGAGAACCGTTTCACTTGGAGGTGTAGGTAGTACAACTTTTCGAACAGACTCCCGATGCTGACCGCTTCACATACACTCAGGGTTGTCAGTAGTTAGTAGTATGCCTCTGCATTAAGCCGCCTAAGTCTTCCGTTATTCGTCTTCATCTCGAAACCTCAGCAGTAGTATCATATATGCATTTACTACCATCTAGCATGGAAGGAATTGACCAGCTTCAGCATATCTATAGACGAATCAACAATATCTGCTACATCAAATTGTGATATCACTTGTGGATTGAGGTTCCTGTCCCTGATCCTTTTAGTCGAAAGATGACGTAGTTGAGATATAGGAAAGACTTTTCAATGAAAGATCATGGTTCGAAGGGCATATGATCTATCACTTCAATGCCACCTTTCGTCACCCCGGAATGGTGTTTGCACGTACCATCCCGATTCCCTCCGCTAAGTTGTATCACTTAACATTCCTATTATTCTGCATCTACCCAAAAAGTCGGCCCATAGCAGATGCGAGGGACATATGCATCCAACATGACCTTTCATATGGCTGTAAATCTCGACGGAACACAGTGCCCGGAAGTCGCTTATGTGGGGTATCATAAAAACGAAAGGTGGATTTTGGATTTGGAGCTCTAGAAACAGCCTTGTGAGGTGCTACAGATGTCCATCCCAAGTTACTTTGATAAGCTAAGCACTGGCTACCACCTCCTAGTACTTTTCTCATTTTCCCATCATGACAATGTGCATTGAAAGCAACAATAACGCAGGACATGGGATGGCCGAACGAATCCGGGGTCTAGACTGGGGTCGATGGTGGGGCGGCGTGGGGTCTGGCCTGTCAAAGGGTCTCACTCTCACTTCCTTTATCAGTCAAACCAGACAGCTCATGACTCGAGTGGTTATTTGTAGTTCGTCTTAGTTGGCATTCTTCATGTTTTCCAATCTTTGGCACTCCCTTCTCACCTTACGTCTCTTGCACGGCATTGTATGCTATTTGTCAATTGACCTCATAGGAGCAACCAACGCCTATCACTAGGCCCCAATGATACAATTACACAGACCCCCCAGATACGTTCTAGCCAGTATACTGTGCTCCTGCGGGGGCTTGCTGTTTGGGTAAGTGTCTATTCTCTTAAGGCGAGCCATTTTGTACAACATTAACAGAAGTTCCATAGAATGGATACTGGCATCATTGAGCCTGTCACGGTAATGGGCAGCTTCGTTTCACAATTCGGCAGCCAATCATTAACAGTTCATGGCTTAATCGTCTCTTCCATCCTAATTCCAGCCGCATTTTCTTCTTTCTTCGCGGGGAATCTAGCAGACAAACGGGGAAGGCCAGAGGGTATCAGCATTGGTGCCCTGATCTTTGCGATTGGAGAAACTTTAGAGGCGGCTGCTGTGCATATCGGGATGTTTGTTGTGGGACGTTGCATTAAGGGTATAGGTGAGAGATTATATCTTGGAACCCTGGTCGTGTATGTGACCATCCTATGAACTGTGGTACTTTGGTTTCTTGTTTTCTGATTGATCGGCAGCTACATTTGCGAAATCTCTCCGCCGAGGGTTAGAGGAGCATTGACGACCGGGCCCCAGTTGCTGATTACTCTAGGGTTGACGATCGGGTTCTTTACATGCTACGGTACTTCTCGTATGAAGTCTTCCTATTCATGGCGCACGCCTTTCATTATCTTGGCTTGTCTGGCTACTACCTTCCCTGTAGCTTCACTCCTGTGGTGATATCCCTCACCGAAATGGTTGACCCTCCACGGCCGGAGTGGAGGCTACTACAGTTTGGGACCACCTTGGTGTCAGCCAGGCTGAACGTGAAAAGGCCGAGATTGAGCAGACTCAGGGCGTCCCTCCTGCTTCCAGCGACAAACATGCTCCGTCCGCATCCCGACGTCAAGACAGATTAGTAGAGCACAAGTTTTTCGATCTGAGTTCCAAAGATGTACGGACACGCCCTTTTTTTGGCGGTGTTTCTCATGGGCATGCAGCAACTCAGCGGATTTGATGGTGTACTCTATGTGGGTTTTCCGGCTATACCTATTGTCGTCTCCTGCTGACATTTGCTTTAAGTATGCCCCATTGCTTTTTGAGAAAGCAGGCCTAGCTTCCTCAGATGCTAGCTTCTTTGCCTCTGGTGTTTCTGCAATAGTTATCATCGCCGTAACCATTCCGGCGCTCATATGGGCGGACAGGTGGGGCCGACGACGCAGCAGTATCTACGGTGGCATCGGCCTCGCCGTCACAATGTTCTTGATAGGGGGCCTCTACGCAGGGAATGCCGTATACAACTCAACTGGTGCAGGTCGGTGGGTGGTCATTGTCTGCATCTATATTTTTGCAGTCATATACTCTCTCAGCCGGGCAGTTGGCATTGCGATCTATGCAGCAGAGATACAACCACAAAGGACCTGTGCATCGGCTACTAGCCTGGCACATGGCATCAACTGGACCGCCAGCTTTCTGGTCGCACTGACGACACCCATTTTACTGTCAAAGTGCAGCTTTGGTGCATACTTTCTCTTTGGAGGATGCACCCTAATTACGGCATTCATCTGCGCCCTCTTCATGCCCGAAACAAAAGAACAATCCTTGGACGAGATTGAGGAGGCATTCAGATCTAAATCGCTGTCCAAAACACTGTTGAAGGCCTTCGGACCTATTACCCAGACAGCCCAGGGATAATTGACCAGAACTGTGAAGAAACATTATATGTATGTCATGCACATGCACTAATTAGCTGCACATGCCAAAAACGTAACCGTGCAGCCTGCCATAGCCGATAAGATAAGAAATACATACCTACTAAATCCAGTTAGCCTATGAATTTGTAAGCTAAACAGTAGGCTAACCGTTCCAGGATAGCTGCTCATTACCTAAGCAATTATTCTGCCGAATTGGAATTTAGCCCGGATATTTCCCCTCGCTGATAAAGAAGAAATTGTGCCCGTCACCCCAGAATGCCGTGATATTCCCCTACACCTTGACACTTGGCATACGGCAGTATTCAGTTCCTCTTGGGGGAGATAATCACCGTTTGAACAGCGATGCCGCCCCGCAGAAGAGCGCCGATCTCTGCGGCGAACCTGCGATCTGCGCAACCTTCCGAGGCAAGCATCAAGTGTTTTACGATTTCCGATAGAGAAGGGTCCTAGGCTAACGGCTCTTGATAATATAGGGTGCAGCATCTTCAAGGCCAGGTGCCGCGGAGACTACGAAACGCAGACGCCCTTCCCAGACCGCACAACCTCCCCGAGCCGAACAACCGCCACCACCCAGTGCGGAGGAACAGCAGCAGAAGTCGACCGAGGAGCACGAGCATTCGCATTCTACATACCGTCATCGCGATCCATTTGATGCGCTTCTGGAGCCTTTCTACTACAACAAGTCCCTCACGGATCCGATCAACACCGCGAAAGACAAATGGAACCTTCTGCCGGCTTTCCTTAAGGTCAAGGGATTGGTGAAGCAGCACATTGACTCATACAACTACCTTGTTGAGGTTCAATTGAAGAAGATTGTCGAGTCCAGCTCTACAATTCGAAGCGATGTCGACCATACCTTCTACATCAAGTTCACCAATATCTACTTGGGTTTCCCGCGCCGTGCCGACGAACCGCAGGATGCGCGAGCCGACTTCACCTATTCGACCGTGTCCCCGCAAGAGTGTCGCCTGCGTGATACGACGTACGCGGCTCCCATTCAGGTCGATTTCGAGTATGTCCGTGGCCGTCAAAGGGTCATGAGGAAGGGTGTCGCCATCGGTAGAATGCCGGTTATGCTTCGGAGTTCCAAGTGTGTGTTGGCAAACAAGACGCCGGCGGAGATGACGGTGCTGAACGAGTGTCCTTTGGATCCTGGTGGTTACTTTATCGTGAACGGAACGGAGAAGGTCATTCTCGTCCAGGAACAGTTGAGCAAGAACAGAATTATTGTTGAAACCGACCCCAAGAAGGAGATTGTCCAGGCTTCGGTTACAAGGTGAGAGGTCTTCGTGATTGATCGTCGAGGGTTATGATGTTAATATGATTACAGTTCTTCGAACGAGAGAAAGTCGAAGAGTTACATCGTTCTCAAGAAGGACAAGCTGTACGTGAAGCACAACGTGCTCAGCGAGGATATTCCCATCGTCATTCTTTTGAAGGCGATGGGTATTCACACAGACAAGGAGATGCTTCTGCTGGTCGCGGGTGTCGACAAGGTTTACCAGGAAGACTTTGCCATCAACTTCGAGGAGGCGATCAAGTTGGGTATTTACACCCAACAACAGGCTCTGGATTGGATTGGTGCTCGGATTAAGATCAACCGCAAGCAGTCGCCTTCTTACCGCCGTACCCATGTTCAGGAAGCCGTCGAGGCCATTGCCTCTGTCATCATTTCCCACATTGAAGTGAAGAACATGAACTTCCGGCCCAAGGCCGTCTATGTTGCGCACATGGCGCGTCGTGTGCTTATGGCCAAGAACGATGCCAGCTTGGTTGATGACCGTGATTATCTCGGAAACAAGCGCCTGGAACTGGCTGGTCAACTGCTGGCTTTGCTCTTTGAAGATTTGTTCAAGAAATTCTGCTTCGACATCAAGATGAACATCGACAAAGTGCTGAACAAGCGCAACCGTGCCGAGGCCTTTGATGCTTACAGTGTCATTACCATGCATAGCAACCATATCACCCAGGGTATGAATCGTGCTATCTCGACGGGTAACTGGAGTTTGAAGCGTTTCCGCATGGAACGTGCTGGTGTGACCCACGTGCTCAGTCGACTGAGTTATATTGCAGCTCTGGGTATGATGACCCGTATTAGCAGTCAGTTCGAAAAGACGAGAAAGGTCTCTGGTCCTCGTGCATTGCAGCCTTCGCAGTTTGGTATGCTTTGTCCGGCCGATACTCCCGAAGGTGAGGCCTGTGGTCTCGTCAAGAACTTGGCACTCATGACCCATATCACAACCAACGACGAAGAGGGCCCGATTAGGAACCTGATTTTCATGCTCGGCGCCGAAGACATTCAGACTGTGGGTGGTAAGGAGCTCTATGGGCCTGGCTGCTACACGATCTCAATCAACGGAACACCCACTGCACTCACACGTCGTCCGAAATATTTCCTTGATGCGTTCCGCAGACTGCGTCGGATGGGACGTATTTCTGAGTTCGTCAGTATCTACATCAACCACCACCAGAGGGCCGTCCATGTCGCGACCGACGATGGAAGAATCTGTAGACCTCTTATCGTCGTTGAAAACGGCAAGTCTCGTGTCAATGCCCAGCACCTCGAGAAGCTGCGTAATGGTACAATGCAATTCGATGATTTCCTTGCCCAAGGTCTGGTTGAGTATCTTGATGTCAACGAAGAGAACGATTCTTTGATCTCCATCTACGAGAAAGACATCACAGAAACCACCACCCATCTGGAGATTGAACCCTTCACAGTCCTCGGTGCAGTCGCCGGTCTTATTCCCTACCCTCATCACAACCAATCCCCCCGTAACACCTACCAATGTGCCATGGGTAAACAAGCTATTGGTGCGATCGCCTCCAACCAGTTCCTGCGTATCGACTCGATCTTGTACCTCATGGTCTACCCGCAAAAGCCCATGGTCAAGTCTCGCACCATTGAGCTGACCAAATACGACCAGCTTCCTGCCGGACAGAACGCCATTGTCGCCGTCATGAGTTACTCTGGTTACGATATTGAGGATGCCTTGGTCCTGAACAAGGGATCAGTCGACCGCGGCTTCGGACGCTGCCAGGTGTTCCGGAAATACGTCACCAACCTGAAGAGTTACTCCAACGGCACCAAGGACCGACTGAGCGGACCAACCTACGAGAATGATGCGCCAATCCGCAAGCACGCTCTCCTCGAGAGCGACGGTCTCGCCGCTGTCGGTGAACAAGTCAACGCCGGCGAAGTCTACATCAACAAGTCCACGCCCGACCAGTCCATGTCCTCAGGCTTCCCCAACTCCGACGCCGGCCGGCCCGTCTCCTACATGCCCACGCCCATGACCTACAAGCTCCCAGACCCCGCTTACATTGACAAAGTGATGGTCTCGGTCACCGAGAACGAGAACCAACTCGTCAAGGTCCTAACCCGCCAGACCCGTCGCCCGGAAGTCGGCGACAAGTTCTCCTCGCGTCACGGACAGAAGGGTGTGGTGGGTATCATCGCCGACCAAGCCGACATGCCCTTCACCGACTCCGGCATCAACCCTGACATTATCATGAACCCCCACGGTTTCCCCTCTCGAATGACAGTCGGGAAGATGCTGGAACTCGTCGCCGGAAAAGCCGGTGTCCTGGCTGGTCAGCACGGCTACGGTACTTGCTTCGGCGGCAGTCCCGTCCAGGAAATGTCCCAGATCCTTATCGACAACGGCTTCAGCTACGGTGGAAAGGACTACCTCACCTCGGGTATCACGGGAGAGGCCCTGCCCTTCTACGTCTTCACGGGTCCCATCTACTACCAGAAGCTGAAGCACATGGTCCAGGATAAGATGCACTCGCGTGCTCGTGGTCCTCGCGCTATCCTTACCCGTCAGCCCACGGAAGGTCGTTCCCGTGACGGTGGTCTGCGTCTGGGAGAGATGGAACGTGATTGTTTGATTGCGTATGGTACTAGTCAGCTCCTGCTGGAGCGTCTGATGATCTCTTCTGATCGTCATGAGATCGATGTCTGCGAGCAGTGCGGTTTCATGGGTTACCTGAACTGGTGTCAGCGGTGCAAGTCGTCCCGGAGCGTGGTGAAGATGGCTATTCCGTATGCGGCGAAGCTGCTGATTCAGGAGTTGATGAGTATGAATGTTACGGCGAGATTGAAGCTTGATGATGAGTTTCCTGAGATGAAGGGGCGGTAAGCTGTCCTCCTATTACGTCTCAGTGATGATAGGCCAGGATATATGGATCAAGAGGAAATGAACAAACACCACAACAAACACAACAATTGATGAGTGGAAAGAAGAATAAAAAGTTGGGCGTTTCATTTGGTTCATCGGAGTGTGTACATAAAAGCCGGTTCTGGATGTGTCTTTTCTTTGCTTCTTGTTGCATGCATAGCGCTCGGCGATCGTCGGTCGACTTATTCTAAATCTTATTGCAGATATGCAGTAAACATCGCCACCATCTTCCGTAACTGGCATAAAATCATCTAGAATATCTTCTTCATTCTTATGATCTCCCCTCCACAACCTCCCCAACAACCCTCCAATACCTCCCCGCATCCACCCTCATATGCTCAACATGCCCACTACCCCTCCCCCACTTCTCCCTCCTCACCACAACACCACCATCATCATCCCCAAATACCCTCTCCGCCTCCCGCGCATGCTCCTCCACATCCCTCCAATCCACCAACCCATCCCCCTCCGAATAAATATAACACCGTCTCACGCCCTCCCCAACAACACTCTTATCATTCAGCAATCGTCTCCCCTTACTAACCCCATCCTCACTCCCAACCACCCATCTCATCCCAAACATCACCAGCAACATACACCCCAGCAACAACATCCCCACCCACTTCAGGACAACATTCTTGGGAAGACCGAACGAGAACGCGCGAAACGCACCAATCAGTGATGGTTTCCCAGGCGCGCTGTCAATGAGCAGCGATGTGATGGGGAGGGTGTGTCCTGTTGTGGACTTGTAGGAGGAGAGGAGAGTCGTGGTTGTATAAACGCCGCCGTTGGAGAAGAGGTGGATGTGGATTCTCTCACTCTCACTCTCTCTGGGGGTGTTGGTTGGTGGGTGGTGGTGGAGGAGGTAGTCCAGGGCTGGTTGAGTAGGATTCGTGTTGCTGTTTTCGTTGTTTGACGTGCTTGCGAAGGTGGATAGTAGTGAAGGGAGGCGCATAAAGTCACCCGTGCTGCTTTGGAGAGTCAGGATGCGGGCGCTAGGGTAGAGGGTGCGGTATTGGGTGGTGTATTTTGTGAGGGCCCGTTGGGGGGCATTCATCCAGTAGGCGAGGATGATTGTTTGTGGTGCGTTGTTGCTGGTACTGGTGGATTCGGGGGTGAGAGGGTCGTAGACGTGGATTGTTGGTGAGAGGGTTATGGGTTTGGGGAGGGAGGTCATGTCTATGGTGGGTTGGGATGACATGGTGGTTGATTGAGTGTAGTGAGTGGAAGGGTATGGAGTGGGTTGGGGGTGAGGTGAGGTGAGGTATTTGACTTAGTAGATTTTGAGCGTAACACAAGGGAATGGAATAGATCTGCTTATCACTTCAGATCTGTCTGGTTCGGTTCCTGGATGATTTCCGGGGAATCTGCCGATCTTCGGCCGGGGAAAAAGCTGTCGAGCCTCGCGGTTAATTGTTCTACTTCTAGTGCCGTTTTAGTCACTTTAGTGGTACTTTGCAGGTCCGTCTCCCGTCGCCAAGAAACGGCCAGTTCATGGCTTAGCGATGGATAGATAGATAGATAGATACATCCTATCAAGTAGTGTTGGCATTGCAAGTGGATCAAGCCTGATGTGTTCGAAATAGCCTCGTTAACGCCTGTCCCCGCTATGCTCTAAATTCCCGTCCTACGCTTTCGCGCTGCCTTCTATAGCCCATCCAATGACTTAAATATAGCGTGCCTGGGAAGCCAGCGGTCGTGTCCTGGTAGAATGATCAGGGGCTGCTTCCCCTATACTTTGCAAGGGAGACCCATATTCTCATAGCCGATCGGCGTTCATTAATCCAGCCTTGTCTGGTGTTATCTTAAGTAGGGGTTGCCGAGCCACTTGTATCTTTCTTCTTTCCTCGTAACGTTTGACCAGCTCCCTGGAACCGAGGCTTGTCCTCGAGTACCTGTCCGCTCTCGTCGCGCTTTTTGACTGGCTTGATTGGATATCCAAAGAATAGCTGGTTGTGGCCTATCCGCAGAGGCTGCGGGCCATTGGTCTTCCTGACAGGAGGGGGATGCTGCGGGTTCGTCGTCCCTGGGGTGGGAGTAGATGGTTTTGGTGTGGATGTTTTGCTTCCCTTCTTGGCATTCAGACGCTGTCCTCCAGTGAGGAAGTTTGACGAGACCGCCCGGGCACCAGCCGCGGCATCAGTCGACTCCGGGGCAATAGCAGCGTAGTTGATCGCCTGTGCCATGGTTCCATGGGGATGAAGCAGCCCACCAGAGGGCAGCTTGTTGCCCACTCCACTACGAGGAGTGCTGGTGCCGCTGGGGCGTTGAGGCTCCTCATAGCCCACCGGGGGCGCAAAGTCCACTTCTAGATCTGTCTCGAGCACGGAAATGGCATTGGTGTCGGTGGATGGCTTGGTTTCCAAGACTGCCATCTCGTAAACTTGATCATTGTATGCAAATGTGAACACATCTCCCTTGGTTAGGCAGGAGAAGTTACGGAAAGCATTCTCCAGCACGGCCTTCGGGTCGCTTATATCGAGAAACGAGGTAGATTGAGCTTGCAGCTTGATAAATTGACCGGGTGGGAGATCGGTTGACTTGACCTGTACGAGGTCACCGGGTTCCAGAAGGAGGGTTTGCATGAGCTGCGGGAGATCAACCAGTCAGTATCCTGCAGAGTACCTATCATAAGACGACATTACCCAGAAAGGTAGATAGATCTTCCCCTCTTCCGCAATGAACTCTAGCACACCAGCGTGCGTCAACCTTTCTCGTGCGCCGTTGTGAAGCTCGAACAACATCGGATACGTGATATGAAGGCGAGTGAGCTTGTCAAGAGCGCTGGGCGGCATGATGACCTTGCCGCCGTGGTTCACGTTCTCTCTCTCCGGGCCGGGCATCATGGCGACAGGATAGCAGCGATAGTATTCATCGAAGCGACGAGCAGCTCCATGGCGGAACATGGAGCCACCCATGACTCCGTTCATTGGATCGTCATCCCAATAGCCAGATCGAAACTATCATCATTAGGGTATCAGCATGTACACACCCAAGTACATCACGGCGCCTAAGCGGGGAACTCACCATGATCCGAGCTAGAGTGGTACCCTATAGGTCTTCAGATGAGGATCAACTGATATCACCCGTTTTCGCTACAATCTTAGCTGTAGTCAGTAGCAAATAGGATGCAATCCGCTGTGGTGGCGAGAAAGCAGGGAAGAAGCTAGCAGGGAGAGCTGTTCGGGTGAAGGTCAGGAACGAACGGAGCGATCAGATCGCAGTGACGCAAACGCCGCCGCGATGATTTTCCGACCCGACCCCAGACAGCTCCATTTGCTCTGCGCAACCACTCTGCTGGAATTCTTCATTTTGACTTCTCCAGAGCCAATAATTACTACGAACTTCGATGCATATGTCCCGGAAGGATCCGTAGAATCCAAGAGACACCTCATATCTACTGCGCAACTCCATGTCCGCCTCTCAGCCACGCCCCAAGCGAGCGGGTGAAGACTTCACCCGCACCCACCACCACGAAGATGACGACGTGAACGGTGCCTCCAAGAAGCCTCGCTTCGACTTGCGGAATCCCTCCGCCCTTGCCCCCGATGCCCTCGAAGACGATGCAGTTTTGGACGCAGACGAAATAGGACGCCGTGGACAACAAGTTCGCCGCAAAGCTGTCAACCTTGACGGTTACGACTCGGACAGTGAAAATGAGGGATTTTCGGCGCGCATCGAGGCCAAGTCGAAAGCAAGCAAAGAGAAGCACGATGCAGAAGATGACGATATGTTTGCCGAATTGCAGGAGGATTTTGGTGCAGAAGAAGTCGACGCCGATGAGGCCATGCGCAAGAACAAGAAAACGGTGCGATTCCTACGAGACGACGAAATCGAGGGCCAAGTCGCGTCATCCAAAGGCGGAGGCACTGTACATGCAGATTTCAGCAAAGGCGCCGACGAGGTTGACAATGAAGAAGACGAGAGCGAAAGTGAGGTTGGAGATGAGGAGCGCGCAAAACTGGACGAGGAACTGGATGAAGAGCTTGGCGCTGGCGCAAAGAAAAAGCATGCGCCCGTACTGGACGCGTTCAATATGCGCACCGAACAAGAGGAGGGCAGATTCGACGATCAAGGCAACTACATCAGAAAAGCAGCAGACCCGGATGCGGTCTATGACAGCTGGTTAGAAGGCGTGTCAAAGAAGGACATCCGTCGCGCCAAAGAGGCTGCAGAGAAACGAGAGGAGGAGAGAAAGGAAAAGGATAGGCAAGATGACAGTGTATTGACATCAGACGCCCTGAAGACCATTATCTCACACCTCGATCGAGGCGAGACGATCCTGGAAGCGCTGGCAAGGATTGGCAAGGGAGCTCCAAAGAAACCTAAATGGCAGGCGAATCGCAACAAGAATCGGAAAAAGCAAGAAACTGCAAACGAGGACACCGAGATGGCCGAAGAGGATCCCAAGGAAACGGCTAGAAAGCAAGCAATTGATGCTATCACAGGCGCAGCCGATATTCTCATGACGAGAGGGCAGGCGGATATCTACGACACTGAACGCGAGATGCTCACTAGGCAATACCGCCGTGAAACCGGGGAGGACTGGGTTGACCCGTCTCTTGGGGACTCAAGGCCCAGTGAAGGAGCTCCTACGATGTGGGAGTTTCGGTGGGCGGACGCCCGTGATGGCGGCGTCACACATGGTCCATACGATAGTGCGACGATGGAGTCGTGGAAGAATGCGGGCTACTTTGGCGAAGGTGTCGAGTTCCGAAGGACAGACACCGGTCAGTGGCAGAAAGAAGCAACATTTGCATAAACATCGTACAAACTTACGTCTACTGGCATTTACGAATACCATATGCTGGGAAACATTAATTGCATCATTATCATTCGAGCCTAGGCTCTTTGTTCAAAGTTGAGACCCAAATATCGCAGTACCCACAGCAGATGTGTTTTGAAAAAGCGCCAGCATTATCATACACCAAGCAATTCATCTGGTAAACGAAAACCGAACAATATAAAAGACGGGAAATGGTCCTCCGTAGGCCTTGCAATCCATGCCTCAGTGCCGTCTAGTCATGGCAGAGGCTTCCCACGCACCAAGAGTCATTGAAAATCTCTATGGCAGAAAGGACTATGAAAGCTCCATCGCATCACCGTTCGTAGGAGCAATGAAGCTGACGGCACCTTGATCGCCGATGAAACGCTGTTCGTATGTGCTGACGAACTTGGCACTCCGTGCAGGGTCGTAGAACAACCGGTAACTGCGCTGGACGTCATCAATGCTAACCTCCTTCGCCTTGCGCTTCTGGCTGAGCAGGTGAGAGGTGGTGATGATATTGCTGGCATAGCGTAGATTCGACTCCTGGCCGATCTTGGTGAGCAGCGCCAGAGCGTCCGGAGAAAGGTCTATCTCTTCCTCTTGAGCGCGAATCGCCAGAATCTGCCTAATCTCATCGGCAGAGTAGGGCTGTGTGCTGACAATCACCACGCGGTCGAGGAAATCAAGGGGCAGGCCGTGCGGAGAGCTGTATGTCGTACCACGAATCCGGGCGTGGCCCCGGTTGCTAGCCATGATGACGATAGGTGCCAGTTCCGCCTCTAGAGCGCGGTTGATGTAAGAGAAGCATTCAATGTCAAGCATGTGCACTTCATCGATGAAGAGAACACCCGGAATGATCTCGGCTTTTCCTTCTTCCTTCCACTCCGCCACCTTGGTGTTAATCTGATCCCTCACTTCACTCCTGATCTCACCGGTATCTCCAGAGAAGAGAGCCAAGAATCCTTGTGACCGCGAGTTGATCACATCAATCTCGTGAAGGCTAACGGTATGCACGATTTCCTTGCGAACCTGGAGTTCACCCTCGGGGCATTGGACAAACTTTGTGTCAGCTCCCATCGCATCATAGTCGCGCGACCGAGCGTAAGAACGTCCCAGCTTGGTAATCTTGCCCGAAGATTTGTCAATGGAAATAATGTCACCGGCCATCACTCGTTCTTTGGTCATTGAGTCGATCATCTTTGTTCCCATGTCGTAGATCGTTTCCATGTCGGTCGTCTTGATGGTGAGCTTGCCTTGTTTGTTTCCCTAAGAAATCGCGAATGTCAGAAACTCATCATTGAGAGCTCGCCCGAGACCTCACTTACACCAGTAACACTGCGGTCAATCTGAATCTCAACCACTTCACCCTCGATGATCTCACTCTCCTCCTTGATACGAACGCCAATCGATTTGCGGAAGGCTTGTGTGAGCGCCTCAGTCTTGGACATCTCCATGGAGAAGATCTCCGACGCTGCGAGCATTGTGAAGGGGACATCGGATCCGAGGGATTGCGCCATACCCATGGCGATGGCTGTTTTACCAGTGCTGGGAGGGCCAGCAATCAGCAACGCGCGACCGGCAATCTTGCCTTCCTTGACCATTTGCAGGATTACGGCGGCAGCTTTCCTCGCCTTCTCCTGGCCCACCAGCCCTTGGGAGGATGCCCTGGGCTGTAGACTGTCTGCATCGACACCAAGTCCTCGAATGTGTGAATGAGCAGCGATGAGGTTGAGACCCCGGAGCTCCTTGGTCTCCGCGACGGTAGAAATTGGCTGTCGGAGAGTCAGCGGTGACAAACACCACGCATTTCTTCAAGATTGAAACTTACAGCAGCCATCGCGACAACTTGCAGATCGTAAGTATATCGTCAGGTCAGAAAACAGTCACGAGGTTCAAGGAAAGCAGCCAAAAATGGAGAGGTCTGGCCAGCCTGAGAGAGCGCGGAGTGGAAGAGCAGGCGAAAGAGCTGCTGGCCGGGAAGCCGCCTTGCAGGCCGCCCGGCAAAAAGAGCGATTGACCGTTTTTTCTGCCGGCGCGTGTTTTTTAAGCGCAAACGGGGTTTGGTTTGATTGCGCCAGGAAATCTCCGTTTGTCCCCTCATTGACAGTTGCGCATTCACCTTTCGCTCAAAGTATACATATAGAACAATAGGAGAATGATATGTGTCTGGACTCGGCCTGTCGACCTTCTCTATTCCCCCGTTGTCCCGCCAATGTCGCGGTTGCCATCGCGTCGTCTTCATTCCCACTCATTACGTTAATGTAGGCCGTTTTCCATTTGGGGCTTGAATTCAATCAATCACATTTACCTTTTCTATCTATCGTGTACTTGTCTTACCTCAAGCCCCTCCTCCCACCCCTTATTTATTTATTTTCCCCTCCTGGCTTCCTTCATCTACGTTACGCAAGGCACATGGGATGTTGTCAAATAATTGGATTTGATTGTCAGGCCAACTGAACTCTTGTGACGTCGTGATATGGATACAGACGCCGGTGCTACGCGTGACCCCCGTCTCGCCAGGCCCTTAGCCAGGCCGCCCCTGAATCGCCCTCCCTCTGTGGATGCTACTTCAAGCGCCTCCCCTACGCGCTTCAGACCTGGATCCCAGACGGTCGGAAGCTCCTCGCCTGTCGATGCCCAAAATGCTACTGCCGATCAATTTATACGTGGGATCTCCGACCTGGTCCAAGCCGCCGTGATTGCTGCCAACGGCAAATCCGAACAGGAGAGGCTTAAAAAGAAGAGAGATGCCACCGATGCCCTGCTTAGGAAAGCTAAAGTTCACTCTAGCTTTCCGTCCACTACAGCCTTTTTCCAGCAGTCCAAGGAGGAAGAGGACGCTGATCTGGCTCAGCTTGATAAATCCCTCGAGAAGCATGCCAACGACTACAGAGACCTGGAGAATGCTTTGAAAGCCAAATTTAGCTCGATCATGTCACTGGAGCCCCTAAACAGGGTGAATCAATTACAAAGTGAGGTACAAAATGCGAAGAAGGATATCATAAGGCTGCATGACTACAACATCAACCTGGAGGGCAAGATGTCGGCAGTGCAGGACAAGGTCGGCTCGTTCATTAGCCTGCAAGATAGGGTTAACTCGCTTGAGAAGGCTACCTCATATCACTCGAAACTTGCCAGAGAGAATACGGAGCGTGTCACCAAAATAACCGCGGATCTGGAAACCACGTTCGCATCGAAGGAGCAAGAAATCAACTCGGCCGCTTCCAAGACACAGATGGATCAGTTAAGGAAGCAGACCTCGGACTTGACCAGGCAGATCGAAGTCTTGCAGAAGTCTCAACGTGAATGCTCCGATTATTTGAATAAGATGAACAAGAGTATGGACGATCATCGCCGGCAACAGGACACCCGGAGCATGGAGAACACACGATCGTTGACATCGCTTACTGCACGCCTAACTTCGGTCGAAGAGAAGAATAACCGGCTCCCCTCCCCTGCTGCAGTAACTGCGCCTGAGCCTTCAGCCATGTCTGAAGAACTGGCGTCCCGATTGCAAAAGCTGGAAGCGGAACTCTCGGGACAGCACGAGCGTCGCATCAAACAAATGGAAGATCAGCTCGAAGGACTGCAAACAATACAACAGATGAAAGACGACTTCCAATTCAAGGAAATCGAAGATCTCAAGAAGGTGTGGGATAGAGGCGCCCAAGAATTCGAACAGATCAGGAGCGACTATGCCCGGGTCAGTGAGGAGCTGAAAGGCCTGAGCCAAGCTCAAGCAGTAGCAAACCCCGCTGGGGTTCAGGCGCATATTCAAGGGATTGCGTCCGGACTTATGAACATGCAAAATATGGTTGAAACTTTGAGAGTTGCATTACATTCCCTCGAAACTCGCTACAACAATCTATCTACGGATACCATTGTGAAACACATGGTGGTGGCTATGCAAGAGATGTACCCATCAACCGCGCAGCTGACAGAACAAATAAATCTTATTAGAGCATGGTTTGAGCGGGATGTTCCTCCTTTGAAAGCGATAACGGAACGTCTGCACGTGCATCAGGTGAATTTGGTGGAACAGACACAGAAAGACATGGCTTTGAGAATGGAAGAGATCAATCGCCTGAGGAGCCAACAGACCAACCTCTCCCAGTCGCTCGCCCCGGTCTGGGAGCGACTTACCGCTCAAAACCAGAACCGTTGGCTCACCGCTGATGATCTGCGGCAAATGCAGAACGATCTGACATCTCTGGCGGCAAAGATTGATGAACATACCAACAAACTCGACGGATACGTGAAGTCGCGCGAGGCAAAGGATCAACTGCTCCACGACGATCTAACAACGGGCAGAAACAACCTGCACATGCAGCTCCACGCCATTGCCGAAAGGCAAACGGAACTTGAGAAGATATGTTCTGAATTTCAGAAGACCAATGATCTACCGGATCAAGTCCGAGCCCTTGCTGTGAAACAGGAGGAGTTAATGAAGGGCTTCAGCAACTCGCAGAATGACGATTGGAGAGACCAAGTTAAGGAGCTAGCTGATAAGCAGGAAACCCTGGCAAAAAGTCTGTCTGTATATCGGGAGGATGGCTTGCAAGATCAGGTCAGGGCTCTGGCAGATGAACAGAAGAAGCTACTCGATAAATTCTCTGATTCTCAACAAGACAAGATACGGAGGCAAATCAAGTCTTTGATTGACGAACAGAAAACATTGGCTGGGAGACTCGTCAAAACCCAGGAGGAACACGATCAGCTCAAAGCTCTTGTCGAAGCTCAAGAAGACCTCGCAAAGAAACTTTGTGAGATCCAATCGAGCAATGAAGACGATTTGAACGTGTTGAAAGCCTGTCCAGACGAGCTCAAAGCAGTACTTGACCGTGTTTGTCAACTTGAAACCTCCACGCTCGAAAAATTTCAGACTGTTGTGGAAGAACATAAACTTCTGGAAGGCTCGATGTCGAAGAATCTTACAGGTCTAACTGAAAGGGTGGATGGCCTAATGAAACTGGTCGAGAGCAGCCAGCAACCCCCACAACTAGAAGCGCCCCCTCAGCAAGAAGACAATCCCGATGCCATGAAAGATGAGGATGAAGCCAACGATCAGGATTCCGAGGTCTCCAGGTTTGTGAGCATGGCTGAAACAACCCCAGCGCGCGCCCTAAAAGAGAGGAAGAGAAAACGGCCTGTTACATCTAATAATGCATCAGACGAAGATCGTTCCAGCTTAAGCCGGCCCGAATCACCGAATTCCAATGCTGCAGGCTCTGCTGCAGGAGGAGACGCCGGGCCATCAAACGACAGGAAAAGCAAGAAAAAGAAGGGAAAGAAGCGGAAATTACAAAAGAATAAAGGACCGCAGGCTTCAGGCAACATAATAACGATTGACTGAAGGGAGGGGGGTAAGGTGTATCAGGCTGAAAGTTGACCCCCTGGAGGGCGCATTTTGAGGCAGTACGCATCACGAGATTACGAATGTTATGAATCAGTCGTTAGTTTGAAGAAAGAAGGAAAAGTTGGTTTCAATTCTGCTGGATATCCACTTTGTCAATAATTCTTTTTCTTTTATTTTTCTCCTCCACTCTTTTGTGGTCCTGGGCGCCGTAAGCCCAGACCTCCCTTACTTTCTTCTGTTCAATAGTCTTTTCTTTTTTTTTCAAGGTCACGGAGGTAGGGGGAAAAGGGACCTGCACATAAGCAAGAATGTACAAGTGGAGTCTTGAGTCAGTTCTGTCTTGTCTGTCTATACATCCAACCATCAAACAAAGCATGACTGTAGCAATCAATCAAGGAGCCTCCTGAAGGAACTTCAGAACAGCTATTATGCAAAAAGCGCACACATTAGCAAATCATCTTACTCAACCAGATAGATGGATATAATCAAATACTACTACTCACCTTGCCTGAACCCTTCCGGGTTCTCCGAAATCAACCAATGCCCGGCCTCCACATCCGCAACGCTAGCATTGGGGAAGAACTTCTTAATCGTCGGCACCGACTCATCGCTCACATATCGGCTCTTCGTGCCCCTCACAAACAGCGTAGGGCCCTCATACGAGACAGATCCCGGCTCCCGGTACGGGAAATCAGCCATACCGGGAATGGCTTCGCCAAGGACGGCGAGCGGGACACGGAATTTCATGGTTTGGTCTTCTGTCGAGCGGACCAGGTTGGTGAGGAGGAATTGGCGGATGGGGAGGGACTGTCGGATATTAGTTTAGTTGATTGTTATGTGCACACATTGGGCTCAGTTTGCATTCATTCATTACTCGTACTTACCTCCTCATATCCCTTAAGAATTTCATCAGCCTCGGATTGCTTCGTCACGTTAGCAGCCTCGACATGCTGCATGCCACGAACGTAGAGGCCGAAATCGCTCTTCAGGGGTGCATTCACGGGGGCGTTGTCAACCGGTACAAGAGCCGAGACTAGCTTGGGTGAATCGAGGGCAACTGTCATGGCGGTTTTGGCGCCCCTGTTTGTTGTTATCCATTAGTTTAGCTGTCTGGTTATGTTTTTCTTGATATGCATTCCGCGGAATGTTTGTGGAGAATCGGAGACATGTGTAGTATGATATGACGTACATCGAGTGGCCGATCAGAACGGCCTTGTCTAGCTTCAGCTGCTGGATGAACTTGATCACGTCTTCGGCCATGACGGAGTAGTTGTGTTCTTGGGCGTGGAAGGATTGGCCATGGTTTCGGAGATCCTGAAAGAACAAACACAAATATGAATCACTGTTTTGATTCCAAATTTCTTCTTCTTCATAACTGGTTACACACCACAGTGAAGATCTCACGTTTCAGATCACGTGCCAGTGCCCTGCATCATGGTTAGTAGCTTTCCTTTTCATCGGGATGTTCGTCATCTGAGGACAATTGATTGACAAATAGAATGCTTACTTGCTAATACCCCGGTTGTTCTGCTTCGAGCCGAACAGCCCATGAAGGAAGATGATGGGACTCCGATCAATAACATCGGCTTTCTCGGGCCCAAACACCTGGTAGGACAGGTCTGTTCGGAGGCCTCGTGATGTGGAGAATAAGCGGGCGCCCTGGGCGGCGCTTCGAAAGGTCGTACGGATTGGTTGGAGCATGATTATGAGTGGCGAGTATGATGGTGATGACGATGCTATCTGAGGACTGCGATTGATCTGAGGGTTTATCTTGAGTTTGGTGCATTTAAGCATTGAAGATCAGCAGCTGCCTTGGGGATATGACTAAGCAGCTGGGGAGGTGGTTTTGCCGTTGTCCCGTCGGCTTAATGGGATTGTCGTGCAGCAATATCCGGATGTCTTGGCTTGACAGGGGTATATATGTCGGAGTTGGATTGTCGTTTGCTTTTTGCTTTGGGGATGGTTTTGGTTTGTGCTAAGTTGTACTGCTGGAATTGCATTAATGATGGATGATTGTGGTAGTGGTTGGTAGAGGCTTGAGTACTACTTGGATCTTATCTGATCTCGGGTCAAAATATATATCGATAAATTGCATCATCGCTCCCTACTGCCGATTCACCCAATTCCAACGAACAATGATGGGATTATGCTGGACCCCTCACTCCGGATATTAGTCGGAGTGTCTCGCTGCAACAGCGCACTTCCCATTTACGCTTAGGCCTCTAGCTGATCGTACGACGCGAAAACAGCCGGGAAATTGAATCCGGGACTTACGATCCGCAAACTGAGATGGTGATCACGGCTGATTTGGTTCTTCTGTCAGAACAACACATTTGGCAGGAGCCCATCTTCATACTGCACACGCCAGCTTGACTCCGCTACTTCCAGGTCACACTGATTTAGCTGAAGTTTACAGAAGTCTGCGAGACAGCCCCGTTGTCCCACAGATGTACTTGTCACGTCTAAATGCGCGCTCTAGGGTGGCTCTCCTTTCACTATTCAACACTCGAATCGTAAATCGTCTATTCCAGGAGCTTCATCGAAGTAAATGTATATACAAGACATAGATATCGTCGTCATATCCACCATGATATCCCCCGCTTATTCCTAAAATTGGTACACTGACACCTCATATTTAGGCGTCCAGAAGAGGAGGGACCTTCTCGCAAAGGTATTCAACAATGGCGTCGGGGCCGCGCTCGACCTGGAGACCCTCGGGGATAGCGTGCAGCTTGATGTCGGGCTTGATCGACCGGGCAATGGAGTGGATCTCGTTGGCCTGCTCGGCGGACCACATGGAGGCGCTGAACTGCAGAGGAAGTTAGACACGAGCCATCATAACCGTAGTCGCTTTACCCCGCATTGCAGAGGAAGCTCGAATGAAGAGAACGTACCAGGACATCGGGCATGTGCTGCTTGACCTTGGACTCGACTTCCTCGATCTCTGTTCGCAAGCTCAGTTAGTATCAACCATCACTAAGTCCCGCAAAGAACTTCAAAGTCACAGGTACTTACTCTCGCAGTTGTCAATGTGGATGATGGTGTAACGGTCCGAAAGGGCCTCAGCAACCCGTCCAATGAGGCGCTTGGCTCTCTCAGGAGCGGTGTTGACAGTGACGAGCTTGAAGGGTCCCTTGGGAGCAGACATTGTGACAGGTTATGTGCAGAGTAGTTTTCTGAATGACTTGAAACAGACTCGACGACTGCGACACTGTTCGCTTTTAAACGGAGAGCATGCGATTTCGCAGTTCAACCGGCACGACAAGCCGCGGGCGACATCCCCACGTTGTCGTGGGGAAGTGGGCTGTTTAGCGTATTCGCCGCCGGCTTTCGCCCGACGCTCGGAAATCGAAAGCGTTGAAGTTAAGTCCTGGAGGGGAGCAAGTGTTTGGTTCCTGCGAAGGAAGTCGAATGCGGACTGGCTGCTGAGAAACGGGTCGGTTCCCACCGGCAAAGGTAGTTGAGGGATTGCCCCTCCCACTTTGCTTGCCCCCCCACCCCGCGCGCATTGAGCTTCCCGGCCGGCCACCAGAACTGCACCCCGCGACGATATCGGGGTAGAAATATCCCGTGAGCGTACTTCAAAAGAGACAGCGCCTCAATTGATCCCTGCTCCCTGACTTGCATTTCTGTTGTTCATCAATTCCTCCTTCCTCTTCACAAAAACTCATCATGTCCAAGGTCGCATCTACCTTCTCGCGTATGTGGACACGACCTTGCTTCTGCAGCTGTGTTGCTAACGCTATCTAGGCCTCGTGCGCTTCGTCCCCAAGTCGAACCCTTCTAAGGTTCTGATCGGTGAGCCCGTCGACGCCGCCGTGGATGTTGGATTGGCCGTCTACCAGGGCAAGGATGTCGCTGTGCGCCCTTTCTCCGGTAGCTCCGTCCTCAGCCCCGGCCAGAAGACCGACTCGACCGAGACCATTGAGCGCGTTCTCTCGCCCCTGGCGCAGAGCGAAGTCGGCTCCATCAGATGCATTGGACTGAACGTAGGTTCAACATTGATCGCAGCATAGCTGTCCAGCGAAGGCGCAAGAAACTAACCGATCGCGCAGTATGTCTCCCACGCCGCTGAGATGAAGCTGTCTATCCCCGATGTTCCCACTCTTTTCATGAAGCCCTCGACTGCCCTGTCGGACCCCTGGCCCGCCCCGACCGTTCTGCCCAAGCTCACCCAGATCGACAACACGGGTGACTACGAGTCAGAGATGGTCATTGTGATCGGCCGTGATGCGAAGGATGTCAGCGAGGCCGAGGCCCTCGACTACGTGCTCGGATATACCGCGGCCAACGACATTTCTAGCCGCACCTACCAGATGAACCAGAGCCAATGGTGCTTCTCCAAGGGCTTCGACACCTCCTGCCCCATCGGTACAGTTTGCCTGTTATAAAGGTGATATTGCTTTTCGTGCTGATGGATGAACTTTCGCAGGTCCCGTCCTTGTCTCCGCTGCCCAGGTTCCCGATGCCAGCAAGTTCCACATTCGTGGATCGAAGAACGGAAAGGTCCTTCAGGATTGCCCCTTGACGTATGTCTTCCCCTTTTACCATTCAAATTGTGTGTATCAAGAACAAAAGCTGACCAGCAACTTTGAACAGTGACCTGATCTTCAACGTGCCCCAGCTCGTCAGCTTCCTGTCCCAGGGCACCACCCTGCCTGCCGGTACTATCATCCTCACCGGTACTCCCCCCGGTGTTGGCGCCGCCAAGAACCCCAAGGAGTTCTTCAAGCACGGCGACGAGTTCGCCGTCGAGCTGCAGCCTCACGTCGGCACTCTCATCACGAAGATTGAGAACCAGGCATGAACACTATGATAATGGTACTATGAGACGGGTGGGGATTTACGGATTATGATGAGACATACTACTATACAAGAATAGCATAGAGATGTATATACTGTACGGATACCAATGAACAGGTTCATTGTTCCAATGTATAATTGGATGCGTAACTATAATGAAGCCAGGTGACAAGTCTGATGCAAGGAGTCATCACATTGTCGCCATAATCCTCCAACTCAACAGATGTGGGTGGTTTGCCTCCCACCCACATCCACACCCCACGCTGACTAAGGTCCCCACAATCAGCCACTTTCAAGCTTTTGCCCAGGACTCATGCATTTGCAGCTAGCTGCTGCAGGCCGGAAGCCAGGACAGAAGCCAGGAGAAGAAGGCAGCTGACAAGGAGGAAAGTGTTAAGCCTGATCCCAGCACACCAATTTTAAGTAAAAGCCTCAGGCACTAGATTACCCATTCTTAAGGACCCAGAAACCATCCTGGAAGCAACAACAAAAATCCGTATAATCCACGTAGTCTTCTTCCCCGTGTAACTCCTTAGCCATCCATTCACTACCATCACTGCATGGGATGGATAAACGAAACTCGTCCTCAGAATGCAAGCTACTCAAAGACTGCACCACGAATTGCCGATTCACATACACAAAATCAGTCAACATCTGCAGGAGAGGATAAAATCTTATCCTAGCGGAGTAAATCAATACCGCTACTATGCCGAGTGCACTGCGTGACCAGTCCGAACCGGAGTTTTGTGGTTAACTTCCGGGAGTAACCTTGCATTGCTGGCCAGTCAGCAAGTTGTCTAGTAGCTTGAGAAAGCCAAGTAATCGGGCCATGTGCTGAATTCTTCCTGACAGCTGGTAGATCAGTAAAGGTATAGATTTGTATGTCTACAATAGCAATAACATAATTTATCGAAATAAACGAGTGATAAAAAATAAAGACATCCCGGCAATGCAATAATAAATCCCGTGCAAGCATCCCGTAAAGGCGCAAGTAGCGAACCGGACGCCGTGAATCCTTCCCGATAGCAGCTAACATCGGCGGACATCGGGCCAGCCGATCGGGCCAGTAACTGCACAATGTAGGCGTGGTCTGACACTAGCAGCAACAACCACACCACTACGGGTGCTATTCATTTACATTCCCCCATTCGCTTTGCCGATACTATCAAACCATAGTATCGGACGGGCCACTTTTTCGGGGGGAATCGCTTTGGCAGCTCTCGAATTGAAATTGCCGTGATCCATCAAATAGTTATCTACTAATGAAAAACTTATGTCGAAATTTTTTCAATGTGGGTTTAGTTCCATTCCCATCCTACCTCTTTTCGGAGTGAGTATATAACTACGGCGGGACCTGGGAGGGATAAACTCTTAATCCCCTGGGATCTTTGGTTCCTTTTTCTTTTTTCCCTTTCGCTTGAGGTCTTCTTTTTCTATACTTCTATACTATACTATACTTCTGCCGATTATCTTTTCTTTTTGTTGTATTCAATTCTTGTTCACTTCGATCGAGGTTTCAGATTCATATATTGTGTCTTTGGTTGCTTCGCTGCTGTGCACGCTCATATCGTTATATGTCTATATACATGCTCGCCATCTATATCTAACATCTAGAAGGTCTATACTCGCCAAGGTCGTCTCCGAAAGCAACACGCCAAATCGACTCTGAGGAAAAAATATATGCAAAGTTGGAATTAAAGGAGGAACAACGCAAATGAGGATGAAAAGGGATTCGTGTCATCGGTTTACTCTTCAATGGGCGGACGCCAGCTCCGTCCTTGCCAGTGTACGATCATAGTCGGAATGATACTGACACCCGCAACGAGTGCCGCACAAATGCCAGCACTCGGTGCTACACCAACACTCTCAAACATGGATGGGAACCTAAACGACACCGATTAGCATTGCCCATATGTGACCAGCACAGAGATGCATCCGATACTTACCAGAACGGTCCGAGGAATCCCCAAATTTGTCGGACAAACGTGATGTATACTCCGACACTGCCGGCTTCCTTGTGGTAACAATCCACTGCATACGTGACAAGAACAGTCGTTACGATTTGGTTGCCACCAGCGCAGATGGCAATGCCGACGACCGGCTTTACGTTCCAGTGACCCTCCGTCGACTCCTGGGTGCAGACAAGAAATACGATCAAGCCCACAATGCACAGGACGAAGCCGATGTAACTGAGCCACAGGCGGTATTCGGGTTCCGGCTTGCGGTGGATTTTCTTTGCACGCAGATTCATCCAGCGATCCGACAACACACCGCCAAGCTGCTCACCCAAAAGAGATCCGATGATAGGACCTAGGAATTGGAGTCCCAGCTGTTCGGCATTCAGATCAAATTTGGTCTGCAGCAAACTGGGGATTTCCACAGTTGTCATTACATTGCCCAGACAGAACACCATGGCGTATGCGGCAGTGGGAATGGCAATACAAGGATGCGTGACCATGCCCAGGGGTCTGAAGAACTCCTTGAACGACAAGGGTGTAGGGTCAATGCGTCGGAGCTGAGCATATTCCCGTACCCAAGCGGGTTGCTCGGGGTTATGGTCACCTCCAATATACCGGGTCTCAGGACCCAGGAAGAGATACAAGATGAACTGGACACCGTTGATCTGAATGTTGGAATCAGGTCAGCGGAAGACTCTTCGATGGACCAGTAACCCGACCGGGGTTATGGGAACACTTACAATTGCCAAGATCCAGTAAATCCATTGGTAGCCCAGCCGATACGTAACGAAGCCAAAGATGAAGGGCCCGCTGGGAATTCCCAGCGTAATCAATAGCGTCCATATACCCATGTACCGAGCTCGGTCTTTCTTGAATGTCGTCTCCATCACCACCGCACTTCCGATCGCTTCCGCAGCCGTTAGCACTCCTTGTCACGATAGGGTAAGCATTGCGTCTTACCTGAAGCAGGGGAAATGAAGAAAGCCTGCAGAGCCCGACATACAGCCGTGGATGCGTAACTAGTGCTTTCCGCACATCCTACGTTACAGACGAGACTGCAGATTAAGGAAAGGAGGAAGATAGGGCGACGTCCCCAGCGGTTGGACAACGGTTTCCAGAAAATTGGTGCTACTCCCAGGACTGCAATCTGGATGGAAGTCAAATAACTCGCGTCGTTCACCGAAACACCGAAATCAGTTGCAATTCTGGTCTCATGGTCAGTAATTAAGGGCAATGCGAAGGCTGCAATTGAACCTACGTTTGGTAAGCCGGGATGATGCCTGCTGCCGCAAAAGTGCCCATGCACGCATGAAACGCTACTAGGAGAAGATTTGCAATTTTCTAAAACGCGTTGAAAAAGATCTGTTAGCATGGCTGCTTCTTCACTGAATCTTTTAACACCCTGCAAAAAGATCCTTCAGCACCACATACCTTCCAAGACGGCCAATTGTAAGGATCGGCAGGATCCATGCTGGGGATAGGATCGAGTTCCAGCGTCCCATGACGTTCCATCAGATAGTCACGGTGTGCCTTGGAAAGCTCAGAAGACACGATATCGGCATATGTCGATGGGATGCCTGCTTCTGTGCTCTCTACAAAGTCGACATCTTCCTTTGCAGGTGTCTGAGACGGGTGCATCTCCATGGCCCCAGACATATTGTGAAAGGGAAAACCCTGAACTGGGCTTGTGGGACAATGAAAGTGGCGATTCTTCTTAAGACTCACGACACACTTGAGATATCCAAGTAATGCAGGTCGTCTCTGGAGTCTGAAAAGGGGAACGGAAGAATAACAGAGAGGATGAGGAGGAGGAGGAGGAGATGGAGGGAACCTATGTGATGCCTAAGAGGGAAGAGCCGTGCCTCCCTACGCAACTAATCGGTTCACACAAATTGTTCCTAACCGGGGGGACGAGGGAGGGTTCCACGCTCACCGGGGGATTGACCTATCACTGGGGGCGCTGGTAGTACCCTTCCTGGGGAATGATCAAACCTGAAAGTGACGAGTCCCGCGAGTCCCGCGTACTGTTGGGGCAACTCGTGGGGAAGATGCGGAGGATTCCCTACGGCACAGTCCAGTCACGAAAGCAGCAATGGTCACTATGTTCTGTCATTGAGGATAGCGCAAGATCCGCTCATTGGCCGGACCAAGCCAGAGGAGAGTGTATCGCCGCCAGAAGCAACATAACCGAGGGCCCGACTACGGAGGACTCGGGAGATCCAGAATCCAGAATGGTTCTAGTAGCGACCCATTCGGCCATGGCGGCGGCGGGTTAAGTCTTTGGAGTGGATGCGCCCCTTCCGGGGAGGAGACAGGGTAGACCAATGTTTTGCCTCCAAATCTCGGTTATTCCGCTGACCAGATTTGGGGCTAACTTTGCCGAGTGAAACGGATTACAAAGTATTTGGCCAAGCAGCCGAGCGATATGCGGACGGTAACTGCTCGGGCAGATGTCATTGTGTGATGGTGAAATCACCGTGTGACCAGGAATTGATTATATGTCTGCCTGGGGGAAAGTGGACTATCAAACACTAGTAGTTCCTACGCCCTACAAACTTGCGTCTGCTCTATGCAGATGTAAGGGGAAAGGGAAACAACGTGTGATCGATCAGTTTGTGGGAAAGGATGTTTAGGACGCGTCTAGTAGGGACTACAGTTGTGCTACTGCTAGTCAAGATTAGGTGGGTGCTAATTACCCACACCAAATACGTAGACACGGGGTCTGGAGTAGGAGCGAGTTTGAGTGGAGTTTAACGCCTTGGCTCTTGACTCAGTCCGTCTCCCAGAGCCGCTAACAAGTGCCGGGGTGTGACACGTAAGGAACTTACAAGCTTCAGTGCTGCTACAAAGGCAAATAACCCCGGCCGCCGTGTACCGATACGGTTATGTGACGTCCACGTGCCAAGAGCCAAGGCAACAGCGTTGCCACCACATTTTCTGCCCCACAACTCAGGCCGGCTTCTCCTCTCTATTGTTGACACAAAACCACCTGCTTAGTTCCCTCCTTCTCCACGATTTCCCCCCCCTTTCGCCCCCAGCCTGTCCAGCCTGTATCTTATTTGCCTTATCCCTCGTTATCACCACTTTATCGTGGTGACTGGCTAGCTGGCTGGCCCTTGCTTCGACTATCTTGCTCGCTGGGTAACGTGGATGGGTTGTGTGTCATTATTAGTCGGAATCAACTTGATCTAGATCTATCTATTTTTATGGCTCCTTTAGTCGCCATGCCACAATCAACCACATCATCCCCTACCACCACCACATCGGCGGTCAAGACACTGATCTGCCGCGTTTGTCAAAAGGGCTTCTCTAAGGCAGAACATTTGAGGGTAACTTGCCCCTAGTGCCAATCCCATGGTGTGGAGACATCACTAATGCTGGCTTGTAGAGACATGAACGTTGTCGTAAGCATACCGCCATTGTTGATTTCCTTCCTGCTTGAGCAGACATGATCGCCACTGCATTCCGCCCTAGTAATTGTGGGAGGTCTTCCATGCAAGTCATGATGGCTAACTTGCCGCGCCTAAGATACGGGATCGAAGCCTTTCATCTGCAAAGAATGTCGGCGACCTTTTGCCCGCCAGGACGCTCTGACCCGGCATGAAAAGCTTCACACCCGCGCGGCCAACGCCAAACAGGCCCAAGTACAGCAATCATCCGTACATGTTCCTCCGCATACGACTTCTTTGGATGCTCTGCCCTGGGATGCCAGTCGCGCCCCAGCACCACCGATAGTCTCTACCTCTGCGTCTAATCAGGCTTGGGAGACGTCCCAGGCTGAGCAGCATCCGGGCCTGCAACATGCAGCTTCCGATCTTGATTTTGCCCTGATTTGGCCTGACTCGGAAAATCTCTTTCAAAGTATCATGTCATCCGATGCCACCGACCAGTGGCAGATGCCATTAGGAGCTTTGCCCTTCCCACCAGTTGTACAAGATGTTAATGGGATGAATTTTGGGTCACCGAATTCGTTTGACGACAGAGGGTCGTCAATAGGCACAATTCCCTCAGGTGGAAGCCACCAGGCCGTGCGGGATGTTACCGAGATGGTGACAAGCTCGGTGGGTATTCCCCAGGCTCCTTGGTCTTACTACCCATTACTGATTCTCAAAATCACTAGTCATCAAGTGTCACAGCTGCAATCAAAGCGACCTCGATAACATCAGTCTTCTTAGATGAATGTCTGCATATGTTCTTCGTGCGATTCATCCCCACGTTCCCGGTTCTACATCGAGCAACTTTCGTTTTCCGCGAGTGTACACATCCTCTTCTCCTCAATGCTATGGCATTGGGGTCGTTATACCTGGGTCCGAAAGACTCTGTAGCTAAGGGGGAGGCTTTATGGCGCTTAGCACATACTGCTATAGCAACCTCTGTAAGTATCGTAGACGCCTGCACTGATATTATTGTGCTTACATTCATCTAGTGGCAATCTTTGATCACCCATCGAGGCCCTTACGATGTCTGCAAAGGAGTACAGCTCCTCATTACCGCTCTGCTTGGCCAAATATACGGTGCTTTGTCTAAGGTGAATTAAAGTTGCAAGGGTCACTTTTACCAAAAATACTAATGGGTTACCTTTCATAGAACCGGGTTATCCGTACGACGAGTCAGGTCTTCCGCCCACTTGGCTTCCTATGGGCAAGACACTGTGGGATGTTAGATGCCGACCCTTTTCCAATGGAGAACGTGCCTTTCCCAAACTCGCCCAGCACAGAAAAGGAGTACAAATGGCGCACATGGGCAGCTCGAGAGATTCAACAACGCGCGTTACTCGCGTATCATATATTGGATGGCCTTGTAGCGCAGATGTCTGGTGACAGTGCATCTACTCGGCATGTTGCTAACCCTCTGCATCTCCCCAGCAGCGAAGCTGCCTTCGATGCTGGTAATGTCGACGAATGGATCGCTATCATGCGTACTCAGAAGGTGGAACAACCATCCTTCCGGTTGGTGTTCCGCTCTCTCTTCCCTCCTATCGGGAGCTTTCGACCTCTAGACTTCCAATTTTCTGCCTTTGCATTACGTGTTGTCCTAGAAGGCCTACAGTCTCTTGTTTCGGATTCAGACGAAAGTGATCTTGCTGCCGTCGGGGTTCCCGGCCGTTCTGATGTCCGAAGAGCATTGGCTCAAGTACATGAAACTATTACCATGAGTATCCATCTCTCTGCACCGGAGCGTCTTGAGGTTCTCCTACGTTGGCATACGATATGTCTCGACACCATGATCAACTCCACAGTACTCTGCAGACATGTTTGTTCCCGATATGACATTACGCAACACGTTTCCGGAGGCTCTCGGACCATCAAGCCAGGATTCGACATGGCCAAATGGGTCAATACCGAAGATGCTCGTCGTGCTTTGCTGCACGCTATTGCAATACAAGATATTGTCGAACAACTCCCGAGAGGCAGGGCCCATGTTATCCACATGCCAAGCTCTTTGTTCTCGGCCACAACAATATACGTTGTCTTCTCTCTTGCTGGTGTGGCGAATATTCATCTTCCACGCACGATTGTCTGGCAGGACGCCCTGCTTTCGCGCGCTGATCTGAACCTCGGGTGCGAGAACATTCGCCCCTCGACTGGTTCTGAAACACGGCGTTTTGTCGAGGAGGGACGAACAGACTCTCCCCCTGGCATGGGAGCGGTGCGTAATCTGTTGTATGAGATGAACTCGTTGCAGAAGCTGTTCCGCTGCATGTTCTCCCAGTGGGGCATTGCGCATGACATGGAGGAGATTATTGACCAGTGGATTACTCTCTGCCATTAGGTGGTATTAAATTCGCATGTACAGCGTGGTGTTTTCCTGTCTAGCATTTTTGGCGTCAGGTCCTGGTGACCTTTTGGTTATACGGCTACATAGAGGTTAGGTTTGGTTTGTGACTGAGGTCGTATATAGACAACCGAGGGCTTTACGTAGGAAGGAATCTGGTCATCGGGCCCAACCTTCCCTTAAAAGACAACAGCATTCCCACTACTTAGGATTGTGCATAGAAGGCCTAGTCAATCGGACAATAACCGTGTAAAATTGTGCCACAAACCGTAGTTACCTGCTCTGCCTGGCAGTCCGTCCCCATCACCCACATTTTCCATTGCTTGCCGCTGCCGTCCCCACGTCGACTCCCCACAGCCCGACTTCCTCTCTCAACTGCACCTTCCACACAACCACCTCTTTCTTGCAGGACCAGTTTCCCCTCTCTCCACAATCCCAGGTTCCAATGATCTCTGGCTCATGATCGACGCTTTCAGATTGTCAATGCTACGTTGCGAATCTATTCTCCATGTCTCCCCATGGGGGATATGCACTCCACGGTGCCACAATTGAGAAGTGGTACGATGCTGCTTAGAGCCTTAAACTAAGAAGCTCAGACGCTAGTAGTGAGCGGTCCGGTCCACTTCTCTCAGCACTGCTTCGGTGCAGTAACCAAGTCAAGTAAGTTTGTTTCAGTCTGATGCCAGGATCCTTGCTAGGTTACTACGTATGCCTTCCCTCTCATTTTTCCAATGTCTTCTCTCAACATCAGTGGAAAAGTGGAGATTTCTCTTGTATTACCCCCTAAATTCACGCAATATACTTCATATCGCCCGAGCCTTCCTTAGTCTGTTCAAACTAAGATCCTAGTATGGACTTCTTCGCAAATTTCAGAGCTGCCACTATTCGTTTCACAATACCAATTGGCTTGCACACAAACCCCGAGTATCTCCTGCGACTCTTTGGCTTCTTGGCCAGAGCCCTTGGGGACTTGGAGCGTTGATCGACGGCACACCATACGAGCAGATGTATGATTTGACATCTCACCTGCGCAATCCCGCCAATGCATGCTTTCCGGACGGGCAAGGCTGCAGACGCGGTTCGTTCTGGTGCAGGGCTATGTTTCCCCTCACCACAACGGAGGATAGCCCGTACACCGTCGACAAAGGAGCCAAACATTCACACATCAAATGGCGCAGTCGGACAGGGTACGCCACACCACGTTTCTCGTGCCCAGAACAACGTTGCTCCAAGACCATATTTATGGTATCTTTCGGGACAGCTACAGTCAGACTGACATTCGGTGAACTCTCGATCCCCAGTGAAGCTCCCGTGGTCTTTGTACGTGCTGTCCATTTGTATAGCTCCCCAGGTGTAGACTGCCCAAACAGTGCATCGTGCCAAACTCGAGCATACCAGTTTCCGGACAGAGGGGTAGCAGATGTTTGATTGACTTGTCCGCGCAACAGGTCAAGGTGCGCATTGGCACCCCACACATATGATGCCAGGGATAAGTATCCCGCAGCATAGATAATATCGTCGTAAGAATCGGACCTCGAATCCGGGAGCTGGTCTAATGGCTGGCGATCATAACTGCATGCACCGTACAATGCATCCTCTTGGAGTGCCCGGGCGTGGCCCATAGTATCAAATGCACATGCCGAGTCAATGGCATACTCATAAATTCCGGTTGAGTATCGGGTGAGATAGAGCCTGTCAGCATCTGGAGAGCTGACTGCTGCTTTCATTGCATACCAGAAGCCGTCGGCCAGCCGTTCACGTAGGTATGCCTCAAACGAAGGGAGCTTCGTTTGTCGGACTGGTCGGTCTTTGCGGGCTCTTTTTAGCAAAACACTATTGAGAGCAGGCCCGGCCCAAGGCGCAAAAGGCTTGGAGCTTCAATCATAAGTTCCGCCAACAGCTTCTTGATCGAATTGCGACTGTAACTCATTTATCATGCTCCAGCGCAGTATCGGGGCCGCTAGACCAGTGGCCTGGCCTGGCCTTGTCATAACTGAGCAGGCATAGAAAGTCGCGATACCCTTGACATAAGACCTTAGATCTTCGTACCCAGTGGGGAGCTGTACCCCTGGAGAATCACAGAGTGACGTCAAACCTTTGCGGAATGAGTCTTCCAAGTCTCCTTCAACACCAGCAAGCATATCCAATGCCTTATTAGGCATCATACCATGGCACCACTTAAGAATGCGCTGCTGGCATGGCCCCGGGCATTCCATGGCGAGGTCTTGGGTAATGGCGTTCTGACTGGTTGACAGCAAGTACTGCCTTGAGACACACTCACAAGCTGCGACCAACGAAAGTGCTATTAGCTCCCGATCTTCGCTGGAACTTAGAAGCCAGGATCGGAACATGAATATGACACCAGTTTTTATACAAGCCGCGCAGCCCTCCTCTGCACCAAAATGGAGCAGGGTATGCCCCAACACCGCTGCTTGGTTCAACTCAGGGACATCTTCCCTTCCCCAGAGCTCACCCCCACAGGAGCATACAACATACGCAGGCAGTCCGGTTCCTTTACTCCGGTAGCGATGTTTCCTCTTGCAAGTATCACTCGGAAGGGACGCTAGATAGGCGTCTTGTAGAGCAGCGCACTCAACTCGAGAGAGCAGTGAGAGGAGTTGCCCTCGGTATGTCTTCTCTTCGAATACCTTTGTGTAGGCATTTTGACACTCGGCGGGATTCATTGTTAGAAGTAGATAGAACAATCATCAAAGATAAGAAGTTATCTTGAAATTCTCTTGATAGTAGTATAGACAGATATTGCATAGACTGAAGAGTATATTCTCTCCTACAAGCTTTTGAGACCTTGAATTATATAAATGAATGAACTCTAGTACTTTCCATCTCTGGATTGACATCACCGCCAGTCGCTTACTTCTAGTCAGAACGAGGCAAGATGGCGTGTGATCTTTGTGCTCCATCCCACAACATGGATGATATATCCCTTACCTGTAAAGGATCTCGCGTAACACCCCAAGACCCCAAGTACTACCAACCCATGGTCAAGTACATCAACGAAAAGGGTACAGTACTAACAACACAAGAGAAAGAAGAGTAACGCGGGGGGATAAAGGATGAATATACTCTCAAAAAGAGAATGAACGTAAAATCAACATGAAACAGACGGACCCATAAACCTGAACTAAACTAATCAAAACAAATGGTTAGAAAAATAGCAAAACATAGCAAAACATACTAACAGCCACCCCAGCCCAATACACGCTCTCTCTCTCTCTCTCTCTATCTCATATCTTATACAACTTACCCATATAGGCCTGTGTTTTCACCCAAACCATCATTAACTGACACACATATCCACGACTATCCACTCCAGGAGAAGTAGTACGCCTACGTGTAAGGCCTGCCTGCTATCACGCCACCTCTCAAATGCATAAATTGACTGACAATCGTGTAACTGAATGTGTTGGTTCGCGAGATACTGTTACAGATCATGATCCTTCTGATACTATATAGATCTACGTGCATCATATAGATGTTGATAGATCGATGGTATATAGCATGGTAGCAGCGCATGCAGTAAGGGAAGAGAAAAGGCGTGGTGGTGTATGTAGTACACACATAATCAAAACACCGAAACAGGCATGAAGTTCGGACCTATTGAGGGAAGCCACAATGGGAGAGGTGAAAGAAGGAAGATTTTTTTTTGGTAGCTACACGTCGTAGTAGGCCTGCATGCGGTTCTGGCGGGAGTGGCAGTCGGGGATATTTTGTGGGGAGGGGGGAGACATCTTCGGGGTTTGTGTTGACCATACCTTCCTTCACCTTGCAGGCTGATATGTCGAACGAGTCAGCTGGAATGAAGGGCATATCTTTGAGTACTAAGTCTAGTAAGACTTTAATGCCAATTTATGGTGTTGTATTATACTACAAATCAATGGCTGTAAATCCATTTTGTAAAACCACGTTTTGTCCATTCTATTCATCCTATGCATGCTATATGTGCAATAAATAACAAAGATGCAAATATGCTCACTCCAGTGATGTAAACCAAACAATAAACCGACGTAAAGACATGACATCCGGGCTCCAAATGCAAAGGGTATCTCTAGGGCAATCAGCTGCTCATGAGAACAAAGAAGATATGAGTAATAACGATGCAAATGAGGCAAAATAAACATTCCAGGTCACACAAACAAAGACCAAACTCAGAACATGACACAAAACCACCCATTAGGATCATGCGTAAAATCAATATGCAACGAAAGATTCGCTAAATGCTGAATATGTGTTTGGATCAGTTCGGTAACTGATCTTGAACTGCAGGTTCATCCATTCGGACTAACGCCTTTGCAACCGCCACTCCGACATCTTTGAAAAGATCGCGCATTATGGCCTCGCAGCTCCCAGGGGCGTCCTGCTGTTTGGCACCCTGGGCCCGGAATCGAGCAGATAGCCGGTCAATCAGTTTGCCGAAGGTGCTTTCAAAGTAAGACTCGACAAGCTTCCTTTTCAGGTGGGCGTTGTCGGCGTGTTCCTCGGCATAAGGACTGCCGGAAGGATGGCTCACAGGGTCTACACGGATACGCTGGGCAGGACGCTCAGCGAAGGAATCGTCTAGCTCGCGAGGCCGTTTGGTCCCTTGTAAGGGATCGTGCAGTGCAAGAGAGGGCTGATGAGGTTGGGGCAGATAGGCCAAAGCCGGGTCCGTCAAGCCATCAGCACCAAACTCAGGCTGCTCTTCGCCATTTTTGGTTTTCTGGAAAACCAATCGACGCTCCCGCCGGACTTTGGAGCGAGACATCCAGTCCGCCAGGGGATCGACATACCCCGTCCATGTTCTCATGGCTTCCATATCCTCCAACGGCGGGAGACTCTTCAACCAGACCAGAACCCGCTCGATTTTCGTCGAGATCTGTACCAACCCCTGCTCGGGCACCATCCGGACTGGCTCCGGGACCTGAGGGGGTTGAGGTTCTACTCTGGTGGGTAGTGCAACAGACGCCCCCAGCGGGGCTTTGGCTGTCACATCCCGAGGTGTGTTGTATTTAACCAACCATGAAGTCAGTAGGTCCCAGACTTCAGTATCAATGTCTACACCCGGATACGGATCACCGTTCGCATACGCCTCCCAGTGGGCCTTTCGTTTCGAAATGTAGGTCTGAATACGGCGCCGGCATGACTGCCAGGAATAGCGACGGCCAGTTTGCAATTCAAGTTTGTTGGAGATCTTGATCCAGAAGGATTTCGGATGGTTGTGAGCATCATCATCGCTCATGGACGCCGCGCACAAATTGACGAGGCACACCTGCTCGGGGACGCTGAGTTGTCTCCCGCGGCCGGCGAAAGGAAGGGACTCTATCGGGGTGGATTTATCCAACGAGGCCGAGGGCTTGATGATGCCAACGGCGGCTGCTTTGGAGGCAGTGGTAGAGGGGTTGTTCGGAGACTGCGGTGTGGTACCCCATTGATCATGATCGGGCCGCATGGGGTTGGGAGTGAAAAGGGCGGTGGTAGCAGGGTTGTTCATGGCTCACTGGGCGGCGGGGTTAGGAGTGCCGAGTGCCGGGTGCCGGATCCTCGTGGAGACGAACGAAGAAGCCAGCAGCGCCCAGAGAGACCTCTCGTGGAAAAAAAAAGGGGAAGGAGAGGGAGAGGGTAAGGGAGAGGGAGAGGAGAAGATATAGAAGGGAGAGAGGGAGTGAGGATGAAGATGAAGATGCGGGCGAAAAAAGAGGCAAAAACCGAAATAGGGAACCGGAAGGAGGAAGAGCGAAAGGCAAAATGATTAAGGCGACGCCCGCACCGCGTCCGCGTCAGCCCACGTGATCGGCAGTTGGGTACAAACGATTCCCTGATCCATCGCATGATGCCGGTCGGGTTTTGCCCCCTTGAACCCACATTCTCATCTTATATCAGTTGAGAGGAAGTAGTCTGGGTTTAAATGCTTCTATACAGGCAACTGCACAAGATGATTTCTTAATCCCGAATAATGAAAGTTGGGGAAAAAAAAAGGAAAAAAAGGAGAAGCACCAAAATAGTTTAAGCCGACGGAGTACTTTGGTCGGTCCGCGTATCATATTACCGCATCGGGAGATCGCCTCGTGATCTGCTTCTCGAGTCCATTTTGGGGGAAAAGAAAAAGTAAAATAATAAAAATGAAAAATAAAATGATAAGGCGAGTTTCAAATGGCATCTCCATCCCCCAACTCATGCTCTCCCCTTCTACCTCTTCCCCTCTTTCGTCTTCACACTTCTACACTTCAACCTCGGCTTGTCTCACTCTCTAACCAACCACTTAGTGCCTCTCCGCACTGATCTCCATCGGAAGGGTTATCCGCCCGTTCCCGCTCGACGGATCCGTTCAGCCGACGCGCTCCTCATGCATTCATTCCACTCATCGTGTTGAGCTATGAGCTATATGAGCTATGCTGGGCTGCCCTGGATTGCTTCGGCTCCGGCGGGCTGATCCTTCTTTCGCTACCCCCCTGCTATGGATAGGCTAGTGTTTAGCTCCCGGGAAATTAATTATTGAGGTTCAGACTTCAGCCGATGATCTTCGTTAGTGCGTTGCGCGAACCCATGGCTGCCTCTCCGCCATGGGCCGTGATTTGTCAAATCCGCGTGCGGTTAAGGTGGTACATCTGGGACATGTGAACTTACCGTGAGTGCTTCGTCCATGTCATTCGCCCTGTGGGGTAATCCAGACTCTTCTGATCCCTTACGTGGAGCAACGTTCAGGTCAAAAAGGACCTCCCACCCCTCGTGCCTGTCCTCGCAAGCCAAGCATTGAAATTCTCCTCAAATCCCCTATCCCCCTTATCACTCTCCGACCAAACAATCTCTCTCTAAATACTACTAGGCGACTATACGTGCAGGCGAGCAAGGATGGCATCACGAGTTCGACCCAACCTGCTGGATGTGGTTTCCTCTTTGTCCTCCGTCCCGGGGACGCGGAACCAATATGCCGTGAAGATTACACGGGACTGGTGTACCCAACAGTACGTCCGTTTGACAGCCGCATCCTTGCTCCATCACTCGACGGGCTGAGTTGACCAGAGCAGCTCTGTCCTTGGGGGGTTTTCTACTGCGATCATGCTGGCCGCCGGTCAAAGGTTCCTCGACCAGGAACTTGGCGTAGGCCGGTATCCCGACCCCGTTCATGCGTTCGTCCAATTTCTACACATGGTTCACCCTGGCCCGTCGATCATTACTTGCACACTTTTACGAGTGTCCAAGAAACAATCCGTTCTACAAGTTGAATTCGCGCGGGCCCCTAAGCCGGGAGAGGACTCCGACTCTTACCCAACTACAACTCTCGGTATCTTCACCTACGGCGATATTAGCAAAGAAAAGGGCCTCACGCAAGAAACGCGGCCGGTAATCACCCGACCACCCCCTGATCGGCTCACGGAATGCGTTACTATCGATGACCCCGTCGTCAGTTCCACCCCTGTGACCGCGAAGATGAACTGGGTCGCCCCACGATCTCCACAGGGACTCTGGGGCCACCGCCTCGGCGGCCACAACCGCGAGGTCTGGCTGTCCTTCCGCGACGGCTCCAAACTATCTGACGTGTTACATCTGGCGTATCTTTCCGACTTGGTAAGTTGCGGTTCATCCCAACATTCTTCTAGTTGTTGCTAATACGCCGCGTGCAATAAGCCCCTGCAGCCACCAGCAACTCATATTCCGGACTTCTACGCTAAATATGCGATCTCCACCCTGTGTCTGTCGATCGAGTTCAAAAGGCGGCCCGACCCGTCCACTGACTGGATCATGGTCCGCTCCAACTCCAACAAGGTTTCCAATGGCCGGTATGATGCTGCATTGCAACTATTAGATGAGAGGGGGAATCTTCTCGCCTTGAGCAACCACGTTGTATTTACTTCGGACTTGAAGCCGAGGCCGGCTCGGCTGTGAGTGGGGCTGTGGATCTTTTAGTATTTGAGCTTAGCGTTAGTCATTTGTCACTGCATGCAGTATGCGATGATATAATTGAAAGCGAGGTGTTTAATTAAGAACATTAATCTGTAGTTACAAGTATGCATGGCCAGCAGCACAATGGATTAGTTCCCGCCTTGATTCTCCGTGGGCAGGGCAGGGCACTCTGGATGGAAGCAATCATGCCATCAGCGAATGTACTCGAGAGGTAGGCACCTTTACTAGGTATGATTCAGTCATACTAGTTGTGGAGCTTCACATCACGACGAAATATAACCGATCATCTAAATTTCTGGGATTAACCCAGTTCTGTTCCGGCACGAGGACATGATCATGATGCTTAGTGCTTAGTAGTGGATCACATACTCCAACCACCACTGCAATTATATATTAGTAGCAGTAGTATTACTACTAGTAGTAGTAGTATCAAAGGTTAAGATAGACTTTCATTATACTACAAAATCAGTGCTTTATCTTCCAATCTTCGAGTTGAAAGATATAACAAAAAAGTATATTATTTGAATCTCCGTTAAGTGAAGAGGCGACTGTGCGTAATTAACATCAATATCATTCGCGTGCATTAAAAGAACTGAATTTAGGCCAGGTATGATGGTAACTACAAGAAGAGTAAGATGTAGGATATGATCTATTGAGTAGAAGAGTACAGGGAACGCTTTGCCCTTGAAGAAGAAGGAAAAAAAAAAAAGATAAAAATAAAAAGAACCTAGAACCGAAACCAAGGAAAGCTATATGGATTATGCAATGGAGAATCAGATTGACTTCTTCCAGAAATGAGAGATAAAGCAGCATTGTTTTGATCTCGGTTCTCATGCAACTTCACTCCATGGATCGTCCATCTCGTAGGCTGAACTACTACTATGGGCGAACCCGCTTATACTGGATATGCCGAGAGTAGTATCATTGTTACTCTTTCTGTTGCTGAAGACGCTTGATGTTGATGGAGTAGTATTCGTACCGTTCACGGGCGTATCCTCGGATCCCGGCAAGCGACTTTGCTCACGTTCGCGTTTGACAGTTGAGCTAATTCCATTGCCCACGCTGAAGCTAGGATAAGAGGGAAAACTCGATGTGGAGACATAGAAGTCTTCAGTTTTCCCCGATGTAAGTGCCGGGGGCGAAGGAGGCATTTCAATGATCTCGACATCGCTTTCGTCGGAAGCAGGACCTGCCATTGTTGAGATTTGCGCAGACCTGGACTCCGCTTTGAGTGGAGGCTTCATATCGGTCTTGTCATCATCGAGCATGTCATCTTCTAGAGAGATTGCATCCATAATAGACTGTCCGGCTTTGCTTGAACCGGCTCCGCTTCGGGTTGGTGTTATCAAGTTGGCGGGTGTTCTGGAAGCGGGTCTCCTTCGAGATGAGGAAGAGGAGACAGGCTTCTGGATCCCGTTGCGGCCCATACGGGGTGTTCGTGGAGCAGGAGAGGCAATACTGCCGGTAGTGGATTTTCGGGCCTTCGCAACGGGAAGATCAGTGATCCCCCGTTCTATGGCTTCCTGTCGGAGTTGGTCGGCGAATGAGTGGACTTTCCGGAAGCGGTTTTGAATTGCGTCGTACGTTGCTCCCTGTCCGAAGTAGGTGGCTATGGCATTGTAGTCGAGCTTGCTGGAACGTTAGTGGGATACAGCCAAGGGGAATGAAACTGCCGTACCTTTAGACTCGGATGGGCTACGACGAGCGCCGCACAGAGACGGTCGGCTGACTCGGGTTGTTTCCAATTGACCATTGTGCTTTCAGTATTTTGCAACGGATGTCAATGCAAATGTTCAGAGATGAGCAAGTGCGAGATGATTAGGTCAGATTCTCCTGTCGTGCGAAGTAAAAGAAGTCTTAGTAAAATGATGCTAGAGACGGCGTGAAGGTAACACACATATCGAGTCCCCAGATCCTCAGTGAATGTCAAGGCATGATGGCTAGCCAGTCTTGGGACCACAGCTATGACCGCCAGTCAAACAGACGGCCGGGCGACAGGTCAGAATGTTGGTCTGGGGACTACCCAGACACTGAGATTTAGTGACATGACTTTTATTGAGCTGACAGGCTAAACCCCGCAGACTCAAGAGAAGGGGAAGTACCTCTCTCTCATTTTCTGTGGAAGACTGTGTACTGCTCCACTGAATCTGTGGGAAAGGAAGAGAGTGTGCTGGGTCCAGCCGAGAAGGTACCTGTCCAATGCCCACAGAGTTGATGTGTAGATTCCACCAGCGGGGAAGAAAGGCCGACTGGCTGCACCGAATCCCCACAACAGCACCAGATCCGATCAGTCATTTGGAACAGTAGATAGAACAGATTCTACTCTGAAACAAGTCTGCATCCGATCCACGGCCGAGTTCGGGGAAGTATTGTTGCAACTTCCGCTGCAGCCAGAGAAAAAGTCAAGTGGATAAGATAAGCACATGCAGGAACATCCACCCTAATGACAGGGATCGTCTGTCGAGACTAAGATGAGATCTGCATCACCGATTCCAGCATATCTACAAAAGAGCTAGTGAAGTAAAGTGCGCAGAATACACTGGATAGATTCTGACCACAACCAGTGCTGAAGAAACCAGAGACATCTCTACAGTAGACAGCAAGTAATACATGAATAATAAAATAAACAGTCAACGTTGCTTGGAAATTGCTAGTCATTGTGTGAACTGCAGCTATTCACTATAGAATAGTGAACACAGGAGAATATGTATTTTCACATACCCTGAGCTGCTTTCCACTCCTTCCATTTCTTGTAGTCTGTTTTTGTCTCTTGTTAAGTTCTTCTTTTCCTCTTAACTTTTCTCTCCCTTACATACTCGCTCTGCTTTTGTGATTAAGTCTCTACTACAAACTCTTCTCTATTCTACTTCTTCAGGAAATATTGCAGCTCCTCTATACATACATCAAAAACCTTATCTGCACGAGGAAGAAACAACCATGAAGTGGACTCCTGAGAAAGATCAGCTTGTAAGTCTACTCCTCTTTCCCCTCTTCCTATCCGACACACAACCTACACCATCGATACTATTTCCACTACCTACTCTACCCATTTTACCCATTCTACCCCCCTCCCTCACACCATATCGCACCATCCTCTCCACCAGCAAACAAACAACTCACCCACACATCCAGCTCCTCCTCAAAATCCTCGAAACCCACTCCCTTTCCGTCGACGCCAAACGCGTGGCCGAAGCATGGCGTAAGTCTATTCCCCCCACCTCCTTTTCCACTACTTACCCCAAACCAACTAACCAAATCCCAACTAACCACCTCAAACCAGCTAAATCCCTCGGTCCGGACACGCCCACCCCCCGCGCCATCTCCGAGCGTCTCGTTCGCATGCGAAACACCGCTCGCGAGTCCAGCGGCATGGAGGGGCACTTTTCCATCGGAAAGGGGCTCAAGACCGGAAGTCCAATGACCAAGTCTACTGCTAGTGCCGCTTCCAGCCCTGCTTCTGTCTCTACTCCTTACAAGTTGCACGTCAGTAATGCCAGGAAGGGGTCAGCTTTGAAGAGGAAGCGCAACGATGATGATGACGATGAGGATGGAGATGTGGGGGAGTATACGCCTACCCCTGCCAAGATGAAGGTGGAAGGAGGTAGTGATACTGAAATCGAGAATGGGATGGAGACCCCTACCAAGGCCATGAAGGGGAAGGGAATGAGCGCGAGGTCCTCTGCTCAGTTGAAGAAGGAGGTGGTTGACTTGGAGAGCGAGGCGGAGGTTGCTCCTGTGAAGCGTGTCCGGAAGGCCAGTGCGCTTGCGCCTGGAATGGTGGAGTGGAAGGATGAAGATGATGAAGGAGATGGGGATAGCTCAGCCAGCGAGTATGTGCCTGAGGTGGAGGATAAGGGGGAGGGTATTTATAGTGCTGAGGAGTTTGATGATGGTGATTTGTATGATGCTTAGGTTTGCAGGATCGGTTTACGGGGGTTGCTGATAACTTGAAGATCTGGTGGATGAACTGGACGGTGGATTATGAAGTTATGATGATTCTGCTTTTTACACCATGTACTTTAATTACTCCAACACAAGTAAGGCCTGCAAATGAAAACACCTAGCTCAATTTCAATAGCTCAGATCTCCCACTTATCCTAAGGTACGACCACCACCCAATTCAATGCCCGTTCCATTTCAAGTCATCATCCAGCAAATAAAAAGAAAAAAAAAAATAACCCACCATCCATCAAACGAGCCAGTTACGTAACCATCAACTTCCCCAAATCACCCAATCCATTCCCTCAACCACAAGCCCTCTCAAAGTAAAGAAGCCACAAAGAAGCGAGAACCACAACCCCATCAAGCATCATCCTCCTCCTCACCCTTAACAACCGGACTCTCCTGCACCTCCTCACCACCCTCCTCAGCCCCAGGAGTCTCGGGAACACCAATCTCGGAAAGCACATCATTATCATCATCGCTAACCTCCTCATTCTTAATAACCGCAGCAGTAGCAGTAGCAGTACCATCAGCCTTCTTAGCCCGCTTAGCCTTTGGCTTCTTAGCAGCACCAGCAGCCGCGACAGTATTAGTAGTAGTAGAAGAAGTCTTAGCTTCACCACCCCCAGCAACAGGGTTCTTGCGGGGTCGACCACGCTTTCTCTTCTCGGGAGTAGCGGGGGTAGGAGTAGTGGGTGTCTCGTTGCCCGGGGAAGTCATAGTAGTACTAGTAGTACCAGTCGCAGGGGACGAAGCAGTGCCCCCGGGAGTAGAGGTAGAAACTTTGTCCTTGAGACGCTGGATGCGGTGTTGGACGGCGGAGACGGTGCAGCCTACGGTATGTGTGTTAGTATAGATAGATGGGTGGTTTTGGGGATAAGGGGGAAAGACATACCGGGACCCATGAAGTTGGCCAAGGCGTGCATATCAATTTTCACGTTTGTGGTGGTTAAGATGCCGACTAGGAGCTGGGTTAGGAGGGGATGTGTTAGTTTGTGCTCGCATGGGTTGGATTTGGGGAAGAAGGGGGTGGACGTACTTTGGCGTCATTTGTTTCATTCCAAGTCATGGGCATTTTGGCGGTTTGGATTTGGTAATCTTGGGTTTGTTGTATTGTGGGGAGAAGGTAGATAGAGAGAGGAGGGTTGTGGTTGAGGTAGAGTAGGAACGGGTGGGAAGAGATAAAGTAAGATGGAGAGAGGAATTGTGGTTGAGGAGGCGAGAAAGAGAAAAGTAAGCAAAGATGAGCAAGGGGATGGAGAGAGCTGAGGAAGTGTTCTACTTCGGAAGGGTTGTGGGTTGAGGTGGGGGTAAGGGAATTCGATTTTGATAGTTACATTCACTTGGAATATCGCCAGTGTTAGGACTCAGAATTTACTCTTGGGTTTGGAGATGGATTTAATTTGAGGTTTGTGGGGGGTTTGGATTGCAATGCGATTTATTTAGTTGTAAGTGGCTTGGATATCATTATATGAACACTGGTTGAGCCATGGCGCGGTGGTATCATCAAAACATAACGAGAAATGAAGTGAGAAAGGCACGGAAGATAATAAAATCTCAGCGTGCCTTCTCGAAAATAAATTTGTTGTATTCCGCCGGGTGATAGGATGAGAAGTAGTCGTTATATCGCAGCTCCTCCCGGCTCTTCTGAGCTGTTTTCAAGTCGTCGAATTGTCGGAAAAGTCGACCGAGAGTCACGTACAGCTCGCAGTATGCAAGCCTACAGATGTCAGTACAGTTCAATCTCACATGTGAGGTGACCTACGGCATTCCAATACATTGCCTAGACCCCTTGCCGAAAGAGAACAAGTACTTCTCAAGAGACTTGCCAATTACCGGGTCAGTCCATCGGCTTGGGTCAAACGTTTCCGATTGTGGGAAGAGATCTTCGTTATGATGCATTGTCCACGAGCTCATGCTGACAACAGTCTGTATACATGTTAGCGGATTGACAATGATAATGTCATGCTCGAGGCATACCCCAGGAGGAACATGATAGCCATTGAACTCAGCGCCGACGTCAGGAACGACTCGAGGAAGTCTGCCAGGGACTCCACACGATAGCCTAGATTGGAATGAGCAATGTCTTTCCCGGTTCATCAGGAATCATATCACCTTAGAGCCTCCTTGATAACAGCAGTCTTTCAACGTTAGCTATGGTTATATCAATGGGAGTATCTGACGCATACCAAGTAGGGCAATCTTTCCAAAGCCACAAAGTCTAGTTCCCCTTCCGGATCAGGAAACGTCCGCTTCAGCTCCTCCGTTAAGCGTTTGTAGATTTCTGTATTCCGAACGACGTTGTAAGCAGCAATGGTGAGCGCATTCCCAGTTGTGTCTGCAGCTGCAGCCAGCATGATATAGGCTTCGTCTTCCAGCTCCTCCACCGTGGGCACCACATGACCTTCAGTAGCCTCTGGGTGAAGAAGCTGGTGAAATATAGTTGTTCGGCTTCCTTTGTCGCCCCGATCAACAGCATCCTTCACCTTCAATATTTGGCGACGAGAACCCTAGGAGACGTCAGCCCTGATAGGTAAATTGAAAAAATACGACCAACCTCACGATGCAACATCATCCTCGTCAATGGCTCACTAGTCAACTTGGCCAACCAGAACGGTGTGCTAAGTGAAAGCCCCTGTATAGCCGGAAATTGCTGAAAGAACCAAAATGCCGGACCAAAACCTCGGATCATGTCAAAGAACTCAGCGCCAAAGTTCTTCTTACCGAGAAATCCGTAACAATTGCCAAAGGCGTAGTCACTGATGACATCCACAGAGATAGCACGAAAGGCATGGTGCAGGTCAATACAGCCGGTCGAGCTGAAAGACTCCCTCATGCGCCTGACCAGCTTGTCTGCCTTCTCCTGCACAATATCCTCCAACTCAAGCACCTTTTTGCGCGAAAAGAAGGGGTTCAAGGCCGATCGCTTGACTCGGTGTACATCGGGGCTTGGTGCCGTAAAGGTCGCCTTGTGGGTGCCGAATGCGCCATAGAACTGAGGGTCCTTGCCATACCGTGATCCTATGTAGTAGATCTTCTCGCAGTTTTCAGGGTCGCTTAGGTGGATCTCGTCAGGTGTGATGCGGACAACGGGGCCTATGCTGCTTGAGTAACTGCTGCGAACAGGAGGGAATCAATCGTATCACACGGCACAATGGACATACCATATTGCTCATGCAGCTTTTGAATCTGAAGATAGAAGGATCCACCTTGCATATTATACCAAAAGGCATACAGGTGCGTGGCCCGAGCAAGAAGTGGGCCCGGTAGATGGGCCAGGGGGTGGAAGAACAGCCGGTACACGATCGTCCAGATGCATCGTAGGATGAGCACGATGGACAGGACGGACACCGTGAGTAATAATACATGAATTGAAACCATGGCGGACAGATGGCCTGGATCAAGCCTCATGTAGGACCCTGGAGGGAGAAAGGTGAACACCCCTGTCAGAGAGATCTTCCACTGCTTTAAATGGGGGATATCGGGTGACCAGAAACCCTATTACCCCATCGATGCCACGCGAGTCTTACCAAGCCTGAATAATGATGGCAATCATCAGAGGGTCCTGCCTCATGGGGATTTGAACGAGCAGACCCCGCAAGGGGGCTAGCCTGGATGGGAATGGGTGAGCCGTCAGTTGGGACAGAAAGACGAGCAAGACGGACTACTAAGAAGATGGCATTAAGTCATGCGCTGTTCAGGCCTCGGTAACAAACTTCTCTGTGGCAGGTCCAAGCATCTTGACTCGCCTCGGAAGCCCATCCGGTGCGAGAAATGGGCTCTTTCCAGCATACGTTCGGCATACATGAGGTAGGGACAACAGGTCATACTAGCCCTTCAGTTGCCTTCTGCAGTGCAGCCAGCAAAAAGCAATGGACCCAGTGGTCTGGTCCCAATTCCCGGCTGCAGAATTGCAGAATGTCCCGGGAAAGGGTTAATCTAGGCTCTTGGCGAGGATTGACATTCTTCAGACCTGTCATCCGCTGAGCAAGCCCAAGGCCCCATCTCGAATCATCTGTCGATTAATTTTAAGCGGCCGTTACTGCTAACGGCTGGCTTTTAGTCAAATTAGCGGCCTATGCGACCAGTATCTGTGGTCCAAGTGGCCGGGTCTGACCCACGGCGAGCGATGACAAGGACAGCAGAGACAAGGGAACGAAAGACGCGAATAGTAAAAGAGGCATTTAGCACAATAAAAAGACAATAGTACAATGAAAACCGGCCGGGCGGGTCGGAGGTCAATCCGTGTCCCGTCATCTCCAAAAGTCCCCAATAGACGTGCCATGACTGGTCAATGGGTCTAGTTCCGGGTGGAGCTCGACTTTGGTTCTGCGAGTGTGCGGCCTTCAGGAAGAAGATCGTCGTCTGACCACCCCCAGGAAGTCAATGTCTCTGCGGTGTATGCTTGCAGGTTTGCAGAGAAAAAGAGGACCGGTGAATGGGATGCACAAGGCGGCCAGGCAGACTGGAGAGAAACAAGGAAGGCCACCTAACTAAAACTGCTCTACTCGGGGAAATGGTATCATCACCATCATCATCACCATCAGACGATGGTGAGCAATTTCGTGCAACCAAGGGACTGTCCGATACCGTGCAGAACCATAAATCATAATTGGGGTTGAACTGCAATCATTGGATGTTCTCCAGCTACACCGGCGGCCGTCATCCCCCGGTCGCCTCCACCATCCAAGCTCCCGACTACCAATCGAAGGCGCGTGCAACGCATACTGAGCAGGACACTAACTCATAAGTCCACATTAAACCCAAACATTCCCGGCCGCCCCGACCTTTCATGACGGGGGACGTCGAGCCCCGATTCGCACACCTCTGCCAGGCTAGTCCTGCCTGCTTGCAGTAGTCTCCTGCGCACTGCATTTCCTCGGTGTTTATTCCAGTCAGCCGTGCCGCAGTGCATTTCGTCCCCAAACTCTAATAGGCACTTGTAGGCTTTTGTCCATACACCCCAACCCTGTTATAACCCAAAAGGAAACAGTCCTAAGTTAGCATCGTGCTCGTCCAGTCCAGAAGGTTAAACACGACAGTGTCTTACACGTTGAAGTATGCGTGAGTATTCGGATCACGGAGGCCTTTTCGCATCTGGGCCAAGAAGACCTGCACTTCGGCATAGCTCCACTAAAACCAGTAAAGATTATCCTGTCAGCCTGTGTCCGATTGGCTGCTGTCAAGGGTGGTGCGCAACGCAAATACGAGGTATGACACTCTCAGACACACACCACAGAAGAAAGCATGCTCAAATGCTTCATCATCGAACTGCAAATGGAGGGTGGACTTACTCCCATGACTCGGGTCAGCAGTGCCATGGCCCATCCTTCAATTCCCTGCTCACAATGAACCAAGTTCCACATGCCTAGTTTCTTCAGCTTCTTGTCTCGACTCCACTGACCGACAGGCAACTTCATGCGGTGTTCCGTCACGTTATGAAATCCAGCCTGCTGCATATAGCCCTTAGCAAGATCGGCAATGCGAAAGGTCTTGCCGAACTTCTCGCCCGCCTCAATGAAGGTCTTCGACCAGACAGCTAGAACATGGTCGTCTGTCACCGTGCCATCATCCGATCGAAATTGTATGGACATCTCGAGCTGGTCAAACCAGCCCCCCGGCCGCAAGCGACTGGAAATGTGATGAGGGTTGAAACGTGCAACAGGAAGTCTTGTTGAGGTACTCACCTGAGGGCGTTCTGATAGAATGCGGGCCAGTCCGCGATCGCGCCATACAGTGCACGAACGTGGATCAAATCGAAATGGTTCTCTGGATAGACCCAGTCTTCCGTGGCATCGTCGATCTCGAACTGTAGATTGGGTGGTACAAAACCGGGCTGTATAGGTGACAGATCGGTGCCAATGACTTGTGCTGAAGGATATTCGTCTGCGAAATCACTGTTCAAGGAATAGTCAGATTCGCTCAATATGGCCGATCTCACGATTGCTTCTACTCACATGGCCCAAATCCCAGTGCCAGTGCCAACATCCAGCGCTCTCTGTCATGCCAGGACCTCAGCGTTCGCCATGATCGTCAATGCCGTAGTCGTGCTACTTTTAACATACCTGTATGTTGTCGCTGATCGGCGCAAGTAGTAGTTTACCATCGAGAAGCAATGTAAACATATGATGACTGATACCAGCATTAGCCTGCGTGTTGAGGGCGATTTCAAGGAGCATACGCAATATCTAGTTGCTCATTTTGCATTTCGTCATTAGGACCCCTGTGACTTGATCAGGATAGTGCGCACACCGAAGCTAACAAATGATAGAGTCATACCAATAAGCCCCCTCCTTGTAGGCGTGATAGCGTCGTCCATTCTCAAATCGGTAGGAGGTGATCTCAGAGTTTAGCGACGTTGTATCGCTCGCGCTAAGCACTGTAAGCATGAGGGGTCAATGGTAAGGGCGATCGATAAACTTACAAATCTTCTGCATAGTCCGAGAACTCTTCTTCAGGCTCTGCCTCGTCCTGGTGAGTCCAAGTCAGCTGACAATTGGAGAAAATGAAGGTCGGCGATCAGTGGTAAGCAGCGTACTGAGTCTGAAGATTCACCACCATGATGCCCTGCGACGGGCGCAGCGCTCTGGGATACGTTTTGTGGAGCCGAAGCCAAAGATGAGGTGGGTTGTGGGGGGTCATTAGCGGCAGCCCCTTGAGAATCGGGGATGGAAAAGGATTCCGCCATGGAGTCCAATTTTCGGGAAGCTCGTAGCGAAGTCGAGAAATAACAGCTAGGAAAGGAGACAACCTCTAGGGTCAATATGGGGCAAGCTCCAGCAAATTGGTTTGTGTGTATCGAGAGAGAGATGGATGACGTTCGATCGGGGTCGATTTTCTGATTCCTTCGCTGTCAGGGTTGTTCCTTTTAAAGAGAGGGGGCTTCCCGCTTCCTGATTCGTGGCGAGCTGCAACTAGCTGAGGTGGTACTATTAGATTGGACTACCACTTCAGGTGCTAGGCTGCCTTCCTCGAATCCCCCTTGGAGATAGTCGTCACGATAGTAGCTCAGGACTATTTTCTCCCTAGCAAACAAAGATGATCGTTTTTCGCCACTCGTATCCTGTCAGCGGAAATCAGATGCAGATAAGATGCAGATGGATCGGACGACTGAGTTTCCAGCCTTGACACGATTTGACATCTATCCAATCCACGCGTGGGTGGAGACTCAAAGTGGGCTGATCGAAGAACTTTTTGCCGCTTACTTGTGTAGCTCCAAATGCACACGATTCAGAAAATTCTCTGTACTTCCGGAAGTCCTCGGCGATGCATGAACAACGATGCAAAAGGATCTCTCTTTCGCTTGGCTCACGGGTCAGCCCCCACTTAAAGTAGGTGGATCGGCAACGTGTAAGCGTCTAGAAAGTACTCCCTGCAACGTCTCATTCATAATTTCACTCATGCTCAAGATACCCTGTATAAATATTACTTTCTGAAAGTGTCTGAACATCTGGAGGACGTTGTTTCTTACCGGACAACACGGATACCAAGCACCTGCCGGCAGTACAGCCATCTATTTGCTATATCATATATTCCCAAGATGCTTCTGGTTCTACTTTTGTACTGAATAAGGAAGGTATATGATACAAAATCAAGTTTAAAGTGCGGTGCGAAAGCTTTTCTGGCACGGGTATGGCCCGTGCATGCAGCCTACTTAGTACTTTATATGCCAGTAACAACTAAATTGAGACTGCAGTACTAGGCCAAAATCCCGGTGGAGATGCCCAGGTAACTTGTCTCAGGCCAGAGCACGAGCACTGAGTTTTGGTAATTGAAAACGCAAAAATGCACAGCTGACCGTGATCTGAGCATTGCAGTTGTACAGAGTGGTTTGTTAACAGTATATGCAAAAGTTAGAAACTGGAATATCCTGTGCTTGAGCTCATAAACCTTCCTTTGTTTATTTTATGACTGTTCTTGTCCTGTTCCTTCTTATTGTCCGCCCATGCCATAACCATTTAAGTCCGCCTCGATCGCTTATTGCAGCAGAAATGGATGTTACCGAAGAGGTCGAAGACAAACAGAGGGGGTTATCAGTTGAATGGGGTTTCTCTTAGATGGTATCTAGGACTAGAACTGATTTGACTATCAATACCATACCGGATATTCATCATAACGAAGGTAGGTACTCCCGGCCATGATGGGCTAGTCCACATCCTCTGTCTATCCAAGGCTTGACCGAGTATTTCCATCAAAGCAATGGGAAGGCAAACAATTCGGATCCAAGGAACGATTGATGTATATATACCTCTTCCAGTGTCTGCATAGTGTTGAGGAGAGTTGCTATCCAGGTAGGATGGTGCTGTTCATGGAGAATTCCCGCAACGGCACCGTGCATATGATGGATCCTGTTTTCTTTTGCAGTGGGAAGCCTCACCCCTGTCGAGTTTTCCTCCCCCGCCTTCTCTCACCCCCTGGAATACTACGATGCCAGTGTTACAAGAAAACTTGCGCATACTTGCATCTATTCTCATTGTTTTCTTACACATTTATTGAAACCGGTCAGTGACACAAATATGCGACCCCGAATGCGTTTCGACGATGTGGCCTGGGAACAAGCCGAGGAAGTATCAGACAATTGGCTGCTTCAATTTCTTGACCATGACGTCCTAGTGCCGATCGGATATTTCATGCTCGATCAGAATGGATGCAATGGGAACAATTTCAACATACTCGAGAAAGGCTCTTATAACATTTCGTTGCGATTGAAGAACGAACATGAATCTACCATTATTCGCCTGTCGCAGCCCGGCGCTGTCTTTTTCCCAGAGGAGAAAGTCATGAATGAGGTTGCTACCATGCGATTTCTCGCGGACAAGACATCAATACTTATACCGTTTATCCATCTCTCGGGAACAAAGAAACAGAGTCCACTCGAGTTGAGTCCATTTATCATCATGGATTATATCGAACATGAGACAAATATGTACCACGCTCTTAATACTCCGGGACGCCCGAAAGAAGAACGCGGGGTCCTAGATCCGGCTATCGACGAAGACAGGCTTGGGATGCTCTATGGGGAAATGGCGGACATTCTACTCCAGCTTTCCGTTCCCTCTATTCCTCGAATAGGCTCTCTTAGCCAGATCGATGACTTTACCTGGGACGTAACACGCCGGCCTTTATCCATGAATATGAACGAACTCGTCCGAGTGGGAAGCCTGCCCCAATCAAAACTTCCAAGTATACACACTACATACACCACAACTTCGTCGTATCTCGAAGCTCTCGCAGATCTCAATATCGAGCATCTCATCCACCAAAGAAACGATTCCGTGGACTCTGCAGACGACTGCCGACGAAGATATGTGGCGAGGCAGCTTTTTCGTAAACTTGCCAGGGACAAGCGACTCGGCAATCCTGCGCTCGACAAAGGGCCATTCAAACTATGGTGTGATGATTTACGCCCAGCTAATGTGCTTTTGCATGGTGATTTAGAACTTGCCGGCGTGGTCGATTGGGAGTTCACATACGCTGCACCCGCCGAGTTTGCTTATGCGCCTCCTTGGTGGTTGCTGATAGAGAAGCCCGAGTACTGGTCAGAGGGCCTCGAGGATTGGATCAAAAAGTTCGACTTCCGACTGAAGACGTTCCTTAAGGTGATGAAGAAACATGAAGACAATGCGATACAAAAGGGTCAATTGAAAGAGAATCAACGGCTGTCGAACCACATGCGTGAGAGCTGGGAAAGTGGGGATTTCTGGGTTATGTATGCAGTAACGCATAGTTTTGCCTTTGATGCGATTTACTGGCAGAAGATAGACCCACGATTTTTCGGACCTACAAAGAACCCTGAAGAGGCATGGAGAGAGAGGCTTAATCTGCTAGATAGACAGGAAAAGGATGATATGGAAGAATTAGTGTCTCGGAAGTTGGAAGAAATGGAAAGTAGAGTTTTGGCTTGGGACCCGGATGAATATACGATGGCCTTCCACCAACAATTGAAGGAGCGAAAAGAGAAGGAAGATGGAGGAAAAAGTGAAGGCGACTAAAGTAGAGAGGCGCAATGGGAGGTAGTTACGACATAGAACCCACGCGAGGTTGAGTGCGAGTGACTGCCGATGGTAGCCTTCAATTGCATTTGGTCAATCAACAATATGCCACACATCAAAAGTAGCATGGCTCGGTCTCGCGCTGGCAGTGGCAGGAGCTTGCCCGCTGGAACTCCGTATAACGAATCATGATGGAGAGATTACGATCTAGACTGTGAACCATCTTCTGTGGCTCTATCGTCTCACATAGATTCTGCGCTCCCGTCGTCAATCACCGGTACTGGTCATATCAGTAGACACCGTGCTTTTGAAGCTTGCGAGGAAGAAGCCGCCAACAGAATTCTATCTGGAGTTAATTGACTCGTCAACGTATCTGTGACTTGACGAGGGCGTAAATGCGTTGTGCGCGGGACGTGGGGAAGAAGGAGAGGAAAGGAGGGGGGGGTTTATACTCTACAGAATCGTGCCTCAGGACCATACAGCTCGACACGAGATTCAAAGGTACTCTCAAGCAGGCATGGTGATTGTATCTAAACAGGAACCAATAATCAACTGATACGAGAGTCAACGCGAAGCGAAAAGGCTAAATATATTTGGTATGAACAGTAAGTCACCACTCCATTACCTTGAGATGTGAATACTCTGATCAGACTTTATGCCCATTTATAACAGCCATAAAGGCAGCTGTGCGATACATATTCCACTGCATTCTACCAAAGTTTCTTCAAATTGGTAAGATGGCTTGGAGAAGGTTACCCGGAGGGGAGGGGTGCAGCTGCTGACGTTAACGATTGCCAACAAGGCTGATTATATCCCCGCTTCACCGACGGGCAAGGAGTCGTCATGGTGGGATGGGACAGGGATGTAGCAAACAAACTAGATGCACGATGGGGTACTCGACCATGTAAAGACAGAAAGTCAAAAACCGGAGTCGGACATGCAACACTTCGGCTTCCTGCATATGGATATCCGCGTCTCGGCTGGTAGTTATGATTTGGACGCTGGTATATTACTGGTTGTTTTGGTAATCTACGATAGCCTCGGTCGCAAGCAGTCAGAGTTGCCTGTCATTGACAGAATCAGATAGATTGGTAACATGGTAGGAGACTACGTACTACGTCTAGTAAGTACACTTCCTATGGCTGACAGGAATGGAAGAACCGTGGTTGAGGGAGCGGAAGGACGGGCCCGCTCGTTGGCCCGAACCTTGTTCTTGTTCTTGTTCTTACGGGAATGCCGCATGTAACATCAGCTTACTGGAGGCGTAGGAAATGCACATGAATTAGAGGTTGATGAATGGGTGATTTATGTCCATAAGTAGAGTTGAAGAAAGCCACAGTAGCTTATGGAATAATATTTTTCATCTGTCCTCGTTACAGTGTGTTCTGAGCTGGCTCAGACTTACGAGTAGAACATTACTTAGTTCAAGAAAGCTGTGATGGCTGTCACTTGCTTCCAGAAAGAGCTCGGGAATGATAGTGGGGAGCAAATGTTTTGTTGTTATGAGGACAATAGTCATCACGAATGAGAAGGTAAGGACCTTGGTAGCAGGTCTTGCAGGGGAATCCTTATCAAGTAACTAATCCTTCATGGTCTGCGGTTCCAAGGCTTCCCATTGATGAATCTGCTGTGCTGGGAAGGAGCGACCGGGGAAGACAGAACCCGAATACGATTGAGGTACCTTGGGTTAGAAGTCAAAGCCGAAGAGAAAGAGGACACTTCGACCACAATCATCATTAATGTCTCACTCTGTCCAGATGCGTCAGCTCGCAGCCAGATATGCGGCTGAGTTATAAGCTAACTAGTAGTTAGTTAAGCTGCCCGCGGGACAAACGTAAGCCAACAGAGACCAAAACATCTGGTTTGGGGCCTGATCGCTTGCATGCGATATTCATAGTATCTGTTACAGATCGAGATCGCATCCGATGCTGGGCACCAAGCGAAGCGGGCATTCTGATGCAAGGAAAGGCCAGACAAACAATAAGACCACGCAACTGCAAGAGGGGTAATGTGTTCATCCGCTGGGAGGCATTTCGCCCCATCAACAGCGTGCCAAGAGGAGGATTCGCCAGGTCAAACAGTCTCCATAGCGGGGTTTTCCTGGGATAAGCCACACCACAGGTTTTGGATCCGCGGAATGCAAAGCGCTGCCAGCCAACGGTCTCCCAAACTCTCCAAAGTTTCTTTGTTTGCCTGAGGCACTCAGCCCTGTCAGGGGCATTTCCAACGTCTTGGCCAGCAAGACAAGAAGTTTGAAACACAGCCACTCCGCCCGGAATCGCTCAGTCCAGAAATCCAGTGTTGTCAATCAGCCTTATGTCATTCTGTCGGCTCTGATTCACTTGCCAAGGGATTATCCCGTGGGGCGTCGTTGCGCCCAGTGACCGTCAGCCCAACAGAAGCCCATGGACGACGCATCTGCGACCAGCCGGATCCAGCACCAGCCGCAAATGCTCATCGATGACAAGCATGTCGCCATTCCATTTTCAACGCACAGCGGGGGGCGTGACATGCACCAAGCGCCATACCAAGACTGCTGCCTAGGACAATAGGGAATCGGACGACTGGCAATGGAGATGGAGCCCTGTCTGTGGCTGAGATGAAGGGGAAGGACCCTTTCAGGGTCCACCGCTGACCTGTCTGCCAAGAAGCCTCGTTGAGCACGCGGAGTGGGGGGAATACTGGCCCCAGAGACCAGCATGAAACAATAATTGTCGATTCTATGGAGCAACAAGCCACAATAGTGGAGATTTTGGCGCCTTTCTGGGGCTAGCAACGTTGAACCGTCAAATCACCGTTCATGGTGCTTCACTCCATACTGGGGTTGTTGCATAGCATTCCCCTATCCCAGGAAGCCCCCACGAAAATAGCCTACCTACTTACCAGGTTGTCGACAATCAATCAATTGAATACTCAAGCCACTGGCAAATAACCAGAGGCCAAGTGTATGATATCCATGCACAGCATCTCTTGGTGACTGCGATGAGCCGACTCCACTGATGCTCGACGAGGTATAAAAACCCCCCTCCATCCCAAGTCCAATCTTCTTCTCCTCCATCAACGATAATTTCCACAACAACAAAGCAATCAATCTCATTACACATTCATCCTCCATCCATTCCCTCATAACCTCTTTTAAAACTCCATCACAATGAGCTTCTACCGTACCGCCGAGGACATCAGCCTCAAGGACGACCACATCCTGGTCGCCAAGGTCGCCAACGAAGAGGGAGAGATGGTGGATTCTGAGTTCGACCTTAACTCGTGCATCGGAAACGACGAGGGTATGTGATACGTTACCAAGTTACCAGAGTGTAGCCATCTCCTGTTTTAGTAATGGATAAGCTAACCATCTACACCCAACAGGTCGCTTCCTGTGGGGCGGCAACGACTTCGCTGGCAGCGCCGAAGAGATCAGCTTCTCCATCGAGGGCGAGGACAATGTTCCCGTTCTGAGAGCCAAGCTCTCCAACTCCGAGGGCGAGCAGTTTGATGCCGATGTCAACCTGGCCGAGCACATCACCAACGACAACGGTGAGCTGAAGTACCAGGAGGAGTCCCTGTTGTAAGGGCGGATTGTATCATTGAGTGTATCATGGCAGACAGGTATCATGTCTTGATAATTTTATGTGGAACTATATGAAATACCATTACCTCTGAACAAGCAGCATGCTTCTATCCCATGATAGAGTTCTTGTTTCTACCGCTTGCTTCAGTTGAACTTTCGTCTAATATTGTTAAGATTGCCCGCATAAGATACAAAGTAGATGTAACTTTGGTAAAAATTGCAAAACAGCCCACTCGTAGTCCCATTGCCCACCCTATAGAAGAAACTCCCCATCCCCGGAAATCAAGCCTTTATCGATCCCGAACTCCTTGACCAAATTACCCAGTGTGTATCATGTAAAATTAGGAGAAACAAACTAGATAAAGCAAACGTAATCGCCAACAGGTCTGGAAGATAAGTTTACCACGCGTGTCTCCCATCATTGACGTCCAGATCATTCCCATTCCAGTCTTCATCGCCACTGAGCTCGTCGTCGAGGAAATCCCCCTCATTGTATTGTGTCTCGGACGGACGCTGATTGTCAATACGGACCATCACTACATCACACATGCCTTGTCTCGCAGTCAGTGGTTTGTCGCTGGCCTCCCGGGATTGCTGCTTCTCTGCGTTTTCGGTTTCATCATCGCCAGTCTCAGAAAATTTCCTCAGAGCAAGACGCGCGCTCTTGCGTTTAGATGGCGTCGAAAACCCGCTATGTTGGGTGTCAGAGTGCGTATGAGGCTCCTCGGCTTGTGGGTTACGACTATGGGTTACATCTGATTGCGGAGCGGCGCGAGGGATAGATCGGAGGTTCGGGTCCGGGGGTTGACTTCGTCGCAAAAACGTCTTCTCTAGCTTTCCTATCCATTTTTCTCGAAAGGACGCACGATCTCGCCAGCCGATCTTGAGGATTGCACTGATCACAAGTCGTCGCAAACTTCGCAGTTCAGACGCCGCATCGATGAGCGTCCCAAAGAAGACCTCAGCTGTCGTATCGTCCCATTTGCGTAACTGAATCAATTCAATGTCTTGCAGCGTGGATGGCCAGGTTGGAACACCGGTTGACAGGTCAAGCAGGGTTTGAAAATGGGGTTCGACGTCGTGATAGCTCGACGCATCATACATGGATATATCCATTCTGAATTTCTCGAGATTCTTGCAGGACTCTGCAAGATTCACAGCGAAGGCTAGGCTTAGATGGCGGTTATGTCTCAGATCTAAGATTTGAAGATGATGGCCATGAGAGAAGAGAAATGAGCCAAGATTCATGGCAGTGACGTTGTCGCAATTGTTAATGGTGAGTGAAGTGAGTCCCATCGGCAAGTTGGGGAAGAGGTATTCGTTCACAATGGAACATTGTACAAAGTCCAAGCGGTGCAGGTCCGGGAGTTCTCGTAGTGCTGTGGCGAGAACCACTTCATTTTCGTCGGAGCCCAACTCGTCACCATCCGCATCCTCCGAAGTTAAGTGCAACAATCGAAGTTCCTGGAGTCTATGAAATGCGGGCTGCAAGTGTTTTTCTAGCATGACGGGTAGCAGCTGTCTGGTCTCCATGAAACGACTGTTCCATTCCCATGACCGTAGGTGTATTGAACTGGAGACCAGTGATGAAAAGAGAGAATCTGGATATGTCCATCTCGACCTTGGGTTCAGCCAGGGGGAGCCGCCCAGAAAGTAATCTTCTTTATGGTAGAGACGCAGTGTTTTGACCTGAGGGGTTCGTTCAATTAGCCTTGACAACTCAAAATATCCCAGAGTCGGTCCGCTCTTGTAAAATAAAAGACTCTCAACGTCAACATGCAGTTCTTTGACCTTGCTAACGTAGTTAGTGGAAAGAGAGTCTTGGGGCTTAGCCAGTAGCTGTAACAAAGCATGGGCCTTAGCTGCTGGCAGGAGGGGAGGACAATGATAGAGAGCCGCCAGCGCAGGTTCATGAAACGCATGACACATCAAAGCAATGTTCACGAGCCACTGGACGGAGCTATGCCTACTCGCGGTCTTTTCATCCATTAGTGGGCTCGCTGCACAGGAGAATATATCAAAGAGTATGTGGTATGGGAGAGTTTGCCATGGTGGAATGACCCCCGAAGTAACAATCGGCGTATTATCTTCCTCAACCTTCCTACGTTTTTTGAGCGGTCGGCCAAGCTCGATACGTCTCCGACCTGTGCGCTTTTCCACGTTCTTTGTCTGGGAGCGAGTCTTCATCGTTCGGTTGCGCGGGGCTCGTGATGGCGCGGATCGACTGTTCGTCTCAGTAAACGGGTAAGTAAGATGCTCAGGAGCGTCAATCGTAGGGACTACAGCCTCCGGCTCATCATTGGTGGCATCAAAGTCATCGTCAGTGGATTCCTCACGGTAGGATTTGGGCATGCGAGCTGAGTTGCGGGGGCGCAGCGAGAGCGACAAGCGCCTCGCTCGTTCCTCGTCTGACTGGGTATCCTCGTCATCACGACCTTCGGAGCTGCTTTCTTCATGGTAGGATTGGACTTGGGTGCGACTGGAACGGATGGGACGAGACGATCTCGATGACGGAGCCATAGCGGGACGAGTGAATTGATTTAGTAGTAGGCGGTGTGAGAGACCACAGGGAGTGGCAGGCGGCACAGGAGCTGTTGCTGCTAGTGCGGCTGCTACTAAGCTCCAGGTGGTGTACGGTAGGCGGGATGCAGGGGAGAGGATCGCATTTCATCTGGATGAACACCAAGGAAGAGGAGAAGAGAGAATGAGAAGAGCAGCTAGGGAAGAGAAGGTGAGTTTGTGAAGACGGATAGGCTGTAGGAGAAAGAAAGAGGAGGTGAGTTACGGAGTAGTGAGTAGGAAAAGGAAAGAATGATGTCGCCGTTCCAGGTCCATCGCAGCTTCCCAGTTGGGGAAGGCGGAAAGGCGGACAGGCGGGAGGCGGGAGGCATTATCGATAAGGGGGGTTCGGGGGATTCACTAGTGCCGAAGTAGACTAGCGGGGGAGACATGTGACGAGTGTGACGGCGTGACAGGACCAGGCATCAAGTTCCCCCGCCCTGAGGCCACAACGCTAGACTACAACAGGCATCGCAGCATAGGCCTGAAGTCCCGAAATAGAAACAAGTCAAGTCAGCTCCTCCCAATCGAGTTATCACCGGCGTTCTTTTAAAGCGCCGCCGTCGGCCAGCCACCTTCTCCTCTTTTTCTCCTCCCCCTTCCATTTGGCGCCTGGCGACAATGCTCTGTCGGTCGAACCTTCGTCGCCGTCGTCGTGGATTGATGCTTACAATCCCGAGCGGGTATCATCTTTGCTTGTTCTGACACTTGCGAGACAAACACCCCCCCGAACTCCCCTAAACCATCGATTATTTCCCATGCGCACTACTCGTCATTAGGCTGGTCCCTAATTTTACCCGTGCGGTTTGCGATCTGATAGGGTCTTACGACGTCGGCGCGTGCTGGAAAGAAGATCTGCCCTATCTCATCTCTCATTGAGTCAAAAGCTAAATCCATATGATACTACTTACTCCTCCACCTTCCCTCCTATCCTTCTTACTATTCTGATTATCATTATCATTATCATTACTACTTCCTGTGTTTATCATTGCACCAACATCTCTCTATTGAATATATAGAATCGCTTTCAATCCGGCGATTTTTCTCTCCTTTCTTTTTCCCTTTTCTTGTCCACATAATCACAGTGTTTGCTGTTTGCTTGCTTTCTGTCACAAAAGAACCATCAAGATGGAATCCTCCTTTCCCAACGTGATGAACCAATCTGTGCCGCCGGAACGGACTGAATTAGGGCCTCCACCCATGGTCATCCAACAGTACGCAAGGTATCCTCCGGCTCTGGAGCCTGGTTTACATAGCGCTTCTCCCATAGGCAGTGCTCGCAGTCACATAGCTCCCTCAAAGTCTCCACCTCTGGCGCGCAAAGCTACCCCGCGCAGTCTTCAGGCATCGCCAACCGGCCCACGGCCGATAGCGCCGCCACCTCCTCCTCCACCTGCAATAATGGCGCACTCAGGACCCTCGATCTCGCCTCCAATGTATGATTCTATTCGTCCACGGCCGCCACGGGAGTCGATGGACCAGACAGAAACACGATCCCTGCCATCTCGCGATCTGACTGACAGCTCCATTGATGACGCCTACATCATGTTTGTCTTCTATTGCAATCCAAATGTCCCTTTGTCCGTGGATACCTCAGAGCTCCGCAAGAACTTTCGCTGCCCACCCCGGAGTGATGGCAAGAGTTTCAGTATATTCGCATTATGGGAACTTATTCGGAAGCTAGATAGTAAGGAGCTAAAGACATGGATACAACTGGCGATCGAGCTGGGGGTAGAACCGCCTTCCCTGGAGAAGAAGCAGAGCACCCAGAAAGTCCAGCAATATGCTGTTCGGCTCAAGGTTTGTTGCTAATGTATTCCGGACAGAATGTATGGCTAAAAGACTAACCAATCGCTAGCGCTGGATGCGCGCAATGCACGTTGACGCATTTTTCGAGTATTGTCTTGGTCATCCGCATCCCTATTACACCCACCTTCCGCCTGCCAATGTGATCAGCGACAGCCGTGATGGAGTACCACTGGAAGAAGATCTTGCGCTACGGGCTCTGGTTCCGCAATGGAGGCCGAAGAGGGGCCGGAAGCGAGCCGAGGAAGAAAACGAAAGACTAGCCATGGCGAAAAGGCCCCATCTCGATCCAATAATGGGCGTGCTGCAGCCAGGGCCATTCCCAGGTCCTCCAGCATCATATCCACCAGGTGCGCTGCCATTTAGCGCCTTCCCTGACGAGATGGGATCGCATGATCCGTGGATGGGCAGCGCACCCCCATTCCCACCGGAAGGGACTTCTGAGCCTTCGTCGCAGTCGAACCAGGACCTGCGGTGGCGACCTATCGAACGAGATTCGTCCCCAGGGAGTTATCCGCATTCTGCTATAGCACCCAGGAGCCAGCATGAGTCTGAAGTCTTCATTCAACCTGCAGAGCCGCGCTCAGCAGTCACAATGTCTTCTTCCGGGGAAAAGGCGCGGCCTAAACGACGCCATGGCCCCGCAGTGTCATCTGCCTGGCCTAGTAACACCGGTAGCAATGGAAAGACCAGAGGTCGGCCACCAAATCGAGGGACTGTCTCTGGACCATTCTCCTCGTTCCCAGTTAATCCGAATCGCACTGATCCATCCCATTTACCGGGTCCAGGGCTTCGGAACTCCCCTGCCATGCTCCTCGATCAGGACCCTGCCGGTCGATTCAATCACTCCCCTTTCCAGCAGTCCCCTACGCCGTTCCATTTCGGTCCCAAGCCAGATAAATTACAGCTTCAGGTACCGCCTCATCCCGGCACACCTGTCCGTCTGGCAACCCCTCCTACCCTAATGGTCAACGGTATCAACAATGCTCCTGGGTCAACGAAATTGGAGGGACAAGGACCGCAGCGTAACGGTACCCTGGCCCCTCTAAACGACTTTATGAGCAATGTGGGCGTCACCAACCCATCTGCCTACGCGAACCGCAATAGCGTACCACATGCGGATATATCTTCCGATGATGTTGTACGTGCACTGTCAAGCGAACTTCTTCGCGGGAAGACCACCGGTCGGTCTGCTCCTATTAGCACTGACGAAGCCCGGGCTTTAGCAATGTCTGTAGTGTCCAGCTTGACCACTACATATGCCAAGCTACCAGCCGGCTTGGCGGCGCTCATGTCCGCCTTGCATCTTGGGCTTGGACAGCAATTTGGCTATCCAGGGGTGACGGACAGTTTGATGACTGTAAATATCGAGTCAGGGCCTGCTGTAACCTCAGGCACACCAAGCACCGACGGGAGCCCCAACTATATGTACACCATCTCTCATGAGTATAAGCACGGACTCCGGTTCTCAACGAAGGTTACGTACGGAGACCTGAGCATCAGCACCCCGACTCCGGACAGTCACAAGCTGGACTTTACGCCCCGGGTAACCGAGGAACTTGAAGCCAGCATCGCAGAAGCCGACAGCATGACAGATGCGGAATTCGAAGTGGATGCGGAGAATTCCACCCCCGACGCAACGTGGAAACAACGATACCTCAAGCTCCGAGCGCAGGTGCAGCGAAAGGAGCGAATGTTGTCGCAATATAAGCGCAAAATCCTTGAGTCTGTGATGGCAGACATCTAAGCTCTGAACACTGGTCGTTCACGGAGAATCACCCCTTTCGCCCTCTCCTAATCCCCTCCCAAGCCCCCTCCCTCGACTTGTTGTGATACCCTATACAGTATATTCCTATGTAAATTGTCGAGGTCCACCTGAACACACTTATAAAACTTTATTTTCTTCTATGCTCTTGGTTGTGTGTCTGTTTGTCTGTTGGCTGGAGCCAAATGGCGCTTTCCTGCTGTTTGTTGGTTTCGGTTCGGTCTTCTTTACAGATACCCCTTGAGCGAACTTGTCCGATCTGCTTCACAGCCTGTTAGGTAGTATAGAGTATCTTGATACCATCAATGTTTAGTTCATATTTGCAGTAACTAAAACCCTGTGCAAGTCCTGAAGTCCATCATAGTATCCTGTCGGAGTATCGCATGATTTGATATCCATCCTTTATCGCCCAACCTAATAACAAGCAAGCCTGCAAGCAAAAGTCACAGCGCATCCAACCTCCTTCTGCCCCCATCATTGACAAACCAGTGACTCATCCTCCCCTAAAGTTGAATTGCATCATCCACTCAACCGACCAATCAATCAAGTAATTCAGAGCAATTGAAAGCAAAGCCCTCAAGCCTCTACCACCTCAACAGCATCGCCGTCAACCCCCTCCTCCTCATCATCCACAGCCTTTTCCTTCACAGCCAACTCCTCACCATCACCATGAACCCGATCAGAGAGTCCCTCCTCCCACAAAGCCGCCCTCACCTCCTCATCCTCCTCAGTCTCATCATCGTCTTCCTCCTTCTTGATCCCAACACCAGCATGCTGCTTCTTCTGCATCAAACTCTCAGCCCTAGCGACAGCCATCTTCTTCAACCCCTTGGCCTTCTTCGATGCATCGCTGATGCCATCGGCCTTGCGCTTTCTGCCCTTGGTAGGTGTGGATGGAGTCGTGCTCTCTGTAGCGGTGGTAGTGCTGGTACTAGCCCCAGTCCGTTTCTTAGCGGGCGTGTTGTTGGCAGAGGGGAGTGAGCCGCCTGAGGTGTTGATGCCGTGTGATTTCAGGAGGCGTTCGTAGCGCTTGGCTCTGTTTGTATGTTGTGGAGATGGTTAGTGGGGTATTACGTATATGTAATATGGTTTGTTTGTGAAGTAGGGAGGACCAGGCGAGTATGAAATATGTTTGGAGGGAATATATGTATGGTATGTGTGTGTGATTTTGTGAGTGAGTTGGGAAACTGAAGGGACAGGATGATTAACGTACGCAGCGGCCTTGGTGATGATATTGCATTCTTGTGCGACAACGGTGAAGTCAATCTTTTTGATTGTTATATTAGTCTGTTTTGCTCTGGGGGGATGATATGGAGTGAAGGGTACGTACCTTGCCGCTGTTAGAGTGGCGGATGCAGCTGAGGAGGAATTGAAGCTGCTCTTCCGGGGTGATGCGGTTGGGCTTGGACGGGGTAGTTGTGGTAGACATCTTGAGCTGAGTTTATTTCTGCTCGAGTCAAGTTGAAAGACGGGCGAGGGGTGGGTAGATGTGAGTGAGAATCCTCTCGTTTCGTGTGATCTTGGACTCGGTCGAGTGTTAGGGAAGATGATCGCTTGGGAAAGTGTGAACGGTGGATATAGGGATGAGAGTAGGAGAGATAGAGTAGGAGAATGGAAAGAAGTAGGCAGAAAGAAGAGAAGAAGAGGAAGAAGGTGGGAGGGCAGGAACACTGAGACGAGCGGAGGGCTGAGGGAATGTTGTTAGCGGAGTCACTGCTGGCTTCGCTTAGGTTTCTTGTGAGTGAATCAGATAGTCGACATCCGTCCGGGCGTCTCAGACTGGAAGGTGGAGAAGTGAAGGGTCTCTAGAGAACAGTGATACGATACTACGTTCTGGCACTTCTGAGCAACGGCTATGACGAAGTCGGCAGTCAGTAGGCTAATTTTCTTATTTAGCAGGTATTAGTGCTCTAAGGCTACAGAACCCTCCCAATCAACCCAGCTGTTCAGAATCTGTAAAGGAATTAAGGGTTGTAGAGTAAACTTCCCAACACCAGTAACAATGCAAGCCCTGCAATGTGGTAGGGAAATACAAACTGCGTCAATCTCCAGTCCTTCCAGATAGTCTTCCTTAAAAGTTCTTCGCGCTAAATGGACCTTCCACGACAATGTAGACCAAATGAAGACAGTGAGATGAACATACTATATGGACTCAGTTGTCTGAAATCCATAGAAGCGTTCAGCAAAATCGCGCGTAGAAGTTCACGCCGTAGGACACTCCATGCCATCATCCGGGGTATTGTCTTCGATGAGACTGTCTGCATCGTCTTCCTCTTCCTTCTTCACAACAACAGCCGACTTAGCCCCGCGCTTGTGGCCCTTGGTCTCCGACTTAAGCGTGCCAGTGGCAGGAATGGGCTTCGAAGTAGTAGCCTTCGCTCCCTTACGCGCGGCGACTTTTCTGCCCTTGGGCTTGACGGGAGTAGGCACGTCGGAGTCGGACTGCTCTGCGACGCCATCACCGGCCTCGGTAGCACCTGCAGCGCCTTTATCCTTATCGCCATTGGCACCTGCACTCTTGAGTACGCCAGAGCCGGACTTGGCCTCAATATTGTTCAAATTGTAGCGCTTGCGAATGGCACGGAAACGGTTGCCGACTGAAGCAACATTGCTGTAACCCATCATGTCTCCAACCTTGGTAAGATCGATCTGAAGAAAGCAAGTTGGTGTTAGTAGAGCCTATATCTGCGATGAGAGATTCTATTACCTGTTTGTCGTCCCCCATGCACTGCAGACAGGCGAGGAAGAACTGCGCGTCTGCATAAGGGATATCTAGACCGGCGTTGATGGACTTCGCGGCCTTGGATTTCGTGGCCTTATCCATGGCGAAAGTTAGAGTATTTGGTTGTCTAGATGATATAACGTAGAGAGGCTGTAGGTTAGATGATTCAGATATGAGGAGTGAGTAAAAGTCAACAGGCTAATCACCAAGATGGAAAGAAGATGAAGAGGGACTGTTCGGGTGGTGAATAACAGAGACAAGTGAGAGGTCAAGCCACAAAGCCCCACCGTATAAGCACGCCAAAATGTGAGATGCCTCACAGAGCAGTTTGCTACTATTTCAGGTTAATCGGCGAAGTCTACTCCCGGTCCACTCTCCCAGTGTAGCTGGTAATATCTGTTGGTGGTGGTATGAGGGAAAAGTGAAGCGGGTTATAAGATGCTACGCACCATCAATGTCAAAACTACCGCCCAACTAAAGAATGACTTCATAAGCAAAAGCAATATCATATTTCTGCTATCAGGATAGTTTCAGCAAAGGGACATCGGTCCTTGCGGTCGTTTGTCGAAGCCAGCAACAAATCCCCAGAAAACCCGCTTCCAGATCCCACAAGGACCGAGCTCTACCTGCCAATACCTCTCTCAATTGCAGAAACAAGAATTGTGACTGATGTCCATTAGTCCTCAATGACAGTAAAATCCGACTTTCTGTCTGATAATTCCTCCTTGGCCTCTCTGTCTACACTTTTGCCCTTGTCGACCGGTTCTTCTTTGATCTCGTCCAGCTTCTTCTCCTCGTCTTCTGGATCAGACTTATACGCCTCCCAGCCAACTGAAGCCATAGACGATGGCAAGTACTGCTGCTCATGATGCTGCTGCTGGTAATAACTACCTGCAAATCCCCCCATCGGTGTGTACATATTGTATTCATCCATACTGTATCTGTGCGGGTAGTAGAATCCCCAAGGATATGCCATATGGGGGAAGAACGGTCCCGGATGCATGGCATGAGGAGGAGGAGCGAGAGGTATATCTGCCATACGAGGCATTGTCTCACCGTGATTTTCGTCCTTGACCTCCTCCTTGAATTCCTCCTTAATGGGGACGAAAGGTTCAAAGTCAGGGTAAGAAGTCGCCGGCACCGTTGTGGCCCCTGCCCTACTGGAGCTAGCTCTGGCTGACCTTCTGTTCTCGACTCTCTTAGGACGCGCCGCTTTCTGGTTGGGCCCTTGATTTTCCAGCTGGCCTTTGAGCCGCGAGTACCGCATTCTTGCAGCATGCCCATTGGAGATATTCAGCTGCGAGGCAACCAAGGCCCAGTCGATCTACTCAGTTGTCAGCTACTATTACTGTCTTCCAGAGCTTCACTCACGAACCGTTCTCAAGTCTAACTGTTTCATAATGGTGTACAAGAACTTTACAGCCGGCTCATCGACCGACATCATAGACTTGGTGCGTCTGTAGTTGGAAGCGGTGGACGTAGCAGATGATGGATTCGTTGGAGATGCGAAATCATTCTCGGCTTGATAATTCATGGTTCGGTCAGGCTTCAGAGTACCTGCTATGCCAGAAGCACTCATGTCAGGGAGGACAACTCATAGGGGGATAGGTGAGGAAGGGACGTACCAGACGCACTGGGCTTGACAGTAGCTTTGGTAGGAGTTGGGCTCCGGCTTTCCATCGCCTCAGCTACTCCAACGTATGTACGTGAGTAATCTGGTGACCTCCTGTGCACGCACAATGGAATATGAAGTGTTCACTGTGGGAGAAAGATGTTGGAAGTGAATGATGAGAGACCGATGAACATGGTTTTGGACCTGATACTTATAGACCTACATTCCAGTACCGGAATAAGTTTCGGTATCTCCTTTGTGAGTGAATCGAAGTACTGTATTCATGCTTGTCGTGGGGGCTCCACTTTGTTTCTGACATAGACAGGGTATGTGTAGTTGGGCATTGGCTCCATACAGATGCCTAGCGCCCTGTTCCTGTTATTCGTCACGGAATACTGAGCTTGATTGGTGCTACTCACCCGTGCACGCGGGCTAGTGAATTGGACTGCTGACACAGGATTGGGGGACTGGGTGTAGCCCACCAGAAAACAAAGCCAAGGTTGGGTCTAGATGCACTCTAGGCAGTCGGTTCTGGGTAGTCTATTCATGTTCTGTGAATACAGACAGGGTCTTAGTCCAGATCTCCCATTTCCAGTAGGTGTTTTAGCACTAAACATATGGGCTCGCTAAGATATAATCATAGTTGTGGAAGATGTAACTGTGCAATTGATCTGCTATCCCATTAAGAGTGTGTATCATGTCATATCTCTTGGTGAGATGCTATTACATACTACTGATATCTCCATGAAGCTGGATTGGGAGAGTTGGCAGAATATATACCGAAATATTCACCAGCCAAGGGCAACTGGTAACGCGTGAAAGCCACTAGTAATCAATGGTCCTATTTGTGGCTCTACTTTGCCATTGGAAGTTTCTCGAGACAGCTGTACCTGGAACATTATTTCCAAACACTACTTGTCCTGTCAGCTTTAGACTTTACATGCTTTTACACGTATATTAAGACAACCTTTATGTTTGAGTAGGCAATGTAGGCACAGATAGCTGCATGATAAATTATACTAGTTAAATAATTAATACTAATATTCCGGAAACGTACCTCTGCCTGTAAACAAAAGTGGATGATTTATCTTTCCATGAAACACCAATCACACCAAAACAATTAGCAGGTAGTACCGATGTCTCATGCTATTTTTATATGTCAACTTGACTTACGGAAGATGCCGTGGTTCTGTGCATATTCGCGTGGCTCTCTCCGCGATAAATAGATACTACTAGTACTTCTCTTTGGGAGAAGCCGCCAACCGTACGGTTATTTCCACAAATGTCAAATCCTACACAGTGAATACTCACAGAAAGGATTCAAACCTAGATTTGGTGTCACTGTTGCCTGTTCGACCATGTTTCCCTACTGTTTACTTGATCGTGGATCTCCAACTGCCAGCGATGATGTCGACAGTGGGTCCTGACTAATCCCACCACCACAATACCCCTCTCGGCATTACAAGGTGCAGATATTCTGCTTCGGTATATCATTTCTCTTTGCAAGACTTACCAAGTGAACAAGATGTCCTTGGTCGCAATAGGTGCATGCTATGTGGATACAATCCTAACGTTGGTTGGCGCCCTCTACTGCTAGTTCCCATCATCTCAGTAGCTAATTCTTCGTATCAGAACACCCCACTATCCTGGAGAAGATGATAAGCTACGAGCTTCCAGCATCTCCCATCGGAGGGGAGGTAACTGTCCAAACTCTCTGGAAGTCTTGAAGCAGTTGACAACGGACACCACATCAACTGTTGATGTCTCCCTGAACCTGATTGCTGTCCTACCTGCGAAAGCGTCTACTGCTGCCCAAGAGATTCAGTCAGCATTCAAGCCCCACGTTAACCTGTCTCATTGTATCTTTCGAGAGGCCTTCAATGAGCCTGCCTCAAGTTACATTATCAAGAGTGAATCGTCTGGCAGTCGTACCATTGTCAACTACAATGAACTGCCTGAGATGACGGTGGATGAGTTTACCCAGATTGCAGGCAATCTCACCAACCCAACCTGGCTCCATTTCGAGGTTTGTCATTACATTTATGATGCATTCTCTGGAGCTAACAACTTCGTTAACAGGGTCGGATACCTGACGTGACTTTATCATGTATCCGATTTCTCCGTCAGCGATACCCATCCGCGACTATCAGCGTCGAGGTTGAGAAGCCTGGGCGCGAGGGATTGCAGAACCTAGCAGAGGAAGCTGACGTAGTGTTCTACTCGAAGAGCTGGGCTCAAGTAAGGGCTCCTTGATCAGGAAGTCCACATCATGCATCCTTTTAACCACCGACTCGCAGGGAAACGGATATCATACTGCTGAAGAATGTGTTCGCAAAGAATCGACACTGACACGAAAAGCGTATGGTTCTTGCTGAAATTACACGTTGAGACTAAGGGTACTAATACTACCAGGTCGTTGCTGTGCTGCACTTGGGGTCAAGACGGTGCTGTCGCTTTTGAGCCCAAAACGCAGACTTTAGTTCATAGTCCTGCATATTCTGCAGCAAACTTTCAAGTCATCGAGTAAGTCGGCTATGTTTTCATCGCTCTCTTGGTCAGGGTTTTTGTTTGTATCCTTTGCGGCAATTGTTGGATATTAACGATAGTTTCTAACATTGAACCAGCCCGATTGGCGCAGGTGACACTTTTATAGCCGGTATGCTATACGCACTAATCTGTCGAGGAAGTGAATGGAGCCTGTCAGAGAAATTAGGCTTTGCCAATCGACTTGCGGGTATGAAGGTCTCCCAGGAGGGTTTTTCAGGTCTTGCAAGAGCTTTGGAGTCTTTCCCTTAGAGTCGTTGTGTATTATTGCAGAGAGTAATCTTGCAGGGCAGTAATAATTCCAGCAGTAAAAATATGTTATGGTGGACTCGAGAGTTGGAGAGCAAAAATTACTACGAGTGCAGCTGTTATGTTTCGTGATGAACTAAAAGCAACCATTGAAGCTGCAAAATTAGCAACTTATAAGCATATTGGGCATATTATATAGTTGAGGTGATAAACAATTGACATGATTGTTATGATCACACGTGATAAGGATCTAGATTCAAATGTAGGAAAAGGCGGTTATCACGTGAATAGCAAAACACATATGCGGAAGGCGGTCGCGGCCAAAAATTATTCTGCCCGCAGCTTTTTCTAAATTTGCGGGCGATCAACAGATTCGGAGTCTCCAAATCCCTACAACCCATACACCATGGCATCCGTTTACAAGACTATTTCGAAGAAGGCAGCTCGCCAGCTCGCCAAGGAGGAGGAGTTTGATGAGGAGGATGTCGAGATGGAGGAACTTCTCGACAATGCCGACGACACCACCGACAGCGAAAGCGATGAAGAAACTACGACCGAATCGGCCAAGAAGCAGCTCGCTCAGGGATTCATGCCCAAGACTCGTGTACTGATGCTGACCTCCCGAGGTGTGACATACCGGTATGCTTGATGTGTCCCTCAGATGGTATATTTGAAAGCGCGAATGTGATGCTGATATTTTCTGTTTGCTGCAGCCATCGACACCTGCTCGCCGACCTTGCGTCTCTGCTCCCTCACACTCACAAGGAAAGCAAACTCGATACCAAGAAGAAGACCGCTGGATATAACCTGCTCCTCAACTCTCTCGCCGACCTTCACTCCTGCAACGTGATTTTCTTCCTCGAGGCTCGTAAGCAGGGTCAGGACTTGTACCTTTGGCTTGCTCGCCCTCCCAACGGACCGACGATCAAGTTCCACGTTGCCAACTTGCACACAATGGCCGAATTGAATGCTGGATTCAGCGGTAACTGCCTCAAGGGTGGCCGTGGTCTTGTTGTTTTCGATCGCTCTTTCGACGAACAGGGTCCGCTCATGAGCCAACCCGGCAATGAATACCGGGGTCTGATCAGAGAGATGCTGCGCGGTGTCTTCTGTGTCCCTAAGCGTGGTGTTAAGGGCATGAAGCCGTTCATTGACCGCATCATTGGTGTCTTTGGTGTGGATGGCAAGATCTGGATCCGTGTCTACGAGATCCGCGAGTCTGAGGCTGGAAAGAAGTCTGAGGATGGTGCAGATGCCAAGCCTGCTCCCAAGAGCAAGGACGGCCAGCCGGAGGTTTCTCTGGTCGAGATCGGCCCCCGCTTTGTTCTTACGCCTATTGTCATCTTGGAGGGTAGCTTTGGCGGTCCTGTCATCTATGAGAACAAGGAGTACGTGAGCCCGAACCAGGTCCGTCGTGAGGTCCGCATGAGCAAGGCTGCTCGCTACGCCAAGCGCAGAGATGTGCAGACCGACCGGTTCGCGAAGCGGTCGACCCTGGGACTGGGAGAAGGCGAGAGGAAGCCGGATGCGCTCGACACGAGGCAACTGTTCAAGTGATGGATTCCCGTTTTGTTGGTTCTTTCTGTTGTTTTACGCCCTATTAGACTTGATATCCTCAAGGGATGTATATGTATTGATGCGAGGGGTGAATGCATGGTCCTGCTGGCGTCTGGTGTGAAATAATAATAAAAGTTTTGATGCTACGGTTCACTATTATCCTGATCCCATGGATCTAATCATAGAATAAACAACCCCTAGACTTACTGGGTGGATTGACATCGTTGCTATGGGCCTCGGTGATTGGGTAAACGGGGACAGTCTTTCAGCTTTCCAAGAAAGGGTATGACTTGCAGCAAGGGAGGCATTGAACTAATGTGCTGTATGTTCTCAAGCCATATGTCGCAATTTGACTTAGAGTACGGAGTAGCTGGTGAACCAATGGAGCAATGGTGCATCTGCGGAGGAGCGTCGGTCTGGCTGGAAAGCGGAATGATGAAGGGGATCATGTCAAGTGACTTAGCGGCGGGTCTCCCTTTGCCTGCCCCGGATTTCCTCAGCGCAACTGCACCCTTTCGCTTGTCATCATGGCATCCCTTTCGCAATACAGCGCTGGGTGGTTGCTGGGTGCTCATGCACCTTCTTCCACAATGGCCTCCACTCTGTCTTGCTTCCACTGTGTTTTGATCACCCCCAAGGGCGGGGTCGCGACCTAGAGTTAGATCGTGATCGCGACGGCGTTGACTCACTACAGCGCCGAGGCTACCTCTGCCTAAGACTCGCAATTGAACAATATAACTCTCTTCATACCATTTGACCCAAGTTAACTGTACTAGGTACGCGTGGCCGGTCTATAAGACCTACTGGTGTACTCCGTATTTACTGACGCCTCTAGACCCTTCAAATCATTGAACCATGCCCTTCCATCAATTGGCCACGGAGCTATTGCTCCATATATTTCGCTCATGCGATTCTGTCACCGATGTTATGAACCTTGCAATGACTTGCCGGCGACTTCATACCGTTTTCCACCGGTCCAATAAGCTACAAATCCTCGTTGATGTTGCCGAGTCTGAGTTCGGTCCATTGGATGATATCATCCAAATCGTCACACAGAATACCAGCCAACGCGCCCACCTATTTCGTACCGCCCCTATAACCAACTCCCTCCTTAAACAAATAGTCCAGATCGGGCACGTGGCCCAGAAGTGGGAAATCATATACCCAGTTAAGAAATGGAAGACCGATTTTGAGAATCGTCGCTCGCTGGATGATGATGAGCGGTTCCGTCTCCGCCGTGCAATCTATCGTCTCTGGCTGTACCACCGAGCCTTTCATACGGAGTCTTATAGTCGGTTCAGCCGTACCCTTCCACACATAGTTTCCGAGCGTGCCCAACTCTTGCACAACTGGTCCACAGCCGAGCTGGCTGAGATTGAGGACGTGCGGTTGATCATTGGTGATATCGTACAGAACCACATCTGTCCCAGCAACGGGACCATCCAACGAAAGTTCCGAAAACGTTACCCGGAAAGTAACTATCAATTGACGTTCAATATCCATCTAAATTACCCTTCGAGCAGTAGTCCCGCTGGTGCACCTGGTCTGTTCGAGAAGGACCCCAATTCAGCCGAGCAGTATTTCCACACCGCGCACCCTAGCAACTTCACTGAATCGCCCGCTAAATATAAGTCCCGGTTTCGGAACGATTACTTCCATGACCCCGGTTCTGAAGGTTGGGGTGACGAGATCCCACATTATTATGTCGTGCAAGACATGCTGAAACTCGATCCAGGCCAGGTGATCTGGCTACGGGAGCATGCACTTCTTAAGGAACAGGTGGAGACTTATGTACGCTCCTTTGGGGACTGGTTCCGCGACAATGGCGAAACGTTTGGCGATACGCTGGAGTGGGTAATGAAAGAGCGGGGAGATGATATTGATGAGTTTCGAGCTGCTATTGCAGACCGGGAGGTAGGCGTGGTGTGGGATTGATGTGATGCAACTGTGTCTGTTTGTTTGCTGTCATATTGCGTAGCATATTGATTACTGTAAGGGACATGTTACTTTTACAATAGCCGAAGAGTGAAAATTATCAGCTGTGCGATGTTAACGTTATCCCTTGTGTGACTTCTACCAAGCAACCCAGACTCTATTTACTCTGCACTGATTCGTAACATTCACAAAGCCCAGTGTCTGACATACCCGGACATCTGATCTCACTTCGACAGTAGAGAGTACACCATGCACGCCAAGCAAACAACTGACTCACTGCCATCTAGACGCAAGTGTCCATTCTGATCCATCATCCCGTTCCTGACATCTGATTCTACAGTAGTAGCTACGTACAGCAAAACAGACATAGTCGCAACTCTAATGAGATACCATACCTGCAGCCCCCCTAATCAGCTCAATCTCTATATCTACCTACCCACAAACCAATTGATTATCCATAAACCCACGTGTCAAGACCCAGAGCTTAAAAGCAACCGTAACTAGAAGACTATCTATCTAGTAGATAGCTACCTGTCAAACGGAACTCTATTCCGCTAATCAATAACTAGTCACTACTATTATTACCTATCCTTACTATAGACGTCTCACTAATCACAAGACCACACAGCATATCTCTCAACCCTGAATACAATCCAGCACGCAAGTCACTAATACGCAGCTAACCAGCCCCCAACTCACCAAAAAACAAGCAAAGCAGTCAGGTCAGAAAAAACAAACCCCCCTAGTCAATTCTCCCCTTCTCCTCCTCCTCCCCCCTGATCAACCCAGTCTAAACCAGACGGGGAATAAATTCAGCCGCGGCGGCTAACAGTGGGTAGGAGTGAGTGGAGACCGCTGTGAAGGGGAAGGAAAGGAAGCACCTTGAAACCGAGGCGGTCTTACATAAGGAATTGCCGGGTGTGGTTGGTTAGTGTTTAGTAAGGATGAGTGGGGGCTGGAAAGGTGGCTGTGAAATTATGTAGTATCTGTGTAAATATTTCTTTTACTATTCTGATATTCTTCTACATTATGACTTCTGATGGTCGAGTGAGTACCGTGTGTAGCGATGAGAGAGAGAGAGAGAGAGAGGAAAGAGAAAAGTAGCTGTGGAGCTCCCGGGTCAAAAGTGGGCCGGGGGAGGATGCCCGCATGGGGTTGGCGAATTATTAATGGCTAGTAACGGGCAAACCAACGGGCGTCGGGCCCCATCCGAGGCGGCCAGAAGGGACGATTGCTTGCTTTGCTTTTCTTACGGGTTACTTTTTATTATTTTATTTTATTTATTTATTTTTTTTCTCTTTTCTTCTTTCATTGAATTTATAGGCGAGTAATCTTAGCAAAACACACTGTGCATACCGAACAGACAATCCTGTAGAGCCACGGATAAGACGCCGAGGGGAAAGTGGGGAGATACAACAACATTCGTTAAACCAAATAGGGTTTTGGGTTTCCGTCATCAGGCAGACATCATGGGGGGCAAAAAGCCATAAGACGTTATTCAGGTCAATTTCTCATCAGGTTAGAATATAGGGAAGAAAAAAGAGGAAAGGGGATGGAGGAAATCAACAAGAAAGGGAAACAAAAAGAAAAGGAGGAAAGTGATAAAAGGGAAACAGAAGATATAAAAGGCAAAGCGAACAAGGTGTCGGGAGAATGTGATGTCCAACAAACACCGCCGTACAATGTCCATGACCCCAGGTGCCATTCCTAACAACGTCCCTCTTGTGTATCATCTCCAGGAGGCTAAGTAACAGACAAAAAGAGAGTTCAAGACCGTTCAATTATCACATCACAAAAATAAAAAGTCGTTGCGGTTGACGTGTCACACATTCCCCGATCTCGTGGCTCCTTAACAGCATCCTTGCTTGGTCTTCGGGTCCTCCGACTCGTCGATCCGCACCATGTCGCGGCGGTCGCCCAGAACGGTCTGGCCAGCATCACCGCCATCCAGAGCCTTGCTGGAGACGATGCGGTAGATTTCTGAAAGTAACAAGAATGTCAGCATGACGAAGTTCGTCTGGCAAACGGATTTACGGGGGCAAGTCTAACCTGTCAGGATGTTCTGGAAAGCAAGCTCGACGTTGCTAGCGTCAAGGGCAGATGTCTCGATAAAAGAGAGGTTGTTCTCGCCTAGTAGTATATTAGCACACTAGCAAATTCAACCCATGGGTCGCCATCGGCGAAGATTCCAACATACTTGCAAATTGCTTGGCCTCTTCCGTGGGCACAGCCCGCAGGTGCCTCAAATCGCTCTTGTTACCAACCAGCATGATGACGATGTTGGAGTCGGCATGATCGCGGAGTTCCTTCAACCACCGGTTGACATTGTCGTAGGTCTGGTGCTTACTGATATCATAGACGAGAAGAGCACCGACAGCACCCCGATAGTAAGCGGAGGTGATGGCACGGTAACGTTCCTGACCAGCAGTATCCCAAATCTGAGCCTTGATCGTCTTGGAATCGACCTGGATCGAGCGGGTAGCGAACTCGACACCGATGGTGGACTTGGAGTCCAGGTTGAACTCGTTACGGGTGAAACGACTCAAAAGGTTGGACTTTCCAACACCAGAGTCTCCAATCAGGACAACTGTTCAGAGCAAACCGTCGTTGGTTAGCTGTGTATCGCGAATTTGCGGCCGATAATAGAGGCAACGGGATCGAGCGGCGACTGCGGAGACGGGAAGTGGCAACTTTACCTTTGAAGAGAAACTACCAAGTAACCCGTTAGTTATACCGTTGCTTGGCAAGGGGTGCGAATGGGAGAAAGAGGATACTCACATCGTACTCGTCGTTAGCCATGAGGGGTGGTTTGCGAGAGCTCGCTTAGCTTTGTTACACGTAAGATCTAAAGGACTGGGAAGGGATACGACGTGGTCGAGCTTGGAGGGGAGGGTTGGAGGCTCTTTGAAAGGAAATCCGGGCAATAGAGTGTGTCTGACTTTCTGGGAGGAGGGGCGCAACGTTGTCAGCTTTCAGGACCACATCCAAGGGACAGAGGTACTCGGGGGGAGCGAGGAGAAAGAATGTTTAAAAGTAACCGACGGGAGGCGGGAACGGAGGAACTTACCGATGAGTGTAGGGGGAGGCAGGCACCGGGGCAGGGAGATTAGGAGGTTATCCAGACTGACTTTCTCCCTACGGATTCCCGTCCGTCGTTCGCAGTGCCGAGTGCACTGTCGCCCCTTCGGGCCTAGCGCCGGATCACGTGCGCATATGCAGGTGGGCGGCGCGAGGACTTCAGTCCCTGATCTATTGATCAATTATTGTAAGTATCCTGTTGGGGGAGATCGCAATCCACACGGACAGCTCCTTTAGGTGCACTGTATGTGTCCGTAAGTGTGTGTTTGTGTGACCTGGTTGTTCTCCATCCCATGATCGGTCTTGCAGTTCTTCCGCTGTATGTTTGCCGTGCGCACTTACCAGTGCGAATCTAATCTACATTTTGAATCGCGCTTACATGAGCAGCTGGCTGGCTTTAAACAACTACCTATTCATTGGTTTCAAGTCCAGCTCACAAGGCCCACTATGCTATGTTAGGTGGCTATCCTGTAGCTTAATTGGCGTCTCTGGCTCTCTGTTACGCCCTGCATTCCTCGGGCTCCACATATCAGAAAATCCTTACGCACCCAATTCCATTCAGTATCAGTGTTGCTGTACAATCCGGCAATGACAAGGAGGCAGGATGAGAGTGATGATGACATTTCCATCACCTCAACTGCGGCCAGCTCACAGGCTTCTGAGTATGATGTGGAAGCTATCCTAGCTGAGCACGAATTCCCAGACAGAAAGAGGTACCTGGTCAAATGGGCCAACTACCCTGAGTGGAGAAGTACTTGGGAGCCTGTGGATTCCTTCAAAACGGCAGAGACCCTTATCGACTGGCAACGCAGGAAACAGCAGATTGCAGAAGGGAAGCTTGAAGCGTATGACGTAGCCAACTGGGAGCGAAAGAACTTGAAACACCAGGAGGCAAAAGAGGAAAAGAGACGCAGAAGGGATGCCAAAAGGAAACGGCTTGGCTTACCCACGAAGGGCCCCGTGATTGAATCTTCAATCCCTCGGAGCAACTCCCGTGTGAGTGCAAGACAACAGAGTACACAAACGCCGCCCACTTACACACCCAGCATTCGCTCACTGCCTTTCAAAAAGCAGCATGCCCTGGCGAAGCAACCGCCGGTCCTGTTTGGAAGTGGACAAAAACCAAAGTCAGCGCTAGCGCCAGCATCAGCTACGCTGCGTTCCAATAATGCCCAGGAGACTGCGAAGTGGTTTTCGCACCTGTCAACGAGGCGAAAACACGAGAAAGCTAAATTCAGAGAGCCAGATCCCAATATTGATCAACTAGAGCTTGTTCGACCGTCAGACTGGTCGTCTAAAACACCTCTGCACCTTCTCAAGTCCGGTCCTTGCAATGCTAGCCCATCTGTTGACCAAAATCGAGATTTAGTCCAAATCGTGACTGACCAGTCTGTTTCACACACGGAGGCTGATCACTCAGATGCACCTGCTCACTTGTCTGGCCCGCTGAGTGATCCGCCAAATCAAGACCGGATCAAGTACGACCGTCGCGATAAATCGGGCCAAGATGTCCCCGAGCTACCTCGTAGGGTGCCGGGTCCTAAAGCTAAATTTGTGTCCGGCCGCTTTTGCAATCCCGGTGAGGTGTTAGTATATATGTATTATGGACCAGACAAAAGGTCCATTGGCCCAGCTAGACTATGTGGTCTTAGCCCTACGTCTGCTAAAAGGCTTATCGCAACTAAGGCGGGGCAATACATTGAGGTTTGGTTTCAGCATCTCTGCACGCTGGAGGATTATGAGGTTCTCTGTTATAACTCAGTAAGTGCTTTGGCGATATATTATGAGTCTTATTTGCTGATCTGAACAACCATAGCGGTCGCGGCATCGCACATATTGTAGGGGCTGGATTCAGGGTTTCAATGATACAGAGTCCAACATATATAATATGGCACGGGAGCTTGAGCAAGGCGACCTTCTCGCGATTTTTCCAGGCAATCAGGGTACGCCACACAACGTGTTACTGGCCTACCCGTCTAATTCACTGAAGCTCGAGTCACTCAACGACGGCTACTTCAGGAAGGAGCCGGATACCTTTCTTAACCTTGTTGTGAGAGATCCGCTGGACTCTCTTGAGTTTATTGAGCGACTGCCATCTAGGGCAAGAGCCGACGACCGGTGGACAGATACTCGCCGCCAAGAACTTGTCGTGAGGGATTCTCCGGATTATGAACTACCTCGGAGTGGATGTGACGGCATAGAAGACGTCGTCGACGCCCCAATGTCAATTTCATCAACTGAGCAGGAAAACACATCAACAGAAAGGCAATCCAAAGAAGTCACTATTGAGACTAGGTCGGTTTCATCACCAAAGCCACGAGGGGTCAATTCATCAGAACGGCAATTGAACAGGATTGGAATACCCGTGAAGCCAGACAATCTACAAGAGCCGTTGAAGCTACAGTCTGAGAAAATGTCCAATCCAGCGAAGCTAGAGTCTTCACAGAAGGCTCTGGAGCCAGCTTCGGCCGAAACGAACGAGTCTACCAGTCAAGTGCAAGACGAACCCATGGAACTCGACGATGAACAAGACGAACCCAGGGAAATAGATGATGAACAAAACGAACCCATGAAAATCCATGAACAACACAGTTCTGCTTCAGCGCCAGGCGTACAGGACCCAGCAACCCCCGCACCTACGGCCGATCTGGGAAGTATTTTCGAAACAGAATTTGGAGTATCTTATGACACTCTAGTGACAGTGAACTCCACAGGAAAGGTGCAGAGAGCAGAAGCATTCTTTCTCTTGTTCGAGTCCGAGATACTTCAGAGTGAACTTGTAATTCTCCATGCCTTTCTAAAGAAACATAACCCTGTTATATATACTTGGCAGCAGAAGGATGACTGGGAGAAATTTGCACGAGCTGTCCAAGTAGGGGTGGTTTTGGTATGTTCTGCTTCCAACCGAGGTCGAGATGCACTGAAAGACCAACATTTAAGCAGGTTCACGAGAGCTGGGTCAACTTCAACAAGCTGTCTTTCTTCCAAAATCTCGTCAACAAGCCGATCAACTTCTGGAGCGTCTCTCTGGTCAAACCTCTCCAATATGCCGGTCACCACTCCCACTTCCAGCGCATTTTCCCACATGGCGGGGCTATATTGGTGACGGAAGACATAATGCTCCAGGATCCGAAAGCAACCATGGCGATACTGGCGTGGTTTGCTGACTTCGTCAAGAAGAAGTACCCGGGATATTGGAAGATCATGTTCCGGCCCGCTATCCTGGACTGGATCTTGCAACAATCAGAAAGTGCAGAGGAATCAGCACGCGGAGTGTACGTTATGACCCTTCAGACCCAACCAAAATCCTAATATCTCTAACCGAAAACTCCATCTTCAGATGGCCTACAATGTACCGTTTAGTCTTAGAGTGTTGCGGCGTTCCCGCAAATGACAACCCCGTTGCCGAGTTATCATCCGGAGCCCATGACGACTACCTCGAAAGCAACGCCATATCCCCTCCCAGCCTTCCGAATTATGGCACTCGCACTGAAGCAGATAATCCAGATATCCCCAAAGGCCTAACCCAAGACCAGCGCAATGCAGATCACCTTATTGAATTCTTTGCCGGCTGGGGCCTGATCCATCGCCACCGATACCGACGTTTGATCGTCCTTACGCAAACAACACCCCTGGACCGATGGAAAGAATGGCAACATATCGACATTAAATGTGGCTCGAAAGAGTTCATGAAAGCACTCGGAATCAGCTATAGATACTACTGGTCAAAAGTCATTGCTGCTCCTTCCTCGTCTTCAGCAGCCTCTGCTGCCTCTCTTACTTCCTCTAGACCAGGTACACCGTCTGAAACACGAGCTCCATCGGAGTCCTTCACGCCTCGAACGCCTAAGTCTCGGACTTCATCCATGTCAATGATCAGGGATATGGATGGAGCTAGCTACTATGGTCGGGTACCTGGCGGTGTACCTTCTTATCCGAATCCATACAGATGAGCTTTCGTGAGATAGGATCGCAAAAAGAAAAATTGTGTGTAACGAGCGGTGGTGAACCGACTTCTTCTTCTCAAAAAATTCCCTATCAGATATTTAACTTTCCAATTTTCTTTCTTATTCATCGTTTTCTCTGTTTCCTATACCCAGTGGGCGTGAGTTCGTTGTTATGTTTGAGGGAGGTGGTGTGCCACTCGTCGATTGATAATTTGTGTAGTAATTTTTCTTATTGTAAATGGAAAATCGGAAAGAAGACTGTCCTGATGATGAATTGAACCCGGTATTTGAGCCAATACTCCAGCTAATATTCCATACAGACGATCAACAATAAAGAATGAAGCATATAAATACTAGACAGGCCGATAAGTCCTAGCAGCAGCAGCAGCAGCAATAAGTACATAGTACGCAATAGAAGGTATCAACACTGATATAAAACGCCCAAAACAACTAGCTTATATGAATAATCCATCCGACTAGTAATCGCCGAGTGAGGGTAAAAACAACAGGACTACCTGCCTGACTGCCTGCTTATGTCTCATGCTCTCTCTCTCCCGTTCCTATGTACAATGTCTTCAGCATCCAACCCAAGCGAACGACACCTAAAACCCAGCCGTCTGCGTACGATACTCCCTGAAGCTCGAAATCGGGGGAAGTTCATCCGCCGGCTGCGTCTTCGCTTTCTTATCTTTACTCTTCTCCGCTTTCTCTCTCCGAACCTTCTCCTCCCACTTACTTTCCTCGGCGGCGATCATGGAGTGGAAGCGTCCGCCCTGGCCGCGCGCAAGATAGATAGGTTTTTCGTTCCGCTCCGCGACGGATTCGGTGACCAGGACGAATTTGACGCTCGAACCGGGGGTTTCGAACATTGCGTCGCTGAGGATGGTCTCTAGTTCGGTGCGGAGGGCGCGCGCGCCTGTGCCCATTGTAAAGGCGTTGGCGGCGATCTTGTGCAAGGCCGGAGTGGTGAAGCGGAGCTCGATGCCGGAGAGGCTGAAGAGGGTGGTGTATTGGGCTAGGAGGGAGTTGCGGGGTTCGGTGAGGATGCGCACGAGCAGAGGGGTGGTTAGGGTGGAGAGGGCGGCGGTGACGGGAACGCGGCCGACTAGTTCGGGGATGAAGCCGTAATTTTGGAGGTCGGTGGGGTTGAGGAGGTCGAGGGCGTTGAAGTAGGTTGGTTCGCTGTCGGGGGAGTTGGGAGAGGTGGCCGAGGCGAAGAAGGGGAGGTGCTTTTTGTATAGGGCTTCTTCTTCGGATCCCGGAAGGATGGGGATTGGTTCGTTGTTGCCCGGTGCGTGGTCGCGAGATCGATTGTTTGTGAGGGCTGAGCCGCGGACAGGTTGACCGAAGCCGATTGATCCCCGAGATATCCGGTCCATGATTACCTTGTGTAACCCGACGAAGGCGCCGGAGAAGATGAAGAGGATGTTGTCTGTGCGGACGTTGTAGACCTCGCCCTTCTGGGGCATGTTTCCGCCATTGGGGTTGAATGGAGAGTTTCCTAGCGGGTTGTTGGAGGGAAATGTATTGGGGGAGTTGCCGACACGAGGTGCGCTTCGTTCTTGTTTCGCTTGTACTTGTACCGTTGTGCCCTCGATGAGCTTGAGGAGGGCTTGTTGTACTCCTTCACCACTGACGTCCTTCCCGTGGCTGACCTTCGCTGCGGCAATTTTGTCCACTTCGTCCAGGACGATTATGCCGCGCTCCGCTTGTTCAACGTCGTAGTTCGCAGCGGCCAGAAGCCTATGTACGCATACTTCTGCATCCTCTCCGATGTAACCTGCCTGCGTAAACGGTGTGCAGTCCGAAATGCTGAATGGGACGGATAGAATCCTCGCCAGTGTCTTTGCCATAAGTGTCTTTCCAACGCCGGATGGTCCCAGTAGAAGGATGTTGGATTTCTCCAGTTGTAACTCCGACGAATCATCAAGTCCAGGCTGCGCTGATGTAGGCAATGTACCTGCTTCGGGGGTTGTATTGACGGTTTGTTGCTGACCTGGGAATTCGTCTGACTAGCTTAGCTTGGCTCAGGTGTTATGACAGGCAATGGAATACGGATAACCTACCTTCGACCGGGTGATGCTCAATCGCCTCTCTGCGCGCACGTTTCGCTAGCAACTCCGCGTTTTCCTCCTCGCGTCTCTGCAGCTCTTGTACCCGTTGATAGTGGTTGAATACCGCGACACTAAGTATCTTCTTTGCACGGTCCTGGCCAACGACGAACTGGTCTAGGTACTGCTTCAACGTTCTGGGGGTCACCCGAGGGGCTCCGAAAGCCGGAGCTGACGCAAGTGGCCCTGTTGTTGGGAGATCCGGTTCATAACTGCCAGTCCACGGCTGGTTTGTGAAATCTGAGCGATCGAATTGAGACCAGGTAGGGAAAGTGGCTGATGAGCTGGTGAATCCACGGCGAACAGGGTGGATAAGCGGCTTCGGCGCATGCCGATAGCGGAAGGGAGAGTTGCGGTGCGCCCTGAGGAGGCCACGGGCCTGTACAGGCAACCGTAGCATGGCCAAGCGCAGTGATCTCTGCAGGAGGAGAGTGCTAATGTGAAGATATGGGAAGGATCAAAAAAGAAGCTTGTGTGTAAGGGAGAGAGGGAGAAGGAAGGCAGAGGGCAGTCGAGGACCGTCACCTCCGATGGCAGCAGATAAGATGCAATACAATCAAATCAAACTAAATCGGGCGATAGCTTTCCCCGCAGCACGTGATGCTTATCGCCGACGGTATCCGCGGATGACGTGGTTGAGATGGGCTTGTCTGACACGATCAAGTAAGGTTTGGACGCAGATGGATCCGTTAGTGGAAGAACTCTGGAAGACGTGTTGAGCTTCGTGCTTTGTGTTTCTGAGGTTGTGAAACATCGGGGCGGTTGAGGACTCGTGTTTCGTCATCTGGGAGCTTCCAAGTGCGACGAGCGGTGGCGGTCCCGATCGTCGCTCCCGTCAGTCCCAGGCACCGACTTCGCTAATGCGGATCTGTGCCATTCTAGTCCAGTAAGGCATGTGGTCTTTATTAATGACCCGAATAAGTGCTACATGTGAGATTCTCGATAGAATAGCATAGATCTGTTTGGCATAAATTGGGAAGACATCCTCTATACTTCCCCATATTCCATTGTTTCATTTGAAAAAGACGCAAGTCTGCCAGGAAGCATTGAGCTACTAATTGTACCGAACCTTCCTCTTGACCCAATGGCCTTGAATATGCTTACATAGATTCCTGTAAGCTTCGTCCATTTGACAAATGTGTCAAGGTCGTATCGTACATTTAGTTTAGGCCAACTGAACGGTTCCGTACTTTTCATGACACTGGAAGTTTGTAGTCACGGCTGCCATTCTTCCAATTGAGGCGTCTATACTGGTTATTCGCCTGGGGCGCCCTGTCAACATGGGAAAGCGATAACCCTCAAGTGCCTCGTACGCGGTAGCCCGGAGCGTCAACTGAGGGGGGAACCAGCGGCATTTTGACTCTGCCACAGATTATACTGGAAAGCGGTTTGTTACAGCAACCGGCTGCAACTTGTGCCAACTGCCACCCAGATTGAAAAGGAGGGTTGAGCGAGTTGCGCTCGAGACAATCCATATTCCAATATTCCGACAATCTAGCTGCTTGATTTGAACGCAGGCTGCTGCTCCATAGTTTGAGATATAAAGTTCCGCAGGGCCGCCCATCGATTGGAGACCGAGCCTTCATCTGTGTTGCTGTTGGAGTCGGTAGCGGTTGGCGCTGGTGCTTGCATGCTGGACATCTGCGCCATATTCTTCGCAAACCGATCGCGCTCCAGCCGTTCCAGCTTCTCCCGACGCTTCATAGCACCCGGTCTATGCTGCAGGGTTTTCTGCTTAATGATATTAACCTGTTTGCTAGGGTCGGCGACATCGTCGTCGGCGTCCGGAAGCGCATCAGCCAACGAGTCCAGAGCAGCAAGTTTCTTGGAGGCACGCCGGCGCTTTGTAGATTTCTGAGAGTTCTTTTCTATCCGCGACACAAAGCTACTGTGCTTGATCAAGCGCTTGTCCTTTTTCGTGGTGCGGAACTCATCGTGGAGAAAGCTGGGCTTAGACGACGGAAGAGCGCCTTTCCCACTTGCGGGCTTCTTGACGGATCGAGTAGGAGCCTGTATAGGTTAAGAAAAAGCATTGGTAAGTATACGTGCATGCATGATATCAACTAGGGGAAAGCTTACCATGATGGGGAGAGATGCGTTGTTTCTCCGTTCGGGGAACAAGACGAAAAAAGCCTTGCATGTGCTTCACGAAAACCGAATTCTTCGTTGATTCCGATGGGGTAGCGCGGACTAATCCGGAAGTGCACTAGTCCCCAACCGAAGACCCGATAGTGAGTTCTGTCTCTACTTTGGAATATGTGTGGCTCACCGCCCAGGTGACTTATCTCATAGTACTGGGCCTCACCGACTTGGCCGAGTCTAATTATTGAACCATTGAACCTGAGGCAAATAAATCCCACCCCCTTCCCGGTCTAGTTCGCGGTCCCTGGTAGCCGTCTTCAGTCAAAGATCACTCGCGCTTTGTCTTGCGCCAGCCATTCGGGTTCCATCCTGTGCTACATTAAGGCTGACAAGAATTCCCAACGGTGGGACCAACAATTTAGTAGCAAGGCACTAGACCTGAACAGGCCGACCGTAGTCCAAGGCCATAGAAACTGGATCGTCATATTTCCATCAGAATCTTTCCCCCTGCTCCTGGTCCAGTTTTCTTGCGGGAGGCAAAGATCCACATTCACGGGTTCCGAACCCGCCTTTTTATCTTGCACTTGCCTGGCTCAGTGGCTCACTTACATCAGGGCACCACCACACCGACGCCGGTTCGATAAGATTGCCTTCTCATTTGCGGCCTTGCATGTGGATGCTGTCTCCAGCGCGCCTTTTATCTCGCCGGACGTGCCCTTTTCCATCGAGGACTACTGTGCCTGTGACTCTACCTCGGCCCCCGACCGTCTATCACCTCCTGCCTACCCCATTGAGTCGGGAATTTTCGCCGTGTCTATCACCTTCCACAGCATATAAGCCTCGAGGGCCTGTCGCAGTCCGCTACTACTCGCATAGCCCTTTTCATTCGTCGATCATCCCCGCCAATACCGAAGCAACAATGGGCTCTCTCGGACCGTACCAGCGCAAACACAAGATCACTGTGGTGGGATCAGGAAACTGGTATGTGCAAGATGGCTTTTCGTCATGGCGCTAGTGCCAGGAAAGAGGGAAAGGGCTGACTTGGGTCATGTCTAGGGGATGCGCAATCGCCAAAATCGTCGCCGAAAATGCCGCCAGCAACCCCGCAATTTTCGAGGAGAAGGTTGAGATGTGGGTTTTTGAGGAGAAGGTGGAAATCTCCAAAACGTCCCGGCACTATGATCCCTCTTCACCGCTGTGCCAGGGCCCACAAAACTTGACGGATGTGATTAACCAAAAGCACGAGAACATCAAATACTTGCCTGGAATTACTCTCCCCTCCAACCTGCATGCTAATCCCTCGTTGGTTGACGCAGTCAAGGATAGTACCATCCTTGTCTTCAACCTGCCCCATCAGTTTATCATCAAGACTTGTGAGCAAATCAAGGGCAAGATCCTGCCCTATGCGCGGGGTATCTCCTGCATCAAGGGTGTTGATGTGAACGAAGAAGGTATCCATCTCTTCTCGGAGACCATTGGCAAGATCCTGGGTATCTACTGCGGTGCTCTATCTGGCGCAAACATCGCGAGCGAGGTCGCACTGGAAAAATGGTCCGAGTCAAGCATCGCCTATGATCCCCCGCACATGGATTCCAAGGCGCCATCTCCCAATCGTTCCCCGTCTACTTCGACCGAGAATCTCGTTCAGTTTGAGCACAAGGATGTTTCCGGCCAACTATCGCAAGTAAAGCTGCAAGCGCTGCCGTCCGACTACCCCCCTGTGGACCACGCGGTCCTGAAGTCGCTCTTCCATCGCCCGTATTTCCATATCCGTGTGGTGAGTGATGTCGCGGGCGTGTCGCTTGGAGGCGCCCTTAAGAACGTAGTTGCTCTTGCTGCCGGCTGGGTCGACGGCATGGGCTGGGGTGACAATGCCAAGGCTGCCATCATGCGGGTTGGCCTTCTCGAGATGGTCAAGTTTGGTGAAAAGTTCTTCGGGGCCACCATCAATACTCGAACCTTCACCGAGGAGAGTGCAGGTGTTGCCGATCTGATTACTAGCTGCAGCGGTGGCCGGAACTTCCGCTGCGCAAAACTCAGCATTGAGAGAAAGCAGTCGATCGAGAAAGTCGAGGAGACGGAACTCAACGGCCAGAAGCTCCAGGGTACTTTGACTGCGGTTGAGGTAAACAATTTCCTGAAGAAGCAAGGCCTTGAGGAGGAGTTTCCCTTGCTTACGGCTGTGTACCGTGAGTAACCCCGTTCTTTTGCTCTTTATTGATGGTTTTTGCCTTCGATATACTGACCATAAAATAGGTGTTCTCGAGGGCAGTATGTCCGTTGAAGATATTCCTTCTTACATTGAGCGGTAAATTGGACCTGTTGATCCTCTCCTTTGGTTTATGTTCGGGTTGTTAATTTAGGGAAATATGTTCCTTTTGTGTCTTAACAGAAAGCCGGAGTCTATCTCTTACGTTGAAACGGGGCGGGTGACCAGCAGTGGAACCAGCCAGGCAGTTTTGAGCGCCAGGTTGTGAACGGGGGCAGGATTCATGCATTACCCCCTCCTCTTGTGTTTTCCCCATCCTTGTCACTTTCCTTCCTTTCTTTCCACCAACTTGTCTATCTTTATCACCATCTATCTTTTTGGGGGAAGCGTTTGTTGGTAGGTATACTTTGTCGAGATTTTCTCATGCACATAGACCGATGACTATAGACCGCAATGACACCGGAATGTCTGAATCTTCTTCATTTCTATCACATCCACGCCAGTAATGAGCTGTACAATTGCCAGATCATCAATGGCCTGACCGGGGCTATGAGGGGAGGCCAACAAGAAAAAAGAGGAGGCGTGCGGAGGCCCGTGTTCTCGCCCGGGCCGTTCCAGCCCGCCTTCTTTCATGATGTCAGTGATCCCGCGGGGTTGCCCTGGACCTCCCAGGAACAGGAAACCTTGGTCGGCCTTGCTTCTCGTCCAGTTGTTCTTTTCCTCATAAATAGCCAGCGACCTCTGTGCCGTGGCTACACGGTGTCGTTTCTAGGAGGACATCCTGCCTTCATATCCATTCATCTCCGTTCCTTGGTTAGTCTGGCCGGCAATTCACCAAGAGTAGCGCCGCTAGACTCACCATTGTCACCAACTCTCGTCGAAGCTCTTTCCGAAGCTCCTCTACCCTGTGACAGATAGTATCATTCGAGTTCACAATGTCCTCTCCACAGCAGGTTTATCTGCTGCCTCTGAAGGATGATGGATCGCCCGATGTTCCTGGAGGATACCTCTACCTCCCTTCTCCCACGGACCCGCCATACTTGCTTCGCTTTGTCATTGAAGGCAGCAGCTCAATCTGTAGAGAGGGTGCTTTGTGGGTCAACATCCCCGAGAAGGGTGAATCTTTCAATCGGTCTGCTTTTCGGAGCTTTAGGTAAGAGAAATGAATGGTTACAAGTTTATCAACCTTTGACATTTTCCATAAATCTAGCCTATCCCCGGATTTCAACAAGAACATTCAAATTGATATCCCCATCACCTCTGCGGGTTCCTTCGCCTTCTATGTGACCTTCTCCCCGCTTCCTGAGTTCTCCGTCCTATCAACACCCACCCCAGAGCCAACGAGGACTCCAACCCACTATATCGATGTCTCACCCAAGTTGACTCTTCGCGGTCAAGATCTTCCACTCAATGCTCTTTCTATATACTCTGTGATCTCAAAGTTCATGGGACAGTATCCCAAGGACTGGGAGAAGCACCTCAACGGCATTAGCCAACGTAATTACAATATGGTTCATTTTACGCCCCTGATGAAGCGCGGAGCTTCGAACTCACCTTATAGCATCTTTGATCAGCTGCAATTCGATGACGCCGTGTTCCCCAATGGTGAAGACGATGTTGCGCGTCTTGTTTCTAAGATGGAGGATGAATATGGGCTTTTGTCGCTTACGGACGTTGTATGGAACCACACTGCCCATAACAGCAAATGGCTGGAGGAACATCCAGAAGCTGGTTACAGTGTCGAAACTGCCCCATGGCTTGAGGCAGCGCTGGAGCTGGACACTGCACTGCTGAAATTCGGCCAAGAACTCTCCACTCTTGGGCTGCCCACCGAGTTTCATACTGTGGACGAATTGATGGAAGTCATGAATGCTATGCGGGACAAAGTCATTTCTGGAATACGACTATGGGAGTTCTATGCCATTGATGTGAAGGCTGACACACAGAGAATACTCGATCAATGGAAAACATCCAAAGACCTTAATCTAACAGACAAGAAATGGGCGCAACTCAACCTTTCAGACTACAAGAACTGGACTTTGAAACAACAAGCAACTTTCATTCGAGAATACGCTATACCCACCTCGAAGCAGGTCTTGGGGCGGTTTAGCAGAGCTGTTGATTTGCACTTTGGGGCAGCTATACTGACAGCCCTTTTTGGTCCGCACGATTCTCCGACATCTGACACTAATACAGTCGAGGAGAGTCTGTCCAAAATACTCGACGAGGTCAATCTTCCATTCTATGAGGAGTACGATGGAGACGTCTCAGAGATTATGAATCAAGTCTTCAACCGGATAAAGTATCTAAGGATTGACGACCATGGTCCCAAGCTCGGCGCCGTCACGGCACAAAGCCCTTTAATTGAAACGTACTTCACGAGGCTGCCTTTGAACGATGTTACCAAGAAGCACAAGAAAGGGGCGCTGGCTCTGGTGAATAACGGTTGGATATGGAACGCTGATGCTCTGAGGGACAATGCGGGGCCCGACTCTAGGGCTTATCTGCGACGTGAAGTAATCGTCTGGGGCGATTGCGTGAAGCTGAGATATGGCAGTTGTCGTGACGATAATCCTTTCCTCTGGGATTTCATGACAGACTACACTCGTCTTATGGCCAAATATTTCTCAGGATTTCGCATTGACAATTGCCATTCGACACCATTGGTGGTTGCCGAGTACCTGCTAGATGAGGCACGCAAAGTTCGACCCAATCTGACCGTTTTCGCAGAACTATTCACTGGCTCGGAGGAAGCTGACTATATATTTGTCAAACGTCTCGGCATAAATGCGCTCATCCGTGAAGCCATGCAGGCCTGGAGTACAGGGGAACTGAGCCGTCTTGTTCACCGTCATGGCGGACGTCCGATTGGTAGTTTCGATCTTGACTTGCCTTCTTCGGGTAGTAGTCATGCGATTGCGTCTTCTGGTCTTGACTCCGGCAAAGAGAAAGTTGCTCATATCCGACCTACACCAGTTCAGGCCTTATTCATGGATTGCACCCATGACAACGAGATGCCTGCGCAGAAGAGAACCGCAAAAGACACTTTACCAAATGGCGCTCTGGTGGCCATGTGTGCCTCAGCCATTGGCAGCGTCATCGGCTACGATGAAGTATATCCCCGGCTTGTCGATCTCGTCCATGAACATCGGCTATACTTTTCTGAATTTTCAGAAGCCCCCGAGACTGGGTTAAACTCTCTTGAGGGAGGAATAGGAGGCATCAAAAAACTACTCAATGACCTTCATACTAGAATGGGTGTTGAAGAGTATGATGAAACACACATCCATCATGACGGCGAGTATATCACAGTGCACAGGGTGCATCCTAGAACACGGAAGGGTGTTTTCTTGATTGCACATACAGCCTTTCCTGGTCAAGACGGAAAATCGGTTTTGGCGCCCACACATCTTGTCGGTACTCATGTCAAGCATATCGGGACGTGGCTCTTAGAAGTTGATGCAAGCCAAACTACTAAGGAGCGGATACAAACAGACAAATCCTATCTACGAGGCTTGCCGAGCCAAGTTAAAACGTTTGAAGGTACCAAGATCGAGGAGTCTGGCAAAGATACCATCATATCTGTTTTGGATTCTTTTGTTGCCGGGTCTATTGCCTTGTTTGAGACGTCCATGCCGAGTGTTGAACATGCAAGTGGACTGGACAATTATATCACCGAAGGCGTGGATCATGCATTCTCGGATCTCAGCTTAGTTGATCTGAACTTCGCGCTTTACCGCTGCGAAGCAGAGGAGAGAGACTCGAGTAAGGGCCAGGACGGGGTTTACGACATCCCCGGCCATGGGCCTTTGGTCTATGCCGGTCTACAGGGGTGGTGGAGCGTGCTTGAGAACATCATTAAATACAACGAACTCGGCCACCCACTGTGTGATCACCTGCGAAATGGACAGTGGGCTCTGGACTATATTGTGGCTCGCCTGGAGAAGCTGGGCCACACGGACGAACCCACTGCCCTTGGCAGGCCAGCTGCATGGCTTCAGGAAAAGTTTCAAGCCGTCCGTCAGCTGCCAAGTTTCCTTTTACCCCGGTACTTTGCAATAATCGTTCAGGTTGCCTACAATGCTGCCTGGAAGCGAGGAATTCAACTTCTGGGACCGCACATACAGAACGGGCAAGAATTCATTCATCAATTAGGTATGGTGAGTGTCCAACAAACTGGATATGTGAATTCAGCGTCTTTGTGGCCCACGAAGAAGGTACCCAGTCTTGCAGCTGGCCTACCACATTTCGCGGTAGACTGGGCAAGGTGTTGGGGTCGCGACGTGTTCATTTCACTCAGAGGCCTCCTTCTCTGCACAAGTCGCTTTGAGGATGCCAAAGAGCATATAACTGCATTTGCGAGTGTATTGAAGCATGGCATGATCCCGAATCTTTTGAGCAGTGGGAAGCTCCCGCGCTACAATTCTCGGGATTCTGTTTGGTTCTTCCTGCAATCCATCCAGGATTACACCAAAATGGCACCAGATGGTTTGAGGCTTCTGGATCATAATGTTCCCAGGCGTTTCCTACCATACGATGATGTATGGTTCCCGTATGATGACCCTAGGGCCTACTCGCAACATTCGACGATATCCGAAATAATCCAGGAGGTCTTACAGCGACATGCACAAGGACTCTCCTTCCGGGAATACAACGCGGGACCTGACCTTGACATGCAAATGACACAGGAAGGTTTTCAGATTGATGTCAAAGTCGACTGGGAAACAGGACTGATATTCGGTGGCAGTCAATACAATTGTGGGACATGGCAGGACAAGATGGGTGAGAGCGCGAAAGCTGGTAACAAAGGCGTACCTGGTACGCCACGAGACGGGGCAGCCATTGAGATAACCGGGCTAGTGTACAGCGCCTTGACCTGGGTTGCTGAACTGCACGAGCGAGGCCTTTACAAACATGATGGAGTCGACATTGGCGATGGGAAATCCATCTCTTTCAAGGAGTGGGCGTCAAGAATTCAGGCCAACTTCGAGCGCTGTTACTATGTTCCTCTACAGCCAAAGGACGATGGCCAGTACGACATTGACGCAAACATCATCAATAGACGGGGAATTTACAAGGATCTGTACAGGTCTGGTAAGCCATACGAGGATTATCAGCTTCGTTCCAATTTTCCGATAGCCATGACCGTCGCTCCAGACCTGTTCACTTCATCCAAAGCACTCGCAGCTCTCGCTCTTGCCGACGAGGTTCTGGTAGGGCCGGTAGGAATGGCCACCCTTGACCCTTCCGATCTCAATTACCGCCCTAACTACAATAACTCGGAGGACTCGACCGACTTTGCAACTGCCAAAGGCAGAAATTACCACCAAGGTCCTGAGTGGGTTTGGCAGCGTGGGTACTTCCTCCGCGCCTTTTTGCATTTCGACCTTGCTCGCAGGACGACGCCGGCAGAACGGACAGAGACTTACCAACAGATTACTCGACGTCTGGAGGGTTGCAAACGGGCTTTGAGGGAAAGTCCATGGAAGGGCCTTACCGAACTAACAAATAAGAATGGTGCACACTGTGCAGACTCCGTATGTCTTGAATACCTTTCTCTGCTCTCTATTCAATTCTCTGTCGTGCCGATCAATCTTGGCTAACCTTATATTTTTATAGTCCCCGACCCAAGCATGGTCAGCTGGATGTCTGCTTGACTTGTATTATGATGCATCACGGCATTCACAGAACTAGATAATGTATTGTCCATATCGTTTCCATCTGGCACTAGTCAGCCTGATCATGAGTTCGGAGTACATGTTGGTGGAATCTTAGAGAATAGAAATAGCTTGATTGTGCTGGCCTGATCCTTGAATCGTATGACACCGGGCCGTCTGTAGTTGCGGCAAGCGGCAAGCGGCATAAAAAACGGTCGCTGAATAAGCCACGTGCACAACTCATCGCCAACTAGAACGAGACGAGACTAGTACTTTTGAGTTTGGGTTCGTCAACATATGTTTTAGCAAACGATGCCCGACTCGGGTCCAATTTGCCGTTCCTAGCGCGAAGATTGCGGTGTAGAGTGTTTGTATCGGTGTCGCCTGACTTCTCCAGTTCTGTTTTTCGCGTCCAAGCAACATCCTCCAGGTCGCGAGTCCGTCTACAATCTAAAGCGTGACCCAGGCCCCTGACGTCAGTTGTTTTTGACCTACGCATCCTCCCGAGCACAAACGTTTCCGAATGCATTAACAAAGCTGAACATCATCCACTACATCCCCGGCGCAGAACATCTGCTTTTGGAGCGTCATGTCTCTCACGGAATCCGCCGCGGCAGCCATGCTGACCGCCGCGGTCGTGGTAGACAGTCCCATTGACGTGCATGAGCCTCGTTGGGATGACCAGACGAGGGGCCGCGATTTGTACACACAACTAGTGATCAGTTTACTCGTCGGGCTCAGCGCCTTTTTCTCCTTCTGTGTAAGTCTTTGCGGAACGCAAGAATGAATGGAATTCCTCTAACAGCTCGCGTCTCTTATAGGTTCTACGACCGAAATGGACCGAACTATACGCCGCTCGGCGACGACAACGCTGCGCAGCTTCATACTTGCCCGAACTACCCGATAGTTTCTTTGGCTGGATACCTGTACTATATCGGATCACTGATGAGCAGGTGCTGGAGTCTGCAGGCTTGGATGCTTTCGTTGTAAGTTCTGTCTTTCGCCTCGACTACGAGCTAGATGTCAGAATCGTTCTTGTCTGACACGGAGTTGTTATCATAGTTCCTCACTTTCCTGAAATTCGCCATTCGATTCCTCTCCGCTATATTCTTCTTCGCCTTGGTTATTATTCTACCGACACACTACAAGAATACCGGTAAATCGGGGGTTCCGGGTTGGGATGACGATGATGACGAGACATTCGATGGAGACAAAGACAAGAAGAAGATCATATCAGATCCGAACTACTTGTGGATGTATGTCATTTTTACATACATTTTCACTGGGCTTGCTGTCTACATGCTCATCCAAGAGACCAATAAGGTTATCCGCACGAGGCAAAAATACCTTGGAAGCCAGACCAGTACGACCGATCGGACTATTCGCTTGTCTGGGATCCCTCCGGATTTGGGGACCGAGGAGAAGATCAAGGATTTCATGGAAGGCCTCAAAGTGGGTAAGGTCGAGAGTGTCACACTGTGTCGGGACTGGCGCGAATTAGACCATCTGATCGACGAGCGACTGAAACTTCTGCGAAATCTCGAGCGAGCTTGGACTAGGCACCTGGGCTACAAACGGGTTAAGGCAAGTCCGAACGCACTGACCTTGATGCATCAGCAGCCGCGAGGCTCTAGTATTGTCTCAGATGGGGAAAGTGAACGAATCCAGCTTCTCTCTGAAGGAGGACGCGATCATGTTACGGACTATGCACACAAGCGGCCAACAGTGCGCATTTGGTATGGGCCTTTCAAGCTACGCTATAAGAACATCGATGCGATCGATTACTATGAAGAAAAGCTACGTCGTCTCGACGAGAAGATTCAGGTTGCTCGCCAAAAGGAATATCCGCCTACTGAGGTCGCCTTCGTCACGATGGAGTCGATTGCCGCGTCTCAGATGGTTGTACAAGCCATACTTGATCCTCACCCCATGCAACTGCTCGCTAGACTGGCACCAGCACCAGCTGATGTCGTGTGGAAAAACACCTACCTTCCGCGCTCGAGGCGGATGATGCAATCCTGGTTCATCACTGTGGTCATTGGCTTCCTGACTGTATTCTGGTCGGTGCTTTTGATTCCCGTTGCCTATCTGCTTGAGTACGAGACTCTCCACAAGGTGTTCCCTCAATTGGCCGACGCTCTTGCTCGGAACCCACTTGCCAAGTCCCTTGTGCAGACTGGTCTGCCGACCTTGGTCCTCTCGCTGTTGACTGTCGCTGTGCCTTACTTGTATAACTGTATGGTATATCCCAACGTCTTTTCATGTCTACTCTCAGCGCTAACCTGATCACAGGGCTCTCGAACCAGCAAGGCATGATGTCGCGAGGTGACATTGAGCTGTCAGTCATATCGAAGACCTTCTTCTTCTCTTTCTTCAACCTCTTCCTTGTCTTCACGGTGTTCGGAACTGCGACGACATTCTACGGGTTCTGGGAGAATCTGCGAGACGCCTTTAAAGATGCTACGACCATAGCCTTTGCCTTGGCCAAGACTCTGGAAAACTTTGCTCCATTCTACATTAACTTCCTATGTCTTCAAGGAATAGGATTGTTCCCGTTCCGACTCCTAGAGTTCGGAAGTGTTGCCATGTATCCCATCAACTTTCTGGCCGCTAAGACACCTCGGGATTATGCTGAGTTATCCACACCCCCTACATTCAGTTACGGGTATTCCATTCCGCAGACAGTTCTGAGCCTTATCATCTGTGTTGTATACAGCGTGTTCCCTAGCTCATGGTTGATATGCCTATTCGGGTTGATTTATTTCACCATCGGCAAGTTTATCTACAAGTACCAGCTTCTGTACGCGATGGATCATCAGCAGCATTCGACGGGACGCGCATGGCCGATGATCTGCAGTCGAATTCTGATGGGCTTGATTGTTTTCCAGCTCGCGATGATCGGCGTGCTTGCCTTACGCCGGGCTATTACGCGCTCTTTGCTTATTGTGCCTCTCCTGATGGCAACCGTATGGTTCAGCTACTTCTTTGCACGGACCTACGAGCCTCTTATGAAGTTCATCGCTCTAAAGAGCATTGACCGCGAGCGGCCTGGTGGTGGGGACATCTCCCCGTCCCCGTCCTCGACCTTCTCTCCTCCATCCGGCCTCGACCGCGATTCTTTTCCGATCCGCATCGGTGGACAAGAACTTGGATTGCGGCTGAGGAAGTATGTCAACCCAAGCCTGATCCTGCCTCTCCACGATGCATGGCTTCCGGGACGTACGATGGTTCCGGAACTCCAGGGAGAACTGGAGCATCGCAATTCCGAAAACAACGCGGCCGATGAGTCCGTCTGAGACTGCATCATAAGCGCCGAAGTGGACTGAATCCACAATATCACAATCGATCGATCACTATCACTGCCTATATATATGTATTACTTCCTAATCCCCCCCTTGTTGTATGAGTTGCTTTTCCCCGCCATGATCTACGATGCTATGCCTTTGATGTCATAGATGGCCATATACGCCTGATAGTCTCACACCCTCGGGGTGAGACGGTCAATTTTTACGCGCTGCGATTTCCACGCGATCAGATTTAGATGTCACTCATCTGTGTTCATAATGGCTTCCTTATCTCTCGTTTAGTGATACCAGAAGCCTTCCTATAGGAGGTTTCATTCGACGCATTGATGCCAATATAGCTTGCATGTACTATCAATTTATGTACTCTAGGGAGGAATCCCGACACTCTTTGTCTATATTTGCTATTAATGAACCTCGTAGCCCGGGGCCTTCCTGAACCATGCAAACTTCCGTATCACGTTAAAAAGCTCCCCGTGGACCTGGCTATGTGACAGCACCAGTTTCCTGCGTCTTTTTCATGAGAATTATACCCGGCTATTTCTTTCTACAAAGTGGCACCAGTGAGTCGAGTATAGAAAGTAGACATAGTCCCGTGACATTATTGCGCAAAATTTTGGCTGGTCTCCATAGAGTACAATTCAACTATTGAATTTGGTTACTCAATGCTCTCGCATGCTGATACAGTCCTCTCACGTAACGTATTCCATGGCCGTATAGTCGTCATCACAGTGTATATGTCTCTAAGGCACGCAGGCCAGGGGCCATGAAGATTTTCAATGCTTGAAACCTGCTGTCAGGTCATTCTCAGGTAACCCAATGACATAAGCCTGATATCTGTCCTATAGTATATAAAGCCCCACGATACTATCCGTACATAAAATATGAGCCACGGAATTTCACCGAAATCTTTTGAAGGAAAACGTGTACTACAATCCGAAAGAAGTAGGATAGAACATGGAATAGACATCACTTTTTCATCTCATCCAAGAAACAAGCAAAAATAAATAAGTCAACAACCGCTAGAAGAATTAAATCCGATCCGTTAATCAACCCATGCGTCGAGAGAACAATAATGGTATGGCTGAGCATAACGTGTTGAACCCCATATAGGAACAAGTGTTAACAGCAATGCAGAAAAAGGAAAGAGAAGAAAAGAGACATGTCCCAACTGGTGACTGATTTATTGGGAGTTGCCGTTGCCATTGACAGCAAGCTTCTCCCGGCGGGTGCGCACAGCCTGTGCCAGGTTCTCCAGAACAAGTTCCGTGTCTTCCCAGTGGATGCAGGCGTCAGTGATACTGACACCGTACTTGAGGCCGGCCTTGCCCTCGGGAGGGACCTTCTGGTTGCCTATTGTGGTGATGTTAGTTGGATGATAATGTACAAAGTGTAAGGATTGGGGGTGGAGCATACCCTCGTTGATGTTGCTCTCAATCATGACACCCATGATGGCGGTCTCTCCAGCAGCAATCTGCTCGGCCAGAACAGCAGCCACCTTAGGCTGGTTCTTGTGGTCCTTCTGAGAGTTGCCGTGGCTGCAGTCGACCATAAGGCGGGGAGGCATGCCCTTGGCGATCAGCTTGGCCTTGGCCTCGGCGATGCTCTGAGCATCGAAGTTGGGGCCCTTCTTGCCACCACGGAGAATGACGAAGCAGTCGGGGTTGCCCACGGTGCCGACGATCGCAGCGACACCGGGCTTGGTGACGGACAGGAAGTGGTGGGGGTGCTTGACGGAGCCGATAGCATCGACAGCGACGTCCAGGGAGCCGTCGGTGCCATTCTTGAAACCAACGGGGAAGGACAGACCCGAAGCCAGCTCACGGTGGACCTGGGACTCGGTGGTGCGAGCACCAACGGCGCCGACGGAGAGACAGTCGGCCAGGAACTGGGGGGAGATGGTATCCAACATCTCACTGGCGATGGGCATACCCTTGTTGGTCAGGTCGACGAAGAGTTGACGGGAGGTGCGCAGGCCCTTGTTGATCTTGAAGCTGTTGTCAATGTCGGGGTCGTTGATGAGACCCTTCCAGCCAACGGTGGTACGGGGCTTCTCGAGGTAGGAGCGCATGACAATCAGCAGCTCGTCCTGGTACTTCTCCTTCATCTTCATGAGGCGATCGCAGTATTCGAGGGCCATTTCGGGGTCGTGGATGGAGCAAGGGCCGATGACAACCAGCAAACGGCGACGGTCGGTGTCTGTGCCTTGGACGACAGCAATAGCCTCCTCACGACCTTCCATGACCGTTTGCCGGGACTTCTCCGTCATGGCGATTTCATGTTGAAGGAGGTTGGGGGGTGTGAGAGGGTTGTATCCACGGACTGTAGAGGAACAGAGAGACCGAGGGTTAACGAGGGACGGAAATTTGCAAGAGGTGAGTCACGGGCGCACTTACTTCTGGAATCCTCGAGGGAGCATCTGTCCCCGACATTAGGGTTTTCAATGAAGAACTGGAGGTAGTATGAGTATTAATATTGCCATTGAGAAGGTTGAAATGCTGGAAAAAGCAAAAACGTACCGACATGGTGGTGCGGCGGGGTAGCAAGTGGACAGACGGAGGGGCAGATGAGAGAAGGAGAGGCGATAAAGTCGCAGCTTAGATAGGTAGATAGTATGCCCGACGGGAGGTATGGATGAGTAAGTCAAAAGGGAAGATCGGTCCAGTGGATCGATGAGAGTTTAATAGAATAGTAGTAGATTTGATTGATATCTTGAAAATTCGAGATTGCAACCGGGTGGAATCTCAACGAATATATAGGAAAGATGTATGAGAGAAGTATCACTGGAATTGTCTCCTTGCAGAGTCTCTCAAAAAGCAAAAGCCAGAAAAAAAAAGTACTATTTCTTTGGCAGTGTCGAGTCATTCCTGCCTCATTGGGTAATCGACACGTGATTTTCCGGTGAGCGGACGAATGGGGCGAGGTCCAAAAAAGCGCCTCGCCCGCGGTATCGCCTGCCATTGGCTTACTTTGCCATTCGTCTCTCATTCCTTCTCTTCCTGCTCGGAGCAGCATGAATGGATACTCCGTAGTCCGTCATCCGCTATCCCGTACCACATGTCCGGGGCATGGTCCGGCGTTGGCTGGTCAGTCAGCCTTAGCAATAGATGACGCCCCTGGAGCTGCCATTACGACCTGCAATGGGGGCGGAAACTTTGTATATAGTTTCGGATCATCCTGGCACGGACGCTACGTTGGCACTAATCTCTCTCTGGATCTGAATTTCGCCCCTTGAGTGTTGCAGAATACGAATCAATGCAGATACGACTAGCCGTGGCTGTAAGAAATAAGTACAGAGCCATCGCCCGAGCAAAGATGAGACAAACTTCAGTTAATGTGCATACTATCCGGATCCGAATCAGCCCGGACCGGAAACCTCGTCATTGAAGTCGGAGCATCAAAAGCTGAGATGATGAAATGATGAGGCCAAGCTTCAGTTCATTTTCTCAACTGCATGCGATCCTGAAGCTGCTTCTCGTCCCGCTCTAGACGCTGCATCAACTCCTGGCATACTTCGGTATGGTGTTCGCGAATGGAGTGCATCTGTTGCTGGCACAGTCTTATTCGTTCTTCTTGGGCCTCGAAGAGCTGATCCAGCACTCGGTGGCAATCTCGCCGATACATCTCCAAAACTTCGTTGATGGTCTTTTTCTCGCTCTCAATTTCTTGTATTATATGCTTGCGGCCAACTCAGTAAGAATATTTGGAATCCCCATGGGATGTCACCTACCTCGCTGGTCGCAAGAAGCATGCCTTGCGCTCTTTTGTGAAGCGCCTGCAGGGAGGTCTGCCAGCTGGTGTGCTCCAGGACACCATCTGCGATATTATCCGACTTGGGCAAACCTGGCTGCGCCGATAATTGGTTTGGAACTATTGTCGCCCGAGGTAGGGAGTTGCATGTCGCATGAGGCTTGTCATCGCATCCCAATGTCAAATGTGCATCAGGACTTGATCGTGCGGGATTTCTAAGCGGGGTCTTGCTTGATGTAGGTTTACCTGCACATGCCATTAGACGATCCTGGAAAGTCAGTACTTCCTTCTCTCTGTTCGTGCAGGTCCCGGACTGCTTTAATCCTAGAATTACGTTTCGCTCGCATGAAGCAGATAGATCGTCATCTTGTGCACCAAATTCCCCATCTCTCAGGATCTCCCGAACGTGCTCCCTGGTGGAGGACCTGTATTTCGTGCCTGACACTTGTGGATACGTTTCGTCCACGCCGGTCCTGTCAACGATGCATCCACTTCTAATACGGAACAGAAGGCGGGGGCTTCCATCAGAATCAACGATGGTTGATCTGGGGGTGACTTTCAATCTTTTCGTGGGATACAAGTGATCTTTGCGAACAAGCCGCCTGGATTCTTCCTTGAAAGCATTTTCCGAGGCTTGGTCCCTTGTAGGTGGGTCATCTCGCATGCCATCCGAACTGAGCGCAGCTATCCTTCTCTTCTCTGGCCTAGCCTGCGGGCTTCTTATGCCTTCAGAGGTGTTTTCATGCATGTCAGAACTGCAAATATTCTGCGCGGCCCCGAGGCTTCCAGGGCAAACTTCAGAGGGAATTTCTGCATCGGAACGATCGTCCTCTGCACATAATGGACTTGATACAGCGGAGCCAGCTGACTGAGACACCGTTTTTTGCTCCTTGTTGTCGATATTGAAAGAACTGCTCCTGCTCATGTGCCTTGCGACAGAACCTTCTGCATAAATGTCATCCTCAAACCTGCCCGTGAATTGCTCTTTTGGTGTACTTAAGGGCAACTTATCATAAATGGCATATCTTTTTATGACAGACTCCGTGGACTCGAATTTCTCCTGTACACCACTCTCTCCCACGGAAGCATATGATATGTCTGACAAAACGAGCCCGTTTTCGTTTCTCGGCTTGTTTTGGGTCTTAATATGCTCTAAGCTGTTTTCTTTATGTCCGCCGGTGCCTGATGAAGGGTCTCCTCGCTGAAAAGCTGCAGACAGCTTGTTCCCAACTGCACGGCCCCTGCCCTGGAGTCCTTGTGGGGTCGGATGGCACTCTGGAGAATTCAACTGATGATCGTTGTCATCCATCTTACTTGTAGATAGCTGATGCTGGTGGCTTAAGAATCTTTCATTTTTCCTGCAGGGTTGAATTCGAGGTGATCTAGTGCGGTTCTCTTCTTGTTGTGGTGTAGCAGAGTCATATCTAACGAAGTCATTATCTGGGTAGAGCTCGGCACATTTGGCCGTGGCACCTGCTCCATTTCTCTCCTCGTCAATGCTTTCAGAGCGGCCGTTGCTGGAACAAAGTATCAGCTTCTTTATGTCATCACCTGATCCTAGTATGTGTTGTGACTTTCGGTTGTGGTTGTCGGCATCTTCTGCAAGTGGTAACGCTGCTGTCGATTTATTGGTAATGTTTCCGATCTTTTTTGTAGGACGAGATGATTTATTCTTGCGCTTTGTGGCTAGTTTCCTTCCTTTGGCTGCTCTCTTTTTGCCCGGAATTGCCAGATGACTGCCGGTAAGAGACGTCTCACCAGGCATGGGGGATGAAATTGAAGTTATGTCTGCGTCTTTGAGAGGTTGTCTCGCTTCATTATCGCTAGGTCGGAGATCCTCGTCCCAGTCAACAGCAGCTTTGGAGCTGGCTGTATATACCTTCTGTTTGGGATGTCGCGTATATATGACCATAGACTCTTGAGTATTAGATAGATGGTTTTTTCCTCTGTTCCCACTCCGCAAGCGACCTGTTCTTCTTCTTCTTTCAGTATCTGGTTTTGGTGCAAATCTGCCGATTGGTTTCTCCGGTACTCTGGTCAGTGATGGGTTTGATGTTGGCATGGGAGGTTCACCCGCGTAATGTGCCCGCTGATAATCCTGAGAGCTGTTACGCTTTGAAAGAACATGTGCCAGGTTCTCATTATTAGTATTGCCTTCCTCGGGCACTTCTGAGTGTTTCTCCAGCACTTGCTGAGGCTTTTGTATCGAGACGAAACCTGTGCAGGGTCCCTCCTGCCCCTGTATATTGTTGGGTGGAATTCCAGAAGATTTCCTTGCGACTTCATCGCCTGTATCCAGTTCCATCACCATTGAAGAAGACCTCCGGAATACACTATCTGTATCTACAGAGGTTCGGTCATTCCGACAGAACTCCTCAATGGCCATTCGCAAGTCGCAAGGATCTTCATCGGACAATATGCTCAAAGTTTGGCCCCCGAAGCATAGGCGTTTGCCGCTTTTCACGATTAGTATATGCTGAGACAGGTCTAGTATTAGACGATATGTCTTAGTTTTGTCCGTAACCGAGCGCACTGGTAGACAAATGCTCTGAGTGTAGACGTCAACGTATTCTAGGCACATTCTCGCTGTGTCCTGTCGATAGCTCATGAACGTCAAGCATCCATCACCGATCATGGCGAGAACGATTCCTTCAATCAGGAGCGTCGTGTCGATGCCTATTGCGTAAAGGAGAAAGCATCGTCGAAGCTGGGACGTCGTACTTAAGTCTATCGATTTAGATGGCATTGCCGCATCTGATAGGACAACCGTATCGAATAAGATTTGAAAGTGCTGCAGCGGATCATCTTCATATGACGGCATAGTATCAAAGAACCTGCCTCTATCCGTGCTATTGTCTGGCGGCCAGAGAACTTCGTCGCTCACTCCCATGTTATGTAGCGCATGAATTATGATTGCTGCGAGCAGTTTCAAGGCACAGTTGCCATTGAGTATGATGTACGAGAGTCTAGTCAACGCTTCGCGTTAGCACAAACAATATCGCCCACATCATATAAACATATAATACCGTGACATGTCCACATCTTGGGATGTAATGAGGGAAGCTTGATTGTGCTCTGGCTCCGAAAGTATCTCCAGAAACAATTTGCCGGCCTGTTCACCATGAGAATCGGTATAACCACATATTGTCTTTATCTCACCAATTTCCGTAGCCAAGTAGCCTGCCCTTCGGTGGAATATAGTAAGTATAGTTTGCTCAATATTCTTTCTTGAAGCAAGCGGGATCTGTCCCCAATTCTTGGGCTTGCTACTTGGTATACCATATGTCCCGAGTCCTTCATGTATTGTGGTTCATCCTATGGAAAGCATTAGAGAGCTAAGACGTGCAAGTATAGGTATCCAGCAGACCAGCAGCAGATGAAGTCCATTCTTCAATCTTGTTTCCTCGTCTGAATTGAGCAGTAAATATGCCAGGCAACGCAGCGAAGAGCGATCAAGCCCCTGAAGTATTCGCTTTGAATGGCGTTTCAGGATGGACAGTAGTTGGTGTATGTTGCAGTTATCGACCTTAGATACATGATGTAGCAGGGCCTGGATCAGCTGGTCCGAGAATGTATAAAGTCGAGGATCACGCAGAAGGCAAGTATAATAAGGCTTCAAAACCAGGAAACTATTCTCAGTATCACCTCCAGTATTCATCACAGAGGCCAGTTGCGAGGCTAGCTCTGAGATGCAAGCCCATTGTGATTCTTCTTGAGACGCATCAACAAGCAAAGAAGCCATTTTGCTTTCTGGAATTCGAGTTATCATGGATTGTCATAGACTTGAAGTGGCAGTTGATGGGAGCTACGTATTCAAAGACTGTAAGAGGCTTTATCACATGACGGTGTATTTGCACTTGACCAGAATAGCCTCAGTCATTTGTCGTCACCAAATACGCCTGTTCTCCATTTACTCTATTTGGTTCGCAGCATTCAAATATTTGACAGTAATAGCGATGCTTGTCAAGAGGGCCATTGACTCGAATTATCTACTCCAATATAAGCGAGCAAGCGAAAGTCAGATACCTTAACATGACCTATGTCTCAATCGATCCATGTGCTTATTTTATACGCCACAGACAGTAAGCTCCATGCATTCTACTTAATATAAGTGCTAGTTATAGATTGTTAACATTCATCAAGGCCAGCAGTATGAATTCCATGATGTGCAGGCTCCGATGTGTGGTACGCACCTTGCCTTCTGGCTCACAATGACGAAGTCAAATCCTACAATGAACCGATACTTTTATATCGCAATACTGAGCAGAAACATTTGCGTACAACTCGCCGCTTTCATTGGATAGAAGAAATGAAAACCTCCCTTTTCCAAGACAATGTTGAATGAAAATAAGCATTTCACGATAAGAAGTCGACGATGGACAACCAGCATAAGCTCCGCTTCGCTTCCGCAGGGCCCCAATCAGTCCCTAACTTGATTAGCTAGATATCGCGCGATAGTGCGCTAGCAAGCACAATAATTCCACTGGGAAGTATATCAATATCACATCCCCCCGGGTCTTTGGGAAGCCCTCAGGTTCACCGTCGAACATATTGGATGGTAATGGACGGGAATTCCCTGGAATTAGTGGATATTGGTAAGCCGGCTGCTGGAGTATCCGTCCCGAGGCTACTCCGGCTCCGCTCCAGTTAGGGAAGACGACCGGAATGCTTGTTATGCGTTTCCGCTGGGAGCCGTGGTGTCTGCATGACAGCCGTGGAACAAAGCACGGAGTCACTATTTATAATGGACATATACATTTGCTCATACCTTTGTCACCCTGGTTGACTAACGGACAGGAACTATTTTGGCAAGATTTATTGACCAAGTGGACCAGCTTGACCTATCTAGAAAGATGGCAACAGTCAATAGAGACGAAGAAGGAGGCCACTCCATCCCTCGCACACGCCGCTCGAGCATGATCGAAACATACGAGCGACTCGGAGAAATCAGCCCTTTGACCGGTCACTCACACCCCTCCCAACAGGATACCGGCCATTTTCTGCCTGAAACAACCCCCGAGAGGCGGCAAGTGTCGACAACAGATCGGTCTCTCGAGAAGGACGCCGACCTTGCGGACAAGGTTACTACCCATCATTTCGAGGAGATCGGAGACGGGAACCCACCACCTGACGAAACCGTTCTATACCTTGCCTACGGCTCGAACCTATGCTCGGAGACATTCCTGGGAAGACGAGGCATCAAGCCGCTCTCTCAAATCAACGTCGTCGTTCCAGATCTATGGCTCACCTTCGATCTCCCAGGCATACCATACCTTGAGCCCTGTTTTGCAGCAACTCGACTTCGAAAACCCCCAGCCCAAGAAAAAGACAATGCTTTAGACGGGAACGCTACAACGGAGGAGGCCTCGCGTCTCCATAAGGACGACCCCGACTATAACCCCAGCATGCCCCTCGTCGGCGTCGTCTACGAGGTCACCCTCACAGACTACGCCCGGATAATCGCAACAGAGGGCGGAGGACGCGGATACGAAGACAAAGTCGTCGACTGCTACCCCTTCCCGAAGGCCTACAACCCCACAGACCCTCTCCCTGAGCGTCCAAGCACGAAGCCCTTCAAAGCCCACACGCTTCTATCCCCTGCCGTTGCCGAGGACTTACTGGAAGCTACTACACAAGACCAAGCTCTCACGAGCCGGAAACAATGCGGTTTCGTCTCGCGCTTTAGCCCTCTCATCCGCCCGAACCCATTCTACGCCCAGCCTTCGGCTCGCTATCTCAACCTGATCAGCATGGGCGCCGCTGAGCATGACTTTCCCGTTGCGTACAGGACATATCTTGCAGGGATTCAGCCTTATCGTATAACTACCCTGCGGCAGAAGGTGGGCAAGGTGCTGTTTGCGGGTGTATGGATGACGCCGGTACTTCTGGTCTTGCTTTTGCAGAGGATTTCTGCGGGCTCTGATGGACGCAGTCCCCCTTGGCTGGTTAGATTGGCGGATGCTGTCTTTTTTGCCATGTGGCAGTCGTACGATAATGTGTTTCGGGGTGTCTTCGGGGATGGGGAAAGGACAATTGATGATGGTACTGCGCGGTAATAATCTTTTGTCCGATCTAGATAAAAGTATTCAGGTGATGACGCTATCCTCACTGGTGATTGTATAATAAAAAGACTGGTTTTTAATAATGCAAATACAACCAAATAAATACATTGAGGCATTCTATTAAGCCTTCCCATAGTGAAAGACAGAACGGCTATTGTATACCAAAGCCCATACAACATGTGTAATAGCTAACAAAGGAAATTGTGACATTGGATCTTGAAGCAACATTTTCAACGGAGAATAAATATCTAGGGTACAGATACAAGTGTCCTGAGTAACATCTAACGAAACATGCAGAGACCATCGAATAGAGTGACAGGTTGAAGGAAATGGCGACGTGGGACCAACATAACTTGTTGGACGATGGATTATATCAAGGCTCACTGGCCGCCTGTATTTTTCCTCCACGGTGTGCAATTCATACAGTCCGCTGCAACATTCAGCGCCGGGAAACGGGGGGGCTGTACACAATCTTTCTCGTCTTGATCGGGGACCACTTGTAACGCTTAACCCAGACGCTGATGGCGAAGAGACCGGTCAAGAGGGTGATAGCCTTGACACCCATCTTCTTGCGGTCGTCCATCTCAGGCTCGGCAGCCCAGTTGAGGAACTCGACAACGTCCTTGGCCATCTGGGAGGTAGTGGCGGGGGTGCCATCCTCGTACTCAACAACACCATCGAAAAGAACACGACCCATGGCAATGGCTAGATATCGTTAGAATTAGAACTGAGCATAGGCGAATCAATTGTCAGGTGTAAACTGCAAATGGTGACATACCGGTACCGGGGAAGTAGGGGTTGAAGTTCATGCCAGCACCGACGGTGGCACCAGCCGGGGGCTCATCGGGGTAACCAGTCAGCAGACTGAAGATGTAGTTGCAGCCACCGTGACGGCCCTTGACGATCAAGCTGAGATCCGGGGGCAGAGCACCACCGTTGGCAGCACGAGCAGCCTCCTCGTTCTTGTAGGGAGCAGGGATGTAGTCGGACAGCTTTCCGGGACGCTTCTCGATCTCGCCCTGGTCGTTGGGCTCGGTGTCGTACTCGTTCTCCTCGGCCATGGCCTTCATCTCATCGACGGTGTGCATGACACCGACGAACGAGCGCCAAGGCACACGGGTCAGGGAGTGGCAACTGGCACAGACTTCACGGTAGACCTGGAAACCACGACGGAGGCTGGAGTGCAAAACATGAGTAAGATGGCCGGTATCGGGGAGAGATGGCGAGGGTATTATTCGCTCGCAATTGGAAGACTCACGCCTGGTGATCGAAGGTCTTGTTCCACTTGGCGTGCTCCCAAGGGTAAGCGGTAGGGTGCAATCTTGATTTCGATGTGCGTCAGTCTTGATGTCAAACAGTCGGAATCGGGAAGATGATGCCTCGGTCGGAGCAACGGAGCAGCCAGCAATGCGTTGACCATTCCCTCGAGCATCACCGATAATCCACTCACCCCTCCTCAGCAGGTGTCATGGCAAAAGCCTCCTGGCCATAGAGATACGCGGCGGATCCGAGAGCGACGGCGGTTGCGGCGGACGCAGTGAGTGTGAGGTGGAAGGGGGAGCTGGCGGATTCGGCACCGGCGGCGGAGGAAGACGCACGCTGGGTGATTCGTTAGTCAAAAACCCATACAGAAGCTTTCCTGTGCGATAGAGAAGCGATTGTCCTCGTCCATTGGGTTCAATGGACGGTCGATGTCGGGGAAGTTCGTACCGTGGAGGTCTTGTTCAAGGACTGGCGTGCGACGCCCCGGAAGGGCACGCTGCGCAAAACAGTACGTGCCAGCATACTGACGATGTGAAAGACCCTCCGGACAATGGGGTATTTAAGAAGGCACGATAGCCAAAGAAGGGGAGAGGGGAGGGGGAGGGGACAAGGCTGAGCGCACAGGAGAATGTGCTTTTGGAGGTGAAGTCGAGGTTGGTCGAACGGGTCAAGTTTCTCTTGGGTTTGGAATTGCCTAAACCCTCGTTCTGATTGGCTGCCGCCCCGGTCCTAACTGCCTTCGGTGAAAACCGCGACTTTTCGGAACAACAATTTTCGGCGGCCACCTGATAATTGCTGACCACCAACACCATCGCCCCGTTCTCGCAATAACATGATGGGTGATGTTCTACGAGAATGCATTCCGAGCTTCAATTACATACGCATATCAAACAATTCCATCGCTTCGTCATTAGCCTCCCAGCTCCTCACACCCCCGTTCCGTTCCTCCGCGCTGACCCCAGCACACACACTCCCCCATCAATCCCATCGCTCTCATTGGCCATTGGCTTATGTTGTTCCCGAGAGCTGCTCTTCCGCCATAGTCATCGTCGCCTCCGTCTTAGCCTGCCATTCCGACGCTATTCCCATACGCAGCGCCTCAACTGCTGTCCGAATATCGCATCGGGTACCGTTACTATAAAGAATCAACGATAGAGCGGGTAGTCTTCGAACCGTGCGACCGCTAAGCCCCTAATCGCCATCGTCAATACTCCAACAGATATACCGAATGCTCATCTTCGTCCAGAATCACTAACCTCACTTTCAAAGACAGCATTAGCAAGTAGCGTGGGTATAGCATCGGGGAAAGATCTATAGTGCAGCAGCACTTCGTCAAAAGTCGGGAGGGTGAGGTGTTCCGCAGCCTGCTCCACATACTGCAAAGCCGTCTGGGGATCGTCCGGAGTAACTTGGACCACGTCGAATGAAACACCCCCAATGAGTCCACTCTGGCTCAACTCCTCTAGGCAGTCCTTGTAGATATTATATATAGGTCTGCTAGATAGTTGCGGTATGTATTGTTTGATATCAACTCGATCGAGGAAAGCTTGGTCCTACACGCGAGTGCACCGTTAGCGTTAATGCATAGCACTCGGCGCTGAATAGGAGCTTACCAGCGCCGTAATCAAATTGCTGGTGCAGACAACGATAACATTCGAATGTTCTTTCAGCTTATCCAGCCCTGTGAGTACCGCATCGACTGCTCGAATTGCGTCAAAGGGCTCATTGCTGCTCAGTGCCCGGTCTCTCCGAGCAACCAAGGTCTCTATCTCATCCATGAACAAACAAACGAATGTATCTTCTTCCTCCTGGAGAATTGTCTCAATGTTCTCAAACATTCCATTCACAAGTTTGCTACTCTCGCCGAAATACTTGCTTCCTAAAGAGTATGCGTTGATCTCAAATAGCTTGCTCTGGGGATAATCCGTTCCCAGGCGTATTGCAAGCTTCTGGGCAAGACCGCGACTAAATCAGTTAGCCACTGACCACACTCTATGTAACACTTCCACAAACCAAAGGCTTGTCTTCCCAGTTCCTGGTGGCCCCCATATGAGTATCAACTTGTTCCAATTGATAGTCCACTTATCGAGTTTATGGGCAGAAAACGAGACTGCTCAAGTTAGAGTAAGCCATAAGATGCAAGTTGTAATGGAAGGCATCACCCATTCTACTTATAGCCGAAAGAAGCGTCGACTGAATTGGTTGATCGTAATCCAACCTATGCAAATGATCAGTTACTTTCAGCGTTGGAAGAATTAGCAGGTCAGCGTACGTCTCCCATAATCCCTCCAGATCTATGCTCGGTAAGGCCAGTACTCTTGCCGTAGCGACTCCACCCCCGGCTTCTGCTGAATCCTCAAGTGCACTGGTCTTCTGCAAGCTTTGTCGCTCCGATTTTGTACGCAGTTGGTACACCTGAACGTCCAGTTGGACATCCTGAAGTCGATATGCACCGGACTCCAGATTGCCGCCGCTACATTCGGTCACGAGTATAAACTCCAGGGCTTGAGCATGTGGTTCGCTTAGACCTCCTATTCATCGTCAGAAAGACGTTCGGGGTGTTATCGTCTTGGTAGATTCCTGACCGAAAGAATTGATAAATTGATCAACAGACATCACGATGAAATTGTTGTGAAGCCATTCTGTAACCTCATCCCTAACCTGCTGTTCCGTCAATGTATGAATCGCAAGTGTATCAAGCAGCCTACCAGATCAGTGCGAACGATCATGCCATCACTAGCACATTTCACTCGAGCCTCAATATGCAATATGGGGCGTTGAGACTCTTCCACTGGGTTTGGAACGCAACTATTGACGCTCACGTCCATTCTGCTTGTGGGTTTGGGAGGGGAGACAATTCAGAGAAGAGAGAATGAGGAACGTAAAGTGAACATCTGTGGTCGGTCTGAGAGGTAATCTCATACTGGGTACTGTGACGCTTCAATACCGATAACTTGGTTCACATCTGTGGCATCCAACTCACCCTAACATCCTAGATTGTTGGTCTGTTCTAGGTCTTCTGGGGTGCATCAAACATGTAAAATAAGCATATATGCAAAGTCAGCCCACTACGTATTATTGAAGTAGATGGTCGATTGCAAGACGCTCGTCAGAATAATATGGTGACATTGATATCAACTAGTATCTAAAAGGAGGGGAGATTGTTTGGCTCAATGAGCCGATATAATTCTGATACCTAAGTTGATGGTACTAGTAAAGTTCGTATGGAAGCGTTAATTGGTATTATTAGTATTAATGCCTTGTTTTCCTGGGTTGTTGGAACTTGATGATTTCGACGCAGGGAAATACCACCTGAGTCCTACTGAGAGCAAAACTAGTACTCTCGTCGATGTCCTGATTTTAATATATATCGCCCCACTGGCAGATACTGGGGAAATTTTGCGAACGGATCACCATGACTACCCACCGGATGTTTCAAAATTTGGTGTTCATCGAAAAAACTTAACCATGTTGCACCTACTCGGACCGTTGTTAGGATATTGTGAAACAGGTGGTGATACTGCTTACTGGGGTGAGTTGGAATTCCGGAGCAGACCAGCGGAAAGGTAAGCAGCCGGCCGATCCAAACCGTGGAATTTCTGGGGTGTTCCGCCCACAGTGACGAACTGCCACAACCAACCGACGCAATTGCTCGGCGCCGTGGATTGTTCCATTCCTCAGATTTAGGGGCTATGATTCCGCCATGCGAACCGATGTTTCATGATCCCCCATTTTTGCCAGCAATTCCGGTGTCGCTCGATTACTCGGGTTTACGTTCGACTAATTGGGGCAGCCCCGCGGAGCGAGCTAGTCGGTGGGAACGCTGGGACCCTGACCGGCTTGTCCGCGCTGAGCTTCTGGAGCCTTTGACGGACTAACTCGACGTCCCTCCCGATGCCGACTGTGAAATTACAAGATGCAGAAAGCGAGGACTGGGCCAGGTGCCGGCGTGAAGCCGTGCAAGGATGTTCTGGCTTCCCTCAAGATGGCCTCGATGGAAGAAATCTCCAGGGCCATTCTTCCAGCAGGTACGTCTCAACTATAAATACCGAACGGGGAGATGGATCGCATTCACTGCAGAATATTCTAACAATGACCAGAGATCATGTCCTCAATCCTTGATTACCTTTCCCCTGTCGATCTCATACGAGTAGCCCGGTCTTCCAAACTCCTGCGCGAGATGGCATACGATGACACGCGATGGGTGCAGAAACTGAAACGGATGGGTTGTTGGGACGAGGTGGAGGCAAGAAAGCATACGGAAGAAACGTTCGGAACTATTGCAGATGTGCGAACGGTTGAGCAGCAAGAGGTTGAGGATGCGCAAGCACCGCACGGCGAACCTGCACCCAACGTCTCACGGAGTTCCCGGGCCGATTTACAATCGATCTCTGACGGATTCGACCAGATCAATCTAACCACTTCGGCCAATGCTGATATATCGGATGGATCAGATAGTGATCCCGTCATCGGCGCGCTGAAACAAGTCAAGTCTGTTCGTGGAGACGCACGCCAGGAGTACGGAAAGGTACATGCAGCGCTGGCACCATACTACAATGACATCGTTACGAACGGCCCTTCTCCGGATAGCTTGCTTTTCAAGAACTACACCGATCCACAGCACCAAGCGCAGATACTGTCGCAACTACAATCCTTCTCCGAATGCGATGCAGACGAAGGCTGGCGTGGACGGCTTGAACAATTGCAGTCTGCTGTGTCGATGTTCGAAATATCGGCCATAAAAGAGTTTAGACATGGATACGAGACAGAGGATATTGATGACAGGATGCGAAAATATGCCCACGTTTTGTACACGTTGAACGGCGGAGAGGCAGCTGTAGAACTCTTCATACAGCACAACCATCTCGTTACCAGAAAATCAGATCTCGGCAAAGTCTCGGACTGCATTGATCCTTTCTCGCAACGGGTTAAACTTGAACATACACAGGCCTTCTTCACTCGGCTGAGTGTGGCCTATAACGAGGAAGTATCGATCATCAATCGTGCTTTCCCCCCGTCGATGAAAATATCGACACCGTTTATCGAAAAGGTTGGGCAGGATGTGCTCTACCCATTCCTGACTGCCATTTTTGATGAGCTACATGGCTCAAATACCGAGTCCTACTTGACTGCCGTCTCGGGAACATTTGCTCAATGCCTTAATCTCTCGGACACATTGTTGCCAGTTCAGAATTTGGACGACAGTTTTGATGAATTCATGGATCATGTCATTGCTAAAGCCTATGTACCTCACATGGACTTATATCTCGCAGAGGAATTGGATCATTTCCGGAAATTATCTGAGGCGGCCGTGGGGGACTGGGATAGACAGCTATCGGAGCAGGCAGCCTCGACGGAGTCATTCTTGATGTCGAACATCAATAGGCAGGCTGATAAGCGTGACTTCTTAACCTCTTTCAAGAAGGTTATTATGGCTCCCGTCAATATTCTTCCAAGCTTTTCAGGAAACAAGGCGAACGAGCAAAAGGCACCATCGGAGCCCACCGCCAGCGACTCCTCGTCACTGAAGAGTCCCAATCGGTTTTCAACCATCGCGTCGCCCACGACGCCTCCTATTATGGAGGCGCCGACCACAGAGCTTGCGGCAAAAGCCGCGATCATGAAGTCTAAACTTGAGGGTATTCGATCTCTTTTCAGCATAGAAGTTGCTCTTAGTCTGGTTCATGCGGCAAAGTCAAGCTTGGAGCGAGCCGCGCAGTTTGTAAAGATCAAAGGCGAATATGGAGCTGCTGCAAAACAACAGTGCGAAGCGGTCTTCGTCGCCCTCGTGCGCATTCTAGGAAACCGTCACTTGATCGGTGGGTTTAATAAGGCCGTGGACCACTTGTCAAACTACAGGCCGCGCGAACAAGGAGAACGCGACCAATCTGGCGTTGAGCCGCTGGTCACCTTTCTGGAGCTGGTGAACGTTGGTGATCTGATTCTCCAGATGATCGATGTCTTTTACGAACAGGAACTCATCGGCACCAAACTGACGGACCGCAATGATTTCCTTGACCCGGCCGTCAAGGAAAAGAAAAAGTTCGAGCAGAGCCTGGATGAACGGGTCGCTGCTGGTCTTAACAAAGGAATCGACGTTCTTATGGAAGAAGTGGACTACATTCTAGCAACGAGACAATTGGCGACCGACTTCAATCCTAGTGTCTCTACTGACCCCTATCGTAAAACGATGGACGTCAGTATCACCGAGGCTGCAGCGGCCGTGGTGGATGTGGTCTCTTCTCATACACAGATGTTGGTTGGCAGCACAGACAAGAGTATGCTGGACGTCTTCAACCAAGAGGTCGGGCTCCGCCTGTTTGCTGCTCTATGCAAGCACCTGAAGCGGCAGAGGATTAGCACTGAGGGGTCGTTGAAGCTCATCAGGTAGGATTTTATGTGTCTCTGAGATTAATGGCGAAGCTGACTTCTTATAGCGATATGAATCACTACTTCAAATTCATCCAGACGTTCAGGAACAACGACCTTCTCCTCTACTTCAAGGCGTTCCGGGAACTATCGCAGATCTATTTGATCGACCCCTCTGATGCCAAAGAGCTTGCCACCATCATCGCCGATGCGGACCGGTTCAATGGGATTTGGCGAGTGGAGGAAGTATACGAGTTCGCCGAGCGACGGGCGGATTGGTACCAAGTGAAACGAGACGTCGAACGAGCCATGTATGGAATTGGGTGCAACGTTATGTGAAGAATATGTCCAGCATTACGATTATACGGTGTATATAGAGCTACGAATACCCCAGGGCTTTGCCATTTTCATGGTTAGAGAATAGACAGAGGATTTTATGATTAGTAGCAGAGGAAAGAGCCACAGATTGATACTACTACCCAGACCCGTATATCCAAAATCTACCCAACATCAAAGCTGACATGACCAGCATACAACAATTCCAATCCAGCCAGCCAGCCACGAAGACTGCAACAAACTACACAGTACTAGTAATCTCTTTGGCAATTAAGTTATTACTAATAACCAACCAGTTGCATCATTCATACAACGACTTTACCCACCCGACGGATCGCATCTCCAAGAAACTCTAAATCTATCCGGCTAATTCCTGACATCAGTTTCCCACTGCCAGAATCCAGCCCATAAGCTCAAAGCAATGACGATAATAAGCCAGGAGAGACATAAAGAACTGTTCACCCCGAGCCAAAGGGAAGAAGAAGAAGCAATGTGTTTCAACCTGGAACCAAGCCATTGGCGCCACAACCACAACCACTCACCACTCACCACTGCATTGTTTCAGTCTGACAATTGCTGACTGACTGCGATCCATCATTTATACAATCTACATTTCCGTCATGAGAAATATTCTCTCAAATACTATACTAAGCTTTCTATACTCGCATAACATTATATGAGATCATCATCATCATGCTCCATCGTACAATCTCAAGGATACTCACCACCACAACTACCATAATCCTCCTAAGCGCCCTCATCACTCTCACCACAGCCCAACAACAACAACAACCAAAAGCAACAGTAATAGTTACCATCATAACAACCGCAACCGCAACAGCAACAGCACCACAAACCACTACCACCACCACCCAAGAACCTCCCTCCTACACCTCCCCAGCTCTCTTCCAATCCTCCATCCTAGACGTCAGCAACACCTACCGCAAAGCCCACAACGCAAGCAACCTAATCTGGAACACGACATTAACTCAATACGCCCTGAACTGGGCACAGGAATGTAAATGGCAGCATTCGGTATAGTACTCTTCCCCCTTCCTCCCCCCAAATCATATCTACTACTACCCAAGAACGGAAAAAGCTAATGAATAATGCACATACAGAACGGCCCGTACGGCGAAAACCTCGCCTTCGGGTACCCCAACGTCTCGTCCGCCGTAGCCGCCTGGGGCGACGAAGTACAGAAATGCAATTTCCAGGAGCCGACGGGGTTCACGGAGGAGACGGGACATTTTACGCAGTTGGTGTGGAGGGAGACGAGGGAGGTGGGATGTGCGGCTGTTGATTGTGGGTATAATACTACTAATACTACTAATGATAATGATAATGATAATGGGAATGGGAAGAGAAGTGAAGCGGGAGGAGGTGGTGGTGGGATAAATGGAACGGAGAGACCGCAGGGGTGGTATGTCGTTTGTGAATACTCGCCTAGGGGTAATATCATTGGGGGGAATAAGAAGTTGGGGGATAAGGAGTTCTTTAAGATTAATGTGCAGCCGTCGAGTACATATTCCGGGCCGTATAATACGGGGTCCGCTGGGAATGGGGCTCAGAGGGTTGAATGTATAATGGGTTTATGGTGGGTTGTGTTGGGGTGGTGGTTGGTGTTGTTGACTTTTGGATAGTTTGATCTTGGGTGATTGGTTGAGATAGTATGAAGTGGTATAAACTGAACTTGAATGATTGCAGTAGTCAACATTGTCTGTCATCTCTCATTGCTACCAACATCACGCACATCAAAGTTTTCCCCTCACGCTCGGGAAAGAAATATGCAAACACAGATTCTATTCACTTTTTTTCGAAATGCTCCAGACACAGGCGCCCCCACGCGCGCGCTGGAATCAATCCAAATGGATCACAGATGAAGTCTCACAGGGAAGAAGAGAGGATGAAGTGTGAGGGCTTCAGAGAGGATAGGTAAAGAAAAAAGGGCGAGGATATCGACAGACAAGATGCGAGATAAGGATAAAAGGAAAAGAAAAAGAAAAGGAAATGGATGGAATAGAACACATTAGATACGAAGCTGGCTTCCCAATCAACCAATGACTTCCTCGTTCTCCTCGATGATCTCTTCCACAATCTCCTCCACCACTGTCTCGCCTTGGTCCTCCGACACAGCAGGGGCATCCTTGGCCTGCTTGGAAGAGTCGACGTCTTCCGGCACACCGTAGGCGTCCTTCTCCTCCGCAAGCATCTCCTTCTCCCTCCGGATCCAGGCAGTCCACTCGTTGAGCACGCGCTTGCGCGTCTCCACAACGGCTGTGTTGGCAATGTCGACAGCGTACTTGTCCTCCTCCTCGAACTCCTTCGAGTACTCGCGGAGGTTCTTGCGCACTTGCTTCTGCTCCTCCTTGCTGAGAAGAGTGGGGGGACGAGGGCGCCAGATGAACTGCTTGAACTTGTCGGTGGGGTGTTCGGCGAGGGTCTGACCGGCGAAGGTGTGAATGTTGTAGCCGTTTTCCATCTACATAAAACATGTCAGTAACGCAGTCGTGACAAGATACTAAGAAAAAAGAACATACCGAGTGGGTCCACACGCTAGCACTGCTGACAACGTAGCGACCCGTAGGATCCCAGTCAATATCCGTAACACCGTAGTGCTCAACGGTCTTCATTAATTGCAGGTTGGCGGCCAGATCCTTCTCACCCTCGGGCTTCTCACCCTCAAAGTCCATATCCCAGAAGTCAATATCGAAGTTGGTCTGGGAGTGAACGGTAGCGACGACGACGAAACGTCCCTTGGGAGACCAGTAAATGGCGTTGCTGGTCTTCTTCTCAATGGTGCGGACAACCTTGAAGTTGCCGGCCGAGACACCCTTCTTTTCGGGGGCGAAGAAACAGACGGAGGTCTTGGGGAGAACGGCGGTGCCGCTGGGGGCCTCGCCGGTGGTGATGGCGACGAAACGTCCTCCGTTGGGCTCCCAAGCAAAGTTGATGACGGTATCCTTGAGACTGTCGACGACTTCGACGGGGACACCCTTCTCGCGCACACGGAAAATCTCCAGGTTGGTGGCCATGGACTTCTTGGACTTGGAGTGACGGTCAACCTTGACACAGACGTAGGTACCTTGCGACTGCCAGTGCAGCTTGACGTCCGACACGTTGAAGAGGTTACGCGTACGGACGATCTCCTTCGAGGGAACGCTCATCAAGGCGACACGGGCCGGGTTGCTGCCGATTTCGGGAGTCCAGAAGCAGAGCAGCTGTTCGTACTGCTTGACACCCTCGCGGACAACGGTGGCGGGGGACCACTCGAAGTCCATAACACCATCAATCTTGACGGAAGTCTTGCCCAGCAAGTTCATCCGGGGGAGCTCGTAGATCGAGATCGACTGGTGCTGCAGCATTCTCGCGACGTACTTCTCGTCAGCGGACCACTTGAAAGCGGGCCACTGGACCTTCTTCTTGGGCTCGCCCTCAGCACTAGGGCCGGCAGTCAGATCGTGAGAGACGAAGGAACGAAGAGGCTTGCCAGTGACGATATCCCAGATGATGATGTTCTTTCCGTCTTCCTCGTAGGTCAGGACGGGGTGGCCCTCCTCCACCTGGATGGGGCGGGCAGACCAGGTGGTCAGGTAGCTCTCACCGGGCGAGAATTCGACCAGCTGAACGAAAGGATGGGGGAACTGCTTCTGCTTCGAGAAGGCGGGACCACCCCAAAGCTGGACACCCTGGGGGTGGACGGAGGCGAGGTAGGTACCCTTGGGGGACCACTGGACGAAAAGCTGAGTCCAGTGCGCGCGGTCGACGACGTTCTCCGGGGGGTTGCTCTTGTTGTTCCAGAACACACCGACCTTGTCGCCACGGTAAAGGGCGAACTGGTCACGGGCGTTGGCGTCGCCCAGCCATGAGCGGAGGTGCTCCTTCTCCTTGAAGGGTTCGATGGTGGGGGGCTTGTATTCCTCGTCGATGCGTCCTTCCCGGCCATAACGATCGATATCCATCAACTTGTTGACGGCGAGAGTGTGCTTCTTATCGAGGGGTACACCGTGCAGTTGCTTGACGGCAGCGACGGCCTGTTCGGGGGTCTCGTACTCAACGAAGGCGAAACTGAAACGACATGTTAATGTTTCCACAACCTTTCCCAACCGCAATCGAATTTCCTAAGTTGAAACATACCCTTCGGACATGTTCTTGTCGTTGATGGGCATGAAGACGGCATCCTCCGAGGTGTGGCCGACCGTGTTGAGCTTCCTCAACAAGAACTTGATGAGCTTTTGCCGGCTCTCCTCGGGGACGACCGGAAGTCCATCGATCACAACAAATGTGTCCAAACCCTCCTCAAGCTTCACTTCATATTGCTCCTTGAGATCTGGATGGAGAAAATCGGGCGGAGTCAGCGGCGAGGGGCACGGGGAAAACGGGGTGAGAAGAGGATGATGGGACAACAACGCGAGGCGCACTCACCGGAGAAGTCAACCTCCTCCTCCTCCTCTTCGTGGAGATCCTGCTCAGACAGGGTGTCAAAACTGGGCGCCATGGTTGCAGTCGCAGCGAACGGCGATATGGGGGGGTGAGGGTGGAGAGGGTATGATCTTGAAGATGAAAGATGCTGTTCTGGATTTTCTGCTGGTCGACCCCGATTTGGCTGATTTTAGGGCAAAAGAACAAATCCCAAACCACAAGCGCCTTCTGTGTGCGAAGGCAGCTGAGTCAGGGCTGAGTCATCTCCCCATTGTCTCTGCTTGCTTTCACTTTCCGTGCGGTAAAGTGACGGTAAATGACCATTTCTCACGATACCACTAGTAAACTGCCTATTCTTTCTCCAGCTCCACCACGTGATGATGCTTATCTAAGCCACCCGCCCCCAGCTTCTCGCCCGGCTGATTATGTCCTCTGTAACCGACTTGTACAATCGGCTTGGACCAGCCATAACATTTCGCGATCCTCACGCATCGTCCCGCTTTCCGTTGCTGCTGCGGGTGATAGCTGCTGGTCGTTGTGGGCCGGCCGTCACGATCTCCTCGTTTACTCCCCTTTGTTTTGTCTGATCCATCTCTCTCTCCCTGTCCTACTTCCTCCTGGGGCCTTTCCGTACCTCCTCTCTCTTATGCCCCGCCGGTCCTAAGCGCCAGCGCTACGCCCAGATCTAGACGGTCCTCCTCAGTGCACGACCACCTTGAGCTGAATCCCGCTGCTGATAGCCTTCCGAACTCTTACATTGAGTCCGGTCAGCAATTGACAACATTAAATTCCATTCAGTCGTGTCGTTTCCTGCAGAGGTGCTGCAAAGCAAAGCTACCCGGTCCACCATGTCGCGTAAGTTCGGAAGTCTGATGTTCCCGGTCGATTGCTCCACGCCGAGATCGCTCTCAACTGACATCATGGCTTTTTCTTTTTCCCATGCAATAGTATCCCCAGAAGCCCGCGATCAATATATTCCGATCATTGATTCAATTCTGGCCAAAAGCGATTTGACTACCATTTCCTCGAAAACCATTCGCAACGGCCTTCAGGATGAGATCGGCTATGATCTTACCCCGCATAAGGTCTGCGGCCCCGACCTTTTATTATTGTCGCATATTGCTCTTTGCTCTATTGATTCACCGCGGTAGACCTTAAATATAATGCTAATGTTAACTTTATTCATACAGCTTGCCATCAAGCAGCTTATCATGGAGCGCTTCGACGTCTGTGCGGCACAGAAGGGCATTCAAACCGCATCGGAGACACCAGCGACATCTGCTTCCACCAATGGCCATGGGAAAGACCACGACTCGGTGACTCCTGTGGAGCCGTCCTCTCCGGCTCAATCTTCCATGTCGCAGAAACGCCAAGCGGAGAGTGAAGAGCGCTCGGACACTTCAAGCAAGACTCCTCCTATCAAGAAGAAGAAGCCCGACAATGATATCGATGCGGATGCCTTGTTCGCAGCCAAACTCCAGGCCGAGGAAAACATGCGTGCGCGCCAAACCCGCGGGGCCAGTACACGCAGAAGCCAGCCCGTGAAGAAGAAGCAGCCTACCAAAGCGAAGACGTCCAAGAAAGTGAAGGCTGAGGATGATTCGGAACTGGAATCGGGCTCGGACTCAGGAAAGAAGGTCAACAGATCTGGCGGGTTTCACGTATGCTGCAAACACTTCCTAATGGAGGTGACTGGTGCTGACGGCTGTCTAGAAACCCCTGAATCTTTCCCCAGCGCTTTCGGCTTTGTTGGACGGCGAGGTGACGGTATGGCTGCTATTCCCATTTCCGGTTAGGTAAGACATACTGACATTCGAACAGCTCTCGCGACCGCAGACAGTGAAGCGGCTTTGGCAATACATCCACGAGCATGATCTTCAGGATCCCAATGACCGGCGACAAATTCGCTGTGACGACGCGATGCGTGCCGTGTTCAAGCAAGATCGCATACACATGTTCACGATGACTAAAATCCTCAGCCAGAACTTGTATAGTCCCGATGAATAACCTTTGGTATCTAGACGCGAACTCTTGCCTTCCGGACAAGGCAATCGCAGCGACCAAGTCGTTGCCTTAACGATTCCCCGACTTTTGCTTACTACACAGCATTTGGAACCCAGGCGCTAACTCTCTTTCATTTTGCTCCAAGACTTTATTATTTGCTTCTCATATTGATATTTTTTCGCACTTGTTGCTACTCTCATTGGCGAATGATTGCCTTATCTTTCCTTGTGTTGACCTGCTTTTCTCTCCAGCGGGAGTTGGTGCTGCCTTGTGGACAGGCGCGATGGATGTTGCTACCTAGAGATCGTATTCGCTTATTGATTTGGCTACATACATCGCATCGCGTCATTGCATGATACATTCTCAGTTATCGCACGAGCAGCCAGTACAGTTGTAGCCGAAGAGGCTAGTAATATGCATGCATCCCATGGTTAAGCCACACATATGATCTGCCTTGTAGTTGCATGAGCGATAATGAGTCAAAATGAGTCATATCAGTAACTGGATCGAATTCACCAGTAAATTAATTACCTATGTGCCCCCCCCTACCGGGCTCAACGCAATTAATAAAATTAAATAAGTCGGGGAGAGAAACTGGACAGCGATGCTCACTAAGCATGCCGCCGATCCAACTTTTTTGCCCGCCGCTCGTAACGTGAAAGCTGGTCCCTCCACAGCAACGCCGGCTTATCACCCCTCCGCCGAAATTCGCTGTCTGGTCGCACAGGCTCACCAAAGCGCGACGCGCTTCTCCTCCTAAGAGAGCAAATTCTGGGCACTGTCCTCCAAACATCACCCTCGCTGATCACTCCGAGTAACCGCCCCTCAATCTTTCCACGTTTCCAATGTCCGAATCCCAGCCCGCCCAAGCTCCCGGAGCGCAAGGCCAAGGCCGGGGCGGCCGTCGACGAGGCCGCGGAGGAGGCTTTGGAGCTGCTCGCCAACCGGGACACACCGATGGTCACCATCACCATTCTCATGATGGCGCTGGAAGGGGTGCAAGATCTAGGGGCCAGGGACCCCGTCGCGGAGGCGGCGGCGGAGGACGGGACAAGCAGAATCGCTCGGGGAACAAGTCGGAGGCTGCTGCTGAAGGTGGACAGGGTGATGCGAATGTTCCGACAGTGTCAGAAGGCAAAGGAAAGCAGCCTGTCACGACAGAAGAGTCTGATGATGACGATGACGGCGAAGTCTGCTTCATTTGTGCTTCGAAGGTCGACCACACCTCGGTCTCGCCGTGTAATCACCGGACTTGTCATATTTGTGCGCTGAGATTGAGGGCCTTGTATAAGAATAAAGCTTGTGCTCATTGTCGAGTATGTGATTCGTTTGGTCATCGTTTTTGGTCTTGGTCGTGGCTTTGCGCTGACATTCGCTTTGGACTAGACGGAATCCAACTATGTTATCTTCACGGATGACCATGCCAAGCGCTATGAGGATTTCAAGGACTCCGATTTCTCGCAGATGGACGAAAACCTAGGGATCAAGTACGAGAACAACGATATCTTCGAAGACACAGTACTGTTGTTGCGGTACAATTGCCCGGATAGAGGTTGTGATGTAGCTTGCTTGGGATGGCCTGACCTTCATCGTCACGTCAAAAGCAAGCATGGCAGGGTGATGTGGTAAGTTCCTCTTACAGTTAGATGTGATGAGCTGTGTAGGCGCATACTAACTTCAATGTTGTAGTGATCTTTGCACACGGAACAAGAAAGTGTTCACGCACGAACATGAGCTCTTCACCAATGCAGAGTTGCGCAAGCACGAGAAGCATGGAGATGACGTGCCTGGTGCCATAGACCAGAGTGGATTCAGAGGTCATCCTGAGTGTGGTTTCTGCCGGCAACGGTTTTATGGCGATGACGAATTATACGCCCATTGTCGTGACCGTCACGAAAGATGCCACATTTGTGACCGTCGCTCCGGCGGCCGCCAACAACAGTACTACATCGACTACAACGCTCTCGAAGACCACTTCCAGAAAGACCACTTCCTCTGTCTCGACCGCGAGTGTCTCGAGAAGAAGTTCGTCGTCTTCGAGTCCCAGATGGATCTCAAGGCACATCAACTTGAGTGTCATCCCAACGGCCTTTCTAAGGACGCCAGACGTGACGCTCGCACCGTTGACTTGTCAACCTTTGATTACAGAACTCCTTACCAACCTCAGCGCCAGCGTCGGGGTGCTGGTCGTGGACGCGATCCTAACGCGGAGCCTTTGCCTGTCTCCAGCGCTCAGCCCTTGAGAAGAGACGAGGTTGCTTATCAACGCCAAATGGCCATCCAGAGTGCCCAATCCGTCTCGACCCGCAGCTTCGGCGGCCAACTAACACGCAACGACACTCAGCCTGTGCGTGCTCCGGCTCGTCCTACACCCACCCAGACCCCTCCCGCATCCACTCCAGTTGCCGAGATGGAGAACCTCAACCTCAGCGCAGACTCGGCCTCCGTTACTCCTCAAGAGAAAGCCCGCCGTCTCCGCCATGCAGCCGTCGTTGAAAGAGCCTCGAACCTCCTAGGCAACGACCAGAACAAGCTCAAGGAATTCCGTGCCCGAGTTTCCAGCTACCGCACCTCCTCCATTTCCGCCACTGAACTCATTGACGCCTTCTTTTCACTCTTCGATACCTCCAGCACCGAACTGGGCAAACTCATTAAAGAGCTCGCCGAGATTTACGAAGACGAAGGCAAGCGCAACGCGCTCCTCAAAGCCTGGAACGACTGGCGTGCCATCAATGAAGACTACCCGGCTCTGCCCGGCCCCGGCGGTATGCTCCCTGGCATGTCCCCAGGAACCGTGAACGGCAGCGGAGCGGGCGGAAAGCGTGTCCTGCGCCTCAAATCCTCAACAGCCCAGTCTTCCCGTTCCTACGTCGGCAGAAGCGGCGCCATGCCTTCTTCATCCACCTCTTCCGCCGCCAACCCCTTCCCTCCTCTCTCCTCAACCACCGCCCGCTCTACCCCCCGAACCTCCAAGCCCGCCGCCACTACCCCCTGGGGCGCCGCCGCCGCTGCAGCTCCCTCAGCTCCTACTTCTGCCTTCAGCAGCGCTACCTCTTCCCGCTCCGCCTCGCGCGCCCCGGCCCGCCCAGTCAACGCCACCAGCTCCGAAGCCTTCCCTGCTCTCCCTGCTGCTCCCAAGCCTAACGTGCTCATGGCAGGTCTGACTCGCGGCACCGTCCGCTGGGAAGATCGTAACAAGCCAACCGCGAACGCCTGGGCTTCTCGGAACGACGCCGGTGCTAGCTCGTCCAATGCAGAGGATGACTTCCCCGAGTTCCCTGCCGGTGGCAAGAAGGGCAAGAACAAGAAGGGGAAGCAGACTCTGTTCCACTTCGGATGATGATAACGATGCATACCACACCACTCTACTGTTTCTTTTTTCCTTTTTATTTTCTCTTCTTTCGCCTTACACGTATGATGTGGGCTTGTGTCTATGCATCGTCGGTTCTGGGTCCTACGTTCGTTGATGATGTCGTTGCTTGTTCAGCTTTGTATTTGAGCGAAAATGGTCTTTTACTTCTAGAGTTGCTTGCGCGTGAGGTAAATAAAAGCTAGTGGGATGGTTTCTTCTTTTTTCTTTCTTTCCGTTGATGTAGGGGGGGGGGGTGGAGATAGGTACATTTAAGTCTGGGGTTGGAAATATGGGGATGTAAAAAACAAATGCAATACAATACTGTTAGAGTCATACTTCGTTTGATGGGAATGAGCCGGTCAGGAGTCTTTATCCATGGAGGAAGCGATATCCTGCTCGTCAGTTGTAGATTTATCATCGTCATGCTCAGAACGTGACGCGGCAAGTCCATATATATCCCCTTCAGGGACATCAGAGGGAGGAGCGAATGGTCGTGATATACAGTAACTGGATTCGTTGAGCGGGTCCTCTGGCTCAGAAATGACGAGCTGATCTCCAGCATCTTGCGCCAGAGATTCTCCCAGTTCGGAGCTATGATGGACCTCGGGTCCTTCATCATCGAAGAGCAGGTTCCCGGTAGAACTAGTGCTTTCATACACTTCCCCGGGTACCGGTGTATCTTCGTCGCTGGCACATGCCGCGGCCTCGTCGATAGCAGCCATACTCAAGGCGAAGTCATCCTGCAGTCGCTTCAACCATTTCCGAAGGGTCTCGCCTTCCATAGTTCCGTTGCGGACTAGAAGGAGTTGTTCTTTTAGAGAGAGAATCAGATTCCGTCTACGAGTCACTGCCAGGGCTTTGGACTTGCTGTGTCGGCGTTTAGCGAGCTGGTTGAGTTTCTCTGATACTTGTTGAGCGGTTTCGAGGACACCTGGGGGAAGATCTACGAGCTTTGCTAGGGCGAGGCCGTAAAATTGGTTCGTATCGGGGCCTTCGGCTATCTTATAGAGCATGGTCATCTTCGAAGCATCGGGGGATACTTCTGCTGCGAGATGGAGGCTCACGACGCCATTGCGCTCGCCCATTATCAGTGCGAGATCCCGGAAATGGGTCACGAACCAGACTAACGCGTGGCTTTCTACGAGGGCTTCTGCGATGGCGATGGCGATGGCGAGGCCGTCTGTCGTGCTGGTGCCGCGACCTAGTTCGTCGACGATGACCATGCTGCGCGGTTCGATATTGCGGAGGATGAAGGCCATTTCGCGCATTTCGGCGGCGAAGGTAGACACGTTTGCTTCGAGGTCGTCGGATGTGGAGACTCGTGCGAATAGTTGGTGGACGATGGGGAATGAAGCGTATTCTGCTGGGATGAAACAGCCTATTTGTGCCATTACGGTCATCAGCGCTAGGGCGCGGATGTAGGTGGATTTCCCGCTCATGTTGCAGCCTGTGATGATCTGGAAGCGGGACTGTTGCGTTGCGTAGGCATCATTGGGGATGAATTTCTTGGTGTGTATCTTCTCGCGGATCGGGTGACGTCCGGATTTAATTGCGAGAGTGTCTGTCAGTTCAGGCCGGATGTAGTCGTGCGATGTTGCTGATTGGGCAAGTGCTGCTAGCATGTCAAGCATGGCGATGGCTTCGCTTACTTTGAAGAGTCCTGAGATCTCTGAGCAAATGTCGTGGATCAGTTCCTGCACGGTTTCGTCGCTCATGTTGATGACTTCATTGTGGGCATCTGTGATCTTCTGATTGAGCTTGACGAGGTCTAGTGTCTGACACTCTATACGGTTCTTTTTGCGATAGACGTTGATGAAGACGTCTGGCAAGGATTCGAGAGCTGCAGCTGGGAGACTAATGTAGTATTGGCGAGCTCTGTCGAACTTCAGGTCAAGGGCTATACTGTGCGTTTCTGTCTAAATTAGCTATGAGCAGCTTCGGACCCAATGTACTAACCTGCTAGCTCTGCTACCAGATCAGCGGCATCTGTATTAGCTTCTTTGTATGTCTGTCGTGCGACGTCGAGAAGGCTGTTCACACCAGCCTAGAGAAACTATGTCAGGCTTGCAGAGGAACTTACACATGGGACTTACCCGGACACAGTAGATGCGCTGGTTTCGGAGATCAAGTGGCCGGGTTTGGTATGTAACATGCTCGTTGAGAGTTTCTTCAATCATCTGCTGAACAGCCCGGTGGCCTGCCGGGGCACATAGCTGTATAGTTGTTAGCTATATTAGGACAGTGCCAGCACATAATTACTTCTCTTATGGTTGTTAAAAGACTGCTCTGAGCTGCCGTAAGTGCCTTGTAAACCGAGTTGATTGCCCCAACATATGTCTTGACCATTATAACATTGTTGACAGACTGTTCAACGTATTGGAAGGCTCGTTTATTGGGCACAAGAATAAGCTGGATTGTCAGCCAGGCTATCAGAAACGATCGAATCCACGTACAGAAGTAAGGACCTTGTCCGCATCAACAAAGCCTTTGAGAGCTACGTTTGGTATGGTCAGACTACGGTTGTATACAGCGGGCATATAGGCGAACCTTGTCTCACCGAGACAAACATGTCTTCCTTTGTAGACAGATCCTCGACAGCGTCGTATCGTGCTTGCAGCTTGGGTTCTTCTGTTGAAGGCTGAAGGATGTTGGCTCTGAGAAGCCTTGCACCCATAGGGGTCAGGGTCTCATTGAGCAGTCCGTACAGACTATCCTTCGATTTCGCGTTGTGTATGTTCTGTATCAACTCCAAGGAGACAATGGTGGATAGATCAATTGACATGGACCCTTGAGAAGGCTCAAACCTAATACGAAGCGAATGACAAGTAAAGGTTCTATTCAGCTCCAGCTCGACATACTTTAAGACCTACAGTAATTAGCCGGGTCAGCCAGACGGTTGTAGTGCTCACCGCAGCAAAGCAGCAAGCAGCATAATAGTTCCCTCCTAGGACGATCTTGATGGGTTCGACATCCCCGGAGAAGGCGAGTCGGTCTACATAATCATGGCCAGCTCTCTCCGACCAGAACCTGCGATCTATAAAGGTAAACGTAGTATCTTGGATATTCTCTTGTATGATGTAGAACAATTTGGATTCTTTGGCAGAGGTTGCGAACAGTATCTCAGTCGGTTCGAATACCCCGATCTTCGTGACCGTTTTAACGTACGTCTGGCTATCACATATCTGACACAGAACTGTCTCTGCAGTAGCTAGATTGACAAAAGCAAGACCAACCGTTGAGGATATGCCTCTGGACTCACTAACGGCACAGATGATGTCCTGGGATGCAACGCTTGTTGCCGTTGTCGTCGGCCTCGGCGTAGTTCTGGGGAATGTGCTGGTTCTGGAAAAGGGAGCAACAGAGCTAGCAGCCCCAATGGAAGAACTCCGAACAAATGAAGCCGACATTTTGCATATTGGTGGTCAGGAAGAGAGCAGCAGGATATGGTAGAGAATGATGCAGGATATAGTAGAGCTGCCGTCCGAAAGCGGACTAGCGGCGATAGACTCCCCGCGATAGCGACGGCTATCTTTTATCTTTTTTTCGGCGAAAATCTTCAACGACAAAAACCATCCAACAAAGAGCGGCACAATGGCGACTCTTCTACCTCCCCCGTCGAAGCGTCAGAGGACGGAGACCGCTGAGCGGGCCCGTCAGCAGCAGGAGATCCAGAGTATCCCAGAGAATTTGGGTAGCATTCGTGTGCAATTCTTCGACCAGGCGACGGGATCTGCGACCGGGCCGGCGGTGTCCGTTCCAGTCGCTGATGCCAGTGTGAAGAATCTCGAGACTCTGTTGAATACGTTACAAGGCAATGTAGGTATGCAGCGAGGCATTGTTCAACATATACAGAGATTAATTGATTTTTGCGCCGCAGGAAGAAGATGAGCGAGTACCGTACCGGTTCACATATCAATCCGATGGCAAAGACAAGAACGACCAGACAATCGATATCCTCTCCGACTTGTATCACTCCCTCTTGAAGCCCGGCTTGAAGACGACCGAAGATACTGTACATCTTTACTTCACTCCCCAGGCTGTGTTCCGCGTCAAGGCCGTCTCGCGATGCTCCGCCTCGATCGCCGGACACGGCGAAGCAATTCTTGCGACCAGCTTCTCCCCTGTCAACTCATCCACAATGGTCACCGGCAGCGGTGACTCCACAGCTCGCGTCTGGGATTGCGACACTGGAACGCCTCTGCACACCTTGAAGGGACATACCAGCTGGGTGCTGGCGGTCAGCTACTCGCCTAACGGCGCCATGATTGCGACGGGAAGCATGGACAACACTGTGCGCTTCTGGGACGCAAAGAAGGGCACCCCATTGGGTGCGCCCTTGAAGGGACACGCCAAATGGATCACCAGTCTGGCCTGGGAACCCTACCATCTTCAGCAGCCCGGCCGGCCGCGCCTGGCGTCCGCATCCAAGGACTCAACGGTCCGCATATGGGATGTGGTCTCGAAGCGCATCGACACCGTCCTCACCGGGCACAAGGGCTCAGTGACCTGTGTCCGCTGGGGCGGAACCGGAAATATCTACACTGCATCTCACGACAAGACTATCAAGGTGTGGAATGCTCAGAACGGCACCCTGCTCCAGACTCTCTCTGCGCACGCCCACCGCGTCAATCACCTGGCTCTGTCTACCGACTTTGTCCTCCGCACTGCCTACCACGACCACACCGGCAAGGTGCCGCAGGCGGATGCCGAGAAGATCGCGGCAGCCAAGCAGCGGTTCGAGCAGGCAGCGACCATCAACAACAAGATTGTCGAGAAGCTTGTGTCCGCGAGTGACGACTTCACCATGTACCTGTGGGAACCTGGGAATTCCAGCAAGCCCGTTGCGCGACTGCTGGGACACCAGAAGGAGGTGAACCATGTGACGTTCTCGCCGGACATGGCGTACATTGCGTCGGCGGGCTTCGACAACCACGTTAAGCTATGGAACGCGCGTGACGGAAAGTGAGTTTACCACTGTCTCAAAAATGATATACAATTACTAATAGACAATAGATTCATCACGACACTCCGCGGCCACGTGGGCGCCGTGTACCAGTGCTGCTTCTCGGCTGATTCCCGGCTGCTAGTTTCGTCGTCCAAAGACACAACCCTGAAGGTATGGAATGTACGGACGGGCAAGTTGCAAGAGGATCTGCCAGGCCACAAGGACGAGGTGTTTGCGGTAGATTGGAGTCCGGATGGACAGAAGGTGGGAAGTGGGGGGAAGGACAAGGCGGTGCGGATATGGAGGAATTAACCTACCACTTTACTTCGTACTATACTATAGAACGCATGACACTGTTATGACTGACAATATCATAATAACAATAACAACTATACTCCCAGCATACTCCCACCAAATAGATATTACAATAATCCCAATCACAACATCAACAAATCATTAATGGCATTAACATACAAACATACATATACAAAACAACCATTATAAACACAACCACAACCACAAACCCTACTATTCCACTCTATACACACCACAACTATCTATTCCATCCCTCTTCTAGTATCCCACTAGCATACTAGCACACTACCACTACCAAGTAGTCATTTAAATGTACTCCCAAGCAGCAACCGAACCATTAGTAGCAACAGCCAGGGCATCAAAGCCCAGACAATCCTGAACATTGCCACTAGGCACGGTAGCATTCTTAGTAGCAGCGAACACCTGCCACTTGTTACCCTCGTCCGGGCAAGCCATGAAGCCCGTGGCACCGGCACCGGTGAAAGTCCAGGTGCCGAAGGGCTTGCCGGGGGTGTACTTGAAGGGGCCGGTGGAAGAGCCCGCGGGGATGTAGGCCGAGTGGGGGACGGTGAAGGTCAGGGCACCGCTGGGGGCGACGTAGACTTGTTGGCCGCCGGGGACTTCGACGTCCTGTTTATTTATTATTTCATTAGTATATATTTTATACTATGTATAGGGGTTGGGGTGGGGAGGGAATCGGGTCAGGGTGAGAGAGGATGGGTGTGGACATGGGACTTACCAAAGAAGAGCCATCACCAGCAAAAACGGTCTCAGTACCAGCGGGGCAGCCGGAAGAGATAGGGCAGTAAGAAGAGGTGTTTCCGCCCAGGTAGAAACCACCGCTGTTGGCGTTCAAAGGGAGGAGGTGGATGGGGGAGCCAGAGCGGGCGGACATGATGCCGAAGGTAGAGGGAGTAGAAGAGTTGGAGTCGCGCTGCTGGGCGGGGGCAGCGGCGGCCAGGAGGGGGAGGAGGGTGGAAGCGAGGGTGAACTTCATTTTGACGGTATTAAAGATGATAGTGATTAGAGATAGATAGTATGGTGGATGTATGAAAGTTATCAATCAAGTGGTTGAGAACGAATGTCTTGTGTGAATACTAAAGACTGAGGAAGCAGGATGTGAAGCCGTATTTATATCCTACGATGAACAGACTATGAGGTCAACCGGTTACTATTAGAGAAACTAAGTGGAGTGAGCTCCAAAGGAAAAATAATCAGAGTGGTCAGTCGAGCAAGGGCCTCCTCCATCACAAGAAACACATACGAAGGCACTACGGTGCACTATGGATAGCAACAACATCGCCTCCAGCAGTCATCCCCATCTCAACCCTGCCACACAGCCCAGAAACCGCAAGGAAGAAGCGGCACGAGCCGTCAGAGAATAATAGACCCTAAACCTATCAGAAGAGGTCTCCCACTTACTATCTGCTAGTCCAGTGCACTAAAGTGAAACCGCATGGAGACGAAGACCCTCATCAGTCATGCAGAGTGGCTCAATTGAAGGAAAAAAACTGGGGAATCCATGAGCTCATGACGTGCCGGTTTAAACGACCTGTCTCAGTTGTTGCTCCGAGACACGGCAAGGGAAGGAAACAGAGTAGAAGGAAGGGAAAAGATTGATGATGGGCCCCGTTGGCGACCGTTTAATTATAGAACGACGATCATCTCCAATCAATGCCAGAAGTTTAGGGAAAAACAAGGTCCGTCCAGTAAACTAGCAGTTTACTAGGTACAAAGTAAGTAGTCAGGGTCCCGGAACCCGAAGATCCGATGCCCCAATTCTGACTGACTTACTCTCTCGCTCTCTCCCTCGTTCTCTTTTTTTAGTCGGTCGGACAAGCCCGATCTTACTTACTTCAAACCCTGCATCATCCCTTGCAAAGGTTTTCTGCTGAAGATTGAGCTTCGAAGCGGCCTTTTTCCGACGCCCGCCACTTCTCCCATGGAAGCACCTGGCCGATCGACGTCATCGTCGACGTTGCGCACCGCCACAGTCAATACGAGCTGGAAGAGGCGACCTGGTCTCGGTTGAACGATGGTTCGTCCGGTCGAGTTCTAGTCGAGTCTCTGCGCTTGTCCGGACAGAACTTTAACCTAGTCGGAGTTGATGGACTTGCGAACAGAGCACAAAAGCAATGGATTACTGCTATCAGGCTATCATTCATACATTCTCCTAGGGTAATGCAATACAGTACAGTCCCCATAAGATGAGATCATTTTCGCCTCTAACCGTTGTGCGCGGGAACCGTAGAACCAGGCGCGAAACCATCACTTCGTATAAAGCAAGTCACACGAATCGAAAGCAAGGCAGCATTAATCGAAATCACGTAGCAAGAAGAGAAAAAGATTCAGGAGAACCCGAAGAACCCTGTGACACCGGCCCAGATAGTAACAATACACCCCCATCCTGTTTGAAAGAGCCCATCACCAACACCGCAGAACCAAACCCCGCGTCCAACCTGACCCGTATATATATAAGAACGTGAGCGAAAAGCAACCAAAAACACAAAACATCGCCCATTGGTATCCCGAATTAGCAAATAACCCTGGTTTAGTCGTAATCATCCCCGGCGTCGTCTCCGTCGCTGTGGCGCCCGCGAGATCCCTTCACTCCGTCCTTGCGGATGGGAATCTTAATCCCTTGGAGGGCGAAGCATTTGCTCAGCGGTGTACTCTCAATGACACCGGGGAACTTCTTGGCCGAAAACACGTGGAATGGCTCCGAGAACACAGAGGCCAACACTGGCGCAGAGCCGTGGTTGATCACAGATACCCCGTTGGGGGAATCGCCGGACTGGCTGCCCACATTCACAAAGCTCATTTTCAGACTGCAGGAATAAATCAGTACCTCACCAAACGCGACCAGCTCAGAGAACTGCACTCACCGGAAAGAGCCCTCTGTGCGGACACTCAGGTCCTGCAGGATAAACCACACTCCGATCTTGTTTTCCGGGTCGGTCAAGCGGAACGCGCTGGCGCTGAGACTGCCGATGAGGTTCCGCGTGAACATGCCGCCAGGGCCAGAGGCCACAGGCTGCGCCGGGGAAATGTTGGCCTGCGGCATGTGACCGCCGCCATAGTAAGGCTGGTAATAGGGTGCTTGTGGATTCGCTCCATACGGGTTCTGGTACTGTAGTTGGGGGTTGCCACCGTAGTAATTGTTCATCTGAGGGTATCCAACAGGCTGGCCGTAGGCATTCTGCGCGTAGGGCGGGTAGGAAGGCGAGACACTATGCGGCGGAGGGGGGTATGAGGAGGACATGGCCGTCGATATCGAGGGAGAAGTGGCGGAGTGCTTGACGAGGTTTACCTCGCTGGTCCCCTCCGCGTTCCACAGGTCGACCATGAGCACGTAGAAGGACGTATCGATCTCACTAGAATGGCCGGTCAGCACCGATCCTCGGCAGAGCGATATTTGACACCGTCATACTTAATGTCAATCTCCTTTTCAGTTTGAGCATCTCGGACAACCAGGCGAATGCAGGGAGGAGGTGTAATTGGCCGGCGATCCTGAGCTACAGTCAGCTACCTCTAAAAAGGCGGGAAAAAGAGCAGTTCAAGGACGGCACAGCAAGACCAACCTTATCGCCGAAGCCACACATCCGGGCGCGAACCGGCTGCTGAACCACCTGCAAAGACCAAATGCGATTTTCATGAACGGTGGAGAGCGGCGCTAGATGGCTCGACGGCGGTATCCCGCCGGCAGACGCGACGCCTGCAGAGCCCGGAGTGGGGTATGAGGAGGAGGGGGGTGGAATACGATCCATCGAGAGCGGCGGCGGGGGAGGCGGTGCGGTATGTGTGCGATCGTCCAGAGCGTACATGACGCTCATCACGTTGAAGAAGGCGAAAGTCGAGGAAGTAGTGGCGGGGTGAATACCCGAAATTGCAGCAACAAGACTCGCGACAGGCAAACCCAATCTATCACGAGTCTAGATTCGGGCAACGACACAGGCTCCTATGGCAGTCCTGCAAATGGGAACCGGATGAATGTACACGCGTCGTTCGGCGGATAGTGCACAGTGTAGACGTGAAGCTCGTGAAGTGAGGATTGAACTCTGGGTAAGGCGCAGCGACGAGCTGTCAAAATGCGGGAGAATCACTGAGCCTTCCACGGATCGGCCGCAGGACCACAGGTTCCTCAATGATGACCGCTTTATCCTGGGAGGTAGCACAAGGACAGGAACCCGCAGTGCTAAATGATTGGCGGCTATGAAGCTGCAAGCCAACCCGAAGCTAGAACAAGACAGACCAGAAGATAGACTGGAGGGAGGAGGAGGAAGAGAAGAAAAAAAAAGGCGGGGTTGCGAAAGAGGGCAGGCTGAAAGTGAAGAGGGAAGACGGAGAGTTGGTGCGGACAGCAGAAAAGATTGGAGCAGCCGAGGAGGGGACGAAAGCAGAAGGTGAGCGAGTCACGGGCAGCTCTCGAGGTCCAGAACCTTAAGTTTGGGAGGAGATGAGCTCATTTGCGGTTTCTACGTCTGGTCGCCTATGAGTAGCTACTTATTACTACTAGATACTCTCCTACGGGCACTGGTCTTGTCGATTTCATACAATGAAATATGATAAACAATAATCAATTATAGTATATCCAGGGAAACATACTATTCCAATCTTAAAGTATGGAGTCAGTTGTCTGCTGCTGGAAGGATTTCCATAGAACGCAAGTTGAAGGGAAAAGGCAAGCCAGCCCACGGATCTCCGGGGGGAGGTTAGAGAGGGAGCCAGTCCCCAGCAGTGCCAGCAAGCCCCGGCAAATTCCTGGGATTTGGGGAGCAGAAGGATTGGGCTAATGGGCTTAGCTGGCCAACCCTCCGGGGGCTTGCCCTGCTCTCTTTTCCCTCTTTCCTTCCTTTGGTCGTAGCGTCACGGATCAGGAGGCGATCAACCCGGCGCAGGAACCTCGCGACCCAGACGGTCGGGTTCAGCAACTGCTTTTTTGGCCCAGCAACTCCCGCTGGATTTTCCCGCACCTGTCCTTTGTTTGCTATTTACCTTTCTTTTTCTATGAGATCCATCTATTCTCCCCCATGTTTCCTTTTGATTGCTGTTTATCTTTTTTCTGACTCTCCTTTGTCTGTATTTCCTGCCAATAAAGTGAGAAAAAATAAGATCAAAAGAAAGAACAAAAAATAAAAGTTTTCCCCCTCCATCTCGTCATCGTAACGAATGGTACCCCATCACAGTTCGGCTTGTGTTCCATCCTCCCCAAAAATTCTATTTACAATTTTCATTCAGCAGGCCTTTGCTGTCACCATAGGAGTGGGTCGAGCGCATAAATGCAACGAAAAGAAGATGCAGCCAGCTGGAGTCTCCTCTACCTAAATTGGCCAACTGCGGCAACCACCCCGGCCGAGATGTGCACAATTGTGGAGCACTTTCTCTTGTTCCAACCAATCCATTGCAGGGATCCTCAGCATTGGGTCGGATTGAAGGGCTGCGGTCGCCGTTCCGGGTTTAGGCGGTAGGGAATCAAACTCCAACCGTTCCGTTTTCAGTCAAGACGGACCCCATCGGCAGGAAAAAATCCCACCAGTGCACCATCCACTTTGTGCCGCTGGGAGCTGAACTGTGTGAGACTTCCGATCTCTTTTCCTCTGGAGACTTTACAATCAACCAATAATCGATTTAGATCTCACTATCTTACATTCCCTGACTCAGGGGAGGTGGGATGGTGATTGGAGGGGCAAGCAAACCAATCGCCCGTAGACGGATGATCACCGTGGCTGTTGCACCAATGCGCTGCCGGGGAACTGGAAAAAGGCCCTCGCTAGGAGTCTACTTAGTGGCAGTCTAGATAAAAATCCAGCAATTTTTATCGGGTGCGGGCACCGGTGGATCGGTAAACAGACGCTGCATTGGTACCCGGCCACTTGCCACTACATTCACTCACTGCAATTACTGGATGGGGATGCGGTTGATTTATCCGCAGTACTGCCGGCCGGTCATGCTCCGTCTTACCTGCATGCCATACTTTAAGCCATTACAAATACTCTGCTCAAATGAGATATTACAGACAGTGTGGAAACCATTGCCGCCGCGGGATTATACAGTTCTATGAAGTTTCCGACATCTTCATATTTTCTGTGACCCAGCTACTACTACGAGTACGGATAACATAGTAGAAGAGAAAACGCTTTTTGAATGTTACTCCCTAGTCATCAAACCACTTTTTCTCGCACAGACGCGTTGCTCCTCAATCAGAGGCAGTCAAACTCACCTGCAAGAGAATCCATAGAAGGCAGGCATTTGGAAGATCCTTACGCCTTACCCGTGTGACACATGGACCAAAGCTCACACTACTAACCAAACCATATGCATGTACTTTTCTTGAGCGACAGCTTGTCATCCTCTTCCTGCTCGCCGGATCTGCATAAGCTCTCACTTAAATCGAAACTTTAATAGCGCTACGAAAATCAAAGCCGTTTTGACTGATAACATCAACCGGCTTGTCGGACATGGTTGCACCGTGACTAAGAATGAAGTCACTCACTCCTGCAACGCGATGGATTAAGCAACGAGGAATGCCCATCCTGGCCTGCAGCTATCCGGCAGCCTGTGATGACCTGGCCAGGATGTGGTAAGCCCCCTCGGTCGCTTCATTTTACCCATATTCCGTAAAATTCCCTGGTGTCACAGGCAAGGGATCGTATGTATCCAGGGTTGGGGCCAGACCAGCCCTGCGGTAACAAAGGTCTCTCAAACCCCTCTGCGAGTCTGATACCAATGGCTTGTAGCCACATTCAGGCGGTTCCATGGTGGCAAATACTTGGCTTCATCGAAAGTGCCAGGGGGTCCATTGTTGCGTAGAAATGAAAGGTGTCGACAGAAGCTACATTTCGTCGTTCGACCCTTGGAAGGAAGGCGGACGATGAAGTTGCAGGAATAAGCTTTGGTGCTAACGAGACTCTGCAGGGATGCTATCTCACAAACTTAAGCATAACATAGGATCACACGTGCCCGCGTGCCGATGCAGAAGACAAGGTTTTCTTCTAAGGACGAACCTTGGCAGAATGCTCCCTTAGGTAGCTCCTCTGCAGCCCAGTCTCTATTCGACCATATCTCGCCCTGGATGTGCCCCTGGACCCCTTTGAATGCAGCCCTGGGCCTTCGAGAAGATTTATCTCCCGCTTCTCTATACCGAGGATGGGTAGATCGTGGAATCAGGGACGACCCAGCGATGAACCCGACCCGGGAGCCCCACGACCAGCCATGGAAAACCATCTCAAGGGTCTTCCAACTGGCAAGGAGAAAACTCGGCAGAGGAGGTATACTTCACTGAGTGACTTAGTCTGGAAACAGGATTTAAGCGGGTTATGAACATCTGGAATGCGGGGGTAGTGACCTTGTTTGAAGAATGTGAGAGCCCGGGGCCGGCCTAGAGCGAGCCGAGGACGGCGACAGATTGACAGGAAACGTCGACGATGATCTACGATCTGAAAGATGCGATCTGCCGGGCCCGTCTCAGGGCTGAATAATGGGATTCAGGACCCAGGGGTAAGTCTCAGGTCCACCACCACGATTGGTCGCCGCCTGCCTGGGCTGCTGCTCTTACATGCCGAACTATGGACGAGAACGAATGCTAGCCATGAATTAGTACCACGTCCTTATCATTCTCTTGCTAGAATTCAAGCCCACCAGGGCAGCAAATCGTATGACCCACTCCTTCCAAGAAAAGTATGTTCCTGAATGGAATTGTGCAGTGGGCGACAATGAAGGGAAGAGTACTTGAATGCCGGACTCCCTAGGGGGGTCCGCATGCTGCCACAGGTGAGCGGCGACATTATTGTATAGCACATACCCCTTCATCTCTTTCTACCTTTCTTCCTGTAGATCATGAGGTGCTTTGGGGATTCATGTCTCCTATGGGTCTGGGGATGCGCTCTTCTTCAAGTTGTCGTGTCTGCTTCTTTTGCTCCTCTCCTGCCTCCGGCTTATCCACTTGCTGTTCGCAGTCCCTATCTGTCTTGTTAGTCCAGCCTCTGCTTTGAAGTTCAGTTTTGACATGCATTGCTTGATCATGTAGAATAAACGTGTACTGACGTGTACAGCTTGGCTTCCCGGATATCAGGCATCTAGCCTTCCCTCTAGTTCTCCTCAGTTTTGGTTCGGAAATAACCTCACATGGTCTGTCATTGCTCGCGTAAATGGTCAGACGTACAGCCTTTTCGGTGTCTCTGAGGAAACAGAAGGCATCCAGGCTGCTACTGTCAGAGATGGCAATTTCACCTCGACGCACAGCACTTTTCTGCTGACAGCCGGGTCGAAAAATTTCACTCTCGACTTCTTTTCGCCCGTCTCCCCAACAAATTATCTACGCCAGTCTCTGCCCTTTTCTTATCTCACGATATCAGTTAGTGGGATATCGAGCAACGACTCTGTCCAGATCTACTCTGACATTGATTCGTCCTGGACCGGTCAACCGGATAACGCCACTTGGGCTTTCTCAGAAGCCAACAAAACTTCAGTCTTTCAGCTGAGTCCCGTGGAAGAGGCCTTGTTCTCGCAAAACCCTCAAGAGCAAGCGCTTTGGGGTGAGACAGTTTACGCCACGCGGGCTCAAAATGGAAGCGTCCTCTCTTCTGCCTCGGGGCCGTCGTCTGCGATCCGTTCTCAATTTGTGGCCAATGGATCGCTCGGCAATTCTTACGCAAATTGGACATCTGACGGCGTTGTCGCATTTGCGCATGAAATGGAAACGACTACAGAGAATACTTCGATCACGTTCGCCATAGGCCATGTGCGCGAGCAAACCATTAACTACCTTGGTAATACTCAAACTGGGTACTACCGAGCAATTTACCCAAACACTACATCCGCCGTCTCGTATTTCCTTGACGACTACTCTGACGCGCTGATCGAATCAATTAACATGGACGAGTTCATTCAAAAGGGCGGGGAATCATCATACGGCACTAACTACTCCGATATACTGGCGTTATCTCTCCGCCAAATCTACGGTGGCATGGAACTCACAATCCCAAATGACACACTAGACACCAACGACACCATGGCCTTCATCAAAGAGATCTCCAGCGATGGCAACATCAACACCGTCGACGTCATCTACGCATCCTTCCCGGTCTTCTACGTCCTAAACTCCGACTACATCCGCCTCCTCCTAAAACCCGTATTCGAATACATGGACCAAACCAACTACACCTACGACTTTGCCGTACACGACATCGGGATGGACTACCCCAACGCCACCGGCCACAGCCCCAAAGGAGAGTTCATGCCCGTCGAAGAAAGCGGAAACATCCTCATCATGACCTACGCCTACGAAAGCGCAACCAACGCAACCAACATCTCAAGCACCTACTCCCCCCTTCTGCAGAAATACGCTCAATACCTAAGCACCAACGGCAAATACCCCGACGCACAACTCTCCCTCAACGACGCCCTAGGCAAGGTCGCAAACCAAACCAACCTCGCCATGAAAGCGGCCAGCGGCCTCGCCTGCTACGGCCACCTGACCTCGCAGCAGAACTACACCGACGCAGGCAAATCCATCGCTGACGCCCTCTACAACGGCCGCCTCGGCACAGACCCCAACGGAACCTACTTCACCACCCAGTACGACAACGACTCCTGGTTCCTCGCGTACAACCACTACGCGGACGTTTTATTCTCCTTTGACCTCTTCCCCGAAGAAGCATATAACGCCACCACAGCCTTTTACCCCACAGTCCGCAAACCAGCTGGCGTAGCCCTCGACGCTAACCTCGACTGGGGCCAAACTAACTGGCAGGGCTTCGTGGCGGCAACGGTCACCGATGAAGCAAGGGACATGTTCATCTCCGATATCCATGCCTATATCGCTAATGGTCTCAACGATGTACCCTTCTCGGACCGTTACTGGGTGCAAGATAGTACGACTGGTGAGGCCGGTGAGTACTTTGCGTTTCGGGCGAGGCCAGCACTGGGAAGTCATTTTGCGTTGATGGCGCTGCAGGGGGCGGATCAGTGGGTGGGTTGATTCAGTTGCTTAATGGGTTTGGTAAGTATATATATACATTGCATTTTGGGCGTATTGTACATAGGTTAGATTAAGTTTAGATTTGAAATTAGAGAGCACATGTCGGGGTTGATTAATGAGTTATCCCTCGCTAGGGCTATGAATAACTTGCAGGAATATTTGCATCTTTTGCGCGACTAAGTGCATGCATATATATATTGATGGTAATGTTCGCATAAATAGGGATGGGGTTTCACAAACACCTTCTAACATCAACTGAAGACATAAATGATTGAAGTATGCACAATGTACATGGACTCTAGTACTACTAGTACTAGTAGTCTAGTAGTTATATATAGTCAGCGATTACGTATATTTGTCTACGACGATTCGTTACCATGCTGTAACTATACTGTAATGAATGTTCCTTTTGTGATGTCAATACTTACTAAAATTGCCTTCCGAACATATATATAGCATGTAGTATAAATATAATACACCACAATCCAGCTTGTCAGCGCTACTACTACAGAGATACTACGTACTAGAAGTAACTAAATATACACCTACTTATTTGCAGAAGAAGTGACGGGCTGAGCTCAATGTTCTATGCAGCGGGTTGGGTCATTATCTAGGTCACATGGTAGACAGTGGTTTCTAGGGAGATGATGCCGGGGGCAATGGATAATTGCTGGGTCACGTCACAGTTAGCAAGTGGTGTTTATAGTTGCCAAGTCGATAAAAAGTGGTCTATTGCCTGACATATGACGTTTTTGATTGAGAGCAGAATTGTGATGCAGGTTCTGTCATTTGGATAACCTGAAGTTGCAGCTTACACGTCAATATCAATATGCTACGTATTCAGGAAGACGTGTGCGGATGGTAGGAATGTTGAGACGTGATAGGTTTATGCTGCTGTTCAACATAGCTGGCTGATAAGAGTTTTCTGGTTGGTGAGTGGATGACCTGTGCTGTGATTGTTGAGCACGGCCTGCATTTGAAGTGCAATCCTAGCATGCTGTCAGGTAAGCAATGTAATAGCAAGTTTAGTAGTGCGGTGTCATGTGAGAAAATCTACGCATCAGAAATCTCTTTGCAGCTTGTGGATATCTCTGGTCCTACTGGGCGATTATACTTCCAACCCCAAATCAACTGAGCAACTGCCGAGTTTCCGGTTGGATTTGAAATAGGGCGAATCTGGAGGCTGTCCATAACGCAGCAAACTGTGTAGAGTATTCCGTCAGCGGAGGCATCGGATGCCGACGTACAATCTCCCCAAGGACGAACGTGTCGTGCCGTCGACATTGGCGACATTTTCTGTCCGGTCTTCAGACAGACCGGAACCCACTATGGGCAAAGCGTCATCTCAACCCATCACGGCGACTCCGTATGCTGTGCCAGTCGAGAAACAAACGTAGTGACCCCCAAGTCGCACACTCTGTACACATCTGGCTCTTCGGTTCGGCGTATCTCGGGCCCAGCTGACCCAAGTGGTCTGACGAAAATTCCAACATGTCCACTCTCTAACCGAAGTATTCCCAGGATTCGGGCCAATCAATTTGCTGATGTTTTGTCAAGCGCCCAAGCATCCCATCCTAGGCGCTGCAACTGTGGGCTCGAAATGGTGCTAAGCCATCGAGCATGGAACAAGCGTCCCGGATGGGCAGCCAGGTCCAACAAGTTCATGGCACCATGCCCCGTTGTTGGTCATGCAGAGTGGCCAGTTCGTTTAACATCGAGTGGTCCAAGATAACAGACAAGTTGCGGGATGGAGAGGATTCATATAGAAGCAAGGTCTGCATTTTCCCAGTCGGGAATGACGATGACGTCTTGCAGGAAGAGAAGGATTTGCGGAGACGGTGTATCTGATGTGCTGGCTAATCAGCAGCACCAGCTCACCGGTATGGTCCAATCCGATATCCAACGCGCGCGACTTTTTGCTAGCGCCATGCCTATTCGAGTCAAAGCGGCCGACCCTCAGGCGCATCTGGGCGCATGGAGAATCCTACCAGAAGATTCAGTGAAGAGGTCTGTGATCTGAAATCCACCCATGGCTTAAGCCAGGCCCGCTGTTTGAGGGCCTTGGCCCCAACAGCGGTCGTTTCTTCTGATCCAACCTAGATTAGCCCGTTGGCGCGGTTAGGGTGAATCCGTTCTCCCGGCGAAAATCAGATGGACCCACTGGCCGCCTTTATGATCGCGGTACCAACGGTGAGGCCGGTTACCTCCGCCGGCCGAGATGTAGATGGGACTAATATAGTGGTATCGCGATTCTAGCTAGCCTGGTCTATTCCAGCTGGAGCTTGAGGATTACTCACACGCGCGATATGGCGCAAAAGCGCCGGGCGGAACGGTCGGGCTTTTAGTCCGAGGTATGGCTAGCTGTAGGATGCATGCACCTCGCACTGTGGGCTGAGCTTGATCATTGGGCAGCGAGGGCAACGTCACGGACGATTGGTGGGATGCCTATGTGTGATGCTGCTGGGAAGGCGTGGGAAGCGTGGGCGTGGGTGTGGGAGAGGCTGCGGAAGAGGCTTTGTCGCAGCCGGGGTCCATCATCCACGGAAAGTTACGCCATGGTGCCACCGTGCTCATTCCATCGAGTTTCTTTGAAAGAGCAAAAAGACAAGCGGGAAGATCAGTAACTCCTCCGTGACCGGCAACGGCTCGCCCCTCTTAAGCGGGGTATTATTTCTTGATGGATTGACAGATTCAGAATGGTCGTGATCGAACCATAGCTAGCTAGCTATGAGAAGATTGGAGTTTTGGCTGACATCATTGGGTCAAGCGTCTCATGATTCCGGAACCGAAGGCGATATTCGGAGATGTGAGACACGGATGCCATGCAACAGAGACACAACGTGGATGGAGAAGAAGGAGGGATTGAGACACTAGCTGTCTAGTGAAGGTAGTAGTGTAGGTGTACAGTTGTAGCTACAAAGTACTAACAACAGTCCAATGGTGAGTAACGAACCATCGAATCAGGCCTGAGGCAGCCCCGGGCGGCGGGAGAGTCACGGGCCCGCACCCCTTATGCCAGATCCGGCAAGGCGGGAAGATAGCAGGCCAATGAGAAGACCGATAAGCCCCCAAGAATCTGAGTTACCCAAAACAGCAAAAGCAGGGTTCATGGAGGCCTAGCACTAAGCCACGATAGGCAAAGGGCCAGGAGCCGAAGATGGGGATTTGACTTTTAGGTTTTTTGGCTGCAAGTGGATGTGGTGTGGATCCCGGCTTTGTCCCAAGACGGCATGACGAGAGAGATTCATTGCTGGCTTGTCGGGGTTTAAGCATCAATTTTTTTTTTCTTGTTCTTGTCTTTCCCCCCCCCCGCCTCTATGTCCATCCCTCCATCTCTAGTATTCTCCATTCGGGAACGGATGTCCATCAGTTCCGGGATGGACCGGTGCTGCTTATTCAGTTTCGGGGGAAGATCTGGGATAAAGTACACTTTAGTTCCATTAATAGTCAGTAGATTATTGTAGGATAAACGGGGGGGATGCTTCAGGGGGTGTGACTGCTTATTCCTGATTGGGTCAATTGGGCTGGTGGCCGGTGGGGCATGTCAAGGATGGGGGAAGAAAAGCACACCACAAAATCCGACTAAATCAGTACTAGTGAGTTGTTGGTATTAGATAGTAAGTAATATCTAGTAGTGAACAGTTAACCCTCTTTTTCCTTTTTCTCTCTCGTTTTCCATTCCCAGGTGGAAGATCTCAGACGGTATACCATGTAGAGTAGGATGAACACTGGCCATGCATGGTACTTGCTTAGTTTTATTTCTTTTTTTAAACCAAGAACTGTACAGTGGTAAATCTTTAATAAATGATCATCCTCTCAAGATGGCAAGTCATCAGCGAGCTGGGTCATGACAGACAAGAGATAGAAAGAAAGAGGCAACGATGATCCAGGGTTCAGTACACCGCGACCCAAGATGACCAAGATGACCATTTGCCCATTCGACCGCATGATGCATCATCCTGTCTCTTGTCTCTTTCCCTTCTGTTGCTACGGCGGTTGGGGCGCCGAGCCCTTCGTAGCGCTGCATTAAACACCACAAATCCTTTTTTTTTCTGCCCGCATTTACTGGTTTCGTCTTTTGGGGAAGGCCAGAGCCATCCAGTTCCATCCAATCCATGCCATCGGGGATTCGCGCTCTTACTGCCTCCGTGCAAAGACAACGGAAGTGGGGCAGCGATCTATCGGCTAGCTTTGGACAACTTTGGAATTATTGTTGGAAAAGTGCTTTGGTGGTGGAGGGAAAAAGTGGGTTGTGGAATTGAAGGTGGTCTCGATGAGCGGGTTTTGGAACCTTCTCCCGGAAAAGAGGCCAAAACCTCTTTAGTCTCTCTCCTTCTCTCTCTCCCTCCCTCTCCAAAAAAGCATGGGGAGTCGGTCGTTTGTTTGGATATTAAATCTCATGGATCTCCAACTATCCACCCCGGCCAAGAAGGTGTTGTTGAAAGTTGAGCTGTAACAGTTGGAGGGGATTACGGCTTCTTGCTTGTTTGATTTAGGGATTGTTTTCCATATTAATTTTCCCTTCTTTTTACACTTCCTATGAAACATCCCCCCTCCTCCCTTCCATCCTTGACGCTTCTGCTTCCACCTTGCGCCTGCTGGGAAACCTCCCCCCCCTCCCTCCCTTCAACCCTCCCCAGCATCTTCTGCTCCTTCACCCAGTACCTGCAAAGAAGGAACAAAAGAACACGACAGGGAAAGATAATAATACAATCCCCAAGGAAGAAAAGTCCCCAGCAATGCCTGCACGGCGCACCTACAGAGCCCCGGCGCGGAATGGCTGTTTTGAGTGCAGGAACCGGCGAATCAAGGTAGGTGCTCTTGGGGTTTTAGTCCCGGTGAAGCTTAACTTAAGTTGCCTGGCCTGGCCTGCTATTTTCTTGGTTGTTTGGTCCACTAAAGTTTCCATCCTTTTTCCCTTCTTCTACTGCTGCTATTCTTCTTCTTACATTTTCCCTCTTTTTTTAATTTTCTCTCTTCTATTATTTTCCCCCTCTCCCTTCCCCCAATTCCCTCCTCCCCCATCATTGCCTGGGTGCCTGGATGCCTGAATGATGCAGTGATCCCTTTCCCTTTCCTGCCTCCTTCCTCCACTCCTCCCTCCTAGTACTAGATATGTACCTATCAGTGGAGCTTTATCTGCTTGTTTGATTACTGCTGTGGACCGGGACCTTTGCTACTTTTTTGTTCCCACCACCACCACTATTACCCCCCTCCCCTGAATTATTACACCACACCACTTTTCTGTGGTTCTTCAAATCGGGACTGGTAGTCCTGTGTCGCCCTCATAGATGCTAATCGAACCGGGATGCAGTGCCCCAACGAACACCCCCAGTGCTCCCATTGCACCAGCGACAACATAATATGTCAATATATTCCCTCCTCCACCTCCTTGGTCTGGCCCAGGGTCAAGTCTCGCTCCACCACCCCGACCCTTCCCCCATCCCGCACCGCCTCCCCTTCCCACGTGAACCCCAGGATTTTCGCTGAATACCGCGTCGTCATGGACCCCGTTGCCCCTTCCACTCCCACGGGGGATCTGAACATTCAAGACCTCGAGTTGATGATGCAATGGTGCACAACCACATACCGCTCGGTCTCGCGAAATACCTCGGTAGAAGGAATCTGGCAGGGCGTAGTGCCAAGGGAAGCCATGCGCCACCCATTCTTGATGCACGGCATCTTGGCTCTCTCCGCCCTGGATCTGGGCTTCAACTGCCCCTCCGGTCCGCCCAAAGACTATTACATCCGAACCGCCCAGGCACACCAGTCCCGGGCTGTGACCGGTCTCAGCAAGATCGCGGGACGTCTGGATCAATCCAACTGCAATGCCGCTTTTGCTCTGTCCAGTATCATGGTGGTCTTTTCCTTCGCCCTCCCTCGGACGACGAACAAACTCGGGGACGTCCTGAATGAGCTTCTCAACATATTCCGGTTCACACGCGGGTCGGTGGACGTCCAAGGAGGAATTATCAATTGGGTCGCGGATGGCGAGTTCAGCCCGCTTCTCGAGTGCGACACCTCGCAGCCAACCATGCCCGACACGTCTCGGCTGGCCATCATGTCGCTGACACGAATGAACGCGGACCTAGCCAGCCGCGATCCCACCCATGATAAGGACACGTATGACACGACGATCCGGTACCTGAGCTACTCGCTGGACAAGCTGGCCCGGGGCGGAGAAACCATGATTATTGCCTTCCAGTGGATCTTCCAGATCCCGCCGCGATACTTGGATTTGCTGCAGCAGAGACAGCCCTTTGCGTTAGCCATCTTGGCCCATTACGCGGTGATTATCCACTCGTTGCGAGGACATTGGTGGATGGGCGAGTGGGGAGCGCGACTGATCCGGGAGATCGGCCAGCGCCTGGGTGCAGACTGGAAAGACTCAATCAGTTGGGTGGTGGACGCGACAGGATGCTATATTCCTCCAGTCTGAGACGGTTCATGGACGAGATGTATAAGTACCTATTTTTTTTCCATTCTCCAGTGCGCGTTATTCCTTTCAAACACCGAATATGGATGCATCTGCGCGCTGGAGAGTACATTGTGTGGCCACCATGACCATCCTTGAGAGACGCGTGCAGCGTGCACGCTGCCCGTCGACATACCTTAAAGCAGGCGGGAACACCCCTGCCATCCGTGGGCCAGGCTCTACCATGAGTGACCTACACAGAATTCATGCAGTCTTGAAGAAGAGGGAGTCATGCAGTGAACTGTAATAGAAAGAAGACCAGGACACGACGGGAAGTGACATTTGGGGAGGCCGACCGGGAATAAGCACTAAGAGCGGAGCGGAGTGAACACCACAACGAAGAAAGACAAATGCGACCAACTAGTGGAATCTAGTTGGTTAGTCGATGGACATGAAGGAGAGGAGATCCGACCGCCAATCACTCGACAGCTCAAACTGAACCAGGGTGCTGGACATCTACACCACCTACAACTATCTATGGCATGATCGCATGGGACACATACTCACTTGGCATGAGATGGATGATACCTCATAAGCAACATACGGAGTACTTGATTGGTATTGCATTTTTATTTCAGAGCAAGCTATGCATACATACATTTTATTCGGATTATAGATTCATACATGATCTACACTATTTACCTCGGCAATAGACAGAATTAGCAGAACCCAAGTAATAATAATAATAATACCCCTAGTAATAACCACTAAAGAAACAAGGCAAGAAAAAGCAATATGCAGCCCTCCCCATAGATAAGCCCCCGCGATTTCATTGGAGATCTCACTACTAGTAACAATAGTGCCAACAACCACACTACAAAAGGGCTCCGGTGTGCCCTGCCCAACCTTTGCAATAGAAAATGAATGAATGGAAATGAGATCGAATGGTTATAATACTGAAGACACATATTATACTTTGAAAATTAATAACAATACCCCCAGTCCAAACGCAACAGCAATCACAAATATGAAATGAAATGAAATGAAACGACAAAATCCGACCCTCGCGCCGTTCTTTTTCCCCACGTCCGGAGTTCTTTACTACATGGGTATTGTTCAAAAAACACAAAAACAGATTCAGATCGAATGGGAGGGAATATGATGGGAAGAAATGATAAGGAAGGGATCTCTCCATCTGAGGGGATGGGTATAGAGATGGAGAGATAGGTAGGTGGGTAGGTAAGTGGTGTCGAGCACTACCTGCACCTGCACACTTATCTGCTTGGGTATTGTTGGGAGCAGGTAATGCAGGTATCGGTCGGTCGTCAGTCAGTCAGTCGAAATATAGATAGATGGGATGCTCTCATCCCATCCATCTCAGAAGTCCGGTTCAGTTCAGTCCAGTCCGGTCCAGTCAAGAGAGAGGAGCGGAAACACAAGCACACACATATGGTGCAACAATAATCACACGTTTGGAGAAGAGTCAAAGGCAGAAAAGCACAGCGCAGTCAGAGCAGGGGAAGAAAGAAAGAGAGTGGTAAGTTAGCGTGAGCGACAGACAGCAGCTCACTCTCCCTCACTCACTATCTCTTCCCATACCTCACCACGCCATGCCATACATTGCCATGCCATATCTGCCAGCAGAAATAACTGACAGAAATGACATCCCAGCAATAAGTCCAACCTCATCCTCAACTCCAAACATGTGCTAGTCAACTGGACGGATTCCGTTCTTCACCACCCCCACCACCAGCACCGGTACCCTCACCAGCGACACTGGCGGTCTCAGCATCCTTCCTGCGATCCTTCGATTGCGTGCGCACACGCCTCAACTGCTCCTCTTCCTGTTCGCGCACGCGCTTCTCTTCTTCCGCGGAAGGGATATATGCGTTTGCAGCGCCGCCTACAATTATTACAACCCATTGATTAGCTCATTGTTTGAGAAGACACGACCACGGACGAAGGGGTAGTATAGGAGGTATAGGGGAGATTACCTCGGCCCATAAAGTGCGGCGCTTCTTCCACGCGCAATGGGGGCGACTCCACATCCTGCATTTCTCGGGCTAATTCGGGGTGTTCCGGATCATTGTGCATCATGTTACCGGAGCCGCCGCGACCGGTGGTGAAGATGTCTTGTTTGATGGTGGGGGTGACGAGGTCCTTTGGGGTGGTGCGGGATTCATTGTGGCCGGAGAAGATGTTGCCTGTTGGGGGGGGAACAATATCGCGTTAGATGAGGTGATATTGTGTCTTTTAAAGAAAGGGATACAGAGAGAGAGAGAGAGAGAGAGAGAGAGAGAGAGAGAGAGACAGAGGGAGAGATAGTGCTAAACATACCTGCGCCGCCGCGGCCGTGGGAGATATTTCTAGCGCCGCCCATTGTTGCCGAACAGGGAGGGAGTGGAGGGGAAGGGGAGGGCGGAGAGAGAATGCGATCGGGAAAGTGGATGATCAGAGTAAGTAGTAAGGGAAGTATGGGATGCGATTGATTGCGAAGGCGCAACAACGCAAAGGCGAACTCTCAATCAAGAGATTGAAGGAGAAGATGAGAAGATGATTTGAAGAGGAGTGGGAAGGGAAAGCAAGCACGCAATAGCTAACCCAGCAATGATCAACACAAAGAGAGAGAGAGAGAGAGAGAGAGAGCTGAGGAGCCGCCAAAGTGGCAAAGGCCGCGAGCGAGAAGAAAGACTGAGTGGAAAGAAAAAAAGACTGAACGAGCAGCCAAGACTTTGATTTTGATCAAATGACGTCCTGCTTCTGGGGCCGAATGACCGAGACAGTTTTTTTTCTTCTCTTCCATCCCTCTTCTTCTAATTTGGTTTTCTCGAGTGCCTCTACATTTCATCTTTCATTCTTCTATACCTCAATTCTTCGTTCTTCCATCAATTTAATTCTCTTTCTAGGGCCCTACCTTGAAGACTAAGTTCATCCCTCTCCCTCTTACCTCATTCAAGGACGCCAACCATGCCTGAAAGTGGAAACTTTTTAATCTAACTTGACCCCACTTTTTCCCTTTATTATACTATCATACTACTATATTACCTTGGATTATGATTTTCCTTTAAATTCATTCCAGAACTTTTTGCCGACTGATGGAAACCGAGTGGAAAATTCTTCCTAGTTGTTCTTTTGGATACTAGTATATTTTTAGTCGATTAATTGTATTACTATGTACTACTGTTGTTGGACAGTAAGTAGGTTTAGGATTTCCCCGCAGGAAGGTTATCTCTATTATCTTTCCTTGCTGGAATTTCGGTATTTGACAGATTAGGATTATAGCTATGAGATAGTTTAGTGAAGCAATGTGTATCAAGCAATGGGAAGTGGGGAAACCGCATTACTTATATATTGGTTAGAGAGTATGCTTTCCCTGTGTGAATATCTACTATTCCTCAAGGCTGCTGCTCAGAATTGTAGCAAGGGGATGCATGTACAGTCATCCTGCAAGTATAGTAATTCTATTATTCACAAACCAAAGAAACCATTATGTATATATACACACCATAAACATTAATCCAGTCATGCGTGTTCATAAACCAGTGCATCCCATCCATGCCATGCGTTGCTGCATACAGCGTATATAATCATGCCGAACCGTCCATCTGGAATAATCGGTCCATGTCCATTTCGTACGCCTGCTCAAATCCCATACTCCAGACCCCATGCGCGCCCTTGACGCGATACGGCCCCTCCCATTTCCACGACTTCTTCTTCTCCTTGTACGAAACTGCTCCAACGTGCTGCATCTGCGACGGGGAGATGGCCAGTCGGTCCAGCTCGGCCCGCCCCGCCTGCATCTCGATCACGCTGTCCACCGCCTTGGTGGGGATCACGTCCTCCATGTGCTCGAAGTACTCCAGGAGGGCTGGGACGTTCTCGCGATTGAAGAGAAGGGCCTGCGAGCAGCAGCCGTGCGCATTCATCACGTGCACCCCATCCTGCATCGGGTACCAGGTAACCCGACCAGCCAGGAAGAAGAGGGTGATCAGTAGCGGCACGCAGAAGAAGCAGACTACCAGCAGGAACGAGTTGGTGAGGATGCCCTGGGTAGCGCGGATCTTCCGCCGAGTGTACATGCCTGCACTGGCGCAGAGGGAGACGAGCAGCACACTCCAGGACAGGTAGATGGGCCAATTCTCCGAGTTCCAGCCGAGGAACTTCTCCGTGTAGAAGAGCCGCAGGTATAGCCAGTCTTTGATCGTATCGTGTCGGCGCCAGTCCTCTACCTGCTGGACGCTGCGCATGGTGTCCTCGTACCAATTGCGCTGGGCCACCACGTCGTCCTCCAGCATGATGATCCACGGCGCGTCGGTCATGTCGTAGCATGCCTGTAGCCCGAGCCGGTAGTCGATCAGAGACTTCTTCTTTATGTTATTCTTCTTCTCCAAGTTCATAATGATATACCCGGGTGCGTCGACATCGTCGTAGGTGAGTACGTGGTCAACGACATTCGATAACCATGTCTGATTGTAATCCGGGTGATCGGAGGGTTTGCTCAGAGCGAAGAGCACTTGGACGGTCAGCGCCGCTCGCTGCTCGGGTGAGAGGGTATCAAGAATCGAAGCAACGGTTGTGTCGAGGTCCTGCTGCAGGGGACGCTTCACGGTAACGATGCCGACACAGGCGGTCTTCTCCCGTGGCGGGCTGACATGGGAGACGGGACGGGGCGGGACATTGTCGGAACGGTTGAAGGCAGACAGCCACTCCAGCGATTCGTGGATCCGTTGGAGACTGTATCCCGGGCGATAGCCTTCGGTAGGCTGGAAGAAGAACGAGCCTGGGTCACGGGCGGACCGAAAGTGGCAGATGATGATAAGGAAGAAAAAAAGGATGGCGTAAGAGGACAGAAGCAGCCTCTGCTTTCTGTTAAAGTGATTGAAAGCCATCGGTCACATACTGGTTGGCAGACGATCAGGAGGAAACGAACGGAGGAGAGGATGGAGGGGAGAGAGGGAAGGAAAGGAAAAGAGGGAAAAGGAAAACAAAAGGCAGGACCGGATTGCGACAGCAGATAAGCCAGCAGCGGACTAGCAAGAGTTAGCTTGGAGCCATGTTGATGAGACTTGCTGCTTTTGAAGCCCTGGGCCCTCAGGGTCTGCCCATCGCTTAGTTTGCTCTAGTCATTTGCTGGCCAGCTGATAGTCCGGCCGCTCTTTCGTTTATCGGGCCAGTGGAGCGGTGGTCAAAACCCTTCGAGTTGACCCACGCCCGAATAGCCAAGTTTTGGGATCGCGTTGGCCCATTGGCCGATCACGCGGTGGGCGCCAGGGCTGAGCGCATGCTGCGTAAGGCATTATCCGAGTAGGGATTCGATAATAGGTGCAGGGTTGGGAATAGCGTCAACAGCCATTGTGGGTTTTCCCGAGGGTCAATTGGCTGAGAGAGGGGGAGAGAGAGACAGGATGACGATAAGAATAGCTCGGATTGCTTGCTTGGTTCGTTGCTTTGCTTCACTTGCTGGATTGTCTCGGAGCAAAAGTGAGAGGGAAATTCCATCCCGCGCGGGCTAAAAAAAGCCTGCCCAGAAAAAGCTTAGCCCCAAACGGTGTCCGCCGCCAGAAGAAGAAGAAGATGAGCATTGAGCAGACAAGAACATTGTAGAATAAACATCAAAGTGGGGGAAATAATTGACAGATTTCCTTGCATACTCCGAGCAGTCTCATCATGACACAATCAACAGGGCAGTGCCGATGAAACAATTGATTTAGTGTGATGGCGAAGTGGTTTTAGCACCGCTCATTGTCTCAATTATCTTGGTTTTGGATGGAGTCAGTTCTCGTATTGAACCCACTTCAGTGTTGTGCATCCATCACTATCCTGCACTCTCAATTATCGTGTCCAACCTGCAGACTCGATCACAATAAGATTCTTGACCTGTCAAGTTCGTTAAGTAATTTGCTGGTCCAAGCTAGGAGGTCAGTGTGACAGCCGGTCACATGACCATAAATAATAGTGCATGTAAGCTGATGAAGTGATGTGCGTTCTGAGTCTGTTAACTCAGAATTTTAGATAGCCTAGTTGAAGGAGCGGATTGTGACACTACTGCATCTCATCCTGTCAGTCATCTCCTTCCACTTGTGTCCTACACCTAACCTGCAATATTTATGTCTACGGTTCACTCATGTTCCATGCTGTTGTTTTCTTCTTTTAGCTATTTTATATCATTACTATCATATTTACTATTCTTGGCACTGCAGTTTTTCTTAGGATGTCTAGCATGTTATATACGTAGTAGTATACTTCATAGTATTAGAATACTATCTCATTAAGAGGATTATTCATTGTAGTTATTCTCTTGAATTAAGAACAGCCGCTAGCCCGCATCTTATTCTGAACCCTTTCACGACTTAACGGAATACTGGTCCTTCCCCACAAGACATTCGGCCTCGTTGAGGTACTTGGAAAACGAGGCGGCGTCCTTTCTGAAGACCTTGCTGCCCTGCCAGTCCCAGTCGCCAATAACGTACTGGGCATTACGTGCCCGGGACAGAATCACATTGGTCTGCTTCGTCGAGTGGAGGAACTTTCTTAAATGCGCCGGTCAACTGACTGACTCATTACAGCAGCACCTGCTACGCGAGTCTACTGCGCGAGTCGGCACTAGGATGGCCAACTTGGCCAATCCCACCGACCCAGCGCAGAGGACTTGCGTAACAAACATAGTCACTGCAGCAATTGTTCGCGTTTTGCCTGTACCAGGAGGACCAAACACAAGAGATAGAGTGGGTAAGCAACTGGATAGTTGCCTGCCCCAGTTTGGGCGCTATTGGGCCTCCAATCTTTTGGCACAAGGGATTTGAGATCCGGGGGAGCCGATTCCCCTGGATCATGGGTATTTACCCGAGGAGTATTGGGAAGGAAAATCGAGGTTAACGAAAGTTTTGGACCATTACCAAAGGAGATGGCCACTTCCTGCTTCGTACAATCACGGCAATCGTCGTCAAAACTCTCATCGCCCCAGTATTCTTCCAGAGCTCTGGTAGCTTTTTGCATTTCGACCTGAAGCATATGGTTGGCCACAATAAAAATCCTCACGTCATCTTCATCAACTTGCTTGACAGCCCTAACGTCAACGTTGTTAAGAAGGACTGCATGCACAGGAGCATCGATTAAGGTGGTCCACTTGGCCGAATTCTCTGTCACTGAGGCCATGGAGCCTTTCTGAGGCCCACTCTGGCCAGGAATCTTATAGCTCTTAGTCTTATTCCTCAACGTCCTCGTCGGTGGCCTCGGCCTGTAGCCAATCGGGGTTGGGGGGGTCAAGTTCTTCATCGGTTGCATCGGCGGCACCACTAAGAGCAAGAACTCGACGGAGAGCCCATTGCATATTGAGCAGCTCTATCGATGGGAGGGGATGGCCGACTAAGAACGTCTCTGGAGCGCAGGGCTTTCTCGGTGTTAATATTGAATAGCTTTGCATTGAGTTTGCCTTCCACCTTAATCGAGGACAGGCAGCCATCAGGGAAAGGACACGGGACTTCTCTGGACGACATAGCGTCTGAGTCTGATGTCCGACATAGACGGACAGCTGGGCAATGATTTTGCGCCGCTCTGGGTCGAGGAGCTCGTCTGCAGGTCCCCTGGAGGACAATTTGTCTTGCGTGGAGGCACGAGTGGTGCGTTTACTGGTGTTGGGCGTAAGTGTCGACATCACAACAAAACTGGCACCAGCTTTTGCTGGATACCGCGAGGAAGTTCAAGCAAAAGGGCCAAACGGGTGTGGCTTCGACGACAGGAGGCTAATTGGGGCGAAGTCTGGTAAGGAAAGGGCAGGTGGCAGGAAGAAGGAAAGGTGGCCAGGAAACAGCCATGGAGGAGTGATGGGAAAGGAACATCATATTAGGCAAATCTATTGTCATGCCTACCTACTGTAGGATACGTAAGAAGGTTGTATTCACTTGTAGTTCCTATTCCGGGTGTACTCAAGTGTCGGATCCATCCGAATCGACGTCGGCTTTGCGTTTGGGATCGGTCTTAGCTTTGGCTTTAGGCTTTGTCATTAGTTCGACGTTCTTTTTCGAATTTGGGTGTAGACAATGGAGATTGCCTTATGCAGAGAGCACCCATATGTTCGAATTCTACCTTTGAATAATCACCTAAACCTACTTTACTTGGGTTTCCCTTCCTCGCCATAGTACCTTTCCACTTCGCCTTTCCACTCCATTTTCACCTCACCTCTTCATTCCACAACTCTACGCCCTTCCAACCGTCACCTTGACCGACATCCTCTCTCCAGAGTCGTGGGTCAGGCTTTAGTTCACGAGGGTGCATACCTCGGCATCACGGGGGACCGGATTACAACATCCGTCAACTCTATCTGCAGATTGGTTAAGGATGATTACAATATCTGATGCATCTGACAGCCACAGCTGCCCTAGATATTTTATAGTAAATTGACACTGTTTTGAACACAGTATTGAATCTCATGTTAGAACCAACAACTCATCTCCCAGAACTGCGGGGTAAACTCACCAACATCCACGGAGTAATACCCGGACCTCGGCGCCATCATCCATCCTCCATCACCTGCATACTTCCATAGCGTTTAGTAAACATACTCTGATAACCGAGCAATTGACCATACACCAAATAAATCAGAGTATATAAAGCAAGATAGCAAGACAAGGTGAATGCTCAATAAGCAGTGTCATCACATCAATCACCTCCAATCATCACCATCCCCTCATCAATCATCCCAATCCATCAACATCCTAACTTACTATCATCATGTCCATCACCCTCCCCCCATCCTACGAATCCCACCCAACATCCCACATCAAACTCTCCCACCACCCACCCAACACCCCATCCCCAACCCCCGTCATCATCATCACTCTCAACCGGCCCGACAAACGCAATGCCTTCACCTCCACCATGGCCCAAGAGCTCGAATGGGCCTTCACCACCCTGGACCGCGATCCCCGCGTGAAAGTAATCATCCTGACCGGTAGCGGAGATACATTCTGCGCTGGAGCAGATCTCGAAATTGGATTTAGTGTAGGCGAGAAGGGGAAGGAGAAGTTGAACTTGCGTGATTATCGCGATAGGTGGGATCATACCATACACCCCCCATATACTACTATCTATAGTACTACATCATAGCTAACTATAATTGAATCTATAAATAAACAGCGGCGGCCGCGTCGCCCTCTCCATCCACCGATGCCGCAAGCCCACCATCGCTGCAATGCAAGGCTCCGCCGTAGGAGTCGGTATGACCATGACTCTTCCTGCTGCTATTCGGTATGTTCCCCCTCTTCCCAGCTCCATACAATCCCTAACAATATACTAACTACTATGGTGTATAGAATCGCCCACTCCCCCAGCAAATACGGCTTCGTCTTCGCCCGCCGCGGCATAACCATGGAATCCTGCTCTAGCTACCTCCTCCCCCGACTAATCGGGTACTCGCGAGCCATGTACCTCGTCTCCACGGGGGCAGTGTACCCGCCCACGTCACCGCACTTCGGGGGTCTCTTTGCCGAGACATTTCCCACGAAGGAAGGGGTCGTGAAGCGGGCGGTGGAGTTGGCGAGTGAGATGGCCCAGCTGGTGAGTCCGATGGCTGGGGCGTTGAATCGTGCGTTGATGTGGAGGGCGCCGGCGAGTGTCGAGGAGGCGCATTTGGTTGAGTCGAGGGTTTTGGGTCATATGTTTGCTTCTGAGTAAGTTTTTCTTTCTTTTTTGGATCTTTTTCTTTTGGTGGTGATTGGTGGGTGCTGACGAGAGGATGGTGTAGGGATCAGAAGGAGGGTGTTGGGGCATTCTTTGAGAAGAGGAAGCCCGAGTTCAAGTGTGATTTGGATGTGGATGGGCCGGGGAATTATCCCTGGTGGGCGGAGGTGGATATTGATCCGAGGAGGGAGGTTGAGAATAAGTCGAAGCTGTAAGAGTGGAAGACTAGGATGTAGATATAGCGAAGAAGTGAACATATTTAAATAATCATTTTAAATCGCTCACTGATATGAATATTCGTACAAACAGGAGAATAAAGAGAACTTAATCACAGTTCTCAAGAATGCCATAGTAACAACCACTCAAAAGTAAAAAGGCATCCCATGCAAAACAGAACCACTAAACTAACTTTAAACAATGAAATGACGTCTCTTGCGGTTATACGCCCGCTGATCCTTCAACCACTGGCGATAACCCTGCACACTACCGATCTTCTCACCATAGTAATCCGGAACAGGGTTGGCAATGGAGTTAGACGATGGGTCGACACGGAAACGTCTAATACGGTCGAAGAATTCCTTCTCTTTCTACACAACAATCCATTATCAGCATTCAAACTTCACTAATAAACTTAAACAAGCAACAAGGAAGGAAACTTACCACCATAACAGCAGGCTTATATCTCCGATAAACCAACCCCCAAACAGCATTCCCCACAAACGGACCAACAAGCCAACCCGCCGCACCACACGCCGCCGTCGCCATACCCAGCACCACAAACGGATCCAGACCCATGACCTGCGCGCCGAGGGACTCCAGATCCTGCGTCGAGAGAACCTGCACACCAATGACCGTGGTGAACAGGGAGCTCACGATCGACGAGGCAAGCGAGTACCGGCGGCGGCTGGCGCGGAGCTTGAAGAACGAGTCCCAGTCGAGACGGACGGCCTCGCTTTTGGCAGCGGCGGCGGCGGAGGAGTTGGCGCGGCGGAGGACCAGAGAGGTGGGGAGCTGCGTTGTCGTCGAGGGACGCAGAGCTGTGGTGGTCTTCAGGGTCTGAGTGCTGCGGACTCGCATGGAGGAGGTGTTGGTGCTTGCGGTCCGGGCTTGAGTGAGCGCTTGATACAACGGGTTGGTGCAGCTGCTGGGGTGGGCGAAGGGGCCCAGCGTCTTGGATGTGAGGCGTCCGCTCAGCATGGCGGTACGCATCCCGCTGATCGAGGGGGCGTGCATGGTGGATGGATGTTGGGTTGCAAGTGGTAGGTTGTTGTGGTGATGGTGGTTTGATTGATTCGTTCTGAAGTTCGGCGGGTGAAGCTGGTGATTATGTAAGCGGTCTGAGGCATGACCTCATTGGGAGATGCCGCGGTAAACATGGACTATACAGGGGCAGTGCTTGTTTGGAGTGATAAGTGTGCTCAATGGCCGCAATTGCCTTGGATGTAGTTTGGGTAATATGTTAGATTTATTTGGGTGGATTGTAGCAGTTTCGGTAGGATTTATCTGAGGATCTTGGGCTCTTGAAAAGAAGACTCGATCGGGAAGTAACATGCTAGACAAGATGACTGATCAAGCATAGCAGTACAGAGTATATCTACTGCTCTCGGTTTTTACCAAGCACTACGACGGCTAATAGGTAGTTTGCCTGTACAGCATAATATGGCATGGACTACTCTATATTCCAACGTTCAAGGCATTGCCAAAGTCTTTGAGCAAATCAACAACGCCGTGAAGCGGATAAAAGATTTGCATGTCAGGATTAGGTGTACAAATGATTATCCCGCCATGTTGCATTTCCATCACCAAGCCAATTGGTGGTGCGATGTAAAAGAGAAATCTGCCTGGTTGTGATCGGTAGATCTGGGAGTGAAATAGGGGCCGAAATGAAGATTGCAATGTTGACATTGACTTAGAAGCGTATTGAGACGAAGCGTATTGAGACTGTTACCAGGACCAGGGGATCAGGGTAGTTTTCAGAATGAAGAGGGGGCGAAATTTCCAGAATTGAAGAAGATTGTATAGGCTGATTGTTTGGCAGGCACTATTTCTGTTATGTAATTTGCTCTTAGTGTTGAATGAGCTCGGCTAAAGAGTGCGGGGGTTCAGAACGCTTTGCGGGGTATCGAGCCAAATAGGTGAAAAAGATGCATAATGTTGCACAGTGTATTTCCGGAATAATATCATCTCATGTATATCGAATTTATTGGCTGAAGTTTTATATGCTGGTAGTATATATCGTCTCGTCTATACTGTGGTGTTGATTATATCTCGCCTAGATCTAGTAGGCCCACCGCTATACTCTGCAACTCAAGATGTATGGTTAAATATTGCCGTTGCTTTTGATAGCGCCAGGGCGAGACTGGGCTTTGGCGCTCGTTCCGTATCCGTTCACGCGGCCATAGAGCCATTTGAGAGTTCCCGTGCTCAGCGCCATTGTAACGGCGCTCAGGGCAAAGAGTCCAATGCGACCCTCGAATCCTACAGCCTCAAAAATGGGGTAAGGATACCTGTGCAGTCAGTAAGCTGTACTTCTATAGAAGCGAATACAAGACATACCATCCATTGTATTGGAAGCATCGTTCGATCCAGAACCAGTATCCAAAAGCGATGGTGCTGGACAGGGCCAGTGCAGGAAGAACAGTAATAGTCCAAGGAGGTGAAAGAAGAAGAAGGTCAATCAGTAGAACGATAGACGGTATAGCATGGAAGCCGACGTCTTGGTCGCAATATTAGCAAGCTTCCTTCAAGCGATACGAGTCCGACTTACCGGCATGCATGGGAAGTATCACCCAATCAGGAACAACCAAACGCTTATCAATCTGTTGAACAGTTAGGTGGAATTACAATCGTCCATGAAGAAAAGAATTACCAAACGGATCCCCCAATATAGGATGCTGATCAACACTTCCATTGGAGCGCTGCATACAGAAAGAAGGTTCTTGACTAAAAATAGCCGAGCCGATAACGTCATATCCGCCAGCAGACCGGCGGTAAAGGTGAGCGTGGCCAGCGTCAGCCCAATGACCGTCAGGTACTGGAAATGCCAACCATATGCTTCATTACTGCCATGAAGGTCAATCGACATCTTTGGTTCCTCCAGAGCAAGGACATGGGATACTTACGCCACATTGGGGTTCTCGTGCATGCTAGAGAACGGCTGGTTAGTGGGCGGGCCGAGCACGGGGAGCACGAGCTGTAACGGACTCAACATACTACTTGAATGAGAAGAAGAAGCTGGCTAGACCTAGAGACTGCCATGGGAACAAACATCAGCCCAAGGAACGAGGGACCGACTCGGGGAAGTGCTCACATGAACCAAGGCCGAGAAGCCTCTGGACGGGCTGGACAGGCGCTGCAGGGGATGTTGCCGCTGAAGCGACTGAATTGTTCCAGAAGACGCCATACTGGAAGAGGTATAGAGGTAGAAACTGAAGGGGTTTCGATTAATTAGAACGACACTCGGTTACAACCCGGAAAGTTGCAATCACTGCCGAAGAGGCATGAAATGAATAAGAGAGATAGGGATCTCACTAATGCAATGATCTAAAGAGCTGGCTAGGATGCCCGGCTATTCCGGGGAGGCCTTAGTAACCGGGGGCAGCTAAGCCTGACGGGGTAAAGCTGGGCGTAGCTGAACTGGACAGACCGCCGCGAACCGGAGAAACCCGCCGCCCGGACCAGCTGGGCCTTGGCTTATCAGGCCGGTCTGATTGATGGAGACGGCCGATGGTCTCCCCCCCACTGACTGGTTATCGGGTGGGCTTCATGACTGTTGACTGGCTTGTCTTCTCCGCCCGTCTCGTGTAGCATGTATCTTGGTTCGGTGATTACTTCCACTCCTCCCTTTCCTTTCTTCTTCACTCCAAAAGTCCCTAAATTTTTGCTGGCTTTTGCTTCTTATCCTGGACAACAATAGCGTCACCCCTATGACCCCCTAATTCTTGGCTACACTTCAGTTTACAACGGAGTCGATCGACTAGTAGGGTTGCTGCCATACCACATAGATTATCGTGGATTCTTCCCCACACCCCGATGAGTACGAACAACGGGTGTGGGTGTCTTGTCGATTATCGTTTCTTATCGTCTTGGGTGAAACGCCCTACACGCAGGAAAAAAGCCTTCTTCAGCCTCTTGTCTAGATCGTGATCGCTGTCTCGGTCTGTATGGCGATCTTACTCTGCAAGGTAGATCGGAACCATCTCAGATTCCGGACCATTTATCGCTGTGGTCGCGATTGCTGTTTGTCGGATTTAATCCCTCAGCCAGATCGGGTGTGAACTTCCATGCCTCGCCCCAGAAGACCCGGCGCGCCAGAGCCGAAACGACGATCCCGTAAGGGCTGCTGGTGAGTTTGCAGAATACCTTCTGTATGTATCCTCAAACTAACAATTTCCAGGCCGTGCAAAGCCCGAAAGGTGAAATGGTTTGTCTATACCCTGGTATTTATTTTATTTTTTGCTATCAAAACTGCTCTTCACGGAGAGCACCATGTCATTGTGTTTTGGTATTGACGATGAAGCTAATTTCATGCAGTGGAGAGGAGAAGCCGTCGTGCCTCAACTGCCGACGCCAGAATGAACCATGTGACTATAGCATCAGGTTGAATTGGGGCGGGAGGACACGGAGAAAATCTTCTGTAGACTCCCCCAGCTCTCAGTCCAGTAGTCCGCCGGGCCACTATGCCACCTTCAGTTTCTCGCCATCGAACCAATACCATCAGGATGCCCCGAGTCCAGTCCAGCCATACACACCCTTTTCCATGCGAGACGGAACGACTGTGCCAGATCAAGCTGCAGGGGACTTGCTATGGGATGTCGGACTTGCAGGGGGAATGGAAATAGGAACATCCACAACCAGTCCTAAAGGATTACATGATATCCTCCATGAATCTCCGACTGCCTTTGGCCAGTTAAATAATGAATCCAACTGTACAAATGGCAAGACCTCTGTAGACATGGGGGCTACGTCGCAAGATCAAGAAGCGACCTCCCCATGGCCAGATTTGTCCCCCGAATTAGCCACATCCTCGTCGAGCGAGACCCTGCTCGCTTTCTCCCCGCCTGTACCCTCATCGCTGGACACCATCTCATACCCATCGCCTGCAGATACGAACTCGACTATCGGTTCATTCGCGGCTTTTAACTTTTCCTCTGCCACGATATCGAGGCCCATCTCGTTCCTCCGACATACATCGGATCTCCATCATTCCCCGCCCGACTCCAATCACATGCCCGAATCTCGTACCGAGTTTTCTAGCTATTCCTCGTCTACGGATGTGATGAGTATCTATGCAGACTTCCAGTCACATGCATCATCTTCTGCTCAGAATGCGGCATCGCCAGGGTCGGCAGAAGCAAGTTTGCTTTCGTCAGGATTGGCTCACGAGGCCCCAGCGCTGCAGGCGGGTCCAGCCGTCCATACGGAGAACTTCTTCAGCAAGATCATGAACGATCCTCTGCATCCTGATAGCCAATCCGATGGGGTTTATTCTCGCACAGGATACGTCTCCCATGCTGCTGACAGTGCAGGCCAGAGCCTATCGGAACTGGAGGATGTTTCCATGTCGGAAAAGAGATGGCAAGCTTATCTGACCAGGGTCACGGACAATTACGGGTTGGATTGCGGGCGCCCGGATCTCGATCTCAACAAGAACGACGATCATTCCGCCATTGACATCAACTACGCTTTGGATTTGATTAATTCGGACAGTCGACCTTCCGCTTCGAACTCGGAAGGTTTGCATACAGAGAATGCAAAGTACGATGGATCTGACTGCAACAAGCGTAGCTACTATGCATCGCCGGTACCAATCAATATACCGCGGTATCTTTCGCCGTTGCCACCGTCACTCGTGAAGACGCCAATTAACTTGATGTATTTCCACCACTTTCTCAACCATACCGGTCGCATGCTGGTTCCTCATGATTGCGAAAATAACCCGTTCATCTCGGTCTTGCCGACCAGTAAGTATCATTAGAGGACTTTATCCAGCGCGTTTACTGACATGAACTAATTAGTGGCAATTGGCGACTCTAACCTTCTAAACTTGATGCTGGCATATTCCGCTAGTCATCGGGCGCGGTATCTGGGCCATCCGGAGCCCGCAACCCGGATTGCACACTGGGTGAGCAATGTTTTTCCCACTCTGCGCTTGGCGCTTGAGGATCCCCGTGAGAAGGTGACCGACAGTCATCTTGCGACTGCCATCATGCTTCTTTCTCTGAAAATCATATCTCCCAGCACGTTTGAAGTGCCCATTCCATGGCAAAGTCACTTGAAGCTTGCTCGGGATCTGTATCTGGCACGACAAGAGCAGATGTCATACCCTGGAAATCGTGTCGGCGCATTTCTCACGCGCTGGCTGGGATACATCGATCTCATGGGCGCTCTATCGTGCCGGGAAAGTGGACCACCACTGTCTGCATATCAATCTGTTCTGGCGGTCTGCTCTGATGCAGGAACACATGGCGAATATTGTGTTGACTGCTTCAGTGGGTTTACGCCCAAGACTGGCTTGTTTCTAATGCAGCTGGGAAGATTGACTCATGAGTGTGACAACGAGCGTTTCGACGAGAACGGAGTCTTTCTTCCTGACTGGGAACCATCACCAGGTGTTGCCTTTGAAGCCGAAGCCTTGATAGCGGATCTTGGCGCTTTGGAAACCTACGCCTATGCTGATGCAGCGCACTTCGGTCCGAGCAAGACCGATTTTCTAGCCACTGACCGGGCCTTTCGCTATGCAGGGCTGTTGCACCTTCATCGTCGGGTGCTAAATGCGTCGCCCTTTTCAGAGGCGGTTACGGGGGCCGAACAGGAGCTCTTCAAGGCAATAGGCGATATCCGGCAGAGTGCGTCTGCAGAGGTCGGGGTTCTGTTCCCGCTGTTCACTGCAGGCTGTGAAGCTCGAGATGCCGCGCAACGAGCAGAAATTCAAGAGCGTTTCGATTTCCTCGAAAAAACAGGAATGAAACAGGTGAGTCGATAGCTATTCGCGCAGTTAACATGTCTGACTTTGTCTCTAGATGCAAAGCGCTCGTACGCTGATGCAGCGATGCTGGTCCGAAGACTTGCCGTGGATCGCATTGGCTCAGGGCGAGTTTCTAGGGTAGCCAGGCAGGTAGAATTATCTTGTACATCATTCTTGCTCATAAGCCAATGCTACTGGGTGAGGTGCATATATTGTACCTGCAGGGTATGTCCCGCTGACTGCGCTAGTTCCATATATGAAGCGAGCGGAGACAGCAGGCCTGACTCTACTGAACTTACTATGTACATATCAAGAGGCCGCTAAGGGATGGTCATTTGTAGAAGCTGTTGGTCTACCGCCCATCACAAGTGTCGTAGTACCACCACACCCCGGCACGTTGTATACTCAGAAAAAGTGATTGTTTGTCTCTTTGCTCGAATGGCCACACGAGGATTTCAGATTTCTCTCTATAGCTTTATCATCCAGCTTAGTAGATGATTCTACCTTTCCTTGAAGCGAGACCATTTTCACCTCACTCTACCCTCCGCATACTATATCAAGTAGCGATCACTAGGAATCCTACTACTATATAAAGGCCATCATTTACTCTATCCCCTTCTAATCTTCATAATTCTTTCTTCCACAGACCTCGGTATCGATCTGCGAAATATTCTCTATAAAAGCCATTAAAACTCTGACTTCTTCCACCCAACACAATCATCTTGGTCTCGCATTGATAACCTTGACACCTAAAAAAAGAGAGGTTGCCTAGTGACGAAGCACGCCACTTAGCTGTGACGTGAAGAACTTCACCAAACACCCACTAAGTACCAGCGCCACTTCCCAAAATGGAAGGGTGCCCCTCCCAGCCATACCAGGATGGTCCTCAGAGTGACTCGGGGACCATTCTAGTCCTGATACTTATAACCATAGTGTTTCTTTGCTTTGTGGTTTATCGCATAGAATCTTATGTATTCCTGATGCTTCAGACGTGCGAACGGAAAGACATGGCTCACAAGAAGGACAAGAATAGTCTGCAGCTGGAGCGGACCGTGCTGGCTCCAGTGAATCCTTGTGCTCAGAATACTGCTCCGCTCTCCAGTCTCCTGGACAGCGGACTGGACGACATCAAAGTCCCCAGCCTGCAGCCATTGTCACCTATCAAAACGCCTTCTGTTGTGCGGATCATGGTCCAAAAGGAGCCTACACAGAGAGCGACAAGCCTGCTCATAGACCAGCACGTCGACAATCTGTCTATTCCCGTTCTGGAACCCCAGAGAGTGAGTCCTCGTTCGAATTCAGCTACCACTATAACCCAAGTTCAACCTCCAAGGTTAACCCGTCCGGTGTGCGTCAAGAAACAGCCGTTCGTCACCATGAAACCACCAGTGCTCGTGCCGTGGGATGGTACAATCAAATGGGCTATCCGAGGATCCAGTGTTTTTGAGACTACGGATGAAGAACTCGACGCGTTGCTGTACCGCCCGAATATTGTCAGCAAGGAATCCCCAACTGAGCTCTGGATGTTCCAGTTCGGCTTGCGCTATATCCCCGCTGAAGGTGACAGAGATATACACCGCGCCGTCACTATTGAGAATCTACCATCAGATGTGACCCTGCAGCAACTCTTATCTCTAGTTACCGGCGAAATCTACTCAGCACACTTCCTCGATACTGTATCTATCACGGGGTCAAACACCGCTTTCATCGTTTTCGTTACCCAGGCAGATACTGTTGACTTTCTCAAAAATTCCGGCGGTAGTCTTGCCCTGAGGGCGACACAGGCTAAAGTGGCCCTAGTCCCGACTCCAACTTATCCTATGGCGGCTAGTATGGCACGGCTGGTTTTCGAAGAGGGTCATACGCGGTGTGTCTGTATCTCTGGTGTGCGGGATACTCTGAAGGGAGAGATTCGTCGGGTCTTGGGCCGGTCGCCGTTCTTGGATCATCTCGAACGGATCGAGGACGGACAGGTGCTCGGGGATGTCTATGCTCGGTTTCACTCTATCAAGGTGGCCACTGCCGCCTATAACCTTCTGAAGAGTCATCCGAGCTTCCAGAAGTGTAAACTCCGGTTTCTGGCAGCAAGACCTTTGGCGCGGCAACCTCGAATCGGAATCTGGGATTGAGGAGCAGTCTCGTCTTTCCGCACGTCTGTACAGTAGCTAGCCTTTATATCGTTTCATAACTGGCGTTAATGGAGATCTTTCAGTAGTAACCGGGACTTGGTAAGCAAGTAAGCAATGCCTAGAATTTCCCCGCATGGGGGCGGGTCTCCAGCATTCCTAGCCGAGCTCTCCCCGGCTTTGGCCCATCCACAGTAATTATCGCATCATCCATTGCCATTGATCCGCGGGTACACTACAAGACAACACAGCTTCTCCGATGTCATTACTCGAGCTGAATTCGGAAGGGAACTTGATCGCCGTGCTAGCGCATTCCACGGTAACACACACATAGCCGACTCAGACATGGGAGTCCTTGCTTCATCCTGTGCAGACTTCCAACGCGGGGAATAACCCTTCGTTTGGGCCCGACTAACTTTTGGGTTCCTCCTCCAGTTATCTCGGGCCAATCGTTCTCACGCTCACCCTTGGCGATCATTATGATGGGTTTCTCATTGGCTCCGTGGGCGCTGATCGGTCTGTCTATCCTCGCTTCTTGACCCTAGATCCTTCGCGAAGAGCATCGTCATTCAGCTGCAGCTACGATCACGATGGGATTACCAATTGCCGGAAGCCCACCCTTTAAAACGCTACTGGTACCTCCCCTCCTCCCTTCACTGCTCCTCTCCAGTGATTTCTTTTCGCTCCTCAACCTCCATCTCTCCCAGTGTCACACACATCACAATGGCGCAGGTCGACGAGAAACCAGCGTTACAAAATTCCTACCGTAGTATGGTGGATACCGAAAAGGCTACTACATTTCACGGCTCACCAGAGGAGTCGCAACTGGATTTCCTTGATGACCCAGATGAAGGCTTGAGTGAGGAGGAAAGGGCGAAGATCGTGAGTAACCCGCCCTGGTCAACACCAACAGGGATATTGAGCTGTACTAATGCAATTACCAGGATCGTGCATTACTGTGGAAACTTGATTTGCGGCTCATCCCGTGGTTGAGTTTGCTGTACCTGATTTCTTTCTTGGATAGGTATGCACAATTGCTCCAATGACCGTTTTGGAAATTAATGTGGCTTTAATAGAACAAATGTTGGCAATGCCAAGCTCGCTGGTCTCCAAGGCGATTTGCATATGACTAATTCGCAGTACAACGACTCTTTGACCATTTTCTTCGTGTCATACGCAATCTTCGAACCTATCACCAATGTTCTCCTCAAGCGCTGGCGACCTAGCGTGTTTATTCCGATTATAATGGTAGTATGGGTATGGATAATGAGGTCTTACACAGGTTGATCTGCGCTGATTTGGGACAGGGTATATGCATGACTTGTATGGGGCTCGTACACAACTTCTCTGGGATTATGGCGGTGAGTGTCTGCATACTTATACGATTTTCATAAAATGGAGTTCGCGCGGCGCAATTATTGGCCTGCTAACAGTAGTAGGTGCGATGGTTCCTTGGCCTGGCGGAAGCCGGTCTCTTTCCTGGCGTTGGATACTTCTTATCCTGCTGGTACAAACGATCCGAATTCGGCGTGCGCATGGCCATTTTCTTCTCCGCCGCTGCCCTCGCGGGGTCATTTGGAGGGTTGCTCGCGGCTGCGATCGCCCTGATGGATGGCATCGGAGGGAAGGCGGGCTGGTCTTGGATCTTCATTCTCGAGGGTCTGCTGACGATCGTCATCGGCGTGCTGTCCGTATGGATGGTCTACGACTTTCCGGACCAGGCCAAATTCTTATCCGAAGCGGATCGCAAGCGTGTACTGCGTCGTCTGGCGGCTGACAAGCAAGCCAGTGCCGGGTACGAGAAGTTTGAGATGACTTATTTCTGGAGCAGTCTGAAGGACTGGAAGACGTATCTCAATGCGATCATCTACATGGGTTCATGCATGCCGCTATATGCATTCTCCCTATTTACCCCAACTATCATCAATGAGCTAGTATGTCCTCTACAAGTTGACTATAGTAAACAGTACTAACAGTAATAGGGTTTGTTCGGTACTCCTCTGATTTGATAGGGATCTAACCGGCGCAGGCTATACCGCGATTCAGGCGCAGCTACTCAGTGTCCCGCCTTATGCCGCGGCAGCTATCGTCACCGTGGCAATCGGTTTTATCGCAGATCGGACCGGCCAACGTGGCATCTGCAACATTGCGGTGTCACTCCTCGGTATTGCCGGGTTCTCCTTGCTTCTGGGGGCCAATTCCGCAGGTGCGCGATATGCAGGGGTATTCCTGGGCGCCATGGGCATCTACCCCGCGATTTCGAACACGATTTCCTGGGCCAGTAACAACGCAGAGGGTATGCATCTCAATGATAGTGAAGAACCATGGCTAACGGTAACAGGTGTGTACAAGCGCGGTGTCACGCTAGGTATTGTCATTGGCTGGGGCAACCTGAACGGCGTGGTGTCATCCAACATCTACCGCGGCGGAGACGCGCCTCAGTACTATCCGGGTCACGGGGCGGTGCTGGCATATTTGGTGCTGTTCCTGTTTGGTGGATCACTCGTGCAGTATGTTCTTCTCCGTCGGGAGAACGCCAAACGTCGTCGGGGAGACCGAGACCACTGGATAGCAGGACTGGAGAGACAGGAGATCGAGAAGCTTGGAGACAAGCGGCCAGACTTTATATACACGCTGTAGCTGTTACCAGATCCAGCAGAAACCCAAACAACATCATCACTCACTTCCCCAATCCACAATCTATAATCTAAACCCCCTCCCTCACCGTATAATAATTCACAATATCCTGATCCTTCTTCGGCCCTTTAACCACATGTCTACTCGCCCAACTAACCACCTCCCCAATCCCATCCCCATCCCCACCATCACCATCATTCTCAGTTTTCAACACCCGAAACGCATACGCCGTCCGATACATATCATTAATACAAAGATGATTCCCCCTTGCCGTAACCACCACTGTCTGCTCCCCTCCCTTATCTCCTCCAGGTATAGTCGCCGGCGGCGGCACCGGCGCACTCACAAACTCCTCCCCTTCCTCATCCTTATCCTTATCCCCACCACCCACCGAATCACCATCATCAAGAAACTCCATCCCATGAAACAAATAATCCGCGACCTTCTCATCACCCACCTTCACAAACCAGACGGATAAATCATCCTTGACTGTAGGTGTAGCTGTGGATGTAGCTGTAGATGGGGATGATTTCAACCTCCAGATATAACTCTTCTTCCATTGTAGATTATGTCCGATGTGTGGCGGCAGGGTGCCCGTCTCGGTGTAGAGGAGTTGGCGCTGCGGGGAGGGGGGATCTTGTGTGGTGGTGTCAGGAAGAGAGGTAAAGGATGCGGTGCCGTGGAGGTTGCCGTTGATGTCGTGCGGGTTGGCGCTTTTGAGGACTCGGAGGAGGGTCCAGTTTTTGGTGGGGAGGGAGGTGAAGAGGGTATTTAAGTTGAGGGTTGTCATTGTGGGTGCATGGTATGGTTGTGTTGTGGTGATTCGATGTGGTGTGGTGGTGTGGTGAAGAGAGGTGGGAGAGTGACGGAGTGACGGTGACGGAGGGAGGAATGGAGGTGAAGAAGGGCGGGTGGAGATGCGGGAGGTGGGTTGTGACCCACTGAGCTAATAGTAGTGTTGGGTTAATACTTAATAGATCTAGTATTGAGCTATCAGCAATTGGGTGAGTTTATTGTTTTTGATATTTATCATTAACATTTTTCATTGATGATAAATAACTAAAATATTCAAATGAATGCGTCTTGTTAAGTTGAACGCCCACTTTTTATCAACTGGTCTGGCACCAGTTCTCACAATTTCTAATTCTTAAAAGTCGCTAACAGATCTCTACTACTCAAGTCTACGTCTATACTACACAAGTCTGGAATGCTAATTTGAAGCACTTACTACTGTCACATATTATATTTGTACATTCTGCGGCATCATAATTTAATCTCATATTCTCTACAGAGCAAACACACATCGATCCCCTTTCCGGCACGCATTACAAAACCAATGTATATATCTGAATAAAGCTGCATATATTGAAGAAAACTTTTGCTCATTATTCTATCTGATTAACTTTTATCTACCCATAGCAACCACAACAGCAGCATATTTTAGTCCAGCCAAGCGTACACTCATCCACTGACGCAACAACTACTCCAACAGCACCATCTCACATCACCTAGTTGGGCCTAGGCGGATCCTGAGGCTTGTCATCGAGGGGCTTAGGCTTAGGCTGGGGCTTAGGCTGGGGCTTTGGTTGAGGTTTTGGCTGAGGATTCTTAGGAGGCTTCGGTCCATCGTCGCGCTTCTGTGGGGGATTCGGGTTGTTGGGAAGGGGCGCATCCTTAGGAGGTTGAGGGACGGGCTTGGGCTGATCATGGGGGTGGGCATCATTCGCTGGCTTGGGAGCGTCGGGTGTAGGCTCATCCTTAGGAGGCTCCGGGCCGTCACGCTTGTTGTTGTCGTGGGGTTTTGGAAGAGGAGCGTTGGGAGGAGGGTTGGGGTGGTGGTGAGGTTGGATATCAGTAGGGCCTGAGGGTGTTAGCTTAAGGGTATGCCAAGGTGTTGCAGGACATACGTGGAGCAGGAGGAGCGGCGGCGACCAGGCCAGCTACCAGCAAGGTAGAAAGGACTGCAGAGAACTTCATTCTGGAGGACAGCAAGAACTGAAGAGATTGAAGGATTAAGAGCGGTTTTTGTGATATGGGGTTTGATGTTGCTAATGAGTCAACAGCCGGGCTTCAATGTCCCTTTTATATTTTTCGACATGCATGTTCGGAGCATCATCGGCCTCAACAGTCTAGCTCTAAACTACTCCGGTAAGCTTCATCCGGTATCTTCGTTCGAATACCCTCGTGCTATCTTTGTCTAGACTGAATAAACTTTGCATCTACCAAACCATGGGCTTGATGTATCAGCCCTGCCGTGTTTCAACCTTGCATCAAGTTAGCAGAATCTAAGAAGAATGGGATCAGCATTGGATAAACCAGTCGAGAATTTTCCACTCATCAACAGTCTTAGAAAATATGTAACGACTAGCAGTTTCATCTCTATTCAATCTAGCCTCGCTTTTCTCCGGGACTGCCCCAAAATTGGGTCCAGGTACGGTGCCCATGCAATATTTTTCGGCTTCTCGGGCTGGCAGCGTTCGTCGATCATGAAGCTTAGCGTTCTAGATGTCGATCAGATGCTATGGTATACTGGGTTTTCTTTGAGTCGACGTTTTAATAAGCAGGCATTGTGATGCATCGCCTACCAGGAAGCTAAGCATAATTCAGAGCAATCCCTAACAAACCATGCACAAGAACACCCGCAATAGTAAGTCTGCCTACTTTTCCAAATCAATATCGGCATATACACCTATCTAACTTTTACATTTCCCCCACCATGTTTCTAAACTGATACCTCCCAGTCTAAGATCCCGACTACCGGATAACCTTATATCCAGTCCCTGGACCCTCAGACCAATCCCCAATTCTACCGGTGCAGGGTTTTCCTCATCTGAAACACTCACAGAAGATATATCTCTATATGCTCATACCATTTAACAATCTAGAACCGAGCAGCCGGGCATACCTAACATATTTGGTATATGTCCGTGTCCACATAGGGGCCTTCTTAACCGGTCTGGAGCATAGGAGATCTTTAGGACAGGTACAGACCTTTTTATGTCGTAAGTTATGCGGTTATAAGTAGTTGTCATCTTACTAATAATATAGTCATTACGGATAAGAGAGACACATACTGATGTTCTGATTCAACTGAGTAGATTCCTAATTGATAAGCATGGCTGTAGCAACATAGCAATGACCTTACTACTTCTACCCGTAAAGAAGTAACATAAGCTATAATTCTTCACTCCAACACAATATTAAAATAGAAATAAGCAAAGGTTTCTTATCACTCGGATCAAGTAATGCTCTCCGTGATCGGCACTGCGAACCGAACCGTGAGTTAAATGAAACTTGGCTATACTTAGCGGGACGGATTGCAAAGTTTGATGATGAAGTAAGAAACGAGCGGGAGAAGGTTCTCGTATGTTTGATCCTGATCATTGCTTAAGATGCTTGGTCAGTTTCTATAGTAGTTCTCGAGCTAGGTTGTTGGGGTATCCATTATATTTTAGTAGTCCTATCTTTATAGTAGCTGCCAGGGTGATGACTTAATGTTTGTAATAATGCATTGTGCGTTGACCCTCTTATTTGATATATAGACAGCCCTTAACTAAGTATCAAGGATCAAGCAATATTGTCAGTACGAATATTCAGCCGATACTTAGTATTCGAGATGATATCTCCAAGAGGCAGAAGAGACCCCGAAAGCGGTAGTACCACCTTGGTTGAGTCCTCCAGCTATGTTCCCCTAGTAAATAATAGTAAGAACAGTGGCAGAAACCTGCCCCGACCGCCCCACTGACCGCTCAAAGCGGCAGAACCTAGCGAACCTCGCTGCGAAAACCCCGGATTTAAGCGGATTTAAGACATTCCAGTTTTCAGAACACTCACTTGGAATCTGTATGTTTTTTGACCGCTTTTGGGCAGGGTGGCAGAACATGGTCGCCAGCGAGTTGCCTACATTGGAGTATTAGTGTTGGATGAGTTTATCTATTATTTTGATGGATGGTGTCCATCTGTGTGGTCGAGTTAATGAATACGGCTTGTTGTTGTCCTGTATAGCTTGATTTGTTAGACTTTCGTCGTTGTTGACTTTGGTATACTAAGTATCTATAGGACCTAGGGCCTCTCCGTGGTCACTATATCGTTCATATGCTCTCTTTTCGGTGAAGATTATATGCCAGTATGATGGGAGTAATACTACTAGTAAAGAGTTTTTACTCTGTTTACCTGATGGTTGTTTCATCGAAGAAGCGTATTCAATTGTTGCTTGTTGCCCGACCGAAACCAATTTCCCAATTAGCTTGATATCATATGCTTTTGTAGATGAACTAATATCATTAAGATATGTCAAGATCAGAGCTCAGTATAATCAAATGCAGCCTAATGCTCCATGCTACTACTCCGAGTAGACCAAGCTCATCGATTAATGCAACATGTGCGGGGATCATGGCGTGCGCAAGAACCCCGCATGCCACCGCCGACGATCCATCTCTATCTTTCATTCTTGAATTCTCGAAGTCAATCATCGTATCAATCAAGTCGGTCATCCAAAATAGAGCAAATAATCCAGTCATGTCCTCACAAAAAGTCTATCTGGACCATCTACTTCTCCAATTCAGCAAGGAAGAGTTCGAGTCGCCGTCCAAATGGTTGACTGATCACTTTACCATCATTGAGGGTGGCACTCATGCGGGTAAGATATCAATTAGCCCTTGTTGACTATCGGATAAGATCTTTTGCACATGCTTATACCCGGCAGGTGGTCTGAGTCGCAACAAACTAATCATCTTCCCCGACGGAACTTATGTGGAACTTCTTAACTGGATAAACAAACCTGAAAATTGGAGGGACCGACCGGGCGATTTTGCGCTTACTTCTTTGGCACCCGTCTCGGCCGAAGATAACCATGACCGTATAGTCAAAGCGCTGGATACCATCTCTGATGATAGCCTGGGGGTGACGTACTCGCAGCCGATCGACGGAGGACGTCAGACACCCAGTGGGGTTGATATTCGTTGGAAGCTACTGAAGGCACTTTATTCCGATACGCAATCAACTACGCCAGATCTCCATCCTCGAGGCCGCACAGATGCACCCTTCTTCTGCCATGATGTCACGGACAGGGTTCTGCGCGTCCCGTATGATCAGTCTTCTGTCGTTGATCACCCGTCAGGCGCAACAGGGATTGCGGGCATCGAGCTGCTCGTGCCTAAAGATAGACTGCAATCCTATGTGGCCCTTTATACGTGCATAGTGGGAGCATCCCCGCGCTTGTCCACTACCGAAGCGGAGTTCGAGCTCAAAGAGCCGGGTTCCCTAGATTTCTCCGGGGTTTTTCGCATTCGGGCTGCAACGTCGGAAAATGATGATCAATATCTGCGGGAGAAAGGGATTGGCATTTCATCTCTGATAATCCGATCGAAAGCTATCGGGGATTTTCGTTTTCCTGTATCAGATTATCTGCATTGAGGTGCTCGTGCTAACCCGTATGTACCAATGCAATGTTGCAACCTATGCCGTAAGGTATTAGTCGAAGAGATGGATTATCAACCGATGTATCACTGTACTGCAGTCGCAGATATCAGTCCATTGTAGCGAAATCGTGATGTATGCGCATTGCCTGTATCTGATAACTTCATGAGGTCCTAGTAGGCCATAAGTAGTCCTAGATGCTCTTGCCAACTGTTCCAGAAACAGGCAGATGCCTGATCGAGCAAGGGATCTGTCATCCTGGCTTTTCCGACCGTATAATGATCTTTTTATAGGTCGCAGATCGATCAGGAGGTACATGGCCCTTGCTTATCATTTCCGCATTAGTAGAAATTGTTCTGGCTTGCTAGAATGCCCGCGGGGCATCTGCTTGAAGTCAGCTGTGTTGCTCACCGCTGGAGTGGTCACTGGGATGAGCTCGTTCAGCTGCTTCAGCGCATGCTGCGGAGTCGTATCGCTAAAGGTAGCCGTACTTCTACTCCTATCTGCACCGGGTGAGCCACACTGGGACAGGTCCTGGTGGCGTCATGGACACATTCCTCCCTGCCCCTGGAATGACCGATCAGCCCGGGGATGAAGGAGATCGGTTCCATCCGGCATCCAGAGCGATCCGTGGATCCACGGCTTTTAAACTCAAATCAGAGGAATGTGTCAAAACGATATCAACAATGTGAACTTAGAATTCATGTCATGTAGATTTTGAATGGTTGAGTGGTGAGCAAAGCGACTAATAGATCGGGGCGATTTCAGTGATTCATCAGTCACCCAAGGAGGCGACTGCAGTCAATAACTCTGAGACACTTTCCCCAGGATTACACCCTCGCAATAACCCTGGATGTGAAGGTATCACGGCACCGTTGCATTGTGGGGCTTGGAACCAGGCGCCCCAGATTATTGGGAATAGTGTGCTGCAGAAGATACCCACAGGTCAGTTTGACAGGGCAACAGCCACGGATTCGGGACGACGCATGCGGCGAGGGTTGAGGGGGAAAAGACTGAAAGGGTCCGCGAAAAGCAGGAAGATGTAACGAGGTACTGTTAGGGAGATGGGGACAAGTGGATCCCAGTTGCAGGGTGTTGAGATTTGAGGATGATGAAGATGAAGATCTGGGAAAGTAACAGACTACAGAATAGAGTCAAGAGGGGGGGCAAGAAAAGAAGAAAAGAATGAGATGCGATGGGGCCCAAATCAGCGAAAAAGGCGTTCAGGGTCCAGACTGCGCGGCCATAGATTAAAATAACCGGCAACTAAACTGGAGGAGGTAAAGAGCATCAGCACGACTTCGTAAAGGACTCCATTCTTACGCAAACCTGGACTTCGGGCGCAAATGAATTTTCGGCGCTACGCAGTGGGCCTAACCAGGGCGAAGCAGGACTAAGCAGGACTAACCCCCAAGGCAGTAAGCATCATCCGCCCGTGTCTCCTCCGGCCGCAACCGGCCAGGCAATCCTTCCTCACTCAATCTTCCTTTCTCCTCTTCCTGCCCTCCTTTCATAATTATTATTCTATCGTTTCCTTATCCTGTCTGGCCCTTTTCGCTCCCTCGCCTATTCCCGCTGTTGTCGAGGGTATCTCATCGGTCCATCGATCCCGTCACTCGTTCGACTCGGTCTCCCACCATCACTCTCCTCAACTGCCACCTTCGCTACTCCCATCCATCGCCAACCATTATATTCTTTCCCTCCCCGCCACCACCACCATTCACTCGCCTTGGACTAGATCACTATCGTCATATCATGGTGGGCACCTCCCAGTGAACGATTTCTCTCCCCCCGACGGTCCCCACCGCCCTCCTTTCAGCCGCAAGATACCTCGTCATGGCACGTTGGCCCCGGGCCTTGACCCTCAGCCATGCTGCCAGTTCGACTTCGACCATGCTCTTCTATATCTCCTTGATCTCCATCGCTCTCTCGACCGTCGCTCGCGCTCACACTGTCTCCCTTCTCCCATCTGCCGCCTCGTCCGACTTCCCCTCATGTGCTTTGACCTGCTCGGTCTTAAAGGAGGCCCAGAATGAGTGTGTGCCTCCCGTCGCCGCCCAGACCGATCATGCGACCTACGTCTCGTGCTTCTGCCAGTCAGCTCTGCTCGACCAGATCCATTTCCCGACCGGGGTCTGCACAGAAAGCTGTCCCAGTGCGTCGGATCGTGCGTTGATCCGGACATGGTATGACGAATTCTGCTCGTCCGAGGACACCCTCGCCGCAAGAGACACCACTACCTCCATTTTCGCGAGAGATTCGCGCTCCCAGACCTGGTAGGTAGCCCCCGCCCCAGTGACCACCTGGACCGGCGCAAATGTTAACATAACTAGGTGGACCACCCACTACCAGTGGGTGATCATGGTTATTGTCCTGGTGGTCGCGTTTTCCGTCATCACCGTCGTGGGCGTCTGGCTCAAGCGTCGCCATGACCGAAAATACCCTGGCCTTTACCACGCTACCAACACGGCAGGAACGGATAGCGCACTGTTGGCAGCCCGTCAGCAGGACAACAGTCCCTCACCTCAACCGGGACCTCCCCCACAGGGCTCGTTCAGACCCGGCCGATTCGATCCCACGTTAAACTCCGAGTCGATTGCCAGCAGTTCGCGCACCAATATCACCGCTCCGACGACCCGCCCCGCTCGAAGTTCGTCGCGTCTACAGAAGGCCCAGCCAGTCCCGGAGGGCGATATCGAAATTCGCGAAGTTCATCGGTGATCTCCGTGCATGATTACGGTTTCTTTCTTTTTGTTGTTTGCTTTTTCTCTTTACTTCAAGTGTCAATCTTTTCCTACTTTGAGAGCGGGAGAAATGCGCCGTTCACAGCTTTAGTACCGGCATGACGTGGGTAAATCCAGTCGGGAAACAAATCCGCGCAGCTCGCGAAACAAACTTGCATATACCTGGCGTTCACGTGTTTGTGGGGTTCAACTGGGAAACTCATGTCCAGTTTCAGTCCGATTCCCTATCGTCCCACCCTTACACTTCTTTTCTTCTTCGTTGTCTTTTGACTCTCTGCCTCACCTGCTCCGAATGATTGTGCATAAATATGGTTCAGGTTTTCATTTGGCTGTGGTTACTTTGACTCTTGTGATCGAATATAGTCCTTTCCGTTGCTCGCTTTCTTTGATGCATCGATTTTATACTCCTATACTCGGAGCATGACCAGGATCGAATATATATATGACTGATTTGTAAGATTCTTATTTTGATCGAGCAAAAAATGCACCTACCAAAGCAATAACCAAATTCAATGAGAACAAAAAGTGACACAAATATACTGTTTTCAAAGTGCCTTAGGGTCAATATTGCAATCTGCCAATACATCACTATCTTCATTTCAGGGTCAAACTACTACTTACTCTGAATACTAAGTACTAACATGACAAAAACTTATATCTATAAACACTAATTCATTAAACCCTTAGTCTAACCCAAAAATAGTGCAATAATAGGGAATACTATCGGATATCTCACAAACCAACCACCAATGCTTCCAATGCATGTTTGTCATAACTGACAATAACCTTAACTCAATAATAAATCAGTGGCATCAGCAACTTCCCAAATGATTCCGTCGCACGGGGATAGTACTAGTAGTACTTCCTCCTTCATTTGTTTGTCCTGTGGAACAACAATTATATAGTGCTATATCAATGAATTGGAGGGACACTGGAATCAAGTGTACTTATACTATCAGCCCACTCAATTGTCATAAAGGTTCCCAGCAATACATGATATAAATTATACGATGTCTATATGTTTGCGAAGGGCCGTCGTCTTTTACAATTATTCTTGTAACTATGAACTGTCATCAGAGCATTCTACCCAGGACTTTCGTAACGGCCATGGCTCGAATAGTGTACTCGAGAGGACATTCTTCATGTCACTAGATGGATACAGCATTGTTTTTTCAGTACTGACTTCAATGATATACTTTGAGTGCTAATTTACAGGGTAGTAGTATAATATAGAAAAAGGTGGTAAATAAAAACGCAAAGCATCGCTGAACCCATGAGTCAAGAGCCAATATACCAAACCAAACCACACAATAATAACAAACCGCCTAAGTAACCGTTATACTGACGATCTTGATATCCTGTTCCGGCTTCTCCTTGAACGTCTTGGTATTCTCAATCTTATGCACGACATCCAAGCCCTGCACTGCACGGCCAAATACCGTATGTTTCCCATCCAACCAGGGTGTCTTCTCCGTCGTGATGAAGAACTGACTTCCGTTGGTGTTGGGACCCGCGTTAGCCATGGACAATGTATATGCTTTATCGTGTTTGAGACTGGAGAATTCGTCCTCGAACTCGCCGCCCCAGATGGATTCACCGCCTGTGCCGTCTCCTAGCGGGTCACCACCCTGGATCATGAACTTGCGGATGACACGGTGGAAGATGGTGTTGTTGTAGTAGCCGTTGCGGGCATGGGTGGTAAAGTTCTCGACGGCTTTGGGAGCAGCGGAGGGGTAGAGGCGGAGGTGGATGTCGCCCATGGTGGTGTGCAGGATGGCGGAGGTACCGAGCTCGGCGGCCTTCGGGGCGGCGGCTTCACGACCGGAGGCGGCTTCGCGCGGCCGTTCGTTTTGGATGTCGCGGTTTGGTTTGGAGATTTCGGTGTCGTTGGTGAATAGGTAGAAGCGGACCTTGGCGAATCCTGTGCTGACGAGGATCGGATCGCGTTCTTCGGCTTCTTGGAGGAGTGGGTTGGCACTGGCGGCCATGGATACGGTCACGACGCCCTTCTTTTGCGGTTGGCCTTGGTACATGGCGAGGTTGAGGGAACGGAAGGGCTCCTCTTTGGCATAGACGCGGACGACGCGGTTGGTGTAGGTGTTGATGCATTTAATGCCGTAGAGGGAGCCGTAGAGGATGAAGTGGCCGGATTCGTCGAAGAGGACATTGATCTTGGGCTTGGTGATGGGGTTCTCGAGTTCCCGTTCTACGGCAAGTCGGCGGCCGAATTCGAGCTCGTCGAGCTGGTAGATGGCTGTGCCGGCTTGTTGCATTGCAGTGATTGTGGTCAGCGATTCGTCGTACTTGCGGTAGAGTTTGCCCGTGGCGAAGTCGAAGACGCGGACTTGACGGTCCGGGAAGGAGACGGCCGCGAATTGTTGGCCGGACGGGGAGATGCACAGCGACGCTGGGACTGACTTGGCCTTTCGGAACTCGAAGAGGTTGGTAGAGGACTTAAGCTCGAAGACATTGTCGGGTTTCTCGAAGGAGCCGTCGCCCGCTCGCCAGTACTCAATCATACCGGTGTCGTCGGCGGAGATGACACAATCGTAGGCGTCGTTGAAGGCAATGGCGGCCACAGGACTGCGGTGGATCGATTTGACGGTGTGCAGAGGGGTCTGGTTTTCACCACGGCCATCGAAGACCTGGATCATGCTGCTTTCTTCGTCTGTGACGGCCAGCAAAGGCAATGAGGCGCCCCGACGATGGACCCAGCATACGCAACGCGGAGTGAATTCGAGGGTGAGCATGGCAAGAAGGTCTGCAATAGGGTTAGTATACCCGGTCGCGGCAACATCAAAGAGTTTATATGCATACCAAAGGTGATCACATCAAAGATCTTGACCGTCTTGTCTGCTCCGGTCGTCGCAAAGCTTCTTCCATCGGCGCTGACGCTGACGCTCTTGATCTCCGAAGTGTGAGCGCGGAACTCCTTCACGAACTCGACACCGACTGCCATCTTCTTCCAAAACTTGACAAAGCCATCAATGGACGAGGTTATGAGGAAATCGGTATGCGGAGTCACGGTAACGAAGGACAATTGGTCCTTGTGCATGAGAGACTTGGAGTACCGCGGCGATGCGGGCAGCGCGTTTACGTAGACCTTCTCGAAAGGGAGCTTGCGACGCTTCTTTTTCGGTGCATCAGCGGTAGGGAGGGCCGGTCCGAAGTCATCGTCGGAAGATGAGTCGTCTCCTAGAAGAGCTGGTCAGTAGCTATTCAACTGCGCATCTTCTCTTCATGGTAGCTCGTAGGAGCTGGTCCGACAATCGGGGACGTACCATTCTCGTCGCTGCCATCCACGGCGGAATGGGGGCGCTTGTTGGTCGCCAGCTTTTGTTCCTCCTCTGCAGGCATTTTAGAAAGAATAAAAGGCAATTTAAGAGTAAATAAAGGGATGAGCAAGATAGCAGCGCTGGTCAAGAAACGATGGAGGAGCAAGGCCGGGCGGTCTGCCACCGCCGGCGGAGCTCGGGCCACATCGCGAACTTTTCTGGTTGTCCCGCATTGGTTGGCCTCGCCGTCTCTGAGTCCTCACCGTCCAGGAGAAGCATCCCCCCCTGAGCTGCCAGTCTTTTCCCCCGACGGTAGCCCATCCTTTCATCCACATTTAGTCACCATGGTATGTTGTTTATGATGTTCTTGCCCTTTTTACGTCGCTTTCATGTAAATACTGACCGCCCCTCAAGGCGTCCTTCGCCAATCCCACGCAGATCTTTGCGGACGATGTCATCGAAGAGAAGGGTGAGAATGCTCGTTTGTCCGCCTTCGTCGGTGCCATCGCCGTCGGAGACCTGGTAAAGAGCACCCTTGGTCCCAAGGGAATGGACAAGATCCTCCAGTCAGCGTATGTGGGATAATCCGTGAAGCTAAGCGGGGTTGCACCCCACGAGCACCACACTGATGTTATGGCTGATCTAGGTCGACCGGAGATATCCTCGTTACGAATGACGGTGCTACGATTCTCAAGTCAATTGCTCTCGACAACGCTGCGGCCAAGGTTCTGGTCAACATCTCGAAGGTGCAGGATGACGAAGTCGGTGACGGTACCACCTCCGTGACCGTGTTGGCTGCGGAGTTGCTGCGGGAGGCTGAGAAGCTCGTGAACCGCAAGATCCACCCCCAGACCATCATCGAGGGATACCGTATAGCTAGCAAGGCGGCTCTGGAGGCTTTGGAGAAGGTGGCTGTTGACCGTAGTGCCGATATGGAGTCGTTCCGCAAAGACCTCCATGCCATCGCTCGTACCACCCTCAGTTCGAAGGTCCTGGCCCAGGACCGTGATCAGTTCGCTGCCCTCGCTTGTGACGCTGTCCTCCGTCTCCGTGGCTCGACCGACCTGAGCCACATCCAGATCATCAAGAAGGCCGGTGGCAAGCTTAGCGACTCCTACCTCGACGAGGGTTTCATCCTCGACAAGAAGATCGGTGTGAACCAGCCCAAGCGCTTGGAGAACGCCAAGATTCTGGTCGCCAACACGGCCATGGACACAGACAAGGTGAAGATCTTTGGTGCACGGGTGAAGGTCGAGTCGACAGGCAAGCTGGCGGATCTCGAGAAGGCGGAGCGCGAGAAGATGAAGGCCAAGGTTGAGCGGATCAAGGCTCACGGAATCAACTGCTTCGTCAACCGTCAACTCATCTATAACTGGCCCGAACAGCTGTTCACCGAGGCTGGCATCATGTCCATCGAGCACGCCGACTTCGATGGTGTTGAGCGCTTGGCCCTGGTCACTGGCGGTGAGATCGCCTCGACATTCGACCACCCCGAACAGGTCAAGCTGGGTCAGTGCGACGTTATCGAGGAGGTCATTATTGGCGAGGATACGCTCATCAAGTTCTCGGGCGTGGCTGCCGGTCAGGCATGCACCATTGTGCTCCGTGGTGCCACGGAGCAGCTGCTCGACGAAGCCGAGCGCTCTCTCCACGACGCTCTTGCCGTGCTCTCCCAGACTGTCAAGGACCCCCGGGTGACCCTGGGTGGTGGCTGTGCCGAGATGGTGATGTCCAAGGCCGTTGAGCAGGCCGCTCAGAACACGACCGGCAAGAAGCAGCTGGCCGTGGACGCGTTTGCGTACGCTCTCAAGCAGCTCCCTACCATTCTGGCAGACAACGCTGGTCTGGACTCCAGCGACCTGGTGACGCGACTACGACAGGCGATCAACAACGGCATGACCAGCTCCGGACTGGATCTGCTCACCCCGGGCGGTGGCATTGCTGACATGCGCGAGTTGGGTGTTGTGGAGAGCTACAAGCTGAAGAAGGCGGTAGTGTCCTCCGCGTCGGAGGCTGCAGAGGTAAGATGCTTCTTCGAATCTATAAAGTAAAGTCGATTATACTGAGACTAACCACATTACAGCTTCTCCTGCGTGTCGACAACATCATCCGGGCTGCGCCCCGTAGACGTGAGCGTATGTAAGGGACGAGGGAGATGTCAAGTAAATATCCAATATCCAATCTTATGTGAGCGTGGAAAATAATGTGAACTTGATTCGAACCCGCCAGAGATGATTTAGGTGGATGACATCCACTACGTGCTTTATCGGGAGCGTAATTACAATGCTATAGACCATTCGATGAAAAAAAGCATCTGACGAATGATTTTGGAACATGCTTATGTTTCTTTTTTCTTTTTCTTTTTCTTATTTTTTTTTTTTTTTCCTCTTTTACGTAGGTTATGGCACTCGTGCTGCCTCTCGCTGCCTTCACGTCATGATCAGGTATGATCTGTTTACCATCGATTGGGGGCTGCGTAAGAGTGTCCCTGAACCTACGCTGTGTAGTAATTGCAGCACTCTGATCATCACAGACACGGGAGTTTAGAGCTGGTGCGATGTGGGTCGAAGGAGTGTTCCTGCCGCCGACCAGCCATCATTAGACGTGGTACAACATATGCCCTCAAGTATGACGAACTCAAGTTTATCCCAGCTCTTCCTTCGGATACGATGACCAGGCACCCCTCGAGTAGCAGTAGGCAGAAACAAAATGGAATTACGACAGCACCAGTTGAAATTACTACTAGGACTTAGTACTCTGCTATTTTAGACGAAATAAATATCCTGTAGGTAAATTGACCCAGATGTACGAGGGCATGGGAAAATTGCAGCTACGCCCGGCCACAGTGTCAATTACTAACTAATTGATTAGTTAGTTGAACATTGATGGCTGTGTCAGGGCAGCATCTGCGCCAAGGATGATAAGCGGTCGAGGATCCAAAATCGAAAGAGGTTGTGCGCACCAAAAATTTCCAGGCCGATCATTCCCAGCAGCCAAGACTGACACGGGCGATTTCCTATATTTAGTGAGCGTTTTAATGTTGTGGGGGAGGGACAGCCTGACTGTGAGAGTTAGTACTTATTTCTCCGAATATGTGCATTTGAGACAAGGGGTGTGTGGTGGTCGGTCGCATGACTTATTTAGTGATATATGGCATTAATAATATTTACATACAGTTTTATCACTCATATACTGTCCTGCTTATAATGATATAGTGCTGCTTCTTTCTCGTTTAAAACACTTGACTGCAGTGATAATAATGATTATTCTGTTAGCGTCCAGTGAAGTATTCCGCGGGGCGATCGATGGGGCAGCCCCCGCAAGAACGGGCCAGTCAGGATCCCCCGCGGCAAGCCATTGCGCGTTCGGCGGCCCCCCAAGGCACCACAAGCAACTGCTGGACCCTGAAGCTAAAGCCCGAAAGTTTAGTAAGTAACTCCAGTTCCCAGGGTCCAACAGAGTCACAGACAGTGCGCCGGACTAAGCTAGTAGTTCTTCGGGTCCCTGAACATGGGATGGATGGAATACGACCCCATGGCTCATAGCGGAAGGGGTTACGATCCACTGCTACTACATTTCGTGATTTTATTACCACCCTCCCACTCCGGTACCACCCCCCCAGTGACCTGATGCCGTCACTGCAGTCTCACCACTACAAGCTGGTCCTGTACCACTCGTTCTTCTTCTCCCATCGTTTGTCATGTTGACTGCTTTGACTGGTCTAGTCAAGATCTCTCAAGCTCTGTCAGCACTTGCTTAGAATCTTTTCGCTCGTTTGGATCCCCAGTCGCAAGGCTGGACGTGGTTGATCCCCTCATTCCTCTCCTTCCCCCTCCCTTCCGCATTCCGCTCACCACGTTCCGTCTTCGTCAACGGAGATTTTTCCATCACTTCATCCGCGTCTTGATGCTGCTGTCTTCTTCGTCCTTCACTTGAAGTTTCGCATTTGTGTCTATTGACGATGGTTGTGCCCGGCTGGATATGGGCGGTCTTTCTGACCATATTTGTCTTCTTTCAGAGAACAGTAACTGCTCTGCAGCTGGACATTAACGATGAACGTAAGTGGCCCGACTTGTGCAGAATGCACCCAGGTGCGGAAACTAATCATTGCGCAACGATAGAATCCATCAAAGATGCCGCCAGAACAACGGCCTTCAACATGATGAGCTATTATCATGGCAACGAATCGGGTCAAACACCAGGAAAGCTGCCCGATACCTGGTGGGAAGGTGGTGCTATGTTCATGACATTGATTCAGTATTGGTATTGGACTGGCGACTCCTCTTACAACGAAGTCACCACTCAGGGTATGCTCTGGCAGAAGGGCGACAATGATTACTTCCCAGCCAACGATAGTAACTATCTGGGTAATGACGATCAAGTCTTTTGGGGCCTAGCTGCCATGACGGCTGCAGAACTGAACTACCCCGAACAAGATGGTCAGCCGTCGTGGCTGTCGCTCGCCCAAGGTGTCTTCAACACTCAAGTCCCCCGATGGGATACTTCCAGCTGCCAGGGTGGACTGCGTTGGCAGATTTGGCCCTACCAGGCTGGTTATACCACCAAGAACGCCATCTCGAACGGAGGTCTATTTCAGTTAGCCGCTCGTCTGGGTCGTTACACCAATAATGATACATACACCGACTGGGCGGAAAAGATCTGGGACTGGAGTGCAACAACACCTCTGCTGCAGACGGAAGACTGGTACATTGCCGACACGACCACTACAGAGGCAAACTGTAAGGATCACGGTGATATACAATGGACGTACAATTATGGAACCTACCTCAGCGGCGCCGCATACATGTACAATCTGGTCAGTGCTATTACCTTTGATCTCTGCTTCGATCTTTTCTTCGATCAATGCTAATTGATTCTAGACAAACGGCGCCGACAAATGGAAGAAAGGTCTCGACGGTCTGCTGGCAAGCACCTTCTCAAGGTTCTTCCCGAAGGAATACGGCAGTAATGTTATGTCCGAGGTTTCCTGCGAGCCTAACATGATGTGCGATCGGAACCAGGACTGCTTCAAAGGCTTCTTGTCCTCCTGGCTTACCTTTACTACAACCATTGCGCCCTATACTAGCGATCAGATTATTCCGAAGATCCAACAATCTGCCCTGGCAGCGGCGAAGCAATGCTCGGGAGGCGACTCTGGTACCCAGTGCGGGCGGCGGTGGTACCAAGCGCAGTGGGATGGCGAGACATCGCTTGAGACTGATATGAGTGCTCTAAGTGTTTTCTCGTCAAATATGATCACGCATCGGCAAAGCCAAGGTGGCCAATCCCAGGGACCATTGACATCGGACACTGGCGGTACCAGTCAAAGCAACCCTAATGCAGGAACCGGTCCAACAGATGCACCTAATAAGCTGCCAGATATCACAACCGGAGATCGTGCAGGGGCCTCTATCCTGACCGTCCTCTTTGTCGGCGGCTGGGCTGGTGCTATTACCTGGCTGGTCTATGGAGGTTGAGCGACATTCGAGATCTTCACTTTTCACTATGTACATAATCTGCTTCATTGAGGCAGAGACGGCTCTGTCGCTGTTGTCCTTTTCTCTGCGATTTGCTGGTTTGGGTCTTCTTCTGGGTTTCTCTTATTGCGCATCGCGGCCATGTATTAAAATTTGTGTAGTGTCTTGGAGTTTTCGGCTTGGAGGGATATTGGAGTTGTGGTGTTTGGAGCGAGTCGAGCTCCGCGGCCGGAGGACTCGACTTTGGGATAGCTATTGAATAACAAACTTGCTTCTAGCTTTGGCTTTGCTTTTTATATGAGACGGAGTCCATCTCACCGAACGACAGCAGTTTTTCACGCCAATGTCTATCGGCGCGACCCCAAATTGACTCGTCAATCCGCTCTCTATAGCCTGTAACTATAGCATTTCCCAATCCGGTTAAGACCAGCCACGCCGCCCTAATCTGGAAAGCGGTCAGACGCGCTGCAGGCTCCACGGCGGGCGAGCCAATAAGGCGGTGTCGAGGCGACAATATTCATCAGATAGAGCGATAGATTCACTTCTTCTGGCAGCAGCAGGAAGGGGACCACAAAACACCTGTCAATCCCCTGGCCCATGGTCCAAGGTCGGTGTTACTCGCTGGCACTTACCGTCCCGCCATTCAATTCCACCTTCTCACCTCCAGACCTCCCTCTACAGCTTCATCTCCCTTCCCCATCCATCCCGCCATCCAAATACGATTTATCATATAACTAATCACTACACCACGCTTTACTTGCTGCACGGATAATGCTCATTGCAGCTTCTCCTGCTGCTGCTACTTCAACCGCTTGACACACACCGATTGCGCGCATCCCATCCTTCCTCCGCCGATATGGTCTTCCTACGTCTTCGAGTCAAGGTCTACCCGCGCGAGCAGGTTGCGCCTACGCCATCCTTCTCCTTCCGCTCGATCCTCGGTGATCGCGATCGCGATCGCGATGACGCCAGCCGCAGTGCTAATGGCTCGGGCGGTGGTAAACCCGTGGCTTTTCTGCTTGTGCTTGAGAAACCGGAAGATATTACGCTGGGCGGACTGGCTGGGTTGATTCAGGATAAGTGGAGGAAGTTGAGACCTAATGCGGAGTAAGTGCATGACTCTCTGGCTTGTCTACTCTGTCGTGCTTGGGATGAGTTACGTGTACTACAGACGGATTGGCTAAATCGCGTCATGTTAGACCTCTGGACATTAAGAAACTCCTCGACGACGATCATGAATCCGATGACCTCGATGCCGATATGACTGTCGCGGAAGTGTTTGTCGATAACGGTAGAGCACGCCAAGATATGTCCGACCAGCGGGGTACCGTTCGTGTGATACAGAAGCCTGGTCAATATGCCCCTGTGCGGTTCCCCTCCGTCACCCAGGACTGGGATGCCGCTGCGCAGAACTTTGAGCGCCAGATCCAGGTCAAGAAGGAGGCTGTTAAGAAGGCGATGGATCAGATTCCGACTATCCATGAAGAGGAGGGTAATGAGTATTCGAATGCTGGCTCTGCTAGTGCACGGTCGTCTGCGTGGAGTCCCTATGAGAACCGTCGGTCTGAAATTCCCGTTTCGTCTGTGGAAAAGGATGAGGTTCCAGGCTCGCCTGCGCCTTGGGAGAAGAGGCCGGTACTGCATGAGGAGGATTCTCAGAACCAGGTTGGCAGCAGTATTGCAGCTACACCTTTGCATAAGCGTATGCAGAGCCAGGAATTAGGGGATTCCCCATCGCACACCCCGACGCCTGAAGAGCGCACTGCATCTAGACACAGTTCCTCGCAAGGATCTGCAAAACAGCAGGTGAAGCAGGCAACGGAAGGGCAAGCTAATGGCTCGCATGAAATGGAAAGTATTGATGGATCTCTGTCGCCGTTGAGTACTCGGAAGCCACTCCAACGTCGACAAGTACCTGAAACCCAGCCGCCAGCCCCGGTCGTTAATGTTGACAGTGAGAGCGAGAGCGAGAGCGAGAGTGAAGACGAGACAGGAGACGAAAATGACGAGAACATGTCTCCCCCATCTGCTCAGAAGAACAAGCTCCAGAACGGCGATGTCGATATGCACGATACGGTGGAACCTACGCAGGAACAGCCGCAGTCCAGCTCGCGCAAGAGGAAGTTGAGCCAGGACGACTTCGAACCGAGCAAGGAGCCCCGCCTTTCTGAGCCAGGAAGCACACATGATACCCCCAAGGGCAACAAGCACGGCACGGTGACAGTTGAGGTGAGTCCGTATACTCCGAGCAAGCGCGCGCGAACCCCATCAATTGGATTTAGCCCCCGCCGAAGCTTTTTAATGCGTGCCCCATTCGCGCCCCCAAAACATGGTCTAGGCTTGGGAATAACAAAAAGCCCTCCTAACAACCGACTTACACGCTGTTTGACCCAGGACTCGGCCATCCCCCAACCCGACTTTTTGGCCCCTAATGGTACCCCGGAGATCCCCAGCAGCGCCCCTACTATTCGCCGTGGCTCAGTATCGCTTGCCCCATACTCGACGCCGTCGAAGGCCCAGGCCCCCCTTGACAAGGTCAAAAACTTGCACTCCGCCTTGCGCAAGAGCTCCCCTGCTGAACGACCATCCGAGCGCCGATCAGTATCGTTCGCCGAATCCGACGAGGTAGTATTTGCTGGGTCTCAACCAGTGCCAAAGTCGAACCCTCAGAGTACCTCGAAAGCTCATGCCAAGGGTTCAGACGCCAACCGGAGGACGTCCGATCCAAGCTCTATGGTTTTCCCTGCTTCTGTGCCCAAAGAGCGGCTGGACCAGCTCTTGGAAGAAGCAAACAGGAAAATCGAGCAGGATAAGCAGTACGAAGAGGAGTTGCAGGCTAAATTACAGACCGCACGCCAGCAGAAAGGCAGTGCTGCGTATATCCGCAAGCTACAGGAACTGTCGGACGCATGGACGGCTCTCAAGAAGGCCGAAAAGCACCAAAAGACGAAAACGGTAGCTCAGCGTAAGTTCGACTCGCTTCAGAAAGAGGTCGACAAGCTCGAGGCTGCGCAGAAATCAAAGACAGCTTCTGCCACACCGCAGAAGAAACAGCAGTCTACGACACCACGCTCTCAGCCCGCTGATGCCGCCAAATTGCCGACGCCGCATGACACGAAAGCTGCGAATGGCACCAAATCTCCAGCTTCGGAAAGCCGTGCTCAGCCTCAGAAGACTTCTCCTGCGCAAATGCGGACCAGGTCAGCTAGCAAGGTGGACGCTTCCCCGAAGATTGCCAGCGAGCCTCAGAGCTCTCTAGTTTCAGACAACCTGGACCTGCCGCCCATGAGCAGAACCGTTCACAGAGCCGGCTCTTCCAAACCAGATGGAACACCAGCCCGTGCAAGTACGGTGAAATCGCCCGAGAAGGCTCCTAAGCCGTCCCCGCAGGCACCGATCGAGCTGTCGTCTGATTCAGAAGAGTCCGAGGAATCCGAATCGGAATCAGAGTCAGAGTCGGAGTCCGAGGAAGAGGAAGAGAAGAAGCCTGCGATCCGTCAAACAGCCTCTTCACCAGTGAAAGGCAACACCGCAACACCCACCCAAGTTCCAGCCTCGCAACCAGCTCCGTCGCAGACATGGGCACGTCCTTCAAGCGCAACGCGCACGACGCGGACGACACTAAAATCATTGATCCAGAACCAGAAGAAGGAGCTGGAAGCGAAAACGCAGCCGAAACGGGCGGCAAACTCGCTGCCACAGAAGCGAAGTGTGTACTCGCCGCCATCAGATGATGACAGCGATAGTGAAAGCGAGAGCGAGAGTAGCAGCAGCGACAGCGATAGTGATTAAACATACCTTTCTCATTCGACTTCTTCTTTAACATTTGATTCTTCCGGGTGGTTGTATCATCATCAACATTATTGTCAAGCGCACTGTGTTGGCATTTCGGCTTTCTATCTGATATAGCGAGAATACTTATCTCAGTGATTTGGACGTGTGCACCTAGCAGCAGCATCTGGCGTGCATTGTATGTATGTATTGTTTAGTTCCAATGAACAATGAACAAGATAGCAGTACTTAGTAGTAACAACCAGACACAATTTCAACTAAGGCACATTCACCCCATTTTCCTCCCCCTCACCCACACCCTCATTCTCCCTCCCCATCATCCCCTCCACCTCCCTAATCTCCCAATTCCACCCAAACACATCCTCCACCTCCCCCGTCTGAATCCCCTGCAACAACCCCATCAACCTTCTACACACCGGCCCTCCCTCCCCCTTCCCACCACCACCATCCCCACACTCAAACCCCCACTTCTCCCCCCGGCTCTTCATCGTAATACTCCTAACAGGAACCAACCCAGCCGCCGTCCCCGCCGCAATCACCTCATCAAACTCCCGTATCTCCTCATACTTAACACTCCTCTTCTCCACTTGATACCCGAGCATCTTCTCCCCGATCTCCAACACCGACGCCGCAGTCACAGAATCAATCACGTTATCACTATCCGGCTGGACCAGCGTCACATTCCCTTCATCTCCATCTCCATATTTAACCCCAATAAACGCACTCGTCGAAAACTCATCCACCTCGCTCCTCGTCTTACTATCCAAATGCAACGTAATCCCATACCCCTCCTTATACGCCGCCATACTATGTCTCTGGACGGGCGCATAGTTGCCCCCCGCTTTAGCGCTCCCTGTGCCCTTTGGCGCTGTGCGATCGTAGTCCTCCAGGATGAGCGCGTCCACGGCGGAGATCCCGTGGTATAGGCCTGTCGGTGTGACGTACACCGCGAAAGTGAATGTCTCGGGCGGCGTGAGGGAGATTTGGGGTGATGAGCCGAATACCAATGGTCGGATGTAGAGTGCGGAGAGGCCGCCTCCTGTGAGGGCGGGGTTGGTGTAGGGGGGTACGTATTCGGCGTTGGTGGCTACTGCGAGGTTCACGGCGGAGAGGAAGATGGGGGTCGGGATTGGGGGGATGGAGAGGAGGGTGGAGGAGTGGGAGAGGCGGGAGGCGTTGAGGGTTGGGCGGAAGATGGTTATCTTGTTGGTGGAGGTGGTGGTGGTAGCATGGCGAAAGGCTTTTAGGCCTTCGTAGGCTTGTTGGCCGTAGTTTAGGGCTGGGGAGAGTCCGTGGATGGAGAGGTAGGGGGATTTGATTAGTTGGGGGGGTGACCAGGTTTGGGTTTGGGAGTCGTAGGTGGATTCGATGTGGTAGTTTACTGGTATTTAGTCAAGTTGATTAGTGGGTTGGTGATTTGATGAGTTGGGGTGGGATGGGATGGATATACCGTCGCGCACTTTGAAGCCGATGTTGGTCCAGTCGATGGAGGGGGTCGGGGGTGGGGGGAAGGGGGGCATTTTGGTTGTTTGTATATTCTAGATATGGGGTGAGGGGGAAAGTTGTAAAGAGAAGATAAAGGTGATGGAGATAAACTACTCAGATATAAGATAGGTAGTTAATATACATAGGCAAAGCAAGGTAGCAAGCGGAATGCAGCGCATGTGGAATGCCGGAATCGCTATTGGAGTTCCCCTCTACTTTGTCTGCATCCGTACTGCACCAGAGGAATGTGGTTCCTCGGCTGGATGCAGCAGTCAAGTTTATTCCATCCATGGGTCGCTGTGCAGTGCAGTACATCTCTCCGCATTTCGGCTTTTATCCCCGCAAACTTTAGTATTTGGCTAGTTGGGTGGGTATGGTCCATTAGCAGCATTCTCGAAGGGAATACGGGATCAGCAAGATCAGCTGTCAGGTTCTACCTTGTTCCCTGTGCGCATGTTAGTAAGACAGTGTATTACTACTCTGTGAATTTAGACCTGGCTGGAATATTGAGAAAGTTCGTATTCCGTCAGCAGGATACGGTCAGTGTTACCATCCCGCTCTGCTCACCGGTTCAGTATTTCAGCTCCCTCCTTCACTGGGAAACCCTCATTATAGCCCAGCACACTAATGCTCATGCCAAGCAAAGGGCTATCGAGGGATGCTTACATGACAGGGTTACTGCCCTCATACCTCGTCCGTGCATCTTACGCGAGATATTGCCCTTCTTTGTGTGAAGATCAACCCTAAGTACCTCAGTGACCGAGCCTTGCATAACACAATAACTAGTTAGTGGGTTAATATGGGCGGTGGCTGGACTTGAATTCAGGCCATGGCGATAACACCATCTTTTGTCGGTGTGGTGAGACCCTTTAGTCACAATCACGCCCTTGATAACTAACGCCCCTGATAGTAAGTAAGTACCTTTGTGATAATGAATCATTCACTTCTGTGATGTACTTCTTCTCCCCTGCCTTACGCAGCCCAGTGCTGTCATTCCTTATTTAGCAAGATCTCTGCTGGCATATGCACTGCAAGGTCAGAACAAGTCAGATTGTCTGCTGCAGAGTGAAGTGTGAACTGGCTATATTTGGGTCCATCTCGGCCCGCGCAGGAGAATAGTATGGGGCGGGTAGAGTGGATATCTGCCGCGACGGGAAGAACAGAGATCGCTACACTACCAGGGAAGAAGAGACAGTGATCAGCGAGGGAAGTAGAGTTTTTGAATATAATTGCAATATGAATGAATACCGAGAATACCTCATTGTTCGAGATATATTATTATTTATAAAATACGTTCGAGTATTCACTGTGAACAAGGAAGTAAAGGGATACCCCTGTCTTACTTGTGTATTGACTAGCCGTGTCGGGAATCCATCCCCGTCCCGATGCAAAAGTCGCAAACGCGTCAGCTCACGTCACGTGCGCACAGCCTCCCCTCGATGCCCCCAATCCAATCCAATTCATCCATTCTATTCCATCCTATTCATCCGTTCAATGCTGCCTCTCAATTGCCCTTTTGCTCTCCATTCTTCTCCCTGCTGCTTCAGCTCCTCCCACGCGGATCCTTCCAACTGATGACACCCCCCGTGCCATCGGATCCCTCACTCTCCAGTTTCTCTCTCCATCTGGCCCACTGTATTGGAGTCCCTCAGCATGCGGTGGCGGCTGCCTGGCGCCCGGTCGACCCTTCCTGCCAGTGTCGCACTCCTCCTGCTCCCCGTTCTTGTTGCTCCGCAGCAGTGGCATGAACCTCACCATGAGCTCTCCTCCACCGTTTCCGTCCCCCTCCGACCGACCGGTTTCACCTCCGGCGTTGATGCTCCCCCCTCTTTCGACGTGAAATCCAACGATGCGAGCGCCCTAGCAACCCTGGCTCTGGCCGGCTCTGGCCGCGCCGTTCGAGCCCCTCCTGCCCAGGCCAGCAGCTCTTCCGCTGGCCTGGCTCCGCAGCTTCACGCGCGGTCCCTGCAGGACTGGGAGGTTGAGGACTTTGTCCTGCTGGCGACCGTCGACGGTTCCATTCACGCACGCGACCGCAAGACCGGTGCCGCTCGTTGGGCCCTCGAGGTCCCGAGCAGCCCTATGGTCGAAAGCCTCTACCACCGAGCCAACCGCTCCAGCTTCGACCGTGCCCAACCCGAGGACGATTTTATCTGGATCGTCGAGCCGAGTCAGGGCGGAAGCCTCTACATCTATAGCTCGGGGCCGGAGGCTGGTCTCCAGAAATTGGGATTGACTGTGAAGGAACTTGTTGACGAAACGCCTTACTCGGGGACCGACCCGGCTGTTACTTATACGGCACGGAAGGAAACGACCCTTTATACCATTGATGCTCGCACCGGAAACATCATACGAGTCTTTAGCTCTAGAGGCCCAATCTCGTCAGGTCAGGAATGTCGTAAGGTCGATGGACTGGATGTGGATATGGAGGAATGTGAATCCCCTTCGGGTACTCTAGTTCTTGGTCGTGTCGAATACACGGTAGCCATCCAGAACACCGAAACCGGTGATCCGATCTGCACTCTCAAATACTCGGAGTGGACGGCCAACAACCGGGATATGGACCTCCAGAGCCAGTACCTCCGCACGATGGACCAAAGCCATATTTACAGCATGCATGACGGTGTGGTCCTCGGCTTCGATCATTCCCGGATGGACCGGCCACGATACACCCAGCGATTCTCGAGCCCGGTGGTCCGCGTCTTCGATGTTGCTCGTCCGGTCAGCGCCGATTCATCTAATGACCCTACTCCCCTTATTCTACTCTCGCAGCCTCTGCAGCCTCCTGACCCCGACTACGGTACGCTTGACGATCGTGACGAACGAGTGTTCATTGATTATACTGAGGGTGGTGGCTGGTATGCCATGTCGGAGGCGACCTACCCGCTTGTCACCGGAAGAGCCAAGATGGCCCAATGCTACGAAAAAGACTACCTCCGCCATGGTCAACCCCTGACAAGCTTGACCCCAAGGCAGCAACAAGACGCACTAGCAGGAGTTCATTCTCTGAACGGCCCACGCGTTGTCCGCCGTCACATTCCCAGCATTTCTGGTCCCTCATCCGCCGATATGTCCAACGATACGCCTCGGGAGTTGATCTATAGCTCGTCCGACCTGGCACTGCCTCCAGCCCTACGCCACAGCACCATCATACGGAAGGGCTGGGATAATGCCATTGACATTTTCGTGACGCTCTTGCTTCTCTTTTTCGGCACCTTCATCTGGTTCAATTCTCATCACATTCAGGAACTCGCCAAACAGAAGTTGGATCTGAAAAATATCATGGCCTCGTACGGACAGCCCATGTCTACCCCGCCGACCCCAATCGTGGAAGGCCCTCATTTGAAACGCGAGGCCAGCCCTAACCGCATGGCGAATCTGACTGTCGATATGAATGTTTCAGATGAGCAGCCGCAGGGTGGTGATTCGACGCCAAGGCCCAAGAAATCCCAAAACTCTCTTGCGCCCGACACCACTCCACGCGTACGCATCCGGGAACCGTCTCAAGGCCCAGATGGCGATGACGATGTTGACGAGCTCAATATACAAGACGGCGAAAAGCCTAAGAAGAAGGCTCGCCGCGGTCGTCGTGGTGGCAAGAATCATAGGCGGGGTAAGAAGCCGAATAGCGACAGTGAATCGAGGGATCCCGCCGATCGTGTTGTTGAGGAAGTGAACAAGCTCCAACCTCAGTCTCGCTTGGAACCTGATGTACAGCTGACCCGGACAGTGTCGCATGAGATCATGGAAATGGATGGGGTTCTCCAGATCGGCCGTCTCAGGGTGTACACTGACGTGGTCTTGGGACACGGAAGCCACGGGACCGTGGTGTATCGAGGCTCGTTCGATGGACGCGATGTGGCTGTCAAGCGCATGCTGGTAGAATTCTATGATATCGCATCCCATGAAGTGGGCCTGTTGCAAGAAAGTGATGACCATGGCAATGTGATCCGGTACTACTGCCGAGAGCAGGCTGCCGGTTTCCTCTACATTGCTTTGGAGCTGTGCCCGGCCTCTTTGCAGGATGTGGTTGAACGTCCATCGGATTTCCCGCAGCTAGTCCAGGGCGGCTTGGATTTGCCTGACGTTCTGCGCCAGATTGTGGCAGGTGTTCGCTATCTTCATTCTCTCAAGATAGTGCACCGCGATCTGAAACCACAGAACATTCTGGTGGCGATGCCTCGCGGGCGTACTGGTTCACGCTCCCTGCGATTGCTAATCTCGGATTTCGGCTTGTGTAAGAAGCTCGAGGACAACCAAAGTTCCTTCCGCGCGACTACGGCACATGCCGCAGGTACCTCTGGCTGGCGAGCCCCTGAATTGCTGGTAGACGACGACATGAGCCCGGCCATGCAGGGAAGCGAGTCCCAACACACCGAATCTTCAGAACCAGCTGTGGTGGACCCTCAAACCAACCGGCGGGCTACTCGAGCCATCGATATCTTCTCTTTGGGCTGCGTCTTCTATTACGTTCTGACACGGGGCTGTCACCCGTTTGACAAGAACGGCAAGTTTATGCGTGAGGCCAACATTGTCAAGGGCAACTACAACCTTGATGAGCTGCAGCGTCTGGGCGATTATGCCTACGAGGCTGAAGATCTGATCCAGTCCATGTTGTCGCTCGATCCTCGACGACGGTAAGTCGATTCTCATTACATGCCATGCTTAGTACTAACTTTCCTAGCCCCGATGCAAGCGCCGTGTTGACGCACCCGTTCTTTTGGCCTCCATCTGACCGTCTTAGCTTCCTCTGCGACGTCTCGGATCACTTTGAATTCGAACCGCGGGATCCTCCTTCGGACGCTCTTCTGTGTCTTGAGTCGGTCGCGCCACGGGTGATGGGCCCGGACATGGATTTCCTGCGACTACTGCCACGGGACTTCAAAGACAATCTCGGCAAGCAGCGTAAATACACGGGATCGAAGATGCTAGATTTACTGCGAGCTCTCCGGAACAAGCGCAACCATTACAACGACATGCCGGAGCATCTCAAGGCACACATTGGCGGCTTACCGGAAGGGTATCTCAATTTTTGGACTGTGCGATTCCCCAGTCTCCTCATGAGCTGCCACTGGGTCATTGTGGAGTTGCGTTTGACTCGGTCCGACCGCTTCAAGCGCTACTTCACGGCGATCGATTAGGGGTTGCCAACGTAGACGCCATTTACTTGTATATAAGCATATGTAGATGACATGTTACGATTCCATAAGTGATACGAGTCTTCCTTTTCTCTAATCTGAATTGTTGCTGTAAACTTGGACATCTCGATGCATTCTGACTGTGCGCGGGGTGATCACGTGCCTCTAGTCTAGTGACTGGGGAAGCCCTCAGCGATGAGTCATGAAAAGCGCTGATTGGCCCCAGGCGCTTATCTGGAAGCAGCCTAGCGTCCCCGATGTCGCTGGACGGGAGTCACAGTCACAACCGGCAGGTGTGATTCAGACTTGCCTAATTCAGCCAGCCAGTCCCATCGCTGTCCTTTATCAACATCGTCAATTCTTCTTTTCTTCTCTTCCAACCATCCATTCTTCACTACACACACATCAAAATGAGCGGTAACAAGGCTGTCGCTGAAAACATGCTCTGGGGAGGTCGTTTCACCCGTAAGTACACTGATTACCCCTCAATGCCTCCCATTGGGACAGCGGCTAATGTTCACTTCCGGCTGCAGAGGGCCTCGACCCCCTGATGGTGCAGTACAACATGTCCCTGCCCTATGACCGCATTTTCTGGAAGCAGGACATTGCTGGCTCCATTGCCTTCGCCCGGGCCAACCACAAGAACGGCATCCTGACCGCACACGAGTTCGCTGAGATCGAGCGCGGCTTCAAGCAGATCGCCGAGGAATGGAGCACCAACACCTTCGTCGCCAAGGAGAACGACGAGGACATTCACACTGCCAACGAGCGCCGTTTGTCTGAGATCATCGGCAAGGAGATTGGAGGCAAGCTGCACACCGGCCGGTCCCGTAACGAGCAGATTGCCACGGACATGCGCTTGTGGCTGCGGGATGAACTGCGCAAGCTGGAGAGCTTCCTGTGCGATCTCGTCAAGGTCTCCATTGCCCGTGCGGAGTCTGAGCTCGACTACATCATGCCTGGTTACACCCACTTGCAGAAGGCCCAGCCGGTCCGCTGGAGCCACTGGCTCCTGTCGCACGCGACCGCCTTTGCCAGCGAACTCCAGCGTCTGCGGGAGGTCATCAAGCGCGTCAACCGCAGTCCCTTGGGCACTGGTGCCCTTGCCGGAAACCCTTTCCAGATTGACCGTGAGGCCATGGCTAAGGAGCTTGGCTTTGATGGTCTGCTGTACAACTCGATGAACGCTGTGGCCGACCGTGACTTTGCTATGGAGACCATGCAATGGGGCAGCTCCTTCATGCTCAAGATCTCCCGCTGGGCGGAGGATCTGATCATCTACAGCAGCTTGGAGTTTGGCTTTGTCCGGTTGTCCGATGCTTACTCGACCGGCTCGTCGTTGATGCCTCAGAAGAAGAACGCAGGTCAGTGACAACGATCACAATTGAACGCAATTTATACTGACTTTTTCCAAAGACAGCCTGGAGCTTCTGCGTGGTAAGGCCGGTCGTGCCTTTGGCCAGATGGCCGGTCTGATGTGCACCATCAAGGGTCTCCCTACTACATACAACAAGGATCTGCAGGAGAGTGTCGAGCCCCTGCTCGACCACATTAAGACTGTCGGAGACAGCATTCAGATCGCCACCGGTGTCCTCTCCACCCTCACTACCATCCCCGAGAAGATGACCGCCGCGCTGGCACCGGAGATGCTGGCCACCGAGATTGCCGACTACCTCGTCCGCAAGGGCGTGCCTTTCCGCGAGGGTCACCACATCTCTGGCCGTGTCGTTGCCCTGGCCGAGAAGCACAACGTGCCCATGGACACCCTGTCCCTGGAGCAGCTGCAGACCGTGGATGCCCGCTTCGACGAGGGCGTCCAGGCCTGCTTGGACTACGAGCGTGCTGTTGAACTGAAGGATGCCGTTGGTGGCACCAGCCGCCGGGCTGTGTTGGAGCAGACCGGTGTTCTTCGCTCATTGTTGTAGGCGTTTTTGTTTATTCTGGGATGGTTGGTTATGGCAAAAGTTAGCGGGCTCGGGATAGAGATTTGTATGATATCCATAATATTGATCTAGACATGATGATTATAATGCCTTGCCGTACTGTAGATGGAAATATCGTCGGATCTATCTAACGTGTAGTAGATGACATAGGAATAGATGCACGGACGAAGGAAACTGAAGCTTCTTCAGTTGCCTTGGCCTGCAATTATCCACCAGTTAGTTCTCCTTCTCCAACAGTATCCAAGCCATGTCCTTGGTTCTTTCCAGGACCATTGCATGAGTCCAAGCTGCTTCGTCAGGAGTGAAAGTGACATCCCCTTTCCTCCTGGATGCCTTGATAGCTAGCTCTGTAGCTAGTCACTTGTTTCTGACGAGGTGAAGTATTGATGAGTCTCATCGAGACTCAGTGCAATATATACCACCACACATCAGCGCAGTCAAGTTGACGGTGAGTGAGACAGCCCTATCCCTTTTGTCATATAAGTCCCCCAACCTCATAAGCTCTCTTCATAAACATTAGTATAAATCCAAAAAAAAAAAAAAATCCCCCCTCTTCCCTCCCCACCTACTTAACATCCACATCCCACAACGCCCTCAAATCCCTCGGCACCCCCCTCCCCAACCCCCCCTTCGCATTCTCATCAACCTGATACACCCTCAACACGCCATCCCCATCATGCACCAACGCACACCTATGCGGCACGCCCCTCACCACCTCAAACACCATCTCCAACACTCTCACCAACTTCCGTATCTTCTCCTCATTATCCCTCTCCCACTGCTCCAGCCTCCCCTCCTTCTCCATATTCTGCGCCCTTGCCGGCAGAAACGTCCCGTCAGGCTGATACTGCCCCGTACATAGAATCGGGGTGTGAGAGAACCACATCTGCTCGAGATTCTTCGAGTTGTCGAGGCGTTTACTCACTGGTCCGGTTTTGATCTCGATGATTCGGTTAGGATGCACTAACGTGCCGGAGTTTATTACCCTGATTCCGGTGGGGGATTGGTGATTGGTATTGGTGGGAGTGGTGGAAGTGGAAGTGTGTGCTGGTGGTGGTTTTCCAGGCATACATGCATCCACTTCATATCTCAGCAAGATATGTATCCCGCCGAGGGTATACCGCACCGCTCGGTTATGGATGATGCTCCCGCGCACGTAGCGCGGGTTCCACGTCGAGGCTTTTTCGAAGGAGTGGCCGTATCCTTGGAATTGGCCTACGAAGTTTGTCTTGCTGCTTGTCCAGAGGGAGAGGAGGACGGTGGTGTTGATTACTTCCACGTCGATTCGGAAGGGCTTTTTGCTGGAGCTGACGAAGCCGAGGAGGAGGCGGAGGTTGCGCCGGTCGCTTATTAGGTCGGTTGTGGTGAGGTTCACTTTGGGTTTGCCGGTGGTGGTTGTGGTGGTGGTGATGGCGCGGAGGAGAGGTTCCAAGCTGCAGTTGGGGAAGATGAGGCTGTTGGGGTCTAGGATGTATTTTCCTGAGTCCGGGAGGATGTGCGTGGGGGTGGTGGGGGGTTTGTAGATCGAGGGGGTTCCTTGGTTTTTTTTTTCAGTATTGGTGGTGGTTTGGGGGATGCTGGGGATGAGGGTAGATGTGGATTGAGGGTGGGGAGAGTGAGGTCTACCTGGAACTACCATGCTCTTTTCCTTCTTGGGGAGGAGGTTATAAGAGGTGATTGTTTTAAGGTCCTTCTTTGTGCAGCTGATGTTGGGGTCGGGGTGGATGCTGTCTAGAGGTATTTCCCCAATGGGGAGGAGAAGCCCCTTGAGGAGGGGAGCTTTGGGCATGGTGCTACTTGGTGGTGATTGAGATGTGGTGGTGGTAATGGTGGGATATAGGTGAGGTTCAGGAGATGGAGTGAAAGCTCTACACTGGAGATAGAAGTGTAAGGTTAAGGTGTACGCAAGGCTCAATCTGTGATCTGGCCATGTTACCCCGCAGTTCAGGGATACAAAAACAACAACAAATCATGCCAACTAATCTGGAAGTGAATGCGAGTGGCTGTGTTGTATTTAGTCTGTTTTGAATTTTCTTTCTTTGTGTCAGCTTCAAGTCAGTACTTTGTATAAGTGAAGCGGGTGGATGGGTTGGGTTAACGGGCGATTGTTGCTTATTTGCAATTGGGGCCTCTTTTCTTCTCCACTTGGTTGGGGCCAGAAGGAGCTCACATGTTGTGACTTTGAACGGGGGTGGTGAGACATACATGGGTTGGTTATTGGTCATTAGGATTCATGTATGAAAGGATTATGAGAAAGCACTCGCAACAGTTTCCTTATATGTTAATTCATAGGATGGATTGTAATATATACTATGATCAGGGTCCAGCAGGACGCCCGATGAATCGGACACGGATCGTGCTATCGTTAAGATAGACTCTTTAGCCGCCTGGTGAAACACTGTACTGTCTAGACCCTGTCGCTACTACTATTCAGTCGTACTGACAAGCGCTGGGGATTGTTGGTGCCTAATGATCAGATAAATGATGTTACATCCACACCAGCAGCATCTGATATATAACGGGGCAGTGCTGAAGATCAGCGATGGAGTAATTTCCAGCGAGTGGGGCTTAAGTTGAAGTTCGTCTCAGATTCTAGCTTCTTTAAGGGCATGAACTATGGGTAGTGCCAAAGTACCAGGTACAATATTGATGGAAAGAGGTACAAAGTCAATGCAGACATGGCTCAAAATGATTCAAGTACACGAAGGCCGGTAGAATATAAAACTTTAAAGCAAGCATTGTAACAAGTACCACGGGACGATGGCGCATCTGGGAGCGCGTCAGACTGAAGATCTGGAGGTGGCCGGTTCAAGCCCGGCTCGTCCCATTCTTTTTTTAAACCTTTTTTTTTGTTTTTGTTTACTATCCGTTCCTATTTCTTTGTCTTCTTAGCCATGCCCCTCTTCTTCTGCTTATCACTATTCAATTGCAGACTACAGACTAGTTTCAAGATAGCAACTCGTAATCAGATTGTATAGATTACCCCAAATTACTCCAACACTTTATATCATAAACACCAAGCATACGATCGTCCGGCCTACCACACTCAAGCAAGGAGATTTGATCTGTTCCGCCTGTCCCGATGCTTATCTTAGGTTAACTGTCAGGATGATCAGCGGTCCATTATCTTAAATACGCCCAATGGATGGACCCTATCATCCTGTTTGGGGCCAAAGACGGGTACCTGGTAGGATCGCAATAATCATTCCATAATCGAAGGTAGAGGCATCGGGGCATCTGCTCGATGCAGTATCAAAGCGCCAACTCTCTACCGCGTAACGGTTCATCAGCACCATTGTCTCTTCCTAAACTAACCGATTGGTGGCAGGCTTGGTGGTAGCGCCGGAGGAACTCAGTCAGCGTTGGATGGCGATCGGGTCTAAATTTAGCTGGGGGGGGATGCGGCCCCGAAAGGGTCCAGCACCAAAGCCTGAGCCCAACCAACAGCCTCCTAGTCCCTTGTAGGCAAACCTGTGTGAATCCATTGACACCCGCTTGGCACCTGCAAAGCCCGCCAACCAGATGGAGAAAAGCCGGGCCTCTTCCTCCGGCGCCACTCGCTCTGCCAACTTCATGTCCCCGTCAGACTTATATCCTGCGTGTGACACTCATTTTCCTCCCGTTAACTCTTTCGCTACTCTCGACCACACTTTGCTGCATCTTCCTATTTTGCCAGCCATTTGACGACATGTCAGATAGCACGCTGGTGTCAGTCGTTATCCGGAATCGCTAGTTGTTCCCGTCATTCGCTCCCATTTATCTTCACCTCCCCACCCTCCCCTTAAAGTGAGACGTGAGAATGCGCTGGTCAACGTGCCTTACCAGCGCCCTCCTCGCGTCCACAGCACCGCTGGCCGCTGCAACCAGACTCATTGAATCAAATGCTCTGAATATCTGTCAGGATAGCAACAATTTTACTGCCACCTACTTCAGCGTCCGCTTCACTCCCGATAATCGTTCTTTGGTTCTGAGTTTCGATGGCGTGGCCGCCATCTCCGGCAAAGTCACTGCCGATCTTTCCGTCGACGTCTATGGCTACCAGTTGACTGGGGAAACGCTGGACCCATGTAAAATGAATATAGAGGGTCTCTGTCCGATGAGCGCGGGTGCCATCAACGTTCAGAACACCCCAATCCAGATTCCGGAAGATGTGGTGCGCCGGATCCCGGGTCTGTAGTATCCCGCGCGCATTGATTCATCGTCTAGTGTTAACAATATTGCAGGTATCGCATACACTGTGCCAGACCTTGATGCCACCGTTCGGGTTTACATCAATTCCACAGATACCGGCACTAGTATTACATGTCTCGAAGCGACCTTGTCGAATGGAAAAACAGTCTACCAGAAAGGAGTCGGATGGACGACAGCGGTGATCTCCGGCGTCGGGCTTATCGCTTCAGCTGTCGCAGCTGGTCTGGGCAACTCGAACACTGCTGCCCATGTCGCCGCTAATGTGCTGGCCTTTTTCAGCTTCATGCAATCACAGGCCATGTTTGGGATGATCTCGGTCCACATGCCGCCGATCGTGGAAGCATGGACCCAGAACATGCAATGGAGCATGGGGATCATCCACGTTAAGTTCTTGGATACCATTTGCACCTGGTACCAACGGGCAACTGGTGGTACGCCGTCGACTGTCTTGTCGGAGCTCTCGACTACGTCTGTTGAAGTTCTCAAAAAGCGATCTTTGGACAGCGTGACCAATGTATTCAAAAGACAATACGCTCAGTCGGAGACCGCCACTACCGGTACCACAGAGGTGCGGGGTATCGATCGCGTGGGATTCAGGGCCGGCATTGAGGGCACCAACATCTTCCTCAACGGATTCATCTTCTTTGTCTTTTTCGTCGCGGTGGTTATGATTATCGTCGGGTTACTCAAGGTGGGAAGTCGCTTCCTGGCGAAGAAGGGAAAGACCAAGACCGACAAGTTTGGAGACTTTCATGTGTCCAAAGGTATCCTTTATCGGCTTATTTTCATCGGATTTCCGCAGATGTGCGTTCTTTGTCTGTGGGAATTTACGCAGCATGATTCGGCAGCCGAAGTCGTCCTGGCGGTGGTTATGCTAGTTTCCATGATCTGCACGCTCGGCTGGGCTGCCTTCCGAGTTATCATCCTCGCGCGGAGGTCGGTAGCAATGCATCGAAACCCAGCCTATATTCTCTACTCGGATGAGGCCTGTCTGAACAAGCTGGGATTTCTGTATGTACATTACCGAGCCACTGCCTACTACTTCCTCGTGTTCGCGCTACTGTACATCTTCGTCAAGGCGATGTTCATCAGTCTGAGCCAACCGGCGCCGGTTGTGCAGACGGTGGCCATGGTGATTATCGAGACCTCGGCGCTTATTGGAATTAGTATCGTGCGTCCATGGATGGACAAAAAGACCAATGGCTACAACATTGCCATCGCATCCATCAACTTCGCAAATTCCATTCTGTTGCTTTTCTTTTCCAACGTCTTTGACCAGCCCGGCATCGTGACCGGTGTGATGGGGGTCGTTTTCTTTGTGTACAATGCCGCATTTGCACTGATTCTGCTCTTCCTTGTTCTTTACAGTTCTGTGTACGCCATCTTCTCGAAGGATCCGGACTTGCGCTATCGACCGATGCGGGACGACCGAGGATCTTTTGCCAAGTCGGGGAGCCAATTGATCACAGAGCTCGATGCGCTGGGTACGACTGCTCGGGGAGAGGGGACTCCGGAGATGTGGAACAAAGGCAGTTTGCTTGATGACACTGGATCTGTTGCCAGCGAGGGGCTGCATCGAAGCCACCAAGATCTGGCCCGGGACACTGCTCCTGGTCGTGAAATGTCTGAGACGCCCGTCAGCCAGGCGAATTTGTTTCCCATCAGCCGAGGGAGCAGCCCTGTTCATAGAGCGGCGTCACTGAATGCCGCGGGTGTGCGTCGCAGTCTGTTGAGTGACAGCGATAATGCATCTGCGACTCATCCGCATGCAAACCTATGATGGATCTGATGGATAGGACAACTGGGGCGTTATTTTACTTTAAAATGTATCTAGGTTATATCTTGCGCGTGCTGAATCTATTTGGTCTGGTTTTAACATACGTGAACATGTAGGTTCTTCTCTGCATAACACCGCGCGGCACACCTCGGGTGTTGTGGATCTTCAGCGACGGGCTAACCCGACCCCCGTGGGGAATGCAGCGAACAGACCCTGTAGAGCCATCAGGCAACGCCCGGCGTTTCCGGCTGTCTCCCGTCTCTCTTGCCGAGTCTCCTCTTTCCACTTCTTCTCCTCGTTGTCTCCTCTTTTCATCTCTAGGACCCATCTTTTTCATTCTCTCGATCCACTGCCCACATGCCGATGTCTGCCAAGTCATGCCGCATTGCAGTTCATCTACCAACCAGCCAACAGCACGATTGCCTCGTCCCCACGCGCGTCATTTCCATCCATCACCCCGAACCAAGTAGCAGTGGAGACCAGGGATATGCGTCATTGCTCGGAAGGATGATCTACCGATAACTTTGATTGTTGCTACTATCGGCTGTTATTGTACCGACTGAGCTTGATGGCCGATATTTAGCCGTGCAGGAAGCCAGTTTGAGACACCCAATTCACAAGCTCATCACAATGTGGTCTTCCTGGCTGCTGTCGGCATTACTGGCCACTGAAGCGTTGGCCGTACCCTACGAGGAGTACATTCTAGCCCCGAGCTCTCGCGACTTGGCTCCTGCGTCCGTTCGCCAGGTGAACGGTTCCGTCACCAATGCGGCCGCTTTGACCGGTGCTGGTGGACAGGCCACTTTTAATGGCGTCTCGTCAGTCACATACGATTTTGGCATCAATGTTGCTGGTATTGTGTCTGTGGATGTCGCTTCCGCCTCCTCCGAGTCCGCCTTTATCGGCGTGACCTTCACCGAGTCTAGTATGTGGATTAGTAACGAGGCATGCGATGCTACCCAGGATGCGGGTCTTGACACTCCCCTCTGGTTTGCTGTCGGACAGGGAGCGGGTGTGTATTCAGTGGGGAAGAAGTACACCCGGGGTGCCTTCCGGTATATGACGGTTGTTAGCAACACAACCGCCACAGTCTCCCTCAACAGCGTCAAGATCAACTATACGGCATCTCCCATACAGGACCTCCGTGCATACACGGGGTACTTCCACAGCAGTGATGAACTCCTCAACCGCATCTGGTATGCCGGTGCGTATACCTTACAACTATGCAGTATCGATCCCACCACGGGAGACGCTTTGGTGGGACTGGGCGTCATCACCTCGTCTGAGACCATCACGCTGCCGCAGACGGACAAGTGGTGGACCAACTACACCATCACCAATGGCAGCAGTACGTTGACGGATGGAGCCAAACGTGACCGACTTGTCTGGCCAGGTGACATGTCCATTGCTTTGGAGAGTGTAGCTGTCAGTACCGAGGATCTGTATAGTGTCCGCACAGCGTTGGAATCTTTGTATGCTCTTCAGAAAGCCGATGGCCAACTTCCCTATGCTGGAAAGCCATTCTACGACACGGTCAGCTTCACCTACCATCTGCACAGCCTGGTTGGCGCGGCATCTTATTACCAATACACTGGGGACCGCGCGTGGTTGACCCGGTATTGGGGTCAGTACAAGAAGGGTGTTCAATGGGCGTTGTCGAGCGTGGACAGCACAGGTCTGGCCAATATCACAGCCAGTGCTGACTGGCTGAGGTTTGGCATGGGGGCACATGTAAGTATATACATGGACATCAAAGAGTGCAATGCTAACGAGAACAGAATATCGAAGCGAACGCAATCCTGTACTATGTTCTCAATGATGCCATCTCTCTCGCCCAGTCTCTGAATGACAACGCACCCATCAGGAATTGGACTGCTACTGCAGCCCGGATCAAGACAGTGGCAAACGAACTCCTTTGGGACGACAAGAACGGACTCTATACCGACAACGAGACCACCACCCTGCACCCGCAAGACGGCAACTCCTGGGCTGTCAAGGCAAACCTGACCCTCTCGGCCAACCAGAGTGCCATCATCTCTGAATCGCTCGCTGCCCGCTGGGGCCCATACGGAGCTCCCGCCCCAGAGGCAGGCGCAACGGTGTCGCCTTTCATCGGCGGTTTCGAGCTGCAGGCCCACTACCAGGCCGGCCAGCCCGACCGCGCACTTGATCTACTGCGGTTGCAGTGGGGATTCATGCTGGACGACCCGCGGATGACCAACTCGACTTTCATCGAGGGGTACTCCACGGACGGATCGCTGGTATACGCGCCGTACACCAATAGGCCGCGAGTGTCGCACGCGCACGGGTGGTCCACGGGCCCGACGTCAGCATTGACCATCTACACGGCCGGGTTGCGTGTCACCGGACCAGCGGGTGCGACCTGGCTGTACAAGCCACAGCCGGGAAATTTGACCCAAGTTGAAGCTGGGTTTAGTACCCGGCTGGGGTCGTTTGCGTCAAGCTTCAGCAGATCAGGGGGTAGATATCAGGAACTGTCGTTCACCACTCCGAACGGGACGACTGGCTCGGTGGAGCTGGGGGATGTGAGTGGACAATTAGTCTCGGAGGGGGGAGTGAAGGTGCAGTTAGTGGGAGGTAAGGCGAGTGGACTGCAGGGTGGGAAATGGCGGTTGAATGTGTAATGATTAGCAGTGAGCTGAATATATGACGACGTCGGTGTGATGCCTTTACTACGGCAATATAAATGTTGAGCTTTTTCTCTAATTTGCCCCAATCCACAACTACAAATTATACTCAAAATGAACCTCCTACTCCTCCTCTCATCCCTCCTACTCACCACCACAACAACAACAGCCACAACCCTCATCCCCCTCCCAGGAAACCGCATCACCATCCCAACCTGGCACATCCAACCCACCAACACCACCACCCCAAACACACTCAACCTAAATCTCACAACCCCAGATCCCCACTCCACAATCCTCGCCACCCTCCTCCACCCCCAAAACCAACCGAACCCCATCATCCCGCCCTACAACGAATCCACCCTCTTCCAAAGCACCACCCTCTCCACTATCCCCACAACCCCCTTCCAATCCCCCTGGCTCTACACCACCACTCTCACCCTTCCCAATTCCCAGTCCCACTCAAACAAAAACACAACCATCATCCTCTCAACCCACGGCATCTCCTCCCGCGGGGACATCTTCATCAACGGCGCCCAAATAGGCTCTATATCTGGAGCCTATAACGGCCAGGAATATGATATATCCCCACAGATAAGAGAAGGAGAGAATGAGGTGCAAGTGAAGGTCTACCCCGTGGATTACACAAGGGATTTTGGTATCGGCTGGGCGGATTGGAATCCCCCGCCGCCGGATAAAGGCATGGGGGTTTGGAGGGGGGTGGAGGTTAGTGGGGTGTATGGGGTTGCCGTGCAGGGGTTGCGGGTGGTTGTGGGGGAGATAGGAAGTGGGGATGTAAAGGTGAGGGTTAGGGTTGGGGTGAGGAATTGGGGGGATGAGGGTGTGAAAGGGTGGTTTATGGGGAGGGTGTTTGATAATACTACTGATGATACTAGTTCTGGAGTGCAGTTTGCTGAAACTGTCACTCTACAAGGTGGGGAAGTTACTACAGTTGAAGCAGAAGTTACTATCAAGAATCCAAAGATATGGTGGCCCGCTACCTGGGGAAACCAGGACATGTACACTGTTTCTGCGAACTTCACTCTCAGTGACGGAACATTATCTGATACAGCGGAGTGCTCATTCGGGATTCGCTCAGTCACTGCGACATTCACCGACCATGGAGACGAAAAAGACGTCTCGTTCAGAGTGAACGGATACCCCTTCCACGTCCGCGGCGCAGGATACAGCCCTGACATATTCCTCCGGTTTGATATAGACCGTGTACGCACACTCCTACAAGCTGTGCTAGATATGGGGCTTAACACGATCCGACTTGAGGGAAAACTCGAACACCCACTGTTCTATGATCTAGCCGATAGAATGGGCATCATGGTGTTAGCGGGGTGGGAGTGTTGCGATAAGTGGGAGGCGTGGGAGGTATACCCCCTTAATCATCTCTACCCTGTTGACAATATACTAATAGGAGGGGGTATAGTACAACACCGACCTCCAACCCTCCCACCCCTGGACAAACCACGACTACCTAACCGCCACCTCAATGCTCACCCACACATCCCTCCTTCTCCAACCCCACCCCTGCATCCTCGCCTTCCTCCTCGGCTCCGACTACCCCCCCAGCCCCCGCGCCACCACCCTCTACACCACAGCCCTAAACCACTCCGACTGGACCGCCCCCATCATCTCCTCCGCTTCATCCCGCATCCACCCCTCCGGAATGAAAATGCTCGGTCCATACGACTGGGTCCCCCCCAACTACTGGTACGGGGAGCGCCTCGGCGCAGCATACGGCTTCGGCTCAGAGCAAGGCGCGGGTGTAGGGATCCCCGAATTACCCAGTCTGCGACGGTTTCTCTCCGAGGAGGAACTATCCAGTCTGTGGAAAGACAAGAATGCAGGGATGTACCATATGTCTCCTGCTGGATCGCAGTTCCATACAAAGGGGGTGTATAATGCTGCGCTGTGGGGGAGATTCGGCAAGCCGACGTCGTTGGAGGAGTATGTGTTTCTGGCGCAGGTGGTGGATTATGAGGCTACTAGGGCGGAGTTTGAGGCGTTTGCGGTGAGGCAGAATAGATCTGGTGCTGCTAGTACTACTGGTGCTGCTACTGGTGGTAATGGAGGGGGTAGGGCGGCGACGGGCGTGGTGTATTGGATGCTGAATAGTGCGTGGCCGAGTTTACATTGGCAATTGGTTGATTATTATCTTAAGAGAGGGGGCGCGTATTATGGAGTGAAGGTTGGGGCTAGGGGGGTGCATGTTGCGGTGGATTATGAGAGTGGGGAGGTGTATGTTGTGAATCATGGGGTGAAGAGGGGGGAGGGGAGGGTGGTTGTTGTTGATGTTGTGGGGTTGGATGGGAAGAGGTTGTATCATGAGGAGGTGGAGGGTGTGGTGATGGGTCCGACGATGGCGAAGAAGGTTACGTCTGTTGTTCCTTGGGTTGGGGGGTGGGATGGAGTGGTCTTTCTGAGACTAATATTGAAGGAGAGTGGGGGAAACGTGCTAAGTAGGAATGTGTATACCCTCCCTGCGCAACTTGATGTTCTGGATTGGGATGAGTCGACGTGGTATACGACATTGTTAGTGAGTATGCGGATTTCTTGGCGTTGAGGGGGTTGCCTACGGTGGAGGTGGTTGTCACTGGGAAGATGGGTGGTGGTGGAGGGGTGAGTGTCACGTTGGAGAATCGGGATAAGGTGCCGGCGTGGTTTGTGAGGATCAGCATGGTGGATGAGGCCGATGAGGAGGTGGATGTGTGGTGGGAGGATAATTATGTGAGTTTGTTGGGAGGAGAGAAGGTGGTTGTGAGTGGGAGGGTGGATAACAGTGGGAAGCTGGGGATCGGGAGGATGAGGGTTGTGGTGGAGGGGGGGAATGTGCGGAGGAGGGGATGCTATATTTAATGATATGCTAGGATATCTGAATCTAAATAATTCTGAGCATGTTGATGAGTAGTATCCACATCTATACTATATCAACTGTGTTTAGATACATGTCCAAATCTAACTCCAAATAACCCAAACTCATGATTATGACCAGCATAATACCAACTGCATCACACTAAAACTGCTTCACCGTCTTCTGCAACCCCCCAAACCTCAACGGTTTCCTCGTATACTTGTCCGGCTCCTCCCTCGCCCCCTTCTTCCAATAGTCAAACTCCATCCACACATTCTCCTTCATCTGCTCGTCCATGGCCTCGAGGAATTCACCCAGATCCGGACTCAACGGGATAACTCCCGTCTCAAGCACGTACTGATCCCACAGCTTTAACAACACCTTCATCCTCTCTGGCTCATTCTCGGCCAAGTCATGCACCTCGCCCGGATCGTTCCTCAGATTATACAGCTGCCAGCGCTCTGGTCCCTTCGGTTTCGGGATATACACGATCTTCCAGTCGCCGTAGCGCAGGGCTGCACGACCACAGGTCTCCCAGCCCTGGATGAAGTCCTCTGGGTGGATGCGCGCGGCGCTGCCATTGGCCCAGGGGTAGATGGACTTCCCGCGCATGGGAACAATCTCCCGTCCCTGGTATGTCGGTGCGGGGTGCTTGAGACCGGCCATATCCAGAATAGTAGGGGCGAGGTCCATGACCGTGGCGAACTGGTCTGTTATAGCACCAGCCTGGACTTGAGGAGACGTCTGTACTGAAGTAGGGAATCTAGCAAGGAAGGGAACGCGAACGCCTCCCTCCGTAGTGTATGCTTTATACAATCTGGACGGAGCGGTAGCTGCCTGCGCCCACCGCGGGCCGTACCAGATGAATGAGTTGTAGTTGCCCAGGTTCTCGAGAGAATTGTCGTAGTATTTCTGAAGATGAGGGAGGACTCCACTCTTCACCAGAGGGTATGCTTCGTAGGCTGCGCCCTCAGCACCATTGTCAGACATGAAGCAGACGAACGTATTGTCCAGCTCGTCAATAGAGGCAAGGTAGTCGACGACCTTGCCTACGTTGGCGTCGATACATTCAACCATACCGGCGAAGACTTCCATCGCGGTGGAGGACATCTTCTGTTCCTCCGGAGAGAGCTCAGACCACGGCTTAGCCTCGTCTTCCTCAGCAACCACAGGATGAGGCTCGACGCTGTCAGGGATCATGCCGAGAGCTTTGAGACGCTCGAGACGGCGTTGGCGCAGGACATCAGGACCTTCATCGTAGACGCCGCGGTAGTGGTCGATGTACTCGCGGGGAGCTTGCAGGGGCCAGTGGGGCGCTGTGAAGGGGAGATAGGCGAAGAAAGGCCGGTCATCGCCGCGCTCGTGCCAGTCTTTCAGGTAATCACGCATCTTGTCGCCGTAGCCGTCGGACGAGTACCATCCATCTGGGAGTTTCTTAACGTATTGGTCGTCTTCCGTGTGCAGGGCGATGTAACTAGCTTCGAGGAAGGTAGGGGTCTCGTCGGCGCCTTGGAGCTGAGGCTCGAAGGCGTAGTGGTTGGAGCAGGCTGGTAGGTGGGCGAGAGAACGGTCGAAGCCGCGACGGTAGGGCGAGCGCTCTGGGGTCAGACCCAGGTGCCATTTTCCTGCCATCAAGGTGTGGTAGCCCCCGTCGCGGAGGACTTCAGGGAGAGCGACGACGCGCTCGTTGAGGTAGCCTTCGTAACCGGGCATACCGCGCTGAGGAGCGGTGCTCATGCCGCCGCCCTTAGGGTCATTCTGGCCAGAAATGTTGGTCCATTCGACGAGGTTACCCAGACCGGCGATGTGGTGGTCGGTGCCGGTCATGATCATGGCGCGAGTGGGGCTGTAGTTCTCTATTAGAAGGGGTTGAAAGTATGACGCATGTATACAAGACGGGAACGTACGAGCATGCTGCTGCAGCGTGAAAGTCTGTAAAGCGAACGCCCTCTTGAGCCAGACGGTTGAGGTTAGGAGTGCGAATCTCTCCGCCAAAGCAACCAATGTCAGAGAAGCCCAGATCGTCGGCGACGACTACGAGGAAGTTGGGGCGTTTCGGAGCCATGATGTACGATATGAACAAAGGACTATTATGCAAGACTCACGGCTGATTAGAGCGACAAGACAGGGGGTTTTGGGGTATTTAAGTGGCATCTACCCCGTACTGTCCATCGGCTCTCGGCTGAGGCACGCGGCCTCGCCATTAAGCGCAACCAGAAACCAGAATTGATGACGGGAGAGTATCAGATGGAGAGGGGCATCACTATCCGATTGGCAAACCGCGTGAGGAGACGGTCAATCCGCAGTCAATCCGCATGTTGGAGCCAATGAGCGGATCACGCCATGATCCCCGCTTCTCACGCACTCGGCTGTCGGCTGCCTTGCCTTTTACGATCCTGGTCGGATGATCACTAAGTTGCTGTCTCCTCAAGAAGTAGAGTGGCAACGGACCGGAAAAGTTTTGGGATAGAGGCAAGTTGCCCGTTTTTGAGGGTATTGCATCGCTGGTTCACGATTACTTAGCAGTGGCGGAAGAAGCACCCGCTGTAACAGTGTTATACCCTCACTGCCATTATACTGCCGACCCGTGATCATCAATGCTTATTGGCTATTATCTTAGCAACGGTGGTCTACGATACAGATAGTCCTGACAGATACTGGGGAATGCATAGTACCATATTATGATGTGGTCTACTCATCCCATACCACACTGCTCAACCCCGTTGATGTTCCAACCACCCCCGGTTCGCCGATCTGCACATTCGCCACCTCATCCCCCAGCTTTCCAGTCTGCGGGTCCCGCGTTACAATCGCAACATTCGACGACGATTGATCGCCAATCGCAACCAAATCTCCCGCCTTGTTGATCACAAACGTCCGGGGCACCTTGCCGTAAGATGAGGTGAGCTCGTTCAAGGTGACCGTGTTATTCGAGGAATGGTCCAAATTTGCCATTGAGTCGTTGGGGGCGAAGCCTTGATCGCTCCGGATCGACACATACAACGAGTTGCCCGCTTGACGGATTTCCGATGGTGTAGCCCCGTCCGGTAGCTGGCCGTCGGTGTATGGCTCGAACGACTGAAACTCGTCAAAGCTGAGACAGCCATCGGACGTGTAGGAGACCGTGAATCCTTTAAAGTGTCCGTCCAGCTCATCGACAATATACAAGATCTGACTGTCTTGCTGCCGAGTCTTTAGTTGTCTGGTGAGTGTAGAGTGCTCCGTCTGCCAGAAGAGGCCGTGTCTCGGTCCGCTGCCCTCCGGATAAGTCAGATCAGGGCAGGCCCCGTCCAACTCACCAGTAGACTTGTCGATGGCATAGACGCGGACGAGATCCGCTCCCAAGTCCGGCACGAGTATGAATGATCCAGTCGGGTCTAGGAGGACTTGATGAGGATGAGGCGCATTCTGCTGCGGGTTCTGTTTGGTTTCTGAGAGGGTGTAGCGGAAAACCTGGAGATTTTCATCTCCATCATTCAAAGGAAGGCGGAAAGTGGACATCGCAGAACCACCACTGCAAACATTAGATCACAACCATCAAGCCGAGGAAGATACATACTAGTGAGCGATGGCTAGATATTGAGTGCCGTCATCACCGCTATAGAAGATACTGTTTACCCCGCCCCCCGGTGCCGCAGCAGTGGCTATCTCCGTGAGGGTGCCGTCCTGGTCGGCCGCCAGAGTGGTCAGAGATCCATTGGTGGACGCATCGCCAGACTCATCGGAGCAGTAAAGAATGCGCGAGGCCGAGTCGAAGGTAAGCCAGCTGGGCATCGAGCCACAAGTCTTGAGCGAGGAGGCGATGGACAGGGAGTAGGTGCCGTCGCTGTCCTGAAGGGAGAGGCTGTAGACGGACCCGTCATAGTGGGTAGCGTAGAGATTGGTTGCTGTCGCCAAAGACAGACATGTTGCCAGCCAACTGAGAGCTAGTTGTCGACCCATGTTGATTTTAGGTGGTGCTGCTGCATCGAGGGATGATGAGGTCAATAAATAGCCACCGCACGGGGCCAGGAATGGATCTGCATTCTGCGGGTGAATTATTCCAGGGACGGTAGGAGCGCTGCAGCTGCATGTCTACTGTCAGTAATTTACAGAAACTCTGTAGCCGAGGGTCGAAGCCTGTAGCTGAAGTACAGCATCTCCTCACTGTCTCAGTCTAGCCAGCCATTCTGTTTGATTCTCCAACCATTGAGGACAGACTGATGGAATCCCTTGCTTGAGTTTGAGACCACCTGCACATTACTGTGCTTGTAAAAGATGAAGCAAGTCTTCCCATACAAAGCTAGCATACCATGACTTAACTAAGGCGAGAGGAGTAAAGAACATCAACAGACATCGCTTGCATACACCTTCCTGATCGGGCATCTTATCACGCCTATCGCGGGACCAAACAGTGCAAACACCTGAACCCTGGATAATGCATATATTACTAAGCATACGTACCGGGAATCCGGAGATATCACGTGGCGATGTTCTCCGCGGTTCCTGGTATGTGGCTTACAAGCCAACATCGCCAGTAACTCACTCACTATACTGAGACCACACTCCAGCATGGGCTGGGTCGGGGTCGCCACACTCATTGCAACAGCATGCTTTTTGCTGTACCGCTATCCCCCCGGAACCTGGGCTCCTGAGCCCCCGGCATCCAAACCACTCCCGAAACCCGTCAAACCCCCTGCGACAGAGGAGATACCAGTCAAAGGCGAAGCAAAGCCCCCTAACGATGAAGATGATGCTGCGAGCGACACCCAGACCACTCCCAAGGCAGTTCCATCCAGCGCCCCTGCGCTGGAAGTACCCTCTTTTCGACTTGACGACAGCGCCGATCAATCCCGCCCCTCAGTACCGCAAATCCAGACCAGCGCTCAAACTCAAACCACGATGAAACCACCATCTCAACCCCTAACTCAGACGAAGATGGCAGACAGCACTCTTATGCCTCCCCCACCCCCACCACAGCAATCGAACCCCGCAAAGAGCTCCTCCCTTATGCCTCCTCCGGCCCCGCCGCGTCTCCGTCCGATCGCATCGCAGACTACTTCTGCGCCCTCCCTCGCATCGGGGCGATATCCCCCACGCCCGAATAATACCACGAGCTCGAGCTCGTTGCGCCCACCACCCTCCGCTGCTGCTTCCCTGCGCGCCCCGCCGAGCAGCGGCCTCTCGAGCAGCACGCTCGCCCCGACGAAGGTGACCAAACCATCTAGCTCTTCGAAACGAGCGGTCCTCGAACCGGGATACTCGCCGTTAGACTGGGCGGCCTTGACATCCAACCCAAACAACAAGTTGCGGGGAGAGAACCTCCCCCCGACACTGATCCGAGTAACGCCTTCGATGCTGAAAGCACAGAATGGCCGCAAGGGCATGGACGCGTGGACATCCTACCAGGGAAAAGTCTACAACATCACACCGTACCTCCCCTTTCACCCCGGCGGCCGGGGAGAGCTTCTCCGCGGCGCGGGCAAAGACTCAGGGAAATTATTCTTCGAGATCCACCCCTGGGTGAACTGGGACGCTATACTGGGAGAATGTCTCGTGGGGATACTCGTCTCCGAGAACGAGTCGGATAATAAGCTAGATGCGATGGATTAATCCCTGTATACATAGACTCATGCTGTTGATTCGTGTACCTATTCTACACTTTAGAAGATGATACCCTAGACGATACAAATAGAACAGAATCATATCGTTATACCCTACAATCCCATGATAAGAAAGAAGAAAGAAGATAAGATTACAACTCATCCCTCTTAACCCCCTGAATACCCACCAACTCCGTCTCAAAGATCAACGTCGCACCGCCAGGAATCGGCCCAATACCCCGATCGCCGTATCCCAGCTCAGGCGGAATCGTCAACGTGCGCTTCTCTCCAATGCACATGTCCTGGAGACCTTGGTCCCATCTACACAGAAACAAGCAGCCAATTAGCCTATTTCCTTTCCATATATACTCAATAGCACAGATAATGGAAAGATGGTAAATACATACCCCTTAATAACCCTCCCAGCCCCCAACTTAAACTTCAACGGAGTGCCGCGGTTATAACTAGCATCGAACTCGGATCCGTCCGACGCGAGCTTGCCCCGGTAGTGCATGGACACTGTATCTCCGACTTGGGTCTTGCGGGTGCATTCGACCGAGTGGGTGACTTCGATTCCGAGGTTGGAGGCGGACGCGAAGGTGGTGAGGGAGAGGGTGAGGAGGGTGGCGAGGGTTGGGAGGCGCATTTTGGTGGTGGTGTTATATATCTGAATTGATGGATGGGTTGATTTGTTGGAGGGGTGAGAGTGGTAAATTGGGAGGAGTAATTGAATTGGGGAGATGCGGATACGTATACTTAAGTAGGTGGGAGCGGAGGAGATGCGGAGGTGGTTTGGTTTGGTGGTACTTAGTGGTTGCCGGGCGGTTAGATAAGTAGGTAGGTTTGGTTAGATTAGCTGGGAAGGGTTGCTAGGGGTATGCCGAATTTATGTTGGTGTGGAAGAAGACGCTACCTAGTGTAGTTTTCTACTTTTAAGGATTAATGTGATTGATTAATCTAACTAGCAAAAAAGAAGATAATGCTGATTGTAAAAGAGGTGACGCGCTAGAAAAAAGAAAAACAAAAAAACAAAAAAGTGACTAGACTGGGGCTCGATCCCAGGACCTTATGCGTGTGAAGCATACGTGATAACCAACTACACCATCCAGCCAACTTGTTGTGATGGTTTTCTAGCAGTACTGAATTATGAATGAATAAACATGCCGCTGGCCCAAAGGATTACTTTCATTCTCTTCAACATTGCGTAATTTCCATCTACATTCCACAATAACATGTTTCAGGTGCGATGGTTTGTGAAGACTGTCATCATATACTGTCATAAATGGTATCTATATGTACAAAGAAGAGATCTATCTAATATTTTAAGCCCATTTACCCAGCAGGGCCATCAATAAAGCACCGAGACATAGTAGACCGAAAGCCGCCAGAACGATCTGGATCGGTGCCTTTCGCATCGACGTGCTGAACATGAACTCGTGGGCCAGTAGCTCCACCAGGGCCGTGTAAATGAGAATGCCGGCCGAGATCGAGTCAAAGACACCGCTGACGATCAACGTCGTGGCGCCATCAGACGCATAAGAGTCGCGCACGCCTAGACCGATCGCAATGGCAATAGGCGTGGAGATACCGTAGCCAAGACCAAGGAAATAGGGGGTCCATCGCTTGGAGTGTGGCCAAGGAACAGTAGCTAACCGAGATCCCAGACCCAGGCCTTCAAAGGTTTGGTGGAAGACAAGGACAACGTAGAGTGTCACAAATTCGGAGCCGGTGACCGCCAGGGTCAACCCAATGAAAACGGAGTGGAAGATGATTCCGAACTCTAAGATGAAGATGGAGGTCAATTGAGCTACGTACTCCTCCAGATCGGAGTGCTGCTTTCCGAGCTCGATATCATGGTGTTCGCGGGAATGACCGAGATGGTCCTCCCCCGGCATATGGGTCTTCATGTCAACCGACTCAGCAGGAGAGGAGGTAGTAGTATGCTCGATTTTCTCATGATGGTGATCATCCTCGTCGTGAGAATGGCCGTGGCCGAATCGAGCAAAGCGCATGACCATTAGCTCCACGAAGAACAGTACCACAATGGTCATTAGCACGATGCCCTCGACCCAAGAGTATTCTGTGATTGGGCCGGTAAGGCAGTCGTCGGTCAAAGCCTCTTCTGCAGGGGCAAGCAGGTGAATAAATGCGGTGGCAATGATGACACCGGAGCCAAAGTATTTGGCGATGAAGAAGGCGCACTTTGCAATCTTGGAGTCCTTGAAACTCCGGGCCATGACGGGAAAAAGAGCCCCGCATGTTGAACCGATGAGAATGACAAAGATAGACGAGATACGCAGGCCCATACGGCCATCATATCCGTTGCCCGTCTCACAAGCAGGTGTTGCATCTCTGGCAACTAGACTTTGAAGAGAATCCATCTTCCACCGTTGATTGTATCCGACCGGCAGTCCTCTGCAGACCGTCTGGACCAGCTTAGAATAGCACGGGCCTGTCCGAAGAAGATAGGGATGATCGAAACAACGTCTGACAGGTATCCGGTCCAATGGCGTGCAGGATCGTGTGACAGGAGGATAGCGGAAGTGTAGGCACGTGGAAGAAGAATGTCAACTGCAGTGATCGGTTGAGATTGCTGGAGGTTCGTCTGCAAGGTCCCCCCGCTCTTAAATTGGTTTCTCAAATGTGCGCCAAGTTGTTCAGTGTGAGAGTTGGGCGTCCCCAAGGTCCCTAAGGCTGGTCCACGTCAAAGGGTCCGGCGATGAACGGCGTTGAACCGGTGCTGAGGACCTTGGTGGCACTGGTGAGGGGTTGCACAAACGCGATCGCTGAGGCGTCGATTTCGATTTGAGTTAGACAAGAAACGATCTCAGCACTTGCCAGCGCGCAGCTCACCTGGACACAAGTGAGAAGTTCAATTGAGCAACACAACACAAAGCAAGAACAGGGGATGAATGCAGAGGCGTCTCCATGATGGCGGGCGACGGAGACTTCCAGTCCGTTCTGGGTAAAGTGCGAAGTTGCATCAGATGGGAACCTTGGGGGAAAGCGGCGGGTTCACCTCAAAGAGTTTTCGCTCGAAAGTGAGGACCTTGTGGACGAGGTCTTTCTTTTACTGATCTCTGATTGGCTCTGATGAACTATAGCGGGGAATTTTGACGCAATGGTTAGCGGCCCGGAACCTTGTTGATCCGATGCTGCTCATTTCCTACACCCCGATTGGTTGTTTTGGAGCGGTCAGAAGGGCGGAGGCATCATATCTTGGCAGAAACAAAAGTGGGATGAACACCTGCTCGATTAGGTAATGGTTATACCTTGAGTATCCATGCTGCAGCATCCATGCTGCAAACACAGGCCATACTATTGAGTAGTCTTCTATAACCAATAAAGCTGAAGCATAAATAAACTTTAGCGCACTGATCCGCCAAGGCCTGCAATGACAGTCATGATCTGGCAGACACATGAGTGACCGAGATGTCAGCATCAACCAGACCCCGTGCGCGTTAAGGGATTGCCAAGTCCAAGGGATGAGTATTATATCCAAGGAGGCTGTCATGCATCATGTCTATTGGAGCGGGAGCCACTGTTTCTGGCTGTCAGGGACCCAGGTATTCCGCTAGTGGCGGGGATGTAGTCAGGAATGGGACGTCCAGATAACCTTGATGTGAAGCATCGTGTGACCTTGCATCGAAGCTCCACTCAGCCACGCAAATTGGGCAGTGTACTTATCAGGCTCGACTGCCCTTTTTACAGAGTTCACGCCTCGTGACATTATGCTTACACACGGAAACCATCGCTAGTTCAATCTAACAATGGACCCAGGTTAGACGAAATATATCTTTCCATATCGAACGGCATAGTACTTCAGGGAAAGACCACAACCCAGCAAGAGCCACTAGTTCGGAAACGCTCTTTCTATCGGAATAGAAGATTTAAGTAATAAGTAATGAATGATAGATGATAAATAATAATATGGTGCCTAATGATACTATTCAAGGATGCCAATCCGGATCGCGATTGTTGTCACTCTCATCATCCTCTTTCTCTTCTTCTTCTTCTTCCTCTTCTTCGGCTTCTTCCTCTTCTTCGGCTTCGTCCTCCTCGGCCTCGGCCTCATCCCCGCTACCCCCTTGTCCCCCTTGTCCCCCATTATCGGCAACTGGTTGCCAGTGACCACCAGGCCTCGCGTAGACGATTCTTGCCCCCCTAGTGACCAAATGTCTTGGGCAATAATTGCCCACAGGTTGTCGCTGCCTTGGGCCCAGTCTGGTGCACCTCACGTTGGTGCCGAGTTGTGGGGGGCATTGCTTGAAGGGGCCAGGGGTTGTGCATCCGCACGAGTAGACGAGAATCTGATAGAAGCACCTTCATTGTATAAGATAATGTGAGGTGGTATGGATTGATTGCTCTACTTACATCATGGGAGAGAGTAGGACGTGAGTGATTATTTCGACTGTGCTGTCTATTGGACTATGGTATGCTTAATTCTAGAAAATATTTGTGCTATGAAGTACAAGCCTTGGTGCACCTTCCTCATTTGGCTGCTCATTTACATCGTGGTTTCCTGATTTAGCAAACTTCCGTCGTCCGACTTCTTCGTCGGAAACACTTTGGGTATCGCCTCCGCGGACGTCATGAGCAGACACTGGCTATCATAGAGGTATTAGTGCTGTTTTGGTCATCAACTATAATAAAACAAGCGAAAGTTTCGGACAAGCCACCTGGGACTTCCGGATTGAATACCGCCTTATGTCATAAGTGCGATACTTATGACATACGGTTTTAAATAGCCCATATACAGTTTGCATTCTGGCGGAAGGCTCAGGTCTTTTATAAGCTTGCTCTGGAAATATGAAAGCTATAAATCGTTCCTTCTACCACACAATCGACGCTAAGTCCTATCATGACAGGCCCAGCTGTCTCGTCTGCGGCTTTGTCTTTGCGAACGGGACCAGCGAGGACGATCATTACAGTTACGTGGATACGAGATACTATGTAGGAAGTAACCTCTGTCGCGCTGAGCTTCTAGAGGATTGGAGACCTTCTGAGAAGAAAAGATGGGGGAAGAAAACATGGTGGAACACTTCCCGCGCAGGTCAGCCACCCTGGTACTCACTAGATACCCTCAGCTGTTGACTGATTGGTCCAGTTCTATACCGCCCTGCAACAGGCACCTGCCGACTTTCTGGGGTCATCATGCATCCTCTGACAACCGGATTGGTTCCAATGAATGAGACAGATGGATATATTTGCGGTACTTGGTCGGGCTGGTTATCCCCCAAAGAACGACAAGCTTTCGTACGTCCGGACATTCTATGCCCAACCCAGGAGCCGGAGCCCGACGTTGAGTGGGTGGCTTACTTTGTTCACTCTCGCTGCTGGGAGCTACTTACTCACCACGACTTGGGGACGGTTGCGGAGAAGGACCTGGGCATAGTTCTCGACGCTCTCCGAGACAGACATAAGACTCTCCGAGGCAGACGTAAGAAAACCGGTTATCAACCTAGATCCTGGTATTGGATGTTGTGTCGGGAAGGTTAGGGTCCCCCCAGGTCCGACATTCGATGACGCTGACCTTGAATCTCTACCAGATCCTGTTCGTACAAAATGCGTTACAGAAGCCATTTGTCTAGCACTAAAACACGAAAAGCGAAGGAAATTGATGATGAAACGAAAGGGCCATTTGGTCACCCGAAAGGCACCACGTCTCAGACCCTGCGTTCTTCCGATGGAAATACTTTATATGATTCTTAGATATCTTCCATATCAGACGATTGCGAACGTGGAAAAAGGATTGCGCCTCAATCTCGGTAATAGGTTTTGGCGCACTTGGCTCTCTAGCCGAGTATTCTACGAAGTGAGGGATATTGCCATCGACGAGGTTAATTGGAAGCGCCTATCCATGTTGCTGGAACGACGACTCAAGAAGTCAAACGCTTTGGCCATCCGACGGTTTTTATTAGCCTCTCTGGATAATGTTATGAGGTTTGTTAACATGTAACTTGATGGGAAGGCCATCTATCACGAGTTTGAATAATAAATAATAATAAATAATGCGTCTGATAATACTATTCAAGGATGAAAGTCTGGGTCGCTCTTATTGTTATCTCATCTTCATCTTCATCATCTTTATTTCCATCATCTATTCGCTTTCTTCTTCTTCTTTCCCTCACCCTTATCATCTTCTTCTTTGGCTTCATCCTCCTCGGCCTCGCTCCCGTCCCCCCATGGTGCAGGACCAGACCCTGCGAGACAATCGAGTCCATTATCAGTTCGGCGATAGCGGTGAGATCATGAGCGTCGGTGTGGAGAGGGCCATCGAATCCGTGGCTTTTCATGTCCGCTTCGAACCAGTCTTAGGGGTGGAGGGCCTCTGCCTAGCCATGGTCATCATTAGAGCAGTTCGGTCGTGTATGAGAGGTTGCTGGAGAGACGATAAGTTAAACAACTCGAAAACCCCATGTCGCAGTAAATGCTCACAGCCTGTCGGTTTTTGAAAAGCCCAAGCCAAATCAATTGGCGAGTAAGGCAACGAATGTGCAATAACAGAAACAGAAACAAAAATTGATACCTCCATGACAGCCACGCGTATGCTCGTGACGTCCGTGACGTCCGCGGAGGCGATGCCCAGAGTGCTTCCAACGAAGAGGCCGGACGACAGAAGGGTGCCAAATCTGAAAAGCATGATGTATGAAGTGAGGAGCCAATTGAGAAAGGTGCAATAAGGCTCGCATTTTCTGTAGAACTGAGCGTACTGTAACTAAATACTAGGTAGCACAATCAGAACAAACTATCTCTTAACATACACTCTTGAAATATGAAGTGAAGCAATAGATTCATAACACCATATACTTTTATCTGTTGAGGCATTCACTCCAGCCAGGGTCAGCTGATCCTTCGCTTCTTCTTCCTGCGTGGTCTTCCAGCACCTTTTCCAACCACCAACCATCTTCTTGGGATCCAGATAGCTCAGCTTCATACCTTTGACCCTTCATCTTGTCATTATATATGATAAAGGTGCTTCTATCAGATCTTTGTCTATTCGTGCGGATGTACTACCCCTGATCCCTTCAAGCAATGCCCCCCCCCCACAACTCGGCACCAACGTGAGGTGCACCAGATTGGGTCCATGAATAGCCTCCCTAGGAGCCTAGGGAACACCCGCACAGCAGGGCCACTAGTAAAGGCCGGCTATATCGGGTATATGAATTCTACTACTACTACTACTACTACTACTACTACCAGATTGGGTCCAAGGCAGCGACAACCTGTGGGCAATTACTGCCCAAGACATCTGGTCACTAGGGGGGCAAGGATCGTCTACGCGGGACTGGATGGTCAATGGCAACCAGTTGCGGGTGATTTCAGTATGGGAGACGCCCCTGATGGCTGTGGACAAGTCCCACGTACCGTTCCCGAGGATATTCGTACAATCCTCGTCGACTTCATCACGAAGGAATACATTGGGACAATACCACGATCCAGACCGATACCGCAGTCGATAGTGTCCTCCGGGAGGAGACCTCCAATGAACTACGGGCGACAGGTGTTGTCACATAACTTCTCGATGGATCATCCAAGACGGTTGATGCAACGAAGGAAATTGTTGTCTCGGGCGCCGCGTACTGAAGTTCCGCCATTATGATGCGTGGATCCCGCGAGGAGCTGGTCCAATTTAACATCGACGGCAAGATTGACCTGCCTGGAGTGGGTAGGAGCCTGACGGACTATCTGGTTAGCTCCACCGTTGAATATATGCTCTATATTGCCTCTGACCTGAATGCAGATCATTTTTACGTTCTACGAGATCGAAAAGGAAGGCCAGACAAACTACTGGCATCCTACCACAAAAGCAACAGGGCCAAGGCCTACATGCAGTGAAAGGAGCAGACGTTCGGCTTGTTGTCAACATCCCTCTTCTGCTGTTTCGCATTTGCACTCATGGACGTGTGGTCGAAGGCCGACCCCAATAAGAAACGACCCGAGACAGCTTGGATGGGACTCTATGAAGCTTACACCACCCAGCCCAAAGTCGAATCTTCACGATCGAGTCTCAAGACGGCCCCAAGCTGTATTAAGGTTATTCTATTGGCCATATTTTGTATATAGTTACCTATCTATGCTTAACATTATTAGGGAAAAGTTATTTATTTCCGATGTCATCTATAACCAATCCCTTGACTGAAAATGAACATAGCCCGCGAAGCCCAACATCAATCAAAGCACGCATTTCCTCAACTCAAACAACCTCAAACTCCGCACTACTAGGCCCCGCCCCATTACAAGCCGTCAAATCCATCGGACAAGCACTCATAAACACCACACAATCCTGCTCGGCCCTCAGCACCACATAATCCCCGACCTTACTATCCGGCTCCAAAACCCTCAACCCATTACCACTAATCTCCACATTCATGAACAAATTCAACGGATCAGGCGTCCATCCACTCTCCAGCAACCCAGAAACATGTCCGAACGCCGGCTCAGCACATTGCTTCACAGCATCACGAAGATTCTGGGCACAGTTGTCGTGGTCCGCGGTACCTCCCAGTTCGAGATATCGTTCTGGAGAGCAAGCTGCGTAGAGAACGTCGTGTGTGCCCCGTGATGTGTCCTCGGTGATGGTCAAGATAGGGTTTCGGTTGTTGTCGACGAAGGATTCGTTAATTGAGGGAAGGAGCTTTTGTAGGGTGGGTCGGGTGTGGGCCATGGACATGTATCTAGGGACAGTGTTGGGTGTGGAGGGGATCGTGAAGGCCCAGGTGTCGATGACTTGGCTGCCCGAGGTGTTTATGATTTTGATTGATTGGCTGGGGTGGAGTCGTTGGAAGGCGAAGCTTCTGGCTGGGATGGTGGGCATTTTTGTATAGAGACTTTTTGGAAGATGGATTATGGTAGAGTATGTTTTAGTAGGAATCCCTAGTACGTATTAACATCTATATAAAGGGTAGAGCAGCTACCTCCCACGGGACAAGTGCTGGTGTTATATGCTCAACCCCTTGAGTTGCATTGATAAGCTGCGTGTCTCCAGAAGAAGATAAGGTGACGTCATTTCTCCGCGGAATCACTCACATTTTGGGCTGTCAGGCAGTATAACATTTCCTCTGCTGAAACCTGCATAACCCTTGTATATATTCGAGAAATTTTCGTTTCATTTTAGATGTGGTGTAGCTAGCTAGCTATCTAGTTAGTCCGGTGGAGCCTCCAGAATATAGGTGGGTCGTGTAGATTCCCCATCCTCATTAACCTAATCTAACCTACTTTGTATACATCCAAAGCAAACTAACCACCCGATCTCCGGGGTACTAAAACCCACAGACCCATCACTAGTAAATGCGGCATCTGCGACGCTGACATGCATGGATTCCCCCACCCCAACCCCTCCTCTACCCCAACTTGCATACCAGACAACGCATCACCATAACCCCAACTCCCCCTCCAACTCCCCCTCCACCCCCTCCACCCACCACCACAACAATGCCCACCAAAACCCTCCTCATCATCGGCATAACCGGCAACCAAGGACACTCCATCGCCACGCGGTTCCTCCACGACCCAACCTACCATATAATCGGGCTAACGCGGAACCCAAACTCCCCGACCGCCCAATCCCTCTCAGCGCAAGGCATCACCATCCTCGCCGCCGATCTCAACGACCCCACCGCCCTCATCCCCGCCTTCCGCGGCGCGAACCTCATCTTCAGCGTAACCAACTACTGGGAGCCATTCTTCCGCGAAGACTGTCGAAAACAGGCAGCGGAGCGGGGGATCTCATGTCGTCGGTACGCGTACGAGGTGGAATTGCAGCAGGGGAAGAACATTGCGGATGCGGCGGCGGCTACGGTGGATTCGCTGGATGAGAATGGGTTTGTGGTGTCGACGTTGAGTTATGCGGCGGAGTGTAGTGGGGGACGGTTTGGGGAGTTGTATCATTTTGATGCGAAGGCCGAGGTGTTTCCAAATTATGTGAGGGAGAGGTATCCCGCGTTGGTGGGGAAGATGTCGTGTGTCCAGACGGGGTTTTTTATGACCAGTTATAGGTTGGTTCCTGGGGCTTATTTTACTAAAGTGAGTGAGTGGGTGAGTAATCTTGGTTTGGGGTGTGGGTGTATGGGGTTATTGCTGATTTTTGGGTATTTTGGGTGGATTAGAAGATGACGGAGAATGGGGAGGTGTCGTTTGAGATGACTTTTACGACGGCGCCTGATGCGAGAGTTCCGCATTTGGATGTTAATGCGGATTTGGGGAACTTTGTTTATGCGGTTTCGAAGATGCCCCCTGGGAAGAGTTATATGGCTTGTGGGTCGTATTGTAGCTGGGCGGAGTATATGAGGATTTGGGGGAGGATTAATTCGGTCCCGGCAAGTTATCGACAGATTACTCTTGAGGAGCTGATGGAGAAGACTCCCGATCCGGAGTTTGGGTGTGAGGTAGGTGATATGTTTACTTATTCGACAGATCCGGGGTATGATGGCGGTGATAAGGAACTGCTGACTGCAGAAGACATACGCAATGTGAGTGTGTTGTGATGATATGGTATTTAACCCACGGCTAATCTCTACAGGCCGGGATAGAGTGTCCAATGACCAGTTTGGAGGAGTGGATTGAAAGAGAGGATTGGTCGGCTGTCCTGAATAGTGAATAGGTCCTGATGTATACATGTAGCTGGCCAAGAAACTCTGCATCACGACCGAGGTTCGGCCAATATAACCTGAGCGGCCTTAGCAGATTGGGAACGTCTAGTTGACTCTTGCACTTGAGTAGGCAGAGACTGCGCCACTGCATTTCGTATTTCCTCTTTGATAAGTGCAGCGAGGCTCACTTGCACGTCATTGACCAAGCCAGCGCGGATTGAATCAAGCTGGCCGGATAGGCTTGATTGCACATTGGCATGGACAGTACCTTGGACTTGCTTAGCAATCTCTGCCAGTGCGTCGCCCCCGAGCCTGGTCTCTCTGGACATTCCAGCCAATGTCAGGTCCTTCCAGCAAGCGGAGTCAATATCGCTCATACGTGGAATGCGGATTGTGCTCAGGTGCTTGACGGTACGTTGAAGCACAATAGAATCATGGTCCCATTTTTTCATCGTGGCAAGACGCATCACAGCGGAGTAGACTTCAAACGTGAGGTCTTCCACCTTGGCTCTGGTGTGATACGGTATTTCGCGGCCATCGTTTATAAGTCCGTGATACTGTGTACACTTGCTGCCGAACTGAATCAGGTCCTTAACATGGGACAGCAGATCTACTGTCGCCAGATATCCAGGCCTAAGACCAGCACGTTGTGGCCCAGATTCCGATTCGGGTAGGTTCTCATCGTCGAATCTTCCGCGCTGCACATCAAGGTCCATGGCAACTAAATCATTGAGGTCTGAAGGACTCAGCCCTTTGGTCGCATTCTTTGGCAGCCCAATAAAGAAAGCTTGAGGTATTTGGGGCGACTCGTTGGCAGAGGACTTCTGTGGCGATGGCGAGTCCTCGACGAGGTTTCTCATACATCCTGAAACCAATGTTCCTATGTTCTTCTTTGAGTTAGTCAATGAAAGAAACGGAGATAGGAATCTTCACCTACCTCAATAATGTGGTTGATCCCAGCCCAGAGCAACGCTTTGTACAGGAAGTCCTCACTTTCTAGTTCGTGTTTGTCCATGCGCATCCCACTTATGTACCTCTTGATGTCTTCCAATTGTTCAACAAATGGGACAGAGAATTGGTATGCTGCAGTCAAACTTGCCTGACAATTCTCCAGATTCCAGAAACAGGGCAACCGTCTCCACTTGTCCAATGCGGTAGCTAGTAGCCTCTGGCGCTGCGAAAGCTCCTTTGTAATGGACTTCTGTGGCAGAAACAACTTTCTATAGGCTGAAACGGTATCACTGTCAGTCTTCTCCATTCTTCTGTATGCTGTAGTCCAGGACTTGTGGGTTGGGGCTTTGTCTTTGGCGCCGCTACCCTTGAGAGCGGCGATAATACCCTTGGAGAGAGGCTTTGCGTTCCACGCAGCCTGGAGCGCTGTTCCAAATCTACCGACAACCTTATTTGGACTGGCACCCTGTTCAAGCAGCATCTTCACTGTTGATTCATGGCCAGCTGCTGATGCTGCCACAAGAGCAGTCCCAAAGAATCCAGCTATATGGTCGACTGCAATACCCCGGGAATAGTTACTTGCCTTTCCTCCACCTGAAAGTAGCAGGCTGATAATGGAGTTGTATCCGTTGTACGCTGCCACATGGAGAGGGTTACCCAAAATCCCATCTTCAGTTCCTGTTATTTTTGCTTTGGCGTTAAGTAGCATTTCAACGATTGAATCATGTCCTTGAGCGGAAGCCACATATAGTGCGGTTCCATGGGGACCTTTCTCGGCGTTCACATCGACATGTTTCAACAAGTCCGCAACAATCTGCTTATAGCCACGATAAACTGCCACTTGCAGTATTGTCTCCCCGTCAGAATTCCTTGCGCTCAAATTCTTGGGATCAGTTTGAATCAAGCCCTCGACGACCGGCCTGAGATTGAGTTTAAGCGCATAGTGGATTCTTGAGGCATGTCTCTGGCGTTTACTGTCGGTTTTCGTCCCACTTTTGTCCATTATAGGTTCACCCGCATCAAGGCAGTTCAGCCAATCATCGAATCTTTCAGACTGGAATAGTCCACGAATTCTCCCTTGAAGCATAGCACGTTCACTGGCCATGCCGTCTGCTTTGTCGAATAATTGGTAATGTTGAAACCAATACTCGGCAGCATAGCTCCGTAGCGTCAGTTCGAAACTGTTCACATTGGCCGAATCTCCCGCCCCCAATGGCAGCATCAGAATATCAAGACAGCGTTGGGTAATTTCAAAATGGGCTTGCTCCTCGGAACATAGAAATTGCGATATAAGACTGTCCTGACCTATGCGGACCTGGGTCTCCAAGTACTCTTTCGCCGAATAGTGGGCGAACCGAAGGACTTTATCACACTTCTTGCTCTTGCGGTTAATTGTCAAGGTTTGCGTGGACTGGCTCACCCATTGGCCTGTACATATTTCGTAAACCGCATCACTGTCATGAAGGCCAACTGCAGAGGCAATCTCATCTTGAGTGAGCGGTCGTAGCTGCCTCAGAAGCCATATAAACATTGCCCTCAAAAGCTTCCTGTCGACTTCGCTTACAGACCTCAAATGTTTCTCGTAAATGGCTACCATACTGGTCGGAACTTCGTTTAGCTTTGCCTCAATTTTCTTGGGGTCCTTTCGACACTCGCGTATTTCGTGGACCAATGATGTAGCCCAGAGAAAGTTCCTACCATTTGTTAGCCATAGTAATGAATATGCATAGCGGTCGGCGGGCACTGCACTTTTTAGCCCCCTCTATAAGCCGTGTCTGAATACGAGCCTTTAGGTAAACAGGGAGGTCGCTTATGCCATCACCATGCCGCATAGTAGTGTCAATGTAATTGCGAATGTCAGCTTCGAGTCCTTCCGCTACGTCAATCTCCACCAGGATGTCTTTCAGATGTCCCCGAAGACATTGTCGTATATCATCTTCATTCTTGCTGACAAGGAGAATGTGAAGGTTCGAAATTCCTGACTGAGCCAGTCGCTTTATGAGTTCGAGCAATTTATGACGTTCTCGGTCTTCTGACTCTTTCGGAACTTCGTCGAGGCCATCTAGTATTATAAAGACGTCCTTCTGTAGCTCAAGCACTGATAGGATGCTATGCAGATATTCGATGAGTGTCTTGGTGTCAGGATAGCGTGCGAACTTCCGGTCTTCTACCAAGGCACTGGAAATGTCTTCTGGGAAGCCCCCAAGGCTACTTCCCAACTGTCGTAGGACAAACCGCAATAACAGGTCGATGCGCGTCGTGTCTGTCTCATCGAAACGAAAGTACCACCGCAATAGTACCCGGTTTCTGTCTTTCTTGAACAGCGTTTCAAGTTGGTTGACGATGGTTGAACTGTAGAGAATTAGCCGGCTTAGAAGTAACCAGAGGGCACAAGGCGGGCGGTTCGCATACCATAAGGACGATTTTCCACATCCAGCTAGTTATTCTGTTAGTATATGCAATTCTGTTTCTGGATATTGTTCCATACATTCACCATACAGCCAAAGCAAGGATTGTGGAGAGTCCACCCAAGTTTTGTATTCTTGACGCTCAAGCAACCACCTCCCTGCTACCTCAGTCTCATCGCTGGATACAATGGCAGACCTTAGCTTCTTGTGTTTGCCATCACTGGCCGCAGCCATATCACTGGGGAACAGCCATTCAAGTAGCTGCGTCTGAATCTCCCCTTCATAAATCTCAGCCTCTGGGTCTTGCTACCGGAAACGACACTGTAACGTACCTGAAAGTGTCTTATCGATCTTCGCAATGCCCTTCATGATCATGGATGTACTCTTGGAAACATCTCCTAGAATTCTCTGGACCTCCTTGACTCGCTTCATCTCCTCTTCTTGGGCTGGTAGCATGTCAGCACGGCGTGCAACTTCCATGGTAGCTACAGTATTCCACTTACTTTCAAACATGAATTGCTGCTGCTCAGCCATTATTTGCCGAAACCACTTTTCCACCATCTCGTCGCTTCCCTGAATGGCACTTTGCAAGTCCTTCAGCGGCTCCTGGGTAAGTGATTTGAAACTCTGGATAATCCGGTCTAGGCAAAATAATCAGTATTGACAACGTTCATGGGGCAGGTACATCCTTGATACCTAATCTCTTCGATGTAACTGCCTGCTTCACTTTTGCAGAATACTGTAGTACACATATGTACACATTGACAATGGCATCCCCTAATTCGGCCGCATTGGAAATCTGGACTCGGTGATAAAGAGCCTCGATGCGAGAGTATCGAGCCAGGAGTACGGCCAGGTATTCGGAAGCTTCCCAAATGCGCTGCATCCGTTCCTGGTTGTTTTGGATAAGCTGCAAAAGTCAACCATATGTCCATCCTGTAAGAAACTAAGTCAATGATTACAAACCGTCAGACCAAAGGAAACCACCGCCCATGCAATAGACGCATAGCCTGTCGGATCAAATTTAACGACCACATCGCCCAACGCCTGAACGGTCATGACCGATTTCAAGATAGCACTTGCACGATCATAAGCATTCCCCTTCGTTTTTGACGGCCATCGCTCCTGATGAATGCGTAGTTTGCTTTTAGTCAGATTCATAACACCTTCTACGTACTCTTTGGGCAGTTTTCCCATCCGATTTATGTTCCTATCTTGCCACTTTTGAGTCAGACGCTTCCTATTCGCGTCGCCCACATCGACGGACATCCACGCCTCTTCCCATAGGTTCCGCTTAGGCTCGACCACGGCAGATTTTGGCTTCGCTGCTGCCACGCCATTGGACTTTGCCTGTACTGGCTTCGGCTTTGTAGGTTTCGAAGATGGCGTTTTCTTAGCCTTGGTGGTTGTGGCCGGCTTGGCCTTTACCCTCACCGGTGATGGTTTCTTAGGCGGGTGTGAAGTGTCATCTTGTGGTTTGACCATTTGGCTTATTGAGGAAGGGTTGGTTTTGTATTCTGTAATAGTTGATGTTTGATGCTAAGGGAAGAATAATGGCGAGTGAAGCTGTCATGATGGAAGATCGCGTTCTTGCGGGAGATTTGTACCCCGCGCGAGGCTCTGCAGAGGTCAAGCTGATGGGGCTGATACTGTTTCATAGTGGGAAGAGCTAATGCTGGTGCAGGATGGGGGGACAAAAACAAGTATCTTGATTGGAGGATTCGTATGCGTTGTCAGCTAGCTAGCCAGAAGAATACGAGGCGCCCGCTTGGCTTGGCCCTGCAGTGATACCTGCATGCTGTGGGTCACACCAAAGAAATGTGTTTGTGGGAAGTCGAGTGCAGAACGACTGTCACGCGGATTAGTGATAGGAGGAATATGGGAAGCCTATAATAAAGTCTGGAAATTACGGCAGGCGTGAAAGCGGCTCTAACCGCTAACCTTATCCCTGAAATCTGCAGGAAAATACTACGGGTCTTGCCTGAACTGAAATTCTTGAGACGGTTGGGAGCTCAGCGAACTTGAATTCATTCCAGTCAAAGAGGTTATCCTTCTTAAGATAAGTCGTTTGTTTATTTTCAAAATGAAAGTGACACTCGAGATACGCAACCATCATTCCAACATGATATGACAGCTTCATTCCACTCAGATACTTCCCCACTTCAAAGATCCTCTTTTCTTGAGAAACTAAAATGTGGGTTTTGACACAGTGATCCTACTGTGCCTCTACATACCACGGTAAGACAACATCCATAGTATTATAAAACTCCTCAGCCACTGCTCCCTCCAAGCTCCAGGCGGAGATCACCTCCATCCCAGGCCGATATCCCCACTGCGTATTGATCCTCAAATGGGCAATCCTGGCGCTCTTATCCCGACTGAACTCTAAAGACTCATTACTTTCTTCTCCCGTACGATAATTAAGAAGTGAGAGCCCCAAGATTTGTAGTCGCGGCATTCGCTGCGCTGCTGTGCCCATGGCCCGATAGAGAATACCAAGGTCGGCACTTTTGATGTATTCCCGCCGGTCAGAATACCTGTCCTTCGGCGGAGGGTTTGCCAGCGACTCCCGAACTGCAGCTTCACGGGTTAGTGGAGGATCAAGGCCAAGTAATGGGGACCCTGTCCTTGTGTTAGTCACAAGAGATGATTGCAATATACGTAACTCAAACGGCAGCATGTGAAAAGGCAATCTAGAAGTTGAATCAAGCGCAGCAACACTTACCATCTTCGTTGTATGGAGGCACATTGAGTACTAGAAGCCGTTCGAGTTTCGGCCAGTAAGGAGCATTGGTACTGTTTTCCGCCGATGGCCAAAAAAGAGCCTTGCTAATCCGGATATGACTCAAAGTGAGTGACTTTAGCCGCATACTCAGGTTATGAAGTCGGGTGGACAGATAATCCATCCCACTAAGCCCCACATAGGTCAGTCGATGGTTGCGAAGTTCGTCGTCATGTAAAAAAGGAGACCATTCTCGGTCGCGCATAACGGAAAGCTCAAGGCTCTCCACAGAACTTGGTACACAACGAATGAAGTCGATCATTTCTAGATTAAAAGCACGCCAGTTAGCCCGTATCAATGCTTGAAGACCATGAAAGGAAATAAGAGCATACCTTGTCTTAACAAGCGACGAATATCACCTACAGAAGGACCCATCCATATAAAATCTTGCAGTAATACATGCTTCACATTGGGGAGACGTTCAAAGATCAATCCAAATGATGATAACAAGACAGCATTTAACCATGTCCCCGTTACTCCAAGCGACGTGACGCATACTGGACTAGGTAAGGGTTCCAGGTGCTTTGCTTTCAGGCAGGATGGAAGTGCTTTTCGATGCTTGAACAGGATATCCCTTAAAGATGATGTGTACTCTGAATATCTGGGGTTGAAGGTTCCACAATGTGGATTGTGGTCGCTGAATACCAGTTCGAGCCCTGGATGCTGCTCTCCCCAACTGTGCAACGCCAGAAACAAGAAGCCGAGCGCTTTGTGGTACTCTTGATCATACCATTCATATAGATACTCATTAGTGTTTGCCCGATACATAAAATCAGTCACCTTTGGTAAGACAAAATATGGTTGCCAAAGGATATGTCGAATGTAATTTACCCTGGCACGTCGCCAGTCATTGCCTGTAGTGCACCTGGAAAGGTTCAACACGCTTAAGTGCCCTCTAATGCATAATCTCTTCCAAATAATTGGCTCCACAATCCCCTGCCATTGACGAGAAATAACAGAGTATTGGGATAGCCTTTGTGAACGCCAAGCCGGTGGCACATCGTAATAAGTGGCTCCGGGAACACGTTTTGGACGATGTTTGTTCCCAGAGGTATTCTCAAGCAGATAATTAAAGATGAGACTGATTATCTCGCTGGGAAGAGGCGTCATGGTTCTGAGCTGGCAGTGGTGCTGAAGTGGTTTCTGACCTTGCTGATGTCACGCTGGGATAATTATCTGGGTAAATCAACAAAAGCCTTACATATAGAGATATAGAGATATAGAGAACTGTAAATTGCGCACACTTAGAGTAATAATCTTTCCTCATGGGAGAGGATGCAAGAGTCAGAAGATATTATATACGTTATCTGGGAGCGTGACGGCTTCCATCTAACTATGATAGTTGGAGATAGTATCACTTATCTTCATTCTCGTTGTCCCTGGAAAATATAGGTAGCTTCCATATTACCCAAGAATTAAAGACGTATATGGAATGCACCACCTGTTTATCCCCTTCACTACCACAAGTAGACTTTTCAAAAATAGTTGCGAGAAATATATCCAACCATATTTGGTGCATATAATGAAGATATCTGAACTTTCCCCTTGAAATGGCAAGAATGGTTGACATTGAAAGCGAAGGAAACCGGGATATCCATTGACTTACCCCCTGTCGACTTAGTGGTGCTCACGCCTCTGAAATTCCCGCAGTTACTATTGACTGCTGCATTGCATATCTACGTTTTGTTGGGACAATGTAGGAGCCTTTTAATGGACCACTTAGCTCACGTAAGACAGGGTCGCTAGTTAATTTATCCATTTCCTACTTACAGTAAAGCCACTGTTTATCTTAGAATCGTGATGTATTGATCGAACAGAACTCAATCAATCAATAAATCACGTGTACGAACAAGAATCATAGTATTCTTGTCGAGCGATAATTTAGATAAAGCCACAATCACTCAGTCGAAATAGCAACGAGGCTGAGGCTGGATAGCGAGTGGCCCAACCCATCAAAACGCTATCCGGCTCTTACTGCGGGTCCATAATCCTTCGAACAAGGGTAATAGATGACAGCTTGCAGGAGACATAAGCCAATTTGTTGGTGCCTAACCCATGATAACTGATGGAAAGTCACGTATAAATCAGGTCTCCCCGATACGTGTCATTTCCTGATTATTATACTTGCCAAAAATTCCTTACCATGGCATCGGATAGTCCCTTTTGGGGCCTATCGACTTCACATGCTAAGTTAGTATGAAGGCTACGATCAAGTCCAAGCTAACGGTGCAAAGTTTTTGCGAGGAGGTAATTGGTTTATTTGAGAGCACATAATAATCCCGTGTCTATCCTTCCTAACAAGAACATCATATAGGACTACGTGGTGACCAGATACGTCGCCGAATTCATCAATACCCTAACCAATGTTGTGTACAGTATGTCGCGACCTGCCGCTTCTACAAACAAAACTAATAAAGGACGCAGTATTCTACGCAATATACGGCATCAACCATCTTCGTCGACAATCGAATAAGGATGTCTTCCGCGCCCTTCCCTACTGGGGCTTGATAGGCGTTGGTATCGCTTCTGCAGCTTTTCACATGAACCTCAAGTACCATACTCAGATGAGTAAGTTCATTTGCTACCTTCCATTGCTAGCCACGTAGTATTGCTCACTAAATCCATTTGGAACAGTGGACGATGTATCCATGCATCTCGCCACAACCCCGGTTCTCCACCGCATCATGACAGTGAACACCAGTCGCAGAACCTCGATTATCCTAGCCTTTCTGCTGGGTGCAGCTCTTATAGGACTCATAATACACCATGCACTGACAGATGAGCTCATCTTACATTCCGTCACGTTCGTGGTCAGCGTGACGATCATTGGAGTCCGGACAATGCAGTTGATCACCACGCGAACGCCAAAGGATTCTCTCGCTCGACGCCAGATCTGGGGTATGGTAAGATTTGGAGCTGGTAAGACTAAGCATCTACCAACCATTTCCATGTTTTCAGCACACTGACTGCCAAAGCTATATTTGAGCTGGGATTCCTCGTCTGGCTAGTTGATGGGTGGATTTGCGAATGGCTGAGGAGCTGGCGGGCGACTATTGGCCTGCCGTGGGCTTTTCTGCTGGAACTACATGGGTGGTATGCAGATTCATGCTTTCTTCCAAGGGTCCGAGCTAATAATTGGTATGAAACAGGTGGCATATCTGCACTGGAGTTGGCGCTTACATATTCATCGCAGTGATTGATCACCTAGTGTCGGGTGAAGATGTTGGAGCCATTGAGGGCTCATTCGCCTGGCCCGCACCTTGGGCTTCTCGTTCTATTTTTGTGGGTAAGTGTTCAGCCGTGGGTGTCACGTCGGATTTAAAGACAGACTGAGGCGAGAACACTACAAGGTGGATTTGAGGCGGGAGATGGATGGGGACAACGTTAGTTGGGGTATGACCGAGCATCAGATATGCTGCGAAGCCAAGCTTCAAGCTCACATTCTTCAACCACTTAAGCTATGATGGAATCCGTGAACCATGAGCATTCTGTACAGTCATAGCAATGATTGATGAATCCGAAATAGGAGATAAGCTTGTACCGGAATAATATTCAGCCAATGAAGAAGCCAAACTTAGTCACACACGTCCCACCCAGCCAATCGGCAATACGGCATTGAGTCAGTTGTAAGCGATCGGACCCCCGCAATGCACCCCACCGGCAATTGCCCTTGCCGATGCACCCCGCCTTCCGGTCTCAAAAGCTTCGAACTCTTGCCTGCCAGAAATCTCAATCCTCTTATCCAGAGTAATTTTGGACAGATTTGGAAGAACAAGCTCAGACGCAATGGCCAACCAGCTACACAGTGCCCCGCCCTTCCGGGCCGAACATATGGGCTCCTTGCTGCGTCCCGACAACCTGCTTGCGGTGCGTGAGAAGATCCGCGATACCGGTATCTCGGAGGAGGAGGCTGGTCTGCAGGCCGTTGAGGAGGAGACTGTTCGTGATGTTGTCAAGCTCCAGCGGGATCTGGGCTACAAGGCTGTCACTTCTGGTGAATTCAACCGGACCCGTTTCTGGGGACAGATGTGGGATGAGTTCGAGGGTATGGTTCATCGTTCTGATTCTGTTGCCGTCGACCATATCACTGATAAATGTATCAGGCACCATCCGTCTTCAGGATGCTGAAGCCTCTATGTTCAGACTCTACCACCCCGACGTGGTCAGTCTGATTGAGAAGGACCGCAAGGTCATGCCCGGTGACTCGGTCATCGCTGGAACCAAGCTTTCCTGGAGCCCCGAAAAGTCGGTCTCGAACCTTCACGAACTGAAGCTGGTTCAGCAGGCCCTGCCTGAGAGTGAATGGCACACCATCAAGCTGACCATGATCACTCCCGCCTGGTTCCACATGCGCTACAAGCAGGGCAAGGCTTACACTCCCGAGGCCTACGCCAACGACGAGGAGTACTTCCAGGACGTCGCAAAGGTGTACCAGGCCGAGCTTGACGCCTTGTACAAGGCTGGACTGAGAAACGTCCAGTTCGATGACCCGGGTATGGCCTACTTCTGCTCCAAGGCCTTCCGTCAGGGCTGGGAAGAAGACAAGGACAACATCGGCACTGTCGAAGATCTGCTTGACGCCTACATCAAGCTGTACAACGACTCAATCAGCAAAATCCCTGCTGACATGCACACCGGTATTCACCTTTGCCGCGGTAACTTCATCGGAGGCAGACACTTTGCGGAGGGATCTTATGACATCATCGCCAAGAAGCTGTTCGAGAACCTGAACGTCAACACATTCTACCTTGAGTATGACACCGAGCGTGCAGGTGGCTTTGAGCCCCTCAAGTTCTTGCCCAAGAACAAGAACGTTGTTGTCGGTGTCATTAGCACCAAGCTTCGCGAGCTGGAGGACAAGGAGGCGATGAAGGAGCGGATCTACAAGGCCGCCGACTTCGTTAGCGCTGGTAGTGGTGAGACTCGCGAGGAGGCCCTTAAGCGGATCTGCGTCAGCCCTCAGTGCGGTTTCAGTACCCACGAGAGCGGATACCCTCTGAGCTTGGAGGACGAGAAGAAGAAGCTGGGTCTGACCAGGCAGATCGCTGATGAGATCTGGGGACAACCTTAAGCTTCTCAAAGCAGTGACTGGGGCGGTGCTTTCCGGCCTCTTAATAGAGAAGGAAATGTGATGATGTGAAATGAGTTATGTATTTAACAGACGTGTCATATTAGCACGTGGCAAGGTGATGTACATATGGGAGTGGTGAGGGGTGCATCGGTAGGCGCAATTTGATGAAATTAGGCTGAGAAGCATGCGTATATGTAGTGACATGACACACCTTCACTAGTAGAGATGAAACACAACTTGATCGAGACTTACTACCATTGCAAAGCGAGCACGCCCGATACCGCATTATTGTTCCCCAGGATACATACTCGTAAGAACTATGCAAAAGCAAAAATATGACCTGTAATATATTCACCGCTACCACCCCCAAATGGCATCAATTACAGCACGTATCCAAACTAGTTTTGGCCACGTTTAATTCTCATCGCTCAGGATTAAAGGCTGGGACTTACTATTCTTCGTCACCAACCAAGACAAGACCCTTGTTTGACGCATTTCCTAACTAGGATCCAAGCTCCACGCCCGTGCAGTAGCCAGACCACAACACGATGTTTGACGTGGAAGGAAAGGTAAGCGCGTCTCTTTCTTTGAATTCCAACTTCCTGTGGGCTACTGAACATAGACCAGTATGTCCTTGTGGCAGGTGGCTCCAAGGGTCTCGGGAGGGAACTCTCCTTGTCGCTGGTAAAGAGAGGTATGTTGAAGAAGGATTCCATGCCATCGCATGCGTACGGCAGGCACTGACCCACGATCCACTACCAGGAGCTCATGTGACAGCAATCGCACGCTCTGAGAATGATCTGGACAAACTCAAGGTGGATATGGACGCTGTGCGCGTACACGAAGACCAAGTCATCAGTATCCAGCGATTGGACTTGACCAATAGCGATGAGGTCAGTGCAAAAGATATCTCGGCATCACAGAAAGAATACGTTGCTAACCAGCATACCTTTGATTAGGTATCTGGATTCATCAACGGGTTTGAAAAATGCATAACTGCCCTCTTCTGCATCGCAGGTGGCGCCGGCGAGGAAGTGGGCCACTTCGTGGACATCTCCGCGACATCGATTCAGAGCTGCATGGAGCGGAATTACCTCACAGCGGCGTTCATCTCTCAGGCTGTCATGAAGGTTTGGGCCAGTGAGCTGAAACTGGAAAAGGAGCGCACTGAAGTTCAGCAATCACGCCACCTTATCTTCACAGCGTCCACGGCGGGTATAGTTGCAGTTCCAGGGTACGCCGCATATTCACCATCGAAGGCGGCTGTCCGCTCATTAGCCGATAGTTTGAGACAGGAGAGTCTCATGTATTCTCCTGCTGGATCTATACAGGTTCATTGCAGCTTTCCCAAGATATTCATGACGGAGAGGATCAACGTACAACAAGCGCGGAAGCCGCGGATATGTAAAGAGATTGATGGCACTGCCGTTAAAATCGGAGGGTTGACGGTCGAGGATGTGGCTCGGCAGATCCTTGCAGGGCTTGATAAGGGATGCTACATGATCCCGACGGATTTGCAGACGCGGTTTCTACTGAATAATATGCGTGGGCCTAGTCCGCGGGACAATTCCTTGGTTGACTGGTTGCTTAGTTGGGCTGCTTTATTGATTTATCCCGTTGTGGCTACGATTGTGGATTGGAAGGTAATGAGGTACGGCAGACAGCGGCGTGAGTGATGCCTCGTATGATGGAGATGCTGCTGTTCCATTCTTTTGACTCATATAGGAAGACATGATATCGCAAAGTCAATGCAATTAATTAAAATTAATATGATACTATCGCTAGTACAGTGGCCTCCGCATTTACGTCACGATATGGGAAAAAACCACCCAGAGGATGGAGAAAAACCCATATTAAGGCCCATAGATAACCAGAAGAAATTCAAGGATTTCTGGACTGCCTGCTATTTAGCACCCTCCCTTCTGAAAAAAAAATCTAGGAGCAGATAATAGAGGCGGCAGTAGTTGCAACTTCCGGTGAGCATCCGGGTGGGGGGTTGGCCTCGAAATCAGCTACATATAAACCAAAGGTACACAAAACTGGTCCACCGCATTGGGGAACACTATAAAATGAGATATAAAGTCAGAATACATTCTCTGAAACGTTCGGAATGTGGAGTTGCTTGTACCCATATAGATTGCAGGCATGGGGAGGAGTGGTTTCCGCTGAGCCAAGATGGTGGAAGCTGTGGAAATACCATCAGTATAAAGCTCATCTGCAGAGATGATAGATTGAGAAGCATACTGGTTCAGGTCCAGATCGTGGCAATTGGTGTCGAGGATATTCTGTTGGGGACCTCCTCGATCTGGTTCACTCCAAAGGGAAGCCTGATTTAAATGGTTGCGTCAGATCTGAGTATGGCAGCAACCTTCACAGATATGAACTTACATGAATGGTAGTATCAACCTGGGGGGCTGCCATGGCCAAAATTGGCATCAAGGTGGTAACGGCAATGAAGAGCTTGGAAAACATTTTGCTGTTTTGTTCACCTTGGAATTTCTGTTTGGAAGTTGCACAATTGAGACAGAAGATACAACGGAGAGGATGACTTGTTAACTGGAGAATTGCCCTGTATAGAGGAAGAGAACCGCTTATTATATTTTTATCTGAAGGAGTGCTCTCCAAGAGTCAACAATTGTGTACACCGGGAGATGTGTACGTGGTTGCACTCTGGGATACTTGTACAACATGCCAGCTAGTCTGCGTCATATTCGAGCGCGTAGCCTTTCACTTTCTAAATGCTCGTATAGGAAGTATAGCAGAACACATCTCTGTCTAGATGTAGGTTGCACGAGAGCGTACCTTCAGCCAGCCTCATGCATTCTTCTGTCTTTCAGGGATGAAATTATTGGATTGGTAACTTACTCTTCCCTCATGTCACGAGGGCAGCCTCGATATGCATTCCGAGTAACCCATCCGCTTCGCAATGGAGGCATATCTGGTAGCTATGAGCTGTACACACCGTGCATTATAATGTTGATATTCAGGAACGGCTCCATAGTGGGGCTAGGAGTGAAAGCTTTGGTAACAAGCATGTGAACTTGAGTCTTGAGGCATTATTGATAATATTTTCGGACTCTATGCTTGGTAGCATCTAGAAAGGATTGCATGAGACTAAAAACTAACAGTGGAACTACCAGTATATACCTACTTGTCGTTGTCTTTCTTTGCAATTGAAGATGAGGCAATATATCTGTTCATTTTGTTGTTCGTGAACGGTAAACTGATTCCATGATGATGTGGTTGTCATTTTTGGTCAGCTAAAATGAATTCTAGAGCGGAATAGTACCCATACAACAATTAGAAAGATTTGAGCTATTTGGGACTGCTAAGCAGCTCAGACCTATGCGGCCTAGCCACCCCTGTCCATAGCGGCACTAGTTAAGTGGCAGATCGGCACTACGGAACGGGATGTCCTCCTGCTTTTATTGAGGGCACAACAACCAACGTACAACCCTCCTTTGAACTATCCGCTTCCAGAAATGTATGCTTTTCTGCACTAGTATCATCTTCCAGTAGAGTTATCTCAGATTCCATATCTGGAGGGGCTGCATTTCTCACTATCAGCCTATCCTCCAACTACCACTTCATGATAGGGACAGCGACTTTGCGCATTTGGTCCCAAAATCTCCTGTTGCTCCTTGTCATCTGGATACTATGGCGAAAATGCCAGTGGCCTAATTACTTTTCTCCACTGCGGCACTTGCCATCCCCTCATAGTGGGACCTGGGGAATGACACAATGTCTGCGACTCTATCGAAACCCCGCGGAAAACCCCAGTGTGACTGGTATGTGGAGTAGTCCCTGTCCTCAAGAATACTTCGGAGTCCTCTCTAGTCCCCTCCCCGCATTTTCGCTTTCTCCGGTTGGTGCTGATCTCTGACGGAATGTACAGGGTCAATCACATTCCAAACGATGGTTTGATACGCTACCGTACTTTGCTGAACTCCGACCGACTGTTGGTGACTTCTCCTGAGGCCCTCGCTGAAGTTTTGACTACGAAATGCTATGACTTCAGGAAGCCCAAGTGGCTGGTCGGTGAGCTGAAGCATGTACTCGGATCTGGGCTCTTGTTAGCAGAGGGAAATGACCACCATTTTCAGAGAAAGATCCTCGCACCAGCCTTCTCATTCCGTCATATCAAGAATTTGTACGGAGTCTTCTGGGACAAGTTGCACGAATTAGTAAATGCGATGACAGTCCACCTGTCATGCAAGGAGAAGGAGCAGCAGATCACTCGACTTGCGTGTGACAAGTTACATCCCAGCACCGACGTGCTCGATATTGCAGATTGGGCCAATCGAGCAACGTTAGACATGATTGGGATTGCAGGTATGGGTCGAGATTTTGGGGCAATCCACAACCCAAACGCGGACTTGATTCGTGCATATAAACTGATTTTTCAACCTTCAAAAAGCGTCATGTTTTTTGGCCATCTTGCGTTTTCAGTTGCCTGATTGGTTGGTCAATCGTCTGCCCTTTCGACGGAACAAGGAAATACAGAGAGCCGTCCGCACGATTCGGGGCGTGTGTGCCGAGTTGATTCACCAGAAGTCCAAATCCATTTCAGATAATAGCAACCCCGAGCATCGGGATATACTCAGCGTCACCCTCCAGAACGGCGGCTTCAGCGAAGAGGGCCATCTTGCTGGCTGCCTTAGTGGGACGATTCGAATTTCGATTGGAGGATGACCGGCTTCTGGACGAGAGTCACTTGAAGGTAACTCGCACAGTGACTTCCAGGCCCGCTAATGGGCATCTCGTTAAGGTAACCACCTTTGATAGGCTGTGCTAGAGGTACTAGTCTTGCATCTTGGGCCACCAATGTTTAGCTACGCTTGGGCCCCAGACACATTGTAGACCACCCTAGGTACTAGAACTATTGCTATCGTAACCCGCACGAAGATGATTGTGTAGCACGAAGATTGACAGCCATCGAAGCATTGGCATTTTATTTGACTGCATATTGAAAGTTAATTTGAGAAAACCAGATTGACACAGACTAGTCCAGAACTAATAGGTAATGCCTACTATCTTCCTGATCTGCGCCTTTGACGGGCCTTCATACCCATTACGCACCCCCTTCCGCTCTCACAATCTGTGAAACGAACTTCTTCTTCAGCGCCTCGATTATCAGCATCCCCAAAGTAGCAATGGATCCCGCATTCAAGATCTCCAATGTGCTGATCTCAATGCCGCCCAGACCTCTCTTCATCCAGTTCCTGATCTCGATAGTGACAAGGGAATCAACGCCCAGCGCGGATGGTGATACGCCCACATCTAGATCCTCCAATGGCTGTAGCATGAAAGTATAGATCTTGACAGCCAATTCATGTGTTATTAGTTCCACTGAAGCAGGGTCATTAAGCACTGTTTCCGGATCTGCTTCTACGGACGTTAGGAAACTTTTGAGCGCGTCGGTCTCTCTGTTTCCACCACTGCTATTGGCTGGTGCCTCATTGTATATGTTCTGAAAGACTCCCATGCGAGGGTCCTTTCTCCACACTATACGATTGGTTGGATCGGAGAGAAGCTTGTTGCAGCGTAGCCCGATTGTTAATGATCCATCCTCCATTGGATCCACTGCGGATTTGACAATGGCCCAACTGAGTGAATCCAAGAGGTCTTTCTCCCTGAGGAAGTACCCGTCCGCAGCGCGAAGAGTATCTGCTTTGTCACTGTTTTTAGCTAGATAGCCAATGTCGTCCATGAGACCGATGTGTAAGACTGAGGCGGGGAGACCTAGACTCCTGCGGTACTGGACGAAGGCGTTGAGGAATGTATTGGCTGCGGCGTAGTTTGCTTGGCCTGGTGCACCGAAGGACCCGCTAATGGATCCAGCAACGAAGAAGTCCAGAACTTCCGGCATCGCATGGTGTAGATTCCATGTTCCTTGAACTTTTGGTTCAATTGCGGCGGTCCAGTCTGAGAGATCCATTTCCATGAATGGCTTGTCTTGAAGTACCATTGACAGTTGGAAGACCCCCTTGATTGGTTTCTTTGCGACTTGGGTGATGTTCATAACGTCTTCTTTATTTATGACACTGCCTTGAATGGTTTGGACATTGCAACTCTGACATTCTAGCTCTTCAATAAATCGTAGGTCCTGTTCTGATGTTCCGGCCGATCGGGAGAAGAAGATGAGGTGTCTGGCGCCTCTCTCGACTAGCCAGGTCGCTATTGCTCGGCCCAGACCGCCCATCCCGCCAACGAGTAAATACGAGGCATCGGCCCTTAGAGTCAGGTTCGGAATAGTCGCAGCTAGTGGCAAGTCCTGTTCTCTTTCTGGAAATGTCACGATGATCTTCCCCATGTGCGTGCCTTTCTGCATATAACGGAAGCTGTCCTCAATCTGAACGGCAGGGAAGACTGTCATGGGTGAAATAGGCTTGATGTCTCCAGATTCGAGCATTTGAAGGGTACGGACAAGTAGCCTGTATCATTATGTTAATGGCGTGGCTTAGTGCACCGAAAGTGGAACATACCGGTGACGCTTCGAAGTGTCAAGTCCATTCAAATCGATACCAATAAAGCTTCTATTTGCCTCGAAGAGACCCATGTTCAACTGGGCCTTTCCAACAATGTCTTCCTTTCCTATTTCAAGCATTTTACCACATGGAGCTACGCATTGCCAGGAGGCATGTAGAAGCTCCCCCGACAAGCTGTTGAGCACCAGGTCGACACCACGTCCTTCAGTAGCAGCAAGGAGATCCTCTCGGAAGGAGGTGTCACGAGAATTGAATATATGACTGCGAGGGATACTGAAGGCTTCTGTAAGATAACGGGCCTTTTCCTCGTTTCCGACAGTTGTATAAACCTGCACATTGTTAGACACGAACTCAATTAGACTTGAAGTATTACTGAAAAGGGAAATGGCTCACCTGGACTCTACCAATGCTCTGGCAGATGTTCAAGGCTGCGATCCCAATGCCTCCACATGCGGAGTGAATCAGCACTGACTGGCCGCTCTGTAGACCACCGATGTCTAGAAGCGAGTGGATGACAGTAGCATAGACGGCAGGCAGAGTGGCAGCTTCCTCATATGAGATGTTTTGCGGGATCTTGGCGCATGTCGTAGCTGAAATCGTGTTACGGGTTGCAAAGCAATTTTTGTTGAGGTAAATAACTCGGTCGCCAATGTGAAGGTCGGTTACTCCAGTACCTACGTCTGTTACCACACCGGAGCCTTCCAGCCCAATACTTAATTCTTTATCTTCAAGAACTCCCATGGCAAGAAGCACATCCTTGAATTTTGGCTTAGTATTTCCCGAGGGTGATGGGGTCAGGAGATTACGGGGGTTCCTACTCTAAAGTTCAGGCCTGCGCAACGCGGCTGAATGACCACTTCACCGTGCTCAGGTTCTCTTGTTGTCAAAGGGGTCCATTGTAGAGTTTGCAATAGTCCGGGGCGCACGATGGCCAACTTAGCAGCGCAAGGCTTGGATGCCGTGATTGCCAGGTCGTCGGCCACTGAGGCCGGATAATATCGTCCCACTAGAATGGTCCCATTACGGATGAAGAACTCGCTATCTGCATCGAGGGATCCCAGTGAACCATGGCTGTTAAGGTTTTCGAATATCTTCGCAATCAGTAGGCCGAGTGGATCTTTGGGCCAATTTGATTCCAGTGTTGCGAATGAGACAGAGTTCTCTGCTCGTAGCGTTCGAGCGAGGCCAAGGGTGAGGCCAAACTCGGGTGATGAACTTACTTCATATTGGGCCGCCGGAATGAGCCACAGTATCTTGCTGTTCCCTTGTCTAACCACCATTCTCTGGAAGGCTATCAGATCTTCGTGGGATATGTTCGCGAAGAGCGGTGCTTCGAGCTCCAAAACTGAGATAATGTCTTGATCCGGTGGAGGCCCATCTTGAAGTGTGCTCAAGTCGACCTGATATCCACGGATCGTTAGCGTATCTAGGAGATGCTCAATATCCTGTCCGACATTGTGAAGTAGAGTCACGCGATGAATATTAGGTAGGAGTTGTGCAGGCCGATAGACCATATTGACGTTGATGTGATATGGGCGAGGGCCGTCGAAGACTTCGGCAGCCTTCGAGTACCCTGCCCGTTTCAGAGCGTCTTCCCACTTGTGGGGAGGCATGAACGGCTCATCAACTCTCCCATCATTCTCGCCCAGCCACCATCCTGGCAATATTCCCATAATTCTTTGTCCAATTGGTCAACGTGGACTATGAAATAAGAGGAGCTTAGTATAAAGGTTGGAATATGAGACTTACAGGCTCGTAGCCCTTATCGTTGGGCATAATTCTTGCAGAAATAGGTAACCTCGGGGAGCAAGCAGCTTTCGCACGTTCACCAGAGTGTCGTGGATTATGGGAGTGGCATGTAGAACATTGCTTGCAATGATCAAATCGTATGATTTGGCCTCAAAACCTTGTTCGATTGGGTCTTTCGTGATGTCAAGCATCTTGAATTCCAGTCCTTGATATTCTTTGAACCTCTCCTGCGCCGCGGGAAAGAATCCAGCGGAAATATCAGTAAAGGTGTACAGCGAGTACAGGCGGTCACTCCAGGCCAGAGGATGTGGTTAGACCTCGCAGGGCCGTTGCCGTGACGCTTCCGGTGCCAGCCCCAATCTCGAGCACCCTCAAGGTGGGATTTGTATGGCCCGCAGAAGCGAAGAACTTGACTGAGTTTGTTCTAGACTCGGCGAAATCATAATACTTGCCAAGTCCGTTGTCTGCTTGGAGTAATTCAAGACTGTCCACTTGCCCCTGGGTGAGAGCAATGCAATTATCTAGAATCCTGGTGATGAGCTCGGCTACGATTCCAGCGTCGGTTTGCGACACGAAGTATTTCAACTCGTGAATCAATGCGAGCCGGGCATCAGTGCTGTGAAACAACATCTCCTCTGCATTTGGAAGCAAATCGTACTTGTTGTTCCATGCCCTAACTATTTGGAGCCCAATCCACGAGCGGAACTTCTGTAGGTGCTTGATGTCACAGTCCAGATGGAATGTCCGATGGCCTATCTCAACCATACACAGAAGTGCCAGTTTTTCCAGTCGTTCAAGGTTTGTTGAGCCTTTTCTTGAGCCCTCACTGGTTTTGATCATGAAATGTATCATGTTCAGTTGAATGTGGGGCTTCCAGTGTAATTTAGCTGCCCCGATCGTATCAGGCTTGTCCGCTATTGAATTTCTTTCCAAAGGGGAATATCTGACTCCCGCTAGAGACAGAAAAATGCCTTTTTCGGACTTCGCTACCACTTTTCCGGAAATCGCACTGGTAGAGCTAGTTGTGGCAGCAGCATCGACTACCGCATCCGTGAGACTCCTGCTGCTACTGATATAGATTTGCTCAATCCTTGTTGGAACACATAAATGGGATATGCGACGGTAAATACCGTCACAACTTGCTGGAACCAACAGTTGCAGACAGTGATCTATGGTTGTTGGGTGAACGACGTAGGGTGATTCAGATACCGTAGTTGCCACTAGCCTGGCAGAAGCCACGTTCTTACCCGGTAGACAAGTCACTCCAGTCAAACCTTGGAAACATGGGCCATAGTTAAGACCGATTCTCTTCATCATTGCATACAGGCCGTTGGCTGACCGGGGATACTGGGAAGGGGGCGGTATTGAGGTAGGATGCGTGGCCCCCGCTCGGATCTGGCCTACACAGTGCTTGATCCAGGCAGTCTCGTTGAACGAGATTATGCTGAATTCCCACCAGTCAGAGTCCAACATAGTGGTAAGCCGGATAGGGTGTAGATTCGTGATCATCTCAACTGTCTTGGACTCATTCAATATTAATGCTGTGTGCACCATGACATCCCGGAAGCCGCAACGGTCGTCTGAGGAGATCTGTCGCATGGCCTCCACTGCCATTGCAAGGTAGCCTGCACAGGGGAATACGGTATCATTGATAATTCGATGATCTCGAAGCCATGGCACGTCTTCTAAACGAAGCATGTTGCGCCATTCGGGTCGTAGGTCGTTGCCCTCCAGGGTGCGAGAGCCCAGTAATTCGTGGTGAGGAAATTCACGGGACCTCCACTCTTTGCACATTCTGCTTTCAGACCAATACTCATGCTCATGGTGCCACTGGTATAGTGGCAAGTTAGTGAGCAAGCGCCTTGCTGGGCAGATCTTCTGGAAATCCAATGATACATTGTTCAAGTATAGCTCCCCGACCATGTGAAGTATGGATTCGGTACAGTCCTTACCTTTGGTCATGGCTGCGAGGTAAATGTCTTTAGACCGGTTAGCTTCTTGGGAAATCTGTCGGAGCGGCCCTTTGAGGGCACTATGTGGACCCATCTCGAGGAAAAGATGCTCGGTGGATCCTTCACTGTCCATCAAATGCTTGACAGCACCATAGAACAGGACCGGCTTTTCCGCGTTTTCTCGCCAGTAGCCCGCATCTAAACGACCTGGCCCTTCTATTCTCTTTTCGTAGACACTCGAGAAAAAGGGCACTACAGGAGCCTTGCTGTGGACATTCTGGCACAGGAAGGACTCAATGGATTCGCCAATATCCAGGATATGGTCTGTGAGATGATCAACATTCAGAATCCCAACAATTTGTGTATATCTGTAGAAGAGCAAACTGGGTACCCACGAGAATGATACCCCATCTCCACATTCAACCTACGAACGAAACACCCCGGATTGTCTCTCTTGATTGCTTCACAGGCCTTTTCCAAGACATCAAGATCCCCTGATAGCGTAATACTCTGCGGGCTATTTTCGCACGCTATCACGATCCCTTGAGTCAAATAGTGGGCGACTTCCTTATAGCCAAGCCCTATGGCGGCCATCCCACCCGGTCGTGGGTATCCTTTGGTCAGGTACCCACGGTAATATGCGATTATTATTGCCTCCCCGGCTGTGATCGCCTTTGAAGCGTAAGCGGCTGCGATCTCTCCACCGGAGTGACCAACTACTGCATCAGGCCGAATGCCCCATTGACGGAGAAGGTTCACTAATGCCACCTGAACAGCCGTGACTAGCGGCTGGGAGTACTCTGACATAATTAAATTGCTAGTGCGTTCTGGCTCCAACAGTTCGTCTCTGAGATTCCAAGAAGGGGCATGTTCCAGTCTGGCCAGTACGGCGCTCATATCAGTAATGTCTTCGTCGAAGGAGGGATAGTCAATTATCAGCTCTTTAGCCATTCCTGCCCATTGGGACCCTTGACCAGGGAAGACCATTGTTATCGTGGGTTTCTCTTTGATTTTGGTCAAGCGAGAGAAGACCAAGGCATCGCGTGATGCACTGGTGACACAGTAGACTCTGTTAGCTAGATGTTCCCGTCGATTGCACAAAGTGTATGATATTTCCGCCATCAAAGATGGATTGCAACGGATATATCGTTCATGCTTGAGTAGACTCTGTGTCAGTGACACTGGGTGTGCTGCTGATATTACGTGGATGAACTTCCGAGGACGGGGAAGCGACTTTAAGCTTCCACAGATGGCCTTTGGGTCCTGGCTATCGGCGTCGGGCATAGTAGTTTGAGACATGAAAGGTGTAACACTCTCGAGAATGATATGTGCATTTGCTCCCGCGATACCAAAGGAGTTTACGCTCGCTCTCAACGGCTTATTGGACGGCCATTTTATCACGTCGACTGGGACCTCCATGTTAGCCTCCTTGAAGGGAATATTCGGGTTCGGAATCGAGAAGTTTATGCTCGGGGGAATTCTCATATTCTCCAACGCCAGTATGACCTTCACAACTGACGATACCCCGCAAGCGCCCTCACTATGGCCCAGGTTCGGCTTGACGCTTCCAATGTAGACTGGATCCTGATTACCTCCGAAGACTCGTGCGATTGCCGCAGCTTCGACGGGGTCACCCACAGGTGTACCTGTTCCATGAGCCTCAACAAAAACGGTTTGCTTCGGGTCGAGCGACACTTCTCGATATGCTTGACGGATCAATGCCTCATGTGCATCAGAGCTGGGCGTCGCCATTCTCGGCGTTCCACCGTCGAAATTCGTCGCAGTCGCCCTGATAACGGCACGAATTGCATCGCCATTTTTGATCGCCTCTCCAAGGGACTTGACATAGATGACATTGATGGCTTCCCCCCTGGCATATCCGTTCGCTGCCACATCAAAAGTTTTGCACGAACCGTCAGGTGATAATGTACCTTGCTCCGCCGTGGCAATGGACATTGTGGGCGAGAAAATAAGATTTGTACCCGCAACCAGTGCCCCGGAACAATCGCCCGCACGAATCGCTCGGATAGCTTCATGCAAAGCAATCAAGGACGACGAACACCCTGCTTTGATGGTGAAAGAGGGTCCTTTCAAATCGTATTCGTAACTTATTCGATTAGAGAGGGACAGATCGTGCCCTCCAAGGACTCGGAACATCCCTGCATCCTGTATATCCTTGGCATGGAGATCCAACCAGTCCTGTCCGGAGAACGTCTTAGATCAGTCCCCTCTAATTTCTATACTTATTTCTCTACTTACCTCGCCCCAGACTCCAACATAACAACCAATTTTGCTACCGCGCCAGTTCACTTGACCTGAGGATTGCATGCATTCGTAGACAACTTCGAGCAGCATCCGTTGCTGGGGGTCAACATCGTCCGCCTCCTTTAGACTCATCGAGAAGAAGGAAGTATCAAAATATTTCAGATTATCACTCTCTGCGAGAAAGTGTCCATGTTTCATCGTGACCGATCCTGCTCGTCCAGTTGGGCTATAGAATCCGTTCACATTAAACCGACTTTTGGGGATCTTGCTTCGCGTAGATCGCTTCTCTGTGATAAGCTTCCAGAGTTCTTCCCCGGTATGAATTGCCCCAGGTAGTCGCAATCCAAATCCGACTATGGCTATCGGCTCCAAGGGGCTGTCAGCTTTACCATGGGTCACAGGCTCATTTGGAAGCTGCACGGACAGCGCCGGGGAAGGTGATTCTTTGGAATCCATTATGGGTCTGATGAACATAGAGAAATTGGATATAAAGAAGAGTGACTGAGGGGAGACGAGTGGCAGATCATCTCCATATGATAAGACTAAAGCGAGACAGTGAGACTGGCATGAGGTATGACGAACGGCATGGCCCTTCAGCGGAGCTTTAGATCCGGGAACCTTCAAGCAGGCCCCTTTCAACGGTCATAGGTCACAAGTAGCATAAAGTTACCTTGGCTGTAGCTAATTAGATGCCAAGGGTTTTCATAATTCTTCTTGTTCCATGATTCCTAACCATTCGCTTAGAAACGTGACATTCATCTCGTGGACCTCTCCCATCTTTAGCAACTTCGGTGTATCCGGCGCAGGGCATGTCAGTCGACCAATGAAACAATTGAAAGAATGAAATGACCATCAAGTTAGCGAGCAAGGTACGGCGAGACAATGACCTCGCTCGATGGTAATTTGATGATTGGTTTAGGTACTGAAGCACAAAGTCAATTGCGGAGTGCGAATTGACAGGAAGGTCAGCTGACGGGAAACCAAACCCCCCAGCCGATATATACTTTGGCTTATCTATTCCAATAATTATAGCTCCAGAGTCATGTGCAGGGATTCAGGCCTTGGTAGACAGCTGACGTGTAACTAGCAAGGTTATATTCGGCAATCCGCCAACCGAGCGATCTTCATGTGCTTCGAGTCGGTAGCACGGAAAGTACAAGTTCAGATGCTGCTGGTCTTTTCCACGCGACAAGCCACCTTTCTTCACTAAGCTGTTCTCCTCGATGGAGGACCGTCCGGGGTCTTTGTTCTATTCAAAAGAAAATCATGTGGGTTATACATATTAACCTTAGGATAGCTTATTTGGATTCGATTACGACTGGTAGGTCTAGGCCCCATAAGGAATCTGTGGGGGATCATTTGCTTTGGCAGTAGTTTCTGTTTCTAACCCTAGAATCATGAGTAAATTGCCTGTTGTTGCTGACATACCCTGATATAGAAACTGGTCAACACCCACATTCGGGATATGACCCAGCTGACAATCCATAGAAGTGTCCATATGCTTAGTGATACCTCCATCTCATGTGGTAGAGTCCACTATTATTCCCCAAAGTTGACTTCATTTTCTATGTCGTAATCAGTGGAGGGCGCCCTCCGTATAGAGAATAGTTAGGGCAAATGAGTCAAAAGCGGGTCCAGTGCGGGGACTCCGCAATGGGTTCCAGAATTGACATGCTTCTCGGCGTCGCTATCTCCAAATTTTTTCGCACACTGCCGCCATGTCGACAACTACCACTACAGTGACCAGTGAGCTCAGCTCACTCCGTCTCTCCGCTGAAGAAGTCCGACTTCCAGCCCCTCGAGATGACCGAAAGTCGCGCCTGCAACAAGTCGTCGTCATCACCCAGCTGTTTGCCGTCACACTCACGGCCAGTGTGATCAATGGCTTGGTTGTAGTCGGACTCCCCACTATCACTGCAGACCTCCAGCTGCCCCCTTCGCTCTCTCTATGGCCATCGTCTGTATGCAGTCTCGCGACGGCTTCTACACTCCTTCTGTCCGGCTCAATTGCCGACACAATTGGCCCACGATGGGTTGAACTAGTCGGATCTCTCGCCAGCGGCGCCCTGATGCTTGGGCAGGGTCTGTCGCAAACTGGAATTGAGCTGGTGATCATGCGAGCCTTCCAGGGTGTCGGTCTCTCAATGCACCTCGCCTCTTCAGTATCCATTGTCACGCAGCTTCTGCCCCCTGGTAAAGGCCGTAACCTGGCATTTTCCTGCATAGGCCTGAGCCAGCCATTGGGCTTCTCACTGGGACTTGTCGTCGGCGGCATTCTAATTGACACTATTGGCTGGCGCGCAGGCTGGTACATCGCCGGAGGAATCACTCTCTTCTTCACCGTCATCGGACTGTGGTCATTACCCAAGAGCCCCGTGCAGCGAGACGGACACATTCTCCGCAATGTGCGAACCAAGATCGACTGGGTGGGAGCTGGACTTGCTTCAGCATTTATGGCATTGCTCTGCTACCTGCTCGCGTGAGTACCCTCAAACACCAATAACTATTCCCTAATCTAACCAATCTACAAACACAGCATTCTCAGCGCAAACCCCTCCCGCATCCGCTCCGCAGAAAGCATCATAATCCTCTGCGTCGCCGCCATCGCCCTCCCCACCTTCATCACCTGGGTCCATTTCCAAGTCAAGCGCGGAAAACCAGCCCTAATTCCCAACGCACTATGGAGAAACACCTCTTTCTCGAGCATCTGCGCCACAGTCGCCCTTTCCAACGCAGTAATCAACTCCATGGAGCTCTTCGCCAGTCTATTGTGCGTCCCCACCTCCCGTCCCCATCCCCTTGCCAGGTCACCCTCTATTATTTTTATCACCACGTACTAACCAAATACATCAAACAGCTTCCAAGAAATCCAATCCCTCAGTGCCCTCGGCGCCTCGATCCGCATCCTCCCCAGCCTGATCGTCGGCGTGCTCATCAACCTCGTAATCGGCTTCTTCGTACACCGCATCCCCGCCTACTGGATTGTTACCATCACATCCTTCTTCTGCGCCTTCTCCCCGCTCCTCATGGCCGTCATCAACCCAGCCTGGACATACTGGGCGAATGCCTTCGTCGCGCAACTCCTGCAGCCCATTAGCGCTGACGCGCTCTTTACGGTAGGGTTGATCGTCATCACGAATGTTTTTCCGGATGATACACAGGCGCTGGCCGGAGCGGTGTTTAATACCTCGGCGCAATTTGGGAGTGCGTTGGGGATGGCGGTGTTGCAGGTGATTTCGACGGTAGTGACTGAGGAGAAGGAGAAGGGTGGAGAGAGTGAGAAGAAGGCATTGATGGAGGGATATCGGGCCAGTTTTTGGACTATGTTTGGGTTGATGGTGGTTTGTACGGCGGTGGGGTTCTTTGGGTTGAGGAGATCAGGGAGGGTGGGGTTGAAGAGGGACTAGATTGTTGTTATTTGGGTTGTTTGGGGGTTTGTGGGTTATTGTTCTGCTGGTTGGGGTGTTAGGTTGGGAAAAGTTTGTTGGCTTTTTATACTTCATTGTCTATATTGGGTTGGTGTGGATTTTAGGGTTGTTGTGCATCTACATAAGTGGACATAATAGACTGTGGCATTATGATTAGCGAAGGGAAAGGGAAACCATACTTCTAGAGTATCTCGAAATTAGTTTAATTACATTCATAACCGATTTTCTGGCATTCTTGCCTCAGAGTATACTATAACATATTCAGCAGAACCCCTTCACCCACTTCGATCCCTCACACTTCAAGTCAGTCTCTCAACCTGTTATCACTTCGCACCACCCGCCCCGAGCGCCTCAACCGCCTGCCTCGTCAACCCCTCAAACGTCAACTCCGGCGCAGTAAACGCATGAAAACTCAACGCCAGTGCAAACTCCCCAAACAACCACTGCTGCAACTCGGACCCAATCATACTATTTAGTCCATACGAGGCAACAGTCCCTTTACTGAAATTAATCTCGTCAATCTCCCTCCCCAACATACTCGCGCATTTCTGTACAATCCGATCTCCAACGTGCGCCATTAGCGTCTCATAATCCAGCTCCTCCCCATCACCGATAACTTCCCCATCCGGCTTCGAAGCTCTCAACGAACCCTGCAAAAGATCCAGGTCACGCTGCACATCACGCAGACGAGCATCACCATGCCAGAATAGACGGTTTGTACCGGCAGAAAGGTGCAGCAGGGAAGGATCGAGCCCTAACACGAGATGACTGGGACTTCTCGGAGACATGGCGACTTCGAGACCCTCGAGCATCTCTATCTCGTCAATTCCGTAGAAGCCTAATCGCTGGAGAGAGTCCTCGACGGTTTGGTTTTCTGCTACTACGCCGACGTCGAGGAGCATGGGTAGCGCTATCGAGCAGGCGGGTAGGCCAAGGGACTGGCGGTATACTGCGAACGCATCGAGAAAGCTGTTCCCGGCACTGTAATTTGTCTGACCTGGTGTGCCTATTGTGCCCGAGATCGAACTGGTCATGACGAAGAAGTCTAGTGGGGCGTTGATGAGGACGGAATGGAGGACATGTGCTATGCGGAGTTTGGGGGTGACGGCAGCTTGGTATTGCGCTGCTGTCATGCCCTGAAGTAGGCCGTCCTAATGGGTGATTAGATCATGTCTTTGGAGATGGAGATAATGAAGTTGTTTACCTGCAGTACCATTGCAGCGTGCACCACACCACGGATCGGTCTTTCTTTCATCGCTCGGGCGACAATTGCTCTCATATCGGACTCATTGCCAGCATCAGCCTGAAATACCTGTACAGATGCACCGGCCTTTTCAGCAAGTTCAACGGTCTGTGCTGCCTTTGGCTGCGTTGCGCCTGAGCGTGACACGAAAATGAAATGCCGACATCCTCGTTCAGCCATCCAGCGGACCAGACTGCTTCCAAGGCCGCCGAGCCCTCCAATGAGTAGGTATGCTGCATCAGGGAAGAACTTGACCCGTCGGATCTGAGGTAGGATCTGCCGTTGTCAGAGTTGTAAAACACGAGGCTAGTGAGAATTGCAACATACCTTTACCGTACTTTCACCATATTTGAATTGCACTGCCGCATGTACCTCTCCAGTTGAGCCTGGATATGCATTGAACTGGTTGCCATTTGACTGCGTGGGCATTTGATCAATGCTGTAAACTGGCACATGGGACGTCCAGATGTCCTTGTTCTTCTTCAAAAACTCCAAACCATCCTGTAGGATTTCAGCCGCCATCCCTTGTCGTGTACCGAGGTTTTCGTATCCCATCGGCAGGAAAGAAGCACCCTTGGTAAAAGGACCTGTATCCAGCTTCCCTGCCATTCCTTCATTGCATAAGACAAACCGACCGGCCGCTGATATATGTCTCCATGCCTCTTGACCAGCTGTTGAGAACTTTTCGCATATCACCAGTGAAAACTTCCCGGAGGTGGCTTCGAGGACTGGCGACATATGAGACGCATGCATATCCTCAACCACAACAATTGGGATGCCGGACGCCGAGGCTTCGTATAGTTCTTCACTCTCTTCTTGTGTCGCTACAACGACAGTGATCCGGGCATTCAATTCCTTACTAAGACTGATGGCCACCTTAGCAAACAAGAGGGGCATATGTAAAATGAGGATATGATCATCCTTTTGGGCTCTTCCTAGCCAGCTCATGCAGAGAAGGACTTTGCATACGGTTGGAAGGGCAGCACAAAGAAGTGCTGGGTCGAGACCTTCAAATTCGAAACAGGCACCTTTCTGTGCCTTGACGATAGTTTGGTACCCACTCTGTGCGGAGAGTGTGACTACCTGGCGAAGTGTACTTTCGCGATCATTGGAAATTGTATGGCCAACAACGATGACCGGTTGCTTTGTGCGATGATCAGGAGCCCAACCCTGGTACTCGGTCATCTTCACCTGGAGACATAGTTCGTCCACCTTTGAGTCCATCGAAAACTCCTCATTGGCCCTGAAGATGAACTCGCTCTTCACAAATTCGCTCTGTAGCGGCATGTCCAGTGACAATTTAACCGCCTGACTATCCTTCGGAGACGTACTGGGACATGTCCATGGCACCAACCGATTGGTGTGGAGAATGCCTTCGTGAAGCCAGAACTCCATCTCCTGGCCAGAGCTCTGAGGTGCTGCAGATCCCAGAACTGCCAACATAGCCTGTGCGATGCTCTGGGGAGACTCCTCCCAGTCAACATCCAACGATAGGATCTTAGCTCCAGGATTCTCCGATCTGACAACCCGCAGGAATCCTAGACTCAGCCCGCCTTCGGCAGTGCGGCCTTGGTTGACACCCAAAGTGAGCCAGAGAAGCACGCTTTCCTCAGAGAGAACCAGCTTCTTGAGCATGTCAAATTGTGTCTGGCAGGGATTCGACAAAATGGTACCATCGATGTCAAGAATCACCGTATGTTGGTGAAACGCATGGTTTGTCCGGTGCAAATTTACTACATCGACAGCCACTTCCAGGACCTGTAGCTCTTCCACACACTCCCTCACGAGACGTTGGTCCGAACTTTCTTTGACTACCAAGGTAACCGCTGTTGGCTCTGGTTGTCGGTCACCTTCGTACTCTAACTCCTGGGAGAGAAGCAGGCTAGTCTGTGAGACACATAGCTCTAATGCTGGCCTAGATATTATGGAAGGACAATCCAGACAGCTGCTAGTTACCGATGTGTTTCCATCTTGCATTATGAGCATCCTACCGGTGGGCGCCAAAATAGATTGTAGTTCTTGGATAATGGCCGTATTCAACTGGCCCTTGAAAATGACAAGGTCATGTGCGCCCTGCAAGCTTGAAGACAACTGGGGGATTTCTGGTGAGAACTGTATTATCGATGTATCCTCCGGTAGAGAAAACTTGAGTTTCTTTTTGACATCCCCGTCGAACATCTCAGCAATGGTTAACTTTCCAGTAACGGGAAACTGGCGCGTCACGGCCTCTAAGAGGCTATAGTCGTCTCCTACAGCAACGAAAGCTCTTTGCATCGGTCGCTTGTGGTTAATCAGGCCAACTAATTCGTGGGCAGCCTCTTCCAGCGACTTGTAGGATGACTGTCCCTGATACTTAGCTGCATAGTCAATGTCAGGTTGCCATCGGTATTGCATGTACTTCTGATCCGGAACGACCGCTGTCGAGCGAGCCGACCAGCTCATCTCGTGCTCCTTGAACCATATTCCCTTACATTCCAGCATCGGGTGCCCATTCGAATTAACTAGCTGTATGTGTGACCGGAAAAAGGGGCGCTGGCACTCGTCTGTCCATGCGAATGCATTTCCTTCGGTTTCTTCAGGATAAGCAATGGTCATCTCTTCGACCCGCATGGGGATGGTGCTGTAAGGCATGGCATTATATCGTCCCTGCTCGAAGGAGATAATGGCAAGCTGGAAACAGGCATCAATAGTTCCGGGATGCATGACATATCTTGACTCGCCGGCAATCGTCCCACTCTTTTGGTTTAACCCGATGGTACTTGCTGCTGCGTAATCCCGACCGTTGGATTCGACCTGCCCTAAGCGCTGAAACGTGTTGCCATAAAAGACTCCAACTCGATCGAACGTTCTATACCACCTGTCGGGGTTGGTACGTTGATGCAATTTCTTAATGACATGTTGGTGACACTGGCTGGATACATTAAGCTTGGTCTTGCGAGCCGTTATATGGCCACCACAATGGATGGTCCAGTGGTTGTCCAGGAGAGACTCGACGGTGAATGTATACCAGTCGGATCCCTTATCGCTCTTTCGCGTCAGTCGAGTTACTACCTCAATCCCATGATCATTGTCCGGTATCACAAGGCCTTGTTGAAAGTTAAAGTCTTTCAAGCAAACTCCATCACAAGGGCTGAATGAAGTATCGCTAATCTGCCACAGGGCTTCAATAGCCAATGCAATGTACGCTGCACCAGGTAGCAAAAGCTCGCTGCCAACCTGTCTCGATGGTCAGATAATACGGCTCGTACTTGTCCAGACGCATTCACTCACGCGATGATCCCTTAGCCACGGCGCATCCCGAAGCCGTAGAACATTTTTCCAAACATGATTGGTATCAGAGAGGCCGGCCACCCGTCTCCCCAGTAGATCATGTCGAGGCTCTGACTGTTGGCGCTGCTCCTGACTTAAGCGGGTCTCTCGCCAATAGTCTTTTGTGTAGTTCCACTGATACGCGGGCAAATCAACTAGCAGTTGCGGCCCTGGTTCTCTGGCCAAGTCGTTTGTCACATTGTGCAAGCGGACAGCATAGCCGGCGAGGAACAGACGCCCAGCGACCCGCAGCAAGTCGTTGCATGAATCAGATCCTCTGATAAGGCTCGGTATGTATTTGAATTCCTTTGAAATACCATCTGCAGACATTATCTGCTTCAATGGCCCACCGAGGACTGAATGAGGCCCAATCTCGACAAAGTGATTCAACTCCAACTCTTCCAGACTGTTAAGCGCGACTATTGCTGCATGAAAGCGAACCCTATTAGAGAGGTTTTCCGCCCAATACTTAGGATTGATATCAGATTCGTAAACCTGGCTCCCTGTCAAAGAAGAAATCATTGGGACCCGGGCGAGCCGTTCTGAGGCGGTAGACGAATCAGTCCTCCGGCTTGCATCCAGAAGTAGTTGCTCATAAAATTCAGCAACAGGTTCCATTGCGGGCGAGTGGTAGGGTCTTCCTGTTATTAGTTCCCTCATGAATACACCAGAGGCGTGAATTTGCGTTTTCAGCTTTTCTTTCGTACTCGTCGAGCCACTCAACGTCACACTATCCGGGGAATTCTCGCATGAAACGACAAAGTCTGTGCCACGAATATAAGGTTCGATCTTGTCCACCCCGAGGCCTACAGCAAGCATTGAGCCTGCAGGGCTTTTCTGTGCAACTGCCTCGCCACGATAGAAAGAGGTTGCAAAGGCTTCCCGAGCAGATAGCAAGCCCGCTGCGTATGCTGCTGCGATTTCTCCGGAAGAGTGTCCCACGACGGCAGAGGGGGTAATTCCCCATGTTCTTAGCTGATCGACTATTGCGATCTGAATTGCTGTGCAGAGTGGCTGTGCAACATCAGGCTCCGCTATGTGGTCTGAATCAATGTTTCCCAACAACGCTTCCTCTATGGTCCATCCTACCGGTGGCTGTAGTGTCCTCATATACTGATCTAAATACTTTATGGTCGTGCTAAACACGGGTAGATTGCGCATAGCATCTTTTCCCATGCCAACCCATTGCGCACCCTGTCCCGTGAAGACGAAGGCGATCGGGCCAGGACCTTCTGCCACGTCGAACTCGAGGTTTGGCTTGCTGAAGTTTTCTACTTCATGTCCTTCTAGTGCAATAGTAAAGGCTCTGTGTGAAAAGTGAGTTCGATGGCAATTGAGTGTGTATGCCAAGTCTTGAAGGCGGTGATTCTCCACGATACAAGCGTGCGCTTCGATGTTCTTCTCAAGTGTAGCTCGATCGTGTGCTGTGAAACATACCAGAGCCTTTCCAGGGTTTGAGTTTTTATACTCTGGTTTGAACATTAGCCTCCCGTGGTCAGAATGGACGGCCTCCACAATCAGATGGCCGTTGGTGCCACCATATCCGAAGGACGATACTCCAACCCGCCGGGTGAGAGGGCTCTCAGGCCACGGTCTAGTATCCACATTGATTTTCACATTCCACTCGTCTTCCTTGACTGTTTATTTGTTAGCACGGTTGGGTGCATTCACACATTAGAGAAAAGTTGTCTACAAACTAGCTGGGTTGAGCGTTTTGAAGCCCGCTACCCCGGGTATGATACCAGTCTCCACCATCAACGCCGCTTTGATCACAGCAAATATACCACTGGCAGCTTCACTATGGCCGATATTCGCTTTGATCTTTGAGAAAATAATTAGTCTCAGTGTCACCATATGCCTCAGAATGTTTGCGGAGAATACTCACTGCACCCAGCAGTAGCGGCTGCTGGCGACTCCGTCTTTCATTCATTCCGTTAGAAATGGCTTTGACTTCTATGGGATCGCCAACCGGTGTGCCAGTCCCTAAGAAGTTTCAGCAGCTCTTTGCGTTTCGCAATTCATTACGCATGATTACCATGGCATTCAACATAGAGTGTGTCTGTTGGGTCCAAGCCGGCTCTCTTGTAAGCAGCACGTAGGACCCTTTCTTGGCCTTGAACACTGGGATGGGTGATTCCTTGGTCTTTAACTTTCCCATTTCTACATCAGTTAGTCGCTTATTCGACGCTTCGGGATCCTGCAACATCTTACGTATTAAGCGCTGAGCCGCGGATGACTGCTCGAATCGGTTCACCACTGTGAAGTGCATCACTGAGCCTGCGTAGGTAGATGGCGCCTGCTCCTTCGGCACGGCCGTACCCATCTGCTGCAGCATCAAAGGTGTGGCAGGTGGATGTTGGCGATAGGATCCCCAGCTTAGCGGTATTCATGTGCTGATCGACTGAAACAATTAGATTCACGCCTCCTGCGATTGCGCCGTCGCATTCGCCCGTCTGAAGTGCCTGACATGCTTGATGTATAGCAGTCATAGATGAAGAACAGGCGCTATTGATAACGGCGCTGAATATGGTCAGTCGGATTGACTTTATGTGAAACTATACCCTAGTTACCGGCACTCACCTTGGTCCGCGTAGGTCGAACACGTTACAGATCCTCGCACTGAGGAGACCAGGGTCAGTCCCTGTGGCTGCATATTCGTGCCGGAAGTCCGGTTCGCGATGAAGCATCTGTTGGTAATCTGAGGTGAAGCAGCCCACAAATGCCCCGATACTCTCCCCAGCAACATCTTCCAATCTCTTACCGGCGTTCTCCAGGCACTCATACGTAACTTCAAGAATACGCCGTTGCTGCGGATCTAGCCACATGGCCTCAATCGGGGTGATGCCGAAGAAGTTGGGATCAAAGTCCTGAGGACTGCCGTCAAGAAAGTAACCTCCACGGACATTGAAACTGCCGGGTCTATTCAGGTTCTCATGGTAGAACGCATCAATTTTAAACCGGCTTTCGGGCACAGTTGGGGTCTGGACCGATTTCCTATTAACGAGTACATCCCAGAGATCACAAGGGGTTGTAATCGATCCCGGCAGGCGACAGGCTATATGCTGGTTACTATAGAGAGAAGAGATGAGTGCATATCGGTACCCACCCATGCCGACGATGGCAATCGGCTCAAAGGGGACATGATCCACAGGTGAGCCCTTTGAAGTAGGGTGTCGCGTCATCAAGATTGTAGAGACCTCGTGAAACAAGTATTTAATGACTGATACGAGCTGGGTAATTATATGGGCTTTCGATCTGGGTCTTAGTGAGAGCTTAACACTCTTGGATGCAGGCTCGAGGAACAGGGATGGATGAGGGGACATTTATACCTTAAAGACGAGTCTGACTCTATTATCCCTCACCAGATGCAGATAATAGAGTTCAGCACACGACTCGTGTTTCCCATCTCTTTGGGTCATCTTGCAAGGCGAATCATTCGTTTCTGGGAGTCGCCCACAACATCCACATTCCGCGGCATGCTGTATCAAGTTCACCATTCCTCTTATTCGCAGGTCGGGTTGATCTGAAAGACGTCATGTGTCCAATGAAAATCAACCGGTGATCCTCACTCAGTCCGTCGATGGAAATGGTTTCCTATCTAACGTCCATTGGATGGGAAGTTGCGCAAGGAAACATAACTGGCATGGACCTTCATGATAAAATGGGTGGCTTAGACGTTGATCCCTTGAGAGGTTTCGAATGACACAGAACCACGGTATAGAAGAAACCAATCATGCTCTAAACATCACAGTAGAAACTAAAGCATTAGGAAACTCTCTTTCGCCACCAAACAAGGTAGTGACGCATCCAATGATCTGACTGGTAGGGGGGTACCTTTTCCTTAATGTTTGTTCAAAGTTAGATGGGCTTCTCGATAATGTATCAGGCTCAACAGATGGCGTGGGTAGATGAGGATAATAGCCTTCTGGGACTGTGAGGTTCGTAATATACCTTGCCTGTTGTGATGCACATGGTTCCTTTGGGCAGTTCAGACTCACATGACAGCGACCAACTTGACGCGGTTGCAAATAAGCGGTGTCAGAGAATACCAATGGTCATAATAATGTTCGAATCACGCTACATTGGACGCTAAATTGAAGCAATGCCCCAATTAGGCGACCAGCATGCTATGGCAGATGCAAGGTGATAATCGAAGGAGCGGGATGAGCAGAAGTCACCAGTGAATTGACCCTTCCTTTAGCTCTGTTCGCTACTTATATAGTAGCTAGTAAGTAGAATCCTTTCGGCAGTTTTGTGTACTGAGTACTGGAACTGATAAAAAGCCCAAGGCCAGTGAGGGCAATGGAGGTCATGGAAGGAGTGATTGTCCCTGTTGAGACAACAGATGTCAAACTTCACCGCCCCTGTACTCTCATGCAGGACAGCGATCATGCAGCACGATCTTGTTTCTCGAAAACCTAAAGTTAGTAATCACATCACACTTATATGAGGTTGGAAGTATCTGTGGCAATCATCCTCTCTAACTTTTCAAAGGAATCTACAATTACTAAAACCTTTCCAATAGCAAGTTTTTCCAATACATTTCACCCGCTCCCTTCAAGGATGCTGACTATCTGCTTGACAGCATAAGGATAGTCCACAGACCTCGAGGCAGGTCACCGCACGCACATGACAATCTACGTAAACTTTAATCGCTAGCTAGGGATGCAGAACAATTATAGCCGCATTCCCCAGAATGAACCTACTATGTACTAATACTATTTATCTGATGTTGCCACGTATGAACACTAAACACAGATTTACATCTCACTTAGCGGATGCAGACAGCCATGCCTATCCACGTGGGAAGGATGCTTCCTCATGGATGCAAGCCACACACTGGTATGCCGGTACACATGGGATATCCAGGCCTATGATCATAGTGACATGATCATAATCATAATTCAGACATCCGAGAAGTGTAGGTATACTTTCACTGACGCTTGAAACCACTGACGTCTGAAACGAGGCATGTCTGTACTTATTGCATGGAGTTCTTCAGCGTTTGTGTACTTTTCTGGTCAGTAGTATCCCTTGCAACTTGGGCATTTTTGACGGAAAGTATAATTTGAACCCAGTTACTACCTACAATACATCCGTGATATACAGTCTGTGCCTTACGCCGTTTAGGCACAAATCCCCTTGAGTAGCTACAGGCTGCCTCCCACCTTACATGCCCAGATCCCCTAATTGAACCCAACCTTTGCCTCCTAAGGGATGTGGCCTTTTCGTTCTATGGCAGTTTAAGCTTAGTATCTGAACACACAGCGATTCAAAGTTAGGCACTGATGGTCACCTCAAAGGAAATGAGATAGATATATTGACAAGAAGATCTATCAGGACAGTTATCTCCCACTCTTTCCCTAGCCCCTTGGAACACACAATGAGATAAATCATCTGTAACAGCTATCTGACCGCGGGTCTCATTAATTCCTATCTAGTATATAGTATCTTCTTTCGAGGGCCACTCCTCTCTTCCCTTTCCCCTCAACAATATAACCATCATCATTAGAATCATTTTGTATGGTTGCTACAACATCCCTGCCACTACCCCAACAGCGCAGAGAATAAGAAGACACCCAAAATACGGGACTCAAACAGGAAGCTGCCCATCGTAGTAACCCAATTCATCTCTAGTCTGAAGTAGTAGCTGAGTGAACCAGACATAGGAATGAAGCCCTATATAGCTCTACTAAAACTGTACTCGTCCTAACCAACATGTAATGACACATACATCAAAACTACATCCCTCAATCTCACAAGTTGACGTAGTAATAGTAATGATAATCACCATCAAACTAACACCAAATACCCTATATCATGAATTGAACCCCACAACAACCTCCCCCCAACCAGCCCCATCCAACAAACATCCAATGAATAAAAAGGTACACAACTCAACAGGGCCAGCCACCTTTGATTCCAAGCATTGGTGCTAGCACGCACCAATACAAGTGACAACATCCACTCAAAGAACTCACCACTACCAGACCAGACCAGACTAGAGTAAGTAACATCTCCCGACCTGCACTACATTTTCCCGGACTCGGTAGATGTCCAGCAACCCCAGCCCGAGACGAGCAATCCTGACCACGACTCCGACCCCGAGCCGAAGTAGTTGGATCAAATCATCCACTGCCATTGCCATTGCATGACAGAATTACCCATTCCACTACTAAACTACTAGTATATGCAGCATACATGTATCAACGGATGAATTACTACACACAATCGTATAACAATCCTAATCGAGAACGACGCCCGAAACTAATTCCCGAGAAGACCTGAATCCGATACTACGCAAGTGAAGTGACACCCGGGACGTTCCGAGAATAACCCCCAAGCCAAGCCCAAACCCGCCCGCATCGGGAACCGGAACGGGAATGTAAGTATCGATTCATCGCTCGGCTCGAAAGCAGTAGCAGCCACCACCACCACCATTTAATTATCCAACGCTCGGGGATCTCGTACGCGGGATGGGTGGGTGGATGGATCGGAAGCTTCCGCTGAGATACTCGAGTTATCTCATTGGATGAGGACCCGAGATTACTACCCTCACTTCCTAACTGCTTGCTCATTTGAGGGTTTCAGATGGAATGACAGCAGGAAAATTGAGTTTCAACGTCCGACCGCACGCGGCGACAATGTCGTCACGACTCGGTACCAGAGTTTTTCGAGAATGGTATAGAGGTAGAATAGCTTCAACGATTAACTTTTCATTTTTACTTTACTACTCGTGACGAAGTTTATTGGAAGTTACTTGATTTTACTGAGAACGGTCATTGGGTGGGTGGGAAAGAAACCGGCTGCAACATTGCAGGGTTGTAGTAGATTTCCATGTAACCAAAAGCAAAAGCAAAAAGTCTAAAAGTAACCCGAACCTATCCAATCCATCTAACCAGCCCAGTGGAAGAGACATCATTGGTATGTGAAATGTGTATGTGAACATGACAGTGGGAGAAAAATGAAAAACCCAGTCTAAAGAGTCCAAAAGAGGAAACAATAAAACCAAAACAAAATCAGTCGACTCGCTGATGGCGATTTTTTGTGGCCCAGGAGCGACGATGGATATCAGTAGTCCAAATCCGTAAGCCGTAACATGCAAAAGAAATGTCTAACATCGATCAAGATGTGAACAAAATGGATGAGAAAAAGTGGTGTGGAGAGAAAGAAAAAGCAAGCGCCGATGTTAATGCGTTCACTCGACAGCAGAGGCACCGTCGCCGTGGAGGACGGGGTTGACCTTGGGGTTCCACTTGAACTTGAAGTCCTGGCCGAGTTCCTTGCGGACGGCAGACTTGACGGCCTCCAGGACGTTGGGGAAGACACCGAAGTTGGCCGGGTTGTTGTCGTCGTTGTCCTTGCCCTGGAAGACACCGGTGCGCACCAGACAGGTGTTCCAGCCGTGCATGTTACCACCGCAGATGTCGGAGGCCGGGTTGTCACCGACCATGTAGATGTTCTCGGGCAGACGGTTCTCGTTGTGGATCTGCTCCATCCAGGCCTTCATGACCTCATCGGCGTAGGTGTAGGTGGCGCGCTCGGGCTTGCCGTAGACGACACGCTCCAGGTCGACACCGGTGAGGGCCTTGTACTGAGCCTCAATGGAGATACGGAAGAGACCCTGGGTCAGACGGGGGGGACCCTTGTGGTCGGTAGGGAAGACCAGGTCACCCTGGGAGAAGTAGACCGGGATGCGGGAAGCAACGGGGTCCTTGGCGCGGGTCAGCAGCTTTCCGTCCTCAGCCAGGAGGAGGTCCATGATGAGCTGCATGTCAGTGGCGTAGTCGCGAGAGTCGGCGAACACCAGGATAGCGTCGAACTTGATCTTGGAGAAGTCGCGGGGCTTGGCCTCGAGACGGTCCTCCTCGTGGAAGCAGCCCCAGGGCGAGATGGTGGGGTCCCAGGCAAGGACATCCTTGGGGTGGATGACGTTCTTGAAGCCGTAGTTCTCAGCGACCTTGCGGATCTTCTGCTTCTCACCACCGCAGACCAGGACGGTCTCGTAGTACTCGGCCAACGCCTGCATTGGGGTGTGAGACTGGATGAACTGGTCGGTGGAGATGGGGCAGCCAAGGACCTCGGTGAGCTGGGCGCAGCGCTCGTCCTCGGTCTTACCACCACCGTTGGTCAGGAGAATGTAGGGGATCTTGATGCCCAGCTCGTTGTCACCGTTGAGCATCGCGAGGGCCTCCTTGGCCTCCGGAATGGCCTCGTTACCGTGGGCCAGGACACCATCGATATCGAAAGCGAAGGCCATGTTCTTGGCGGCAGCGACCTTCTCCTTGGACATGTCCTGGACCTGAGAGGCCAGAATGTCGCGGGAAACATCCGCAGTGACCACCGAGGAAAGACGAGAGACACGGGGAGATCTGGGGATGGGCAGGGAAGTGCCAAAGGAGTTGCGGGAGCCACGACGGTCCCGGGAGGAGGGAGCAAAGCTCAGGTTGTGCATATACTGAGCAGCATCGCTGATGGAGCTGCGAGTAGCGGGGATCTCGACAGTGTTGCCAGCATCGTTGGGGATGGGCAGAGAGCCAGCAGCGCTACCACGAGCATCGCGGGGGGAGCGAGCACCCGGAGCAGGGGCAGCGTCCACGGCGAAGTCAGCGTCGTCGAAGCGAGGCATGATGAATTGCTGAAGGAATTGAGGTTGTAGAGAGGTTCAATTGACACAAGACCAAAAGGTCAGGAGAGTTAAAAGAATATATAGGAGGGGGAGGAAGATGGATGATAAGATAGGAAGGATAGGATGATATCACTCGGAGACGAAAACAGGAAGACAACCAATGGGCGTCACCTGCAAGCAATTGTCACCGGAGGAAGATGGAAGAGGAGGATGATGTGAAAGAGAAGGATGAAGATGGAAAAGAAAGAGAAGGGAGGCGAAGAGGATCATATATAACAAGCTTTCTTCAGCAGAACTACAGTGGCGGTAAGGTCCCAGCGGACGAGGGGAGAAGGCGTACCACCGACAAGGAGGGTGTTTATCCTGGGTGCAGCCATACGGAGACAGCGCTGCGGCCAAATCAGCCATCCGGATCCACCGACTGGGTTGGGAGGGGCGTATCATCATCCCTAGGAATTCTCGTCGTCATTATTTACGGGGAGATGATTAGCTGCGACATTTCGTAGTTTCGCTGGAGGAGAGCGGAGCCAACAATGGCAGCTTGATGGATGGATGTAGTTTAGTCTAGTAAGTAACTGGTCTTACAAAAGAAGAAAGTCCACTACTTTTTTTTCCTGGGCAGGTTGTAGGTGGAGCTCTGTTGTAATCTTTCAAGTCTGTGACCGCTGGACCCTGGCTGGTGGTAATTTATGACATGCTCAATACTACGACATACACAGCACACACACATAACAAATGCCAATGCCAATTACCATGCAGGTATTCAAGTTTCCTACTCCTTTCGGAACAGTTTTCTGAGGCATTAAACAGACACACACACACCACAAAAAGTCCCACTCTTCACACCACTTTCACTGCCGGCGCAGCATCGTGGCTGCAGATGGCAGCCTGAACTTGCCCACCGCGGCGGGGCGGGAGGGCTACTGGAGAGTGGCATCACCAGATTCTGTGAGACATTATTGGCCAGGCTGGAAATTTGTTCGCAGGACGAACCACTCAAGAGGAAGAAGCTGCTGCAAGTTGAGTGGACAGGAGGGGGTGCCAGCGGGACTGTGTGGGACAATGATTGGTCGCTACGGGCATTCCACTCACGAACGAGCCACAGATCGCTGGAGCCGATGACGATCGAGCGGGCGGCGGCGGGTCAAACGCTCGCGCCGTTTCGAAACCAATACATCCAATGATGTCATGGGCTCCATGTCTCTCGTTTTTTTGGTAATTGCAATTTCCCCGTCTGCATTGGGAAATGAGAAATTAAAACTGAATTTAATGGGATCCAGAAAAAAGTGGGTTTCCTTTCCTCAGGCCAAAAACCAAAACGTGTCCATGCCGTCATGGGAAGCTTCACAGGGAAATTTGTCCAGGAGCTCCCCCAAGCTCGAGCTTGGAAAAGAAAATTATCGAACACCAAGGTCAAGCATGGATGGTTCTTTACCAAGATAGCTTGGTGAAGTAAAAAGTACAAGTGTACATACCGCAAATCGAAAAGTCAAAGAAAATGACCCTGCATAATATAATTAGTAGCAGCAATAGCATCATACCCCTCATCAACACACCCCCCTCCACCCCACTTGCGGTTCTTGCCTGTAAAGTTGCCTTCTTCTCAACGAGAGCCCCTCCTCGCCCATACCACCAAGTGACTTCTTCCCCTCCCACCCGCTATTTGTACTCATCCCTCGGCTTCCCTGGCTCTTCTTTCTCTTCAACTATACCAAATATACCCAATTCCTTCCTTCCACCACCAGTTCGATACCCCTACACAACCATGTCTTCCGGACAGTCCTTCACTCTCCACAACGGCGTCAAGATCCCCGGCGTTGGTTTCGGTACCTTCGCCAACGAGGGTGCCACCGGTGAGACCTACAAGGCCGTCACCTGCGCTCTCAACACCGGATACCGTCACCTCGACTGTGCCTGGTACTACCTGAACGAGGGTGAGGTTGGTGATGCCGTCAAGGACTTCCTCGCTGCCAACCCCTCTGTCAAGCGTGAGGACATCTTCATCTGCACCAAGGTCTGGAACCACCTCCACCGCCCCGAGGATGTGCAGTGGTCTATTGAGAGCTCCCTCAAGAAGCTCAAGGTCGACTACGTTGACCTCTTCCTCGTCCACTGGCCCATTGCTGCCGAGAAGGAGACTCAGGAGAAGCCTAAGATCGGCCCTGATGGAAAGGTATGTCTATTTTCCCTCATAATTCTAGCATCAGAGCAGTGCTGATTTGAAACTTCTATAGTACGTGATCCTCAAGGATCTCACTGAGAACCCCGAGCCCACCTGGAGGGCTATGGAGAAGATCTACAAGGATAAGAAGGCCAAGGCGATCGGTGTCTCCAACTGGACCATCGAGGGTCTAGAGAAGCTCCTCAAGTACGCCGAGATCAAGCCTCACGTCAACCAGATCGAGATCCACCCCTTCCTGCCCAACCAGGAGCTCGTCGACTACTGCTTCAAGCACGACATCCTGCCCGAGGCCTACTCTCCCCTGGGCTCTCAGAACCAGGTCCCCACGACGGGTGAGAGGGTCAGCGAGAACCAGACCCTGAACGACATCGCCAAGAAGGGCGGCTACACCCTGGCGCAGGTGCTCATCGCCTGGGGTCTGCGTCGTGGCTACGTTGTGCTCCCCAAGAGCTCCAACCCCGCCCGTATCGAGTCCAACTTCAAGAGCATCCAGCTCACGGATGAGGAGTACGAGGCCGTCAACAAGGTGGCCGAGGGTCGTCACTTCCGCTTCGTCAACATGAAGGACACCTTTGGCTACGACGTGTGGCCCGAGGAGACCGCCAAGAACCTGTCCGCTTAGATGATGATAGAGAGCGAATTTTGATTTATGCAGGCCATAAACCAGTAAAATTGGACCGAATGAGCTTATGAGTGGATGGACGAATTGAGATGAAATGTGTATCTAGCAATCAAAGCAAAACAGATTACACCACAATACAATACGTATAGAAAGCAATTTATGTATTTCACTTTCAATCCCCTTTTTCCCCTAGAATACAAAATAGACGAAACAAAAAAAAAAGGCCATCATAAAAAATAATAATTTAATAATAGGAAACTGACCTATCCGCCAATCCCAGCCATCAAATTGTCGCTCCCACCAACAGTTCGCAAATGAAACCTCAACCCATTCATGCATGCATGCATGTGCTTGCCAGCCGAATCACAGTTAGCTAACCTAAGTGGCTTGATGGAGACGAGACGGGAGAACGGGACTAATCCTAGTAAGTTAGGTTACTTACTCGGAGTGTCGGAGGACTGTCCTCCATGCGTTGACGGGGCTAGTGCGCAATGACGTCAGAGCAATCCCTCCCATTCCTCCCTTTAACATCCAACAACACAAAATATCTAAGACACTACTACGAAACAATGAAGATAGCAATCTGAAAGAAGAAAAAAAATAATAAAAATATTATGTGGCAAAACTTTCATAACGGGCAGATCTAGAACCTTCATCGACCACACCACTACATATTTCTTTACATATATACTACTAATCCTTGTATTAATTCTTTTATTGCATGGCAATGGCTTTTCATCATATCATGATGTATGTATGTATGTATCAAGCGTACCTGGAACCAAAGCAATTAAACACAAAGGAGAGGGGGACCGGTACTGCTACTCTAACCGAAGCAGGCTAGTCATGGGCTCGTGTCGGAGAATCTCGGAATATAGGTAGTACCCGGGTTCCTCCTCGGTGGGCAAATGTGGAAGAAGCCCTAAAACACCGAATGGCTGAATTGGGTAAGGGGGCTTGCGTGTTAGTAGTTAGTACTGTTTGGGGGAGTGGGGGGGGTTGGTTGTGATGGTGCCCTAGCCCTAGTACTTGGTATTCAATTATTTATCTGGTTGATGTGATACTACTACGGAGTACGTAGAGAGGGGTAAAACCCCCAGTACTTACTAGGATTTGTCCAGTCGGGAAAGAGGATTGATGGAGTGATGGATACTATGTACGGAGTACATTTATTCGGGATTGAATGTGATACGGTGGATTGGATGGTATACCAGGAGAGTACTATCTGCGTGTATATTTGAGGGATTATTTATGTTGGATGGATGGATGGATAATGGTCCACTTGGTATGTTTCTGAATACGGAGTATAACCATTCATCCATCCATCCATCTATCTTCGCTACCTACTTACTTATCTAGTCGGTAGAAAGATATCATTCGTCTAGAGAAGTAATAGAGGAGTAGCAGTAGTATCGACCATATACACCGGGTATGGTTGGTTGGTCGGTACTGGTGCCTGAATCCATCCATGATCAATCAATCAATCAGACAAACATATGTGAACTTCGGATCCATCAACATACACCAAAGTACTTAGTACTTACTAAACTACATAATATCCAAGTAACTACGTATCTTAGTAACTCCATCGTAGTATTCCGAATCTACCCGCGATATGCGCCCTGAAATAGGGAACTTCAGCGAAAAGCTAATTGCATCCTGGGCTGAACTTTGTTAGTTGTTAGTTTGTATTTGTTCTTTTCTAGCTTTGGATCTGCGTGGGATTTGCGCTTCGTTAGTTCTTAGTACTAGCTTTGTGGTATATGGAGTGGAAGTAGTAAAAGTAGACTATGTACATATTTAGTAGGTGGGATGGGGGATAAGATGTGGGGTAATTTTTTGAGATTTGAGGGATTAATGGGAAAAAGAGGGAGGGAGAGAATTGGGGTACGTAGTTAGTGTGGTTTAATTGGAGATGTGGTGATTGAGGGGAGGTATTGTGTACTACTTCAGTTAGTTTATAGTAGTAGTGTGATGGGTGATCGTCGACATGTGTTTACTGTGCCAAAGTTTATTGAACTTGCAGTTGATTATGATGATGATGGTAGTCAAAGCTCAGTATATATTTCGAATGAGGGTGTGGTTGTATATTATCTCCGCACTAGTAGTATGATCGCAACGGCTAAGGGAATAAGTATCTTCCATAAGACTAGAGTGAAATATACTATCGCCCTACTTTACCATACCGATTAGTTCGAATACTAATTAGATTGCACGAGGTATCTACAACCTCTCTCAATGTATATTGTAATTGTAGTCCACGCGGATATGATAGTATATAATCGTTACACTTTCCTATAGCTTACTAGTACTACTACTACTTAGGACTAACTGGTAGTAAATAATGACCCTCTACCTACAACCAGCCTCTAGCCCCTACTACTATTACGGAGTGTATCTAGTACGCAGTGCTAGTACTACCCTCACAACAACAAAATATATATCAACACCACATCCAGAATAGTACTAACTCACCGGCACCACCCTCCATCAACATCAATATTCCCACAGCACCAAGCTGCAACCCAGCTACTAACTGTATATGTACAATGCAGGGCGGGAAACCTTATCCCCCAACGCAGACGTTATATCATCGTGCAGAGACATGCAGAAATCCACCATGTATGAGGAAATATAAGGTGTGTGTGGGTGTGAGTAGTCTATAGCTTGGATACATATCCATGGATTACCAGGGAACTGCACCTCCGCGGTGCAGCATACTATCAGCTGTAAGGATGTGAGGGTGCTGTGCAGTGTAGATCTGAATGTGATGGTGGAACAGCAAGGCTGAGTGAGGTCCATGTGTTGCATTTCTTGCTTTTAGGTTGTATCAGAAATATACAGGATAGTTACCTACTACTGATACCTATCCAGCTCTTGTATGAGAATAAACGATTATACTCATATTAACGTAGTAATTCGATTCTGCAACTGCCATCAGACCAAACGCCTCCCCTTTCGGTTTCCCCATATGTACACTATCCCGAAACGCCAAATAAACGAGAAAGCAAACGAGGATATCAACAATATCATATTCACGCGCGCGGACGCATCTTCCGAGGCACTGGCGTCGACCCAGCGTTGATCTTCAGCAGGTTGGTCTTCGCGCTACTGCTGCGGAGTGATGTCTTGATGCTGTCGCTTGCAGGCTTCGACGGCGTCGCCGGGACCCGCCTCGGCGACTTGGGGGTCAGCTTCTTGCGCTGCTCGGCCGTGCTCGCGCTGTTGTCGCTGCTGGGCGACGACGGAGAGGACAGGGAAACATTGCTGACGGCTGTTGCAGCCGTCGAGTCGGCTTTGGGTGCTCCGGGACCCAGCCGGCGCACGCGCCGCGTCCGAGGCGTTGCAGTAGCGGGTGCAGTAGCCGCTGCATCGGCGCGATCCTCCCCACCACTCTTCTGCGCCACTTGAGACCGCGTTGTTCGGCTACTGGCTGCCTTTCTTTTCTCGGGGGTTTTGCCCTTGCTTCCGCGGCTCGCAACGTCATGCTCGTCGCCCTTTGCTGCCTCTGATCCGTCGTCGAACTGCACCAGTTCCTCGTCGTTCCACGACACATGCTTCTTTGCCGTTTTGTGTGGTCGCTCCGAGACGTCTCCTGTCGTCTCGCTATCTGTGCAAGGGGCGGTGTCGGCCTTCTTCCCAGATGGCGACTTGCGTGTGAGACCCTGCAAAACGAACTTCGGTGCCTGTGCATTGCCCTTATTCAGTCGCGTGTTTCGCCGCGTCGTAAGGGCCAGCTCCTGGGCCTCGGTGCGCTGCAAGAAGACGAATTCTGTGCCCTTGGCACGGCGGAGTGACAGTGTGTTGCGTACTGCAGCTGCAGCGGTAATGGTTGTCAACAGGTTGGAAGAGCGAACGGTGCGAGGTCGAGTGCTGCGTCGAGGGCTAGATGGCTGCGGACTGGCCTCATCTTTCTCCTTCGTAGGCGACGGTTGAGGCTTCTGCGGTGAGGGCGAGTTGGTGTCAAGGTCCTCCAACGCGCGGCGCGCCGGTGTGGGAGACGCAACAACAACCGGCACCTCCGGTTCAGGCTCACTCTTTTCAGGCTCCTGCTCCTGGGTGACCATAGCGGCTTTGGCCTCGCGCTTAGCTTTGGCCTTGGACAAGAAGTTGTTGAGCAATTCAGTATCTTCTCCGTCCAATGAGCTTCGGAGTGCCGACCGAACGAGCGTTGACTCCTGCGCACTCGTTAATTCCTGCACAGGTGCAGCGACCGTAGCCGCGGCCGGTTCGTCTAGAGTTTCTACGTCGACAGGCATAGTCGGCTCTTCGTCGGTGTGCTCTTCACCGATCATCGTAGAAACCGTGCTTTCATCATGGCCATCATCCTGCGGAGTCGTAGGTTCGTCTTCAATTGCGTCGGACAGATGCACAGTCGGCTGTTCGACGTCCTCGCGGGTTCTTAAGTCTGGAGTGCCGAACACCATGCCACCAACCACTAGCGGCGACAGGCCATGTAGCGAGCGGCTATAGGCTGCGTCGGACGCCAATTTAGTGGGGGTTTCCGGGATCAGGCTGGGGGATTCGTCCATATCGGCAGGGTTCTCCGCGAGCTCTTCCTCCAACGTCGACGTGGGCTCTTCCTGGTCGTCCTTCACATCGTCACACGACTCTTCTGGTTGTAGGCTGTCGTTTTCAACCGGCTCATCGGGGATGTCGACAAAGTCACTGTAGATTAGGGGAAGTTTGCCTGGGGTCGTTAGTCCATCCGACTGGATAATCTCTTATAGCACCAGGTGGATAAACTCACGTCGCCGTCCATTAACCTCGGACTCCCACTGTGTTTCCAAGAACGAGCGCCCGCGCACACTATCCTCCAAGGCGTCCGCTTCCAGAGCGAAACACCTGCGCTTGACACCGCGGCGGAGGCCGGGGTTCCGCGATGTGTTGATCTCCAAATGTAAGTCGTCGTCGACGGTGTGACGCTCTGCCGCAATCAATTGCTGCAGAGCTTTCATGCTGTTAAATGAAGTGCGAAAGCGCTTCCAGACCTTACGCGACTTGCCGCGGGCGCGGAATGCGGTTGATGGTTTGCGTTCCCAGGGACGGGGGGCGGCTCTGGTAGCTTTGACGGGGGTAAATCTGAATCGGTCTTCTTGAGAGAAGGTGGTCCGTAGATGTGGAGGGCTGCAGAGAGAGTAAGATGTTAGTGAGGGGAAAACAAGGCGTCGATCACGGCTGAATGATGTTTATCGGAGAACTGTCGATGGTGGGAGAAAAGGGGGGCCGCAACATGGCGGTGGCGCAACAGATCTCCCACATTGAGTTCCAAACAGACAGCGGACATTTAGGCCGCCCAAAGAGAAGGATGGACTCACTATGCCTGGAATGTGTCGGAAGGACAGACGAAGTCCGCCATCTTCATGGTGAATCCGCGGCGGAATGTTGTGTTTCGGCGCTGACGTCAAGCGAGATCGGGAAGGAGGGACTTGAAGCCGGTAGATGGTGAATTTGTAGAAAATAACGAGATAATTTACCGGGCTTCGCTGAGATAAAAGGATGATACCGAATAGCGATACTGAGTAACACGGGAATATCCCAACGCGAGCAGGATGATGGAGGAGAGTGAAGTGGATTTGCTGTTGTTGGTCCGGCCGCCGTTTGTTCCCGTTGCCCTGCCAACCATCAGAGTTGTAGGGAGGATTACCCTCATCTCCGCTATCTGCAGACTACCATCATCTTATTTGAGCCTTCGGAACACTGATGATTGGCTAGCATATAAGACTCCATACACTTGATTCTACTTAATTATACTTAGCTCAGCTACCCATATATCGAAGTCTAATATATCCAGGGCAGGATTCTCCACCGGACTGCCCGCCTATACTTCTCCCAGTCTTCGCCATACTTTGCCGCACACATAGCATCGTCTCTACGTTCCCGGTGCATCAACAAGATTGCAAAGTACAGCACGTAGAAGTAGGTGAAGATTATTCCCCAGCCTTGGGCTTCGCCCTGGACGACCTTGCGCCCGTCTATCATCTGGAAGCTCTGAGAGGCCGCCACAATGCTCCCTGCCGGATAGATGAGATACCCTGCAATGCCCGTGGGCAGACTGAAGGGCAATGCTTGTAGCCAATCCCCAAAGTAGTTGATGTGGCGTGACATTCCCCACCATCCAGCTGTGAGTAGTCTAGTTCCCCGCTTAGTTTGAATGTACGACAGGCCTGCCACACTCGGATCGTTGGGGTGCGTGCGGAACATGTGCTTCTGATCGTTGGCGGCCCGGAAAATATACAGTCCCAGGGCAAAGACGGCGCTCACAGCTGCGATGTTCAACCACCCCAGCTGCAGCGGATAGACAGACAAATAACGACATTGTGTTGAGTATAGGAAGGGCACCCAGACGAGATCGCCAAAGGAGAGCATAAACCCCATGCCATCAGTGGTGATATCCATCATAGTCAGAAGCCCTAATTCATTATAATGGCTGTTGAGCACGTAGAACCCCTGAAAGAAGGTGATCAATAGAATGCTGTCGGAGACATAGCCAAAATTGCGATATTGCTTGGCGACAAAGGCAAGATCAAGCAGTATCCAACCAGTCAAGCCAGGATACATCTCGCACCAAGTTTTAATGTCGATCTCCCCAAAGAGTGGAAGAGTGACGCGGGGGTTCAACTCCCGACCAATGTAGAAATCGTAGATGATATTGCCTGTCCTCCCACCGGCCGCTAGTTCGCGAAGATCCTTATTGGGGTAATTGGTGTCCACGCTGAAGCTGCTGATATAGAGGTAGGTGGCGAGGGCAAATGATATCAACACATTGGCCGTCAAGATTTGCACATAGTGATCCACGATATACGCCCACACGGGAAATTCGGCGCCTTGCAAGTATGTGCCGATTGCGCAAACAGCGAAAACGGCAACGCTGGTCGAGAATGCTGTTAAGGATTGTCAGCGCAGTTCAACCGAAGCACATGACAGCCTGGGACATGGATGTATATAATTACCATTCATGCGGTACTCGAGGGGACGACCGTGATGGACCAGTTTAGTGCCATGAACCTTCTGCGCTGGGAGAAGTCTCCAGAGGAGTAAGACAAAGACATAGTATGCCAGCACTGCAACGGTCACTTTCCAGTCGAAGAGTGCCCAAATTCCACCTTCAGGCCACCCGGTCTCCGCGGCCCATTTCTCCCAAGTGAAAGTGCGAGGGCTCAACAGCGAAGGTACAGGACAGCCCGATACATCGTTACAGCCGAAGGCAAAGAAAGTCAGGAGTAGAGGTAGGCCAATGGTGATGGCAGTGGCTCCTAGGCTACCGGTAATTCGTCAATAGATCAAGGCCAAAAGGTCCGGGTTAGGCTTGTGCTTACGGTCCACCAAACTCGTACTCGACCACCGTAGAAGAAGCCATCACAACAAGTAATATATCGCCAGTAAGGCGTAATAGGCTGCTAAACAAACCAATGTGGTTGAATATTTCATTTCTAATCTAAAGACCTGAAGGTCTCTTTGAGTCTTTATAGTCTCACAGAGTACAGGGCAGGCGACAACTAAATTCCCCTTTGGGACTAGCGGCACCGGGTCGGGAACGCAGCGAGCAGCGTGATATCATCTTGGCAACCGGCAGTCCATCCATCCTCCGGCCGATTACAGAAAGAATTCAGACAAGTGGTCCACAACCATGGCGGAGTATTGGAAATCAGCGGTAGGCAGAAGCTTTCCCATCTCCCGTGTCTCAGCACTGACTTCGACATAGCCCAAGTTTTGGTGCAAGCAATGCAAGATCTTCATTCGCGATACCGCCTTCGAAAAGTCTCAACATGAGGCTACGGCCAAACATCAGGGTAATCTGAAGCGCTTCCTTCGCGACATCCATCGGAACAATGAACAACAACAGCGCGAAGCACAAAGAGCGAAGAATGAGGTTGAGCGACTGCGCCAGACCGTGGCCGGACCTGCGGGTGGGAAAGACGGGGATGCTGCGCCCTGGAAACGTGCGCCCGCACCGGCGCCCAAACCTCAGGAGCGACCTGTTTCTTTGGAAGAAAGAAAGCGACAAATGGCACAACTAGCGGAAATGGGTATTGCTATTCCGGAAGAATACCGCAGTGAGATGGCTTTGGCCGGAGAGTGGCAAACGCTGTCGGAGAAAGTTGTACAACCTTCGGAGGAATCAAAGGCCAGCCAGTCATTAGGGGTACGCAAACGAAAGCATGAAGAGCGAGACGAGGAGGAGGAAGAGGCAAAACAAGAAGCTGAACGATTCGTCAGTAAGGGCTGGGGCTCCCGGACCCGAGTCTATCCCGGCGCCCAAGAGGACACTGATCTTGATGCTCTTTTGGAGTCTACGAAAGATATCAAAAAGGGTAAACCTTCAACACCTGCTGAGTCGGCGCCGGAGCCGGAGCCTGAAAATGCATCGGAAACCGTAAAGGGCCAGTTCGTGCCGGTCAAGTCAGGAGGGGATGCAGCAGCTCCTGAGACCGGTGAGCCGTCTCAGGTCAAGCAGGAGAGTGAGACTGCTCTCTCGGCTCCTGTGACAAAAGAGGAGCCGGAAGACGCTCCAGCTACGGGAGTCATTTTCAAGAAGCGCAAGGCCAAGGTCATGAGAAAGTAACGGCACCCATTACGGCCAGCATTTTACGAAATTACGTGGAGCTGTTACCTGTCGGCGGTTCTCATAATTACTCCACTGCAATATTTTCTGACGATGCATTATCGTCAGCAAAATGGAACTGGTTGATCGCATCTGCCAGGCGGCTGGGGCCTAGCAAACATTGCTGAAGAAGGACCGATGGTAACGCGATTATGATGTCAAGTCTATATCGTGTTCAAGGAATCCGAAGCCTAGCAGCGTACAGATGACTTAATATGGCATCTACAGAACTACAAGTGTGGAACCTGAAGCTGGATATCAAGAACGGCTGGTCCGAGTTGTGCACAGACCGGTGACAGATGCTGGACTGCTTCCATGGGGATACATGCAGTCATCTACCAAGCTGGTCTACAAGAATGATATGATATCGACATCATACAAAGAGAGACGACACTATCAGATAGACACAAGTAGAACGGCGGGTTCATATATCATAGGGAACGTATTTAAAGACCAGCTGAGGTTTAGCCAAGGCTTCTAGCTGGGATGATGATGGAGATAGTTGAGACTATACGGTCATATAGTGTTCCATCAATATTATCAATTAGTATAATCTCATACAGCTTCTAAATTGAATCTAAATGAGTGTTGTTGTTAAATAGACGCGTGCAGCCATTCATGGTTGTCGGGTTGAGTTGCCACTGGCTGGTTCCTTTTTTTTTTCTCTGCAGATGGAAATTTGGCGCAAAACTGGCAAGCGTTGGCAAAAGTCCGGGGGAGAAAAGAGAGTCTTCAAGCGGGCCCGAAGCTCTTCTCTCTTTCTTTCTCTTTTGCGGGCGCAACAACAATTTTAATCGCAATCCCAGCTCCAACCCCCACCCCTAATGCGGAGACTGTCTGGTGCCGAATTGCGTGTTTTGGTGCTATAGTCATTCGGCTCGCTTCTTTTCGCTTATCTGGCCCAGTGCATGGTAAGTTAACGAGAGCTTCTTTCCCATTTGCCTGCCCCGATCTGCCTGCCTCCCGAAACGCGCCCGCCCAACTCCGCTGCCTTCCCTTCTCCAGTCGGGGATTTGGCCGCTCGCACAAGAGTCGACGCTCGCAGAAAAGAAATGAAGGTCCGGGATGGCCGTTGGATGTTACGAGATGGCAAACGTCTGTGGTGGTTGCGCCGTTGAAGTGCCACGTTTGGGCGACATGGAGGGAATTCCCTGACGGTCGCATTCAACGTCACCTGGCTTCCGATACCAGCACTGCCATCGGATCTGCAAATTTCGAGAAAGACCATCCTGCAGACTGCTCCGTTGAGTTTCTGGCCATCGACTCGAGAGTCGTGGCCTATGAAAGTCCTCCGATGCGCGGTCAAGCCGTGGAGCCTCAACAGCAGCTCACTCCGTCGCGACCATGCGCAAACCCAGACGCCGGAACCCGTTGACTGTCCCTTACATTCACAGCCAGATACCACTTCGGGCGGCAGTTGCGGTGCTTTTGAGGGTGCATGGAATTTCTGGGCCGAGGTCTGGTCACTAACACGCCTGTCTTCCAGACTAGAGAAAATAGCACCTCGCGATCGTTGCACCCCTGCAAGTTCTTTCAGCCGCAGAGTTCTACGTGTCCTCGACAAGTCCTCATTTCACTGCCGGTTTGATCTTATTCAACATTCATTTATCCAGTGTTCTCGAGCTCCCAAGTGAATATACTTCACCATTGAGATGGCCGACACTACAGAGCCGACGAACACGTCGGGCGAGCCGCCTAACCCGGCTCCTGAATCGACCGAACTACCACCTGTTGAGACCACGCAGTCGACAACGACAGACCATTCCCTTCCACCGATAGACACATCTCTGCCTCCGATCGATTCTACTATGCCGGCAATGGACGATCACCTACCAAACCTTGATCATTCGCTGCCCCCGATCGACGCGACAATACCCTCCTTGCCGCCCATTGACACCTCGCTGCCACCACTGGACACCACACTGCCGGCTGCAGATGGGCATTTGCCGGGCGGAGAGCCTGACTTTTCCTTTCCTGACACCAAGTCGTTGACCAACGAAGGTCATATGTCGGAGCCTACGCACTCAGGGCCAGGAACGTCCAGCTTTGATTTTACCGAGCAATCCGGGCAGTCATCTACGCCTGCTCCTACGTATCAGTCTCCTGTGAATGGCACCCCGCTGCAACAGCCAGCCCAGCAACAGTCGCAACCACTGCAGCAACAACATCAGCCGCAGCCAGGGCAGCAGCAGCAGCAGACGACGCCGGGTCAGACCCCTCAACCGCAGCAGCCATATCATCAGCAATATGCGCAGCCACCGCAGCATTCACATTCACCCTCCCATCAGTCTACGCCTGCGCCACAACATACACCGTCGCAGCAGCCGCAGCAATATACGCCGGGGCAGCCACAGCCGCATCAGTATCAGCAGCAGCAACAGCAGCCGCAACAAGGATCGGACATGTACCACAACCACCAGAGCCATTCCCCCTCAATGAATGCGCCTTCGATGCAGCCCATGGATCATCATGCCATTTCGGGACAATCGTCGCAGATTCCCCAGGCACCTATTGGCTCACCGATGCCATCCAATATGCCTCCGATGCCGTCAGTGGGCCAGTACATGACCGGATACCCTACCAATGTCGGGCAAATGGGCATGAATGCAAACGCGCAGATGCGCTATCAGCTACCGGGAGATCCCAACAAGCTGTTATCGGGCGGACGGCATAAGAAGGAGGTGAAACGTCGGACGAAGACGGGGTGTCTCACCTGTCGTAAGCGAAGAATCAAGGTACGTACCAGCAAATTATGACAGAAAGAAATTCGACCCCTCAGCAATAATTGCGACGGGATTGGAGGAAGAGAAAGGGGGATGCAGTTGAGTTTAGAAAGGCACAGAGAGGCGGGGAGAGGAAGGAATGGCGGAGGGGCGGGCCTTTCGCTTGTGCAGCAGCAACCCCGCCGGTCGCTTGTTGTTGTTTGCGCCCACTCGCCTATCGCTGTGCTCCCCGCCTGCCTGCGCTGCCCTTTTTTCGCTGCCATCCCTCAACCTCCTTCCTCGTGCTTATTCTTCTGTTTCATTATTTTCCAAAGCTCTAGCAGACCACTCTCTGTCGGCTGAGACTTGCCACTGACCGTTATTATTAGTGTGACGAAGGGCATCCTGTCTGCCGCAACTGTGTCAAGAGCAAGCGTGAATGCTTAGGTTACGACCCCGTGTTTAAGCAGCAACCCACGCCTTCCGCCATTCAGCCTGCTCCCAATCCTCATCCTTCCTTGGTGGTCAATCCTCAGGATCCCTCCACTTCATATCCCGCTGCGCCTCCGGGTTACATGCCAGCTGCCTCCCAACCGTTTGCCCCGTCTGAGTCGCCCGCCCCGCCGAGTGAACGCTACGATTACGGCACTGCAATTGACCCATCGCTGGACGTGAACAACAATAGCAACATGGCCAGCATTCAGCATGCCGTGGAGGGAGGTCTGCAGCCGACGGTCAATCCCGCCATGACAAGCACCAGCGCTACCCCGTCAGAGCCGACCAACGTCAGATGTAAGCTTTATCCAAACGTGTTTTGCGGTACGTCTGTTAACTGTGAGCAGTAAAACAAGTTCAGATCAGCGACCTTCTCGCGCTACGCGGCATTCCGCCTCCTCCCCCTCACCCGATCACCTCCCTCCCGCCAAACCGTCTGGAAGAAATTCAGGCAGTCTTCCTGGCGACATACGCCCCCGCCATTGACAAGTTCTTCGAGACTCGGTGGTTCCAGGAGAAGGCATTGACACATCTTTTGGCCAACGCGCAGCTCATGGCTGAGTACTCTGCGTTGATCGATGCGTTCAATGATCCCAACCTGGGCGATCCCAATGTGCTGGCGCGGTTGGAGAGCTTCGAAGCGTCGGTCGTCTGGAGCTCCATGACTTTGTGTCGCCATGTGATGAATGTCTCTACGGGAACCCAACCAGAATTCGATCTTTTGGCTGCTGCCAAGCGGTTGGATGTCATTGAGTCGATGATCACGGGAGAACACCTGGACTCGAACCCGCTGGCGCAGTTTCCAACCCGGGAACCAGCGGCCAACCCTCCTTTGTTGCCCGATCAGCTGACGCAGCGGTCGTTGGATTTCTGGAGCGCGATCGGACACTTCTTGACGCTGCACGATAACGAAGCGAGCTCGGCCAAGGAGATCGATGACACGCTCGCACGGTGCCGTACCTTGCTGGATACCTTTGAGAACCGTGACGTGATCTACTCGATTGCCATTGCCCGGCATCTGGGCCAGCGGTGGGCAGACTTCCCGCGCAGCTTCCCGCAACCAATTACGACGAACGAGAAGGACGCGGGGGCGAAGCTGTACGTGGCGCAGAAGTTCCTGGAGCAGGAAGCGGGCGGCAAAGGCACCACCCAGGTGATCAAGCGCATATGCGGCATGGTGGTTCGGTCCTGGATTGTCTCGCGGGAGTAGATCCGAGCCGGCTGGCATGCACTGACGATATCTATTTGCGACCTGTAATATGAAAAAGCGATTGGCGACTACCTTTGATGATGTTTAACTAGATTTTCCTTTCTCTTTACTTTGCTTTGCTCATTCATTGTTGCCAGCTTATTGTTCACATTTTCCCCAACTCTGGCCCAGATTGGATGGAACCGGTTGGTGGGCCATGCTTCTCTCCCGGACCGCGGACATACGGGGAAGCCGTCGCATCACGACTCCGGAGTTGATTCGCTTCAGTTTCGCTGCAGCTGGATGGCAGTTTTCATGGCGTTATTACGGCTGCATTGCTGATAAGGTGGTGGTTTACATTCTTGTCGATTATCTATCTATATCATGGCTCAATTCGCTTGCTTGAATGGGGATGCCCTGACAAGCCGCGAGTCTTTTTTTGCAGAAGAATGAATAATGAACATCTTGTATATATGTATTTCCGACTGGCCCCATCTATCGTAGTCTATTGTATGTACTGTGTACAATATGGTATCATAGATCCGCCTGCTCTGGGATCGGACTCTTCAACTTGCCCGTCTCCAGCGCCATGCGGACATTCTCTATCGCCCACTCCTCCATGCCAGTTTGCGTCTGCATCCATAGCATTAGTACTGAGATAGATCACCACGATTATGATAGTAATGGAACACTCACCTCAACAGTCCAAGTACCCATATGCGGCACCAACAAGACATTCGGATTGCGGACCAAACCCGGATGCACCGTGGGCTCCTCCTCAAAGACATCCAACCCAGCGGAATACACCTTCCCACTATCAAGCGCCTGCACGAGCGCCTCCTCATCCATGACAGCACCGCGCGCAGTATTAACAACCACGACACCATCCTTCATCTTGGCGAACTCAGCCGTGCTGATAATATGGCGAGTATGTTTCTATCTATCGTCAGCACATACATACCCCCAAGCCAAACCACCCAAAGGCCATTGGGGAAAAAGACACTCACATTCAACGGCAAATTCAAACTAACCACATCACTCTCCGCCAACAACTCATCAAAACTCACATACCTCGCCCCATCCGCCAACTCCTCACTCAACTTCCTCCGATTATGATAAATCACCTGCATCCCAAACGCCTCCGCCTTCTTCTTCAAATTCCTCCCGATTCCTCCCATCCCCAGAATCCCCAGCACCTTACCCTGCGGGTCATGTCCCAGTCGCGGCGCAGGCTGGCCCCGCCACTTGCCTTCGCGGAGGGCGTGCATGCCCGCGTTGAAGTTCCGCAGTGCTCCGATGATCAGGAACATGTTTACATCGGCGGTGGCGTCGTCCACGGCTGTGGGGACGTTGGAGATCCGAATGGGGGTTGGGGATCGTGCGCTGCATGCGTGCGGGTCGATTTGGTCGTAGCCGGCTCCTGCATTTAGAATCATTCTTTAGCATGTTTGTTCGTTTCGATAGTGGTGTCGGGAGGGCTTGTAGTGTATTGTAGGGTAGGGTTGGCATACCACAATGAGCCAGATAAACCAACGACTTAGGCAACGCATTGACGAGTTCCTCGTCGACCAGACCGGTGATTTTCACGCTGTCGAAGGTGCGGTATGCGGCGATGACGCCGTCCAGGGCGCCCGATTGGCATTCTTGGATAAATTCGGTGCGGTTCGTGGCTGTTGGGCGGATTAGGTCGGCGATGTCCGAGAGGGAGGACCAGGTTTTGTGGGCGCTGTTAGAGATTATTCTTGTTAGTTATGTCGTGGTGGGTTGGTTGTTTGGAGGGGTAGTGTTTTGGGTGCGGGGATGATGATGATGATGATGATGTGATTGATGGGTAGTGATGGAGGGTGTAAACGTACTGGATGATGTCTCCGAGGAGGAGAACTTTGGGTTTGGGGTCGCTGGAGCCCATTGTTTTCGTATTTGTGTAACTGATTGATTATGGGTTTTTGTTAGGGAGTAGAGGGGAGGAAGGTAGTGAGAGAAGTATTGGAGAGAGTTGGATGTCGTGGGGGTTGCCGACGATAGATCCTCGGGCGGTTATATACCGAGTGGGGGTGGGACTCCACTAGGAGATTACTATTTGGGGAACGGGAATTGGCTTACAGTGTTTGGAGTACTGAGAGGGAGTGAAATCAAATGACCGATAGGAAAGAAAGAATTAGAGAAGAATTAAAGGGTAGCAGTCTATACAGAACAGAGATAGGGAAATAACCCCCACGGCCCCGCTCCCGTTATCGAGTTGACACTTCGGCTTCATCTCCGGTTGGTGCGATGTAGAGTATATAGACATCAATGGCTATAGTTAAGGATGACTGAGTGAGTCATACGAAGCGCCCTCATTATACAGACTAACTAAGGAACTAACTCCACCAGAGTTTAGGGTGCGCCCTCCACCAACACGCGTGTCCAGTCGAACTTTCTCCATCGCTTCTGAAAGCCAGCCACCCGCCGATCTCCACCGCGATGCCAGCGTCCCTGCCGCTTAATCACATCCGGCGCCAGATCCAGCATTCCTCCGATGACTTCTCGGGCGAAAAGATCCCCCCGAGGCCAGCGGTTCTCATCCTCCACCACATGGCCTAGTCCGCCGTCTAGCTCAAACCATACATGGAAGTAGGGCATTTCCCGCGCAATCGACCGCCGGAAGGCACTCCGTCCCATACCTTGCTTGGACTTGGCTAGGGTGTCAATCAGCTTGCGGTGCTGGGACCACTCTGCGTCCGAGGAGAGGATGGCTTCCTTGAAGAAGGCCGGAGATGTCTCTCCGAGACTGTAGGGCAGAGGGACCACTTCCATGGCGGCGTGTCGCTTGCGATGCGGCTGAGCTGCGTTCTCGTAGAAGATCACGTCGCGGCCCTGGTCATGATACATGCGGGTCAGACTCTTCATGAAGTTTCGGATTTCTTCCCATTCATCATCATCGCACTCGAGTAGGTTCGTGCGGTGCTGGATGGGAACAATGGTGGCACAGCCCTCGTTGAGCTCGGGCTCCGTGGGAAGAGTGAGGAAGACCCGCGTTGCTAATGCCACTACGGGTGCAACGGGGGGCGTATTCGTGTCTTCGTGATGGCAGAGAGGACAGTTGTCGAGGATGCGGTTCATCTTTTGCAGCTCGTTGATGGTGATGTTCTTGATGTCGATCTCGGATCGGTGCACCCGCTTGGCCAGCTTGGAGGCATTGTCGTCCATGTATTCCAGGTCATTCTGTCTACGTTAGCATTGTATTCGTGAGTATTTTAGTAATGTACTCACCTCAAATTTCGAGTCTTTGGCAATTCGCTCCGCCATCCGTCGACCGTCGCCTCCAAATTGCCCCCGGGTGCGACGCTCTTCCTGGACCATGTCCTCGATTGTCATTTCGTCGTTCTCCTCTACCTTGCCGCGTTCACGGCCGCGCCGGTTATCAACTGCTTTCACTTCGTTCCGAGTGCCAGCCAGCATCCGGTTCTCCATAACGCCCAGAACCACCACATCGGATTCTTTCCGGTTTGACATGGCAGCTGCGGCTGCATTATAGCGCTCCTCGAGCTCGGCTGCATCTGGCGCGCGCTTGAGCTTGGCTTTCATCATTTGAGCCTTCAATCGGTTGAGAGCCGTCAGATCCAGATGTTGTGTCGTGTTTGGCGGTGGCACAGTTTCCATTGGTTTTCCCTGGCCCTGAGCATCGAGTTCCTTGCCGGGACTGCGGAGATTTTCATGGGGATCGCGGTGGACATCCTCTTCCAGCTTTCTCTCCTGGAAGAGTTCACCCGTAGGCTTCTCCTTGCCCACGTAACCTTCACCGTACCGTTCGCGGCGGTCCAATTCTGCTTCTTCCTCCCGTGCATCATCAAACGATCGTAGGTCTCCAAACCGGTTCATGGCGACCTCCTCGACCGATTTGCCAGTCTCTTCTGCCTCCCGATAAACAGCCTTGAGCCTAGTCATTCTCCACTGAGCACCCTCATCACCAAACGTATAGTCCACCTCGTGCTGCGCTGGTTGTTCTTCAATCTCCTCCAGCACTTTGCCCTCCTTCAAATCGTGTAAATGGGTGTTGAGCTCCTTGCCGTGGATTTTCAGCTCAAAGTCTGCCTGCAGCATCTTCGGCTTTGGTTCCTCTTCCAAACGCGTCGTATTGCGTCTCTGAACGTAGTCGACATCAAGTCCATCCGGCTGCATCCAGGCATCTCTCTTCATGCGCGTAGGCTCTTCCTGTACGACTTCTTCCACCGGGGCAGGCGCGTCCGTCTCATCTCTGCTGTCGCGGTGTCGGCGCTTGTGTTCATGCTCACGATCATCTCCATGGTCGGTCGAGTGGCGCGATCGCTTATGGCGATGCCCGTCATCCTCGCTACGCCGCGAATCCCGGCGTCTCTCATGGTCGCGCTCTCTCGACCTGGACGAGCGGTGACGACGGTGGTGGTGTCTGCGCTCTCGGCTGCGGTCACGGTCACGGTCGCGGTCGCGGTGATGGCGATGCCGACTCCTGTCGCTCTTCTCGCGTCTGTGTTCCTGCTCCTCCGCTAGCGATTTTTCGAAATCCTCGAGTGTCATTGTGATGGTTGAGCTGCTGAGGAAAGAGAAATGAGGAAGAAGCGAAGAAAAGGCTGCGGACGGAATGACGTCTGGGCGGTCCAGACTCCACCCGAGCCGATCTCTCCATCCCCGCGACGCAACATTTTCCTTTTTCTTCGGCTCCCCGCTTCACTTGTTCCCCCTCAACACCATCCTATCCGGACTTGTCTGAAGCTTTTAGCTTGTCAAGCTTCACATAAACTACTGTCGAGCTTGATAGCTTTGCTATTACCAATTTTTCATCATGGCGCAATCACCGGTGGCCGTCGTCTGCGTCGGCATGGCAGGTATGCCGATACTGCTCTCCCATCTCAATTTCATCTTCTGACGAGCTCTCTTACCTAGGCTCCGGAAAGACGACTTTCATGCAGAGAATCAACTCGCATCTCCACTCGAAGAAGAAGGTTCCCTACGTGCTGAACCTGGACCCCGCCGTCTACTCCGTTCCTTTCGAGAGCAACATTGACATCCGCGACTCCATCAACTACAGAGAAGTCATGAAGCAGTACAACCTCGGCCCCAACGGCGGCATTCTCACCTCCCTCAACTTGTTCGCTACGAAGGTCGACCAGATCATCGCCCTGTTGGAGAAGCGCACCGCTCCGAACCCGAGCAACCCCTCCGCCAAGCCCATTGAGCACATCCTCGTCGACACCCCCGGACAGATTGAGGTGTTCGTATGGAGCGCATCTGGAAGCATTCTCCTCGAGACCCTGGCATCTTCCTTCCCTACCGTCATCGCCTATGTCATTGATACCCCTCGCACCAGCTCCACCAGCACATTCATGAGTAACATGCTCTACGCCTGCAGTATCTTGTACAAGACCAAGCTGCCGATGATTCTTGTCTTCAACAAGACCGACGTGCAGGATGCCGAGTTTGCCAAGGAATGGATGTCCGACTTCGATGCGTTCCAGCAGGCGCTGCGGGAAGAAGAAGAGTCGGGTGCGTTTGGTGCAGAGGGTGGAGCCGGTGGCTTCGGCGCTGGAAGTGGATACATGGGATCGCTATTGAACAGCATGAGCTTGATGCTGGAGGAGTTTTACCGTCACTTGAACGTCGTTGGTGTGAGTTCCATGACGGGTGATGGTATTGATGAGTTTTTCGCTGCCGTGGAAGAGAAGCGCCAGGAGTTCGAGCGTGACTACAAGCCGGAGCTGGAGCGCAAGAAGAAGGAACGCGAGGAGACCAAGGCTGCCCAACGGGAGTTGGAGCTGGGCAAGCTGATGAAGGATATGAGCGTCTCCAGCTCTAGTCGTCAGCGCAAGGACGAAGCCGAGACCGTCAGTGAAGCGGAAGAAGAGGCAGAAGATGCGGCTGGCCAGGGAGGGTTCGACGACGATGACGATTCCGATGAAGATGGATATGGCGGTGCTCCCCCAGCGGGTAACGATGAGGGACTCTCACAGCGGTACAAGGATGCGCTGGCAGATCAGAGCGCTCCTTCGGATGCGGATCACAGTTTCGCCAGATACCTGCGCAAGAGCAACATTAACTAGGAAGGAAATGATCTCGCGGGACATGCATTTTGACTCTACATATATCGGTGTACGAAGGCGTTGATATTGGCTTATCATCATGAATAAATGATTAGAATTTAATTCAAAAGCATACTGTTCGACTGATCAGTTCTCAGTGGACGTTCGTATATGGCAAAGCCATGGTTAGATGTGACTGCTCATACCAGTACATTGAATGCATTTCCAGTCCATCTAGCTAATATAAATTCCATTCCCAGGCCAATATGTTCAAAGACAGTCTAATGACGTGGAACTGCATATCATCGCAGATTAAGTAGCCTTAAGATCTTGGCTCTACCGTTGCGGAACGGGACACCAACATCGTTCACGAGACCAGTCAGTCAGAACACTGTCACACAGCCAACACTTTCAATTCATCCCATATCGCAATAATCCCTGCATTCAATCAAACCCGGATTGAATAACAAAGCAACGGTGCCTGGATTGCTGCGCTGGATGAGTCAGCCGTAGATCTGCCAACTGGGAATGAATGACATCATGGGCGCTTGAGCTAGCAATGACCTCACGAGCTCTACCTTATAAGACAGGTATCGCTCGGTAGTCCTCAGCTCTCTCTTCAATTGTTGGTTCCTTTACTCAATTTCAATTTTAACGTTAGTACTACAATCCATCACGAACCACAATCAGAACCATATCAAATCTACAACCATGGACGTAAGCTAAACCATCCCCCTACAAACCCCCAACCACTTCACAGGCTAACGCCAGGAACAAAAGGTATTCTACGCCTACACCTACTCAACAGCGGGCTGGCTCTCCCTCCAGAGCGTCGCCCTAATCGCCGTTCCCGAAATGATGACCACAATGCTGGAACAAGAAAGCAGACAGCCATCCTGTACCTCCCCTCCCCTTGTCCTATCACCACTCCCAACCACCCAAACTAATACCATCACAGCAATTGAAACCTACCTCTCTCGCTGCCTGGGCATGAGCCTCCTCACAATCGCCATCCTAACTGTCATGCTGACCGGCTCCATCCCCCTCACGGCGTCCATAACCGACCCCGTCACAACCGATGACTCTGATCCCAAGGCGCCCTACGCGGTGCCGACGATGCAAGTGACCACCATCTTCCACTTCATTTCGGCCGGGTATGCGTACGCCTGGTTCGCGGATAAGGGCCAATTGGCGTTTGGGGTCGGGATGGTGGTGTCCGGGGCGCTTGCTTCGTTGGGTATCTGGTGTGCGCTTTTTGCCAGCAGTAATGGGAAGATTAGTCGGAAGACTGGGGCGGATAAGAGGACCACGGGGTTTCCCTTCAAGAATAGGGAGGCGGAGAAGAAGCATGGGAAGGGGTTGTAAGGGCTTTGATGTGGGTTTATTAGTTATGGATGGTGTAATTTAGGTGGTGTTGATGGTGATTTTGATGGTTGAAGATGCGGTTAGAGATGGGGAGATATTACAGTATGCATTAACTGCATAGTGCTGACATTGCACAATATGAGACAAAGATAATTTTGATATGATTGATTTATCAGCTTTGCAGGTCAAGAGTCTTTTATCAGTAGTCATCTGCTTAGGTAGGTAGGTAGGTAGCCTTGGCTTGACGCTGAGCCAAGCACTTAACACAATAAAAGTAGGGACGCGTACATACCCCAAATCCTCCTCACCAACTAAATCCCGAACATCAGACATGTCTAACAAAGTCCGCATCCTATCAACGGGGCATTCCAGCTCTGATATACCCTCCAGAGTTATAATACTGTTCACGCTAAACCCTATCTGTATGAGAATTATGAACATCTGATTGGCCCACTCGCTAATGACATCATAGGGGCCATACGCTATACCCGTTTGGAAATGGTGCGATATCTATACCTCAGAATAGATCTTTCGATAGGGCTTGTGTTCACAGTGAGAATTAGACAAATTGGGTGATGGGAGGGTATAAAGAGGTGAGCAGGAGAGGTAGGATGGATGGAGAGAAGCAGAGTTTTATTCTTTCGTCCTTCAACTATCGTCCTTCTTTCTATACCTATACATCTGTTTGGATTCAGTGTGCAGTCGCTCGTTACGTTCATACTTTTCTATCTATATCGCTACTGCTTCTATACCTCTGAGAGGGTTATACTATAACTGGAATACTTCCAATCATTATATTACGACAATATACATACTGCTACAGAACAGTGAGTCTCCCACCCACTCACCCTAAAAACCATCTCTAACCCTCACCTCTAACAGTTCCCACTACTGTCTGCCTCGTGCACCACCACCTCTCTCCCTCCTACACAAGAAATCAATCAAAATGGTCTACATCGCAAAAGAAGCCATCATCTTCTTCGTCATCCTCGGATGCGTGGTAGTCTCTGTCTTCGGCTACTCTATCCATTACCTTGCGACTAATGGGTTCTACGGTGAGGAGAGGAACCTCGACTTCCCTCCAGAGCAGAGGATATACATGCGCCAGTTACGACTAAGGGACTTGCATTGGATGGCGAGAGATAATGGCATCAGGATTGCGAGTAATACGTCGCCGGTGTAGGGCTTATGGTCTGGTCCTCTTTCTCGGGTTATGGTTATGTGTGATGGGACATTGATGGAGTTTTATGGTTGGGGTTAGCATACTTGATTGTTTGGTTTGTATTGGGTTTTGGAATAGAAATGCATTTTTACTATCAGGATATAGCTGGATGTTTGCATGAAGGGTTTTTGTTTGTAGGATAATGTTCATCTGTGTCTTTAAGATTTATCAATGCGATTTCTCACATGAGATACTGTTATTCATCATCTCATTCCGACTCCATATAGTACAGTGCTAGTTCTCGATGATGTATTCGAGCATATCATTTGATGATCAAGAGGTATTCAACACCAGTAGACGTAAACAGGGTCGACTCATCTCACCAGAAATATCTAGTAGCAGGCTTCGCAACTATAGCTATTGCTTTCCGCTTGCTAGATAACGCACAAGCTAACCATAACGACTGCTAAGCAAGCCATACTGACAAATATTCACCCAGAAATGAACGAATATATGCAACTAGCCGAACATGATGCTCGACCGCCACAGCCCCTTTACATCTAGACCCCCTCCCTCCTTGTGATGGCAGTAGTCACCAATAAATACTAAACTCAACCGCCCTGACACATAAGCAACCCCCAACACTCATAGAACCAATTGCCACCCACCCCCATCCACCACCCAACTAACAGACAACCCCCCGGCACCACCCCCCGACCCCCGGCCCAATAGTAATATTAAACCCCTCGGGCGTCGTCAAAGACACACTAACCAAGAAAATATTCGACGCACATCCGGACACATTCGCATTCACTGTATCCCACACGACCCGCGCACCACGGGTCGACGAAATCCACGGCAAGAGCTACTTCTTTATAGACAAGGCAATGTTCGGGGACCTCATATCTCAAGATGCCTTCATGGAACATGTGACCTTCGGTGGAAATCAGTATGGCACGGGCAACAGGGCAATACAAACTCGGATCAAATTGGGGAAGGACGGGTAGTTGTGCTAAACATCGAGATGAACGGTGTGAGACAGATGAAGGCACATTGTATTATCAATGCTCGGTATGTTTTTATTAGACCACCGAGCTTTGAGGCGCTCGAGGCACAGCTCTGGGGGGCGTATAGGGAGTTGGAAATGTTTGTGTTTGCGGGTAAGGGTATGTAGTAGTTGGATATGATGTGTGAGATGTTGCTTTGTTGATATGTTCTATGGGATTGAAAGTGGTAGACAAACATTAATACTGCAATGTGTTGCTAGCTATGCAAGCCCGCCTGTTCAGTCCCTGGCTGTTCTTAGAAAGTCAAATACTACTTGAAGAGGCCTTGGTCGGATTCCACCAGTACTAACCCTCTCAGCACCCAGCCCCCCCTGTGTAAGGACAAACAGATGCAATAAACTCATATCTCATGCTCATAACTCATGCATACACCCTCACTCCCCGGATCACAAATCACAAGCGTAAAAAAGAGAAAATAAACCACCAACTCCCCAAACACCACCGCTATACCCACACAATGCAAGAATCACCCTCAAAACAACTTCTCCTCAACATCCCTCTCATCAAACGGATCTCCGAACTCATCTATACCATCCAATAATTAGCACATCCCAACCCAACCCATACCAACTCAGCCATGGAAATCCAAATATCAACAACATACCCAGATTGAAATCATGATCAACCACGTACTCCATCGCGCGCTGATACTCCTCCTCTGCCCTTTTATTCATCCACGCCGCGCCCGGCGCATCCATTTGCTGTGCCTGCTGTTGCTGTTGCTGTACCTGCTGAGTTGTCTGCGTCGCAAGCGGAGAGTCAATTAGGCTCTGGTTGAAGGCCATCTGTCCCTGGGTGTTCAGAGTAGCGGTTTGTGTTTGAGAGCCGGGCGGGGAGAGTTCTGAGCCGCCGAAGGGAGGAGGACGCGGGTTGGTGAGCTTGTTGGTTGGGGTGCGGGTACCCGGGTGAGAGTCTTCGGAGAGGCCGTGGGATGATTCCGGGGAGGATGCCATTTGGGAGTCGCCGTCTGGGTCTGTGATGGTTGGTTATGGTTAATAAGGTGTGTGGGTGGTGGGGAGACAGGTGGAGGTTGGTTGTATGTGATGGCAGCGGGGAACTGTGTGGAGGGGCTGGTATGAGCACAAACCGGTAGCCATGATATATGATTTTATCAAGTACTAGTAGGTAAGCCAATAAAGCAAGCAATAGACGAAACAGAAAGCAACAAAGCGAGACAATTCGTTGATGTGCAGTTGAGATGGAAATGTAGGATCGGGGATAAGTTGAGGTCGGCGATCTTAACTAAGCACAAGGCGGCAACCGCCATTTTCCTCCGCTTTTCTGAACTCCTCTTCCAACTAGACGATTTTCTTCCCCTCGTCTTACTTACCCCTCGGTCATTCTCTCCTTTAGTCTAAGCCACCCGGCTAATACATTGGACTTGTTCTTTTTGGTTTACTTGCTAGACCCCACTGACTCTGGGTCTCGTCGTTCACTCGTTCAGAGCCTGTTCTACGCGCTATAGCGATATATCCCTTGGCCATGAGCGCAAAGCCCTCAAGTGGCCCCGACGCCTGGGAGGAGGACTGGGAGAGTCAGGCTGATGTATGTGCACCACTACCTCTGCATGCCGCTGTGCGACTACCTCAATTATCTGGCTAATCGCTCTCTTAGTCTTTCGCTGCAGACTCCGCCCCGCCTCCGCAGGAGAAGAAAGTCTCCTCGAAAGTCACCAAGGCCCAGCGCCGAGCCCAACAGGCCGAATTTAACCGCCAGCTATGGGCCGAGGCGTACGTATACCACATTCATGACTATGCGGACGTTGCCTGACCGTTTTCCGCTGCAGAGAATCACCTCAGACGTTTCACTATCTAGAGGCGCGGTCGAATGTCCCGCTCAAGCAGGAATTCAAACCCACCGTCACTGTTCTCAGTCGCAACCCACAAATAGCTACGCGTCAATCATCTTCAGTAGACACTGCCAGCGCCGGTATGAGAAGACTGGGGTTGAACGAGGATGACGACTCTGATGAGGATAGACCGCCTCAGCCCACACCTGAGGAGCGACAGGCTATTGCGCTGCGCAATCTGGAAGAGAAGCAACGCAAATATGAAGAAGTCCGGGAGAGGCTGTTCGGTAGCCCGTCTGCCCCTACTTCTGGCGCGTCGTCGCCACGCAGTGCTACCCCGCCTAAACAACACGAGGGCCGAGGCAAAGGGAGAAGCCGTGGGAATGGGCGAGACAACAACCGTGACAAGCGGGACTCGTCTGCTGCATCCGGAAAGTCTAAGCAGCTCTACGATCCGGGGTCTCCTAAACCGAACTCGAGCTTTGGGCCGCGGAGGGAGAAGCAGGGCAATGTCCGAAAGGAGGATGATTCGCAATCTCCGAGGCAGCCGATCCGCAGTCCTCGTGGCCCTGATAGCAGCGGAAGGGGCGGGTTTAGAATGGGCCACAGGGGTGCCCGTGGAGGCTAGACTACGAAAACGAAACAGCTATCCCTTCACCAAGGATTGGCGCATCGCGCCTGTCTGTGTTGGTGGGACGCGACTCCGGGTCGCTGCTCAGAATAGTATTAAGATGCTAGATGGTAAAGCAGTGACCTGCAACAAGCTAGGGAAGGCCCCTTCCGGAGTTGATCGCATTGGCAACCTGGGACGTGTTTGGACGGTTTTCTAAGACGTCAGCTTGTGATCGCGTTGTATCAGCAATCCACTTACGAGCGTATCGCTCATAACTATCCAGATAGAGCTCATCGGTGCTCGTGGTTGCCTGAATGTGCTCATTGTTCTCAATAGCGTCGACCCAGGCTCCCCAGCGACTGCCAGGCTCCGGGTCTGGCCACCCGCGATAAGGCTTCAAGGCACGGCGCAAGCGGATAATCCAAGGGGCGACCTGGACATCGACGAACGAGATATGGGCGCCCAGAAAGAACGGGCCCTGCGCATCTGCGGCGCCGACCAATGTGTTGAATGCATCTCGGAGCTCCTGTGCATTGGCGATTTGCTTCTGGGTGTCTTGCTCTTGAAGAACACGATAGAAGTTTGGGACGATGTGGCGGTTGATCTGTGATTGTCAGAAGTGAAAGGGATGATAAGCACGAGTGCATACAAAATCTGTCCATAGTCGGCAATGCGCCCTCAGCTTGGCGTCTCCGGGTGGGAGCAACGGTGTCCCAACATTCAGGTCCTCCAACTAAAGCATGTTAGGATTGGATCAAGTTGGTTCAGTGGCAGGGTTAGAGTTATACGTATTCCAGCAATACGGAGCTCTCGTATGAGCCCCAATCCCCGTGCCGCAAGGCTGGAACAAGTCCCCTGGGGTTCACGTCCAGCAATGACTGGGGCTTTTTATAGGGGTCAACTTCAATATACTGGTAGGGGATTCCCTTGATCTCAAGGGCAACCCATACGCGCTGTACGAAAGGGCTAGCAGTGGTCAGCGCTGGCGATGTATATATGCATATAAACTAGAGTGAACGTACCAAAAGCAACTTCCATACAATTTCAGTTCATTGTCTTGTGAGCGGTGCGCGACCGTCTGGGCAGCCAGGCCGGTGGCTTTGGTATGGTACTGTTTCTGAATTTGATTTTGGGTAGCCATTACCCTAGTCTGTGCGCGGTGGTAATTAGAAGGGAGATTAATCAATCGAGTCCTAACCGCAGAGGGAGCACGCTTGGATATATTGCCAAACAGCAATGGTTTCAACACAAGAATGGATCTTCGGAGCATGATGGATGGAAAGAGAAGTTGCAGTTCACGAGCGGGGAAGATAGTCGGCGATAGGCACTTCTCCGCCGAATGACGTAACACGCTTGTGCCAGGATCAATCAACAAGAATATAGAAACGAACGAACTTACATTTAGTGACCTCTTCTCCTTCTTCACCTCCTGCAATAAGAACCGCTGCACACTATTCTTCTTCACGCGGTCACTATCCTCCAGCGTATGACGATGACCCCCACTCACACCATCGTTCTTCCCGTTCGCACCATTCCCATTTACTCGCTGGATAGTAAAATACCTCTGGCCGTTGACCCCTGGATGACCCTCTGGTAGAGGTGGGTTCAGGCTCGGCGTTAATAACCCAAACTGCTGGCCTTGAGCCTGTTGTTCCTCTCTGACAGCAGACTCCTGGAGTACTGGGCCGGGGACCCCAAGTCCGTCAAGGACACCTAGATCTGACCCCATGACATCGTGGCCCGGGAAGTACTCTGTGATCTTGATCTTTACATCACAGAGATCCCGCTGGCGGGCAGTACGCTTACGTTTCTTTTTATTCGGATCATTAGATTTCGGTGTCCCTGGAGGTCGACCTTTCAGGCGACAGTCCCAGTAGTGGGAAATCAGCGGTTTGCGTTTGTAGTGTTGAGTTGACCGGTGGGAGTAGACGTTGTCGATGTGTGGGAAGTAAGTAAGGAATCTGGAACTTGTCAATAAGGGCGTTGTATCTGCAGGAAAGGGAAAGATACGCACTGCTCCTCACTTAGAGTTATCATTTCATCGACATTGAAAAGCCGTTCTCGCCATGCATCAAGGTTCGGAGGATCAAGAATGGTGCGGATGTCGACATGTTGGTCGGGTCGTTTTACGAGCGATTGAAGATGAGGTTGTTGATGATGGTGTTGGTGATGAGACTGATGAGCTTGTCGAGTGTAGTCGAGCTCTTCAACGGCACATTGTAGACCGTGGAGCGAGTCATCGTCAATGCTAACTTGGCTTTGTCGATGGGTTGGAACTAGGTGCGGGTCCTGGTGGGCAGCTAGGGTCGACGCGTCTTCGGCAACTGATGTCAGAGAAGGATGGAGAAGAGTCGAGACTGAAGGGTTGAGTGATGTATCAGCCTCGGAAGGGATCGAATGATGGTTCATAGTGGTGGAGAAGCTGCTCCGATATTGTATGCTGATGGATAGTGACGCTGCTTTTAACGTGCGGATGGACGAAAAGGCGGGGGTTGAGGCGGCGAGTTGTTGGCGGATGGTTGCCGAATTTGGAATAGCGGGTCACGATCGACTATTGTTTTGGTCTGGACCTTCTTTGCAGCCTCCCCAAAGCATTTACGCACTTCAATCTAACGAAATTCCCGAATGATGCGCAGCACCTTAGAGGCAGGTGGTCTATTTAGGTCCTGAATATTGGTCGCCTGTGCTCGCTTGAGAAAGGTGAAGATCCGTAATTATTGACGAGTGAGTCCTCAAACTTGATTTGCCCTACAGTCTAGTGTGAAGCTTAGCTGATCATCTTGGTCATCCTATTGTGTCGCTTTCAAACTTGCAGGACAATTAAACTATAAAGTAACTCGTTACAGAGTGCCCCATAACTATGGTATATATCCAGTTAGTTGCTTTCAGAGGCATTGAGCGCACTTGTGTATGTCTTGGCTGACACTTAATCACTATATATTTTCATGGGCAGTGAAACCACAGCCTCTCAAAACTAGCCGGTTTATCACTGTTAGGACTATTGCAAAGCCGTCATCATGCCAGTTCTACCATGAATCATCAGTTCAAGTCTACGAAATTGGCTACTGTCACAGCCGCATAACCTCCTGACCGACCCTGGCTTACTGAATCCCGCTGGGACATTCTTGTATCCCTTCTGGCTCATCAAGGAAGCGGGGAGGGGGCGCATTGAGTGTTTTCATACTACGGCACTCAGTGGACCCCAGGAGAATCCACTTGACACCACTGAGGTCCTCTGAAGGCACCTTTCACCTATTCAAGCCTGTGGGTCCCTGTTACAATTCTGCACAATCAATTACTAGCGTCGTGACTGTCCCACTCCCTGCCGCTGGCCTAATACTCGGCTCTACTCCGTAGAGTCTGCAGAAACCCCCACGGCCAATAACATCGGGTAATGAAGAGAGGCTTTTCATCTGAGTTTGTGGAAGGGGTCCCTACAGAGTACAAACTGATCGCTTCCGCTAAGTTTTCGATATAGTCCTTAATACATTTGATTCCTAGTTACTCCAGCAAGGATCTGACAGTGTCACCGAAATTTACACTGCCATGTTTCCAGTTGCAACCTGTCTAGCTATTCCCACAAACGTCGAGTCGCAGTCTCGGCAGATTGTATGTCATACAATCCAGGTGCCTATCACAGGACTGGCATATCCCGACTTCTGATGGGCCAAGATAATTGATTGGCGCCCTTAATGTTGTCCAAAATGACTACAAAGTATAACCAAACCCCGCCGATTAAATTTTTCAGTACCTGTCGCCCCGATCCATCAAAACGGATATGCCGAGGAACTTATGGTCTTTGATTTGGATTTCCCGTTGTCACACATGTTGGTCACCTTCACTGTTTAGTATAACAAGGAGCATGTTGTCCCGCTTTTGACGATCGAGACAACGGGCAGCTGCGATACCGGTGATTATTCGTTCTCGGCGATACACCCCGACCATTACTTTGGCCCCGCCATTATAATCAACCCGCAGATCAAAGATGCCTGATTCGGGCATAAGGCCCGTACGGAGATGTGCGCCAGAATTGTGTTAGTCTCGTTAAGTGCTCCTTTCTGACACTCCCGCTTCTTGTTGATCCATTTCTGTTTGACTCCACACTTGAGGAGGCATTTGTCGTTCCAGATTTTCATCCCTCTCGACGCTTTAGACCATGCTTTGCTTTTATATGAGGGAATCACAAGATTTATATCGAATTAACAAGGAGAAGGACTAAACAGAGAAAATAAGAAAAAAAAAATCCACTGTGGCATGAAGACAACGAACTGCTAGATGTTATAAAACCACCGCGGGTTACATGCAGGCGAATAGTTTACAATGGGAAATATTCTCGTAACGGCCTACATGAACCCGGAATACGAACTATATTTCAATAAATCGAACACAGGCCCCAGTTACCCTCTCCAAAGTCCGAGAGAAATTGTGATGGCAAACGTGAATGTTGGTGCGATGGTGGAAGGGACTGACAAAACCAGCCGTGTTGCCACCACCCTTACCCGGAACGCGCCAAGGCCCTCACACAAGTGGTAGTGTGCCCACAAAGCCATTGTCACCATGAAGAATAACCCGGATACTATTGTTATACCATGCCAGCGATATGAGCAGCAGTATAGTGAGCATCATGAGTTCCTCTGTCTTTCTTAAGCTGTGCTCGAAGCGGTGGCCATGAAGTTGGTGGACGACAGAAACGCAGAAAAATTTGGTCAACGCAATCGATAATCTGGCATTCTGGTGTTGACTTGAAAAACTAAATAACATGAACTGTGATTTCCCGTTTTCCTCTCACACCTTGATTATTCCATCTCTGTTCTTCTTTTACACTCCTCCTTTTCCCTCTCTCAATGAAATTTCACATACCTCGACTAACTCGAAAACACTGCGATATAGATAGTGGGGCAATCTGGTGAGCCGTGAACATATGCCGAGTAACCGGTTTATCTTTTGGCATCATGACGCAGCTGGTGCCAGTGAACACTTAAAGGAGTCTTCAGCGAGCCACATAACAAGTCACGCAGAAAACCTTCAGCAACTGGTGCTCTTTCGGTATTAAGTGGCATCGAGTGCAACTAATTGTCCAAGCATGCTGGGACACCGATGAGCTACTTATACACGGCTCACCCCCAACTGAAACAGGCGCCAACAATGTGATTGCACATCTAGGCTAGCCAGTCTTTTGGACCTTGAGACGCAACCTCAACGCAAAAAACACCAGCACTTTCCAGCAATTTGCGAAATGTTTTTCCTTTTTTTTTTTTTCTTTTTTTTCTTTTCTTTCCTCTTTTTCTTTCTTCTTCCCCTTTCTCTCCTTTTCTGTCACTTTTATAACAGCACCTAAGCAAACACCCCCTGGGGTTTTTCTTTTATTGCTATATGATATCAGAGGCCACCAGCACACATCAAAGCCCGAACGAGCTGTCGAGTGCCTCCACTCCAAGCAACATGCACCCGATTGAGTCCCAAGAGAAATATTCATTTTCACCACCCCAAACCGGCATGGGCATCCCAGGAACATTGTTGCCGTTCATGACCATACCCATTTCTGGGTTCATCTGCAAGGCGTTGTGCTCTGTGTTGGGGTAGAACTCATTCCTGGCAAAGGAGCCATACATATCTCTTTGAGAACCAAGCTCGACGAGAGTATTAGCGATACCTGAATGGGTAATGCTATGGCTCTGCTGGTTGAAAGGTGCTTGTTGGTTGCAATGTATCTGCTGGTTGTAAGGTACCTGCTGGTTGCAAGGTACCTGTTGATTGAAAGGTGCCTGTTGATTGCAAGGTACCTGTTGATTGAAAGGTGCCTGTTGATTGAAAGGTTCCTGTTGCGTCGGGCTTACTCTTTCATGAACCAACATGTCGATGTCATAGATAGCTCCAATCCAGCGACGCATGGTATCGGGCACCATCGGGTTACCCGAGTGACGGTTAAGAATGAGCGCACAGTTGTGGAGCAGGGAGAGCGATTCATGATTGCTATGCCCCTTACTCTGCTGTCGCGTACAATCGGACAAGATACTCAGCGTCATAACTAATGCCGAGGAATACACGTAATAGATGTCCCACCAGGTCACAGCATTGAACTTTCCGATCATATCAAGATGCAACAACAATTCGCAACTTTTCCGACCGGATTCGCAACACACCCTAGCGATTGTCTCGAGTTCTTTTTCATTCATGTCACTGGTCTGCCCTTGAATCGTGGAAGCAAGGTGTCGCAACAATGAGTGGCGAGTGAGCAAAGAGACCGTATAGTGATATTGGATATGCAGCAAGAGAACCGGTCTCTTGTGTCCATCGGGCAACATGTCGAATCCCTGGAGGGACAGATGCTGTGGTAGCGATGTATGCCACAGAGTCAATTCCCCAAGTAATTCAGCGACGGAGGAAAAGCCGCTCTCGCTAGTGAGATTTGGCAGTGCGCGGCATACGAGGCCTAGGATGGACACAAGCTTTGTCGACCAGGGCGCATAATCTGCAGGCCAATTGGAGGTATTGATGTTGAGTACTCTCTCATTCGGCGAAGTGGAGCCTAATGTACTTTCTATGGCACTGGGCCGATCATGAGAGGAGACCTGAATCTGCTCGAAGCTATAGAGAGTCCACCAAAGTGATCTCCTAAGCTCTCTATTCAGTTGCGGGCCTTCACACACTACTTCATCGCGATGAAGTCCAATGGCAACTGCGATCCGGGCTGCTACTCCAGTCAGAGTCCAGCATGCGTCACGATGATTTGTGTTGTGAAGATGCAAGGCAGCCAGCATCAGTGCCTGGATTGAATGGATATTGTTCGTGAAGATCATGCTCGGCAAGAGTGACTCGACATAAGTCCACCATTTTTGCTGCTGAGTCTCAGTCGTACCTAGCGGCATAATGCGTCGGCTCAGGAGCAATACGCATAACAGACCACAGACCCACGGTCGGTCGACCGAACTTGGTGAAACTCGCCATCTATTGAAGGTCTCCAAGAACGAGGCTTCATGGAGAACAGGGAAGTCGACGTTGACATAGTCGAAATAAGCTCGGATCAGTCCCTCGATGACGAAATGGTCCAGCAAAGGCACCGAGTACGGTAGACAAGCGGCATCCACACCAAGTTGCGAAGGTATCGCAATCGCTCGGACATCGAAATCTGTGAGGACATCACTAGCGAATGGTTTCAGAGTCTCCTCGGTAGGATTGGGACCGAAGAGATACATCTGACACCTTGGGTGCTGGCGTTGACGCCCCAGGAGGCTCCTGAGCTTCATTTGGAAGAAATAGGAGCTTGCAGGGCCGATGTACTGATCTTGGCCTTGCTGGTCTTGAACAAGCTCCTCGTTCTGCTCAGTGGATGTCGCCCTGGCGTCCTCCTGTGGCTCTTGCGAGTCCTGCAGCTCTTGGGACTCTTCGGGATCTTCAGGCTCTTCGGACTCTTCGAGCTCTTGAGATTCTTGAGAGTCTTGCAGCTCTTGTGACTGTTCTGGCTCGTATGGATCGATCTCTGGACAATCAAGCTTGACATCTTGGATGTTGCCAACAGAAATGTTCAACGACGCTCCAAGCTCCTGCAGGACTTCGAGAGAGGAAAGGTCTCCTTCAGCATTGACGTATTGTTTTACTATGCCCTCCAGATAGGCAATTCGAGCGCGCACATTGTCTGCGCTGCCATAAAGTCTTTTCTTTCTAGGCTTGGTGGTCTTGCAGGTATAATTGAAATGTTCGCAGTGCTGACAGCGAGCTTGCCCGGGGATTTGCAGGCACTTGTGTTTTCTTGCCTTACAACGATCGCAGCTGCGTGCCGTGCGCTGTCGCAGCTCGGGCGGCACTCGACGAGCTGCTTTTCGCATTGCTGCCTTCTCCGTGGCTGTAGTCATGGTGGTTGGATGCAGTGAGAACAGCCGGGAGAGCCGGAACTCGGGGGAATTTTGAGGAGAAGGGAAAGAACAACACTTGACCGGTGCTCCGATGGCCTCCTTATAATGGCTCGGAGGCGGGCGTTCACCCCCTCATTTCGACAAGGGTATATGGATGATTAGACCACTCAGTGCAGGCCGTATGCAACCATGGCCTTAGCGTGCAAGACCGGCCCAGATAGCGCCGGCGACAGATAAGCCCAACCAGTCCTTCCCACACACACAATGGCAGCAGCCTGCGAATCCTGGCTCCGACAGCAAATGAAGGCCAAGAACACGAAAATTGTGCTGGGTTCACCCCCTGAGGGTCGTGATACTCTCCGCGCTAGGGTTTGTGATGTGACAGAGAGGACTCCCGCTATACTCACCACAAACCCACCACTCAGACCACTTGTCAGGCACATTTTTTCGACCGAAATTTGGTGTACAGAAAGATCGTTCAAAAATGGAGATCCTGCCAAAGAACCCTGCGTCATCCGACGAAGGGGAGATCAATACCAGGACCAAGATGACCGCGCAAGGCATCATCCTCGTGCCTCAACCAAGTGACGATCCGGAAGATCCCTTGGTACGTCTCCCTACTGCGAAGTCATTTATTCAGATCGTCCTGACGGTAGAGCGATTACCTACAGAATTGGAGCACATTCACCAAGCACGCGGCTCTCGTGGTTCTCGCGTTTGAGTCATTCCTGGTCAAGTTTTCAGCCACTCTCATTGTAGGTTCACTAACACACCCAGATACCTTCTTGAATCATTTCCATCTAACCGCTCTTTCAGGCTCCCGATGCTCTTGAGCTATCCAGGGAGTTTGGAGTAAGCAAAACCACTGCGACCTACATCGGCTCTGTACCCTCCATATTGAACGCAATAACGTCCTTCTTCTGGATTCCGCTAAGTCATCGGATTGGTCGACGGCCTGTACTTCTCATTGGGAATTTGATAGCATTGCTCAGTGCAATTGGAGTGGCTCGGTCTCAAACGTACGCCGAAGCTCTAGCTTGTCGAATGGTCATGAACCTGGGCGGCAGCGTCGGTTTGTCCATTGGACCCGCTGCCATCTCCGACATGTTTTTTCTACACGAGAAGGGTTCACGAATGGGTATAAACAGCATCCTGCTTGTCATTAGTCCGTATGTAGGTGGAGTGGCCGGTGGCTCCATCGCATACAATAAGAGCCTCGGGTGGCGGTGGTCGATGTACATCGCAGCCATCCTCTACGCCACACAGTTCATCGCCCAAATTTTTCTCGGTAATGAATCACAATACTCCGCTATTACACCATTTTTCCTTTTGCTTATTGAATTCCCCCTGATTCAGTCCCCGAAACTATCTACAAACGAGATGAGAATGCGGCAGCCGCATCCCAGCCCCAAGACTCGAAGCGAAACGCTTTCCTCTCTTTCCTCAAATTTCGTACCCCCAAAGTCCCCGAAAACGAAACTTGGGCTCAAACCTTCCGCAAGCCTTACAAGATGTTCGCGTATCCTGCCGTTGTTCTTCCCTCCTTCTGGTTCGGGGTTGCAAACATGACTGAAGTCGGCAACACAGCGGGCTTCGCCCTCAACTTCGGCCTAGATACTCACTGGAAATTCAATCTAGCCCAGGTAGGCTTCTGTTACTTTTCCGGTGTTATCGGGGCCGGGATTGGCGAACTATTTGGAGGGCCACTCTGCGACTTGCTCACAAAGTACACAATGCGGCGAGGCCAGGTTTGGAAGCCGGAACGGCTACTTCATCTCGTGTGGACAGGTTTGGTCACTGTCTCGGTAAGCACATGATGATAATAAACTGGTAATTTACGAGCCATAACCCTAATATTCCATATCTAGGCTGGTTTACTCTTGTACGGACTCGAACTCGAGTTCGGAGACAGCTGGGCTTCGGCTCTGACGGGAATCGGTTTATTCACGTTCGGGCAGGAGATCATGGTTACCGTTCTCTTGACTTACATGACAGAATGCTATCCGGAAGATGCAGCAGAGGTAACTATCGTTTTTCAGTTCTTCTTTGCCGTGCAGACTTTCCATCCCCCGTTCTATCTCCCCCAGTGGATCGAAGCTCCTGCTGGACCGAAGGTCCCCTACACCGTGTTCGCGGCACTTCCTGTGGTGTTTTATCCCTTTTGTATCGGTATTTTTACGTGGAAGGGTGAGCAGATCAGGAATAAAGGCCCGTTGTTTGCATGGTAAGTCTGCAAGGGTGGCCCATCTCTCTTGAGTAGAGTGCGATATACTTGGCAAGTATTTTTACTGGTGCTGGATTACGGCATAGACTTGGGAGGCTTTTTGTTGCTTTATAGCCAGTCTTTTTCAGAAGCTTAGTTATGAGTGGTGTGCGGGTGCGCTTTCATGGTAGAGCTGGAAGTGAGAATTGAGGCGGCGCGTGAAGATTACGAATTAAATATTCCTTGTTGCATCATCTGCACAACGATTGGTCATTATGATCTCTTATCACAAGGGGTATTTTATTCCACCAATAATATTTGAAAGCAATTAAGCCACAATTTCAACCCTAATGCTTGCTTCAGCCATATCCGACTGAAACCAGAACCCAATATCCTTCGTAGTATCCACGAGCTCTACCTCGCGTTTCACGAACCCCGGCTCTTCAGCCGCCTTCACCTCCTGCTCTGTAGCACCATCAACACCTCCCTCCCCATCATCTTCACTATCCCAGCCCTCATCATCCTCCATCTTCTCCTTGCTTACCGGGTCCAACTCATCAGTCTCCCAAACCAATCTAAAGCTATAAGGCCGTAGCCCAAAAAGTCGAGAAACAATAGCCTTGAGTTGATATGTATCGAACGACCGAGGGACTTCTTTAACCTTGGTAGTAACTCCCTCTGACCCGACACTCTCGGTCTGAGATAGACGAAACACCAACTTTACCAGCCTCGCAGCAACAGACCGCGGGTTCACAGCAGCACTACCAGCCCCTGACTCGGCCCTTCTGATATCAGGTTGGCCATACAACTCACACAGCTCTTTGTATCTGGGATGCTTAGCAAGGATGCCTGCTTCTGCTGTCTCTGGGGAAGCGGATAGCTCCTTTCCGATGAGGGAGAGGTAGTATAGTTCTCCGTTATTGCGGTCTTTGGGGGTGATATTGCCGTAGTTGAGCATTTGTAGAGAGCCGATGCGGGATAGGGTTAGCATGTACGCTTCGTCGACTGTCATGGGTTTCTCGGGAACGCCGGTGATGTGCGATGGGCCCACGGGCTGGTCGTATAGTGGATTGCCGGATATGCGGAGGGTGTCTAGGCCTGGGAATAGGGAGGGGAGGTGGTTGATGAAGTCCCATGATGTGATCTTGTTGCGGGATAGGTCGAGGGAGTGGAGGCTTTTGGGGTATTGGAGGGTTGTGTCTGAGGTGTTGTTGGCGTCGTGGATAGTGGAGATGTTGTTTCCGCGGAGAGAGAGGTGCTCTAGTCTTGAGAGCGAGGCGAGTGATTTGATGGAGCATAGGGAGGTGATGTCGTTATTCTCTAGGGTAAGGCGGGTGATGGTGTTGGAAAGGGGGGTTGTCAGCATTGAGAGTTGGTTTGCTGAAGCGGAAAGTGTGTTGAGAACGGGGAATTGATAGGTCAATGCTGATATCTCCTCCCATGTTAGAAGGGTCTCGTCAATGTGCAGTGTCATGATGCCCTCGAACTTCAAACCCTCCTCGAGATGACCGAGCCGGTTTCCTCTGTTACCATGTTAGCCCAATCCAAATCAACCGTCTCAGTCCAAGAGAACCTACATCAGCTTCAGCCCCTTAAGGAACTTCAACCGCTCACAAATCCGAGCTACACCACTCCAAGACGTCAACAAGTTCCGGCTCAGATCCAGCTCGGTAATCTGGGGACAAGTCTGCTCAATCTCTGCATATGCAGACTCGACCTCTTCAGCTGATGCATGATGCACCAGCACACCCGCAACTTGCAATCCATCAAGAAGCACGATCTTCAGCTCCTGGAGCCTTGCAAGCTGCTTCCGGATCTTGTCGAAACCAACTTCCTCAACGACCTTGCCGCTGATCTCAATGGGCTTGTGCAGAGCATCACCCGTAGCGTCATTTCGCTGTCCTTGCCTGACAATCTCTTGCTCGAGGTACTCAGACGCGTACTTCTCGCGCAGCGCCTCGATGAATCCTCGAGGTTTATCCGCCGGACGAGACGGACGAACGAATGACCCCGCTGTAGGGTGTTTGCTTTTGCCTGAAACATGTGAGCATACATCCTAACCAGATTTCGGATCTCAATCCCATGCGCAAGACTCAAAGCCCGAAAGAGGACACTTACAAGTGAAATATCTCACTCCGCGATGCTCTCCCGAATGCTTTCCCCGAGTCGGATCATCCCATTCGACTCCTAACCACTCCCCAGAGGTGCCCTCAACAGTACCCACGTAGCGCACGGTACACAAATCCCCAGCATACGACCGTCTTTGACCTACGTACGCAGCCTCCATTCTAATATCGCCGAGAACCGTACCTCCTAAACATACAGTTCCGAACAAATAGATACAACGAGCGTCCCAGCATGTGATGGATTTCCCACTCTCCCCGCTCCACCAATGGCAACCCACACCCGCGCTTACATAACTCTTTCTGCCTGAGGCAGAAGCTAATCTCCAAATCGGCGAAGCAGAACTTCCTCGACAACTACGACGATATCATCACCTCCATATCCCACTGCTATCCATCTTCACAACCACAACCCGGCAGGATGGATTACCAAGTAAGCATCTCACCCCACCATCTACACACAAAGTTCCATCACTAACAAACATCTCTCAACAGAACCGCGCGGGCTCCAAATTCGGCGGCGGCGGCGTCGCCTCACACTCCGCCACGAACGCCGACCGACGCGAGCGCCTACGCAAACTCGCGCTTGAAACCATCGACCTAGACAAAGACCCCTACTTCTTCAAGAACCACGTGGGCAGCTTCGAATGCAGACTATGTCTGACAGTACACCAAAACGACGGGTCCTACCTAGCGCACACGCAGGGGCGCAAACATCAAACGAACCTTGCCCGGCGCGCGGCGCGCGAACAGCGCGAGGGGAAGAACCAAGATCCGTCGTCGATTCCCGGGGCGATGGGCGTGCAGGTCAAGAAGCAGACGATCAAGATTGGACGGCCTGGGTATAAGATCACGAAGATTCGGGACCCCTTGACGAGACAGTTGGGCATGTTGTTCCAGTTGCAGTATCAGGAGATTACGCCGGGAGTGACGCCCAAGGTGCGGTTTATGTCGGCGTTTGAGCAGAAGGTCGAGGAGCCGCCGGATAAGAATTTTCAGTATTTGGTTGTGGCGGCTGAGCCGTATCAGACTTGTGGGTTTAAGTTGCAGGCCAGGGAGATTGATCGTCGGGAGGGACGGTATTGGACGTGGTTCGATGAGGATAGTAAGGAGTTTTGGGTGCAGATTATGTTTAAGACGGAGAGAGAGGAGAGGTTTTCGGGTGTGCCGGGGTTGGCGCCTCTTAAGGAATGAGTCCTAGGGGTAGTGAATGTTTCTTTATTGTTGTTGCTGTTGTTGGTTTTCCTGTTGAAGGTCGGGTATGGCGTTTCATGGGCTTGTACTGCTGGCAAAATGTTGTGGCTATCGTTCTTTCTATTCTATTGCTGTGTTATGCATTAGAGTGGCTTCGCATCAATACCATGCCCTCTTTTTCTTCCTCTTCTAATGATACAATCTATCCACGATGAGAGTTTTAGTTCTACATGAGACGCAAACTTCTACCGCAATTTTATGCATTGGCTAAATGCTAATAGCTACGGAACACAGTCCTGCATTCGCGGGCTTTTCTAATACATGATATGAAATCCACTCATATGTATCCCCGGTTAGATACAGTCGGTAGCTAGCAATCGTCGTCTCGCGACACGGATGCAAAATCAATAAGGTAATAGGAAATGAACAATGCTAGGTCGTGACCAACTGAGGCGAAATGTCAAATGCGCTAGATGCTGGATGAAACTGATGCACAAGGGGATGCCCGAGACCAGAACCTAAATGCGCCACTGAAAAGCCATCAATGCAAGCCCGCCCGCCGTCGGACTCTTCAATGACGTCTATCGTGGGTTCACAAGGACACTCGGATGTCGACTGTATCTTCAATTTCCCTGGAAGGCGTTGAACGCTTTGTACGTGTATCCGATGAATGGAAGGCTCATCTCCGCCTCCTGCTCGTCCGGCATGGCGCGAGCCTGAGCGCGGTGGATGGCACTGGTATCCTCCTGAGGAATCTCGTCGATCGGGAAGTACGACACGTCAATGTTCGAGCTCAGTCTCGGTTCGAACGGCGCACGGATGCTGCGCAGTTGCTCCCAAACGACTCCGCGGAAGAAGGGGTGGTTCTTGATCTGCGTTGCGCCGCCGAATTGGCCGCCATCGCTTCCGATACGGTGCTCTGCGTCGCAGAGAAAGCTATCCAGAATTAGCATGATGCATGAGCGAATGATGCGCATAAAGCCTACCTTCTGATGAGACCCTCGGAATCGCGCGAAAGAGTGAGTTCCTCGGGGAAGTACAAGCATTCTCTCCAGTTCACAATCTTGCGGTAGGTGTCGGTGGTGTCTTCCGCGCAGAACGGGGGCCAACCCACAAGGCATTCAAACATGATAGCACCTACAGACCACCAATCGCACAGGTAGGTGTATCCTTGACCGTTGAAGATCTCCGGGGCGATATAGTCCGGAGTACCGACCGTGGAGTATGCCATTGCGCGACGAGACTTTCTCCACGTGTTGATTTGACCACGGTTGGAGACTGTCAGGTTGATCGCATCGTTGAAGTAACCGGAGTTGCGGTTCTTGTCCTTTGACGTCGAGTTCTTCAGCAGGTTCTGGTAGTAGGAGTTGTCGTGGGTCTTCTTTCCTCCGGTGGACAGACCAAAGTCCGTCAGCTTGACGTGACCACCACGATCCAAAAGAATGTTATCAGGCTTGATGTCACTACAGACGAAAACAATTAGCACCTGTTCCCGTGAAACTTCGACTTTGCATCTTCTGGCCGCATCAAGCGCCTAGTACTTACCGGTGAAGGAAGCCGAGCTTGTGAACAGCCTCGATCGCCATGACAATTTCGGCCATATAGAATCGGGTGATATCCTCGGAGAAGATTTCATACTTGATCAACATGGTCATCAAGTCACCACCAGGCAAGAATTCCATCAGCAGATACAAGTATGCGGTGTCCTGGAAGGAAGCATGCAGCTTCACCAACCACGGGTTGTCCTTGGAATCAGCAAGAATATCACGCTCCGCGCGAACGTGAGCCAGCTGGTCCTTCTTGAACATCTCCGTTTTGATCAACGACTTCAGCGCGTAAATCTTGCCATCGGTCTTCCGTTGTACCAGCTTCACTTCACCGAATGCACCCTTTCCGATAATCTTGATGGTCTGGAAGTTCTGCGGGGTCTCCTTGGTACGAAGGAATCGGAGGAAATTCGATTCTTTCTTAGCAAGCACCTCTGCGTCCTTGCACTTGTTCTCCTTGGGGATACTCGGTTCACGGATCATCTTGTCAAGCTCAGCAGACCTAGCAACGCACCGAATTAGCGACACCAGTTTCCATGCTGGGGAGGGGCTGTGGCATTTGTGGAATACTCACCGCATGTTGCGATCGCGTGCGCGCTCGATGTTCTCATTAAAGAAGACGCTGACCAGCTCCTTGGCTGCCTTACCACGCTTGTGGACATTCTCGGAGTACCGTTCGGGATACCGCTGCAACTCTTCGTTCTCCGCGGGGGTGCGAGGGCTACGAGGCATAGGAGGCGCCAGGTGGCCCGGCTGTTGCTGCCCGGGGGCGGGGGAGCCCGCAGTTCGGGGTCGCTGGGCTGGCGAGGCAGAACGAGCAAAGAAACCCGAGCGAGGAGAGTTCAGGTCCTGGTTCGAGAACTGCTGGATCAAGCCGTTGGTGCCATCGTTCGCGCTGTAACCCATGCGGGACTGGTAGGCGGGCTGAGGGGACTGCAGGTTCTGGCCATAATGCGGCTGGCCGTAGGCAGCCTGAGCTTGGTAAGGATTGGCCATGAAATAACCACCTTGAGCATAGGCACCGTTCTGGGCGTCCATATAATCCTGGGGACCCTGGTTTTGGTAGATCGGCTGGGGGAAGGCGGAGGGGGTAGTGGGATAGGCGCGGTTGTTGGCCGCCGCCGCATTGAAACCACGATCGTTGTACCCGAAATTCAGGTGGAGTCGGTTGTTGTTGTTGGGATCCATGATGGAAAACTTTCCTCCCCGACTACCAAACGAGGGCTAGGGAAAGCGGGGGGAGTTGAAAGCGAGTGGATGAAGAATTGGGGGAGGGGGATGGAGATGGGAAAGAATAATCCAAGGGGGAGGGGGAAACAAGAGCCCGAAGGAGCGGTGGCCTCAGGAGGCGAAGGGGGGCTTTCGACAAGCAACTTTCAGGAGCGCTTTCTTCGCTGTGTCCCTGAGATTGGCTTAGCAGAGGGGGGGAAATGCAGTGGAGAGGTCCAGGCACAACAACCAGAGGCTGGCTGGCTCTTCTTCTGCCCCAGTGGCGGCAAGTCCCGTACTACTAAGTACTACTTACCCTCTCTAACAAAGTATCTGTCGGGTAACCAGCTTTGTGTTTCAGGTTCACGATCCCGAATTGAAGTCAGAGACAGGGATAATAGGATACCAAAGAAAAGACACGATGCTACTGCAACCACTACTCCTCAAGGATTGATGATCCGATCAGCACGGGGGGAAGAGGGGAACTGGAAAAAGAGACCGATGTTTAATGCTTAATGTTCCAGACTCATACGGCACTCGGTTGGAGCCACGAATGCTGTCTCACAATGATTGAATGTATTCGCTGCTACCATCTTCATCTTCAATATACAGGGTCTTCACTGCCTTCAAAGGAATATAAAGAATTAGAGGTCTAGAGAGTGTATTCCTCACTGTGACAAATCAATACCATCAAGGGAATGCTAGTGCTCCAGCAATGATGAATGTTAACGCCAGCAGCATGAACCAATCATGTCTCCTTCTAGATGTCAATTCAGCTGGACGGGTTCGAAATTTACAATCTGAAACTCCAAGGGATCATCTGAGACCTGGTCTTTTTAGACTAAATCTCCGTGGTATGCAACACTGAGTTTAGCTGGGGTGCATCTTCTGCTGCTCCTCCAGATTCCGCCTTCAACTCGGCATCTTCGCCTCCGGATAAACCCTCGTCCCGACCGGAGCTGCGCTGAGCATCCCGAACTTTTTCGGCAATCATACATTTCCCTTCACGACATGCCATGAGGGAGTGCTTTCTGCTCCCTGTTACGTACCAAAAGTTTTATTATTTTGTATCTTAATTATATACCCCAAACTCTCATATACCCTTTTTCTTTATCCCCCTACACCATGGCGGAATCCTCCAATTCCGCCGCGGCCTCAGGCCCGGCCCAGTCCGCAGCGTCCACCAGCGCTCCCAAGCCCTCCAACCCAGCCTTCAGAATGCTTGGTATAGATCCCAAATGCCCTTAACCAATATCTTCATACCTAATAGTCTCCAAGGAATGCCGAATCTTCGCATGAAACTCCCCTCCCGGAACTGGATGATCTTCTTCACCATCACCGGCTCGTTCGCCGCAGCTGTCATTTACGACCGGAGAGAGAAGCGCCGCGCGCAACAAAAATGGGGTGACCTTGTCGCCCACATCTCCAAAGAGCATCTTCCAATCGAGCAAACCCGACGCAAAATCAACGTGTTCCTCTCCGCGCCACCGGGTGACGGTATCCGTGTAGCTCGCGACCACTTCAAAGAATACGTCAAGCCGATCCTCGTGGCGGCGGCACTGGACTACCAAATCATCGAAGGCAGGAGGGAAGGCGATATCCGTGCTGGTTACGCGGAGCGCATTCGCAAGTGGAGACGCAAGGCAGGCGAACCGAGCACAGTGGTGGAGGACCCCACGGTCGAGGACGTCGTTTTCGCCGCCAGGACGTCGATGGGCGTTATCGAGGAGCCCGGACCGAAGGGTGATCTGGTCATCGGTCGTCACACATGGAAGGAGTACATTCGCGGTCTGCACGAAGGCTGGCTGGGCCCTCTCGATCCTCCCCCTCCACCTCCGCCCACGGAGGAACCCGCTCCTGTGGAATCGAGCACACCCACCGCAGAGACCTCCTCAGAGACCAAGGAGGGCGACGCCAACGCCCCCGAGCAGGAAAAGAAGGAAGAGAAGCCTGCTAAACCCGTCGGACCGACACCAGCCTACATCTCCACATCCGACTACTCATCGCAACCCCTCCCCCGTACTATCCCCCAGACTCTTTCAGGCTCCGTCCCCATCGCCTTCCCCCACATCCTGGGTTTCCTCAACACCCCCATCAGACTCTACCGCTACCTTAACCAGCGTCACATGGCCGAGAGCGTAGGCCGCGACGTCGCCGCCATCGTCCTGGCCTCGTACAGCCGCCCTTACAACACCGGCTCCGGCTCCTCGGATGCCTCCCCCATCTCCGACGATACCCTTGGCAGCACCACCTACGAACAACAGACCGTCCTCGAGGAGGAAGAAAAGGAATGGCATAAGTCCGTCCACCGCAAGGACGAAGCCAACCCCGACAAGGAACGCGAGTGGCTCGACGACATCGTCATCGACCCACGCCTCGCCTCCCGCATGCATCGCTTCAGCGTCTCGCCCGAGGAAGAGGCCCGCGCCCAGCGCATCCGCGACGGCCAGGAATACATCCTGGGCCAGGAACGCCCTGTCCCTGTGTCGTTCTGGAAGCGCATGTGGGTGAAGTATGGATACGGAGAGGATGAGGAGACGTTGCGGAGAAAGCCCATTCTGGGCAACCTTGACGAGGAGTAATCCATCCTCCGAGAAACGATCTGCGAGAAGGGTTTTGTTGTCACCATAAATAGAAAGGGTTTATTAGATCTCTATCTGTGTTTGGGCTAGAGGTATATAGACATATGCTTACTTTTTTTTTTCTGGTCCTTGGTATTTTGGGGTCGATACGATCAATTGCATGGGAAACGTGTTTTGTCTGGATGGATGGGTATATGTATTAACTACTGACATCTCCTTTTCAAACTGTATATTAGTCGAATTTAAGATGATCTTGACGGGTCAAATGTCTCGTATCTAGTATAAAAACACCTTGTGGGAATGTATATCTAGTACTACTGAGATGAAACGTTACAATTCTAGGTCGCACATTCAAGTCTCTCAGGTATTGAAGTACGTTCCTGCAACGCCTTGATGTCAACGCGCGTGAAAGGCTCCCAACCAAACTAGCCCCAGACCGCTTGTTCTGACTGGGCTATTCTCTATTTATTGCAAAAGTCTAATACAATACGCCTCGATGAGTTTCGAAAAGCATGTTCACGTATAGTTTTCGTCTCACACCACATACCAGGGATTTTCAGTACAATTAGATATGTACACCCAGGTAGGATCCAGCTACAGCTACAAATTCGTAGCTGATCAAATTCTAAGGATAGAAGAATGGTAAGGATAAGGAGAAGGAGACAGAGAAGTAGGAGGAGGAAGAAGCTAATGAGACAAGGAGAAAAGTTCCTTTCCGCCAATCATGTTACAGAGGTTCAAAGTATAAGGTAAGTTTTGAATATGAGTAGTCCAAGAAAAGAAATCTGTCCTATCACTTTAGTCGAGGCGGAACACCGTCGCCTCGGGCCACTTGCTGCTTGCCTTCTCAACATAAGCAGACTTTGCGGCGTGGTTGCTTCCCCACTCGCTCAGGAGCTCCAGGCCTGCCAGGGCAGTGTCGATGGTGATGTCCTTGGAGTCGAGGGTGGCGATGAGGTCCTGTTCACATTGGGGCTTGGACTCAGGCTTCAGGAGCTGACGGCTGGTCAGGCCGGCTTGTTGGTGGGGGACGCTCTCCTTGTGGGTAGAGAGGAAGGTGTTGTTCCATTCCTCGAGGTTCTGGCCCTTGGGGAGCAAGGCCTCGAACTCGGTGTTGACGACCTCGGCTACTTGGGGCGCAAGTGGCTCGGAAAGGCTATCCAGGGCCTTGCGGAATCGGAGGATCTGGACATGAAGGGTGGGGTTGGATGCGTCGATGGCGTGGGCCGCGGTGAGGCACTTGAGAGCAAGGGCGTGCTTGCCTGGGGTTGCGGTTAGTATGTGCTAATGATTGATAGCAAACGGGTGAACGTACCTCTCCTGAGGTAAACCTCGAATCCGAGACACTGGGCCTCAATGCTCTTGGGACTAAGCTCCAGCAAGTGTGTCAGGAACTTGGTCGCATCCTTGAGCGGGTCTTGCGTCTGGGCAAGCTGGTTGCCGAGCGGGTCAGAGTCTTCCTTCTTCACTTCTCCATCAACGCTCTTTGTGCTTGCGGCCTTTCTGGCCTCACGCTTCTCCGCCTCAATCTTCTCCAGGCGCTGCTGCTCCTTCTTGGCCTTCTTGACCGCCTTCTTACGTTCCTCGTCGTTGTCAGCAACGGCGCTGGGCAGAGGTCCGTGAGCCAGGTCGGGTTGGTCGTGAAGGAGGAGGTAAGTCTTGATGGCAGAGACGGCCATCCGGGTGTAGAAGGGGTGCTCGCGCAAGCGGTCTTCCCAGCGAACCATGTCCACATAGGCACGGATCATACCCTTGCGAAGGGAGAAGCTGTGGAAATCGAACTGATCTTCTTGCCAGGTGTCGAAGATGTTGTAGACAGCATGGAATCGCTTCAGCGCGAGGCCGAGCTTCTTCTGGCGTAGGTACGCCTCACCATCCTCGGTCAGGTACCAGACACATTGCATCTCATGGAGATCACCCATAGCCCCACCAACGGTTTCGTTACGAGTGAACTTGCTCATGTTGTCAAGAGCCTTGTCGTTTTCGTTGTTGCGGAGTTGATACTTAGCAGCCTTGGAGTTGATGTGACGGTCCTTTTCGTCCAACAGCCTGGCCTTCTCCATCTCCTCGGCCGCCTTCTCAAGGTTTCCGTAATGCTTATATATCCGGGCCTTGGTCAATTGGTACTCCACAGCCTTGGGCGATAGTTCAAGGGCCTTGTCGACATTCTCCATGGCCTTAGACAGGTCGCGGCTGAGGTGGTAGTTGTAGTGCTGAGCGAGGAAGTAGTAGGAAGAAGAAAGGAACTCGGTGTTGTCGGCGCCGGACTGACCTTCCGCGGAGCCGTTCGACTGGGGCGTCGTCGCGACGTAGCCTTCAACAAGTTCCTGCACTGTATCGCGCTTGGCGGGGTTGCTGTACAGTGACTTGATGTTGGCAAATAGAGAGGGAACGCCCTTCTTGAGCATGCGCTGCAAGTAGGCGTCGGCGGCCTGCTTGAAATCATCGCCCTCCAGGAACTCCAAGGGAATTCTGCGAGCAGCATCACCACGGGGGAACTTCTCGACCCACGAGTCATACACGGCCTTCTTGGCCTTGTGGTCATCACTAGGGATACCCTTGGCCCGGACCAAGGCATCGTAGTAGAGCGAGTTCTCCGGGTTCCGGTCCAGGAGCGCAATGTACGCTGCCTCCGCTTCAGCCTTTCTGTCCAGTCGCAGAAGGTAGTCCGCCTTCATCTCCATCACAGCAAGCACGTCCGAAATCCTGTGTCCCACCTTCTCCAGATGTTCCAACGCCTGTTCCACCTTACCAGCCTCGGCCATGATCACGTTCTTGTACAGAACGGCCTCCGAATGCTCCATATCCGAGGTCGGCGGAGGGATCTTTAGCGTCTCTTCGTAAGTATTCAAAACCTTTTCGGCCTCTTCCAGATCTCCGGAGAGGTGGTGTGCGATCGCGAGAGCCGTCCAGTTCTGTCGGAAACCCGGGCGAGCCTGCAGCATGGCTTTCCTACTCTGAATGTAGCCTTGGTAATCGCGCATTTGCATTTGCAGCAGCGCAAGATCCCGCTGGATTGGCTGTGAGTCCGGCTCAATCCTCAATGCAAACCGGTATGCCTTGATTGCCTCTTCGTAGTTCTTGTCCGCCCGATACAGCAATCCGTACACATGCCAGCAGATGTGCGACTTCATGTCATTCTTCAGGGCTTCCTTGGCCAGCACAAAAGCCTCCTCCTGCTGGCCCATGTTGCTCATAATCAGAGCCTTCATCGCCAAGGTATCACCATGGTTGGGGTTCTTCTTCAGGATCTGTTCGGCGGTCTTGATGCCTGTTCGGAAGAGAGCACAGTTAGCTTTCCTGCCCACTTGCGGAGACATCCAGCGTGTCCAATCGAAATCGCAAACGCACCCTTCTTGTGTTGCTTGTTCTCATAATGACGAACGACTTGGCGGAACAAGGATGCATCCTTGGAGTTCAATGGTTGCGGCATGGTGAGTGTGGTTGGCCGATGGTGGTCTGTGAAGGACTTGCCAAGTGACTGTGCGAAGACGGAAGCTCGAAGTGCGCGGGGGAGGAATGACGATGGACGACGATTAGTCGATCAGGCAGCGATAAGCTATGACCAACACTCTGACAGCATGCACGTCCTAGGGGATATGAGAATTATCCTTGACCCCTATCCAATCCTCTGGTTCACCCGTTCAAGCGGCTCAAATGGTATGGTTAAATGATTGCTTTTACTCGTAAAGTTCTTGCCGACCGCCGTCCTCGAGGGCTGCCCGGCACCAGACGAAATTATTATCCGAAGCGGCCCTGCAGATGCAACCTGGCGGCCCTAATCCTTACCCTCCATGTCACCCAATTGTCGACAAGTGACATTGCTAATGAGTATTCACAGCATGCCGTCTGTTCTGTTAATTGGTAACAAATGGTAGAGTACGCGATTCAAGCCAAGTTCATGTTTTGATTCATACATCCCGCCTGGGCTCCAACCAAGAACGCCTATTATATGCAGCTATCTTACAACATCATATACATAGCAAGTCCAGTCTCATCAAGTCAGGTCAGTAACCAGACAATAAGCAGCTGGAAATGGGACCCCCCAATGGTTGGAGGCCCTCAACCATAATCAATGCCGTGACTACTACTCGACCCGGAGATCATATCACTCTGTCAACGGTGGTGCCTGCTCTCGTTGTTTATTCTCACGCCATTTATTCAGCGCCTCTTCCCAGCCCTCCGACGGGCCACCACATCTTTCCGTTACCAGACCCCACGTGCGCGTGCGTATAATGTCTTCGACCCCCCGTTGAGTGCGGACAAGGTTGGCCAACGACTCAGTCCGTGCCTCCCGAGGCAAAAACCGGGCCGCATATGGGTCTAGGCGATCATCGACAATATGCTCGCGATCCTCTGCAGACTCGGTCTGCTGGAGAATGAGGTCCGGGTCTTCCGGGTCGGGACTTGTGGCCACCCCGGCGCAATAGTTGAGCACATCCGAACGGACTTGCCATGATGGAAACAAGACCTTATCCTTGAAGCCCTGGCAAGCAGCTGGTTCGATTTGCTTCCCTTCACTGGCGTCTATTTGTCGAATAGCTGTGGAGGAGGGATCGAATCCTTGTCGAGATGGGGTGAACAAGGCATTGAGGTTTTGCGTAATGGAGTCATCTATGGTCGATCTAGAGATTCGTAGAAAATCTGTACAGCAGCCAGGATACCCCGGGTCAGTCCGCGCCCCGTTACTGTCTATGGACTTGACGGTGGCCGTAGCTGAGCATACCTCTGAGCAGCCTCTCATTGAAACAGAATTGGGGTGTCAGCTGAGGAGCTGAGGTTGACGATGCTCGAGACATATTCCGATCCTCCACCTTTCCAGAGTCACTTTCTGACCTGGAAGTATTCGTCCAGAACCACTCCACTTTGGCAGCTGTACAATATGGAACCGCGGCCAGCGGATCGTTTGGCTGCAAAGAAGTAGTTCAAATAACAACTGTGCTACTGAGGTAAAGGAAGACCGGGTAACTAGTCCGGGGCTATGGTAACTTCCAAAAGGGCCGTGGGCTAGCAATGCAGCAATGCAATGACTTCAACAAGCTAATGTTGAAGTTCTCACGAGGTTCGGCTGGCATGCCGTACTTCACACTTTCCTAGTATATTACCCGATTAGGTTAGCATTCTGTAATCACGGGACTACGTGATGGCCGACGCGCGCCACGACCTCCTGCTCCAGCCTCTGCTCGACTTACGTGACTTCATTGAATTGACTTTATACACATCTTTGAGCCTATTCTGGGAGGAGGTCCGAACCAAAGAGACAAAAGTTCACGCCACAATATTCCGTTCCCGACAGAGACTGTCAACATTGAACATCATGCCCGAGCTAGCGGAAGTCTCACGTATAGTCCATTTCCTTCGTCAACATCTTGTCGGCAAAACGCTTTCCAAGGTGTCGGTGCAAAACGATGACATTATTTACGGCAAAGCGGGCACCACTGCTGCCGAGTTTCAAAAGGCAATGGAAGGGAAGAAAGTTACTGGTGCCGGACAGCAGGGCAAGTACTTCTGGATTGCTATGTCATCACCACCCCATGCAGTTATGCATTTTGGTATGGCGGGCTGGCTGAAGATCCGGGACGCCGACACATACTACTACCGGACAGACAAACCAGAAGATAAGGAGTGGCCGCCGAAGTACTGGAAATTCTTGCTCGAAACCGACGGCGATCCAAAGACAGAGGCTGCGTTTGTTGATTTTCGCCGACTGGCCAGAATACGTCTGGTAGACTGTCCCGCGGAGGAAATCCGTAAATACAGTCCTCTGAAAGAGAATGGCCCAGATCCTGTCGCCGATAAAGACATTGTATCGGAGGAGTGGCTGGCAAAGAAGCTGAGAAGCAAGAAGGTACCTGTAAAAGCCCTGCTCCTTGATCAGGCGAATATTAGCGGAATAGGCAACTGGATGGGGTATGTTTCTTCAGGTTCCCCTTATGGCAATTTCATCCAGCTGACTGCTTTTATAGCGATGAAATCCTCTACCAAGCTAAGATACACCCTGAGCAATACAGCAACACTCTTGATGATGACCAGATCAAAGAGCTGCATTCAGCGATACATTATATCTGCTCCACCTCCGTAGAACTTCTGGCAGATTCGGAGAAATTCCCAGCTGACTGGCTGTTCAAACATCGGTGGAGTAAAGGCAAGAAGAACACGCCATCAGTGCTGCCAAACGGGGAAAAAATCACTTTCCTTACGGTAGGCGGCAGAACCAGCGCAGTGGTTCCAAGCGTGCAGAAGAAGACTGGGCCAGTAGCCAAGGACTTCAGCAGTGAAGACGCCAGTAATGCGCCGGCAAAGTCGAAGCGAAAGCGGGCCTCAGTGAAAAAGGAGGAGAGCGAACCGGAAGCTAGCGAAGAGGATCTGAAGCCCAAAACAGGGCCCAAGAGGCAAAGCAGGACTTCTGTCAAGAAGGAAGACATCGATGAGACAGAGACTAAGCCGGTAGAAGCACAACAAACTACCAGAAGGCGCTCTGACCGACTTCGAAAGTAGGAATCCACACAATTGTATCATTATAACCATATTAGCGACGTATCGGAAGATACGACGTGACGGACTTTATTATAACGGTTTTTATATACTAATACTATGTACCACTTTTCCTGGTCTACCTGTTCATACCTTCAATCCATGCAGCCTTTCCCGGAAGACATCGAAATTGCTGTCACCCTGAGCAACTTTCGACATGTCATCTAAAACCGCAAATACAATCCTCTCCCACCATCCCTGAAATTCGATTTCTTTCAGGACTTCGAACCAACATTGAGCAACCTCGGCATTTGGGTTCGCAAATGCGCCACAACCCAGAGCTCCTAGGACTATTCTCCGATGCTTCTTATACCCTGCGATGCGGAGAATAGACCGCATCTTGTCTTTGGTCAGTTCTCGATCAGAACGAAACTTAAATGCCGCTGGATTTGCCGTATAGTCCACCTCTGGTCCTTCCAGGGCAGCAACGCTAATAACGCTCACAATAGGGAGATGTTCAGGCTTCTGCAGGTCCATCAGCCCATGACCCTGTGTGAAACTTTCACGGAAGATAACGACGGTCGGAGAATAGATGGCGTCTCGTTCTCCTATGGGATAGTATCGGTATTTAAGGGTGGAGCTGAGGCTGCTTCGATAGCAAAGAGCCTCCTCCTAAGCCATAGCTCCATTACGCCAACCGCCGCCTGGATTCCTTTCGTTGGCCATATTCAAGACACACACGTTCCGCGTGTCAGTTTGCCGAAATTGCCTGGAGGGGCTATTAACCCTAATGGCGATGTCGAACGTATCTCCAAATATGACTTCGACATGGGTTGATAGCTTTGGACTGAACCTTGGATTTAAAGAAGGATATCTGATGCGTGGACAGTACTGTGCTGTTGGAGGTGCCCGAGGCACCGTACTTAGAATGCCGGGGAGAAGGGCTTGAGTCTCTTCCGCGGTCGCTCTTAGTATTGCTCTCCTATCAGCTGCCGACATAGGCCGTGGTCGCACATTGACCGGTCGGAAGTAGTCTGGTAATAACTTTTGGCTCATCTTTGTATTTGTGGTCTGCTGTGAAACTATGTAAGCAGAATGTAAGCTTAATCTGGCTACATGTCTGTTAATGTAGTGTGTGGCATGACTTGACAGTAAGAGCAGACTTAGGCAGCAAGGCTGGAAGCACCAGGGTGCCTGGTGAGCGGCCAGCCAAGTGGAAATCCGAGGGGCAACACGAACGAGCGGCAGAACACGAGTGCCTGGCGGGCGGTGCCGAAAGGCGGTCAGCTTATCATCGCCGATCGCGGGGCTGCCGATAAGCATCCAGTAACATCAGAGTTCGTCGCCACTGCAGATGACAAAGCATTGGTCTTTCTTTCGATCACTGTCACTGTCGCATTTCTTCTACCTGCTTTCATATTCCATGCACACTGAAGTCTTGCACATTGCGTTCAACTTGACGTCGAAGCTTTCATATTGCTAAATCAGCACGGTCCGAGTTGCAGCGCAGACTTCTGAGCCCGCTGCGGAGTGGCGCTGCTATACCTGCTCATCTAGCTAGGAGTCTTCAATTGCCGCCACAATGAGTGCAATTCTATCTGCAGACGACTTGAACGATTTCATTTCTCCCGGAGTTGCGTGCATCAAGCCTGTGGAAACTCTCCCTGCAAAGGATCCCTCGAAAACAGATGTATGTGCTCGACCTTCTCCCTGCTTGTACCCCACTCCATCCAATGAATGAGCGCTGATTTATAATCTCTCAGAACCCCTATGAAGTGACCACAGAAGACAAAGTGCAGCCTGAAAATCTTCCACCGGCACAAATCTCTTTGACTGACTGCCTCGCATGCTCTGGGTGCGTCACTTCAGCTGAGGCCGTGCTCATCTCGTTGCAATCGCATGCGGAAGTCCTCAACACTTTGGATGCGCATCCCGAGTTGCTGATCAACCGTGAAAATGGGACATTAGCACAGGGTCTGGGCACGGACAATGACGAAGGCCGAGTTTTCGTGGCAAGTGTTAGCCCTCAGGTGAGGGCAAGCCTAGCAGCAACCTATGGAATCACGGAGAAGGAAGCATCATACATGATCCAGCAGTTCCTCAGCGGTCCCCACGGTTTGCGTGCTGGAGGCAAGAATGGCAGCGGCTTCACATGGGTTGTCGACACCAATGTTCTGCGCGAGGCTGTCTTGGTTCTTACGGCGGACGAAGTTGGCGAGACTTTGACGACCAACCCCGATTCCCCTAGCACAAACAGCGGAACCAATACTCTTCCCAAACGGCCGATCCTCTCGTCCGCATGTCCAGGCTGGATATGTTATGCGGAAAAGACACATCCATTTGTTCTCCCACATCTGTCACGACTCAAATCACCGCAAGCGTTGGCTGGCACCTTTTTCAAAACCGTCCTCAGTAAATCACTTGGCATCCCGGCCTCTCGTATATGGCATTTGGCCGTCATGCCTTGCTTTGACAAGAAGCTTGAAGCCAGTCGTGAGGAGCTTACCGATGCTTCGTGGCTGTCTGCGAAGGACGAAGACCACACAGCCGTCCGTGATGTTGATTGCGTGATCACCACTCGCGAACTTCTAAGCCTAGCATCTTCCAGGGGCCTTGCGCTTCCCAACCTACCGTTCAAATCCCTTCCTCAGTCTTATATACCACCATTCCCCGATACCACTTTGAACGAATTTCTGTTCTCAAAGTCTTCCCCAGGACAATCAGCTGCCGCAGGTACATCCGGAGGGTACCTCCACCACGTGCTCCAAACATTCCAAGCACGTAATCCAGGCAGTGAGATTGTCACTCAACGAGGAAGAAACGCCGATGTAGTCGAGTACACCCTCATGTCGTCGGAGCACACGCCTATCCTGAAAGCTGCTCGCTATTACGGTTTCCGCAATATTCAAAATCTTGTTCGCAAGCTGAAACCAGCCCGGGCTTCTCGTCTTCCGGGCGGTAGTCGACGAATGCCGGTCGGACGGGGCGCTGCGTCTGGTGGTTCTGGCACAGATTACGCTTATGTAGAAGTCATGGCATGCCCTGGAGGCTGTACTAATGGAGGAGGTCAGATACGCATTGAAGATGCCCGCGAAGCTAGCTCCAGCGTGCAGTCCTCAACCTCGGGCGAAGTGCCCGACTCCTCGTCGAAGCCGACACCACATGAGCAACGCGCTTGGCTTGCCCGTGTAGACGAGGCATATTACTCTGCGGAGTCGGACTCCGAATCGGAAGCCGGAAGCCAGTCGCAGCCCCTAACCATTCTTGAGAAAGAAGACAAAGTCCATAATGCCATGCGTTATTGGTCCGACTCCATGGGCATCCCGCTCTCGAAGCTTGCCTACACCACATATCGCGAGGTTGAGAGTGATGTTGGCAAGTCCCAGCCTGTTGCGAGCGATACTACTCGCGTTGCTGAGCTTGCTGGGAAGATTGGCGGTGGTTGGTAAATTTGTTTCTTTTCTTTCACTTATTTATGACATATACCCTGTGATGTTTGGATGACATGAGCTATGCGTGCATTTTCTTCATCGGGACAACAGTCTTTGCATTTGGACAGCACATTATATAGAGAGATACCATGTTTGCTGGTGGAATCGGTGGCAGCACGATAAGTCGTGGGAGATGTATATTGTGTCTTATCCTACGTACTACATCCAAAAAATCAAGCAATCATTTACTCAAGGTCGACAGAAATCGCACTTGACGAAATATATAAGCCCACCCATATTTTCCTGAACAAAACAAAAACGACCTAGACTACTACTATATTCTGACAAATACCACAATCTGCACAACCCACATAGCTTACTAATCACACCACCACAACCACCTTATCCACGAACATAACTCCAATCACAACCCGCCCAGCCTAACCCAATCCAGCAACGAACCTCCAACCGCAAAAAAGTTCCAGAACAAACCAAACCACCCAAACCTTCCATCACCATCTACACCACACCCTCCACTACCTCCCCAACCGCACACCGACCAAATACCTAGTACCCTCTACTCACCACCCCGCAAACCTAAACTACCGCAATAAACCAAACCATACAATCCACCATGTCCCGCGAACAATACCAAGTCCCCAACCTGGGCGGCGGCGGCGCCCAGAACGCCTTCGGTGATGCTGCCGGTGGTGGCCCCATGGACGGCCCTGTCGTCGCGTACCTGTGCGGCGAGTGCAACTCGCGCGTTTCGCTGAAGAGGGGAGATCAGATTCGCTGCAAGGAGTGCGGTCATCGGGTTTTGTATAAGGAGAGGACGAAGAGGTTAGTCATTCCTTCTTCCTTTTTTTTTATTTTCTTCCCTGGGGTTAGGGATGGGGGGAGGATAGATGTGGGAATGGAGGTGATTGGATGAATGTGTGTGAGTTTGTGCTAACTGGTTTACTTTGCGATGTGCAGAATGGTTCAGTTCGAGGCGCGGTGAATTCGGGTTTGATAGAATAAGTGGTTTGAGTTGAGTTGGGCTGGACTGGACTAGACTGATATGGTCTGGTTGGGCTTGTTTGACTTCGTTTTTATGTATGATGGGGTGGGTGCATTTGGTGGCGCTTGGAGTTTGCTTTTCGTTGTTATGTATTTCTTTGTGAAAGGTTTTTTGTCTTGGTGAGGGAGGGTTGGATGTTGGTGTGAGTGGGAGGTGGGGGATAGATGGATGAGTGGGATTATTGTCGAGTGAAGATAAGTGATGATGGGATTTTGTGCGGACATACCCCTCGTCTTTGATTCAGGCAGTTAATTCAGCTATGTTCGTGAAACATTACTTGGGGTTTGAGTGTCTTGAACAGTATTCATTTCGATGGTTACGGTATCATAAACTATTCACTACTACCCGAAAAATTATGGCCATACTGTTGTTTCGAAGAACAAGTTGGCCTATACTTTTTAGAGCCAGAGAAAAACCCGAGAGTCAGAAGAGAATGAGTGGGTAGAGAAATGGAAGCCGTTGATATCATTAAAGCCGGTTCGTGACTTCAATGAAGTGCTCGAAGGACTTGAGAGCAGCGCCGCTCTCAACGGCCCAGCGAGCTCGACGGACACCCTCCTTCCAGCGCCCGCCACCAGGGCCGCGCTCAGTGATGACCTGACCGTCATCGCCAGGTCCCATGTTGCTGGTGTCCGCATCACAGATACCCGACACCGTTAGGAGGGCAGCCACGTTCATGAGGACGAAGCTCAAGATGGGATCATCCCGAGGCAACTCATTCCGCAGAATGCTCATCAGCTTGGCTGCGTTGTCCTTGGGCATCTTCCTGCCGCCAACGTCAGACAGCGGGTGAGTCGGCAGGCCAAAATCGGACGGGTGCAATTGGAACATTTCCATCTTGACCAAGGTGCGGGGGTGTTCCTCCTCATCGCACGAGCACTCATCCTCCTGGGACCCTTGGTACGCGGGGTTAGGATATTCCGTTAGTTGCCAGCAGTTTGTCTTTCCTGCGCAACTGATCTCGTCCAGATCCTCCTCACCGCAAACAACAAGCGCCTTCTTGCATCCGTTCTGTCGCAATGCCTCCACAAACACCGGTCCCAAGCTCTGGTAGGCCACACCAACAACACGCGCCTCGATAGCCCAGTCGACTGGGTTGGCAAGGGGTCCCATCAAGTTGAAGATTGTCCGAAGTCCAAGCCCACGCCGGACAGGGTCGGCGTACATCATGCCAAAGTGGAAGTTGGGAGCAAACAGGAAGGAGTAGTTGGTCTCCGCATAGACCTGGGGAAGGTTATCGGCGTTAACTGCGCCGATCTTCGGGGGCACAGGAGTAATGGCGTTCAGGACGTCGGCGGATCCGGAGAAAGAGGTCTGGGCCCGGTTGCCATGTTTGGCGGTCATGAGGAGAGGGGAGGCAATGATCGAAGAGGTTGTGGAGATGTTGAAGGTAGAATGCATGTCTCCACCGGTACCAACGATATCGCACTACAAGCAACGTAGACGTCAGCCGTATGATCCAATTGAGGTACAATATAACCAGCATCACTCACCAGACCACCCCTGTAGTTGCCCTCCTTCTTCCCGCGCGACTTGATAGCAGCCTTCAGAGTAGGCCGGTCGACCTGGCGAGCGGCCTCGCGCATGCGATGCGAGCACTTGGCAATGACTTCAGCATCGCGATCCAATCCCGTAGAATGCAAAAGCGTGAGCAACGCTGCGGTCTGAATATGCGAAATTCCGTCTTCAAAAATCAGGGCGAAAGCTGAGGCAATTTCCGAAGCTTCGACCCGGCGTTCCGTAGCGGGGTAGGCGAGTCTCTTGAGGAGGGGTGAAATGGAGACATGTTGCGGTTTCTGGTCATGAATTGAGGCGGACATTTTGCCTTTGGTTTATATGTTAGCAGGTAGAACGGAACGGCGCGCACGCTCCTATATAAGCAATGAGTCACAACTCACTCACCGAGCTTTCAAGCTTACCTGCATGAAAAGGAAGGAAGGTTCGGAGTTTGGTCGGATGCCCGCTGACCGCAGAACAAAGAGTCATCTTTGCGTCTGGCAGAATCCCACCGCCTGTCAGCCCGACTAATCCGCTTTGGGTAGTCAAGATTTCGTGCCATATTTTCGTCCAGCCGGACATCCTCCAGCACGCTGCTCTTGTCGCCGGCATCGCCAATTTCACGGTCTTGGAGGTTTTCGTCCGGTCCCTACTTCCTCGCGGTACTATTCCACGCCCAATTGACCTTTCACCCCCCGAAAGTCCTCTTACCACCTCCACAATGCCGCCTCGCGTCCGCATCTCCAGCGGCCGCATCACTCAGTCGGTCCGCCGACAAAGGGTCGTTTACCAGCATGAACTCCCAATTGCTGCCAGATATGCCAGCACAGCAGCCACGGCCACGACCCCGGCCGCATCAATCGAGCAAATGACACACTCCCCCGCCCCCATCGCCCACCACCCTCCTACGCAGCCTCCCTCGCACCGCAACCCCGAATACCGCCGGTCCCAGCTCCTCCGGCAATACACCTCCATCATCCGCACCACGCCTCTCATGGTCTTCCTGCAGCACGACAACCTCCAATCGGTCGAGTGGGCCGCTATCCGCCGAGAGCTGAGCGCAGCCATGCAGAAGGTGGACGAGAAGATTGCCTCGGAGGGCCGGAAGGCCCCAGCGCTGGCTCCGCACATCAAGGTCCAGATTGTCCAGACGCGCATTTTCGAAGTCGCCCTCCGCATCGTCGAATACTTCCGTCCTAAGCAGACCACCCCGGTCCCCAGAGCTGTCGACCCTGCCACGCAAACATCGGCCGAAATCCCTCTTGCCGCTTCCCGGGATGACCCTACCCTTTCCCATGACCTCTCCCGCGCCGCTCATGATGCCGTCCTGTCCATGAAGGGCAAACATGAGCTGTCGGAGCTGCTGATTGGTCCTGTGGCCGTCCTTACCATCCCCCACGTCTCCCCCGAACACTTGAAGGCCGCGTTGCAGGTCCTGGCCCCTAAGTCGATCGGTCTTCCTCTGCCTACCCGGAAGGCTAACCCGGGCTGGCATGAGTTCCCTGTTCAGAACGGTCTGAACAAGTTGTCTTTGATTGCTGCTCGTATGGATGGACAGGTCTTCGATGTTGAGCAGTCCAAGTGGGTCACCAGTATCGAGGGCGGTATGGATGGTCTGCGGTCACAGCTCGTTATGGCTCTGCAGAGCATGGGATCCAGCATTACGAATGCTTTGGAGGGCGCTGGAAAGAGCCTTTACTTTACGCTTGAGAGCAGAAAGCAGGATATGGAGCCGAAGGAGGAGAAGGCTTCCGAGGATGAGAACAAGGGTGATTCTGCTTGAACTGCCTAAGGCTGTTGAATTCTTCTGCCTGGCTTGCCATGTATAATAAAATGTCGCGTGTATTTTCTTTCCCCCATTTTTCTTTCCTTTTTTACCCTTCAAGACCATGATTGTTTTAGCACATGAAGTTTCATTAGAACCGGAGTCATAGTTCTAGGTTACAAATACATACATACTCCTTTTGGCTGTGTTGTCCGCTTGTACACTGTGTATCGTGACCTACGTTGAAAATACGGGTATTATTTTATGATACCTAGTTCACGTATCCCTCTTGTTGGGTCGGTCACTGACAACCGGTGCGGTTTTGACAATCCATGGAAGAGACTCGGAGCGGGATTGAAGCGCAACCGGCAGTCCTTCCTTTCGTTCCTAACCAACCCTCCTTAATTGTTGCCATTGCTCTGCTCGCTCTGCTCTGCATGCATCAACTGCCTGTGCAGCAGCCGAGAATTCATACCCACAATGCATCGTACAAGATCCCAGTCACCATCCAAGCCTACCCAGTCCGTAACAAGGACACCAGTAGACCAATCACCATCACCCTCTCCATGCTTCCTGCACAGATACTCAACAGTGGCAGGGTTCAGCTTAGCAGCAATCTTCTCAGGCCACGTTCCGACTTTCCAGAAGTTGCTGGCGCTCAGGAAATTGATGTAGAACGGATGGGCTCGCGTAGCCAAGGGCCCTGGAAGCACCCCAAACGGGTACTGGGTCTTGCTTGCGCGTCCGCACTGCTCGGTCACGTATTCGATCTTCTTATCGATGTTCGTGGTCTCCAGGACCTCGTAAAAATCTTGGATGCAAAGCTGTCCACTGGGGCAGGTAGCACTTGCGCAGTTATCGGCCCAGCCACTGGCGTTGATACCCCATCCTTTGCCATCATGAATGTCTTTCAGGTGTTCGAAGATTTCGAATCGACGGACAAGGACAACCTTTCCACGCACTTCGCCTAGGGTGGGGATCTTTGGTTCCGTGTACCATCTGCTCCCTGGACGGGCGTAGTGGTCGTTGACGATTCTACTTAGCTGTTCGTCGGTGTGGTTTCCGGGACCTTCACGCTTGAGAGAGATGATGAGTGTTTCGGAGGGGTTTTGCTCCAGGAAGTCGTTCACTTCGTGCATCAAGTCCCGGAAGTATTTGTTGCCGGTTAGTGAGATGGGGAAGACGCTGTGTACGAGGATAAGCTCCTCCTTCGATGTATCTTCCGGATATTGAGGCTGCACACGGATATCAAAGAATCGCACCCCGTTCCTGAGCTGTTCCCTGGGACTGACCGCTTGGCAACGAACGGATGGTGCTGCAACATGGCAGGTTGGGGAGTTGTGCGTGCCTGGGATGGAAAGAGAGGAGAGCAAGGTGTCATCTTTCAGTTCGCCCATCCAGGCATTCAGATTGGCGGAGGAAAAAATGGTGAGATGGGAAGCGGCGGTGATGTAGATCCCCGTGAGCTTGAACTTGGGGTTGTCACAGAGTGCCTTCATGGTGGCAGTCTCAGTGGTGGGAACTGGGGTCTGGATTTGATGCCGTTCTCCTTCCACCTCAAAGACCCAACGCAAACGTTCCTTCTCGGACTCGATGAACGAGCGAAGCTCTGTCTGGACTGACTCGAAGGGCGCGACATGAATGTCAACTTCTTTCTCTGCAAAAGGCTTCGTATCATCGTTCACAGCAGCAACTGGGGCATTCGCACGGGTCGTATTGGTCAAGACCCGTGTGAAATTCTTTGCAAAAGTTTGAACCCCAAGCGATCTATCGGGGGCACGGAAGCGCTCAATGCGCTTCAGTGTAATGGGCGTGGAGGTGACATTGCGAATAGTAAGATGTTCGGCTACCATCTTCTTGGATCTTTTATTATTTACTCGCTCCGGTGTTGCGTTGTTCTGCGGGTCGTGTCTCCGTGGACGGCGTAGTGAACACGGCATTTAGGACAGATCTCCGACGGACGGGACCGACAATCTAGACTTTATAATTAGCAGGCTGGCAAAGGGGAACTGATCCCAAGGAAAAGGCTGAAGTATCAGCCTGTCAGGGTTAGATTAAGGGCCGTAATTGGTCTGTTTGGCTGGGGGTGCCTGGTTGCAATGGGGATACTTTGGAACACTAAGAAGACCCCCGATGGGGATTGAACCAATAAAGGCCGGCGCCCACTGCCCATACTGGCCCAGGATCACCTGCCGAGGCGGAACACCAGAGCCCTGGAAAGTTTGCTACGCAGACGCGAACCAGCTCAATGGTCTGCACAAGCAAGCGCATTGGACTGTTTGGAGTTAGCAAGTCAGCCCGTAAGCCAATGTTTGCTATTTTGGGCCCCGCCGTCGCAGAGGGCGTGCTTGAAGCGGTTAATAATGATCAGCCCTGCGTCGTAAGGCTCTCCGTAATCCAGATCCACCACCCGCATACAACATCCCGCGGCTGACAATCGAGAACAACAGTTTGAGCCGGCAGTCGGTTTCATCTTTGTGGCAAGGAGTTGTTAATACAAGTCAAGTTACCCTTCGAACTGAATTACTTTATAGTTGTTTGTGAGCCAGCGGGAAAATCTTCGAGGCTTGGATCAGTTAGATCAGGCTGTTTGCTGTCATGGTGGGTAGGACAAAAATATATCTCTATGAGTGGGATCCTGCTAGAGGCGAAGACGGAGACATCTTTTCTTGAATTATGGACCACCCGGCTGTTAGATTTGGGGTCCAATTCGATCCATGTCCTTCGCCTTCAGTCAGTTCGGGGGAATGAAGAGGATCTGAATCGATGCCCCTCTGTGGACTGTTATAGATCGGCCCGCACGTGCCATGTTCGATGGTGGAACAACTCATAGCCCGAATTGCGGGCGGAATGTGGGAATGTGGAGTAACACCGCATACAATAACATCAGCTGGTGATTATAACAATAATATGATATTATAGTATCTTCGTGGATTATTTCATCGCCCACTACATAGATGAAATGCTATGCTCTCCCATCGACATTTAGTCCTTTAAATTTTCTTGGCATGGTACACGGATGGCTATGGATATCCGGAAACTGAGCAGAAGCAGTTGTTCCAATGTATTTAGTAGTTGCAGTACTGCTATTGTTCAGTTTCTGTTTCACCGTCAGATATGGGATCAGACAATTATATTCGAAGATAACGCTGGAACTCATTACAGAACCGAAGCTTCCTCCACGCTTCGTCAAACGGGCAGGCGAGCACTAGTATTACTACTGGCTGTTGGGTGTCTCCGTTTGCTGAAAGTAAGTACTACTACTAAGGTAAGCTCCGAAGTTGTTTCCGAGGCATCGGGAGCTTCCACGGTAGATGCCTAGTATCTCAGATTGCTGCCTCCTCCCTTCAATGGGTAGTCGTATTCTATTCCTCCCTTCGCAACAACACCGGAATCAATATCAGCCAAGCATCAGCATAAATTACCGTGGATCTGCGTTTTTACAGTGTCTCATCTAGGCGCGCGCGTATTGAAGTGAATGCTGGAATTAGGGTGGCTTCCAAAACGGGCTGCCGTCTGCATGTACTTAATTGTAGTTGGCTTCCCACTCTCACCCCGCCTGTTCCCTTTATCTACCTTTCAGCCTTCTTCTCTCTTAGTCTACACTTTCACTCCTGTATCTTCTCTAACTCCCAGTCGATTTTCACTTTTCATCTCATGGTCTGTTAAGCAACCATATAGCAACTATGGGAACCAGGGGCCTCTTTTTTATCCGCTGCCGTGGTAGATACTTCGTCTATTACAATCAATTCGACAGTTATCCGGAGGGATTAGGCGACGCCATCTTGAATGATATACCTGAAGACCCGGAGAAATATCAAGGCAAGTCCATGTTTCTTCGCCTACATAACAGCATGCAACGTAACTAACATCCAGTTAGAATGGCTTCGATTTATGCGAAATGTCTATGCTCAGCTCGTTCACCAATTTGAGACACAAACTCTTCCAGTCAAGGTTCAAAGCACACGAGAGGAGTACTCGAGCGTGGCTCTGAAAGAGCGCTACGCAAAGAGCTTCTGGGCCATCGATGATCGACTACAACTACCCCCACTACAGACAGTCGTCCCGGAGCTGATGCATGCGTGGAACATTGAATGGACCTACACCCTCGATTTAGACCGGGAGGTATTGACGGTTGACAACTCCCTTCATCTCTACCTAGCCAGACTTCCCCGTGCAGGGGGGTGGATCAAGTATCTTGGACTAGATGGTCGAGGCCGTCGGGCAGCTGATCGGTGCACACCTGAAGGGGTTGTCGCCAATTTTGGCTGGAAACCGGAGGTAGATGGTGCCTCGAGAGATAGGTATAGCCACTTGGACATCCAGGTCGCTCCACTGGATACATTCTACGACCAAGGAGACATCATTGATGCACGCGAGTCACTACTGGCTGCCATCTTTACGCGCATGCACCATAGATATCGACCTGTCCTGGATGCCTATCTTCCAGAGTGGGATCCAAGTTGTTTCTCGTTCAGGGAGATAGCCTTTGCGATACTGTCCATTGCTGCTGGTGAAATAACACTTGAATGTGCTAGCAGCCTGGACCAAAACCACCAGACAGAAGGCTACTACCTGGCTCGACAGGATGTTTCCCCCGAACTGACTGCGCCCGGCTATCTGCCAACCGTTCTTCCACAGTTTCTACACGAGTCTCACATCCCGGGTACCCAGTCTGGCTCAGCACCCAGTAGCAAAATGTACTGGCTTAGGAATGTCCTTGTGTACTTGGTTACTAGACTGGATCTGGTCGAGGTCGAGGAGGCATCCGTTACCGAAGTTGTGGAAGCTGGCCTCAGGCAGGGACTAAAGGATTTCCATGCCATGGTATTCTCCATCTTAGATGTCGTGCTGCTTCGTGTTCAAAAGTGTCCGGATGGAACCGTGCATGTTAGCAGGTCTCCTCTTACCGCACTGATACAGTTTGATAATAACAACTCAGGGTTTGCGAATGGCCTTCGAACAAGGGTGTCGTCTTCTTACCCTGCGCAGGAAGATACATGCACAGCCGAGGAATCCACAAATGACTTTGAGAACCTAGAGTTGGCCAGTCCGTGTAATTCAGAAAAGTCTACACGAGAAAACATCGCTAGCCCTAGCCACGAGGAAGTCTCTGGTGCAGAGGATGTGGCCGCCTCTGTTCGGGAGTTTCAATCTTCGAGTTCTGAGCCTGTGGAGTCACATCTGTCAGTACATGAAGACCCTGTCGTTGACGATGATCAAGGGTTCGGGCCAGTCTATTCACCGGATGTTGATGATGGAAGCGAAGATGCTGCTAGTTCTGAGATACAAGAGGGGTCTCAGCTTGAATACCCAGCAAGCGGTTCAAATATTTCGAACGATATGGGATATGATGACGATGACGGAGAGTCTACTGGTGACGGGTCTGGGAATAAGACGCACATCGATGCTTTTCTCGCGGTGTTACGTTTCTTTGACGCAGCTACCTATCAAAACCTGAAGCATGCAAAGTCGCGCGTATTCCCCAATGAAATACTTGGAGCCATCATGAAGTTCTCCGACACGCGGACCTATCGCGCGCTTGGCGAAGTGTCATCTTACTGCCGAAGAACCGGTAACCGTGAGTTTCGCTTGAACGATGACTATGCTGTTGTGGGCTTTGACAGTGCCGAACAAAGCTTCATCTTGGAAGATCTGCACTCGGGGAAGAAGAGCAATTCCCAAGTAAGGCATTCCAATGAAGATTCGTGGTTCCCTGTCACCCTCAAGGATGATGAGATAAAGTTGAATCCTGTGATCGGAATAGCCGATCACACTCGACAAAGTATTCTGAGTTCTGTGGGCATGGTATTCTCGGAGGTGGTCTACAGACGTTCTCCTTATACAAAGCAGATAGACATGCCCGAACAGTAAGTTTTGCTGGCCAATTGGGTTATGGGTATCTAACCTCCTCCGCAGGATGTACTATGACTATTATGGTGGCAGTCAGATCCAAGACCCCGAGCTCCTATTCAATATTGAAGAACACACATATGTCGGGTCTGTCGAAGATGGCTGGGGCAGGTATCTTGCGCGAAACTACCAGCTCAACAGTGGTTTGGATACTCCGGACTATTTGATCGTTCATATTCGCGGCCCGACATTCCGTTGCCTTCTACCCCCTAGGTACCGTGAGCTCGTCATGGATATCACTCATTGCAATGGGTTGTATTGCGTTCTGCGCCATGTGCGTGACGAAAGTCCCGAGGAATGGGACCTGACGATGAAGCATACTCTGCGCCAGCTTCATCAACGAGAGAAATCGGAGAAATCGAGTTATACTGTCAGTACTAGAGGACGACCTGTTGTGGTGGCCTTTACCACGAGTGTCAGATTGTTTTATTATGTCCACCGGTGTGAAGAGCCCGCAGCCCTTGGAGCCGATGCTAGTTCTTTGTCTCGTGATATCGCTGCACGGTGTACGGATGCAGACCCCAGTCGACGTCTCATTCCCCTTCTTCCCGGAGGTAAGACCATCGACTTGAAGACAAGCGATGAGAGAAACGAGTTTGAGAGCTGGATGAAGATCTTCTGCGGTAACATAGGAAAGTCGACTGAGTGGGACCCTTTCACGGAAGAACAGCAGCCTCTCATTCCCAACAAAAACGTGCCCAGAAGTCCTGTGCAGGACACAGACGAGCCTTTCTTGTGAAGACTAGAGGTATAGGCAATTGTGGGCAACGATACATCAACAAGTAATGATAGTATATTCTACATCTTGAAGTGGCCTTGACTCTGTGTTTCCGATGTTGTGCCGGCTTGCATTCTTACCACATTCGTCTGCTTTCCTAGCTCAAAATGCTCAGGGTAGAAAGAACAGAGATATCAAGGATGGGTAGAATGCTATTCAGAACCTCTTGTCTAGTTCAAGTTTTATCACGGTGGTATTTGCCGAGACTTGTCTTCTTTCTAAATGGCCCGCTTGCTTCCTTGTTTCTTATATTGATATGCACTAGCGTTAAAACCAACAGAATGATACACACTCATAAGGACTTACGTCAATGTCATACTCAGATAATGATCTTAACCAATACAGCGTATTATCTATCATTCCACAACCAGTAAACCCACCGATGAGATCTTAGGAGCAATCCCTAAATAAAACCTCAGGCAGCTACTCGTAAACCACCAACCGGAGCATGACGTAACATGGTAGCCAGTTGGGCCCTTCTCCCTCCAATTTTGGTCCCATACAAAGGAACCGTTGCTGCCTACTCTTCCCATCCCATACTACCTAGGCTAGTGGTTGATGCCAGCCAGTCGAACTCCAGCTATATGTCAATTCAGTGTTACAGATCCCCGTCCATTGCTATTTATATAAGACAAGAGGTGTATTGGTATGAACTAGCATTGAAGTGTAATCTTCGTGACATTTCTAAAGATAGTCGTATGTAGATGAGACATAGGTAGGTGGTAGGTAGGTATCAATCAACAAAGCTGAACAAGAAGTAAAATGCATCAATCCAGAATTTAGACTCCCATATCAGAAATCAATGAAAAGACAGCTCAGGCCCAAAAATGCATGGGAGAATGCAATATCATACCCAACTCCATACACAAAACCCCATAAAGGTCAAATAAATCCATCATGCACCAGACACAACATACACACTTCTCCCCGGACACAGGTGGTCGATTAGCGATATCTCGCCAACGTATCCCTCACCAACTCCAACACCTCCGTCTGGACCTCCGCCTGCGAAGCCCGCACATCCACCGTAAGAGCATCCCACTCGCCCTTGGGCTCCTCGAGATCCTGCAACTGCGACTGCACCATACTACTCTTCATGTAATGGGCCTGTCGATTCATAACCCTCTGCAACAACATGGTCTCATCCAACTTGAGGTAAATGAAATGGATCTGTACCGAGGGGGATCCGTACGCCGCGACGCGCATCACGTCCCGGTATTTCTGCTTTAGGGCTGAACAAGCAACCACTACGCCGGAGGGCGGGTGGAAGTTGTTAGTTTCGGAGGGGGAGAGCGCCTCGATGGCGGCTTGGCGGAGGGAGATGAGCCAGTCCCATCTGTCGGCGTCGGTGAGGGGGATGCCGTTGGACATTTTTTCTTTGTTGTTGGGGGTGTGGAACTGTTGGGTGGTTGGTTGGTTAGTTATTTCGGTGTGGTTGTGGTTGTGGGTGTGGTTATGGTATGTTAGGTAGGGTGGATTGGTTGGTTGGTTGTACGTACATCATCACCCTCTAAGAAAGGAATGCTAAGTGCTTGTTGAATCCCCTTGCCTACTGTGCTTTTCCCACATCCTGCTGGCCCCGTCACTACCCAGATGTGTTGGATTTGGTCTGCCGGCGGTGTTGTGGTGGTGGTGTTGCTGCTGGTGCTTCCCCACATGGAGTTGGCCACGGAGTTGGTCAATGGGCTTTTGCTGACGGGACCGCGTGTGGAATCTACTACTGCCGCTGCTGCGTTGGTCATGGTGGGTTGTTGGGGTCGTTCGCCGGCGGAGAGCATGGTGGTGATGTTGTTGGTGGAGCAAGTAGAAAAGGTTTTTGAGAGGTGAGGGAGTTGAGAAGTTATGTATGACGTCCTTGCGAACCGTGGGATAAATAGGGTTGGTTGTAATTCAATTCAGTTTTATCCACCCGGGAGGAATAGTGGTGGGAAGTATGATATGTTGGATGAATGCGAATAGCCTATAGCGGCGCAAGTGGTCACCCGACGAGGAATGAGGAGAAGATTGCGGTAATTGAATATAGTGGTAGTAGTGGTGGTGGTAGGTGAGGTAAGTGGTATGAATAGTATGGGGTAATGGAGTCTTCGGCAGTGACTTGGGGTATATAAGTAGTATAAAGGCAAGGGGGAAGAGTGTGAGAGAGAGGAATGGAAAAAGGAACCAAACAAGAGGAAGGGGAATTAGATCATAAAAAATAATAGATAGATAGATTTCAGGGCAGTTTATAACAAATCAATAAATCAATAAATCTCCTTCAAGTATGAAATGCAAGTGGGCCACCTCGTCGGGGCACAGTCATCTCATTGGGACTGCCAATTTCTCATAATTCCTTCTCTTGATTTTCTTTGATTTTTCTCAACTCAAATATGAGACCCGGCTTTGAGTAATGAATTAATAGCAGGTTGGGGCCGGAAATTGCCAGAAGGGTTTCCACCGCATCGTCATGGGCTGGCTGGTGGTGAATACTAGTCGGGGACCGATCCAAACCACATCCGCCATCGAATCACAAAGCAGCTGAAAACTATTTGCAGGCGCAAAAGAAGTAGGGCATTCCGAGTGGGGGGGATATTGAGCAGCGAAACGGGCGAGTGGGGGAGACTCCCTCCAAGCAAGTCAACTTTCAGGAGTCCGGCGGTCTGGTCATTAGCGGGAGATCCGATCGGTAGCAAAACACCTCTCCTCGTATTGTCGCATACACACCTCCATACAAGCCTGAGAGAATAATAAATAGTACGCGCGCATTCCCCTTTCCCCCCCTTATTGCCTCATTTACTCTTCAGCAGCAGGAACAGGGGGAATTTTGCCCGGGAAGGAACCAGTCAGCTCAGCGAGACCATCATATCCCTGTGTCACCCAATTGAAATGTTGCTGGCTGACTTTGTCCGGTCTTCCCGCCATGATGTCACTGGGTCTGCTGCAACCGGGGATTCGGAACCGTAATTTCGTACGTCTGTTTCTGGTTTCTGACGGTACCGGGACGGGTAATGGCTCGAACCCCCACGCTATTCCCAACCCGGTATTGGGTCACCGTCCCCAAAAGGGTCGTTTTCCACGGTGCGCTTTCCAGGCCATTGCTAACGGACCGTCTAGAGTGGTCCCGAGTACAAGAACAGGGACTTCAATGTCTACCCCGGTCCTTGCAGATAAGATAAAACAACGGATAAAGGTTGAAGTAACTTAGTCTACAGAATCATTTCCCGCGCCAAGCTCAACTTTCCACCCTCTCTCATCCGACTGGAGAACATAGAACCTTCAACCTGCCGATGTTCGTTCCCGTGGCCTCCACGGCAATCAAGCCTGCCTGGTAGTCTGGCCCAACTTGGCCAGACGACAGGTCAAATCAAGGTCTTCAACAACTCACGGGTGTTACTTTCGCTGGAACTTTGCTGCCTCTCTGTGTTACCCTGCTAGCCATGGACTCAGAAAAACCAAAAATAAGCTGCGGAAGACCGCCATTCCTCCCAGGAACCAGTCAGAGCCCATGCGGACATATCTGGCACCCGCTGATTGATCCTGCATACTCACCGCTTGGGGTTGTGGCGTGCAGATGGATGGCCGCGGCTCAGTCTGGGGAAACTCTGATTGCTGGCATGCGAGTCAAATAATGCACATGTCGAATTCCCCGACGAACTTCCTTCCTTGGGAGGAATCAGGCAGTCTTGCTGCCAGCACGACGTGCAGTACAACCTAGATACTCTACTTGGTACATCCAACAACACGGAAACATGTTTCCAGCAATGCCAATTAAGGTTACGGGTCCGCGGCTCTTTGCATATTCCTACCAATAGACAAGTCTTTCTCTTGACTTGTGTGCCCGATGACTGCCTGTCTGAGACTGCGATCAAGCATAAAAAGCAGTCTGCATGCGCACAAAGGTGTAACAACGCTGGGCAGATGATGCGGTTACCCCTCCTGACCGACAGGAGTTAGATGAACGTTCAATCAAAGCCCGTGGGTTTAGCATGCGCTGTCGTCCGGATCATTCTCGTAGTGTCATCGTAGGATCGGTCATATGCTGCACGACCCCTCATGGCGGACAAACTTGCCTCGATCACGAATGGTAAATTTCTCCGTCTGTGCCATGTCAATCGTGTCATGGATTGTAGGGGCGTACATTGTTCTTCTAACTTGACATATCCGGCTCTCCCTTACCTAACAGGTATGGCAGTTCTGTCGCGATCAATCGCTGCATAATAAACTCTCCAGCTTTCTAATTCCTGAAAGGCCTCCAAGAGCAGAGCTTTCCCTTCTAATGAGCGACAACTATGGCTTTTATGTGGTGATGATGGTATAGTTGCGGATGACATAGTACTGCTTACCTAAGCAGTGATATGCCAGGTTGCCCACCGCCAGGCAGTCGGGATGCCGCCTAACCAGATGAAGCTGAGTGCGACATGGCCATTGTGTGATATTGCATTCCATAGGCCAATTCACCAAGTGCACTACGCTCGTTCCAGCTGATTGAACTCATTATATCTTCCTTCGCCCTCGAACTCCTCGCCTACGATGACCTCCCTCTTCTTCTCCACTCCCGTCGATATCGATGTGGTCCTCGAAGACAGCGATGAGCGTCAGACGGTTGATGTCAAGCTCGACAAGGGCCGTCGCGAGAGGGTCCCCCTCTACATGGACGGAGAGTCTGTCAAGGGTGCTGTGACGGTCAGACCTAAGGATGGAAAGCGTTTGGAACACACGGGCATCAAAGTGCAATTCATTGGCACGATCGGTATGGAACAATGGCTCTGATGAGGGGGCGGGCATGCCTCATCATCATCCCCACTCCACAGTTGCTTTCAGGCTTCAAGTCTCGATGCTAACATGCAATTGCTTGTCCAGAAATGTTCTACGATCGCGGTAACCATTACGAATTCCTGTCGCTGGTACAGGAGCTTGCGGCTCCCGGAGAACTGCAGCACCCCCAGACCTTCCCGTTCAACTTCAAGAATATCGAGAAGCAATACGAATCATACAACGGTATCAATGTTAAGCTACGGTACTTTGTCCGCGTGACAGTATCCAGGCGCATGGCGGACGTGATTCGGGAGAAGGACCTCTGGGTCTACTCCTACCGCATGCCCCCCGAGACCAACAGCCCCATCAAGATGGACGTCGGTATCGAAGACTGCCTGCACATTGAATTCGAGTACTCGAAATCCAAGTACCACCTCAAGGATGTCATCGTAGGACGCATCTACTTCCTGCTGGTGCGCTTGAAGATCAAACACATGGAGCTATCCATCATCCGTCGTGAGACGACCGGATCTCCGCCAAACCAATATAACGAAAGCGAGACGCTCGTGCGCTTCGAGGTATGTCTGCATACAACTAGAATGGCTGCATGAGGTCCAAAGCACTAACCTGCTGCACGCAGATCATGGATGGATCACCTTCCCGAGGTAAGTCGGTGGCTCGGACTCACTTGGCTCTCAGACATCGCAACACGTCACACTTGCGGTATTATCACCACCGAGCACCTCTCCTGACCTGTTTCTAGGTGAAACCATCCCCATCCGTCTGTTCCTTGGAGGATTCGACCTTACCCCAACATTCCGCGACGTGAACAAGAAGTATTCGACGCGCTACTACCTCAGCCTGGTACTTATCGACGAAGGTACGTGATACTGTATCCATCTGCGTTTCATCTGCGTTTTAGCCTTGTTTGGCGACTGCCGTTCATGAATCCCGTCTGGCGTGGGATAACCATATCGGCCATCCCACGCATGTGAGACCAGGCTTTGGGTTGCAAAGGCGTGGTGGTGGCTAGCTAGCTGGCCCACTTCCTCCATAGCCAACATCCATCCCACGGCATCCCACCACCCAAGTCAATAGCCGGTCGGCTATTGATACCCTTAATCGGGCCGAAATGCTGCAATCTGGCCAGTGGCCACAGTTGGGGTGTTTCCCCCCCGTGACTAACCCCCACGCTAAACCTCAAACTATTCTGGTCTCGCGTGGTAGCCCCACCGGCCCCAGTTCCCTCCCGTTTTTCCTTGCGTTCCGGAAGTTTCGATCGTCACATTCAAACACCCATCGTGCTAACACTCCCGGTCTATCTATACAGACGCTCGTCGTTACTTCAAGCAATCCGAAATCGTCCTCTACCGTCAAGCTCCCGAGATCGCCATCACTCCTCAAATCGCCCAGCAGCAACAGATCCAACAACAGCAGCTCCTCCAACAGCAGCAGCAACAGCAACAGCTGCCCGCCGGTTCTGCGACGGCCGGCCCCGGACGAACTGACACCCAGCCTCAGTTCACTCAGCAAATCCCTGCGGCTTAATCCAATCTGTGTCCGCGTCTCATGCTGTAGCGAAATAGATCGTCTTTTGTTCTTGGGCTGCTACTGATGCTGATGCCGTGCTGTGCTGTGCTGTGTCAGACTTCCGTTTGATGTTACCTAACCCTTACCCATTATACCCTTCTGTGTATTAACCTATGTCTGGCTGTATTTCTCCCTGTGTTATGATGAAATCTCAGCAACATGAAATTTACTTTATGATCTGTTCCGTATTTGATCCTTTCAGTTTGTAAATTTTGCGGTGACATGAGATGGGAACAACCTGGTCCTATTACCTCACTATGGTGTCAATGCTATAAGGTGAAAATCACAATCTAAGACTACCTGAGGAATGCTCAGCACGAAGTAAAATCGAACACAGAACCATTAGCAACCTAGCCATACAGCAAAGTCCAAGTAGACACAGATAAAGAAACCAAGGACAGACAACAGCATCAACGCTTGCTAGATGGCACGATCGTCTATGTAATACTTATGTCCCAACGAGCTTAAAACAGCATATATATGGAAAAAGCGGAAACAACAACAACTGGCATATGGGCAATCCTACACATCATACATAATAGCCAGCAGCAGCACTACCACCATTAACCTCTTGAAGAATCTTCCCGAGTGCATGCAAAACTTCACCATCATCCTGTTCCTTCCCGGCAACTTGCACGGCCCGCACAACAAGCGGGTAGATCCATGCAAGATGCTTTTTGTGATCCTGGTCAGAGTCAGAACTAGGTTTAGCGGTGGTGGCTGATTCGCTCGGCGCTGTCTTGGGCGGCGGGATCGCCGACGGCTCGCTACGCAGGTCTACCATGCCGCGGAGGAGATGTAGAAGGGATCTGCGTGCGGGCGTGGGCTGCGGCATCAGGCCGCGGAGGGGTTGGTCTGCGATGTAGCCTTTCAGGGATACGGCACAGCGGAGGATAAGGTATGGGGTGATGGAGCGGGCAAGGAGGATGAGAGCGGTGTTTTGTTGTTCGGAAGCGGCTTGTGTGGCTTGGTCTGAAGGTGATGACGCTAGTTCGAAGAGTGTGTCGATCACAGCATATGCCATTTTGGTGCGTGTCGTGGGTGGAGGTTCGAAGGTCCTTCCGGGGCGTATTTCATAGATGTCTTTGAGGGGTTGGTCTTGGAGGGAGTTGGCGGGGATGTCGAAGCGCTGAGGGAGGTAGATGAAGGACGAGAGCAATAAGGCGCAGGAAAAGTCCCGGCGGATTGAGTCCGGGATCACGGATGCTCCAAGTGATGGGATGATTAGTTTCTTCAGTCGTTCAAAAGCAGCCACGTCAAAGGACTCGTCTTCCAGGATGGTGACCCGGGGAACGGAAGTGGTTCGATAACCTCGAGCAGTGACAATACCGCTTGCGATGTCATTGACGCTCTTCCAAAATTGTGTGATTTCAGGACGCTCCGAGTCGCCATATTGTGTCTCCACGTAAGGAATTGCAACTTGAAGAACGTTCAAAGAGGCCGTTGTTGACTTTCGCCAGAGGCTCGGTTCCCGATCCTTCCCTGACCATTCATATCTTTGGACAATAGGGTTTGCGAGGTGCTCTAGGGCCGTAGCCAGTGAACCGTTCGTGAAGATGTCTTTCTTGATGCCGTGATCAGCGATGTACCAGCTCAGGAGATCTATCGCGGCTTTAGAGAAGGCAAGATAAGTCGGTCTCTTTGAGTCACTCGAAGAGTCCCACTTCGTCAACGGTGCATCCGCAAAATCAGCAAGACACGATAGAATCTCTGGTTGTGAGTCGTCTTTCTCGAGGCATAGTGTCTTCAAGCACTCAATGATCATGGTTTGAAGGCGGGATAAGCGATCAATGTCTGGCGAGTATGGAGGGGATATTGAATTCCAAGCGAGAAGACGTAGATGTCCGAGGATGCTTTCCACCTGCTCTCCAGCGATTTCATCCTTGTATAGTCGATAAATCTGCTGGAATGACTGGAGGTATGCTATTGCCGCATCTTGATTGGGGCGTTCCAAGTCAAGTATATCTTCCCTATCTGCCGGGTGTCCATCTACCCAGAGTAGCCAAGCAGAACGCAGGGCCTGTGTACTTAGACTACATGATGCCTGCACACGACGAAGAATATTCGACAGGCTGGCGTATACAGCCTCGCTGAACTCAAGAAGCTGTAGGCTGATCAACTTTCGGAAATATTCAAGCAGCCGTTCCCAGGACTGATCGAATAGATCGTCTTGAACGATTGGCTCGAAGAAAGTAGTGATGAGATCAGAAGCCCCCTTTATCATGACAACAGTGGTCTCAGTCCAAGCCTTGAGATCATCGGAAGTGCGATTGCTACTCTCCTCTCGGGTGATGGTAAGCTCGGTCTCGATTTCCTCTACCATTCGGAATAAAACACGGTTCAGACACAAGCGCCATGCCTTGGGCGACAATTGCTGACCGTAGGCGTCAAAGATCCTCAAGAGTGTCTGAACAGCGCAGTTCCGAATTTCCGGCCTGCTATCCGTCGTAAGGTCAACGATTCGTAGAAGGAGCAATAGCCACAATGCATTTCGCGACACTGAAGGATCCTCCCCCTTGGCTAGCCCTGCAAGGGTGCCCTCAGTCACGGAGGAGTCAATGTGTACCTCAATGCAAAATTGCTCGATTTGTCCCTGGAGGAAGTCTGAGACATTCCAGAAAGATGAGGTAGTTGTCAATGAGATATTGAAATCCTGCTGTTGCAAGGCAAATTTTGAAAAAGAGTCCACGAGACTCAACCGACAGGGCACTGGAAGCAAGGAAATGAAGTCGGAAGCTATGAGCTGCAGAGACTTGTACGCGACTCGAACAAGTCGCGGCGAATTTGCTGTCGATGATGGCTGACGCCCTTTCTTTGGTGTTTCGGTGCCGTTGGGCTCGCCGAAAACGCTTGTTATGAGATCGAAAACAACGGACCATCCATCAACGAATGTTTCAGCATATTGTTCGAGTATGCTCTTTAAAGTTTCCAAGCTCTGCTCATGAACTTCGGCCACGGGCGCTGAAGGCGACCCTGCCGAACAAGCTCCACAATCATAGAGCAGTTGAACTTGAAGCTTGAGTGTTTGGAGGTTTCTCAATTGCCGTGCATTCCGCTCGGAGACATCTCCGGTATCCGTGTGCTTCAGTGTCTGGAAAACAACGTCATTAAGAACCTCGTTGGCTCGTAGACGAAGCTTTTGGATATTTGATCTGTCCGCTGCACTTGACATCAATCTTCCCGTAAGAAGTTGCCAAGCGTCTTGGTCAGTATCAGCTAGTGATGAGAAACGTTCAAGGTTTGCCCTGGCTAGCTCGTTTGCCTTCTCGAGGACAAATTTCAGGAGTTCATCTTGCGTTTTCGACGTTCCCATAGAGCGAGATACACGGTGGGTGTTTTTGCGCATCAAATATGAGCGCGACTGAGGTGAAAGAACGGTGCTTGTTGTCTCAGCCGATTCTTGCGTCGATTCTTCGGGTGCTCCAGAAAGATCTAAGAGCGCAGTCAAGATTTCCTGAAATGAATCGCTGGGATATTCGCTAGTACTCTCTAGCATTTTAGCTGATGCTGCCTGCACGGCTAATATCTCGGAATTGAGATTAGCCTTAGGCACATCGACACCAGCGGCAGAGGATGTTTCTCCGGAAGTAGTGGTTGATGCTTGTGACTTTGTGGAAGCCATACCGATCACCAATTCTGTGTCTTGTAGGGTCCCTAGTATTATTGACCAGGCCGGCTGGTCTAGTGTAGGGCCTAAAGCGATGCCCAAATTGAGCAGCGCCCGCAAGCACAGGAGGTTCCGGGTACTGAGGGACACAAGCGCAACGTCCGAAGGCGCACTGGAAGTCTCAGCCGGTAATGGAGAACCACTAAGCGACGCCTGAGACCCCTTCGATTTCTCATCTAATGATTTGTTAGACTGAGAAGCGGCTGTGGTAGGCGCTGCAGTGCCTGCAGTCCTTGTGGAAGTTGCGTCTGCAGGCATGGCTGCCTTCCCTATAGTTGTTAAAAGAGCATCGCGAGGCGTAGATAACCTGAGAAGGCCAGCAACGTGGGCTAACTTCTGAATTGATCGAACAAGGTTGTGGTAGAAGTCATCATCAAGCGAGGCATATAGAAATGTTGAGCAAGCGGCAAGGATAGCAGGCCAGCATGTCTCAATGATTCCGGCACAGCTTTGTATTGCTGGGAGTTGGGGATGAGATTCCAGCAGCAGGGGATTGATCGGCACAGAGGACTTTTTGGGACCCAACGGCTGCAATCCTTTCGAGGAGTTCGTCCGTTGAAGGTCCTGTGAAGGCCGAGAAGAGCCACCATCCGGGTGGGGACTCATGACACGACTTCTTCGTTTTTGCTTCAGATCGGGCACCGTCAAGGGAAGTATGAATTTCGCGAGTCCTTCAGCAAAGCTACCGATGCAGTTCAACACAAGACTATAGATATAAGTATCAGGAGGAGTAGGAGGATCAGTCTTGTCAAGCAACTCCATATACGGTGTGCGAACCACACTCCACTGACTGCTGATTCCTGGTACATCAGTGTCCGTTGATGGAACGGTGGTTCCGATGACGCCAGCAACCCCACCAGCCTCGAGCGTGATCTGCTCCTCAGTGATAGATCTCGCATGCTCAACTCGGGAAGGGACGGTCGATCGGCTACTAACTCCGATCAATGTGGGCTTTTCGGAAGTTAGGCGGACAAGAGAGGCCATGTGGTCTTTGAGGATATTCTTTCTCCGGTCATCCCTGTCGTACAGCGAATACATGAGCCTTACCAGACCTGGTTCGGCATATAAGCCTCGAAAGACCTCCATGCAGAGGACTCGTTTCCAAGGGGAGTTTCCGTCTGGCTCAAGTAGATGCGTCAAGAGACCAAGGGCCATCTCGCACTCCGCGGGAAGGAGTGACATATGGCGTTTGAGGAGCACCAAGAGGATGCGACTGACTCGAACAGTCTGCGAAAAGCTATGCCGTTCAGACAGATACCTGACGATCAAGGGCATGAGCCGAACTCGCAAAATCTGCGTTAGCTCGGAATGGACAACGAATAATTTGCCGCTGTTGACCAGGATGCTCTCAATAAGCTCAAGGGTGAACGATGAAGAGAGGGATTTGATTCGAAGGAAGTACAAGGGTTCGCCATCAATGAGTCGACAGAGGTCGTCCAGGACCTTGTGAGTCAGTGAGCCATGAAATCATGTCAGCTTAAGTGGAAGGCCACCTACCCGCAGAGCATCGTATGCAAAATATCCTACATTCACAGGGTTCCCGTCGACCTTAACAGTCGTCGTTGGAGTTGTTTTATCGAAATTCTCTGGTTCTCTAGTCAGGCCTGTGTCGCGTTGGAAGGAATAGAAAGTACACGGTTACTGACTGTCTTCGATCGATACACGGTCAAATGTTGATACGATCAGTTGCTGCAATGTGGCTGCGGCGGTACTGGAGACTGCAAGCATCTTGTTCCCTTGCAGAGTAGCACAGATCTCCAAAGTGCTTACTAGGAGGTCTCCTCCCAGGTCACTGGAGTAGTGCTGCAGTAGGGAAGGCAAAGACTGCAATATTTTGAGCTGAATGTCCAGGCCTTTGCAACGTCAGTATGGAATGTAGTGTTTGTAGGTGGTAACTTACTCATGTTCGTTGTCTCCTTCAACCCAGCAAGTACATCTTTCAGCCGCTCAGATGGCAGCGATCGTGAGGCCACTAGCCTTTGCAGACAGACGACCCCAATGCCTGCAAGCTTCGCATGGCGGCTGTGGCACGCAAGGATAAATGGATTCGCAAACTTAGGTTTGCGCACCAAGTCTATAGAAAGTTCAGCGTATGCCCTTGACGGAGGTGCAAGCTGGTGGCTTGCAAACGCTCACCTGCCGAAATCTGCGCTTCAGAAGTAGAAGGCAGTGCCTTCAATTCATTAAGGGACTCTTCAGCTGCCTACAATTTAGTCAGTACTGCACTTGCGTATCCCTTTTAATTGAGCGATTAAACATACATTACGCAATTCAGAGTTTCTTCTCTTGGATTCCTGAATCAGGTTCAAGAGCTCTGTCTGCAAAAATTGAGAGGACATTTCCACCGGATTGTTTAATCAGTACATGGCCGATGCCACTCCCTATCGATCAAATAGTAGTATCACTAGGCAGATGTGGCTTCATGTGGTTGGGTCGCTGGTTGGACGACGGAATACAAAGCTAAGCACTTGAAACACGACAATACCAGACCAATATGTTCTAGATACAAGCCGCATAAATATAAATTTGCAGCAGCTGTAGCAGACAATGACTGGTTCATTTAAAACAACTCAAAAGCAATGGCATCAGGAGTGACATCTTGGGAGCGCCAAGGCACCCGCGGAGATAGAGCTATCACGTGATATATATACAGCCGTTATCATCACGTGCGGTAGTTCTTCAGGAACCCGGCGGGACCAGATACGCAGCCCAGCCAAACGGCCGGAAGTGGGATAAGGTCACAGTGCCCCTCCTCCGCCCCGAGGATCGAAACGTCTCCCTTACAACTTCCTATCTAACTTTCGCTCACTTTCGACCTAACCCTACCTCTTATCTGCACAATGGGAGCTAAAGTGCCCAGAAATTTCAGACTGCTCGAAGAGCTGGAGAAGGGTGAGAAGGGCTTGGGAGCTGGTAAGTGCTATGCTACTCATAGTCATAAGAAACCCATTTCGCTGACGTATTCCTATCGCTATTACCTAGAGTCATGCTCCTATGGTCTTGCAGATGGTGAAGACATGATGATGAGTAACTGGAACGGCACTATTCTTGGCCCCCCTCACGTTCGTCCACCGCTTCCGGCTCGCATCCGTTATACTACACAGTAGCGTCACTGACTTTATGAACGAGCGCAGAGTGTCCATGAGAACAGAATTTACAGCGTCAACATCCATTGCGGTCCGGACTACCCTGACAACCCCCCTACTATTCAGTTTGTATCCCGAGTCAACTTGCCATGCGTTGATGGCCGGAGCGGAAAGGTAAGGATCCGTCCTGTCTCGACCACTACTACGTGAAAGGTTTCCAGTCTGACTTCATATAGGTCGATCCTACCAAGCTGCCTTGCTTGGCTCAGTGGAAGCGCGAGTATACCATGGAAACTATTCTAGTCGAGCTCAGAAGGTAACCATTGCCTGACCTTCAGGCTATTGTGTCTTTATACTAACAGTCTCCAGATATATGGCTCTGCCCCAGCACAAGAAGCTTCCGCAGCCTCCGGAAGGCTCGAACTTCTAGAATAACGGTATCATGACTGGTTGGGGACACGAAAGCGGAGTATATGGTTGGTTTCTAAGTCAGTTTCATCTGCATTTCTTTTCAATGGCTTATTAGAGCATGTACAGTCTATGCATAACGGCGGGCATGGCGCGGTCTTCTTTGAAGCCTAGTTGCAATTCATCGATTTAGAACATTGCTCAGTATGAACCGTGTGTCGCTTTTGTCAAAGCCATATCTGCCGAACTAACAAGGCCTTGTACCCTTGTTTTTGGCGGGTATTCGTTCATATTTGGACAGCTTTCAGAAGCGACCATACCGGCGAAAGACATTAGACCATGATCAGCATATAGAGGAATATCCGGAAATCGGGTCCCTTCCGTCGCCTGTTGTAGATCGGATAACAGTAGAGTCTATACAGCTGCACGGCACGCACTGCAAACTTCCGGTGCAATCGATTCACAAGTAATAGTGTCGGCCGTTTGTCAAAATTCTAGAAGTTCCTACACCATTGCATGCCCTGATTACAATATATTATTGTTTAATCACAGTATAGGCATATCATTTCGGTTACACGTGACGTATTTCGGATTGCCGGAGTAGTCACATGTCTCCGACTAAAGTCCGGAACTTAAGCCTTCAGGATCATGCTGCCTCCTCGATAATGCATAGAACAGTTGTTCCCAGGCAGTCTTCCGCTCATCGTTTCGCAAGTAAGTTTCTTCAGAGACAGTAATATTAACTGAGCGTCACAAGAGTTTGACTAACTGCTGTTTTCCTTTCCAGCTTTGGCACTTTATCGAGCGCTCCTCCGACAATGCGCCAAACTACCACATTCTCCCTCCGAACTCGCTGCGTGCAAGCCGTACATCCAGAATAGATTCAACAGATACAAAACGCTTCAGAGTCCGTCTCAAACAGCCAATTCACTTAGGGCAGGCTACGAGGTGCGTTAACAATCGGCTCTCAATCAACCATTCAGTATCTAAATTCCGCGATTTCGCAAACACTCAGGCTCTTGACCTACTGTACTCAGCTTCGCAAGGCGACCAAAATGGCGTTCAACGGATAAGGAAACTCATATCGGAAAGTGAAGCGGCAAAGCGACAGAAATCCGAATGGCACAGGGAACGAGCTAAGGTTATTCCGGTAAAGCCCGTGAGCCGGAAGGAGCTGAAGAAAGAGGCAAACAAACGTTACCGAGTATTGACTGCGAAACGGCACCCGGATGCCTCCTCTATTCTTGCACGTCCTCGGCCTGTAGTCAATGGGAAGCGTCGAGTTCCTGTACTCGTGAATGCGCGTGGTTTCCCATTCCTGCTCATCAAGAAGCCCCAGCCTAAGTTTCTTAGCGCCGTGCTGGATTCGAAACTGAAAAGGCGCTGGAAGAGGATGGAGCGCTTAAAAAGGCTCGAGTCTGAGTTGCCCATGGCCAGGGACGAGGATGAATGGGATCTATTAACTGGCCATAAGGAAGATGCAAAGTGGGCTGGGCCAGTTAGAGTGTCACTTAAAGAGGTGCAGGGACAAATATCAGAAGGCGATAGGAGGACCAAGGAACTGGCGCAAGCTATGTGGAAAGTCGTTCTTGAAGAGCGCAAGCTGGCGGAACAAGAGGAGAAGCAACGGGTCGAGCAAGTCGGAGAGCAACCAGCGGAAGGAAAAACGAATTCCTCAGCAGAGGAACACGATAAGAAACGACCGAGTGAGGGATGAATCAATGCCGGATGAAATGTTCTGTTACAGCCATCCAAAGCTTGCGCTTGGCAGATCATCCTGTCCAGCACTTTATCCTTATGAGCCCAAAACCGTCACATCCACCACGCTACCAGTACGGTGCTATTGAGAGAATGCTCCAGCGTCCCTAATTGGAGCTGAATTCGGCGTATCTACTACCGTTTACGGGGTACGCCGCTTCTCCGGCCTTTCATCATGTCCCTTATGACGGGTCAACGCTACTACCAACGGAGTGCGTTTGGAAATAAGAAATATGGCAGGTACATGTGCATAGTGCAACAGTGGCTGGCGCATGTACAATCATAACTACCACATACTAGTCTAATGTCAAGTACAATGTCTCGCAAGGGATCCATACTGCTTCCATCTGCTATGCGGTAGTAGACAAATACTTTCGTAGGCTTACTGCACACCAAACTTCGTGGTTGGCTATCAACTGCTCAACGTCAACCAGCTAGCGTCCTTGTCATACAGCCAAGATTATTTACAATATAGTAATTCCAAAGAATGCCCACTTCTAGTGGCTCGATCGCCATCAAGCACGGAACTGAATTCTCGCCAGAGATCTCATCTAGAGACCCCAGCTTCTAAGCAGCTATCTTCATGTTCTCCACAGCAGCCGGAATACCATCCTCCTCATCTTCATCAAAGTCTGCCCTTCCAGCAAGACCTCTTTCCCACAGCTGCTTGCCCGTCAACTTCTTTTCTTCCTTTGCCGGACCCTTCTTGGTAGCCTTCTTCTCCTCCGCCTCCTTCTCCTCGCGCTTCCTCTTCTCTTCCTCCTCCATCTCCTTTATGAACTTGTCGCGCCACTCCAAGAACGTCTCCCGATTGACAGCAGTGCCCTGGAACTTCCGGTTCTCCTCCTCTTCCGCCTTCTTCGCCTCCATCTCTTTTTCGGCGTGAACGGCATTCACGCGCTCCGCCATGAGCTCTTCGGCGCTCTCCTTCAAAGCACTAACCAGTGTAAATACCATAGCCATTCCCATGTTCTCCTCAATGGTCGGTTGCAAGGCTTCGAGAAGCCGGTCCCGGTCTTCACTGATGTCTAGTCGGGGGTGTTTCGGTGCGTTCGGAGGCGCACTCAACTCTAGTTCCGGCGCAACATCCGGGTAGTCTGCTGAGTATGTGACTTGCAGAAGCAAGACAGGCTGCTCTGTTTCTTCGACGTCATTTTCGGGTGCGTCAAGAGCAATTGATATCCGGTATGAGGTGTCAGAAATATCTGGGGTGGGATTCGGTCAGCGATTTTATTGTTTGAGAAATTTTAAATGAAGCGTGCAAGGTGGTTATAGTGCCGCCTTCTTACCTGTGATTTCCTCGGGGAAAATGGAGTCGAGCACTTCGCGCTCTTCGATCTGGTCTTCGCGGCCCATGCTGCTTCAATTCTGCCGCCGGCGGGGCTGGAGGGGTATTGTTTGGTTTTGGGTTTAGGGACAAGGAGAATGGCTGGAAGTTCAAGATTCAGACACTTGAGAATCTAGCTATATGATATATCGAAGAGACCAAACAAATAGTCCCTAGTCTTATGGTCTAGACGTTGAGAGGCTCGTGCTTGGGAAATGAATTCCTCGGTCTTCAGGTGTGTAAGTAGAATACGCTGCGATCCCACATGCAAACCAGACAAACAGATAAGGAATCGCCCAAATTTGTCCCGCCCGAAAAAGGGAATTTCTATGCTCCGCCTTCTCGAAATTCAAAGCTTCAAGCATTTACACTCAATATTCTTATTTATAAAACCTTTCTACCCTTTACTCCGTGTCCTCGAATAACCCCTTCAAGTACGTTTGACATATAATTCCGTTACAGCTTATAGATCATGGGAAAATCAAGACCTCACAACAAGAAGGCCTCCAAATCTCGCGCAAAGTCCGTTTTGGGCGCTGGCGGCTCGGTTTCGAAACAAAAAATGAACGAAGACCCCTCTAAGCTCCTCGAGCAGGCGACGATACAGCTCCAGACTGGTCAACCGGACGCAGCTCTCCAGTTAGCTCAGCAAGCCCTTAACAATGCGCCGGACAATTCTCCATCTCAATTAGTGGCACTTAATACCGTTGGAGAGATCTACGTTGAGCTGGGCGAGATCGATGTTGCGAAACAACACTTTATGCGTGCCATCGAGCTCGACCCGAATGGCACGATCCCTGAGGCTGAAGGAGGCGGTGCTGAGAAGTTCCTATGGCTAGCTCAATTGAGCGAACAGGGTGGGAAGGACAGCGTTCAATGGTTCGAGAAGGGAGTGTCGTCGCTCAGGCATATTATCCAGCAGCTCGAGCAGAAACCTGGCCCTGAGGAAGCGCTTGAGCTGGCCGAGAAGAAGCGCAAGATGGCGAATGCCCTCTGCGCTGTTGCTGAGATCTACATGACCGATCTCTCGTAAGTCGCTCTCCAATTCATCCTTCTTCCCATGGGTGGGTTGGTCGCAGATCTTTTGGTGCTGACTGTCAATAGGTGGGAAGAAGATGCGGAAAACCGTTGCGAATCACTCATCACAGAAGCCCTCCTTGTCGCTCCGAATGCGCCCGAAGTACTACAGACCCTCGCATCGATCCGGATCTCGCAGCTACGGACAGAAGAGGCTCAAGCAGCGCTCAGGAGGAGTCTCGATCTTTGGAAAGACCTACCGCCCGAGGACTTGTCCATTCCTGACTTCGCGACAAGAATCAGTCTTTCCCGTCTCCTGATGGAGGTCAGTATGGAGCTTGAGGCTCTCGAGGTGCTGGAACGCCTAATCTTGGAGGACGATCAAAGTGTGGAGGCATGGTATCTTGGAGGATGGTGTCTGCAGCTCCTGGCCGGGAAGCAACAAGCACCGAAGGATGCCGACGAAGAGGACGGCAACACCCCAGAGGCCAGACGCCATGCATCACTCGTGGCTAGCCGCGAATGGCTCAAGCAAAGCTTGACGCTGTACGACCTCGTTCAGTATGAGGACGAGAGGCTTAAGGAACACGCACTGGAATTGGTCCAAGAGATGAACAAGGAGATCGGTGAAGATATGGATGACGATGAGGCCGGGGAGGGTGAGGAAGATTGGGAGGACGAGGAGATCGAGGTGGAATCTGATGGCGATGACGAGATGGCTGACTCATAAAAAAGCTGCATGTTTGATTGTTACGAAAGTTCTTTGTCATGATACCAGTATATAAAAGGGCATGTTTTCCGATACAACCTACGGCTATTCAAAGGACTCCGATCGCGGACACGATCCAGCAGTAGTCGAACTAGTAGTAAGTACTAGTAGTAGCTGCGATAGTCTCTATCAGCAGACGGCGCCGGATAAAGTAGGATCCGACCGCTTTCCCCCGGCGATAACCAGAGCCAAATTTATTCCGGCAGTTCGACTTCGAGTGGCAAATAGCTCAATGTGAGTGAGGAGTCGTTATAGAGGTTGCTGGAAGCGTCCTATCTTCCCACACAGGATGGACCTTGTTTCAGCGCCCAGCGGGGAGGATTCCTCGTTGAAGGATCCGGTGGTCCAGGTGGAAGCCGTTGATATGGCCTCCGCAGTATCAAAGACCGGCACCGCAACGGAGAATACAGCCGCTGCGAAGGAAGAAGTGACTCAGTCGGAGTATGAGACCGATAGCGACGGCTCAGGCGACGAGTGGGAGACTCAGTCTCTATACGAAGACGCTATCCAAGTCCTACGCGACGATCAGCTCCGTGAGGGTGGTAAGCACCCTATATGATGTCCTCTATATGCGCGCACTGACCGGATCTTCTCCTTGTTTTAGTACCGGATGCCTGCACACTGGAAGAGGCCGTCGCCTATCGGAAACGACTCCATGAGGTTGGCAAGGCTGCATTTGTTGAAGAAACGCTGGGTCAGGACAAAGTGACTGCGCGTAAGCTGTGTACTGCGTTCGGCATCTTGCCCCCAGCCTTTCTAAACGATGCGCCGGACGAGGCCTTTCATCCTCTCCTCGCTATCGCGATTTCGCGCGAGTTCTCCAGGCGCCCGAAGCTCCCACAGTATAATACAATTGATGATGCGGTCAAGTTGCTCAAGGAGAGCAAGAATATCGTCGTCTTAACTGGCGCTGGTGTATGTTGATCAAGAGGATTGGTACCCGTTTATGAAACGTGTGCTGATAGGATACTCTCAGATTTCTACGAGTCTCGGAATACCCGATTTCCGTTCAAAGGACACTGGTCTCTATTCACAGTTGGCGCATCTAGGCCTGAGCGATCCTCAGGAGGTGTTTGACATCCAGGTGTTTCGCGAGGATCCCAGTATCTTCTTCTCGATCGCGAAGGACATTCTTCCCACCGAGAAGAAGTTCTCGCCAACCCACGCCTTTATCCGTGTTCTGCAGGATAAGGGGAAGTTATTGACCAACTACACCCAGAATATCGACAATATCGAGGCGAATGCCGGTGTTCTCCCAGAGAACATCGTGCAATGCCACGGATCGTTCGCCACGGCTACGTGTGTCAAATGTCAGTACAAGGTCAAGGGTGATGAGATATTCGATGAGATCAAGCAGGGAGTTATCCCTCAGTGTGAGGCTTGCCGCAAGCGCATCGCAGAAGATTCGGGGATCAAGAGGAAGCGGAGCAGCAACGGAGTCCACAAGAACCGCAAGGACAATGATGGGGACAGCACTGATGACGACTACGAAATCCCTACTCCTGGTGTCATGAAGGTTCGTGGAAACCCACATCTTGTACATTCGTTACCCACAATATGCTGATCCAAATCCCTTCAGCCCGACATTACATTCTTTGGGGAAGATCTTCCTGATGAATTTGGCCGCCGGTTACTGCACCATGACCGTGACCAGGTAGACCTCGTTATTGTCATTGGGACTTCACTGAAGGTTGCCCCTGTAGCGGAGGTTCCGGGCGTGCTGCCTCGAACGGTTCCTCAGCTCTATATCTCGCGTACTGTAAGTCACATCTTTCTTGTGCTCTTGCGCCTCGAGCTTTGCTAACAAGACCTCAGCCTGTGTCGCATACGGAATTCGATATTGATCTTCTCGGCGACTGCGACGTGGTGGTGTCTGAGCTCTGTCGTCGAGCAGGATGGGAACTGAAGCATGAGATGATTCCCGAAGATGAGAAGGTTGAAGTGCTTCCAGTGGAGGGTTACGAGTCACGACATGTGTTTAAGGTTGTCGGCGCATAGCGGCGGCGTTTGGTCCTGGTCATCTCTGGCTCTGTGGATTTCAAGGACGGCGTAAGTTTGGGTTTTTCTTTGAACAGTTTCTGTGGGTCATCTTGTTGGGAGGCATAGTATGTATGAGGGATGCTTAATCGGGTGCATAGCTGTACCATACAGCATGTAGTATGCTTGCTGCTTCGATGTATTTATGTTTTGTTTGACTGGCATCAGCCTGTGCGATAAACCGTTATTAATTTTTTTTATTCACTATATTCTTCTTTATACTATGTTTTACCCCAATGCTGCTATAGTAACAGTAGTTGTGTTCCCATAGGCTGGTTGTGAGACCTAAGAACAGTAAGTAGTAGTATCCTGAGGAAGAAGATGGCGGGTTCCCGGCCAAATCCATCCAATCCACTGGAACAAAAAGAAAAATTTATTTCCGCTCCTGTCAACGGCCATTAATTACCAAAGAACCCCCAGCAGATCAGAGCGGACCAAGAATATTCCTTTGAAGGCAATTTGGCTCTGTACCACTAACTCTGAATCTTGATACATCCTCCAAATACGTGGCGAGCGTGAGTGCAACCGACAATGGAGTATCTCATTCGCTTCGCCCAGGCCCATGAGTCTTTTCGGCAGGCCGAGATCCAGGCACTGGCTGACCTGGCGGGCGTGAAACTCGAATTCATACATTATGATAAAAATGTAAGTAGTATAAACTCTTTTCTTCTGTTCCTCAGTCCCGATAATCTATATCATGCATTCATTGTGCGGTTTCTTGCCCCGCGTGAGGAACAGAAAATGTCACTCACCCCTCATTGGGATCATTATCCTGTCCCCGCACCAATCAATGACTATCCACCATCTATATTTTATACATGCAGCTAACCACCACCATCAGTCCCCATTCTGCACAATAAGACTACGCGATGAAGCGGCAGCTCGTGCAGTGATTACCCGAAGCATCATAGCCAAGGATATCTTCGAGCTCTGGGGCCAAGGCACCAACTTCGACGAAGTCTACGCCGACGTCCGCAGGCGGACGGAGGATCGCTGGGCGCAGTACAGGGACTCGTCGTTCCGATTCACCATTGACAGCTTCGCCGGAAAGCGCAGCAGTGAGAAGAAGCGCGAGATCATCCAGTCATTTTCCTTCCTGGGGTTCAAGGGCCCCATTCGCATGAAGAACCCGGACCAGGATTTCTGGGTCTTCGAGGACTACGGATTGGATCTTAACTCGCCTGGTACGCCTCGTCCTGAGGGCCAAGAGCCAAAGATTATTCACTTTGGACGCTGGATTGCGAATAGTAGTCGCGATGTCGTCAATAAATATGACCTCAAGAAGAGACGCTATATTAGCACTACTTCTATGGATGCGGAGTTGACCCTCATTACGGCTAATATGGCTCATGCCGCGCCTGGGAAGCTCTTCTATGACCCGTTTGTGGGTACGGGGAGCTTCTTGGTGGCTATGTCGCATTTCGGGGCTGAGACGTTCGGGTCGGATATCGATGGACGCAGTTTCAGAGGTAAAGAGATGATGGAGAGGGGTGGGACGATGGGAGTGTTGTCGAACTTCCAGCAATATGATATGGTCGGCAAATTCATGGATGTCTTTACTTCCGACCTTACCAATACGCCTTTGCGCTCGGCTCAGTTCTTGGATGGCATCATCTGTGATCCGCCTTATGGTATCCGCGAAGGACTCAGGGTTCTTGGGAGACGTGAGGGTCTCAGGAACGAAGAGGTCATTATCGATGGAGTTCCTGCTCACTAGTATGTCTACATTGTCGCTTTTGAGTATCAGTATCTGGACTTGGATGCTAACCAACATGTGTTCAGTCGACCCGGATATATTGCGCCTAAGAAGCCCTACGGCTTCGAGGCCATGCTCAACGATATCCTCAACTTTGCCGTCAGAAGCCTCGTTACAAATGGACGTCTAGCCATGTGGATGCCAACGGCAAATGACGAGGAGGTTGAATTGGCCGTACCGATGCACCCCAACCTGGAGGTAGTGAACGTATCTGTCCAACCGTTCTACACCTGTAAGTTCATATGAAGCTTTCCAGACAACATATGAGATTACGTACATGGCTAACCTGTTGACCAGGGTCTCGTCGACTCATCACCTATCGAAGACTGCCAGAAGGACAAGTCTCGGATGTTTCAAAAGGCCGGCAAAAATTGGATGCTCAGGGAATGTACGCAGACGAATTGAACGAATTCAGAAGAAAGGTATGCCATGCCTATACAGTATACAGCTATACAGCCCTAACTATTCAATCAGTATTTCATGAAGAACCCGCCCGACAGCTCGAAATCAGGAAGAGAAAGCTCCGCCTCATGAACAGCATTAGAATAGAAAATAACCAAAAATCGAACAAAAGCAATGACTCTATAACGCCCATCATGATACAAACCAAAATCAGCTCTATACTCTACAAGTACCATCAAAGCTTTCCCTTTTCCACTCGAAATTTCCCAAACTCCCCTTCCAAATCCAACCCCTCTTCCCTCTTAACCCTCTCTACTTCCCTCGCCAACACCTCCCTTAACATACCAGCCAGACTCTCGCCCTCCTCATCATCCAAATCCTCCCTCTGCCCCCGCCCAAACATAACATAGCTCAAATGAGCCTTTCCCTTCCCTTCCGCCGGCCGATCAGGCGGTCGAGGAATGACATGAAAGTGAACGTGAGGGACCTGCTGCGCAGCTCTGACACCTAACCCAATTCCAACTCATTAGCCACCAAATACCAAATCAAATAAGTGTTCAAGAACCCAAATCTCAAATATGGACAATAGGGCATGCAGATAATAAGAATTCCACAAGCCATAAGATCGACAAACCAAATCGCCGCGCCGTCAAGGTTACACAAGCATAGCATATGTAGATAGATAGTAGTAAGATAGCAACCGAACCTACCATTATTCTGCACGACATTCCAATTCCACAACGAGTTAAAGTCCCCTTGCTCTTCCTCTCCAAAGAGGGTCCGCATCACGACCCTTGAGATAACGGGGAGCCATTGGCCGATCTGTGTCATTCCATGCGTCAGTCAGTCAGTCAGTAGATAACCCATAGTAAATACTGTAGTATGTATTCAAGACACTGCCATAATCCAACAAACCCAATCCAAACCAAACCTTATATAACTAACACATAAAATAACAACCCAACTCAAATCCAAATAAGCAAAAGTAAACCACAATTCCAGAAAACAAACCCAAACAAGAACTTAAACAGTTAACGTACCTCCCTCCCGACAGCCACCCCTACATCGCCCAACCTCTCACAATGTTCCCTCGTAGCAACCAGAACATGTCCTCTCGTCAAGGGCATAATATCCAAAAACGCCAGGACATGTTTCGTGGATAAGAGGAGGTGTGCATGGCCAGGGCCGTCTGAATTGCTCGGCTCGGTAAATGAATCCGGGGAAGGAATGTCAGTAGTAGTAGTGGTGGTGGTGGTGGGCGCCGCCGCGGCAGCCGCTAAATTTAAATGATCATCGTGGGAGGAATTCTTCGGGCGGAGGAATGTCGTTGGTGGGAGGGGCGGGTATTTGTGAGCGATGGCGCAGAAGGGGCATGTGTGGTGATGATCTGAGGTCATGGTAGGGGTTGGTTGGCTGGGTGGGTAAGATAGATAGTTAGATAGTAGATGGATATCTGGGGTAAGGGACTGGGGGTGGATAGGATGAAGGGTTGTTGCTGTTGGGTTCCTGAGGTTGATTGGTGGTAGTTGGGTAGTGACTGGGTCCGTTCCTAGGAGCAACCGGGACTAAATATGTGTCTGTGCTTTACAGCTAGGAGAGGAGGGAATTTGATCGTCGCTGGGGGGTATCTTGAGTAGGAATTCGAGATTTGGTTGCTGTGCAGAAGGATGAGGAGATATGGGGACGGCTAGCGTGTTGATCCTCGGTGCCTCGGTTCCCAACTCCAGGTCACTGGCAGGTTGGAAACTTCCCGCGCAATAACCCACATTTGCTTACTTAGAAGGCTTGTATCTAGGTGATCTGCAAGTAGCATCAAGGGGTGGTATACAAACTTCCTGGTAGTTCAAGACTAAACTAACCATCCTTAACGCACATTACCGTAATCCTTGCCACTCTATCCGTGATATACCCCCGCTAACTCAACATGAAAGAACTAATACCAAAAACAAGCCCTTTTTCACCTTTCTCTCAACCTTGGGTCTATGCCCCGATGTGTATTGTCGTAGCTGTATGGCATTGGTTCATTCCGCACGCCTTGACCAACATAATGCGGTGGTAGATAGATCGTCACGGTCCTGCGGAAGCTGTGTAATAAGTCCGAAGAGTACCCGACGCCGATGAACAAGAACTTTGGATCCAAAAATAAAAAGAAGCGAGTAAATTTCCGTCCTTGAAAAGTCCGACGCCTGGAAGTCACACAGGGTAAGACGGGAGAAGGTTATGTAAGGTATCAAAGCAAGTGCGAAACAACCCAGACACTACCAGAAATGAAGAGAATCGAAGAACAGTAGAAAAAACAAAGCCAGATGTGCGCCAGACACCCCTGGAAGAAGCGAAGATGCAAACGTCCGCAACCGAAAACAACAAAATGCCGTTCATAAACATATGCAAGAGGTGCCTAATACCATCACGAATGAAATACCATCATATGGAATCAACAAACTCCTATCCTCGGTCGTGCTGCCTGACGCCGATATTAAGTCACCAGAGGCGGCGGGTTATTTATTCATGGTCTTTCATATAAGAGTAAGGCTCGGATAGCGAGCTGTTGATATACAGGTGGTGGTATTTCTTCGCCCATTGCCGGGTGAGGATGGATGCTAGTCACGTTAGCGGTTGGTGGTCCAATGACAATGCTATAGAGGCAACATACCCTTCAAGAACTTCTTGCTGGCGTACTTCTTGAAGAACGCCTCATGAGAGACAGGGCGGTGAAGGTAATCAATCATTAAGCGGAAGACGGGGTCGATCTCTTCTTCAGTGTAACCGGCATAATGAGCCAGGGTGGCATCCTAAGTTATCAATTAGCATAATGAGCCCGTAAGATGTGTGGAAGAAACATACCCAGACACCCCGGTCAAGGATGAGACGAGCCAGATACATGGCAGCAGCCGCCACATGACTCTGGCGGTAACCCATGAACCTGTGGTCCAAGAGGCTGATTTCCATGAGGTACTTGCCGAGAGTACGGGTCTGGATATCATAGTTGTCTGCTTTCGAAATACGACGGAGGAAGTTCATGGGGTTAGGGTAGCTCATGTTGTACTCGAGGGTAGCGAGAATGTGCCGCTCAGCGTCCAAGATCTCGCGGTCGGTGAAAGTTCCGTCGGCGACATCGGTGAAGTTGGCAACGTGTGGCGAAAGAACTTCCTCATACTTGGACGCGATGAACATAGCGGCGACACCAACCAGTTGAAGACGGTCCAGAGCCACCACCTCAGCAGAGAGGAAGCGGTCAATGATGTTGACGGCAAGGAAGAGGGTCTCGGGGAGGAGGCGAAAGCGGGTGTGGACCTCGATGAGCCAGTCGACAAGGATGCCGCGCATCTTCCATTCCAGGTCAGGTTGATGATCGATGTACTCGGCGTTGGGCAAGGTCTCCAGCTCAAGGTCCTTCAGATATTCGAAGATATCGACAACGTATTCAGCAACCATCAAAGGGTCATCAAGATCTTCGGCGTCGAGATCGTCGACAAAATCATCGACAGGCTTTTGCAGAACCTTGGGATCGACAGGAACATTGACATCCTCCTTGGCGTTGGCGAGCTTCTCGGTGAGAGTCTTCTGTTCGGTGACCTTCTTCTCGACTTCGACCTTCTTTCGGGGGCGTGGTTCCTCCTCAGCTGCCTTCTCTTGAATTGCCTTCTCGCTGGATGTCCGCTTGGTGCCCGATCCACTTCCCGGGCGCTTTGTTTCTGTGGTAGGCTTCTTTGGGTTGCTGTCCTTGGGTCCTAGGGCAGCGCGTGACGAGTTGTTGCGAGTAAGTTTCTGAACTCCACCAGCCTGCAATGTTGCTTTAGATGTCAGGCCAACCTTCGTGGCAGCTGGCTTCTTGGCATCCTTGGTCTCTCCATTCTCTGCTTTGGTAACATTGCTCACATCACCAAGGGCGGCGCGTCTCCGGGTTCCGGTGGTAGTGGTGGTGGTCGCGGCCTTCTTCGTCTGGAGCGGCTTCTTGGCGGGGGGAGCCCCAGCGTCATTGACTGACAGAGCAGCGGCCTTGGCCCGCGTCAGACGCGTCGATGGGCCATTCTCATCGTTCTCGTTCATCGTGCCTCTCGTACGAAGACTCCGAGCCTGTTGAACAGTTAGAATTATACGCGTGCAAGATGGACCTTCAAGCCCATCGAGTCGCGACCGAGGATTGCACAACGCGTAGTGAGAGGTCAAGGACACTTACAGGTGGCATGATGGATAGGGGAGAAGGTAAAATGAATATAAGGAGGGGCAAGGAAGGGAATAAGAGTAGAGTGCAAGAGTATGGTTCTGCAGGCGGTTGGAAAGTCAAGTCAGCATTCCAGGAGAGATTACCCCAGTGGAGCTCAAATACCGGTTGCCGGAAGGTAGATTTGCACGTACCACGCGTGAATATGTGTCCAACCCCAATCAATTGGTCTGAATGCAAGGTTTCTCAAGTCGAACGGTCGGGTACTTGGAAGGAATTTGGCAGGAGTGGGCTCAGATTCGTGGCATATATGGCTTTGTTGATGCTATTGACAGGAGCTCGCAAGACCCGAGACACGTAACTTTCCACGGCGTTGACGGCCCCAAAGTATGTTTTTATGGTGATATAGTAAGGTAGGGTAGTAGTTTATAAGTAATGACACGAGAATTTGGCGAAGAAACGGGGTCCTATTAGGGGTGGTGGTCGCCTCCCTGGAGTTGATGATGATGGAGAGGAGTAGGAAAAGGTGGTAAACTTGACAGGGCAAAGAGGATGTTTGGCCCTAGTCTTAGCGTGGAAACTGGCCAGGCTGGGAAAGATGCCCCACAGCACAATCCAGTGGGATCGCGTGGATTGCGGATTATTAACTGCTGTACAACGTCGTGTATATGCAAGCCTGGAGACAATAGTCACGGTCCCCAGGTATTATGGTATGTACGGTGAAGGCCAATTGAGAAATAGTGGTAGTTGGTAGGAGAGAAGTGGAGGGAAAGGAAGAGTGACAGACGGGAAGAGACGGCAACGAAGGGGGGGAAAGAAGGCAATTAAGAGAAGCAAGTCTATGGTTCTGTATGGATCGATCGCATGTATGTACGTGTATGCGTATGTATGACGGACGTGACTTCCCTGGCAGAAGTCGCTGTAAAAAGGGCGGAATTGGTGGTGTAAAAGGTGGCAGGCAGGGTGGTAATCATACAGTCACGGTTTACGGGAGGACTCCCTAAGGGAAACAAGGCGGATCCTCATCCATGGTCGATGCCTGAGCTGACCCAGGCAGGAAAACACCCTCGACTCTCCAAACGCCCGTCGCGAGCAAAAACGTGATGGAGCGCGGCCACGATCGCCAAAACAATTGCTGGTTGCGCGGCAACCGACCCGGAGCTTTTACGCTTTTTCGTTCCCTTCGGACGTGTTGCCGTGTCGCGCCATCCCGTGACTCAAAGCCTGAGCCACACTTAGTCAGTCCCGGATGCGGCGGTGCGATTCAAGTCATGTGCCAGATCGTCAAGCCACACCTCCCAATCCATGCCAGACATTTTTGCTCCGGAGATCGAGTAGAAGTGCGGCTATTGTCACCGGTGCCCCCAACAACACTCCAATTGAGCACGGTGTTGCGGATAGTGGTGTCAGAGACGCTGGAATTCTGCATTGCCTATTTTGTTGTCTTTAATTCTAAGCATGTTTAAGCAGTAGCTTGCTTGGAATTCCTCTCACCACTTAGGGTACCACATTGCGGTATTGCTTTGACATCTCCGATCACGACCGATTGACATCGAAATCCTTCCGACTTTTTACCTCCACCACATACATTACACTCCAATATGCTTCAGACTCGCTTGGCCCTTACGGGCCTTCGTCTTCCGTTTAGAACCTTGTCTACGGCCATTTCGTCGCGGGCCTATTCGACTGTCGTTCGCGAGCAAGAGAATCCGTCCGCTGACGAGCCTGCAAGTTCGACCTTCGACCCCAGTATCGCCTTCGCCCCTCCACCCACTCGTGATGACGCCGGTATCCTTCTACGCTCCTACACTCCACGAACCCCCGGTATCAGACATTTGCGCAGACCGATCAATGACCACCTGTGGAAAGGACGCCCGGTGCAGAAGTTGACGTTCCCCAAACGAGGTCAGGCCAAGGGTGGTCGTAACAACTCCGGTAGAGTGACTGTCCGCCATCGCGGTGGTGGCCACAAGCGCCGTATACGAATGGTTGATTTTGCGCGTGATGCTCCCGGTCCGCACGTGGTGGAACGTATCGAACATGACCCTGGTCGGAGTGCTCACATTGCTCTCGTCCGTAGCCAGGAGACCAAGAAACTGAGTTACATCCTGGCTGCGGAGGGCATGCGGGCTGGTGACGTTGTCCACAGTTACATGTCTGGTATCCCGGAGGAACTCTGGAAGAGCATGGGAGGTACTGTAGACCCTGGTGTCCTCGCTGCCAGAACCGCGTGGAGAGGAAACTGCCTGCCGCTGCACATGATGCCTGTTGGTACTCTGGTCTTCAACGTTGGCCTACGTCCTGGTCAGGGAGGCCAGCTCTGCCGTAGTGCCGGTACTTTTGCGACAGTTATCGCCAAGGGTATCGATATTAAGGCGAAGCGTGATCATTCGGACGGCCAAGAAGGCGAGGCCGGGGCCGTTGAGCAGAAGCCTCTCACGCAGCGCGAGAGGCAAAGAAAGGAGCGCATTTCTCAACACGTCACCATCCGTCTTCAGAGTGGTGAAGTTCGTCTCATTCACAAGGACTGCTGCGCGACTGTTGGCGTCGCTAGCAACCCCAACCACCAGTACCGCCAGCTTGGTAAGGCTGGTCGCTCCCGTTGGCTCAACATTCGGCCTACTGTTCGTGGTCTCGCCATGAACGCCGCCGAACATCCCCACGGTGGTGGTCGAGGCAAATCGAAGGGTAATGTTGACCCGAAGAGTCCTTGGGGTATGCCGGTATGTATTCTCGCTTCACTATTCCTCCCTTTGCTTCCAAGCCTCGTCCGTGCTAATGTCTTCTGTTCTTACAGGCGAAATCCGGTTACAAGACCCGTCCCAAGTGGAAGATCAACAAGGCTGTGGTTCATCCCAGAGAGCGCAACCAGGGCAAGCGTCGTCGTGGATACCACTAAACGCCGTCGTGGACATGAAATTCTTCTTTATTCGTTGGACCTCCTTACAGCAATCTCACGGTTATATCAAATGTGATTTCTATCATCGCTCGGGGTAAAAGCTGGGTAAAGCAGAGCATGGATCTTCGGAATCTCCCCATCTGTCGAAGGTCCTTCTTGTGAGTTTAGATGGTGGGAAGTCTTTTCCTGTTCACCTTGTTGTACTATACTTTATTTTGTCTTGGCTACGATGGGGGATTCCAGCTGTCTATACTCCAGCTCCTTTGCTTTCTATCCGGATCTCCTTCATGTGTTGTTTATGCTCCGGCGTTTCTCTTGTATACTACATGGGTTAGAGTACAATCAATCCTATTACACAGTGCACATATAGTTTTTGATCAGCTCCTTTACTTATGAGAGTATTGTATCTGGTGGAGTAGACAGCGACCAGTCCTGGCATGGGATAGGGCGGCATCGGGGCGAACGAGCCGCGGGTCTAGAACTGGCTGAGACCGAGAGAATCGAGCCGAAGTCAGTGGAGTAAGATCATCGCATCGCGCTTAAGTAACTCACTACGTTCAACATCGCTTTTGCGTCCGCGGGAAGACCGCTGTAAGCTTTACTCTTTAATGGTCGCGAATTACGCTTTGTTAGCATGATGCCTGACTAACAAATTAGGATCCTTGGTTCCGTTACGAGTCCTGTAACGTCCTCGGCCTGACTGACCTAAGCTCGACCGTGCACCTAACATCTTTCCCTATAGCCTAACGACTTTTTTGTTTTTTGGCCTTCTCTTTATGTATACCGGTCTTTTTCGCCCGTTCGATGCCTCCAAGTATCCATGATCGAGGCACAGCACCTCTAGCTCGGAAAAGCTGTGCCCACATTGCAGGCTATTCTCGACACACATCAGCTCCCCACCCGCATCGCGCGCCCGGCCATGGCTGATAATGCCAATCGTCCACCAGGGCAGACTCAAGCTTCTCCATCCCAGCCACAGCTGAGTGCAGCGCATGAAGAGGCAGCGTCGATTGCCGCAGAGAATCACAATCCGAACAGCCATTATATTCCCCGCCCTAAGCGTATCGCATGCGTTCTTTGCCGAAGGAGGAAATTAAGATGCGATGGAAAGAGACCCAGTTGCGGGACATGCTCTCGGTTAGGTCATGAATGCATATTCGATGAAGTGCGCAAGAAAAGCGGTCCAAAGCGGGGTTACGTGAAGCAGCTAGAAGCACGTCTGGGTATGTTCATTGTCTGTCATTATTTGACGCTCGATTTCTGATCGGAGGCATGTGAGCGCCGATCTCACCGTCTGCTCCGCTAACACCACGCTTATTATGCAGCCCAGGTCGAAACTCTACTTAGAAAACAAGGAGCACAAGTACAGCAAAGCCAGGGCAATAGCCCTATTGCTTCAGTGACAACCCATTCGGCTGGCGCGCCCGGCATCTCTCCCCAGGATGATGTTCATATGCAGTCTCCGGAGGGAGAGGCCGATCCTATCTCTTCGACTCCCACATCGTATCATGCAGGAGCAGCAAGCAGCGATAATCCCCAAGGTAGCTTGATAAGCCTGGGGCTGGAAGAACCCCTTCCCACGCAGGAGGTTATTGATGAGCTGCAAGTTTTCCCCATACAATCGAGATCTGTATCCGCCTTCTAATGCTATACAGGACTGCGATATATTTCAAGAAGATACATCCCCGACTTCCCATGATTCACCGCCCAAGGTATTTGGCAGCTGCAAGCCTTGCTCCTGCTTCACGGCCTCCTATATGCTTACAGTACATGATTTGGTGCCATGCGGCGTCTGTCACGGACAAGTATTCCAGTCTTCACAGTATTTTCTACGAGCGGGCTCGCAAGTACGCCGAATTGGACGAGTTAGAAGGTCTTGGTGAGCGTGTGGTGTCTATCGCACATTGTCAGACCTGGGTACTCATCGGCACATATGAGTTCAAAATGATGTTTCTTCCTCGAGCGTGGCTGAGTGTTGGAAAAGCTGCCAGACTGGCGACGATGCTAGGTCTATGTGGTATAGATGAAGATGGTCTGAACGTCAAACAGACCTTGCCACCTTCCAAGGACTGGTCTGAAAAAGAAGAGCGAAGGAGAGTATTTTGGATGGCTTTCTGTCTCGATAGATACGCAAGTGTCGGTACTGGATGGCCTGTCTCGTTTGATGAAAGAGATGTCAGTTGCTCCAGCGTATGCTTCAATGTCCGGGAACAGTCTTATCTGACTGAGCTCGATAGATCTTCACGAATCTTCCAGCGTCTGAGGAATCATTCATGGATAACAACCCGCAACAAACTGGTCGTCTCGCAGACATACTGATAACCGGGAATATTTCCACAATGTCAACTTTTGCAGGAGTCGTGATACTAGCTTGCATGTTCGGGAAGAATGTCGCACATCTGCATCGACCTGATCCCCAAGATAATGAACATGATCTCACTGGACTGTACTGGCAGCGGCATCGTGCATTTGATAATCTCCTACTCCACTTTGCGCTCTCCATGCCAAGTCATCTGCGGCTGACAGTCTTGACGACCGATCCGAACATTATATTCTGCAACATGGCTATCCACACAGCAACGATCTGTCTGCATCAAGGGGCAATATTCGTAGCGGAAAAGAATAAAATGCCAGAGCAGATCGCCACCGAGAGTAAGCGACGGTGTATACTAGCTGCCGATCAAATCTCCAACATAATGAAGATGATCATTCATCTAGATCTGAGTGTTGTCAGTTATATCATGACTTCTAGCTCTCTGGACATGCTAACAGGAAGCAGATGGACCCATTCATGGCGTTTTGTATCTACGTGGCCGCGCGGGTCTTCATCCAATACCTGAAATTTCGCCCCAGTGACTCCGCTGCACGTTCATCTCTACAATTTGCCTTTTCTGCCCTCGATGCCTTCAAAGAAAAGAATCCGCTAGCAGAACCATTCGTCATGCAACTTGAACTTGATATTGGTGGAACTGCTTTTGGAGATGTTCGCGCTTCGAAAAGGATGTGTATCGCGTCCCATATACCGCAGAATATGGTAAGCATGCTTGCTATAGCCGTGAAGACGATCTGCTGATCAGCGACCACCCTAGACTTGCGCGAACAATACACAAACTGCAAACCAATCAAGAGGCCAGGATGACAATACAACCCCAGATCACCCTCAAAGGACTTCTGGATCCACGCCCACTGAATATGCAATTCAACAAACTTCCACTGAAACGCCACCAGGCCGACCAAGCACAACGATTCACAGCGGCTCCAAAACATCCACTCATGCAGCACCGACCAGAAATGGCAATAATATTCCAAACTTGGATACGAACATGTCTTCTACATCCAACGGCAACACCAACACCCAGCAGTCAACCAACTCCATACCCTCACAGCTAGCTTCCACTCTGAACAACCCCGCCTACTTGGGACCAGCGACATACCCCTCATCCACACAAGTCCCTATACAGCCAGAACTATTCTCCCCCAGTGTCTTCGCTCCGTTCCAATACGAAACCAACACTGCCTTTCCTAGCCAGTCAACTCAGCTCGATCCCACGAGATCCGAAAACCCCCTCACTACCGACCCTACATGGAATACCTCAGAAAATCCTATACCTGATCTCAGCGACGGAAGCCTAGTCAATAACCCGCCTAACGGCCCCGAAGCTCTCAGCGACGCTCAATGGGCATTATTCGCCTCAGGAGGTTGGGAGTCGTGGCAGGGGTTGAACTTCATGCCTTGAACTTTAGCTTGAGCACAGCAGAGTGTCTGATGATGTGATCTACGATATATAGACGACTAACGATTGGTGTTGAGTATACTCTGAGTGTTTACCTCTTCGACAAACTTGTCGAGTGTAGCACGTTTACATCTCCTGGACAGGATTCGCAATGAACCGATCCAATATATCAAAACAAGCACACGAATGACCTCTATACAAGACATGCAATGCCATGCTTAATATCTACCGTAAACATCATAAACTCAAATAAAACATCCGACGCACCAAACGCCACAACACACACATACACAAAGATGCGAAAATAGATATCAACTCATCAAATCAAAATACTAACCATCTCTACAAATTCCCACCCGCAGCCCCTACAATCCTCAATCCGCCCGGCCCCGACCCATCCGCAGTAGTAGAATACGCAAGCCAATACCTCGAAGGATGCCACGCGACAGCCGGAATCCCCGAATTGGCATTGCCTCCCGTAGGAACGGTATGAACACTCTCGCCCGTTTCCGCATGGAAGATCTCCAAACCATTACCGCCACAGCCTACTTCGTCACAAGCACCGCAGATGAATCTACCGTCGAAGCTCCAGCTCACGCCGCGCACGGCTCCACCGTTGTTGCTCGAAACAGTGCGCTTGCAGATCCAGTCTGTTGTATCCCATAGCGAGATGAGGGCGTCGCTGCCCCCGACGGCGAGGTAGCGACCTGTGGGTGCTAGGGAGATGGAAAGGCAGGCGGATGTATGGGCGTGGAGGGTGTGAAGGACGTCAAAGGACGGGTAAGAGATGATTTTGACGGTGCCTTCGCCGGTTGTGGCGAAGAGGTGGAGGTCGGGGGAGGAAGGGGTGGAGATGTGGTGTGAGAAGGTTGTTGCGTTTGTTTGAATGGGTTGGGGATGTGGTTCTAGGGCTGTGTAGATTGATGGTATGAAGGTGGGCTTTTGTTGCTGTTGGGTTGCTGCGGCGTTGGGTGGTCCGTCTGGGTGGATGGTTGGGGTGGATGGGGATTCGACGGAGATGGGTATGAGGGTGTCGTCCTACAGATGGTGGGCATTTGGTCAGTTGTTAAGTCTCTGGTGCTGAGCGCATCTGCTTTGTGCTCGTGGGTGTTCGCTCACCTTCCTACCAACAATCATTACCCTTCCATCAGCAGACCAGGACAGGGTGAATGCCTCGCCTCCAACGTCTAGACGACTGACGCAGGTCTTTGACCGGACATCCCAAACGCGAACGGTTCCATCCGTAGAGCAGCTAGCCAGCTCGGAGTCTCGAACAGGGTTGAACACGACTTTCTCAATTCCAGCAGTATGGCCGCGCAGTTCGGTGGAGTATTTCACTTGCGAGCGCTCAGGGTTCCAGATTCGAAGGGTACGGTCTGCGGATCCGGTGGCAATAAGCTGACCGGTAGGGTTCCATGCTATTGTGCGAATTCTAGATTGCTCAGCGCCCTCCATCAGTATGCGTTCTCTTTCATGAGAGTAATTTGTCGGATGGGCATTTACGTATGAGAACCAGGACCACGAGCAGCAGGATCATGGTAGTTTTGTGTTTTTAGGCCACCAAACGCAAGACCAAATCGGTCTTTTGGGAGCAGGTTCCGTCGAGGAGGCGCCATTGTCAAGGTAGTACTTGTGTAATTGTTGCTGCTGCTGGCGGGTTCGCGATTGCGGCAGCAGCAGCGTGGACTGATGCCCCGCGGGGCTGTGAATGGCGGAGTGGAGAGAGATTCCTTGCCAATAAAATGGCAAACTGGTCTTCAGTAACGAAAGTATTTTCTTAGAGCAATTGGAAAATGACGCTGTCGAATTGCGGGGAGATTTGGAAGTGCTCCTGCGCGCGATGTTCGATCGATGCCCGCAGAGACCGGGAGGCGCGTTCGTTGATTGGCTGGAGCTCGGCGATAGAAGATCAGAATTGAGATGACATAATGCTGGCACTCGCCAGTTGGCTAGGCTCCTGATCAGGAATACAGTTTTAGTCGTTGAGAATCATGAGTCCTTATGAAGTTCAGGAAAAGCCTTGTTTTTGATTTATAGTTCGGCAAATTGCCCGATTCATGCAATAACACAATCTCTTGGTAGGATTGCCCCGAACGTGCAATCAGTATATGGTCAGGTGACCTAGCGGAACATTCCAAGCAGCAATTATCTTGCATATCAACCAGTAGTATACGACGGAACTATACAGGAACTTTTTGCATCTGCGTGCTTGACTCCATCAGATATTCCTGGTTGATGCATCCCGCCTTCTATTAGCCCTCTAGTGCGAATCGAGCAGATCTTGTATAGGGCCGAAAATTCTCTCCGGGCTCAACCACAGATTTCGTCTACCGGTATCTGAGACTTGAGCTTGACAGCCGACGGCCTGATCGACGAATAGTCAGGCTTTGTTATATTCTTCTAAGGACTATGCTCGACTTTGAGGATGACGCGTCTAAGCGCGAAAAATGCTACACCACCATAGGCCAACTGCCTGCTTTTATCGATCCTAAGCAGCCACCCACGAAACGGTCCCCATTCTCAGCCATCCTTGGCCATCCATATGTCCACAGAGTAAGACACCCTGTGTTCTAGATATGATCCCTAGACTTTTATGTTGTCTGTTTGTGCTGTGACAGTTCATCATATGCACGCTGGCACAATATCAGAGAAATGCTAACTAGTCGCTGTGCAGGTTGAAGTCATTCTGCCCAAGGACATCTTGTCATATGTGCAACCCCAGCTGCAAAACTTGCGATATGCGAGAGTGTTCATGTCGCTATCTTCTTTGCTAGAGGGTGACTTTTTCAATACTTATATCAAGACCGGTAATTATTGCTTTTTTTTCGCCTCTCGTTGCCTCGCTGGTGCACTAAGACCGAATTAGTAGCTAACATACATGGTACAGGGAATATCCTCATGATATCAGAGGGACGCTCAGGCTCAGACAGTGTCTTCACACTCAAAGATGGTCTATAGTCCCCGGCTATGTTTTCCTAGCCTACTCAGCTAACAGCCCCCCTAGGCATCTTGAAATTGGAGTTGAGCAAAGAAATCTTCGAAAGAACAGGGCTTACAGGGAAGCCTGTTCGCAGCGGAGGAAGAAAGCATGCAAAAGAGAGGTTCAGTACGTGCTCTCCATACCATGTCCCCCAGAGAAGACATGCTGACAACAAGCCCTGACAAACAGTCGTGGAAATCAACCTTCGGCTTCCGTCCATGCTTCACGGCAAGAAGGGCTTCGAGAGAATCGTATGGGCTTTCAAGAACGTCTTGAACCAATCAGTAGCCTGGCTATTCTTCGATCTCACAACTAGCTCGGGTGGCGTTTCCGAAGGTACTATACGTCATTAAGCACCCCTCTGCGAATTATCTTTCAGAGCTATACACTAAAACACAAGCAGACGACCCCTCCCTAAAGGGAAACCAGCCCCAAATCATCAATTGCCAGCCTATTATCACCGAGCACTCCAGTATCCTTGTTCCCCCTCTCCCTGGACCAGAAATCACAGACGAGTCCCGCGAAGCAGCAGAACTAGAAGACCACTGCAACGAGCTCTCCGAGTGGCTTGCAATGGTATCCCTCGAATCGCCTCGCGTATCCGTCTATGACGATGTGGATCCCTATCTATGTCGTTACAGTGTACCCGATTTGGATAATGCAAAGTCCACCAATCTTGTCAGCCTGAAGTGGCATGGACTTGTCCCGTCTCGTTGGATCATCGAACTATTGGTCGCGATATTGTATGTTCCACATACCTTGCTATGGAATTTATCTGATATTGGATGACCTGCTAACTTGCCTTTTCTGTGCGTTTTTAGGAAGGAAACTGCTCCCAAGTCTATCGCCCCGTACGCTTGGTTCGCGCTTTCTGCGAGTGCGCTGGGAAGAGAAGCCGTGGAGGCACGCGATGGGTACACGGTTATGGTGCTTCCGACACATGTGCCAAAGCAAGATGTTTTTGGAGTGCAGACAGATGGTTCGTCTAAGGGTGGTGGTCGGCACTTTATATGTTGGGAGTACGTCGGTGCTTCGATTCTATGAACTGTCTTATGCTAGTATACATACCGTTGTCGAGTGGGCTCAGGAGTTACTATTCTTCGATACTATACCCCAAATCTAAAAAGCACTTACTACATTCTTGGCACCAAGCACGTACTCAGGCTTATATAGTCCAAATTATAATATTCTTCTGTCCTATTGAAGTTGTCCTGCATGTCCGTTGGTATCCAATATCATATTCCCTTGGGGCTTCCATTTAACCATCCATCCCAAAGCCCATACCCAATACACGCCAAACGATATTACACATCTATCCAAACAGAAAAGAAGTATTGACCATGACATAGGTCACAGTTATCCGATAAGATCATTGACCATGTCCTGCAGAACAGGTCGATTGCCAAGTACTCTACCACCGCTCATCAACTTAGCGCCCCTTTTAGCAGGTTTCTTCAAGCCAGTCGGCGATAGTCGAGACTGCACAGGACCAGAAGGACTGCGAGTCGTCTTCCTGGCCGACACGGGGCTCTTGCTCTTCTTTGGACTAGGTGTAGATTTGTCCGGACAGGATTGCGATAGAACCATTTCGGATTCGAAAATATGATCCGTCATGGCATCTCTAGGCAAGTCATAAATCCATCCTCGCTCTTGGACTAATTTCACGTATTTTCCTAGGAGCTCGTTTCCATCGCGTAGAGTACTCTTACTTCCGACAACGAGAAGCTTGGTCCGTGCTCTGGTGAATGCGACATTGACGCGTCTCCAGTCACGGAGAAGGTCACCAACGTTCTTGTCAGCGTTGCTCCGCACGCAACTAAGGATGATAACCTCTTTGTCTCGGCCCTGGAACTTGTCTGCTGTGTGCATCTCAAGATCCGGTAGGTAACGGCTGAGGTTCTGTTTTAAGAGCGAGAGTTGGCTTCGGTAGAGCGCTATGACACCTATGCTGCGTGCCGGAATGCCGCTGGAAATGAATGCTTCAACGAGTCGGCTGCAAATGGTTGCTTCAGTAGGGTTCACAATCCGTGAACCGTTTGCTACATCCAATGCAGGTATGGAAAGCGTATCCGTGTTAACAAGTCGAGTTTTGGCAGACGGTTCGACCAGATCTTTGAGCCAGCAACGACCCTGGCTTGTACCCAAGCAAACCTGTCGCTGACTATGAGGTTGGGGGAAGGTGCTGGGATGATGTTGCTTGAGACCGCCAATATTGGGGATATTGAGCGAACGCACTGCAACATCTGCAGTCCCACATTTGAGACGACCAGAATAGATGAGAGTATTAGATAGAAGCATAATGTCCTCACACATTCGATACTGGTGTTCCAGATTGACAACAGATTCGGGGTGTGAGTCAGACAGCAATTTGAAAAGACTGACATCCAAGCCACCTTCTTGGGCCTCCTTGTTCTGCACCAGCGGAGGCAGTTGATAGTGGTCACCAACAAGGATAAATGTCCTAGCCATTCGAATAGGCCCTAGACATACGGGAAGCGTGATTTGGGAAGCCTCATCAACAATACAATAGTCGAACATGCGTTGGGAAAAGATACCATGGCTGACCCCGAGGCAGGTAGTCGCCACCACTTGCGAATCTTCATAGGAGGCTTTCAGCTCTTCCATTGTGGTTTTAGGCACCGCTGCCAAGTCTGCAAACTGCTGAACATCAGGATGTACTTTTGCAGGAGCCCCAATTCGCAAGATACGGAAGTTGTCATCCTTGATTTTCAGTAGGATGTTATCAACCGCTGTGTGGGTGTATGAAGTCAACAGGACGCTCTTTCCCTGTGCCACCAAGGCACGAATGATATGAGCAATGGTGGTGGTCTTGCCAGTACCAGGCATTCCAAGGACCAAGGCATAATCTTCAGCCCTCATGACCTTGTCAATGGCTTGTCTCTGATCGACATTCAAGGCTGCCTTGTCGAATTCAGACAAGGTATATGCAGATGCCGTGGTCTTGAAAGCGGGTGCCTCCCGTTGAACAATCAGCCGCCTCAGTTGTCTAGCCTGAAATAGATCCCGTTCCATCATGGAAACCAGGTTCGTTCGGACAATTGCCATGCCGTTGCTGAATTCGTCCTTGTCTAAACGGTAGACCGGCTCTTCGTCCGACTCAGCCGGTGACGGGGAGGCACCGTCCTCGAGTATCTCCATTATACCCCTGAATGACTGGTTACGCTCCGCATCAAATCCTCTAGCTCTCGTTCTGGCGTTATGTAGCCGCCTGTCTACCGCGACGGTGATGTGTCTTCGGCTGACTTGCACAACGTATCCGTTTGCAAGAGCAAAGTGGCCCTTCTCATCAGAAACCACGATAGGTTCTCCAAGTGTGAGTTGGGATTCGGTAAACGAAAATGATGAATGTGGTTGCTTTTTGACGAAGGTATAGCGATAGCGGTTGATCTTGGGCCCATCTTTATCCTCGTAGGAGGAACTAGGGTCGATGACGACATTGCCAAAGCATCGGCCCAGAGCCTCGCGCTCGCTACTAAGCATGGTCCAAAGCTCGCGTTTGAATCGGATCATGTTCTTTTCCTCCTTGGTCAACAAATCATCCCATTTACGAAAGAAGTCGCGATCATCAGAAGTCAGGTGGTCCATAGCGTTGACAAAGTCATCCCCAAGACCGCTAGTTTCACCGTCACCATCATCTGCAAGCTTATGGTAGATAAAACAAGGTGTCTTTGAGTAGCACTTGTTGCAAAATGAGGACCTTTTGGCCATCGGTGGCAGGTGCGTTCTCTGGCGCATATATCCGACTATGCGATTCCGCTGCTGGATCATCTGTAGGAGCTCATGCCGGATACCACGAATGCGGAATATTTTCGTTGTTTCGAGGTAATATAACAATCCAAACGTACACTCCACATCTACAGGAACGCATCAGTTTCTATCATTAAGGGAACTGAACACCGGTGGGGTTTTCTTACCGTAGCGATCAGAAAGCAGCAAAGTATACAGGGCTGTCTGTGCCCTGTGGGCCTGATTTGTATCCCTATTGCCTGTCTTGAGCTCAAGTGGTATGATCAGGTTTTTATCGCTTTCGCCGTCATGACAAGCGACTTGCACAGTGGCATCAACGTTTCCTTTGAGTCCGTACATTGGAGACCAAATATGCTCCTCGACTTCAAGAAGCTTATTGATACTTAAACTCATCTTGGAGCTGCCACGATCCTCAACCAATGATTCTGCCTTTAATTCAGTTAGCACCACTACCACGAAATGAGGCCGGGTCACGTACACTTGGCTTTACCCTGAGGAACCGCTCTGCCCAGGCTTGCACACCCGGTATTCGACTCATGATATATTCAACAGCCTCCGGAATAGTCATGCGGATCAAGTATAGATCCTCAATGCGCTTGACAGTAACGCCTTCAATCAGAGTCCTTAGCGAGTTCGTATCCCATTTGTTGAGCTTGATTGCTTCTTGAAACACCTCATGAAAAATGTTCCCAAAGACTTGCGCTTTTCCTAGATCGGACGTGTATTTGATACGATCCTGCAAGACGGCGCGGCGCTGGCAACTAATTGAGTCTGCTACGACAGTTGCAGAGACCAGGTGGTCCGGATGGAGTATAACCATGTTCCTAGAATCATCCACGATGCAATGTCCTGTGGCATCGAAATCTCCGATTAAGTGAATGTATGACTCCTTGACGCATGGGCACTCGCACCAGGACTCTCGAAGGATGACGACTTTCTTTTCCTTCGTCCTCTCATCTTGTACAGAAAGCACCTTTTTCTTGCTGTCAGTGGCAATGCAAAGCTGTTATTTTCGATGGTGTCTGACCTGTTCTGGCTGAACGCGCCCTTTGAGGGTTTTATACGCAGACTCGGCAATATCAACAATCAAGTAACGCTTGATGGCTTGTCGGCTTCTAACGTTCTATATATGGGGCTTAGTAAGTATGTAACACATGAACCCACTAAGAATGACAAACATCGTTTGATGCACCTGCTCCTGAATGCACCATGGATCGTTCGATGGCCTCTATATCCAAGCCATCGTCGTCAAATTCATCACCAAAAGATGCATCCTGTTCTCCTTTCTTCTGAATGGACGCTTCGGACATCGCGCTAGGATAATACCCAGATTTTGCTCCGGGAATTGGTTGTCTAGAAGCTGCTGACCCCGTAGAAACAGGCTTTGCCATATCCGTGCTCTGCGACTTCTCGCATTGAGCGAGAAGATCCTCCATACCGTCCGATAGACCATCAAAATCATCGTCAAATTCATCAGCATCAAGGGTATCAACATCATTAGTCGGTTTATCCACATTAGTTTTCATAGTCACTGCATCAGTCTCTCTCCATTCCTTAGTTGAGGCGCAGGCCTCTGTCGAAGCCTCATTTTTCGCAAGTCCATCACTCAGAGCTTTGTCTTTAAGGTGAGAGGAACCGGCATCCACAAATGGATCCATTGAGGCTTCGGCGAGATCGAAGAAGTCCTGGTCAAATTCATCGTCCCCGTAATCCGATGAGGACTCTTCCAACGGTTTCCTGTCTTCAGGGGCAGCATGAATGATTCTGGGCTCTTGCACTTGGCTGGTTTTCTTCGAGGCTTGAGCTTGGCTCTTTCTATCCTCTGTCGGGGATTTTGACCTACTACGCCGGCCTTGGTTGCGTGCTGGTATAGGAGACGAGTCAGTTGTGTCCGGTAGCGGCACGGGTGCCTTTTTCAACGTCTTCTCGATTTCCTCCACGAGAGAACTGATCTTGGGGCCTTGATAGTTTCCCGAGTTGACAACATTGCTCCTTGTCCTTGAGAATATGCTTCGTCCCGTACCAAAGTTTTCCTTGTCGATCCTTCTTCGCTTGGCTTTTGAACTGGGCCATTCTGCCATACAGCTGTTTGATCGTCTGAGACCTGAAGAGTCTCGGCTGGTGCGCACTGACGCTGGCGTTTGCGGGGAAGAAGAGAGGAGATTTGTGAAGCGCGGTCGAAGTATCTCACCATTGCCGTTGGCAAGGGTCTTGCTCACATAGCTGTTCCACAGGTCGGCGGCGAGGTCATGCTGCGGAGTCTTCTGGAGTGTCTGAGAATTCTGCAAGTCAAGAGATCCTTTACGCCTGCTCTTCGAAGTCCCTGCCAGGGGAGAGCTAGTCGGGGATGAGCTGTGGCGGCGCTTTTTACCATGTGCAGGCGTCTGGGACATTCTATCAGGATTTGAGCTTGCGGGCACATGCTGCCAAACAACGTAATCTTCTGGGGTAAATTCCGGCATAGGAGCATAGATGAAAGCATCCTCTGCATTGTTGATAAGGTCCGCTAGAGGGATCCTATTTCCTGGAGTGTGAGGGCATTCTCTCGGTGCCTTTGGTTCTGCTACCTCCGCCGTTTGATTTTGATTATTCTCATTCGATTTCCCGGGTTCCATCACTCCATTCAACCAAGACGTCTGGTTCTCCTTGTTCGCATGGCCAGGTGCTAAGCTAGTCTTCTGAGGAGGCTTGTCAGGAGTTGGTCCATTTTGTTTATTGTACCGAAAAGCATTCAATTTCGACCGTGATTGCGAAGATACTTTGTACGAGCCGTTGCCTGTGTTCATCGTGTTTATAGTTGGCGTTCTTCGGGAGCTGGGGGGCAATGGGGCATCTCGAGAAGAAAGGCCTAGGCGGTTAGCAAGAGTATATCAAGTGGATCCTCAATCATTCGAATGATCCCGCGAACAATAGGTAGTTACCTTTATTTTATCGACTGACATCAGAGTTCCATGCCAGGCGAGTCATAAGTGACAGGTTCAAGACAGAGTGCTAATGCAGATCAGAGTTGGTTCGATGCACGCAATAGTAGCAATGCCGATGCGCGATATGCGATAAGCCAATCTAATTGGTCTCGAACGCGTCGCGCGTCGAGTGCTCCTGCCTCAGGCATACACTTATTAATGCCTGTGACATCAGGCCGAAAGGCGGCAGGGAAATTTGCCTGTTCGGGCCTAGCGGCAGAATCCCAGCAGTCATCGGCCTTTTGCGGCTTCTGAACATCAACCGCTTGACCGTCACATCACCCCTCCACCTGCCGCTCCTGCCGCTCCAACGAAAGCAGTGATATTTGAAATCACTCAATTGGGTCGACTATTGTCGTCGCTGGTCGAACGGATTCCTAATTTCGGCATACCAATCCAGCGGTCGTTGCCTCGCCATACCCGACAGGGATCCTCACCCGCCACCGCCTGTCCCTTATCATCCACGTTGAAAACTAGGGGTTTTTGATTTACAACAGACCCTCCGCACATTCACAATGTCCGCTCGTCCGTTGTCGCATTGCCTCCGCGCTCGCTGTGTCCCCCGCCGGGCCCAGAACATCCAGGGCTTCTCGACCCGCAGCAACCTCCGCGGTGACCACTATGACCCTCCTACCGGCTACCTGTTTGGCCTCAAGCCCGGCCAGAAGTATGTGAAGGAGGGCTGGGAGAACATGTGGTACTATGGATTCATCGGCAGTCTTCTCGTTGCCGGTGTCGCATACGTCTTCAAGCCAGACACTTCGTATGTTCAATCCCTCTCCCTCGTGTGACAGTTGAAGTGGATTGTCTAAAGCTCTTTCTGCGCGTCACGACAATGCCTTTCACTGTATCAGCAGAGTCGAGGATTAGATGCTGACATGACCACAGGATACAAACATGGGCTTTGGAAGAGGCTCGCCGGCGGCTGGAGGCCGAAGGCATTCTGGAGGACCCTGACAAGGTCCAGCGCAAGTAAGGTGCTTTGGTCCGGAAATATCTTGTACTTTGTACATAGAGCGGTCGGGCGTGGAAAACAATCTTCGTTCGAGTGGTGTCAATAGGCACATTACGTCCGACCCTAGACAGGGCTTTTCTATTTCATTTCACTGTTCGCCTCCAATTTCCTGCGTGTATCTGTCATTCTATATCCTGAATCTTTTCGTTGACATGCTTGCAATGTTTCAAAAACGGGAGAAATAGATGTCTGTACCTTATACATGGGTTGTATGATGTGTATCTCGGTTTTCGGCTACGTTCACACTGGATAGCAACCTATCAATTGGTGTTATACAACAAGGAAACGGTAATGATAGTATGTATGGTGTAATAGTTACAGATATCGTATGTACTGAGTCAAATGCCATGATCATCTATACTTCTGGGTATATATCCGTCCTTCTGAGTAGCGGCATCTCTCTCCTGACTTTAGCAAGGAGATCTAGATCAATGTCCGCAACCGCGATCTGCGGCTCCTGGTATTCATCGTCAAGCTTAGCAACAACTTCGCCCCATGGGTTGATGATCATGGAATGTCCGTAGCTTCTCCTCTTTTCATTGTGAGGCCCAGCCTGAGCTGCGGCAATCACATAGGACTGTGTTTCTATAGCTCTGGCGCGTAAAAGGGTCTCCCAATGCGCTGTCCCGGTAGGAACCGTGAAAGCTGATGGGTATGTGATAATTTGGGCGTTCTGTCTTTTGAGAGCCAGACTAATCTCAGGAAAGCGCAGCTGTGTAAGGTTAAACGTGAGCAAGACGCCTTGCGATAGAAGTTGGCTGCTTCCGGCTTACATCAAAACAAATAGACAAGCCTACTCGCCCAACGGGCGTCTCGAAAGGCGGTAGTATCTCCATCCCCTTCTCAACGCTCCTTCATTTGACATTAGCCAAGTTCGATCAAACTGCATCCACTTAGTAAAACTCACGCGCTTTCCTTCAATACTGGTCCACCCTTGATGTCCACATCGAATAGGTGGACCTTCTGGTAGCGTTGTGTGATGTCGCCCTTTTCATTGATCCAAACGAGGGTGTTCTTAATCCTACCATTCGACGCCGGTTCGTGTATCCCTACATTGATGTGCAGATTGGCCAATTGTGCCTCTTTTTGGAGACCCAGTACAAACTCGCTGTCTTGTACAGAGCGTGCCAGTGAGATAGTCTCTGCGGGCGATGATGCGATATAGTCCGCAGCCTCGGGAAGAAACAATGCCTGGTAATTTGTTAAATCGATGCTAATACTGATCATAATCAAGCCTGAAACGACCTGTGGGCGAACAAATACTATAGGAACTTACCTTAGCTCCAGCTGCGGCTGCCTTGCGTACCAGCGTCTTGCATTGCGTCAAGTTGGCCGCTAGACTTCCAGTCGAACATAGTTGCCCCACGGCCTGTGATGAGGGAAATATATCATATCAGTGAGAACTCCGCAAACACAATGAAAAGCCATCTAGTGAGGCATTAAGCGCTTACTGCGAGAACCATATTTATAAAGTAATAGCCGCTTGGATTCTGTAAATTAAGAGTAGAAAGTCTACGGAGGACCCAGAGGTTGATGGCGGAACATAGCAAGCTTATCAAGAGAGAGCCCATGGCGATGCCCGTCGGCACTCGGCAGACTTTCCCGATCCGGACCAACATCTGGATCCCGCTTCAGCAAGCGGATCCAGATCTGAGCAAACGTCACGGAGTGCATCAACGGCCTGAAAAAAAGATTTGGGTCGCAGAATACAACGACCTGCCAGGAGCGTGGTCACTATACAGTCAATATGAAAAGTTTACGGCGTGACTTCTCGTCGAATCCGCAGGCAGCAAATGTCACCAGCAAAGTCTTCGTGAGATCCACGAAAAGCGGAAAAGTTCAAAAGATCGTTCGCGAACTTTACCTCAGACAAGACATTCCTTGCTCGTCAAAGCTTTGCTCGACATGTGCCTCTACTGCGCCAGCGGATGCTAATGGAAATAGTGAGACAAGCAGATTGAACTTTTGCTTAATTTGATGGCTAATGCGACACAGTCACGCCTTTCGTGCTCTCGGAGCAGCCCGCGGGCACCAGCGCTTTCCCCCGCGGCCACTACCTTGTCCCCGATACGAATGCCTTGCTGAATGGCATGGATCTTTTCGAACATACCGGAGCTTTCTACGATGTTATTATCCTTCAAACCGTCCTCGAAGAACTGAAGAACCAGTCCCTACCCCTCTACAACCGCCTGCTCTCGTTGATCAAGACCGACGAAAAGCGGTTCTACCTCTTCTTCAACGAGTTCCGACTGGAGACCCACGTCCGCAGAGGGCCCGATGAGTCGATAAATGACAGAAATGACCGAGCTGTGCGAACAGTGGCCAAGTGGTATGCGGAACATCTCAAGGCCACGGTGAAGAAGGGGAAGAAGAACGACATCCCGGCTATCGTTGTCATCACGGACGACAAGGAAAACTTGCGCAAAGCAAAGGAGGAAGATGTTACCGCATTGTCACTGTCAGACTATGTGTCTGGCCTGGAGGACTCGGATAGGCTACTTGATATGATCAACGAGTCTCGTGAGGCAAGGGAAGCGAAGGGCGCACGCGGCGAACTTTTCTATCCCGAATACTACTCAATGTCTAAGCTCATGACAGGCATTAGAGCTGGAACTTTGCACCAGGGAGTCTTCAATGTTTCGCCTTACAACTATCTGGAGGGCTCTGTCAATGTTCCGGCGTTCGACAAGCCTTTGCTCATTTTGGGTCGTGATAACAGTAACAGAGCCATCTCTGGGGATGTTGTTGTTATTGAAGTACTTCCCAAGGACCAATGGAAGTCGCCATCTACCAAGATCGTCGATGAAGAGGCGGTCACAAAGAACGACAACCCTGATACCGATGATACCGAGGCAGTGGTGTCGGAGAGGGAACGGAAGGCCTTGCAAGAAGAGGTCAGGAAAGCTCATGGGAAAAGCTCGGAGGGAAAGCCGCAACCGACAGCCAAGGTGGTTGGAGTCATGAAACGCAACTGGCGTCAATATGTCGGACATGTCGATGCCGGTTCGGCAGGTGCTCAGGCTAGCAGCGGTCGCCGTCAGCAGACCGTCTTCGTCCTTCCTATGGACAAGCGTGTACCAAAGATCCGAGTCCGTACTAGACAAGCTGGTGATCTTATGGGTCAACGTATTCTTGTCACCATCGACGCCTGGGATCGCGATTCCCGATACCCCACCGGCCATTTCATTCGCTCACTAGGAGAACTGGAGACTAAGGGTGCGGAGACAGAGGCTCTGCTCCTTGAGTATGACGTTCAGTACAAGCCATTCCCGAAGGCTGTTCTCGACTGTCTTCCCGCCGAGGGTCATGACTGGAGGGTACCGGCTAGCAAGGATAATATTGGCTGGAAGGGACGGAGGGATCTGAGAGATCTCCTCATCTGCAGTATCGACCCCCCAGGCTGTCAAGATATTGATGACGCGCTTCATGCACGGCCATTACCGAACGGCAACTTTGAAGTCGGTGTCCACATTGCAGATGTCTCTCACTTCGTCAAGCCGAACAATGCAATGGACCTGGAGGCCAGTCTCCGTGGAACAACAGTCTACCTAGTCGACAAGCGTATCGATATGCTGCCCCATCTTCTCGGTACAGACCTTTGTTCCCTCAAGCCCTACGTCGAGCGGTACGCTTTCTCCGTCTTGTGGGAGATGACGCCCAACGCAGAAGTGGTATCTGCAGACTTCACCAAATCGGTCATTCGCTCTCGTGAAGCCTTCAGTTACGAGAAGGCCCAGAAGCGCATTGATGATCCTACGCAGAAAGACGAACTTACCGAAAGCATGCGCACTCTGCTCCGCTTCTCTAAGATTCTCCGACAGAAGCGCATGGACGCGGGTGCACTGAACCTCGCCTCGCCAGAAGTCCGCATCGAAACCGACAACGACGAGGTGGGCGATCCTCTCACGGATGTTAAGACGAAGGCCATGCTCGAGACCAACAGTCTTGTTGAGGAATTCATGCTTCACGCCAACATTACAGTTGCTTCCAAGATCTACAGCACCTTCTCCCAGACCGCCATGCTCCGACGCCACGCCACCCCTCCCCCGCAAAACTTCGAAGAGCTTATCAACCAACTCACCAAGAAGCGCGACATGAGACTGGACGTGTCTAGCTCCCGTGCCCTCGCCGACTCCCTTGACCGTTGTGTTGACGAAAAGAACCCCTTCTTCAACACCCTGGTCCGCATTCTCGCCACTCGTTGCATGACATCCGCAGAGTACTTCTGCGCAGGCGCCCACGCAGAGTCCGAATTCCGTCACTACGGTCTAGCCTCACCCATCTACACACACTTCACCTCCCCCATCAGACGTTACGCAGATCTCTTGGTCCACCGCCAACTCGCGTCAGCAATTGGCTATGAGGGCGAAGATGGCCGCGCCGTCGTAGAGGGAGTGATGACCCGGAACAGACTCGAAGATATCTGCCGGAACATCAACTACCGTCATCGCAATGCCCAGTTCGCCGGCCGTGCCAGTATCGAATACTACGTTGGACAGGCGCTCAAGGCACGCGGAGAGAAGATGGCCGCCGATGGCGTGGACGGAGGCATCGAAGAGGAGGGCTACGTCATGCGTGTCTTCGAGAACGGCGTTGTCGTATTCGTTCCCCGATTCGGTATCGAGGGCGTGGTTCGCTTGGAGGATTTCGTCCTTCCGGATGACGCTGCTCTCCGCACCGTGGACGAGCGACGGGAACTGGTGACGCGCCGACAGAGCGACTTCGACAATGAAGAGTACACTCTTCGCGTTTCCAACAAAGGAAACTCCGAGTCGGGGCCCAGCATGTCTGTGGAACTGTTCCAGAAGGTCAATGTCAACGTCAGCTCCGTGAAGGAAGAAGGTGGTCGCGGCGCAGGAAAGAGGCGGGTTAGAATCCTGATTCTGGGAAGCGATGCCTAGACTGGAGAGAAAAGTTACTAAGATAATGACATGACTACAATCTTTCTGATTTGCAAAATTTACCATGACTAGAAGGTGTCTATCGGTGCTTTATGTAGAATCATTGTATGTATGTATGTATGTATGTATGCCTTTATGTACTTCTATGCTAGTCTAGAATGGTGATCTAGACATCCTATGCTATCTAGTCTAGTCTCTTGTAGCGTCTTCTTCCTTCTCGTCTAGACTGATCATACTCTCCTCAAGGCCACCATCTGACGCAGCAAATGAAACGGCGACCAGAGTTGAGTCTCCTTCATTCCCGATGCGGGTATCCCAGGTGAAGGATCATATTCTTCTCCCTTCTGTGCAGGTTCCTCCTCATCCTTCTTCTCTATACTAGCCGGAACCATAACACCAGGTGCCGCACCCTCCTTCTTTTCAGACCGCACAAGCTCCCCTATCTTCCATCCTCGCACGAGCCACAAACACGCCGCACCACCAATGTACATGAACCCCGTAAAGATCTGCACTCTCAGGTACACCGAGTCCGTAGATCCATTATCCCTCAGCACAAGCGCAATAGCCTCCGACACAGTAGTAGGCGGTACCAAAACCAGCCACGTAATGCTCAACCCACTAGGGAGGTCTCGCAGACCGATAATCTCCGCCAGCACAGGGGTAACGGTCGCCCAGTAGGTTCCTGCAACAGTGCCGACGAGGACAGCGAAAAAGCAGACCACGCCCATACTGCGAGCGAAGATCCAGATTACCAGACAGAACAAACCACAGAGGAATGTTAGGAACGTGGCGATATTAATCCGACCTAGCTTATCACTGAACATGCCCACGATGGGGCGCCCGAGGCCCTGGCCCAGGTTGAGCAGGGCGCTGACGATACTGCCCTGATGGGAGGAGAGACCGACGGAGAGGGCGAAGTTGGCGAGGCTGAAAAGCACGGCGACGTAGCCTAGCATGCTGAAGATGCCCCATCCTAGGAAGAGGAGGAATTCGGGACGCTTGAGTAGGGGTAGGGAGAAGGCGTGGTGACGGCTTCCGATGTCTTTGTTTCGGTCTCTGAGGAGGTTGGCGCATACTAGGTTGACGACGCAGGCGATGATTCCTAGGATTCGGAATGCCCAGCTTAGGCCGAGTCGGGGGATCATGGCGCCTACGGCTAGGGAGTAGATTAGTCCCCCTATGCCGGAGCCGGCTGCATTGATGCCCATTGCTAGACTGCGACGGCGGTGGAACCATTGAGGGGTTATGCCTACGCTTCCGACGAAGAGGAAGCCCATCCCCCAGCCGAAGCAGACGCCTTGGCTAAGGAAGATGTGCCATAGTTCGGTAGCGAAGGATGAGCCGATTAGGGAGAGGGTTTCGAAGAAGACCCCGAGGTTTAAAACTAGGCGGGTGCCGCAGATGTGGATGAGGTGTGTGGCTAGAGGAGCTACTAGGAGAGCACAGGAGATGCTCAAACCGCCGGTGAAGGCGTAGGCCAGGGCAGAACCTTTGGCAAAGACATTGTGCGAGAGGTAGTAGGAGAGAAAGACGCCGTAGCTCTAGATATCGGGACAAATGCGTGTGTGTGTGTTAGTCTCTGTATCGGAGCAAATGATCCAGAATAACCAACGCTGTTGATTCCCCACGTGTGCGCATTGATCCAGAAGACGCAAGCGACACAAACCCAGCCATAGCCACCGTCTGGTACGATGTCTTGTTCATATTTGGTCTCCGCATCTTTGGGAGCCGAATCCTGTTGTTGTTGCTCCTGTACTTGCGACAGGGGATCTAGATTTGGAGTCTCATCGTAATCTCGAGAATGGATGATGTCGATTGGCGTATTATCTGCCATTTCGAGATGAACAAGAATTAAGATAGGTCAGGAGAATATAGCGCGCTGCTCTAGACCACAGCTGTTAACTTCCAGGTACGGCATCGAGGACGCTATCGAACATTCACATGAAGCCTCCAGCAGTAGCCAAGAAAGTCAAGTGGTAGAGCAAAACAGAAGTCGAGCGGGGATAGAGATCGAAGAACCGCATGGCGCCGGTTTTATGGCAAGGGTCCAGGAAAACCGAAGGCCTAAAGTGCCGATGTGTCATAGAGAGCCCGAAAAGAAACAAGATCCTCGGTCATACCAACCAGTTAGTGAGCCCTCGGCCATAAGCGGTTCGGTGATTAGTGCGAGAACTCAGTCTGTGACTGGTTTGTTGATTGGGTTTAAGTCCATCCAGGATTGAGGAAGATAGCGCCCATGGGTCCAGTTAGCGCAACCGTCGTGCCGATTGACCCGTGCGGAGTCTGGGGGAACACGAGGCGGTCCACCCATGATAGTAAACAGTTTTGAGCTGCAGGCTCATATGAAGTGGTTAGATAGATTTGTTGGCGATAGATCAACTGTGTATGTTTGATGCTATGAATTCAGGTATTCCGTATGGGTCCTCCTTGGACATCCATACATGTGCATGCTCCTGCCTTAAGCTAGTAGCTAACGTTGGGGAAGTGCATGATAAGGACTGGCAGTACCCATGTTCTATCCTTGTAGCACTTTGGATTATTACTTATGGCAGAATATTCCGTCTCATGTTATGTTAGCAGCTCCCACCAGCTTCAATTACAGAAGGACACAGCTGCTTACGGTTCCGTCACTTGCGATCACACTAATTGTACGCGCATCATGTCAGTTAGATATATTTGGGCTTGCAGTATTTGTTACTATTCCCAGCAAGCATATTTTGACTGTTCGGGCTGTTGATATGCCCATGCTTTCAGGCACTCTGATTGACCGTCCTCTCATGCTGGAAGGTTGAGAGGCTTTGTTACTTCCGTCGGTAGTGAAGTGAGACGGGCTTGCTAAGGTATTGTTTCTGTGCACCAGAAGGTGTAGCTTTCTCAAGTGTCTGTACTTGATACTAGGGCAGTAGCATCCACAGAAGAAGAGTTGGTCATGTCAAGCCAGGTTACACAGACGCATACTGCGAGGCATAAGTCGATCTGAGGGATTCAACGACGCGAATTGGTCAATGTGTCGTATCCAAATCTGCATAAATGACCCACAATTTTTTTGCATTTCCATTCCCACCCACGCAGGCGGACATTTAACCTGTTCATCTTATAGAGAGCAGATAAGAGGACTGAATGCACCAGTACTAATGCTCTATCAGATCCATCGTGACTACCAAAAGGGGAATAGAATGTGGGATGTGATGAGTCAGCACGGCCCCGCGTTGCCTTGAGAACCGGAACTTGATGTTTGCAGTGTTTGGTTGGGCGCTTTGTTGTCCCTCGGCGGGATTGATTGATGGCCATAGCTTCTGTCCGTCTTGTCTTTCCCAGCCTGTACCCCTGCCTGTCACTCAGTACTAGTATCCATGAGCTCATTGAAACTAATCATTATTAACTACTCGCTAATTACCACCTCCGACGTCGCGCTAACTCCTTAACCCTGTAAGAACAACGCTTTATCGCTCTCAAGCAAGGAAAGCGGATCTAGTTGGGCAGATCCGATCTCTCTAGTTGATTCCATACCTGGCCCACTGCCCAGCCACCCATTTGAATCTCATTGGCTCTATTCGATTATATTAGACACTTACTTCATAGCTCTGCGACTGAGAGCCAACTCATCAACCTACCCCTTCCTGATATCCCCCCCCTTGGTATGATCTCTCAGGTTCAACCTCCATGGCCAGTATGATGCATAGGCCTCAATTTCACAAGGCCCGGGACGGCCAGCGCAAGGTCTCGCCTCCCGGTCCAACTTACATGTCCAATGATCAGATCGGTACGTGTTTACGCTGCTGCGATATTGAGTCAGGCCATTGTCTGCGTTTTTCGAGGATGTTGGCCGAGCGACCGGCTATGGGTTGACATGGACAATGTTTATTAATTCCTGGCGTAACAGCGACCTATCTGAAAGATCTGCGGACGAATCGCCCTGCCCGCCCCGGCGGATCCAGGCCGCTTCCTTCGAGATCAACTAGATCGTCCTCTGACACTCGGGAGGATCTCCCTCCACGAGCAGCGTCTGCAATGTCGTCGTATGGACATTCGTATATGCAGTCGAGCACCCCAGCAGCTGAGACCGAGCATCCTCGGGCCACCAGCTCACTTTCTAACCATAGGCCGACGTCATCTCGAGGCACAATAGGCAGCCCTATCGGACGACCGTTGGTCCAGGAACCAAGAACAGTCCCCGTACGGCAGCATATCTCACCCACTCGAGCCTACAGTCGCGCTCTTCCTACCTCCCCCAGCGCTGCTTATCGTGAAAGCCCGCAACGGCGTATAGAGAAGGAAGAGGCAAAGTCCTTGCGAGATGCCTTACAACAGATGGACCTGGAGGATGACGTCGAGCTCCATGCAGCTGCACAAGATGAAGCTACCGAGCTGGTGTGGATGCACCAGCACCCCGGTGTTCCCTATAAGAACCCATATGCACCATATCACAATCCCGATTTGGACACGCTCCAGAAAAGCCCAGATAGGAATAGTCAGTATTCGCGTGGCGAGAGGCTGGGCTCTCCTACTCCACGACGGGGCAGTCGTCGTCTCGCCTACCAGGGATCGACTATAAGCTACAACGGTCCTAGCAGCATCCAAGAGTCGGACGAAAGCGCGGCACATGATGAGCAGGAGATTGCCATGGGAAGGGATATTCCCAGCCCTAAAAAGAACGGGACTCTACGGAAGAACCTTAAAGTCAACTTTGCGTTGCCGCGGGACGAAGGGTCCGCCCAAAATACCAGCAGCAGCTTTGGGTTGGGCTTGGCGAATGTCGGTAAAGATTCATCCAAAGGCATCTTTAGGAATCCGAACGACCAGATATACGAAGAGCCTCAACTTTCCCCTCAGAAGGAAGAGAACACTCAGCCGGACTTCTCAAGGTCGGATTCTTCAGCTTTGAGAAATAAGCCACGCAACGCTCTTCCTCGCGGTTCTCGTCCTCTACCCAGTCGGTTCAGTAGCCTTCCTTTTGTGGACAAGCTGGCTCGCTTCGAACTTCATAAGAACCCTCCAAGCCAGTCAAGGAACCCAGAGTATAGAATGAACGACCCGCTTCCACAACCTCCTACGGCAGGCTCTGAGGTTGAGGAGCAAGATGCCCTTATGAAGAATGGCCTAGAGATCCGCAGTGATGACATTCGAGCAGCTACTAGCAAGAAACTCAGAGATCGGAGCACTCGCCTACCGATGCCAACCGCTGTGAGTGATCGTGCTGGTCGGCCGATCGTGAGTTTTGATCCGACTTGGAAGCCAACCGAGGCGCAAAGCCCGCGTAACCGAGATAGCTTCAAGGAAAGGGATGCAACGCCGGACGTGCCTTCTCCCGAGCCTGCTGCCCCGACTATTGAGGTATCCGAGGCACCATCAATTCCGGTTATCAACTTGCCGGACGACAAAGAGCCCACTATCTCTGAGATGGCAGGACCATCCCAGAGCACAACGACAGGTGCAAAGCCATCGTCGAGCCCACCCAAGAACAACGAAGCTCCCAGGCGATCCCCGAGAAAACCCACTGCAGGGTTGCAAAGTCGGTGGCTATCCACATATAGCCGCTCTGGCGTTCCCACCGCAACATGCGAGGCATGTTCTCTTCCAATTTCAGGGAAGATCGTGACCGCTGCGGGATCACGATTCCATCCCGAGTGCTTCGTGTGCCACCATTGCCAGACTGCTCTGGAGTGTGTTGCATTCTATGAGGAACCTGAAGTGAAACGCCAAGAACGTCTCGCGCAGGCTTCCAGCGATGATGAAGAAGCCCATGGACTGAGGTTTTACTGCCACCTTGATTTCCATGAGCTATTCAGTCCAAGGTGCAAGAGCTGCAAAACCCCGATAGAGGGAGAAGTGGTCGTTGCTTGTGGAGCTGAGTGGCACGTCGGGCACTTCTTCTGTGCCGAGTGTGGTGATGTACGGTCCTCCCCTCTATTTTGTAATCGATGACTGCTAACATATCTCTTCTAGCCTTTCAACTCAGACACACCTTTCGTAGAAAAGGATGGCTTTGCATGGTGCTTGCAGTGCCACTCCCGTCGCACAGCTCCTCGATGCCTTGGATGCAAGAAGCCAGTGCTGGAGGATGTTGTGATAAGTGCAGTTGGCGGGCAGTGGCATGATGAATGCTTTGTCTGCCACGAGTGCGGAGATGGATTCGGTCCCGACGGTCGTTACTTCGTCCGAGAAGGGGAACCGAAAAGGACAGCCAAGGGACGCATTATCGGCGGGCCGGTCCAATTGGCTGTCTGTGAAAGATGTGAAGGTATTCGATTGAAGGCATCGCCGTGATGTGGGTATCTGTCGGATGATGGATCTCCGGGGTCTGAGGCTCCAACAACCGATGACTTACGCCACTGACATGATCATTGTGGCCATCTGCATAGAGTTGAGCGCAGTGCGCTTAACAAGTTGCATCATCCAAGGTTATACGGCCATTGTTTTTCATATATGTCTCCCAGTTTGTTTTTTCCTATTTGTTGCAACCTGTGAATTGCATAGCATCCAGCGGGAGTCTACGATAGCGTACACTTTAGGTGAATTTATGACAGTGAATGGTTTAAAGGACACTTTTTTTTTGCATCTTGCTAGCTGCAACCACAAAGAACCTCTAATCTGAAGGCTCCAAATACTAATCCAGGCTGCCTGCATGATTTTAGAGCCGGACCAGGGCTATTCCGGAAAAGGAAGGCTGACTGTCTAGTCATCTCGGCTCGAGGCTTCTCTCCGTCTCGCGGCAACTTGCCTGCGAGGGTGTGGTTCCTTTGAATCAGCCTTCCTCATTTCCTAGATGAGCAACTAGGCAGCTTGATTTTGGCAAGATTCGCGTGTCATACGAGTGCCTCGAGTCGAGGCACCTGGGTCTAGTTCGGCAAGACGGAGACGCTTGGATGTCAACCCCAGCTTTGCGGGGGTTCCCGAGCTTTTGCGGGGATCGCGTCTCCATTGCCGTCATCGCATCAAATCCGCCTGTACGACCATCTATAGATTGATACGGCTCTTGCGCGGGGATCGGGAGATCTAGCTGCTGCAATATCCTTCGGATGACGTCTGATCCATGTCGAACGATGGCAGCTACAGCACCATATCGTTTCCTTATTCGCAATGCCGGCATAGGCGTTGTGCCCTGAGCGGGCAGCATAAATAACCTGCAAGGAGTCGATGGTCTGGTGGTTGACATGTAGGCAAGCCTGTCGGACTAACTATTCCCAACTCTTCCTTCATCTCCAATGACACTTTACCTCTATTAGTCGCTTTACTCATTGTTCAGACCAGTCCTAATGGCAGAAGATTCGGATTACAAGCTCAAGTGTGACGCCTCTCTCTCAGAGGAAATAGAGAATGTGATCACCTCGCCTTTCTCTCCCGAGGAGGAAAAGGCCCTCGTGCGGAAGGTTGACTTGACTTTGCTTCCAACAATATGGATCATGTATCTGCTCTCCTATATGGATCGGACCAAGTCTGTACCCCCAATCCTCCTACACATTGCTATAAATGCCTAATTAGTCTTACTATATCAGTATCGGCAACGCAAAGATCTCGGGTATGCAGGAGGATTTGGATTTGACATCTGGTCAATATTCAATTGCTCTGGTTGTCTTCTTCATTGGATATGTTGTCTTCGAAGTTCCCAGCAAGTGCGTTCCTCTTCAGTAACTCAGGATTCCCACACGCCAGTACTGACCGTTCATCAATTATATAGCTTAGTACTAAGCCACACGCGCCCTTCGTTGTTCCTAACTGGTATCATGGTAATATGGGGAGCACTAACCTGTGTGATGGGCGTGATAAAAGACTACAAACACCTTGTGGTATTGCGCGCACTAATTGGTGAGACATATTATTGACTCGTCTGTGGTGATATTATGTTCCTAACTGCAGTAGGCTGTGTGGAAGCAGGTTTCGCACCTGGTGTTCTTCTTGTCCTCTCGTCCTGGTACAAGCGGACGGAACAATCGAAGCGATTCGGTGTCTACATATCTGCTGCAATTCTTTCAGGGGCATTTGGATCTTTACTAGCGGCAGGTATTATCCAGGGTCTAGAGGGAGTTCATGGAATAAGGGGGTGGAGATGGCTGTTCATCGTGGAGGGATCTGCAACTGTGGGAGTAGCGATCATATGTGCCTTCATTTTGCCCGACTTTCCGGCCACCTCTAGGCGCTTATCAGAACGAGAGCGACATGTGGCTATCGCACGGCTAGCGACAGACAATGTCACATCTTTAACTGAAGACAGCCCGGAGTTGTCACATTGGAATGCTGTTGTCGAGTCGGCTAAGGATTGGCGGACCTGGGGATTTGTGGTCGGATATATGGTATGGTAACCCGTTGGTCATTCGCATGACGCCACACCTCTAACTTCAAAAAGGTCATAGTCGGCTCTAGCACACTTTCCTACTTCTACCCTACACTCGTGAAGGGCCTCTTCGGGGATTCATCCACTGAAAGGGTAAACTTCCTGACAGTACCGATCTACGCAGTCGCATTCGTCTGCACCGCAATCACCGCATACTTCAGCGACAAAATCCCCCAATGGCGAGGTCTTGTCATTGCTGGCTGGCTGAGTGCATCGCTAGCTTGTTCCATTGCAGTCTGTGTTGTATACAATTATACTGCACGATATGTCCTTCTCGTACTTATGGCTGCCGGATTATGGGCAACCAACGGAGGCACACTTGCGTATGCGTCATCTGCATTTGCGAACATGCACCCGCAAGTAAGAGGCGTCAGCCTTGCGCTAGTAAATGCATTAGGGAATCTAGCCCAAATATACGGCTCGGTATGAACAATCTTGGGTCTTTGTTGTTGGCATTCAGGTGACTAACCGGCAACAGTACTTGTTCCCTTCCTCCGACGGTCCGAAGTATATCATGGGGTTCTCGGTGATATCCGCGATGCTTGCTCTCGGAGTGGTTGTCTTTCTTGTGATACACATCTGGTTTCGTCGGCGCGCGACTGCAATCAGCCATACGTGATGGTTCATGCTGGTCATGGGACTTCTCATTGCAAGCATAGAGAAATGAAGTACTACCGACATGATGGAGATGATGTTATGATTATTAGCCTGCGAAAGTACTTTACGAAGCTAGCATTCGAGAGTTATGTGTTTCTTATATTCCATAAACACGATCCCTTTGCCCGTAATTATGCACAAATTCAGAGCAATCGACGTCCAATCCCACTCTGCTGCACTATAGAAATCTCCTGAGTCGAACTCAGCCACTCTACAACGTGCCATGCCAGACATTGCAATACGTATCGAAAGCAACACACCCACAAGATTACATGAGCACATCTTATAACAGACAACCATCCAAACCATGTATATCAGTATTAACTTTTGTTAATCTCGCAACAAAACATCCACGCCATAGATCTATACAAGCCAAAACAGAAACACATAAAAATCAAGCCCACTCGGGATCCTCCTTCCTCCTAAACACAGCAACATACTTATTACCCTTATTCCTCGTAACCTTCTTCCCCTCCTCCGTCGCCTCCTTCATAACCTTCACACACTCATCCTTCTCCAACTCCTCCTCCGACACCCTCTCAAACAACTCCTTAACAGTGGGTCCCTCATTCTCCGCCTCCTCAACCGCACTCTCATCCCGGAAATGTCTCAGAATCCAATGATGATACTCCTCTACATCCGTAATCGTGTACAACAGACCACCAGGGCGCAGCGCATACGCATACTCCGCATTCAAAGTCTCCGAGATAATGCGCGCCTTGTGCTTCCTCGCCTTGAAGTGCGGGTCCGGGAAACAGATGAAGATCTTCGACAGCTGGTGCTTGTTGAAGAAGTTCGGGAAGAACTTCATCGTGTTGCTCCGGATCGCTGAGATGTTCTGGTATCCTCCGGGGACGAGAGCCGCGCTGGCGTTCGGGTCGGGATGCGCTGGGGCATCGGTGGGAGTATCGGCGACGGCGGCGTCGGCAGCGTCGGCGGTAGGGGCAGGGGTGGAGGTCGAAGAGGTAGGTTGAGACTGTGATTGTTGTTGTTGCTGTTGTTGTGTCTTTTGTTGCTGGTGCTGTTGTTGCACGCGGAGAGCTTGGATACGGGTGTTTAGGTATTCGAGGACGGCGATGCGGATTTCCATTCCTAGATTGAAGTTTTATTAGATTGTTTCACAATCCATGATTGTTTGGGAAAAAGATGTAGATATACATACCGACCATCAACGTCTCCGGCAACAACCCCGCCAGACCGACAAGCAAGCCTCCAAATCCACATCCGATGTCCACAACCTCTACATCCTTAAGCAGCTTTCTCGTTCCGATCAGGTTCGTCTGCGTCGCGTCGGGGTTCACGAAAGCAGGGAAATGCGATGCCCAGTCCATATGCGCCGGGCTGAGGGGACTATACAGAGAAGAAAAGTTTAGCCCGAGACTTTCATTTCATTCCATTCCATTCCACCACACCATTGGCCCTAACCACATGGCAGAATAGAAAGATAATGTCAACATACTAGTTCAACTGATGATCCGAGAACGGATTCGCATGCGCCCGCTGACGATAGAACTTCTTCTTAGGAAGCTTGACATGGCCCACGGGGGCGGACTCATTCGGTTGCGCGACGACCGCTTCGGCGGCTTGTTTGCGGTACTCGGCGCGCTTTTGGCGCTTAGCAGGAGGTTGAGACATTGTGTATCTGAAGAATAATTGAGGGTGATAAGGAAAGTTGGGAGAAACTTGTTGGAGAAACCTATTGAGAAGGTGGGGGTGCGCGGTGCGGTGCGGTGCTGCGGAGGTTGCGGAAATTTCTAAGGCGGAGAAGTTAAGTTAGTTCCATTAAGGTGGGTGGGTTGTTGGCTGGCGGTAGATAATAATCTACTGACGTCCTTATCGATCACCACCACTACAACTATCGCCGTCAACGTTACAATTGACCAACCCATACTATTATTCGAGTACTATTTGACAACAGCGAAATACACATCTCAATTCTATACCCTAATCATCGACAGACACAAACACCCACCACCAAAATGACAAGCACAGCAGCTACAACATCAACAACAACCACCCCACCCTTCCAATTCCCCCTCACCTACTCCTTCCCAGCCTTCTTCACCCCCCAACCCAACAGCACAACACGCACCTCCCAACTCCAGAAATGGTCCTCCCTGATCCAATCCTGGTGTCGGCACCACCGCGTCTACCGACTATCGTTAATCGAAGCCATCGAGTCCCCGTTATTCCATAATGCGACGCTCCGGAAGCGCATATCCATGAGCGATGCGCGGGATATTCTAGACTGGATGGCGAAGAGTGAAGAGGAAGGGGGTGGAGGTAGGAGAGCGGAGTGGATCGATGGTGGGAGTAAGAGTGTGGCGTGGATTTGGTGGAAGAGGCCGGAGGAGTGGGCTGGGTTGATTGCGGATTGGGTATGTGTTCTGTCATTCCATATTATCTTCTTTTGAGATGTTGTGGGGAGTCTGGGGGGTAAGGAGGGATTTCGATTGCTAATTGCTTGTTTTGGTGTATAGGTGGAAATCACAGGACAGAAGAATGTGGTGCTTACGGTTTATGAGTTGTTGGAGGGGGAGGCTTCGATGTCGCAGGGTAGGTTGATTTACTTTGCTTTCTGGTCATTGAGTAATGCTGGTATGGCATGATGGCTAACGGCTGGCTGGAGTAGAATGGCATGGGATGGATCCCGATGTGATGCACAAGTCCCTCAACGTTCTCGTGAAACGGGGCAAGGCGCAGGTCTTCGGTAGCGAGGGCCAGGAGGGTGTCAAGTTTTTCTAAGGACTGGGTACGTCGTCTGGCCTAAATGCAGCATGCGGGCGGCTCGTGGCTCCATTCGGAAGCAATGTTCATTGACGACGCTGAGAATACGGCAACTATCTTCATGATAAAATAAGGGATATACAAAAACCAGATAATGTCCCCGAAAGAGCTATACGAGTTTCCCGCTGTTCATAACAAGCAAATATGTTTCAACACAGCACTCCTAACACCGTGCTCAAGAGCCAGCTACTGCTCCATCTTATCTGCCATCTCCTCGTCCAGCTCATATGCATCTGCCGCGCGCAGCGTTTGGGACATGGCAATATCAAGAAGCCAATCCACCCGGACTATCCGTGGTGTTTTGCCTCTGTTTAGAACCATCTGCCGGAATCGCGGCCACAGCTTGGTGTGGTCTGCAGAAGTGCTGCTCAGAAGATATACCTCCTTTCGGCTGCGATCGTCGTCTCCAGAGCTCTCGTCACTCTCCTCGCGCTGTGAGCGGTATGAAACGCGACCACGGAAGAGAGAGCATTCTCCTCCATTAGCATCCACGATGGACTTGAAGGCATCGAAACCACCACGGATAGTTTCAACGCAGTGTATTTGATACCCTTGCAGGAGCTTGTTCTTGTTCTTTTTGGCGTTCATCTTTGCTTCCTCCAGGGAGAATCCATATTTCTTTTCCGAAGCATCGTCTTTTAGTGGGAAATCAGCGGGTTCCAGAAGTTCGTCTTGTTCGAGGCATTGCGTGATGAAATCGATGCTCACAATAGCCGGGCCGTATGCAAGCGCGTTGACGAACTTGGGAGTCCGCAGGATAGAGGGGGCAGCAAGATGGGAGCATCTCCGGGCGTCTTGGACAACCAAGATGCCAAGCTCACGGAGCTGGCGCTGCTCACAGTCAGAGGGTTTTCTCAATTACAGACATGTACGAAGAGGTGAACGAACCTTATCCGAGTCTTCCTTCTTCGGATTCCCAACCCATTTTTGATACCCTGTAATTAGAAGATGCATCGCGACAGAGGGCTTGCCCTTCTTCTGTCTCTTTGCTTCCGTGCTGTCCTCTTCATCGCTCTTGTCCTCCGCTTCCATGGAACGCCGCTTCTTGCCATTGTTGAGAGTGACGCGATCCTCGTCTGTCTTCCGTCGACCACCATAGATCACGCCACCAACACGCTTCTTCTCTTTCTCGTACAACGCAATGTCCGGTGCGATCTCGTGCAATCGAGCGGTAGCAGCCTCCTTTGACTTCCGGCTACTTGTCGTGGACGGCGTATCATTCTCCTTGCCTTCAGACGTAAGCCGGGCACGCGCCGGTATTTGTAACTTCTGATTATCACTTGTAGCTGTCTTGCGCGACTTTCCAACCGCTCGCGGCGTTGCAATTTGCGGCTGCTGCGGTACCTCGCTCTCGGATTCTGTCACTTTCGCCGACGGTGGTTGCATGGTATCCGATGACTTTGCAGCGACGGTGTTCTGTTCCTTGGTCTGCATCGCCCGCCGAGGACTCTCCTGCTCTCTGGCTAAGCTTTCACTCTGGAAGAATATACTTTCGAGGACCGTTCTGTCAAGTCTGGTCTGCCCAACAACTTCGCCTAGGTTCGTCCTCTTAGGGAAGTGAGTGTAACGCGGATCAGAAACGGGTTGTAACTTCCACTTTGCGTAACTCTCTTCCAGCCATAAGTGGTTGATAACCTGCAATCCCCACTCCTTTGCGGCAGCGCATTTCTCGCTGTTGCCATGAGCAGTCACGAGGTGGGTATTCTCCTGCTTTAGCGTCTTGGTGCATTCAGCGCCTGTTGCGGTGATCAGGTTCTCCAGGTATGCTCTGGCTTCGCCGACATAGTTGGACAGACTGATCTTGAAGCCCTTGAAGCCTGGGATTCCGGACCGCGAGACAGGATAGTGTAGTAATCGCCGTAGAGGGGATGTCCAGGTGTTGTAGGTCATCAGATGGTAAAGCCACGATAGGTTTCCGACGTCCTTGTTCAGCCTCGATGCCATGCGGTATGCGAATCCCTCTCTATAGCGACATATCAAGATATCCGCCTTTGAGACATCCGTCGTGATGGAGCCGCCACCATTCTTAATGATATCCTCGATGGACCCGAGAAGACGAGGGCCGATACCGAGGTCTGTTGATAGCATGACATTCTTATCTTGGAATACGGTAAGCGCCGGCTGAGCATCAGGCGATTTGACAGACGAGGGAAGGTTGGCTGGGTTCGTCGTGGATGCGCCGATGATGTCACGGTTTTCTGAGGAACGGATGGGTGCATCTGGCGCTGCGCGGAGAATTTCGGGGTCAGGAAGGGTATATGGACGCTCGTCGATTCTTCGGCCAAGTTTTAGGCAGTCGTCGAACCTATGTATGGAGACCATTGTTAGATCGGCCCAATCCCTCAGAGGCGATCCGTCTTACCAGTGCGGAAGCACTATCTTGATATTCAACTTCTTTGCGGCGATCAATCGAGCCTTATCGGACTCTGCGGTCAAATCAACCAAATGCGTGACCTGCTGAGAGACCTTTGGGCTGTAGATTCCACCTTTCGCCAGAACACCACCGATAATAGCTTCCTTATCGCCTCCTGGTATATCACCGCATGTGATCACTACATCGTTCAAGAAGAGCCGCGGGTCAGGGCTATATTGGCGCGGATTTGCTAGCTTTCTCTTCGCTAAGCATGCATGCACCCAGTGTGGTTTGACAACCGGTATCAGGGCATCGCCGGCCGCGTCGAATGCAGGAAAGTCAATCGTGCAGGAGATGAGGTGGGTGAAATCGGAGAGAGGAGGGAAGGTGGCTGGCGGCTCATAGATCACAGTTTCACCGCCATGTTCTTCGAATGTAGATGCGAGCTATTAGACAATAGTTCGTTCATTTAGCCAGGGTAAATTGCCAATATATCGAAGGCTGTGGCTACCATACCTGATGTGCTGTATCAGCACTGAGATCTTTGGAGCATATGATACAGACTTTGCACTGGCTGAAGAGTTGAAGCTCTCCTCCCTGCTCAGCCATTGTGTGGATATTTGCCGGTCAGCACGAGAGTATGTTCAGTGTGTAGTGCGCTTTGAGAGGAGGTAGTAGCATTGGGCGAAAGTTACGTCCGGCTTGAGAGAGCAGTCGTCTTTTGCCTCTTGTGGCTTTGCGATGCGACGCGCAGACGCGCCGACACGACACCGGGTCACGTGTAGATAAGATACGTCGAAGATCGTTGATTTGTGCTGTCAGGCACGTCTTATCCACGTCGTCCTGGTCATGTATAGAATATAATATGAGCTTTTGAAACTGTAAGCTGTGATTCTGATGATATGTTGATGATGTTATGGTATTGCGGACAAACAATAAGTAGGGAAGCCGCGGGGGCATGTCTCGGAAGGAAGCAACTAGTGAATCAACTTCTATGTGGGTACATCTATGTAGATTGTCAGTGTGGTGAATCACTAGTGATTGGGGTTCATAGTGTTTTGTGTACGGGCCTTCGTAGTCCTAGAATGGTGGAGTAAGCAGTGATAAATATGGTAGTTCAAACCAACTTTAGTAGCTTCAATAATAGTCGGTGATTGCTTAAGGAGCAGTACTAACTACTAGTACGGTACCAGATATATATCGAGTTCTACTTTACTACCTTGCGAGGCTCGCAAGCCCACCCGCAATATGTCAACTGATCTTACTAGCTACAGAATCTTGTGTAATTAGCGATAACCGATGGAAAACCCCATAAAAACAGAATCTTCTTGCATCATACATCATATAGTGCATATATAGGGCTTGTGCCAAAGAAAAAAAGACAAAAAGATATGACAAGAGTGGGATTCGAACCCACGCCATCTTACGATGATCAGGAAGCTGTGAAGCTAGGTATTAAGGTGGACCTTAACCTGACGCCTTGGACCAACTCGGCCATCTTGCCTGTTGATATGTTAAGAGGCGTCTACTTTGACATTATCAATGGCAAGACAAGTGCAATACCTATAACCCGATCCCTCCAGCCGTAACCGTTACTCTGTATCGTGACTAGCGGTATCAGCCGACCATTCACGTTCCCCGCCTGACATTACAATCCATCAAGCGATCGGCCATTTTTCCCCGGTCGCTCTTGATCCCTGAGCCTCGGCTCATCGTCAGCCCCGGCAATTCGAACCCTCCGATCCGGGGAATAAGTGCTCCCCCTTGCCTTTAATCCATATATACCAGCGTCGCCGTGGAGTTGTACGATACTACGAAGTTCACTTGATTGATTCAAAATTAGAAATGTCGTTATCTTCAAATTCCTCTGGCCCCTTTCGGGTCGTTGAGCATATCGTCGAATGCCAACATATCAGGGAGTATCCCGCGGCGACGGCAAATGGCCAAGAAGATGTATTAAATCTGGTTGTGAAGCAATATATCCCGCTCGATAACCCCAACCCACAGCCAGGGGATGTAACAATTCTTGCTGCGCATGCCAATGGGTTTCCTAAGGTTTGATGATATCGCATTACCGAATGAAATGGCAGTGGCTAATCTATATACAAGGAGCTCTATGAACCTCTATGGGAGGAGCTATACGCTCGATCAAAAGCAAATGGCTTCCGGATTAGAAGCATATGGATGGCGGATGTCGCGCACCAGGGCGAGAGCAGCGTAGTAAATGAACACCTCTTGGGCAACGACCGTACGGAACCAACCCTTTTCTTTTCTCGTCACCTGCTGGAACAATGCTGACAAGGTGCATATAGCCAGCTGGTTCGACCACCCCAGAGACCTCCTTCACCTTATCAACGTCAAGCGCAAAGAAATGCCTCGGCCCATCGTCGGTATAGGTCACAGCATGGGCGGCGCACACCTGTATGCTTTCCCAACCCAACCCTACCACGAACCCATAACCTAACGCCTCCCACAGCGCGCAGCTATGCCTCATGCACCCACGTCTCATCCACAGTCTAGTCCTCCTGGACCCCGTAATACAACGTGAATCCACCCAGCTCGACGGGCTCGAGATGGCCATGCGACAAAGACAACGGATCGCCAAAACGACCCAATTATCCACCTACCGACGAGACACATGGCCATCCCGGAAAGCCGCCGCGGAGGCCTTCAAGCGAAACCCATTCTACCTAGCTTGGGATTCCCGCGTCCTCGATCGCTGGATCGAGCACGGTCTCCGCGAGCTCCCCACGGCCATTTACCCACTAGACGAATCCCAGCAAAAGGAGGGAAGCGGTGACCGCCCCGTCACGCTTAGAACAACCCTCCACCAAGAAGTCTTCACCTTCTCGCGCCCGAACTACGATGGGCCCCCAGGAAAGAAGGTCCCCGTGAACAAAGTGACCCATCCAGATCTGAATCCCGATCATCTGGGCTCATGGCCATTTTACCGGCCAGAACCGCCGCAAGTGTTCGCTATGCTCCCGCATCTTCGTCCCAGTGTCTGCTATATCTTTGGAGGTAAATCGGATATGTGTTTGCCTGAGATGATGGCGGATAAGATGGCTGCTACAGGAACGGGGCTGGGAGGCAGTGGTGGGGCTCCTGCTGGTAGGGTGCGCGATGTTTATCTTGCCGAATATGGTCATCTGCTTGCTCAGGAGGCTCCTAAAGAGTGTGCCGATGCGGCGAGTAAATGGTTGGGTGCTGAGTTGGAGCGTTGGAGAACCGAGGAGCGAGAATTCCAGGAACAGTGGAGTCGGAAGTCAAAGGTCGAGAAGGTCACGATCGATTCTAGGTGGAAGGAGCATGTTCCGCGTCCTGAACGGCCGAAGAAGAACCCTGCCCAGTCAAAGCTGTGAATGGGTGATTGTTCGTTTGTGGATAAAGATCGCACATTACCCCCGCGGTTGTATAGACTGTCCTCTCAGCAAGACGTTAGATGTAACTACGCATATACGTTTCCAGCGAGATACTTGCGTATCCAATGAAATACCCCAATAGAGAGATCTATATTTATCTCTTGGTCTCAATTTCTTATCTATAGGATATAATGGTATACTTCTGAGCAGCTCAGAGCAGGTCTATAAGCAACTCAATCAATAAAAACTGTAAGTGAGCGATCATCCCGACGCAGAAGAGCGCTCGAAGCTCCAGTCCTCGAGGCTCCTCAAGCAGTCGGGTCTAAAACACCAAAGAAAGAAGGGTATGAGTGAGTCCAGTTAATTTGATTTCTTGGCCACCCCGTTCGCGCCCTTGCCGGGGGCGCTGGTGCGGAGAACCTCGGGGATGTTCCAAAAGCGAGGCCACCAGAGATGGTACTCCTCTTGGCGGTTGTTCAAGCAGTGTCGGAGCCAGATGCCCCAAACGAGGTACATATAGGCCCCAAGGCCAGTCATCAGATGCCTAGTAGATGAATTAGTATGCAGGGACAGCATGGTGTCAGCGCGAAACATACCACCAACCATGGCCTTCCAGTAGGATACCCCAGGGAAGACCCACTTGCCGGCGCCATCCGCGGATCTTCGAACAGAAGGCATTGTCCAAGCCCCAGATGGCAAACCCGCCCAGGAACACGCTCAAACCGTAGATGACCATGAACCACATGGTCTTGAGAGTCTTGATGTCCCGTACATTTTCGTAATGTTGGTGTTCCTTGGTCGGAACAGGCAGGCCCTGCTTCTCACGCGCAAGCCTGTCCTCCTCCGTCGAATGACGCCAGCGAGGACGCAGCGTCACCTCCATGGTGTACATGCTGCGGATGAGGACGATGGCTGTCAAGATGCCATATGCGTTCTGGTGGAACAGGGGGTCCTGGAGGTAGTGGTAGTAAAGGGTGATGAAGATCGCCAAACTGGCAAGGAAGATGCCCAGGACGACGCGGAAGCCATTCGGTCTGGAGTATGAGAAGGACGCATAGCACATCAGACACGTGGTGTATATCATGGACAATTCATCGACCAGCTGCATGGGATCTGTGAGTATCATGCACGGATCAGCAATTTTGCACAATACAGGCTACCCCTCCCCCACTATGATACTTCACTTACATTTCAACGTTGAATGGAAGAGGAAGCTTCCAGTTCCGACCAGCAGATAGCCAAGGTAAGCGACCTGGAAGATCGAGTCATGTCCATTGCGACGACAACTTAGGAAACCCTTGATTCCAAGGGCCATAAACAGCAGGTTTGTCAGGGTGTTGACGATCTCTGCGGAGTATATGGTGGCATAGTAATCCTATCTCGTTCGCATGATGGTTAGCAACATATTGCAATAGTAAAAGTGTGACCAAGGAGTGAAGTAAAACTGAGCGCGCGCATACCTCCTCGCACCAATTCAGCGTAGACGTGACGGGGCTCCAATATCCTTCCCTGGAGGGTGGATATGGAATATGGGGGAGAAAGGTTGAAAGAGGCATGATGGGTGACGGAGACTCAGCTCAGCTCTCCGCAGGGTGGAGGGATTGGTGACGTCTCTGGCGGACCACAATGGAACGACGGGAGTTACGAGCAGGAGGGCATAGCAGGGGTAACTTCTTGAAGAAAGGCCAGATTCCCCGAAAGAGAGGAAAGGAAAAGGCAGGGCAGTTAAGTTTGACAACTGAGAGTGGCCATCGAACTTACCAGTTACTCTGCCTTACCGGCTCCCCATGAACCGTGACGTCGACTAATACGCCCGATCTGCAGCCCAGTCGCCTAACGTCCAACCGAACCGGCGTGAATGTGACGGATAAGTACGGAGGAAGGTATGTCACCCGCCATTTACGGGGTCCCTATTGGTTCGATGGGCCTGAGCGGTTTGCCGCCGGGAACAATGGGCGGTAAGATTACAGAGTAAGTACATCCGCCGTGAGCGTGGCCAAGTGGAATGAATGGAATGGTGTTTTAACAACCTGCATTCTTCTGCATGCATAGGCCATAGTGCCTCCCTATGTCTCAGATTGTAAAAGTGCTAAGACGGCACCTGCTCGGAGAAAGCTCGTGGATTGGATTATCTAACGTTGCCCAAATGCAGCCTACCTAGTATTTTCCTGCTGAAAAATTCCGTATTTCGACATGATCAGCCTTGTGACTACTGCTAGTACTTCGTAGTACTGAACGTAGTAGTATTGGTAAATGGTAAGCAGTGAGCAGCGATAGGCCTGGTTGTTGGGTATGATATTATGAAGTAGACACAGCATGTATCCCAGTAGTTCTTTAGTAGTGCCTGTCAGTCACTGCACAGGTACGTTAACCTTAACCTGAACCTGTACCTGTTGGTGTGCCACTTTTGGCAGGTCCTTACGCCGGAGATATCGGAAGAAGTTGAGAGGCGGCGACGGCCGCGGCAACTGTGGCTGGTGATCTGCAGCCAATCGAGATGCTTTCCGCCCGGCGCCAGATGACTTCACCAACGGCCCTCCGCTTTGGGTAGGAACGAGTCTACCGCTTCGTATCTACACCGTCTGTCACATTTTTTCCCTTTCTCTTTCTTACACTCGCTGAAAAGTCATTCTTATCACCTAGCATCCTTGCTAAACCTGAATTCACGCCTCTTCGCTTTTGCCATGCTACCCTGATTACCATCAATGTGACCGTCACCGCTTCAAGCGGTCTGTCTCAATCTCAAATTCTTCTCCAGCCATTGTCGTGCAGTGCCCCGGATGAGTTGATCTCATCACGCGTGCCCTTTTAAATCACTCCTCTATCTATACACATTCTTAGCACTGGCTGCGGGATCCGAAGCCATGTCGAACAATGCGGTCTATGCTGTACCGCAGGTGAAAACCACCTCAACCTGTATGGCCACTCATCTACTATTTTCTCCATTGAGTAAACCCTAACGAACGATCAATCGAACAGCCTCCAAGACGACCTTCCACTTCACCGCAGGCCTCTTCTCGGGCCTTACCTCTTCCATCCTCCTCCAACCCGCTGATCTCCTCAAAACCCGTGTACAACAATCTCAAAACGCCTCCCTCCTTCCAACCCTCAAGGCCATCCTCTCCTCTCCGAACCCAATCCGCAATCTATGGCGTGGTACACTCCCTTCCGCCCTTCGCACGGGTTTCGGCTCAGCACTGTATTTTACGAGCCTCAACGCCCTTCGCACGGGTCTCGCTCAATCGAATGGCATTGCTCCCGTCACCAATAGCTCCTCCGCACTGCCCAAACTGTCCAACACCGCCAATCTAGCTACCGGGGCTGCCGCCCGGGTTGCTGCTGGCTTCGTCATGATGCCAGTGACCGTGCTAAAAGTTCGTTACGAATCAGACTACTACGCCTATCGGAGTCTCTTCAGCGCGGGGCGAGATATAGTCCGGACAGAGGGATTCCGGGGCCTGTTTTCCGGATTTGGAGCTACAGCGGCGCGTGATGCGCCGTATGCAGGACTATACGTTTTGTTTTACGAGCAGTTGAAACGGCGACTGGCGGGCTTATCAGGTTCTTCGTCTGATCAGCAGCCACTGAAGTCGTCATCAATCAATTTCGTCTCTGGTGGATTGGCGGCCGGGCTGGCCACTACCATCACAAACCCGTTCGATGCGGTCAAGACCCGGTTGCAGCTGATGCCGGGGCGGTATGGGAACATCATGCGGGCTGTGAGGTTGATGGTGCAAGAGGATGGAGTAAGAAGTCTATTTGGCGGGTTGGGGCTGCGGATTACGAGGAAAGCGCTTAGTTCTGCGCTTGCGTGGACGGTCTACGAGGAGTTGATTCTGAGGGCCGAAGTCCAGTGGGGATCAAAGGGAGAATAGGCTATCTGTAGATTATAGTAAGGTTCTCTGTTCTAGATTCCTTAGAAGGGAAGGGGTTAGTTAGGGCCGGAGTTTGTTATTGTTATGGGTATAAAAGGGCCTCGGATACGGACTGCATGGGTCGACGTTTGGTCATCATCATCATCATTGTATCATATATATAGCAACTGTTCAAATCCCAACTCATGGAACGAAATGAAATCAAAAACATCATGACTCGACAAGTCATTATGCCAACATCTTGTATAGGATAACTGTGAAAATGAACAAGAAGAGAACAAAATATTGACAGACGAGGCAAGAGAACACAAGAACCAAATCAGACTAATCAAATCATGGTATCACACTTCGTAGCGCGTCAAAAATCTGCGAGATCAAGTGAAGATCCAGGCACGTGAGCCGGGGTTCTTCTTGCGGACCAGGTACATTTTGTCCTTCTTTCGGTCGTTCACCTTCAGCTCGGTCAGGGTGCTCGAGTGCTGAGCAACAAGCTTGCCCTCACGCAGACGCCGCGAGTGAGCGAAGAGCTCCTCCTGGAAGTCCTCGGAGATCCACTGCTTGATGATGATGTAGTTGCCGTCGAGCTGTTCACAGTCAGTCATCGTCGACGGTACCTAGAGTGTTTAGGGTTCCAACTTACCTCGTCCCAGTCCCAGGGTAGACGGTAGGCAATAAGTGTGTCGGGGAGAAGATGTTTGCGGTGGACCTGCGCCAGTGAGTTAGATGAACAACAACTTTAATAAGGTTATAAGGGGCGGGGGATAATTGCATACCTTGATCCAGGTAGTCCGTTGGGGCTCAGGTTCCTTTTCCTTTTCCTTCTCCTTCTCCTTCTCCTTCTCCTTTTCGGGTTCCTTTGGCTTCTCAGGCTCCCCCTTGGGCTTTTCCGGTTCCTTAGGTTTCTCGGGTTCCTTCTCCTTCTTGATAATCTTCTCCAGCTGCTCTTCGTCGTAGCCGAACTCGAGTCGTAGTCTCTCCTTGAATTCAGCATCACGTCTCTTTCTTTCTTCCCGTTCAGCGATCATTCTCCGCTCCTCGTTGAGCTTCCACTCCTCGATAGCGGCCTGCTTCATCGCGGCTTCTTTGCGGGCGCGCTCTTGCTCAGCCAGGATCCGCCTGGCCTCTTCATCACGCAGCTCTTTCCTGATGCGTTCCTTCTCCTCCTCCTCTTCCATCTTGCGCTGGATCTCTTCCAGCTGCCGTTGACGCATCTTCTGGCTGAGCTCCTCCTGCTCCGCAGCCTTACGCTGGGCCTCTTCGAATTTGATGAGTTGGTAGCGATGCTCCGCCTCACGCTGCTCTTCTTCCATGCGCTGCTTCTTCTCGTACCGTTCCAGCCGTCGCAGCCGCTCACTGATCTCGTCCTCGTATAGATCCTCCTCCCTTAGCAGCCGGAGCTCATGGTGGTGATGGTGAGGAGGAGGTGAGCGGTGCTCATGCTCCGGCGCCGGCGGAGGCGGGGGAGGCTGCTGTGGCTGCAGCTGCTGTTGACGGTGCTGAGAGGTCTCACGATGACGAGCCAGTTCCCGCTCTAGACGGGCGATCTCCTGCTGATGGCGCAGGAGCTCCAGGTCTTGACGGGCATCATTCCTCTCGAGGAACCGCGTATCGAGCATCAGCTCATAGTCCCTCGTAGGTGGGAGCGGTGACGCCTCCCGGGAGATACTACTCGGGCGAGTGCGAGCTCGGCGATGATCCCGCAACCTGGTCTCATCCTCCGACTCGTAGGGATCGATGTAGTTCTGGTTTAGCTTGTGTTCCTGTTTCCGGTTCTTGGTGGCACTCTTATTCCGAGCGTCATTCTTGGCATCGCTTTTTGCATCTGTCTTGGCGTCGGCTTTGGCGTCATATTTGTTATGGACGTCGACGATGACGGCGACGGGCTGGTTGTTGTTGCGTTCGCGCTCGCGCTCACGATCGGGGCGACGACGGGCACCCGTGGAGGCGGAGCGTTGAGGCGCGTGGTGGTCATGGATCACGGGGCTGAGGTAGGTGTTACTATGGATGTGTTCGGGGCTCCAGCGGTGGCGGGAGATGGAGCGTCGACGAGTAGTGACTTTCCGGCGTGGAGTCGTCTCTACCATGGAGTAATCCGATTCGGAGAAGTCAGACTCCGAATCGGTGAGGAGGTGACGTCCTCTAGGATAGGAGGAATACATGGCGGTGATTTTCTTTTGGTTATGTATCTGCTCCGCCTATATCCCGCCTCCCTCTTCTTTGATTATGAGCAATTTGGTGTGTGCGTGGATAGTATAGTAGTAGAGGTCAGATGAATAGGCTGGTGGGGTGTGACGTCGATAAGTGGGCAGCAAATCAGCCGTGAGTGTGGCGGAGGCTGGCAACCCTGATCTCGAGCAGAAACAAGATGCTGATGCTGCTGAAATTTGAGACAATTCAACGATGAAAGTCAGAGTGAAAGTAAAGAAGTAGGTGAGAAATGGACAAAGAGGAAAAAGGAAGAGAAGAAAAGAGAAGAAGAAAAAGAAGTGGTCAAATACTAAGAGCGAAAACAAGAAAAAACCGGCCCCTCGTGCCTCGTAAACGCGGGCGCTTCGCTCAGCTGAAGTGGGGGATTGGCAAAGATTGGGCCGCCTTGGGGATCAGCTGCGGGCGGCGACAATTAAGAAATTCAGGTACTTCCCACTGGTGTCTTCGATCATAGGCAGAGAGTCCTCGAATTTACGCGAAGCTCGACCCCCCATCCCCCTTCATGCAGAAGCGCTGAAGCTACTACTATGGAGTCGAATTAAACATTCTGTTTATAGAACGATTGACATGGCGGTGGGCGGCTATTGAAATTGTAGTATGTATTGTGTAGGTAGGTAGTCTAGCTATGGGAAGTAGGATACTGGTCTGTCTCGTCCCAGCCATTAAGTAACTACTGTAACAGATGATAGTGGGTGGATGCTGATGGTATCTTCTAGTAGGAGTCCGTCCAAAAGACGGCATCTTCCATTGTGCGAGTGAAAGAGAGGAACAGAGAGAGGTTGGGCGTCTAAAGCGCCACCCACGCCAGTCATCAATCTCTCCACCATCCTGCATCGACCAACTTCAGGTTCCCCTGCTTTACTATCGATAGATACTTACCTTGTTTGTTATCTAATTAATTTCCACTCGATAAGGAGAATTCCGCTCACTAGTCTACTACTTACTCACCCAGGGAAATACCCACGGGTCTAACCGTTGGCGTACCCATGGAACCCTGACGTCCACAAGTCCTTTTAGTGGAGTTTATCTATCTAGGTTAGTTATCTCCTGACCCGTAAATTCTAAAGTAGACACCTGCTCAGCAGGCATCAAGGATGACCAGGCAGTAGTCAGTCATTCAGTCACTGACATTATTCTGAGTGAGTATTGGCACCTGACCTGAGATCAATGATTAGTTGGCACATTTTCGGAGATGGATGACTTCCGTTGTGTAATACCCTACATTATTGGGTACTTGGGTGTTAAGGGTCCGACTGGTCTAGTCTAGTCTAGTCTGGTCGATTCCTGTCTGTCTTTGGCCCCCACTGACAACTAATACGTACATCCACAGCACAGCCTTGTGGGCCGAGGCTGGATGGACAACACTCACCTTCAGGTATCTAGGTAGTAGTTCTGGTCGAGTCGGTATCTACCCACATAGCCCCAGGGCTGATTAGTTGTCTAAGTAGAGAGACCTTCCCCCTCTACTTATCTAACAACCCACAACTAAAGCACCTACGGAGTGGAAGTGATCGATCTATCCTTGCTCCTGTTTGAAATAGTAATGCGAGGTCTCGAATTATATCTACCATAATTTATCAGGACTTGCATATATTCATATGTATCAGTCAAAGTTCTTGTTATATTTACCAGATATTGCGGATAAATTAGTACGATCTGTTACAGTTTGTAGGCAGCAAAGTAAATCCTTGAAGCTCAGTAAGACTAAAATTTAAAAATCAGACAAATGACTTGATAAAAGATTGAGAAAGGAGAAGAAGAGCCATCTTTCCTGCCAACCCGCAGGTCTCTCATACATATCCTCTAAGAGCATTGAGTTAAATGTAACCTCCTTCAAAGTCACCCCAAAGCTTGTGCAAGTTGCTTATAATGAAACCTCCCCTCCAACCCTCCCCCCGACCTATGGGTGACACAGCACTTTTACATACTCTTGAGATTTTTCGCCAACGCCTCCTTCTTCTCATGCCTCTGAATATACCAGAAAAACACCGGATATGCCAGATCAAAGCCCAAATAAATGAAGCAGCACCAGAGCATGAAAGGCTCACCCAACCAGCTAAAAGCGTCCGGCCAGTAGTTGACACGAATGTAAAATTCCGGAACCATGACAAGAGAGCCCGTGAATCGGAAGAACCTAAGGACAGTAAAGTTTTAGCCCCTCCTATTCCACCCTCCCTGACATGACACTGGGTATTAGGCAAACGAACCATAAGTTAAGAGAGAAACCACGCGTAGACCCCCTCACTAAAAGCTGACAGACATATCCCACACTTAGGATAGCCTGACATACGATTGCGCCCTGAAAGCAAGCCCTCACCATGCCGAGCTCTTTGGTAAGAGAGATATGGCCTACAATTGCCAAGAGCGTTCCACCTATGTAAATCCAGGGCAGGTTGCGTTGTATCATAGGAGATCTGTCCCACTCTCGGGCGCCATATTTGATTGCTGCGTAGATCACGCCACAGTTGGATATGACTGCGGCTTGGAAGGAAAGAGTTATAAACCAGTGGTCCTGGGAGAACAAGAAGCCGAAAACGATTTCCCACGCTATGTTGAGACACTGGGAGATGAGTGGCATGGCAAAGGACTTGTCCATGTAGGATCGGTAGATCATCCCATAATACACGTACAGCCATATGAAATTGGTGTATATATTGCAGGCATAGAGTGTTGTGGCCCAGGACGCGAATTCCTGGGGAGCAGTGGAAAGATCAAAGGCATCCATTGCGCGAAGGCTGAATAGACAAGCGACACGGTAGGCTGAAGAGTGACCGAGAAGAATAGGGCGGTTATGTTTCCGGGACAGGTCTCACGGGCTTTATATCCACATCATAAGAAATATGGGATAAATTTAGAAGCAAAGACGAAGAATGAGAACCCAGCGAGCTGCACCATCGTCTGTGATCAAACACATGACAAACCCGATCCATGCGCAGAATTATACTTTCTAATTGCGCTTGATTGCAAGTAGTGGATTTCAAGACATTACTAGAGTTGCCAAACTTCCAGAATGCCGTGAGTTCCAGCGGACTGACATACTGACTGGTCCGATTTTAAAGTGTCATGCTTGAGTTTCTCCAGCCGTAGAATTGGATGCTCGCTTTCTTCATCAATAGGCCGTATGGACCGACACATCACAAGTTATAATAACGCTTGCTCTGCTGCTGCTTCTATGAACACCTGGAAGCCAGACATCCGGCTATAGTCGAGTTCACATTCGCCAGTTCTGGGTTCCGCGTTAGTCATATTGCAGCATACCGTGCTCTAAGCTCCAGGTGACCCTTGTATTCCCTTTCAGTACAGCATAGAGCTCAATTTCCTTTTGCTATAAGCTGAATCAGTTTGTCTATTCTGAAAACTGGTAGCAAATATTTATTATCTCGCTCTTGAAAGCTCTGTCCTATGCACCCTACCACCCGTTAATATCGAAATGGACAACACAGGAAGAAATAAGTAAAACGGAAGGAGAGAAGAAACAATACACTGAACATTATAGTCAACCAAACCGACCATACTTGTAGAAGCTAACAGGCTCACGTTCTACATTTTCAAGGCTTAAGTTTGCTTCGGAATTAGTGCGCGTCAAGATGAATTGTTTACTGGTTACAGAGCAGCCCAATGTACGCCACCACGGAGTTATTACTCCGAGAGTATCTTGCGTCCTGGTACCATCGGCTCTTCATAGCTGAATATTGTACCAGATTCCTATCATCTATGGCGGATCGGGCTTACAGCTCGGAGTAGCTGAGATGGAGCCGGTTATGGGCTGTTTTCTCATTAGGAAAGCACCGAGATGCATTTAGATATGAGGTTCTCTTTTCGCCCACAGTGAGCTTCCCATTGATAACTCAGCCATGTACCCCGATATGCATCTGCCTAAATGCTGTAAGCAGGACATCAATGTAGCAAAGTGCTCTTGCACTAAAGTGTCGCTAATCTCTGGATGGAGGTCAAATATTCGGCTTTTGGGCGGATGGGTACTAGCAAGAGGGCTCGAGCTAAACCAAGCGCTCAGTTTTGAACTGGAAAATTTGACCTGCATTCACCTTCCTGCAGACCAAAACCAACAAGCTCAAGATTATAGACATTCAGGTGTGATGTGTACTCAATCAAGCACCAGTGCATCCTCTCCGTTTTTCTCAATCAATCCAAGCTGCACGAGAGCTGATTCAGCGATACAACAAACGATACAAGTGCTTCCTCAATTACAAACCAACTCGCCTAGGACATCCTAAACTAAAAGAATGTTCCTTTGTACTAATTGAATTTTCTTACGGAGCTGTTGCATGCAATAATAACAGACTTATGAACAATGCACAATCCACTGGGGCTGTTTCGACTCCGCAACGGTCGCTCCGATAATGGAGATTTTTTGGATTAAGGAGAGAAACAAAAGTGGGAGTTGCAACAATTGCCAAATTCATTCTGATCCTAGCTAATGATCTTTTAGTAATTAGATGTCTATGACTCCTGTTCCCCTATGGAACCAGAAAGGCATATCATCTTAGTAAACCTTCCCAACTGTGACCGTCGCGCAGCTCGCCGTTGATGCAAACCATCCCTGACCCAGAAACCCAATGCTCAACGTCTAATCGGTCCAATCCTAAAGAGTGCTGTCAGAATATTGATCATCATGCTCACACCTTATAACAAAGGGGAGCAAGAGGAAAACTTAAGGGCAAAAGAAAAGCCCGAAGAGCAAGGAGAAGGCCAAAAATCGTTACTTACCGCCCAGCAAGCCGTGGGGTAACTATCTTGTCCACAGTGGATATTGGCGGTGCTCTGCAAATACGAGGTCAGTTTCCTTAGTTACTATATAGACTGGCACAATATACTTACGCCGAGGGCAGTCTGCACGCAATCCTCGGACGCCCAACAGTCACTAGCAGAATGGCACTTCAAGCAGAGTCAGTAACAGCTCACGATCTAGCTTTGCATCTATTAAGGTAGATGCAAACATGTAAGACATACCTCAATACCGGCGCCACAACCATGCCAATGATAAGCCCGCGACTCAATACTGTTAGAAACCGGTGCAGGGGAAGCCAGAGTTCTTGTACCGAGACTCAAAGTTGCAGCGAGGAGGAGGAGGAACTGCATTTTGAAGGTGATATTCTTGGTTGTCAAAATTTTTAGGAGTCGGCCTTTGGTACTGATAAATCTGATGACACTTCGAAGCCTGGAATCAAAGCCTCCACAAAGCCAGAGAGGAGGCTTTTATATGCCTGGCGCAGGATAAGGCGTCCAAAGCCCATGCATATCGTGCATACGACCTAGATGCTGACTTTACGAAGGCATAAGAAACCTGATGAATAAGCAGCTCTGATGACCTACATTTCACGAAGACAATGGATATGTCATGTTCTGAGAAGCAACATGATCGATGGTAGGTTATGCAAGATGCAAGGGAACCCCGGATGAGAAGGTATGCTGATTCTTTTCTCGTAATGCTGATTCTGGGCGGAAAGCCTTACATCTTCCCTTGCCATGTGTACGAGCGTCATCCCACGTATCAAATCCAAACCGCTCTACTATCCGTCTGAACTAACTGCTTCAGAAGATTATTCAATGCAAGACACAATTTGAGGTTACAAAGACCGCGTTAGAGGCGGCTACCACAATGATGGGGATCATTGTAGAATCAACTATAATTAGATTAACTTTGGCACGTTACACAGCGCCAACGTCACCGCGAGTGGATAGCTGGTTTTCAGATAGACTATCATGATGTCTCGTCAAATCGTCAGTACGGAAAGAAGAATTGGTGTAGCTGTCTCAGACCTACCGCATAATGCGAGAATATATCGGACAAATCAGCCAAGGGACCATGCCGTCATTCCAACGGCCTTGAGTCCAACGTCAGTTCCAGTACCATTCAGGTCGTAAAGTCAAGCACCAACTGAGACACATTACTCCATGTCGGGAAAGGTTCCAGCGCATCATGGAACACTTGCATGGGTACAGATCACCCAATTTGCAGATGTCATATCAATGCAAATAGACCCTGCACAGCTGGAATCTGGCGATACACGACCTTGCCCTGAGGCCCGGGTGTCCACCTGTACCACAACGGGAAGGAATAGCCGCATGGCGTGTGCGCCAACACGGTATTTCCTGCTTATGCTTTTCCGCTGCTGAGAGGGGTAGGATATAGATAGGAATCCGGCATGCAATCAGCACGGTCGAGTAACAATGATCGCTCGGAAGATTCGCACAGCAACGATGCAGGCCAACTCCGAGTTTCACTACACTTCCGCTTCATAGGTGCCTAGATCAGCCTTGGAAATGATCCCGCCCAGGGCTAGAATTTGCCACTGTGTATCCAGAGCGATAATTCTGGCTGAGTATCATGACTATGGCTATGCTGTGCTCCAAGTCCTGCCTGGGATCTTTATGTCTCATTATCACATCATCATATCATCCCATTGTACCCCATGTTGTTCATGAGTGGCTGTAGACCCTGAGAAAATGGCACGGAAGAAATAAGCAAGCTGCACAACGGGAAGCAAGAAACCATATAATCTCCGCGGGCGCAGTGCCTACAAGGGAAGGATTGCATGCGAGTGAGATAATGAGCTTGGGTGGTGAGCATCGCGCACCACTTCGATGACATGTTGCATTCATAATGTGGAGCGGACGGTCGTTACGCCCATCGTGCCCTATGAGAGATCATTAGCAAATCTGTCAGCCCACAACCTGCATGAGATGCGACCTTCCTGACACATAGATTCAGCTGCTCTCTAAGTAGTTCCGCTCCTAGATTATCTTTGTTTATTACTAATTCAGGTATCTCCCTAAGCTATTCATTGATTTGCACTGTACCCTATCTCTAACTTGATGATCCATTACTATTCGCTACTATATGAGTACACCGATTTTGTACTTTCATAACAGCTGATCTCTCGGCCCGGGTAGTCACATATAGAATGGTATAAGTGAAGGCATCTCCTACAGGTTGTAGATGCGTTATAGGAGAGTCAACAGTAGTAGACAGGCATTTCTTCCTTTTGTTATCCTTCAAGGCCAAGGCTCACAATTGTCATGCAATACCTAAGTCACGTATTTAGTCAGAACAAAATGTTATTTACCAAAATGACTATTTAGCTATATAGAAAGATGTCCGCAAAGGGCTTTTAGTATGATTGCTAAAGTCTTCATCTGGGGGTGCATTGCCGCCACCGAAAAGCTGAATTTCAGAGCAAACCCTAGGAATATGTATAAGTCTACAAAGTTTGCTTAGTAGCTTCAGCTTCTCAGCGTTAGGGAGTTGTGATCTATGTTTAACTATATTACAAGTATTTAATTGTAGGGTAGCCAATGTTGTAGCATCTATCAATCTAGTAGATAAAGGCAGCCCTATTTGGACTCCACGTATGGCCATACAGGCTAATCAGTTCTTTTCATTCGAGAATGGCTGGTGTAAGATCAGCCAATATAATGAAGTGTCCTCTAGAGAGCCTACCCAAGACTACTATCCCTCCAGCTACTAAGGCAACTACTTAGGCAGAAGCCCAGGTAGATCTCGTATATTCGAAACAGACAGATAGCTTCCTATTTGGATACAGGGGTAAAATAATAGTCCAAATATAGCTAGCTGCAGAGACTATATGGTCATACTTAAAGTCGAAATACGTACTAAGTACTAGCAACCGCCTGATATTCATGATCCAGTCATTACTTGAAGCGGTCCCCACTGCGGCTGGTAGCCTGATAGAGCTGAGATAGTGAAGATATTGTGCTGATTCCCGTGGAGTCATTCGCTAACCGATCGTGAACGGAACTGCTTTTCCACGATCGGACACACCCCCACTCCGCATCTTTGGTTCGAGAACACTTTCCTGGATGGGAAATGATGCTCATATCTCCACTTGCTAGGTGTCAAGGAAGAACAGCCTATAGCTATTTAGCTACCCTATGGCCAGCGAGGCAAAAGGGCCACGTGGGATCGAATGTTCTTAACGACCCTTTCTCCTACCTTGCTTTTGCCTGCGCAAACTCGCAAAACGCATCTCTGCACGACGTTCATCTGAAGCACCCGTCTAGCTGGGTGAATCCTGGCATCAGATTGGCCAATTTCATACAGAAAATACTAGGTCGAAACAATTATACTATGTAGATAGCCGGAAGGCGAGGGCACTAGACGAGACCCCGCTCCCCCTCTTCCAGCTGCGCCTCGCTCCGCAGCGCCTGATAGCAATACAGCAAATATCTTTCCGTCTCAATAACTAGTAACTTCCTACAACATCCCGCAGCCTTTTTTTGGCAATCCCTCCAATTAATCGAATACTCATGGGTGCTAGCATTCCTAACTCATACAGCAACATCAGGTATATAGAGCTATTATCGGTCTAAGCCTTTTCTAATCGCTTCAACGTCTATAAATCAAGTAAATAAAGTAAATCTGAGGCAGAGGGTTGGCAAGGCAAGAAGGAAATAAATTCCGAGTCGGCGATTTACCGCCGTTCGGGTGGCACACTAGTATAATACTACTATTTTAGCACCTAGCCGCTCAAACACAAGATCTACTTTACACAGTGGGGTGCCCCGATCGTACAAGGCGCTACATGACTCTGTAGTAGTTTCGCCACGCCAGTGCTTGGACCCATTCGGGGACTCCAGCAGCTGAACTATGGAGCTGAACTCTGGAAGTGATGATCAATCGTCATCGCCAAAAGGACAACTCTGACTTTAGTGGCGGTGAACTCTTGTACAGTGAGGATAATAATGTATGCTCCAAAGCCTAGGGAGGAAACAAATCTCGGGGTATAAATACCTCCCATGCACCCACTTCAGGACGAAACTACAAATCCATAACCATCCTCTCTTTCCATCCATTCATCCTCTTTATACAAAATATTCAATCAACCTATCCTCTACCCCTCAACATGTCGAACACTCTCCGCAACGGACAATGGCTCATTCCCGGCCACAGCTTGCAAAGCACTAACGGCAAGACCGAATTCTGCGTGCAGAGCGATGGAAAGCTCGCCATTTACCAAGATGGTAGTTGTATATTCCAAAACACAGCCGTTCAACGGCAGGATATTCAGGGACTCAAAATGCAGGAAGACGGCAATCTTTGTCTATAGTAAGTTTAATTCTTTCTCTCCAATGTTCATGACCGCCCTATGTTCAATAGGGGTGGTCGATGAAAGGTCCCCTGGACTAGTATGAAGTTACTTTTTGAAGTACCATCGAAGGAGAGAAAATCTGGCAAACGGAGACTGCCTACTGTATCGTGCAGGACGATGGTAACATCGTACTTTACAAGTCTGGAGGCAGCCCCATCTGGGCCTCCCACACTCAGGACGGAACTTATACCACTGGTGGTGGAAGTGTAAACACTCGTCACAGGTAGAGAGAGGGTAGGGATGCAGGACCTGCGGGACAGGCGCTGGCTATTTCCCTAGCTATAGGCAGGGAATCGCAAGTTAAGAATAGTGGGTATATACTGAAGAGAAATAAGAACATAACTTGAAAGAAACTTGTATGGCAACCATACAGTCACTTTTATATTTGTATAGACTCTTTTGTGACACGCAGTCTCGTGCCTTGAGAGTGCATCAAGTGCTTCGTGGGAAGTATGTTGATACCCTAAGCTGCGTCTTTCCGTAGCTTTACAACAAGCTATGCTCACTCTGATCCTTGTATTGGACCGTGTAGTTGACCAACTTCCTGATGCCATTGTTGCTAGCCATCACCTGCGCACATTCTGCATAGCCGTCTTGTTCCTTTCCTGTGATTGCCAGCTGCGAATGGAAGGTAGTCAGGTGATTCCGGCTGGCCTCTCAAGCTGATAGTGGGTTGACAGTCCAATGTGAAGACAAGGATATTTGTGAGACTGTATGCCGCAATGAAGGCCATAATAGTGAAGTTATTAAGGGTAGAATGAGAACACTTGAAGCAGTAACAACTTAACTTCCTGAATGCCGTCAACTGATCAAGATACAAATTCCAGATGTGTACCCTATATCCGCTCTCGACATCCGTTCTCGTCAGCATAATCCAAGATGACATCGGATGTTCAAGACATACTAAGTAAACTGAGAATAGCCAATATCCATGCAAAACAGCTGGTCTATAAGACAATACGCTAAGGGATCAGTTACATTGTCAAGACCATGTTCTGATCTACTGACCATCGCCAAGCCGAGCCCTTGCGTGGCTCGATCTATGCGCCTATAGGAATGCTGACTCAAATAGACCAATTGACTTTCTAGGTCCTTTGGAGGTATAACTGTAAAGTCTCTTCGAAGTTTGATTTAGGTGGCTCAGAAAGCTCAAAGGTAAAGCAACTGACCGCTCAATTCACCATTCGGGTCTTTTGATCACTAGTGGACTGGTTCTGTGAAGATCAACAGCCACATGGTGGAGTATAATGCGACGGCCTCGGATGCTAGCCAAAGTTAGGTTACTAGAATGACGTCTCGAGGGGTCTTAGGAGAAATGGGAGCATTCCAGGGACAGCTAACAGTAACCAGGGGGCCCAATAAGGAATGATCAATGATCTTTACTATATGGTGAGGCTGATCGGTAGTAGACCAAATTTGAGGGCCAAGTTGCCGGTTCAACCTTAGTCACTACCAATCTCTAGTGCCAATAAGTATCGATTGATAGACTGGGTTGACCGTTCGTACCTGATTGTACGCTGAGTACCAGTGTTAGCCTTCGACAACAAATAGTACTTACCCAGTAAAACCATCCAACGGAGAAAAGGCTGAGCCGTAGCAATGCATTGTAGTCTTCTTCGGCCCCTTGGTGCCGGAATCCCAATGGAAGTATGATGCAGGGAGTCTAGCGTGACACCCACCACGAAAATTCCGTAACCGGGCTTTGCTTTGAATGGGTAAACACGACATCCTTTCCGATGAAGATCACTGTTAACTTGTTTTTCCTGCATCCAATAGCTGTAGGATTGGTTCTAGGGGAAAATGTCCACGCAGGCACTGCCTCTATCCTGCTGCAAGGGAATACTCGGCAAGTACGCAACGTCTTGCAAGGGGCAGGAGGCTTGCATATGTACGCCACGGGTCCCCGATAGAGCAATATACCGATGAAATGATAAACTTGCATGGTGAAAGTTCTTGCCTTCATTAAGGGATCATTAAATGGCAAGCATATGACTCGTCGACGACACGATTAGAACAGCCCAGCAGCTCCCTAGCCCAATTGAAAATAGCGGATCATTTCTCCTAAAGTCCATGCACATATGTCTCAATATCGTCTACTACTAGAAGCTGACATCATCCCTTGGAAACATTATGATTGATTGGTCAGATTTACCTCTGATAAGTCTGGCGATTGTTAGCGGCCGTCGGAAAGAACGTTTCTTGTAGATCAACTCACAACAGACTGTTTCACCTGCAAGTTTCATGCGAATTACAACTTTTAGTAACTACTGTCTTGAGATAACGAGGAGTTTTCACATAGGTTTAGCCGAATCATGTGAGAGCAATGCAGAAGACAGTGTGTCTCACTCGCCCATACACACAGACACACAGGCAGACAGGCAGACAGATAGAGAGAGAGAGAGAGAGAGAGAGAGAGAGAGTGTGTGTGTGTGTGTGTGCGTCTGTAAGTGGGTACTGCAGTACTTTTGCCATCTGACCCATTCATTAGCTATAAAACTGACCCACATAGATTCTGTATATAGCAAAATCCGCAGCCTGACAGTGCTACCGGCCGCACGCATCCCAGCAAGGGTGCCATGACTGCGCTGAATTCGGGTAATGGGGAATTCAAGCATACTATGGGGTGGCCACTGCTCGAGTAAGGCCTGCGCGAAAGCCTATGCTATAAGTAAGCACTCAGACTCTCTCAATTGTTCAAGTATCTTACAGTTTACTTTTCCTTCTACCTCACCTCCAACATCCCCGATAGTGCGTATCGTTTCTGCAAGATGGGAACCATTGCCCACAGAGATGTGGCTCTCCAGCAGAGTTTGGATCAACTCGTATCTGCTACGAATGTATACCAGAAAAGCCTCTCAGATGAAGATCGATACAAAGTCTTGATGAACGCAACGCAATTGATCCAGACCTTACGTGGTCCAGCAGATATGCTTTATGCGCAGTTTGAAAATGTAGGTCATCATTCTGCTCTACAATGATACAGGTGACTGACTAATGGGTTTTCTTAGGCTGCCAACACAGGAGCCATACGAACACTTCTAGAGGCGGGTGTTTTCGAAGCGATCCTTACCGGAGGCAAGAGTATCTCAGCTACTGAGATATCGGAGAAGACGGGGATGGATAAAGAATTGGTTGGTAGGTGTTCTAGATGGCATATCTGCTTCTTTGACTGTTGAACCCGTTTAATTAACAAGCGATTTGAATAGTTCGACACATGCGCGCCGCCACTCCAGTTGGTCCCTTCCGCGAAGTTGGAGAGGAGCAGTACGCCCACACACCCTTCTCGGAAATCTATCTTGTGCCGCAAATGCGGGCAGTCTACACCTCCATGTGTGTTCAAAAGTCTTACCATTCAGCAAAACGACGAATTGAGAGCTAAAGTAATTTTCGCAGGATGCACGATTTCGTCCCCGGTATGATGCGGAACTGCGAATTCCTCCGTCAAAAGAATTGGAAGAACGAGATAACTCTTCGCAACAACCCTTATTCACTGGTGCACAACTGCGAAGGCAAGACCGCGTTTGAGCATCTGTACGAAAATCCTAGCAACTTCCGCCGATTCAACGAATCCATGAAGGCTGCGGACTCAATGCTAGTCACAACGGGCCTGTATCCATTTACTCAGGAACTAGGTCTCCTGGCTAGCGATGATACGGTCACTTTGGTTGACATCGGGGGTGGTCGGGGCCATGTCATTCGGCAAATCAAGGAGACCGAGCCCGATCTCAAGGGCCGGTTTATTCTTCAAGACCAGGCGAGTGTAATAGAGGATAACGGTGACGAAATAGAGAAGTACGGGATCGAGGCCATGGGACATGACTTTTTCAAACCACAGCCGGTCAAGGGTACGTATATACGTGTCTTATCCACACTGAAATGCTTGGAGAAATTTAAACTGACCGATATGTTCAATCTATCTAGGAGCTCTGGCATACTATATTCGACGCTGTCTCCACAACTGGCCCAACGCCGAAAGTCAGAAGATCTTATCTAACTTGGCGGGAGCCATGGATAGAGAGAAGTCTCGCGTGCTGATCACGGAGCATATTGTGCCTGATGTGGGCGGATCGATGTTTCATGCCTGGATGGATCAGACGATGATGACTTTTGGTGGTCTCGAACGGTCGACGAAGGATTGGGCTCATCTTTTGGACATCTCGGGCTTGGAGTTGGTTAAGGTGTGGCGTGCTCCTGGAGTACCTGTTGGGGTTGTGGAGGCTAGATTGAAGTGATTTCAATTATAGAATAGATTTAGACAATCTCAAGAAGCTAGATTATAGAGATAAGTTTGACTAATTCGAGAATGCTGATCGATCGGTGTAGTCTAACTGCAAGGGGTTGGGGGAAGCGGACCGGAGGGTACCACTGACTTGTTAACTGCTAGAATAGGTCCTTGGTCGCCTAACGGCCATGATTTCCGCTTGTCAATCCCAGTAAGGGACAAGCGTGGGAGATACGGGTTAAACTGCCAGTCGGGGAGCGAGACGGACCCCCGAGGGACGCCCACGTGAGATGCACCCTCGTGGGCAGCCCGCTGTTCTGAAAATATCTCTAAAAGGAGTTCCAATCATCCATAAGTATAATAAAAGTGTAGTAGTTTTAATTCCAATACCTATTTAAGAATATATGACAAGAAAGAAGACTAGACAATTAGACATGCATTGCCAGAAGATAGAATATATTTAATAGCATATACTAAGTCGGAGTTCAGGGAGACTAATTTCTATTCATATCTCTTTCTTTCAATGCCTCTAACTAAGTAAAATAGGAAAATTTCAGAGATTTCTCGTATACAGATCTCTTACTATCTGTTATGCTTATACACAAAAGCACATAACATTTTAAGAAAAAGAAACCGGCTGTAGTATAAAAGATAAAACCATAATTCTCATGTAGAATTTACCTGAAGACGTATTGCGTGTATTTATTTCATTTTTAGGGAAATACTAGCAAGTGCTAGGAGAGTGTCTTAGACAGCCTTTCTGACTATTAGTGACTCAGCAAAAGTGCCCTAGCTGCGCTATATCTTAGTACAGCGATCTATCCAACTATGTGGGAATGAGTATGAGAGCTGACTTAATTTAGCTAAGCCGTGCATTATATTTCGCAAGTGGATTTTCAGTGGCAAGATTATGAAACTCCTCGGAGAATATCTCGACTCTGTGTAAATGTGCTGCTTATCAGGAACGACTAATCCTTCCTTGGCTTTGGGGCCGTTTTACTTTTACGTCTTACCTGCACGGAAATGATTATCCGGTAAGATGTATGTGGTGGTACTGAAATCGATGCATTCAAAGCTAGTAATCTTGAAATATTGGTACTAGTATCTATTCATAGTATTTGTACAGTGGTCTGTTGTTATCCTCCAGTAAGCCAAAGCCCATAGAACCATCCAAAACGCATCCCCATACTCATCAGTACAGAACGACCCCTCCTCACTACCCAACAGACTTCACCACCCTCATGAGCTAGAAGTAGCGGTCGCCTCACACGCGTATGTAGAAACGAGAGTAGACGTGATCGCATAAGTGGTAGTCGCAGGGGTAGGGTTCACGACCTGAAACCAATTCGCCGCTACGGGAGTACCCAAACCCGTTACTTCCTCGAACTCATCAAGATTGAATCCAAGACGGGCCGCGTCTGTTGCAGGCAGCAAGCTCTCGAGACAGACAGGCAGGGAGTAATCCTCTGGCTGGCTGTACAGCAGCAGGATGTAATCGTGGGCAGGCCCTTCAAGCGGTGTCGGGTAGACGTACTCCGCGTTTGGGGCGCTCGTGTTGCTAATTTCCAAGACACCAGACGAGTAGGCGAGGTATGGCTGGTACCAGTGTAGGGCGGCCGTTGAGACACCATCCTCATTGATGGTTGGGTCGATCATGATGATGACGTACTCGTCCTTGGTGGAGGTGGTGTCCTCCAGGTACAAGGTAGGAGTATTGATGGTCCCTGGGGAAGGGTTGTGAGTATGTAATATCAATAGTGCTTATGTGCGTCAAAGCTGGATGAAACTTACAGTTTTGGTTGATTAAGGCTCCAGAAGTCAGAGTTAGGTGGCCCCCATCTTCGGTGAAGACCACGCCAACGTCCGCATCGACAGATGGAGTAAAGCTGGAGGGAGTCGCCGCTGCCGCGAGGCCGATGGCAAGACAAGAAGTCAAGATCTGGAGAGAATGCATTTCGATAGATTCAATTATTTCTGTAGAGGAGTGTGGTTATGATTGTGCTGCGAAATACCCATCCCTTGGCTCCATTTCGATTGTTCTTATAGTCCCTTGCTGGATGCTTGTTTCACTGCCTCAAGTTGATCGGACCGAGTGAACTGAGTTGGCACCAAGGTGCATCCGAGATTCAAGTTAGTACTCACGGAGAAGCATGGCTGATACATCTCGAAATGGGTGATTAAAAGACAGTGATCAAAAGCTTGTATAGACGCAGGAGGGCCAGGATCTCGTATTCGGCTGCACCGCCTCAAGTCTCTTATGAAGGAACGGCAGTGATAATTCTAGAAAAGGCATGCTTTTCGTGGACTAGTGGCAAAAGTTACCAGCCTATAGTATGTAAGTAGCAAATCTGAGGTAATCTGAGTCTTAGAGGCATTGTAAGTCGGATGGTGATGATTGTGTTGGGTGTTGTCGATGCTGCATATCTGCCATGTGTACCACGTGGACGCATTCCTTCCGAGCTTCAGTGGGCCTTGATCGTATGGAACGCAATGCGTAATTCGATATTGATCCTGCAAGATCCTTTTGGGCGCGATGACGCTAGCGCTTACTCTATGAATGATTATGGCTCCTTTAATGAACTTTGATCCCTTTCCCTCCGGAGCAGAGCACTCAATAGTCTCCATTCGTCAGAGCAGGTCTGTTCGTCCTTCAAAGATTAGGAGATTACTTTACCAAGCTACATCATTGCTATTTCTAGAGGGTGTAGTGGGTCACAAGATAGTGCGCGTAGGTGACTTTGATATTCTTACAACAGGCAATCCCTGCTTCATTTCCACAAGCACAAGGACAAGGGTAATGCATCCACGACGACCAGAGATACTGCACAAAGCAAGGTGCCTCAAGCAGACGTCTATGCTGCGCAAATTATCAAGCGATGTCCCAGTCAGCATATAGCGCAAACTTTCGTAATTTAGACTCGGGGAAATCGGGATGAGAAGTTGTGCAACTATCATCCTCCGAACCCTTTCTTTCGTTCATATCCGCTGTCGCGTAGAGGTCAAAGCCTCCATTGTAGTGTGAGCTGACTTTTCAAAAATCCTGGAGGATGAGTGAGTCAAGGTCAAAAGCCTGGGCACGGGAGGATAGTTTCTCACCTTCCCGGATAATTGCTCTCAAAGTGTGAGACAGAACAGGTTATCCTCAAATAATTGAGCATGGATAGCACCTCTGTGCCACGGGTCTGCATTCGAGGTCCATGAGTATTTGCCTTGTATAACGTTGCTGGTAATGATGGCGACGGTTTTGTGCTACTTAGTAGTACTTCTATAGTGGGGCTTCTTCGTGGCATCCGTAGGCATACAATCTACAGCATAGATGGAACACCAATCATAGTTTGCAATATTGGCAACATGTTGGCCAACGGTGGTATGACGAGAGCTGTCCGGTTCTGGGGCTCGAGAAAGGCCACTGTCTCATTGTTCCGGTAAGACTGTTAGCTATAGTTACACGGTGTCATTGATGTCTAGGGGGGCCATGATCTAGATTGCCTCTGAAAAACCGAGGTATCATTCTGTGAAAGTATAACAAGAAACCCTTGATTTGCTATAATATAGCTAGCTGGTGATACATACTGAAATACCTCTAAACACCGCTAAGCAAATCCAATAAACGCCGAGCGCTCAGCGCATCAGCAGGGCGTAGCATGACCACTGATAGCGAAGGCAGCCTCCACAATACCATGATGTAAGGGAGAATCAGAGCGCAGCACAGCAGACGAGGCTGCCCCCTAGGATCCCCATCCTAGCGTATATCTCCCGTGCAGCGCTCTGCGATTGCCGTCCCATTCTGTCACCACCAGAGGCGGGCGTATGCCCAGCACAATGGCACCTATTATCGGTATGATATATTTATTTCTTGTGCTCATCTTTCAGTTCTTTCCACTGATGAGACAGCCCCTCACGCCTTTCCACCGGACTTCAAGATCTGCTCCAGGTTCTCACGGCTGTTCTTATGCGTCATTTCCAAGTAGTGCAGCTTCTTCTCCAAGCCAGCAATATCCGTCTTCAAATCTCCGCTCTCGCTTGACAGGCGCTTGTCGATCGTGTTCATGGGGACAGCCACAAACCTATGAGAATTGTATCCGTTAGTATGGCCGCGAGATTCTTCCGTCTTCATGCCATCCTTAGAAGGGTGATATAGTAGCCACCAGTAGACTCACATCTTGCCAACGCCCTCATATACCCTTGTATCTTTAGGCAAAGAGCCGATTTCCTTGGATGTGAGCTCCAGCATGCGGATGTCTCTCTGCTTAGTTGTGATCTGTGCCTTCGTGACGCCGATTTGTTGTTGAGAGGTAATGGCCTGGACCTCGATTTCTTGCAGAAGCTGTTTGTCCGGAACATATTAGTTATGAGTATGAGATAGAGTTGCTAGGGCAAGGTACCTTCTGCAGAGCTTCGTTGGGAATGGACATTTTGGGTAAGGAGAGGGGAGTCCCGCTTTGGTATTGAGGGGTAATCTGGGGTTAAGAGAAGTCGCGTCGTCGGGGTCAAGAAGGCGCGTATTTAGATTGTCCCAGTAATGATTTTTCTGGGATCGATCAAGATGTTTCGTGGATCTGGTATGAGAGTAACAGGGAAGGCTGTTTGTTCGTTACCTATCGTCCTGATCAAGCTCGATGATGAACACATCGGCCGCCCGCTATCATTGGCTCCGAGGCCCGGGCGGTAGAGGATACCGGATTCGGATATCAGTCTAGGGCTTAGGGCTTCGTCAAATAACTATTGGTATACAATCCTCATGAAAGAACAAACATATGTGGATTTCTGGCAAATGGTGGCATTTATGAAGAATCAATACATCATTGAGGCTCGCATTTTGTTGTACTCAGCCTGGGTGGTCGGCTTATACTTGGCCGGGTATGCCTCACTCATGCATGACGGAATACATTCAATGGTCACGTCTGGATCAGGAGACATGAAGTACGGAATTGAGTAGCGCTCCCGTGTCATCCGGTTGGGCCCCTCAAATCGATCTGAGAGTTGCGGTAGTCTGACTCGGTGGTTGGTTGACCGAAGGCGATCTATATTATAGATCAGAAATATGACCGATTTCATACCTCTACTAATGTTGCGGGGAATGGACAAACCATTGCTCCACATTTGCAATAAGTCCCCAATGTTCATGATGATGGCATGTTTCAATGGAGTAGCGGGGACGAATGTGCCGGGCCGAGAAATGTCCTCTACTTCCAGGCCACCACAGTCATCCTGGAAGAGCATGGTTATGGAACTCCAATCTGTATGTGCCGGGCATCGGGCGGTTCGCTCTTTCTCCAACTCTTCTGCCGGCACGGGCAGATAGTGCAGCAACCTAAGCTGGTTGTTGTGGCCTGAATGCTTCTTCGTCAGGTAGCTTTCATCCTCCAAGTCAAGGCCGGTAGCCAAAGCACGAAGTATCTCGCTTCCAACCTTATTACACTCCCAATAGAATTGGACCATAAAGTCCTGGTAACCAGGAAGTGTCTCTTTCGGTATCCACTGGTTGGGTTGAAAGGTATTCTCTTCGCTGCCAATATCGTAGATTTCCTGTGCTTAAACGTCATTCCGAATCTCAATACAAGACTCGATGGCAACGATCATAAAGAACATTTTCTGTAGAGTAGCTCACTGGGGCGACACAAAATCTAAACAAACCTTGACATCTGGCACCTCTCTCAGCTTCTTCCGCGCATCCTCGTCATCTCCGGTGCTCATGACTTGAGAAACCTTTTCTAGACCGGGCCATGAGTAGCCTCGATGTACAGCCCAGCCCTCCGGATGTGGGGCCCGCATCTTGTCTTCGCTTGAGAGCTCAAAAAAACGTCTCATCCAGTTAAAAGCTTCATCCAGAACCGATTCAGGAAGCGAGTGGTTCACGATGTATACGAACCCGACATCCTGGCAAGCCTTAACCAGTGCATGTGCGACCTGTTGACGAGAGGAGGCATCTTGGCTGTTGTACCACTGCGAAAAGTCCACGACGGGGATCTGCATCTGGGTAGAGTTCGCAGAAGAAGACATATCGAATAACTCGGATTCTGATAGTATCTCAAAGCTCGTGGGATGATGTTTAGCCAGTTAGGCCGCCGAGAAGAAGACCTCACAATAACACTTCCAAGGACCTGTTGTGAGAAGGCCGGCTAGTGTACTATTAGCTGAACTGGCGCTTGGTTTCCAATTCGCCTGGCCGATCATATGCTTTACGATCGTGGAAGAAAAAGAAATTACGCAAATGCCACTTTCAAGAGAAATAAACAAATTCGTATAACCAGTAGATATGGTTTCCTGAGTGTATACCGATGATCTAAAACGACTCGAGGTAAGCTTACTATTCACGTGGTGTAGTTAGTTGTCCGAGATGTAAAGTGACATCATCTGGTGAGTAGCAGACCCTGAGATCGGAGCTGGAGCAGTATTTATCCACTCGGTGATAAAGACTATGGAGACCGGCGGAGTGCCGGGTGATTTCCTGGCTCCGGTGCAGATTTCAATCAATGCGGGCCAAAAATAGGTGGACAAGTCCCATCTTTGCACGGGTGGCTGGTTACTGAGGGGCCATAGGCGACGCTCCGTTGCTGTGGCAGGGGATCGCAGTGGACCCGGCGCGGCCTGAACAACCTAAAGATGCAGCATCCATCACCCACACTTTCCGGTGTTCAAACCGGCTTGCTCGAGTGAGGCGAACCCGGCAGAAATTACTACAGATAGAAGAGTTTTTAGCAACACGTAAGTGTGCTTTTATCCGCCCTGGATCATGTTTGTTGAGCTACTGTGTACTTGCAAGCGCTACCCTGATCGACCACTACTGACATCTACTTCTACCGCTTTTAGTAATCTGTTGATCGCCGCTGCAAAGCCGTCGCATAATACTGGCCCTCGACAGATCGTACGATTAAACAGGTCGCAGTCTCCAGCTGCGCCGGTGACGCATTCCGACGTATATTTTCGATATCCTGTCCCATCATATCCGGAGGGCGCGCTGTAGCCCTAAGCCTCGACAATGAAGCTCTTCGGGTGGATCTCGGCCGCATTCCTCGCTTCGACGGTTCTTTCGTTAGAGACAACACCAGCTCCATCGATCGATACTATACCATTCTATTCACCTCGCAATGCAGACTCCGGACGAAGGGCCTTTGAAGTACTGCAATTATTAAGGAAGCGGAGCGATAACTGTCCTTCTGGATATGATTCTTGCACAAACCTAGGCTACTCGGATATATGCTGTGCCGATGGTAGCAGGTGCACTCGCGACGCCGCTGACAATGTCGCTTGCTGCCCAACGGGAGCGAGCTGTACGGGGACGCTCTCAGAGACTGGAAATTCTGGGGGAGGCACAACTAGCAGCTTCCGATTTCCCCAGACAGCGACGGCTACACAGACTACAGATGGGACGAGTGTGACTCTCACGGGCTCTACAATTGCCGGGGCATATCCATTTGTCAATATCCCGACATCATTCGCCAACGCGCGCGTTTGCACATCATACTACTCTCTATGTCAGAGCGAATATACCGGCTGTCTTTCGCAACTCGGAGGAGGGTATGCTGTGACTGTGGCTGCTGAAGGAGGAGGTGTCACTCGCGCTGGAGGAGGCGCTTCTGCAGCTATATCGACATGCTCTAGTCTGAGTATGGAGGCATGCCACGGTCTCAGCATTGGTTACTGCGGCAGTTACAGCACTGATGTCTACGAGAACCGGGGAACGATGCCCAGACGGAGTTCCAGTCTTGAGGACCTTTTCTTTGGCATGTTCATTGGACTTGCCGGAATGTTTCTATGAAGTTACGACTACGCTTTTTCATGTGGATATGCATGTACGAGATATGGACATACGCTCGCTCAAGTGACGTGAACATTATTTTTTCTCCAAGTCAATATTGACAATTGCGACACTCGCGAGACAACTACTTCGGTTGAGAACGCTCATCCTTTGGGTGGATGAAAGAGACGACGGGATGTATCTATGAAGTGACTGATGAAGGGCAATAGTTGGGCAGCTATCGGCATAATGAGTTTCATGATTTTGTGGCGTTTTGTATATAACAAGAGCATCTAGGATAGCAATGACATTTAAGAAAATGAATGATCAGATCATGATTTCTTTAGTATTATGGGAACTTGTACTGTGAGCTTGTTGCTCCCACAATAGACAAGGGAGATCCAGCTGCATCCATGGCGCCTCACTACCACATCATTATTAGGGCTCACCAGATAGCAAAGAATTTAGTATGTGATTGTCGGGTCACGGACAATGCGCACTTCTAGAGCAACTAAGTACTTACGGATATTGAGTCACCCGCGCCAAATCACTGCCTAAGCATGGGGCCCCTTCGTTGGGTGACACGTAGGTGTAGTCACTAACTAGTCACTACACGGTCCTCGCCTGATTTGTGCCGACGGATGGAGGCCCATGCAGTCAGTACCTGACGGACGTACCTCCATCGAATCAGAAACAGCGTTTGCTAGACCGACTCACCGTGGAAGAGAAAAAGATAATCTAGCGGTGGAGCCGACAACGCAGTAGGCCGGGTCTGTCCAAGTTCCGGACTTTTCGCCCACAGACACGATTGGGTGCTGACAATGACGCTGTCAGGAACTGAGGGGAGAGAAGTTGGTGATGAGAGGGGCAGCAACGGCATCATCGGCCACTTCTCTGCCATTGGATCACAGCGGGGCAACAACATGCAGAGTCGAAAAAAGTGGACATCCCAGCCTCCGAAATTTCCTTTTTTAAATTATGAGCTAAGTTTATCTTCATCGCTGATTCACTCGGCCTGGCAGTGATTGGTGGTGGTCGTCACAGGAAATGCGGTGGTTGGGAAGTCGACCGGACGGAGGCTGGGATCAAAGAAGGGCGGACGGGCTGCTCGTGGGATGGCACCCTGCTCCGACTTCTCTTCTCTAACCCTCCATACATTTTCTATTCAACTGATATGCATTCTTTCGATCTCTGCTCTGCAAGCTATCTGTGACGGTCTCTCGCATTCCATCTATTTGCTTGGCTTCCTTTCGTTCGCTGTCTTTCGTTCTATACCTCCCTTGTCATAACAAGACCCTACATCGAGTCATACGTCGGAACTTCCCCAAATTTGTCCCTGGCAGCGATCGCAATCCAAAGCTGCTTTTGGTCGCATCGTGGGCTGGCCTCGTGGTTGTGGAAATTCCTACATTCTCCCCTCGCCATGCATGCGTCTCGCATAATCCCGTCGACCTTATCTATACTGGCCCTACTAAGTCAGTTTCAACTCTCGATAGCTTCACCATTGGAACCCGAGGTGAGTCTCGAGGAGGCCACCTTGGAGAAGCGCTGTTCGAATCCTTGCGGTTATTATAGCCAGCTTTGCTGCAGCTCAAGCGAAACATGCAGCACCAACAGTGATGGCGAAGCTGAGTGCGTCGGTTCCGGAAGCTGGGAGTATTACACCACCACGTATGTCGTGACCGAAACAGAGCGTGCGACTTTTACTTCAACCTGGAGCTCCTACATTTCGGCAACAACGAGCACTGGCAGTTGCAATGCCGAGTATGGTGAAACGGTCTGCGGCAGCGACTGTTGCGGCCCTGCATATGTCTGCTCCAACAATCAATGTATCCTGGGAAGCACGTCAATCTGGGCAACAGCGACTGCCACGCCCCCCGTACGTGGAACAACGCTATCGACTGTAACTCAAACGGCCACTACTACTGAGCCTTTCACTGCCCCTGTGAGCACAAGCGGCACGCCATTGGTTGTGAAGGGCTCCGGCGGAGGACTCAGCGGCGGAGCCATCGCGGGCATTGTTATCGGAACAATTGCCGGCGTGTTCCTTCTGTTACTCCTTTGCGCCTGTATGTGCTGCCGTGGAGCACTTGATTCTTTGCTTGCTTGCCTTGGTCTCGGTGGCGGTAGGAAGCGGAAAGAAACCACATACGTTGAAGAACGTCGTCGTCGTCACCATTCTTCTTCCGGGGCTAGACCTGAGCAACGCACCTGGTTCGGCAGTCGACCGGCACCATCAACAGCAGGTGGCGGTAAGAAGAAAGAGTCTGGCATGGGTGCTTTGGCGACAATTGGAATCGTCCTGGGTGCGATCGCGCTGTGCCTTGGGTTGAAGAGGCGCAGAGACCATCGCGACGTGGACGAGAAGACCGATTACACGTATCCGAGCACCTACTACAGTTACTACTCCTCTGACTACTATACCAATGATGGTAAGTACCCTCTTGTTCTCCTACAATGATAGGATGATGCTAATAACATTGTAGGAAGCGTTGTGACAGATGATCGGCGGACGAGAGATACCAGAAGAACTAGACGATCTCGCACGCGCTCACGAAGATGATGATTTTATGATGCCAACAACGAAAACGAATGACTTACCGAGATACAACGATTTATTAGCTATGATTTGAGTCTTCGGACTTTATTTGATCGATTTTGCATGGACAGGCGTTATCCAGGGTTTATGATTGATGTGTGATGGTTTCTTCTTTCGTGTCCGAAAGATCTGCAATGTACGATGATGAGACATGTATTCATGTTCTAATGCCCTTGAATGTTTCTGCTTTATCCCTTTTCTTCGTCACTTTGTCTTTGTCCTCCGTCCCTGCTTCCGTTTCTACGAACTTATTGAAAGCCGCGGAAGGAAACTGTGTTGTAAATAAGATGCTCAAATAAGTTGACAAGGAACAGCATTGTACATATGAAGGACATCAGTTGCCTGTACCGACATCGTACATAATCTATCAGGAAGTTAGTAGTAGAGAGCATCCCTGACCAGCAACAGTGAGAGCTCACACAGCCAGAGTTGCGAGTCACCCTCCGGCACGCTCCTTTAAAGCGGCGCAGGGATAGTTACAGGTATATGAAGGATCTGAGCAAAGATCGCAGCTCCCAGAGATCCAGTGTCAGTGCACCCCTAGATACGTACAAAGCTGATTCTTGATAATCATGCACCTGCCGGAGCGACTCGTGCGTTTATCCAATAACTGCAGCTGCAAGGCGGCCATCAACGGTCAGCATGCCAACCCAAGACAGATACGGAGGAAATTGTCATAATAGAACGATTAGACTTCACCGAGCTGGTAATAAGGGCGAATTGAAGGGATAAGAAATTTGAATAGATTCGTGTTACCGATCCACGCGATCAAGTTGTTCCGATCGAAGCGGTTCAAGTCCGACAGGGTCCAGAGAGTGAATGAAGCTCGGCACCTCGTCGACGGCACAAACTGCCCGGGCGGAACCTGCGACTCCCCGCCTCCCGTAGTCCCAAGCCATTCCATCCATCATTTCACGCTCGCCTGTCCTTCAATCCCGCTGTCATTCCCACGCCATCTTCACAACACCCCCTCCCCTCTTCCACAACTCTCAACTCTTGTATTCGAAAACCCTTATCCATGAGGCTACTCTCGAGTATACGGTCCTGACAATACCTACTCAGCATCTTAGTTCATTTTGCCCTCGTCCGGCTTTTCCCCGATCATCCAGGGCTGTCAAGTCTTCCCTCCTGAGGATTACGAGTCCCGTTGAGCTCCGATTCTTCGCTGGCCCGCCATGCTTCAAACGCAGACTCAGCACGTCTTTTCTCATCAGCACCAGTATCCGCAGGCTGATCCGACCTGGTTGCAGCAACAGCAGCATCACCAAACCCACCCGCACCAGGCTCAGCAACCGCATTCTTCGTTGGTCGCCCAACAGCATGCCCAAGTCCAGGCGGCCGCAGCCGCAGCCGCAGCCGCTCAACAACAACACTATACTCGTATAGCCATGGCTGGAAACGCCGGTGCCGGTAATTCCGCTCAAGGGGCTGGTGCAGGAGGCATTGGTGGGGACGGTGCGTTGCCCGGTGCGGTGTCCGTGATGGATGGTGGCATCAGTGATGAGAATCGGAAAGTTTTCATCTGGGTCGCAGAGCTTCTCGATCCGAGTCGCAGAGAAGCCGCCCTTATGGAACTTAGCAAGAAGAGAGAGCAAGTGCCGGAACTCGCGCTGGTTATTTGGCACTCTTTCGGTACGGAATCACCCCCTTTGATCAGCTTTGTTGGTGGCGACTAACGGGCAGTTTTCTAGGTGTCATGACCGCTCTACTTCAGGAAATCATCTCCGTATACCCTTTGTTGAACCCTTCGCAATTAACTGCGGCTGCATCAAACCGGGTCTGCAATGCGCTGGCTCTCTTGCAGTGTGTGGCTTCCCACAACGAGACTCGCACCTTGTTTCTTAATGGTACGCAGCCGTCACCCAGGACCATCCACCCCGCCCTTCGGTTCTAAGTCGTATGTGATTTGACTAACAAATTCTCGTTCGGAACAGCTCACATTCCTCTGTTCCTTTATCCTTTCCTCAACACAACGTCAAAGTCGCGGCCCTTCGAGTATCTCCGCCTCACCTCGCTCGGCGTAATCGGAGCGTTGGTTAAGAATGACTCGTCCGATGTCATCAACTTCCTTCTTACCACAGAGATCATTCCCCTTTGCTTACGGATTATGGAGACCGGCTCAGAACTGAGCAAAACTGTCGCAATCTTTATTGTGCAGAAGATTCTCCTCGACGATATCGGTCTCGCGTACATTTGCGCAACCTATGAGAGGTTTTACGCGGTTGGAACTGTCCTGAGTAATATGGTCACTCAACTTGTTGAGCAACAGACAGTACGACTTCTCAAGCATGTAGTGCGCTGCTTCCTTCGGTGAGTCTATCCCAGGTTTCTTCAAATTGCGTTGGTTGATTCGTTTCTACGTCAAATGCTGACTTTTGTAGCCTGAGTGATAACAGCAGGGCGCGAGAGGCGCTGCGTCAATGCCTTCCCGAACCCTTGCGCGATGCGACGTTCTCCTCCGTACTCCGCGACGATGCCGCCACTAAGCGCTGCCTGGCTCAGCTTCTCATCAACCTCTCGGATAATGTCTCCGATGGCGCACCTGGTGTTGCGATGTAAAAAGTTCAAAAGCATTTGTTTTCCTTTTGGTTTACTTGATATATTTGACAACCTTACGACATGCATGGGGCGGGCTTAGGCGAAACACGGAATACAAGGCGCAAACTGTGTGGTATGGCAATGCAATGACGCGATCTCAGGAAAGTTGCACAAAATCAACAGAGAGAAAAGAGAAGACATGGCGGGTATGGGAGCACTGGACTTGGGGGTTTCTGTCTTGTTATGGTTCGAAAGGTTCTGTTGTTTTGCTAATCATCTATTCTTTCTTCCCTTCCCTGGCTTTTGCTGCGGCTTTTTCTCTGCTTTCTATTTACCCTTTCCTTTTTGTTTTCTGTTTGTCCAACACTTCGTTCCCCTTCGGCCATAATGGTATGGCTGTGCGGTGGCGTGGATACGGCTGGCGCTATTTGTCTGTGTGCATTTTGCTTATCCTCTATGTTCCCCATTCCCCATCCTCCATCTGAGTGAGATAGACCCTCTTTGAGCGAGATACCAAGATCTAGTTTTATGTTTCGTTGGGTGGTGCTGATTCTGCCTGTTGCTTAAGTTTCATTTTCTCCTGACCTGGTTTCATGCGGAGGCGAACTATTATTACGATAAAACCTTCTCTTCTAGTATCTATTAATATGAGCTTGTTTCTTCATTCAAGAAATAGAATAGTAGTATCCACGAGGTCATGGTAAAATGTGAGCAGTCGGATCGCATCGACAGCGCAAGGCTTATCGGCACGGGATCGACCCAATCGGCGGATGGAAGTCACCTGACTGGGGTCTCGACGCGCCGCCCGGCGATTCTGTGAGCTCATCTCTTCTGCCCAGCCCGACACGCCCGCCCTGGCGAACGATTTCCTGTCTTCACGCCGCTGTCGATCACGTCAATACCCACTCATTCCGCCATTTGGAAGAGACATCTGTGTTCATTCTTCTGTTACATATACGTTGCGATTATTACCCCTTCTCAGAACTCCCGCCCCCGCCGCAGATCCGCCGCAGGGGTCGAATCTTGTCCTGCGCCGCGGCGCCTTTAATGGTCTATATCCGCCTTCATGGTATCGCGAAAGCGCACCCGCTCCGAGGTGGACGCTGCCCCAGAGCAGCCACCTGAGGAGCCGGGTTTACTCCAGCAGCTTCGGAACTGCTGGGAGTTTGCAAGCCTCATGCAATACATTGCCATATTCGGTAAAGTCATGAAGATTGACGAGGATTTCGGAATTGAGGTGAGTAGTGCAAATCCGACACCTATAGTTTTTTCTTTACATTTGTGCGCGTTAGATCAATGCTAATATTCTACTCTGATGCTTTGCTTGCAGGACCTGGAAACTGAGTGTCTAAAGCCTACCCCTTCCGAGAAACTACTAGAGATTGGACTCTGTCTTCTGAAATGGGTGTCGTCGCATCGGGGCCTCACGTACGTGCACCTTTGGTTTCGCCATAACTGTAGCTATACTAATAGGATGCTTTTGCTCATAGATTCGATAACTTCGATGAGTATACGCGACGTCAGTACAATGCGAAAGCACCACACATTCCTAACCCTTTCGGGTATGAGGAGGTTCCGAATAGGTTCTTGGACTTCGATGTGTTCTTGAAGTTGCGCGTCTTGCACCAGCTGTCGATTTGGACCTTTTGGAATCCCGACCGCATCCGCGAAAAGATGCCGGAGCAGAGGGAATTGGATCAGACGGAGTGGGTGGGTTTTTCCGTGACACTACCCCTGGATTCCTTTCATATTTACTGACCTTTGCTAGCGTATCGAAGAAGTAGGCTACGATCGTGAAGGCCGTTACTACTATATTCTCGATGATAACAGGCTCTATCGCCGCACCGACCCCCCTATTCCGCCGCCAAAACCGGCCAAGTCGAAATCGAGGAGAAAGAGCGCCCGCGCCATGAGAGCCTCTAAACGTAGACGTGTTACAGGCGCCGATCCTATTGAAGAGTCCGATGAGGAAGATAATGCTGTGAACGGCGACGCCTCAGAGGATCCTCTGCAAGCGATGACGTGGGAATGCATTGCCGTTACTCTAGACGATTACAAGCAGTTCCTCGAGTCCATTAGGAAGACAAGGGACCCCAATGAGAAAATACTGAGGGATAGGATCGATGAACAGGTTATGCCCATCATTGAGAAGGAAGAGGAGGCGCAGGAGAGGCAGAAACAGAAGCGCGAGAAGGAGCTTTTCAACATGCAGTTGCTCGCTGGCGCTAAACGATCCAGTCGGATCGCCGGAAAGGCTGAGAAAGAGCGACAGGAGCGTGAGGCTGCTGAAGCAGCACGTAAACGAGAGACGGAACTAGCCGCAGCCCGCAAAGAGGAAGAAAGAGTGAAGAAGCTGGAGGCGGAAAGACGCTCGCGCATCATGACCCGGGAACAGCGTACTAAAGATCGGGAGAGGAAGCGGATACTACATGAAAGTGAGCTCCAACGCATCAAAGAAGAGCAGGAGAAAGTTGCACGCGGCGAGAGCAGAGCTTCCGAGAGACATCTTCAAGCGGAAATGGAAAAGTACCGCAAGAATCTGGAGGACCTCTCACAGGAAGATCAATGGATATTCGACTGCTCGGGCTGTGGTGTTCATGGTCAAAATCTGGTAGGTCATGATCATCCCCGGTTATTATGGCAAGTGTACTGACCCTCAATAGGATGATGGCTCTCACAGTGTTGCATGCGAGTCCTGTAACGTGTGGCAGCACAGCAAGTGTCTCGGTATCCCGAAAAGCGAAGCTGAACGAGAGGATTTCCACTTCGTTTGCAAGGACTGTAAACGACGCGAAGAGGAAGCGAAGTTGCCCAAACTTCCACCGTTGAAATTCCGCGTCGGGTCGTCGACCTCGCCATCCTCCACTGCGCCAGAAGGAGATACCAAGATCAAGGTCCCAGATCCGGAACAAAGTCCCATATCGTCCATCAAAAACGCTCAGCATACCTTCCAGTTGCCTCTTACAGGGTCTCCTCAAAAGCAACCTCCTTCCATGCCTTCCGTTCCCTCACAAAACCCCCCTCACGCCGTCTCCTTCCCTCCTTTGTCCCCCGAGCGCAGGCCTCAGTCCGCCCACACCACATCATTCAGCCCTCCTCGAGCCCCTTTCTCTCCATCAAAGGGCATGAATGGATTTACTCCGTCATCTAAGGAACAAGCTCCGAAATTGCCATCCATTCATCAAGCTATGCATTTACCGCCTCATTCTCGCGAGTCCTTCAACAGCGGGTCGTTTCCGGCGCGGCGACCGTCGTCCTCTCACTCTACGCAGAGTCCCACTCTGCCTTCGCCCATTCAAAACCGGCCGTCTATGTCCCCAACCCAGGGAAACCGGGACGTTGGTCCTCTTGCGGGATTTCCGCCTGTAGCTTCGACAGATCACTCAGCCCCATGGACGCCATACGGTCAACACCAAACCCCTCGTCCAAACACGGGCAATCATTCTTCCTTCTCTTCCTTGCATAACGGGCGTCCATCTTTCATAGCCACCCCGACTGCAAGTCGCTCCTCTCCTCCACAGAGTTCCCACGGCATGCCTTTTTCGGGAATCAGTCCGACCAAGCAATCACCCCGACCTATGACATCTGGCAGTGTCACTGGAGCTCCAGTCCTTCCTCCGATCCAGAAACTCGAGCCGAGTCCTAAATTGATGGGTCGAAGCTCGCCCGATGCACCCATTCCGCCGCCGGTCAAATGCATGACACCGGAGCAAGAGGAGCGCAGGCAGAGAGAAAACGCCATGCTGCAGGCCCAGTTACACGGGACCAATGGCCCGCATTCAGTGATGTCGTCGCCGTCCCTCAATCGTATACCACCTTTAGGGCCTCCTGCGGTTGCACAACAGCCTGCTCCATCTCCTCAGCCCGGACAAAAGTGAAGTCTCCTGGCACTTTCTGCTTATGCACACTAGCAGAGCAGCTGGACAACAAATATTATACCCCTCTCATTCGACATTGAAACCATACATTCACTCATGATTATCTCGTTGGCTCGGTTGTCGATCGCCCAAAAGCTGAATCTTTTCATCAAGGTTCTGTAGGTTGATCTTGCAGCGCAGTAAAGCTTAAGCGGCCAATCCTTGTAGAGGCGCCAAGGCATGCGCGCAGGTCTTATGTACCTTTTTTTCCTTTTCTTACCGTCTGTCCCCTCGCAGCGGTCAATACCGGGAAACCAGTTGGTGATCCTGGGTTTTCCGTTGCTCTCTTTCCCTAAACTTCGCTCCCCCATACATTGCTTTTCGATTGCTTTTCGAAGTGCGCACTATATGGGAGTGTGCCGGTCTAGCATTCCGCACTGAGGATTTTGCTTTGTTCTTATGCTACCTATTTTGCATGGTTGATATGGTTGGTCTATGCTTCTCTCATGTCTTACTACAAACTTGATATATTGGAAGGGTGGCGTTGCAGGATACTGAGCTATAGAGGGATGGGGTTGGCTATGGATGTGAAGTAGACATTGACTAGATGTAATAAAAGCGAGGCAATTACATGATGCTTAGTTGTGACAGATCAATACCCGCTGTAGATGATTACCTGCATTATATGCAGTCGCTACCTATCCCAGCGTGAATTGCACCTACTACTACTTTAGTCAACCACTGCTCGTCAACTGATATGAGAGGTACATACATACATACATAAGAAAAAGCACAAGCAATACGCCGCACCCGCACAGCAAACAAGTCCCCCAAAACCAAGCAAACGCCATGCATGCATTCCCACAGCCAGCCTCATACCTCCCCTGGGCGCCAACACGTCTAAGCAAATCTAGTACATACTAGCTATTCCGTTGACCCGAAGTGGATCACCACGCTTTAATTTAACTAACGAACTACTAGTTAGGCCCCAATGTATCTACTCCGTAGTAGTAAGCACCAAGCACCGGTAATGTCTCAGATTCCGTCCCGCTCTCACCCGTGCGTGCGTGCTTGCATGCATACAATCTAGTAGATAGTTACGTACTAGAGCACATGTCATTTTCGGATCTATCACCTGTCAAAAAACTTATTCTATCTTAGTATGTAATCAACGTTCTCCATACCAAAACTCAATCAATTGAGTTTAATATTCCCGAGTGAGTGACAATATGAAACAAGGTTAATATGTATATTATGGTAGGTAGTATCGTGGCGTAGCATTGGCTGCATGGCATGTGAGATTTTGAGTAAGTAGTGTGGGTATCATTGTGTTATTTAGGCAAATAGTAGTAAGTAGTAGTGAGTAAATTAAAAAAGACGCAGGGTCACATTGGGCTTGCGGGAAGGGGAAGTGGAAGGGGAAGAAGGGCAAAGGCCGCGTGGTTTTAATTTGTTTAATTTCGTTTAGGTTATTTATATCAACTACTGGGCTATGCTGTGAGGCTATCTGCGAACGGGACCGTTTATATCATATTACTTAGTAGTGGTACTCGGGATGGAGTTGCTGCGGCAGATGGATGAATTGATTAAATGAGGATTGACTCGACTCGAGTCGGGTTTTGGAGTCGGTTAATATTGGGGTGTTAGAATTCGATGGATACTCTACTTAGTAGGGGTAAGTATATATTGTGGAGAAGGTTGTAGTGGGATGGCTGGCTGAGTGGGTGATCGGGTATGAACGGGGTGGTGGTTTTGGGTGGTAGTAAGTAGTAAGCAGTGGGATGGAGGGAGTATGTCTGTGATCTTTCTATAAAGTTGGTATATGCATGTATCTAAGACATCTCAAGATCTAGTTATCTTCCATGTCAAACACACCATTCAAGCATATACAGCATTCGAGTCAAGTAAGACACATACAACGATATTGTTGGGGAGGGATTTACCACACAATGGTATTTTGTCGGCTCACTTACCCTTGCTTGCCTTTAACCCTAGCTAGTTTAACTATCTAGCACGTAGTTCAAGAACTAATGACTTAGTTCTCACTTGCTAACCAGGATCCCAGTCCACAACAGTTAGATAAACTAGTATTGTTTAGGGAGTCCTTTCCCAACATCCCCTACCCATGCAGTAGTTCACCTAATGTAAGTACCCTCCCTAATCTATCAGTAGTCTCTTGAAAACGTTCGCTAGACTAGTGAGGGAGTTAGCGAAAATCACCACCGAAAAGAAATGAAAATGTTCTCGACCACGGCGGAATGAACCGATCAACTATACTAGACTAAGTAGTCTCCTTTTTGGATAGATCGTTCAATCAAAAATTTATTGATTGATAGCTTGGGCGAAGTGGACTGGACGGGACTGGATGGAATCACATCAACTGGACTACTTACACTGACTTGGACTACTAGATGGATAACTTGGTTCCACTACCCGGAGATTGAATGAACGTTGCTCAGTCAGCAAGCAACCTAGCTAGTTACTTTGTAGTTAGTCAGCTTGATATCTCCGTCCTCCGACCGGATCCGGGCCCGTGTCCGGATAGTAGTGGGGGGAGATCGCTCGCTCGCAGGGTCTAGACGGTGGCCTTGTCCGTGTCCTTTTCTCCGTGTGAGTGGGTTAAAATGATGGGTGAGGGTACCGTGGATTTGTGATGGTATGTTTGCGTGGTCTGAGAGCCGCATGCTTCCAGAGAAACACCCTTATCTTATGTTTTTCTTGGTATGTAGCAGATCCAAAGGTATGCAGCGGGCAGGCACCAAGGTATAATGAAATCAGCATTTTCTCGAGAAAAAGCAAAAGGGAGAGTATGCGGCTATACTGTGTGACTCAAAACGACTTGACTTGACTTGATTAGTCGAATCTCGCCCGAGTCCGAAATTTCTCCGCGCGCAGCGCAAATCTTTATAGATGCATCTCAGAAGCAAGCAAACGGTAGGAATGAACAAGAATTGCCTATGATGGTAGGTAGAGGAGGAGATCGGTGAACCGATTGACCGATGGTCATGACAATCTGCCCGTCAACCTCAGCCGTACATACACGAACACGGATAGATCAACCGGTGTGGTTGTACCTCGAATGCCTCAAAATTGGAACTGTACACACATAAAATCGCATAACTGCTCATATAGATATGAGACCAAGTGTGTGATCATCAATGGAGAACAGCTAGTCATACTGAGTATGCTACCTGCATGGAAGGATTCCGACACCTTCTGGCCCAAACACTGGAACCCGAATTTTGCCGTCCACTCAAGGCGCATTGTCGGATGTGAGCGAAACCATAATTAAGGATTCCTGGGCTGCGCAGGTGCGCCCTGCTACTCCACTGAAACCGTTCCGGCTGATCTTCTGGTTCGGAGATAGCAACTATACTCGGTTCAGCCTGGAAAGAGGTGCCGGTGCCGGTGCCCTGTTGCGTCCACAACTTACACACAGATGCCCGGGAATGGTTAGACTAATTCCACGACTAACTGTTGGCAACTCTGAATAAGGGCAAATAATAGTGACGGGAGTTTGTTACAAAGCGGGAAATGTTGTAAGCGGCAGGCCGTTGGGTGAGGTACCTCGCTTGTACTTTTGTCGGTGATTGTCCGTTTAGGATAGGTGGAAAGGGTACCTCCTGAGTACTCACAGACTGTGTTAGTATATTATTCGTACCAGCAATCTGATCACTGTAAGGAGTATCGAAAAGAGGTTAGATGGAGGGGCTGATAGGGCAATGTTAGGTTCGGGCGCCCATGTTGCAAACACATGTTGTATGCGAGATTCCAGATGTGTAGGTTGATCTCGGGCATGTTCATCTCTTTCTTCCCTCCCATACCTTATCTTCTCGATTGACTCCAGTGGCTTTTAGTTTGTTGGTTCCTATTTTGGTAATTGGAGGCGACATGTGTCATGTCTCACCGACTGCATGACACGACGATCCCGTGGTGTAGGAATTCTCCAGTTGGAAATTTGTAAGGCTGAAATGACAGTCCGCCTATCTACGGAGTACATACTGCTGCTTAACTAGTCTACCTGTCAACTTGTTAGATCGCCGATACGGTGGCCATGACAAATTTGAGACGGCTGCCTGACAAGGCTGGCTTCATGCACATCGCATGGGAGGCTCATTGGATGATTTCCGACAATGTCTCAGATCGAATAGTTCGAACCGGCTAATATGCACGGCTGCCAGGCGTTGGAGATGTTGGAGCTGTGTTTCCGATTGGTATCAGAAACTACTACTAGTACGAGTAGTACTAACTTAGGCAGTTGCTTGTGTATGTTACTGGCATGGATCCTATTGGATTCCCGGATCTGTCTTGCGCCTTGATACTGAGCCGTAGCTATGCCTATCGGATCTCCCGGCGGGAGGAAGTGGGTTGAGAACTCTGTGGGAGAGTATTTCTAGTGTTGAACCTAGGTGGAATGCTGATACTACAAAGTAGGTTAGGAAGAGTATTCAATCCCCCTTCTCCTGATAAACTCAATGACACATATTCGTCCAAAGCGCAGAGGGAGGCCATAGCTTACGTCGTAATATCCCCCTGAATGTGGATAGAAAGACTCTCTCTGTATGGAGCAAGTACTAGGTACTTGCTCCACAAGCCTAGGGTGACTTAGTTCTTACGTACCAGCTACTTTGGAGTTACCAAACTCAGTTGGCTGGCGGGAGAAGCCTGAGGTGGCGTGACCAGCATTCACCTACCAAAAAGAACAGGCCAATGATGGATCGTCATGGTGTGATTAAATGACAGAAAATTGCTCGTGCTGCCCATCGAGCAATTACTCGATGAGAATTTAGTCGATGATTTTCTTCCCGTCAACCAATGGCGGGCATGTTGGAGGGCAGATCGGTCTGCTTCCCAGGGGCACAGCGGCGGGTGGTTCCCCGCTGGGGGCAGCGCGGAGGCTAAGCTACCGTAATTAGCGGGGGTGCCTATGGGTCCGTGGACGACGTCAGGAAGTTAGTGACTTGACTTGCTTTTTACTTACTTGCTTCGTACCACTGAAAGCGGCCCCGATACCACACTAGTCCGGATGAGCTCGGTCTAGACTGGGCGCCCAGCAATGACCCTCTTCTCCAAACCCTTTCCCCCCAAAAGCTATGCAATGGGCAGGCAGTGTTGTTGCGATTTCTTAAGGGTCATCCATTCAACATGCTCTTGGCAGTCTGCTGTTAGTGTCACCTGAAAAATATCCCTCGTCAAGTTTTGCAGATCGTCGACATTGCGACATGTTTAATGAAGATTTTCCAAGTTCCTTGCCTACTCTGGTTTACTTGAGGTTGGCATTTGCTTGTGCGTATTGTATCCTCCAGTCGAATCCCAACCTTAATTCCTTCGCCTGAATACTTGCATCTTCCATTGTGTCATGTCAAGGTTAGCTTTATAGCCGCGGTGCAGGTCAGCACTGTATCAATTCCTGCTTCTCGTTGCGCTCCTCACGAATCCTATGCAGCATTACCTTTGCTCACATGCACAGCTCCTAGCTACTTCGTCGTACGAGATTTCCCGTAGATCCCACCATCGACCAAGGAGACACAGTTTGTACAAAGTGTTGGACTGTGCGAAACCGAGCTATCGTCCCTAGAAGTGAGGGGGCAGAATAGGTGGGTATCGGGGCACCCTTTTGCTATGTAGAGTCCATAATAGTCAGGTCTTGGAAAACCCTTTTCCATCTGTGTAACCAACCAGACCGTGATCAGCTAGTGACGTTGACTCGACATTCACTTGTCCTGATGCAGGCTTAGCAATTACTACCAAGAGAAACGCCGGTGGCTCAGGCGCTAGACTAGCTGAGTCCTGCTCACTTCGCGTACCCAATACCCAAACTGTCGGGTCCTTAACGTGTCGATTATAGGGGCCAAAACTTGCCATTGCCACATCGTGCAGGGAGAAGTAAGCGAGTAACCAATGATTGCACATGCTTCTCCGTAGGCAATGGCAGGTCGGTCCGTTAGTGCGACCTAAGACGGGCGGCCTGTTACGACTCTGGTATCCTCTCTCCCTATAGGAATGCCTTCCAACCGAAATCATGGCCTGTCCGAAGTAAGCGCCAAATACGTAGGTTGTATGCATGGTGATTCAACGGTTGCTGTCGTGATTGACCGACAATCCCCATGTCTTGAGCCACGTTTTCTTCGCAGCCACTGCCTGCCATGCCTGCTATCTAGCGGTAAAGGCGTGTCTGGTAAAATCGGTGAGTAGAGGGCTCGCCAGCTCTTGCTTGATCACGAGGCAGTTTGGCTGGGCTGGGGTCCAACCGGCTACGGCGCGCAACTACTTCACGCGCTATCCAATTGCACCAGAGACACCGTCCCGACGTATGTACATACCTGCGCCCCTCTGGTTCCACTCCGTGTCATATCAATCCCGTGACTGGAAGAAAGTTCGACGGCTGCTGCCCAGCGCTAATCCCTGCAGAAGGCGTGGCGCTACTGGCCTGTTTCCGAGCATCTCGGAGATATTCGTCAATCCCTCAATGTGGAAACAACATGTCCAGGATAGCCCCCGTGAGAACCTAAGGAACTCTCCCTGTCATTCTTCATATATCCGAGGCCTTGGCTCATTTCCCTCCTTTCCCCTGCAGATGCCACTGTGATATGAGGCAATATTAGACCCCAAAACTGAAAAAGCACGTTGGGCACAGTAGTGACTATCTGAAACAGATATTCTTAAGGACGGGTGTTATTCTCAGCTACTACCTCTGTTTGGTTGGATAGGCTCGAGTCCCAAATGGACTGACTCGAAGAGGCGACGACTCATCAATGTAGGCAGATTCAATAGAGACAATGGTGCACTTGGCGTATCAGGATCTTCGCCAGTCAGCAGACCGTCCAAGTTCTTCGACACGCGTTAGATTTACTTCACCGAGTGGCTTGGAGAAGGATGAGTGCCGGACATGGAAAGGTGCGCTGCTTGGCGGGGGTTTACTGACCTTCCAGAAGGCCATCGAACGCTCGCAGACGATGTGGATGGTTGGGAAGGTCCATGGCGAGCCCGATCGGATCCCTGTGTCAATCCCTATCTGCAAGAGGAAACAGGAAGTTACCCAAGTGACACCAACCATTCAATTTGGGTAAATCCTCCGGAATCTCAATGAAAATGTCTGGGGACAGCCTCTGGGCGCAAGCCACCTCAGCTGTATAACCCTTCCTCCAGATGCGGTGCCAAGCAGTTACAGAAGGTTACCCATGTTACTCGTTCCATACTTGCGCTCGAGGGGAAGCGGAAGGGGGTTGTCAGAAGGCCTACACGAAGTGGCCGTCCATGCGACCCATGGGACCAATGACGAACTCCATACGATCATCCACCTCCAGAAGGAAGTGGCCGCTCAGACCCCTCTCTAGAACAAGGAACGAAGGAAATGGTTTCCACTAAGGTTTCTTCTTCAGCAACGTTCCTGCGCCCGAGAATAGTCAGGAAAAACCGAGGAAGTCCGGACAAAGAATGCTAACACCGGGCAACTCTGGTTCCTGCGCAAGCCATCGGTGTGTGCCTCCGCGGGTCCATCAGAACCTTGAAACCCATTTTGGCAGCCGCAGATCATGCTAGCTCTCTCGGAGGCCGTCAGATCATCCCTTCAGCTGGAACGGGAGGATCTTATGGCAAGTGAGGGTGGGAAGGGAGGAAGGGGGGATCGATTGGGGAAGGAGAATCGTGAGAAGTGGATCAGCCGTCAGTGGAGGTAGGCGATCTGTGGGTTCTTTGCAATCTCATCCAGTCCAACCGACTCGCCAGAGTAGGTGAGTTTTGTCTGGCTGTTGTTGTTTTGATACTTCATGTAGCTGCCGCACACTACACTGGCTCCGCTGCATGTCCTATGCCAATCAGTGGTTGTCAACGGACCGTGTACAATGTTGGTATACTACAACTATCCAAATTGCAGCTGAAACGCCGTTTCCGCAGTGGCATAATGCAGAACAGGACGGAACTACATATTGCAAAAGCAGTGTGCATGAGAGGAATATATGACATGACAATCTTCGGGAATGACAATCCCCGAATCCTTCCAACGATGGCTGGGCTAACACACGTGACCGTAGAGGACCCAACCATCAGGATGGCCCATTCCCAAACAAGGGGGTAAGCAGAACGCCGGAAATAAACATGCGCCGCAATCCCATTTGAGCCAGCCAAGCTAAGATGCAATTTATCATACATCAGCGTATACTGCATGCAGACCCCCTGTCATAATTGGCATTAACAAGCTAACGACATGCAGGGAAACTACGCGATACTTACGTAGCTTTGATACGGCCTACTTACTATAACTAACGTTAACCCATAACTAACTAACTTACACATCTAAATTACGTGGCTCAGCAGATAATCATGTCTATGCCCTTCCGTTCGCATAGAAGATAGCGCAGGTACAGAGTCAGTTCTGCCTGATTCAAGCATCGCATTCCCCACCTCGACCCCACTAGATCCAATTCTCCTTCCGCGGCGAGCCCCGTGTCAACCTACTACTACACAGAAGACAGTACTAGCTGGAAATCGCAGTATTAGGCAGGACCCCCACCGGCGGCCTCGCCGGCACGATCCCGCCAGCTTAAACTACCCAAGTGGGCTAGTCTTTTCAATACATGACGCTAGCGCTGCTCACTGATCTGCTGGAGCCAGTCGTAGCTCGCCGGCTACTTCAACCCGACCAATGGATAAGCCAATAATAATTGTGTGGCGTATTTTTGGGTCCATGGTCTCAAATACTACGAGATGCTCGCGGCATGCTCTTTTGAGTTAGTCTGGTTTGGAGGGGAGAAAGAAGAGGGGAGTGGATTTCCTTCTCTGAAGGGACGTCGGGCAACCGACTCCCCGCGCAAACCTAATTTCTAGAGGACGTGATTGCGGTCGCTCAGAAGAATATAGGACTAGAATGGCATAACAAATCCTCGCTATTCATCTTCACGGCTATGCACCCTTTCCAAGGGGCAAAGGAAATTTCACAAATTGTATACGGAGTGCCCTGCGCCCTTCTGGTTGGATTGTTGGTCTTGGCCCAACTACAAACATGGACCTGCTCGCATCCGAACCAACATACAGATCGGTATCCACTGGTTCGACACATGACAGATGTCTCTCACGAGTCACGCAGCATCTTCCAGTGGGCTAGCTCAGACTTACCAAGAGGCGGGCTTGTAGCCCAACCCTCACCTAATGCGCGCTTGCCTTTGAATTCTCCGTCTCTCAACGTAGTCTGGCCGCTTTCGCTAAGGGATAAGCAAGAAAAGGCACGAACGATCGACTGGCTTGATTGTGGGGTATCGGCCAAGCAGTAGTATGCTCATGATTTGCGCTAGCTACCTACCATTTTCAGATACATACATACGTGCGCTTCATGTCTTCGCCTGGATGACCCAGGGGCGAGTCGCAAGCTCCGCTCGGCGATGTGCGGATGCGGAGAAAGCAGAGTCTAGATACACGTATGTGGACGTCCCAGGAGCTGGAGAATACCGATCCATGGAACCTTTTCCTCTTCTTCGGAGCCGAAGTATGTAGTCGGGGTAGTGACGCTGATGATGATAATAGTGGTGTATGTCGATTACTCGGGCAACAGATTGCTTGCTACTGGCTAGAACTGACTCGTTCGGGTTCAACCAAGCCTAGCCTCGAATTACTCTTGCCTGTCTTCATGGCTGAAGACTGACGAATTCTAATATATTGAAATCCGGTTGGTCAATGTCGATGTCTGCAAGATATCTACACTTCAGAGTAGTAGTTCGAGACTGCTCGGATGAGGAGACCCGATATCCGGGGAGTTAAAACATGGAGTTAAGATCGGATACCTCTTGTATCCGGCGGTCTCAATTTGTTTTCATGAGAGCCGGTATTCTCACTAATCGCTTGGTAGCATCTTGTTTGCCTCTTGTTTCCTTTTTCAGATTCCTTCGTATCTTTCACCGTTAGCCTTGTGCTTCCCCGATCTACACTTCCTATCTTGATACTTCTTTTCTCTCTCTGGCCGCTTTAGTTGCTCCTCCGGGTCTGTAGAAGAATAGAATGAGCATATCTGTATCCTACTTGTCATGAAGTGCCTCTTAATGTCTAGACTTTTTACTTGGTGTGAATACACACACAGTGCACGCTATCACATCCAAAGCATGAGGCTAATTCCGACCAATGTCACTGCCTGCTTTAGTTCCGGTCCCCGGATAGATAGTAGATCGCACTAATAACTTAATAGGCAAAGAGTGGGACGAATGCCTGAACGTTAGACTGCCAGTTCCCCCCCTCGTTATTATAATTATTATTTTTCCATTCTAAGTATTTTTCTCATTTTATTTTTTTTTTCTCCCTCATATTAATTTTAATTTTTATTCCTTTTATTATCTAATTTGGCTGTTAAATTTGGTTCCCCACTCACTGAAATTCAGAATTCAATAATAATTCCCTTATTATGAGGTATGGGTTTGCTCCACGATCCAGATTCACTAGGGACCAATGTCCTCTACGTAATGTGAATACCGATCATACCCAAGCTATTATTCTCTCTATTTTTTTTTTTATTTTCATTTCCCGCCATCCCTTCCAGTGAGTGAGGGGATGGCTCAGCAAATGCCGCGCCTCAATATTCAGTGACATGATAAGAGAGGTAAACCCAATCCGTGCCTGGGTAGATGCATGTCCGCATTTAGTAACCACCCTAAAGTCAGGCTCTGAACAGCCTCAAACCCGCTGGTTCTTCCCCCCTCCCCTCTCTTCTTCCCCTCTCCTGTTTTCTTCTGGAAGACTAGAAGAGGAACCTAGATTTGGCACAAAGAGGAATCTAGAAGCAAACGCCGTAGAAGAATGAACAGGGGAAAAGAAGAAAGAGTGGGAGGATCCGAAAATAAACGTATGGGTGCCCCAGGAGCAGAAGTGTAGCAGACAAGCGAAGAGATACTAAAATAAAATGGAAATCAAATCACATCAATCGAGCGGATGGGATACCAAAGGGAATGCATCCATGTCTGGCTCCGGTCCCAAGACAGCGGAACAAAGACAACGCCATCTAGCAACCCCGTGCCAACATCGAGGGAATTCACCACCGCCGGCCAGCAGAGGGCAGCCCGTCAAGGGTTTCAGCCGCTGGGGATTCCATGGTTGTCATCCCCATCTAGAACTTCGTGCTGCAGTATCCCATCCCGCCTTAAACTGCTTGATATCCGCCCGAATTCCACCACTGTTTTTCCCTTGTCCCTATTTCCTTTCTCCCTTTCACACCTCGTGAACAACAACAGGTGTTCATCATCATCATCAAGCTTCTCTCAATTGTGCTTACTCGCATCTACACACTTCCTCCCCATCTCCATCATCTTACCGCTTCCTTCGAGGCTCCACCTCCTCCCCTCTTCTCTCTTCTGCTTGTTGTCGTGGTTGTTGTGGGCCTCTACTTATTTGTTCCTCTCAGGCTTCACTTCACCGTTCTTTCTTCCACCTCCCTGTTCTTATTCTTTCACTCTTCTTATTCTGTTGAGTGTTTTATTGTGGCCCTTTTGGCAACAATCTCTACCGTCACTTCTCCCCTGTCCTTTCGTTTCGAATTGCTAGCTCCCCCGCCGTATATCCTGTCTTTTTCTTTTCCCCTCAATTTCTTCCGCACATACTTCCCCGGTTGTTGTAACCTTTCGTTGAATCGCAACCCTCTGGAAAGCCTTCAAATGCATAGCTTCCTTGCTGTGGACAATTCCTTAACTGCTATTACCACTATTCCGGATTATTGGCTCGCCTAGGCGTGCACGATATCCACTCACTGATCCCCGCAACTTTTCTGGCTCAGCCCAGCCGTCGCATACTTCTGCCTATTCATTCCTACACCCAGAAATTGGAGGTCTCGTTGCCCTACCTTTGAAACTCCATTTCTAGCTTTCTCTTTGATTCACAACCTCTTGACCTCTCCTTGTCATCTTCTATCGTATTCACTCCGTCTTGCTCTTTCTCGCACCATGGCAACTGTCGCTACGGCGAGAATGATCCGCGGTCAACCGCCTTCCCCGCCTCATTCTACTGATGGAGACCCTGCACCAGAAGCCCATCGAACCTCCTGTGGCACGCTCCAGCAAGCTTATAGCCATCACGACCCTTATGGTTCTATGTTACATGGAAATCGTGCGTCTGGTGATATTTACGAACACAGACCACACTCTCTAGTAAGCACACGCAATTTGCTCAATCTCATATGATAATGGCTAATCGTGTTTCAGGAGTACACTCCTCCTTCATCGCAGTACGTCTCTTCCGGGGACTATCCTCGATCACTGTCAATGCAAGCCCCGGTAAGTTTGGTAATACTGGACTTTCCAGGTCTCTGAGGTGAGCTGTAGTACTGATTACGTCCTAGATGGCAACAAATGGCCTTCAGGTTAACACACCTCCCCCTGCTGCAGACGAGGGCCTAGTTTCTGAATCGGTACCACGATGGAGCTCGCCGCCGTCCCAGAGACAGGTGACGAGGGCAAGGGTGGCCAGGTCGCCTAGAGTGCGTCGCAGGAATAGAAATAGAAAGGACACAAGAGTCGAGCTCGAAGGCCCTCTGAGTGAAGTGACCAAGCATTTGACAAACATCCCTATTCGAGACATGGAACGCTGGGTGAATCGGTCAATAGAGGTTCGTCACCAAGAGGTAGCCAAGAGGAACGGAAAGGTTGCCAGGCCCATGAACTCTTTCATGCTTTATCGATCGGCATATGCCGACCGGACAAAGCAATGGTTTGCGCAGAACAATCATCAAGTGGTTTCCGAAGCAGCGGGTGACAGCTGGAGGCTTGAATCTCCAGAAATCCGCCAGAAGTACGAGCTTCTAGCCAATATCGAGAAGAGTAACCACCTCAAGGCGCATCCTGGTTACAAGTTCTCGCCGTCGAAAGATAAGAAGAAACGAGCTGGGAGCGAAGATGAGCGTCCCCTGGCCAGCACCCCTGGATCCACTTCAGCTTTTCTTCAAAACCGTGCCGCGAGCTCTTCAGAAATTGATAGTAGTGGCTGGGAAAGTCGGGACTCGACCCCATTTGACTTTGCTGACCATGGTTTACATCTACCTGGGGATACCTACCTATCTTCATCTGCCTGGCATGCAGCCAACCATGGGCGGCCGCACCCTGGCATGATTCCCTCCTCTGAGCCGTCTCACTACCTCCACCAGACAATTCATGCAGGGCTTATCCCTCACGTAGAGGATGTCCGATTCAAGAAGACTGGCTTGCATGGGATTCAATATGCTACGTCCTCGTCCACTCCACTGGCTGCTCTACCCGGCGCCACACATCATGACCTTCTTCAACCGTCCACCTCGTTGCCCGGTGATGGACAACTGGATCCCCAGCTCCTGACCCTGCAGACCGAACTCCAGAGCCCGAACCAGCTCTTTGGCAGCTCTCACAATATGTGGCAAGACTCTTCCAACGTCAACTGCTACACCTCTCCCTCGTCTTCCTTGGCACCTTATTCAATCCCTTATACCACGACGACCTACTCACAGGGAATACACACCCTAGAAACCGACCCTGCTCTTGATGGTACCGGTGGCGATTTTGACACCTGGATCAACCAGCAGGGCACGACATACTAATCCTCATCTCGAACACAGTAATCATGGAACGTTCAGAATACCCTCCTCCACCAGTTTATCTGCTATCACATACAAGTCTATCTAATCTTTACTTTCTTTTCTTGTTATGTTCATCTTCTTTTTTTGACCTGGGATGGACGTCTACTTTTTTGTTTCTTACCCCTCGGAGCGGAGTTATTGTTGAAGGCGTAGGTATTTTTATTAAACGTGGCCCGGCGCTCTGTTGTCGGGGTTATCGGTCCTAAGTTCGTTCACGTTCGCTGCTTATCTGGGTTCTAGCTTTCGGTTCTTTCTTCTTGGTCATGGGGCATGCTTTAGGACACGGATATTGATATGGATATGGAAATGTGCTTTGTGGGAGGCAGTTTTGTTGGCACTCTTGTGCATATCTCATGGTAGTTACGGGATTTGATGCATTAGATCAATTGGGCATTGCATGATAACAGGAGGATACCACCACTTGCAATCGAATTTCTGTTTTATTTCCTTTCTCCCTATCGTGTGTTGAAAACTCAAGGCTTTCCTCAGTATGCTGATCTTCATCGGCATGCATTGGACTTTCTGGTGATTCTTCTAAGAACTGGACATATCTGAAACATCACGGTGTGTTATTAGTCTATGAATAGCATTTACATTGTCTCTTGAATAGTGGCTAATGTAAGGAATCTCTTATTCTTCTTTATTCTAGTAACAGTCTCAGTGAATATGCAGATTCTAAACACGCCATTCTATTGACTCTTTTCCTCTACAATGAGCGTGTTACCAAACACATCCCTGATCCTACACTCAACACCCACTAAGCAATTGTTTCAAGACACGTATTTCACCCCTCTATTCTTATAACTAATGATTCTTTCTTTCAATATATCCCCATTTAACCCCCTTGTTTCATCTTCCGCTAGCTATTTACTATATATGTATCTCTTTGTCCTCCCCCATTGAACACCGCTATCTAAAATAGTACCCCTCAGCGAAGGCCCGTGAATGCTCTCTTTCAACTCCAGTTGTCTTAATTACCTTGTGTGTGGTAGTTGTTGAATAGGTCAGGGGGCTGTGTAATGGTCTTGGAAGATCACCTGGACCTGTTTCTGTCTATTGAACTCGTTGATTGTTTCATTGTGAATTTCGTGAAGATCTTCAGTTTTGATTTTGGTACATAGTCAGAGCCTTGTTATTGTCTCATTCTATTGTCTACTAACCTATCTTTGAAACATGTTCTAAGATTGAATACATATTTGCTTAAGGACATGGAAGCGGCTTCGCTTCGTCGGCCGGGGCGGTGTTGGTTAGTAGCTCTAAGGACTGTCTTGCGGGACGTTACCAGGGTATATGAGGGGACTCTGGGTATTAAGATGCTAAGGATGATGCCTAGATGTACCTTGGAGTAAGAGGCTTGAGGTCTTCGCACTGGATTTCGGAATGTATACTGGTTGCTCGGATATGGGGTACGCATTACCTCTATGGACCGAAAAATCAAACCGTATATATGCCCTGACATGAGAGTGGTGGCTCGCCGTGAAGGTGCGTCTTTGTTAGTCTGACTAATTTTTATCTTTTTGGAAGGAGTTAGGTGCGAGAGAATTATACCCTTATTGGTCGGTGGATCGCTAGTGATGCTTGAAGCTTGGGAACTGGTATCAGGTGTTTATTTTATCCTAGCTAATAGACTACCATTAATATCGACCCCGATATCGTAGAGTACCGGAGCGGAGTAAGTGAGCTATCCCTAGCTGGTAAAGAGAGAACCGACTGATCGTTCAGCATCCACCAAAACTCACTTATCCAAATCGCGAAAGCACCTACACCCCCGATCAACAAACGGAAGCGGCAGGACTCTCTCCCTCTTAAGCTTCTTCCGCAGGGCTCTTATCCACAGATTCCCATACTGCTGTTCCAAATTATCCCAAATCGGCTGAATGACCGCTTCCAGCCTGTCGATCTGCATTTTACCCCGCTGGACAACATACCAGCGAATAGAAGATAGCATGCGATACCAGTCATCATCACAATGGCTATTATAGCCCTCGTCTCGACAGCGTAAGAGGATAAGAGCATGAATGGCCATAGTGAGGTTCGGGATCTTGATTTTATATCTTTCCAGCTCGTAAGGGTCTCTATATGCTCTTTCAATGAGCTCGACGTATAGCATCAACCTCTCATCGTGCAGTGGCTCAATCTGAGGAGGGAGGCGTTCGTCCCTGGTTGACATGTAGTACTTGTCGTGTCGGGACGGTTCGTTCAAAGTGGGTTCCGGGAGTGAGAAGAGGGTTTCTGCGTGCCCGTATAGTTTTAGGTAGTATGTATGCGCGGGAACAATCCAGTAGCTTGCGATGTGAAAGTGTCTTGCTGGGATCATGCCGTCTTCGGGACATTGGAAGTGCGAGCAAGTTTCAATGTGGCTCTCGGGACAGGTTGTGAATCCTGCTGCTTGTAAGGTTCGGTATGCAGCGTCGAGTAGTCTGTTTGGGATGATGAAAGATATGTCGTGGGGCTAGAGATCGTTAGTGATCATTGAGCCCGTGGATGTAGGTGCGATGGAAATCTTACCTCTTGTGTAAAGGCCCCGTAGGCAGATAGCATGTACTCATTCCAGAGCACGTTAGGGATCTTTGCATGATCCAGAAGACGCGCAATAATGGCGCATAGTTCTCGGCCGTAACAGCGCATTTTTTTTATTATGCTAATTGCCTCCAGTCTGACTGGGAGTGTTGTTACATTTCCTGGGGTTTGAAAGGGGCTCCTCTGCAGCTGATAACTCTTAGGGAAAGTCGAGTTTTTCTATGCTTCCCTACATTGAAACTTCTGTCCAGGACACAATGGAGGTTGTTTCCGGGATAAGGCTATCATTGAGATCCATCTAAGGACCCTTGGGCATTGATTTGTGCCACTGCGTCTCTCCTTTCATGGAGTTTTAGGCACATTGTGCGACAGACAAAGCCATTGATACTGCAAATGCCTACGGTGGCATTATTTTTGGGTGCTTGATCGAATCTTTCTGGGAGATAATCTTCTTTTCTATGTGCATCTTCCGTGTCGTTATACTAGCTCCAGAGGACTTAGCAGGGAATGGCTTTCTGAATAGCTTATCAGAGAATGAAACTCGGAGATTCTTCTCAACGGTGGAGGGCTTTCTCGTTCTGTTAGCTCAAATTCATATAGTCATCCATCATCACTCATGTCTACTTATATCTCACAAAGCCACTGGGTGATTTGAAGAATATAATGATTCCATCAGTAATACTAAAATGTAGGCTGGATCGGTCGGGTGGAAATTTATTTGCATTGGATGCGCCTTATTTATTTGTTTTGGGGTAGGGAGAGGATCAAAGATATAATAAGTATAGTTCATATAATAAATTCGCGCCTCGGCTTCTTCCATATATCAACAACCTGGAAAATGGCTAATGGAAAGATGCTACCAGGGAGCTTCCACTGGCTCACAACCCTTAGCATCAGCTGCTCAGGGCACGCGTTCAAACATCTTCGCTGATGTCAAGTTTGGGTTCACTATCTTACGTTGAAAGGCGGCTTGGCAGGAACGCGAGCCGTCCGTCACGTGTAGATCTTCGATCGGGCGCGGCCTAGCGATCCGCGCGACGCTTTCCTGGCAGATTGACCTCTGACCTCAATAACTTTGAATAGCAACTTATTGGTTGTACACACTTATAGTGTGAAGTCAATTCTTGTCGGGTCTGCATAATTTCCACTACAACTCTTATATACTGCCAACGGCGCATGTACACCCCCCGAAAGCCGGAGCATTCCTCTGAAGTCATATCCATTCGCCATGTACGGCGAACACGGAAACAAGCTTGTATGTGCTCCTCTTTCAAGCCATGCTCCATGAATAACTCATCCTAACGAAACCCACAAATAGGTGCAACATGCCAAGCGTACTCAAGCTCTCACCCATCTCCCTCCCTACCAAACCGAACTGGTCCGTTCTGTAGCCCGCGAAGTACGCGACCTCGACCGTGATGTCGCACACCTCCTCGGGCCTTTCGAAGGCAGTTTCAATCCGTCACAAGAACCAGCCGTCGCCTGTGCCCTTCTAGTGGATCACCTCTGTATGCGCCGCAACAAACGATGTCTACTTGCCTACCACCGTGTTCGCGCCGAGAAGCTCGAGGAGCTATGTTGGAATGGCGTCGATTTGCTCGAGCAGCAGCTACCGACTGCAGACGAAGGGGCTGCAGGTGCGTCAGGCCAGGGGAGCGGGGGTTATGCAGCGATGGGCACTGCAAGTGGGAACCACAGTTCGTTGAGTCCGGAAGAAGAAGAGTACTTCCGGCAATATAGCGATCTCCTGGCGGCGTATAAGGGACAATGGACGGATATTGATCTTACGGGAAGCCTGGAGCCCCCGAAGGATCTCTTCATAGACGTGAGGGTCTTGAAGGATGCGGGGGAGATCCAGACTGAGTATGGGTTAGTGAGGCATTTGATTCTACTTTTTTTCCCTCGCGCGAATTGTTGATCGGCGGGTCGGAATGCTGACATTGCATATAGGGTGATCAATTTGACGAAAAACAGCCAACTCTACGTGCGGCAAGGGGATGTGGAACGGCTAATCGCGCAGGGGTTTTTGGAGCGTCTGAGTTGATGGGGGGTGATGAGTTTCAGATTATGCAATTTATGTCTTATGATACCCAATGAATGATGCCTCAAGAACGGAGTATAGTACAGGACGGTCTAGCTAGGATATGCTGTGTAGCGTTGTTTTGATTGAATCCCAATTTTTCAAATTTGTGTCTAAGAATCGGACCGTAGCTGCATACGTGTGCGCCATTAGCACAAGCTATTATCAGAGGGATTACGTAGAGTAATTTATATATCACGAAATAGGTCTATCTAGACTTTCTAGCCTCGCAGTAGCTGCAGCACCGTTGACGGCGGCGGCGGTGCTTACCTAATTGTGTTTGCAGCCGGGGGGAGCATCGGGGCCTATCATCGGCCTCGTGCATCCAAGCTCCTTTGCTCTCTGCAGCAAAGTTGTGCCACTAGCGACAAACTTCCCCTCTCAGAGGTACCGACTCGACGACTAACCCAGAGCCAATTCGTGTCAGTCCACTAGCGACTGCTTCTAAACCTCTAAGGTCCTTCGGTTGACATCGGGCCCGTCAGAATGGTGGACCGGCGACAGTAGTGTCTTGTCGGTGATAAGGCTTTTTTAGTCACCTCCGCCCGCGAGCTTTGATAACGATCCTGGGAGCCATGTCTGGGCCTCATTGAGTCCCTTCCGGACCCTTCTGGCCTCCATCTTCGGGTGTCTGCATTTCTCCTTCTTTCTAGCATCTGACTTTTATCTTCTTCCCCTCACTCAGTTCCCCAATCGCAGAGCAATGCCAACAGCTGCTGTGCCGATTAAATTCTTGCGTCATCTGCTATCATCTACCCCCCTCCTCACGCCTTTTTCGTCGCCAAACAATCACAAGCTTCACAGCCTGCGGGCTTAACTTTCCCCCTCCCCGGTGGTGATCAGGTAATATACTGTGGCAGACTGTGTGAGGCGATCGCTCATCACAGTCTTCCTTCCGTTTGCGGTCAACGATGGGTGTCTTCCGCTCCCGAGACAGCAGCGACTTTCGCATATCCGGGGTATCCCCTCATCGCTCTCCCTTGGAGGACGACCTAGACTCGAACAGAACAGAGATCCCAGTTGAACATGCCAATCATGGTAGCCCGCCCCGGTCCTCCGGCCTAGATTCACTGGTATCTGGCGGTACCAGCTTCCGAACCCCAAGTCGGTCTTTTTTCCACCGATCATTCCATACTCCAGCAGGTACGCAGCTACAGAGACCTCCCAGACTTTGCTTTCGTGAGGAGAGTTCGTCATCACGCAATGTATCCAGATCTGACCTTTACATTTTAGACACGGCGCACTATTCAACCCATGGCCTCAGGGAGCAGACAGCCGAACTGGCTTCCTTTGCATTGTCGCATGAATCGAATACTCTTCCTCCTTCCTTGGATATCTTTCAATCCTCCCAAAGTCCGAACCGCCCATCTTCTCCGTCTATCAGTTTCGCAGCGCAAGGAAGGACAGATATAGAACCCGGTCCTTCCTCCGTCCCCACCACTGGTTCGTCGGTCCTGACACAGCTAATGCGCAAACCCGACGCCCCCGAAACTGATCGAGACAACCGGGACAGAGCCTCCGACTGGGATGAGTTTAGCGAGAGTGCAGTGTCTGAGGATCATACCCTAGGAGTTGCGGCGGGGGGTGCACCTGCTACTGAGCAGACCTCCTTGTTGCCTAAAAAAACACAAGCAGGACCCTTTCAGAGCTATGGAGGGACTGGCGACGTCGAAAGTCAAGGCATTTCCGGGAATACTAAATCGGACGCGTTTCCTGGAGCTGTTCACAAGCTTAGGATGTGTTTCTGTACGCTATCGAACCCGAAGTCGTGGGACGGACAGGCTGTATGGCGAGATGGGATTGTCTATCCGCTCAGCTTTTTGCCGTCGGTATTCCTTGGCCTTCTGCTCAATATCCTTGACGCTCTTTCATACGGCATGATCCTATTCCCGCTGAGCGAGCCGGTCTTTGCTGATCTGGGCTCGGACGGTATCTCAATGTTCTATGTTAGTACCATCATTTCACAGTTGGTCTTCTCTTGTGGAGGCTCCATTTTCAAAGGAGGAATTGGGAGTGAGATGATCGAGGTTGTCCCATTCTTTCACCAAATGGCCTTCACCATTCTCAATCGGGTTGGCCAAGACAACCCGCAAGCTGTGTTGGCCACGACTATTCTCTCCTTCTCGGTCAGCTCGGTTCTTACAGGCTTGGTGTTCTTCTTGATGGGAACCTGTAAGCTCGGTGCTCTGATTGGTTTCTTCCCACGTCACATTTTGATTGGATGCATCGGTGGGGTGGGATTCTTCCTGTTGCTCACGGGTGTTGAAGTGTCTGCTCGATTACCAGGCCCCTTTGATTTCACCTTGGGAACATTCGAAAAGCTTATGCAGCTAGACACGATATTTCTGTGGACGACCCCATTGTTGCTTGCTGTTGGCCTTCTTGTTTTGAAGCGTTTCTTGCGTTCCAATTTCTTGGTTGGTGGATATTTCATCGGCGTGGCAATTGTATTCTATATTGTGAAATTCAGTGCCAGAGTACCTATGGATTCATTGCGCGGCAAAGGGTGGGTGTTTGATGCTCCATCTTCGTCAAATCCGTGGTACCACTTTTATACTCTTTATGGTGAGTGATCACTATGTCGTCGCGAGTGTGCGTCATACTAACTGCTCCAGACTTCTCTGCTGTTGATTGGTCTGCATTTCTCGACACGATACCTGCCATGTTTGCACTCACATTCTTCGGAGTACTTCACGTGCCTATCAATGTTCCAGCTTTAGGAATATCTACCGGCGAAGATAATCTCAATGTCGACCGTGAACTCATTGCTCACGGTGTCACCAATGCCTTGTCTGGCTTTGCTGGAAGTATTCAGGTGAGTGTGTTTCAATTTTCAGAGAGTCAAATGCTGACTTATTCCAGAACTACCTTGTATATACAAACAGTCTTTTGTTCATTGACAGCGGCGGCAACTCTCGTGTGGCAGGAGTCATGCTTGCAGCTGCTACTGCGGGGATCATGGTTATCGGTCCAGTTATCGTCGGATTCATTCCAGTAATGGTTGTAGGAGCGCTCATATTTCTGTTGGGCATCGAACTGATGCAAGAGGCCTTGGTTGATACATGGGGTAAACTGCATCGACACGAGTATCTGACGGTAAGCTTTGTCCTGATGCCTTCGACAAGCCTTTTAGCTAATTCTGCAGGTTGTGATCATCGTTGCGACCATGGGTGCTTGGGACTTCGTGGTGGGTATCTTTGTCGGGATCATCCTCGCATGTCTAAGCTTCGTCGTCCAAACTTCACGCAAATCCGCCATTCGTGCCACCTTCTCTGGCAGATTTACCGGCTCAACGGTCAGGCGCCCGCCCATTCAGCAAAGCTTCCTGAAGGAAGCAGGACAGCAGTCACTCATCATCAAGCTTGGTGGATATCTGTTCTTTGGGACCATCGTCAGTGTGGAAAATACCATGAGGGGACTTATTGAGGAGGAAGCATTCAACAAACGCCCTATCCGCTTTCTGATTCTGGACTTCTCCCGCGTTTATGGCATCGACTTCTCCGCAGCAGAAGCATTCACTCGCATCAATCGTATTCTGAAAAAACGGAATGTGCAGATGACAATTTCGGGCCTCGATGTAGGAGGAGACGTCGGGAAAAGCCTCCAGAACGTGGGGCTATTCGAACCCGTAAATGGAGTTGAGATCTTTGAAGATCTAAACTCAGCGCTCGAGTTCTGTGAGAATGACTACCTGAAGGTCTTCTATAGCCACAGGGAAGCCTTGTTAAACGGCAAGAACAAGTCGTCAGCCTTCCTCGAAGTTCCTACGCCTCAGGGTCAGTCTCATCTTAGCGATGCGGTGGTGAGTTCACCGCGTCAGCAATACTTGCAGCAAGCCGCTAGAACGACTCTCCATGAGAACGAAATGGCGGTTGTCCAACCAGCTGCATGGTCCGCAATGCGACAACCCCTGCCGCTTCTCCTTCAGACATTCCAGGGCTTGACGTCTCGCAACGAAGATTTTTGGTTCAAGGCTTGCACGTATTTCGTCCGCGAGAGCTACGCAGCTGGCACCGTGCTGTATCACGAAGGTGACGTCCCGAAAGGCTTCTATCTACTGGAGTCGGGGATGTTACGTGCAGAGTATGAGCTGCCTCAGGGACGGTACTTTGAGATCATCGTAGCTGGACGGCCATGTGGCGAGCTACCCTTCTTCAGCGAAACGCGGCGGACCGCCACAGTCAAGGCCGAACAGGACTGTGTGAGCTGGTGCTTGACTGCTGAGAAATGGCAAAATATGCGCGAGCGTGAGCCAGAAATTGCGCGAGAGCTGCTAACCGTTAGTCTCAAGCTGACGACGGAGCGGATGGACAGTATTACTTCGTAAGTGACGCCAACTTTATTTCAAATGATCCGTACTGACCTTTCCCAGATATGTTCTCACGACGGCAGCTTGATCCAATCATGCCGTCTTGTATTTTGGAAACCCACACATAATCTGTATCGCATCTTGGGGTGGACATCTGTTGCATATGTAATGACCTAATGTGGAATGCATTTGAATATTATTCTTTATTACATATTCAGAAATGAGGGTGTAGTATACAACCACCACTAGAAGGGTAGGCGCTCACGCAACCATCAAGATCCACAAGAAGGATCCGTCACCAGCCGACAAGCACAGCGCATGACCGCCGACGAGGAATGAACCGAACCACTAGCAAAATCGAACCATATCCAATGTCCTCGGGTCCGACAACACCAACCACTAGCCTGCAAGCACCCTCAAGTGGCACGGAGTACATGGAAAGCATCCCGCCCACCAATAGGAAAAGTAGTTGTATTTGCATACAATGTTCGATCGAACAATGGCGTGACAAGCACGAGTCGATCAGTCCGTCAGTCAGGCGACCCTGTCTGTCCGGCCCTCCACTCAATTACTCACACCCCATCAATCACAGCTGAAAACCAACAACCATCACAAACCAACCACTGCACTCGTAGTTATTATACTAATTAGCTTGGCAAATACTTAATACTGTCGAATGATCACCGGCAAGTACTTCCGACATCTGTCTCTCTCCAGCTCTGTGTCTCTTTCTACTAAATAGTATAACTTACACCCAGGAAAATCACCCGGCGAATGGAATAAGTGGGGCTTAAGTGAGGGGGGGGAGGTCACGTTATATTTTCGCTGCTTATCTATCTACTTTAAGGTATTTATTTAGCATTAACTGCTAACTAGTAGATACAGTTTGTAAGTGTATAGGTTTGTGAGTCATGCGGCTTGCTCAGGCTGGATTCCGTACTCATGTCTGTAAGTAGAACCAACAATCATCGGCAACCGTGATCAGTACGTAATTGATCGGATGAGTGAATGAGTCTATATTCTGCATCTACTAATTTAATAACTACGAAGATCTACTGTATATGAAGCAAATCACTCTGATACAACAATACTAGCACAATAATTAAGTTGGGATCATGTGTATGACAAATCCATGTCGTGTGGACGTGGCGCAATATTCGTCATTACTATCTTCAATCAAGTGTAATATTGCAAATGCGGAGTATATCGGAAGATGTACATATGGATGTACTGTGTGCAGATAGAAGCGGTAAGTAAGCACCGTGGTGAGTTCATTTGTCAGAGAGATTGAGAGAATATCTATTTTTGTGATCGTTCAGGCATTTGTTTTTTTAGGATGATTCGGGTAATAGGGCGTGGTAATCTACTCCATGAGTCTACTACTACTACTAATAGTAGCGAGATGCAAGATGGCGCAATCAATAACATGATGATTATTCTACGGAGTACTCCCATCCCATCTGGGGGCGGAAGTTGGGTTGGTCTTATGTAAGAATCCGTTTTTTTTATGGGGATGGGGATTATTACAGTGATGATCTTGATATAATATTTAAGATTACAGTGTACTTAGTGTAGTAGGTGTTATAGTATAGTAGGTGACAAGCTTTGGGATATCAGCATTGAATACCCTTTTTTCCATTATTCATACGGTGGAATCCGGCACAGCCTTGAAGACGACTACTGCTAACCCTGACTGCCGACGGGGAGAGAGAGAGGGGAAGAGGAGAAGAAGAAAAAGCAAAGAGGACAGAATCGACCATCATTGCAACACGGGCCAAGCCTGATCATCAGATCGACGGTGGTCTGATTGGTTCACAGCGGTCCGGGATAAGCAAGTCGTTGGTGCCGTTCAGGTTGATTGTCGCAACGGCGAAAAAGGGGGTGGTGGTGGTGGACGGTGGTGCTACTACTTTTTACTTGGCTAGTGGGTTTAGCTAAGATCCACTTCTTCTTTACACTTGCCGCCGCAGATACCTACTGTAAGTATCTAGGTACTACTCTGCAAAGTGCAAAGCTTCTAGTTGGTTGGTCGGTTGGTTCGGTCGGGTCGGGTTTGAATTAAGTACCCTGCAGGTGCCTTGATTGATTGGAGGTGTTGGTACAGAGGAGATTAATACTTAGTACTGAGTTGACTGGTGGAAATTGTAAAGCAGCTAACTACAGTAACTACTGTAGGTACATGGTTAGTTGGTTGGTAGTGCTATGATGGAATAAGTAACTAGTACTTAAGTTACTAATAAGTATGGGGCGGGGGGCCCCGAGTCACGGGCGGCTCTAATGTTGAATGAATTTCCTATTTCGGGTATGATATGATAGGCGAGTGACAATCATGATTTGATGGCGGGAGTTGTCTAGGGAAAGCATGCGTGACGATCTTTTGTTCTGCTTCTTTTCCTTCTGCTGCTGATGGTGACGGTGTTTTGACATATGATGCTCATTCGGTAACGTAAAGTTAGTTCTGTAACTTGTTGGTTCCGTGGTTAGCTGTGCGTGTGTGCTGTGGTTTAGGGATAGTAGTTTGGTGTGGTTATGGATGGGTGGTGCCGCATAGACTGGTTTGCGCCCAGATCAAAATTAGTTTCATCGTAAGGAGAAGAAGCTTGGTCAAGGAGAGTGCTTGATTCTTGAGGTGGAACTAGGGCGTTTTATTCTAGGGCTGTTTTGACTAGTATCTTGCAGTTATGTAGGAGGTGGTGGTTCTTGTTTGTTCTATCTGGTCAGACCTTCTAGGGAGTCGAGAGTTGAAGTGACTTGAGACAGGGGATGATGATAGCGTTGGTACATGTGGGTCGCTCGTCCGCCCGCCATGGCGCTATCCAGTCACCCTACCCTTACTAACGTAAGTTAAGTACGAAAAAGTACGAGCAAGAAGTGAACTGATGGACCTTGTTGGGCAGGGGTGGAATTTTCGATCTTTTTTTTTTTTCTTTTTCGCGCTAGTCAATACTTTCATAAAATTTTTCTTGGAAAAATGAAAGGAAAAGAAAATAAGTTGAAAGGTCCTTGTGAGACTGTGAGATAGAATGCGACGATAGGATCGCAAAGCCACAGATACTTGAGGGAGATCCTATCAAAGGTTGCCGAACTTGAAGACGCCATTGATCAGGGTAATGTCACGCGAGTCCATCTACTACTTACTAAGTACTACTGGCCACAGAATCCTCACGGATAAGGCAAGGCAGTAGGCTGAAATGGAGGGTGTCCTTGGCCCCTGGTTGGCCCCCGAATTCACAACAATGTTCGGGCTGTCACGAGGGGGTTTGCCTGTCGCATGGATGGGGATGGCCATGATTGCCGCTGGGATTGGTATTTCCCCCCTCCTCCACCTTCATACCTGACGATAAAACAGGTTCGCCGCCATCGGAGCAGGAGGATGAAGAAGAAGAAGACGGTGTTATTGATGACGACGATAATAATAATTATTGATTTTCCCTCCAAGAACAGATCCTGCACATCGTTAACCAAAACGACGACTGGTCGGTAACCGAGCGTCTAATAAATTGCAACCTACGGGCAGAATACCTCAACTAGACTAAAACACGGAATCCTAGCAGTAGCCCGGCGCTTAACACCTGACTAGCTCACTAACATGCCATAGTCGGAACTAATCGAAGACTACGGAGAAGCCTTGAAAGAGATCTTGGTGGATCAGGTTGGGCAGGGAATGTCCTGCTTCCAGACTTGTATATGTGAAACATACAATCTTTGCGTTGAATTTGATACACCAACCCATAGGCCACTTGTTTTACTTCCCTGCCTAGATATAATCTACACCCAGGGTATGAAAGGTTAAAAGGAGAGGAATAAGGAGAGCAGAAGAAGATGCCACTTGTCTGAATATTGGTTCAGCGAACTGACTCAACCATGGTTGTGTAACGGCCCAGCTACAAGCTAAACCCACCAGGATGATCTGAATAGGAGACCATGGATCAGGACCGAATGGGTGGCTTGGGTCCCACAAACACGGTGAGCAGGTGATACGGGTAAACATAGATTCTTCAGAAGTGGTCTAATGAGTTCTTTCGAGTCTAAAACATGGGATAAAATTTATTAAAAAAAAAATAAAAAAGAAAATATTCCTAGCTTTATATTTTTGGTCCCATCTGATCTTTCAGATAAGTTTCGTTTCAGCTGTCTGGATGGGAGTTCCCCGATGATAAGGTAATCATGTCAGCAGCGGGTTAAGGCCAACTGCTCGCGAGCCGTTAATCTGCACGACGGGTAGCCAGCTAAGAATGGAGGGGAGCTGGCGACCTGTCATCAGAAAAGGTAGTTCTAGCTTCTCGCAGGAGTTGTCTGTCTTGGGGAACGATTCACCATGGTTTCAACCGCCCTTTGACCTCATAGGGGGAGGGGGACGGGGAGGCCAAGGGTTAAGGATTTATTACCTATTATTGGGCCGATGCGAGTAGTAGACTACTAGGAAAGCTCTCGCACCGGCGCAAGAGCCATCGTCCAGAAAATTTTTCGTCCAGTGAATCACTTCCCGACGGCCTGATTTATAGTTTGGACCCAATAACCGGCCCTTTTCTCCATCGATGGACACCTTTTCACACTCGAACGGGGTTCTCATTCTGACGGAGTTACTCCGGGCTACCTTGCCATGAAGTTGACCACTCCGGAGTAGAACTTCCAGTAAGGTACGAGCGTCGATCTGCAGACTACTTACATATATAATTCAAGCACATAAGATGTAGATGCCCAGTGAAAGATTTGGATTGACGGTCCCCATATACAGTAGTGAAGGGGGGATGATAGTAACGTGTCTGTGTGTGGGTTGTAAATTTTTTTTATCTTATTTTATTTTTATATTTTCCTTGGAAGGATGGTCTGATGATGATGGGTCAATCGAAGTAAGTAATTGGGGGGGGTCAACCCCTGATTGTTAGGTAAAAGGGCAAGGAAAAAATAAAAATCAAATAGAATAGAATAAAAATAAAAGAAAAAAACGGAAGAAAAAAAAATAGCAGTAGACTCACACCCTCACACACCACACACCACACACCCAAGTGACTAGACACTAAACCCATGATAGTTTAGCCCTGGAGCGGCCATCCCAGTATCAGGCCCACCCTCTTTCAGTCTAGGCTCTAGTGCCGCCCTGCAGCTCCCTGCCTGTTTGGGACGATGCGCCAATGACCAGGCCTCGTCGCCCACACCCTTTCATTTTCGCCCTCGCCCTCGCCCTCCTTTCGGCCCCTGCTCCTGCTCTCCCTCCCCTCTTTTTCTTGTCGCTTCCTTCCTCTTCTTCTTCTGCTTCTTTCTTTCTCTTCTTCTCCTCTTCTCCTCTTCTTTTCCCTCTCCATATTCATTCTAATCGTGACTGTCCGTCCCGGGTTCATTTCTTTTCCCACCCACCTTTTCCCCTTCATTGTGATACCCGAGCTCTTGTAGCTTTGCGCAAAGAGAGCTTTTGTTTCCTTCTGTTGAGATACCCCTTAAAGAGATACCCTGCTCGACGCGCGCCTTTAATTACGAAGCTTCACCAGCTTCCCTAGCTCTTATTTAATCCCATCCCTACTGATTATAATTACTCGTCTAATCACCACCCGACACCATGTCCGACGTTCAGAAGCCTGTCGAGGAGACTCCTGCGGCTGCCCCCGCCGTTGCTCCTGCTACTGAAGCGCCTGCTGCCACCGAAACCCCGGCCACCGAGACCCCCGCCGCTGAGGAGCCCAAGGAGACTCCCGCTGAGACCACTGAGGCTGCTGCCCCCGCCGCCGCGGAGGAGTCCAAGACCGAGGAGACTCCCGCCGAACAGCCCAAGGAGGAGCCCAAGCAGGAGGAGGTGACCCCCGCTTCTGAGGGTGTCCTGGGTTACAAGGCCCCCGGTCTCGTCAAGTAAGGCGCCACTTGTTGCGACAGGTTTACGATATGCAGTGACTAATGGAGTGTGACACAAAACAGGGGCCTCCGTTTCGCCAAGCGTTTCTTCTACTTCAGCGACGACGCTGTTGAGTCTAAGCAGCTGTCTGCCTTCCACCAGAACGAGAAGGCCGCCGTCGCCAACCCCATCGCCGCCTGGGCCAGCCAGACCGGCAAGGGTCTTCTGTTCTTCACCAAGCGCGCAGAGGACAAGGCCTCTCCCGCCGGCATCTTCAACCTGGTCAGTAAATATGATAGACAACCGGATAAACTTTGCGCCACTTGCTAACTCACTTTCCAGGCTGATGTTTCCGACATTGCCAAGGAGGGCTCCACCGAGCTGCACTTCAAGGTCAACGGCCAGAAGCACACCTTCCAGGCCTCCAGCACCTCCGAGCGTGACAGCTGGATTGCCGCCCTCGAGGCCAAGGCTGCTGAGGCCAAGGCTGAGAAGGAGGCTGTGACCTCCAGCGAGGGTTACAAGGCCGAGCTCGAGAAGCTGAGTAAGTCACATTCGTAGTTGAACAGCGTATAAAGTTAGGCCGCTAACCCCCAACAGGCAAGCCTGCTGTTGCCGAGCCCGCTAAGAAGGCCGAGCCTAAGGAGGAGGCTGCCCCCGCCGAGGACAAGAAGGAGGACAAGGCTGCCTCCAAGAGCCGCTCTCAGTCTCGCAAGAGGGCCAGCATCTTCGGAACTCTTCTTGGAAAGAAGGAGGAGGCCAAGGAGGAGGCTGCCCCTGCTGAGGACAAGGAGGACAAGGCCGAGGAGGCTAAGCCTGCTGAGGCTGCTACTGAGGCTCCTGCTGCTGAGGCTCCGGCTGCCGCTGAGACCACTGAGGGTATGTTTACCGTATAATAATGTCTTCAGTACACGAAGTACTAACGCCAACATAGCTGCTCCTGCTGAAGCCAGTGACAAGAAGGAAGAAAAGGAGGAGAAGAAGGAGGAGAAGGAAGAGAAGAAGGCGGAAACTCCTGCCCCCAAGTCCAAGCGTGCTTCTCTTTTCGGCAACTTCTTCCAGAAGGTCACCAGCCCCTCCCACGAGAAGTCGGAGAAGGAGGCCACTGCTCCTGCCGAGACCGCTGTTGCTAGCACTGCTCCTCAGCTGGACAACCCCGTTGAGGAGGCCGCTGTGAAGCCCATCGAGCCCGAGAGCGTGACTGCTCCCGCTGAGGCTGAGGCTGCCAAGGACGCCGCTCCCGCTTCTCCCGCCGCTGAGACCCCCAAGGACAAGCGTCGCACCTCTTTCTTCGGCAACTTCGGCAAGAAGAAGGGTGACTCCGACAACGAGGGTGCCGATGGCGAGCCCAAGGCCAAGGGCAACAAGCTTGGTGGCATCTTCCGCAAGCCCAGCAAGGCCGTGAAGTCCGAGCCCAAGGAGACCAAGGAGGCCACCGAGGCCGAGGCTGCTCCCAAGGAGGCTACCGTTCCGGAGTCTCCTGCTGAGGAGAGTGCTAAGCCCGCTGAGGCTGCTCCTGCTGAGGAGTCCAAGCCCGTCGACGTCGCCACCTCTACTCCTGTTCAGGCTGCTGCATGAAGTGCTTCCCGCAAGGAAGTCGAGTATGAGAAATGGTGGGACCAGCGGTATTCGTATCCTAATCCTTCAACTTCTCGATGATCAGTCGTTCTGGAAAATGAAAAGCCCGGAAAAGAAAAAAATACATCCAATGATTGTTACTTTTTGTGTCTAATTGATGTTCCCACTGCCACCATTTTGGTATCCCTCCCTGTGCAAGGCGAGGTCTGCTAAGATGAGTGTCAATGATACCCTCTGCTGCTTTGGCGGTCATTTCCGAGCCCGGATGTCTATTGCGTGTCCGGTGCTGCGTTTCATTCCTTTATGATATGCGTTCCGCAAGGATACCCAACTGGCCTTGTGTGTTCATGTTGTGCGCCGTCCAAACTAGATTGATACCACTTGTTGCTGTTTATTGCTTGCTCTTTGATGTTCTCATGTTGCTGTTTGATGCTTTTGTCTTGATACCCTACTGGGAGGAAGGGTGCTTTTTGTCAGCTGGACGGGGACTTCCCTCCACTCAAATTGGCCCGAATCGTCGACTACCATGGCTACATGGTGACAGCGTGCTGATAGCGCCATGTATACATGGCACAGCATCATGAGGTAATACTTAATAGAATCCACGTATTGTTAGTAACATATCCACTATACTCTATTTCAATGCCTAGTAGTAGTGTATCCGGGGAGTTAGACTTAAGTGATTGTCGTACTTTGTTAAGGGCCACCGCGTAACGTGCTGACGGTCCACTTGGTGTGCGGGGTGGGGACTTGAATGTAAGCTTATCATAGAAAACGAGCATGGACGTTGAGCTGGCGGCTGCAGCTATCAAGCCGCTGATAAGGGCATAAAATGACCTATCATTCAACAAGTATCCGATATGGTGTAGTGGCTAACATCGCCGTCTCTCACACGGCAGCCGGGGGTTCGATTCCCCCTATCGGAGCTCAAATTCTCTTTTTGTTTTCTTTCTTTCATCCATTGCACATTGTTTTTGTGTGTTATACATAAGGGAGTCTTTTTTTTGGACCTCAGGTAGCTTTCAATTGCTGTCCAATATAACCCTTCTATTCAAGTACTAGTAGTACGTGTACCAAGCCTTGAAACTAGCCAATATACCCCGTCATCGCATCTACTCTGGATATAAAAAGGGAATACCAGCCTCGCATCACAGATATATATATCCAGTCGATCATCATGATGCTGTGAGGTCAAGGGCACTTCTTGAGTTAGTATCTATGGTCATCATATCGCCACAATTGATTTCTATGGGTTGTTCCTCACCAACCCTCCCCCCCCCCCTCAAAGCCGCATCCGCAGGTGTGTTGTATATACATGAGAAGTAAACTTCTGGGCCTGATAATACAGTAATTTAAACTTTCGTGTGGTTATTAGTTTTACTAAGACTACTATAGTACAATCCACCGGTGCTTTCATTTCTGTATTCTGCATGTTCATGTTGGTTGATTGCCGCCTAGTCTCTCTACATATCCATCTAACCCTTGGCACATCGTAATGTGCTAGCAGTACCCAATAGACATACCCCGTCAAGATAACTCAGGAAATATGTGTACTTCGTTGATGCCTGGGGGTGGAGTGGGGTATAGAGTGGTCTGGTCTGGTCTGGACTAGACTGTGCTCCGTCACGCATCAGGGTCGTGTGTATGTCCTTAGTGAATGTTAGGTATGCTGCCTAGTAAGTAGGATTCCGGTTTGGGGTCTTTGGGGTGAATCTTTTCTTTATCTTGGCGAGGTAGTTCGTTGACTTGGGTGCCTGGAGTTAAATGGATGTGTTAGGCATCAGGGTTCCTGAATTGGGGGGGATTTAGGTTGTTTGACTGGAAGGTAGGATGGGATGGGACGGGATGGGGTAGTAGTAGTAGTAGTTCGGTTGTGGCTTCTGAGGCATGGCGTATGTGGGTGCCTGGTTGTGTTATCTTGCGGTAGTAGATCCCTCCTGGGAAAAGGATGACATGTCTTGGATAGTACTTTGGGGGTGGTAGCGGCTAGATTGGTGTATACTCTGTAGACTAGTTGTGTTGCAGGCGTCGAGAGTAGTGAGGCTGCGATTGTATCTGTGCTTTGGGTGGATTCAGTGGTTGTGTTTCGGATGTGGGGTTTGATTACTACTAGGTGGTAGTAGATAGGTAAGGTGGTGGTCCTCTGCTTCATAGGAGTGGATGAATATGGCTGAGGCGAGTTCAGGCGCCTAGATAGTAGTACTGCTGACAGGTGGCCAGAGCTTATATTGCTTGTCTGGCTTGGTGATGTTGGTGATTGGTTCTATTCAGTTAGTGTTGTGTTGTTCTGCATCATGTTTCTTCGGTAATATATATTTCAGTTGAATAGTGGCCGGAGGTAAAGGCTACGACACATACAAAATTCCTACATATGCACAACTACCATACACTGCATACGGAGCAAAGCATTGAATGAGAAACTTGCATTCCCCTTTAGACCGAATCAAAAAAATGAACAGGGATAATCGACAGCATGGGCACTTGACAACCCACGCAGCCCTGGCAGCCTGGCGCCTGCACGGAGCGCACGGGTAATTCGCCTAGCGCCGGAACCATCACCGTCGCCAATTCGACAGGAGGGGGAAGAAAGGGTTCAAGGAGGGGGGAAAGGGAGAGGGAGAGGGAGCATATGCAAAAGGGATCACACATCACGGCTACTAGTACTACTATTGTTATTCGTGCAATTGTCTTGCATTCGCAGGGTCTGCCTAATCAGCTCGAATGGAAGGGATTAGTTGTACTCAGGCTAGGTGTACCATGCAGCACGAATCAATCCCGTAAGTTTCAAGTTGAACACGAAAATGAAAGCTTGGTTTACTTTTCCCGAGTCGTAGACAATCTAGTTCTACTGTGTAGTGCTGACCAGGCATCATCGACTCTCCCTGGACAAGACGTCATCGCCGGCGGCTGCCTGGGGACAGGACAGGCATGGTATAACCGGCCTGCATACGGCGGAGATGCGCGCGCGCCGCGGCTGATGTATGCAGACGCTGATTGGCATCCTCACTCGGAGCAGGTTGCAACGGTATCTACGACGCCCTAGGGCATGTACATACGTACGACATGTGCGATGTCGAGATGTGTTGAATTGTCCGTCTCCTGGTCAACTGAGGGTTGACTTGGCAGGAGATGGTAGGTACGTAGGTTGTGAAGTCGGAATTGTTGCCTAGTATTCTCCCTCCATTTACTCCTTCTAGACCACGATCTTAGAAATGCCAACTTCGGATGGAAAATGGAAATGGACACAAGTGGATTTTTTTTCCGCTTTGCAGGTAATTGGCTTTCAGGTTTCACATGGGCCGGTTGGTCCCGTGCATTACTAATTAGAATGAGGAATTCCAATAGTCTTGGTCTAGTCTAGTAGTTATCTTTTATGCTCCGCCCGGAATATACGACGCACCTCCCCGGAGATAATACGACCCCCCCCGACGAATATACCATCCCTGTTGCAGCGAGAATAATCTCCTTAAAATCTGACTGGACCGGATTCAATTTAATTCCCTTGTATTTGTGTGGAATCCTTCCTAGGGCAATATTTCGCCAAGGGTCGTTTTAATTTAAAATCTCATTTGTGGTCAGATGAAGGCCGGAACGTCTCGGTGTCTTGATAGAGTTTGACCCAAGTGGAATTTCACGCCCTTCGAGCGACTTTGGCGAGGAGGGGGGCTGCAGGGCGGGGAGGGAATTAGGGAAAGGATCCTCCGACCGGGTGAAAAACCCTGGTTGCAAACCGGCTCTGTCTTTTTTGTCTAGTATCCCTTGGTGCGGCATCGTATTCCTGCGGCCCCAGTGAACCAGGCCAAGGACACGGTAGCCAGGAGTTGAGGCTTAGATAGAGAGATCCTACAGAGCACAAAGGGGAGTGACAGTCGCACGGGACAAGAGAGTGATGGACACAAGGACAGGTCTCATTCGCAGACAGTTGAGACATTGAGGCTCAGGCTCAGCCCCAATGACACCCCCGGGCGCTGCACCAAATGCAGACCCCGACGGGCTGTGATGAAGGCCCAGAAATGCATGGTGCCTGCTGGTTGGCCAATGGGTCCGGTCGGCGGCACGGGTGCGAACCGGTTTCATCACCCACAGTAAGTCGCGCGGCCTCTTTTTTTTTTTTTTCTTAGTATCTTCCCTTCATATTAGTCTAGTGGTGGTGGAGTTCAATGAAGTAGTCGAAGCAGGGCCAGGAATCCAAGGTTGAGGGGGGCCTGCTGCTACTGGGCCAGTGACCTGCAAGTGACATTTCCGTTGCGGGCTGAATGGAGGAAAGCCTACGTACCTGCCTGGTACTACACAGTAGAATACAGGATAATTGAAACTTGCTGCTCCAGGCACGGGAATGCCTGGGGCTCCTGCAGGCTCCACTTATTGGGTCTGGCAGCCAATAGTAGGCTTTACTGTCCCTATGACTCACACCTGCTGACCGCGTAAGATTGACTATCCCCAATCAGGCTAGGGCACCAGGCGGGGGTCCGATCAATGGTGATTGGCGGAGAGATCCGGGCAAGACCGCACACACAAACAGTTAAGAAGTGCCTGGCTTCCCGTCGCTGCCTGGCGCTTCTTTTCTCCCTCCTTTTTCTTTCTCTCCCACTTCATCTTTTCTTCCACTCCACACATCTCTCTATTCATTTTTATCACAACTCAGTCACCATACAGCATTATACTTATACCGCTTCTGATACTCCGTGCTTTCAAAATGGCCTGCTAAACGCCTCCCCCGCACCAGCTACGTCTTTCTCGTACGAGACAGACACCATAGATCCTCTTCGGACCTCGTCTTTTTCTAATCTCTCCTCTTCCACCCCCTCAGAGTCTCCTGTCCCAGGACCTCTGAACTTTAGCATCGCTTTGCGTAGCTCAAGTTCTCCGAACAACGCTTTCCCGTTCGACATCTCGTCGTTCACCACGGATACCCAACAGCAATCATGGCTTCCCACGCCCCCGCCTCAGCAGCCATCGGCTCCAGTGAATTCGATTCTCAGCGACAACAACAACAATCCCAGTCCCCTTCCGCAGGACTTCGTGCTCTTTCCCGCTCCGTGTCCCCCGCCGCAACCCAGGGACTCGCGTGCTCAAGCACCGATCAATTCTACCCCTAGATTATCCGCATATCAACCTTCTCTGGTCCAACCAGGGTATCCTGTTAGACGACACTCTTCAGCTTTGCATCAGCAGCTCCCAGGCTCGCCTGCGCAGGTTCCTCTTTCGGCCAGATTAGCCGCTCAATCTTCCGGATATTCCTCGTCTCCGTCTTCTTGGTCTCACCCCGCTCTGCGAAAGCATTTCGCGCGTCGGTTCGCAACACCTGCCGCTTCGAATTCTACTCCTGCAGTGAACAACACTGCCTACTCTAACCGCCCACCCGTCCCTCTATTTAACGACAAGACGGTCAACTATTCCGCCTTTCAGAATCAGCACAACCAAAACCTAAAGAGAAAATACGCGTATCTACACCATCGCCGCATCATGTCTACCCCCAACATCGCTCAAGGTAAGCCCGTCACTTGGGCAGTGCATGCTTATGTATACGGTGCTAAGACAGTTCTAGATTTCCCTGAGCTTTTTGATCTTCAGTCCAACCGCTTTGGGGACGATCTCAGCTCCCCAGAGTCCAACATGCTTTCGCCCCAGATCAACACTTCGTTCTTCAGCCCGATGGGTGAGATCGCCCCTCCGGGCACTGTCTCGCCGAAGGATCTGTTCTTCGATGCTTCGGCTCCCCCATCGACGACTTTCACTGATCTCAGCACTCCCCCGCTGGATACGCCTGGCTTCTTCAGTCAGAACACATCTCCCATGATCAACACCGAGATGGATCTGAACGCCGTGCCTGAGGAGTGGGAGTCTCTGTTCCCTCAAGATGGGTTTTCTCTGGACCTGGACTCGGCTGCCCTTGAGCTTGCTGCTTCGCTTCAACAGCCCAAGGCAACCGGACCCCCTCCGACTCCAGTGATCCGTGACAGCGCCTCGCCCGCGCCGTCTGCCTCTCCTGCCCCATCCCGTCAGGGCACCAAGCACTCCACAGTGGCCGGTGTCAATGCACGCCAGCGGAAGCCGTTGCCTCCGATCAAGTTTGACTCTGCCGACCCCGCCGCCATGAAGAGGGCTCGCAATACCGAGGCTGCTCGCAAATCTCGTGCTCGCAAGCTCGAGCGTCAAGGCGAGATGGAGCGCCGTATTGAGGAGCTCGAGCGGATGCTTGAAGAGTCCAAGCAACGCGAGGAGTACTGGCGAAGCATGGCCAAGACTGGCACCAACTGATCTAAAAAGTTTCTTGGGTTTTCATTTTTGGGTATGGCATGGGGTTTTGGTTTTGGTATCTGTATTGTGCTCATTGTGCTATTCTTATCCCTAGTGGGCTCTGTGGGCGGGGGCGTCGAGCCTCCCGTCACCACCTGTCGGAAGCATCATTCAGTCTCTGAGTGATGCTTCCGACAGATGAAAAGTTTCCTTTTGTTCTTGCGCCATTTACTATGGAGCTTACACAGTGTACTTTTCGGTAGATCTGCATCTCTGCATCTGCTGCTGTGATTTACTCATCCCCAGTCATGTACTGCGGGTCTGTTTTATGGTTCTTCTGCCTTTTCTGTTTCTATGGCCGGTTCTGATGTCTCCCACCTATCGGGATTGACTCGTGGCCACTAATCTCTTTATCTATCTCGTGTACTTGACTGATTCGAGTGCCTTTTATGTTATTATCGTTGCGCTTATGTACCAGACTGTGAACTATGGTATTCTCCAATTCAAGTATCTTATATGCGCATTATATCTTCTTTGTAACCGTATTCTCTCCGCTAAAGGTCTTGGCCAGTAGTTCCGTAGAAGCTGCCACAAACAACCCTTTCGAGCTTCCTCAATCACGTACATGTACCAAGACTAAATAAGTTTCACTATCGTACATTTAGCCACTGTTATAGCTAACGTCACTCGTAACTCATCTACAATTCTATTTGTTTCATCCATGTGCAAGTGCATATATATGTGTGCAATCGACTCAGCTCAGACTTGCCTTTTTATCTACTTCATAGACAAACAACCTCTTGCTTGCCCGATCCATCCATACCCTCGCGCCCGACCAACAAACCGAACCGACATCCAGTATACCAACACACTCATGAGAATGCTTTCGTAGAAAGCGCCATCTAAGCGTGTGGGAAGTACCAGTCCTGGTTCCATCAGTGCTTGAGATCCCGCTCCGTTCACGGCGCAGGGAAGTCCTTAGATGATGGGCAGGCGGTTGCATTCCCACGGGTGATAAAACAGGTGTGGCGATGAGTGTGTTGTGGGGGTCACTGGAGCCGTGTCTGCTTGAAGGTCGAAACGAGAGTGTGCTGGATGGGGAGCATAGATCAAAGAGGCGGTCTCAGAAGTATCTGATCCAGAGTTGTCATCATTGCTGGTCTGTGTTGATGTGATTGGGGGGTGGAGGCATGTTATGGTACGTCAAAGACGTATTGGGGGAATTTGAAGGCGAGGGTGTTGAGGGAAGGAAAAGAAAAAGAAAGGAAATCTATTCAGGTAAGAGCATCAGTGCCCTTTACCTTGCTCTTCTCCATCTTGGCTGTCCTGGACCCAAACTGGATGGCTCGCTTCTTCTCGCGGGCGACGTTTGTCATGCCGAGTCTCAGTGCGACTAGACGGAGGGCCTTTTTCTCCGAATCGAGCCCTGCCTCTGGTGAATCCACTGGTGGAGAAGGGGTGCCGAAGCCGCATTTCTCCCAGACTGGGAGCTGCACCACCCAGGAGACAAACTCTTCGTCTAGGAACGGAAACCGCGCTTCGCGACCCCAGTGTGCAATGACTCGATTGTCACGGCCCAAGTTTCGCTTTCCAAGGCGGCTGACGTCAAGGTTGATCTCGTCGATGAGGCCCGCGAACCCATCCCGAGAAAATGCTGCTCCATGTCTCGAGTATCCTGCAAATAGCTCATCTGCGCCAAGGCCAGACAGCAGCACTCGTGCCGAAGTGGCATATTGCATGGGCTGAGCATCTATCTGTCGACTGTCGAATGCCAGCCCTTGACCACGCGAAGCGAAATATAATGCGCAGGCTATTGATAGATCCATCTCCGTATTGTGGGGTCTCATCAGACGCTTGACGGTCTCACGGTGGGCAAGGGTTTCCTGGTACGGTACATCTACCGCAACAAATCGCCAGTTGCGATCGGGGCACACTCTCTGCAACTCTGCGAATGCCGCCCGGCCCGTAATACGGTCAGGGCAGCTTTCATACACAGAGCCAGTGGCCTCTCCCTTGCCCTTTGCGGCGGCCGCAACGCGCGGGTTTTCGAATGCCACATTGAGCAAATCAATGACTTCCTCCTTTGGTAGGATTTCGTGAGAAAGCCTAGCGAGTAATGTGCAGTCGAGGCCACCGGAAAACAGTACGGCGACTTTTACATTGCTCCCTGATGAAGCAGTCGGAGGTTCTCGTACATTCTGAATTCGCATTGCCAAGGACTGACGTAGTTTTTGCTCGAGTTCCTTGACAGCGGTAGTTTCAACAGTTAGTGAAGGAGCTTCTCCTTCGGGTATAGATTTATTCATCGGAGGGACGGGGTTTCTCTACATAATTGTTAGCTAGGTAAAATCAGAAAAGGAAGAGGTGCGTACAGGACGAAGAGGGAGATCGGATGTATTATGCTCCCAGAAAAGAGTCTGTATGCAACTTGCATCGAACGAAGGTGTACCAGCACTCTTCGTTGCGATCGAGTTATCCTGGAATATAGCATGTTCTAAATCAACCACATACACTCCGTCTGTCTCGACCTCACTAAAGTGGGTCGAAGATGTGCCATCGCAGAGACTGCACAGCTTGAAGGCCCCCGACTCATCAACACCTTGGAGTAGAGAGCGCCTTCCAAGTGAGTCTCTCGTGAAGAATAGTTTTGAGTTGACCGCATCATAGAACACAAAAGCAAAGGGGCCGGAAATGCTACTGATAACATCCAGGACACCTTGAACAGCACTCGTACTCGAATCTGCTGACGAATTGACCTTCGAGTGGTGGTTTACAGCCTGCAATAACAGCTTAAAGATCAGCTCCGCATCATTGCCCCGGATAGGTTCACCTGATATCTTCCAGGCGTCTCCATTGTAGCATAACACGGACTGCGTAGTAGGATCCACTAATGGCTGGGGCACAAGACAGCCTCCTCTCATCGACAAGACTGTGGAAACAAAGGTAAGCTGAACAGCAATGGGCTCTTCATTGCTTGACCGTGGATTGGTTATCTTTTGTTCAACGCTATGAACATGGTAATTATCAGGTCCTCTTTTCCGCAACAAGCAGCAAGTCTCCTCATTAGGAAGCACAGCTCCTGATGCGCTAAGAGAGAAGAAAATACCACACATGGTAGCAAGCAAACCGCAAGCGAGACGCTGGCGGGGATTTAGTTAAGGTGAAAGAGAAAGGAAGAGGAAAGAGAAACACAAGAAGAGAGCCGGAGGTCGGGGGAACGATGATCCCCCGCCGCTGATTGCGGGCTGTCATCCTCGGCGCTGATGGAGCTTACTCCCCTATCTGGGGTCCGTTTTTGCTATATTTCCGCAATTTCTCCCCTGACACCTATTTTGATTGACTCTGGGGCCTCGAAGTCTGTTGCCAATATTAGCTGACCCGACATTCGTGGTCTATTACGTGGCAGCCCCGGGAACCACGTCTCCGCATATTCCCCTCATGATGATCCATGTTTCTACCTAACGAGGCTCTTTTGATTTCTAGTTTGACTTTGGCGTGCATGCAGGTTGCTTATGTCTGCGATAGAACCCTCGGAATCCCCGGCTCCTAGTGGTCATGGGGAGGCCCAGCCGGCCATTCACAACGATTCTAGTTCGACTGAACAAGTGAGCTCGACTAACCTCGAGCCTGCCGCGGAGCAACAGGATGACCCCTCAGGAGTGCCGATGACCAGCCAAAAAGCGCAACAAGGCGACATGGAGGAGAGCGCTCAGGGCGAAGCGCAGGCCACCATCACGGAGTCCCCAAGCACGATGCCGATACCGTCCGCCACAGATCCCTCGAATCCTGTGTTGCCTCCCCGGGAATCGCTTCCGGAGCGGATGAAGGGGCTTTCTATCACCACGACGGCAAGACCGGAGCCTGCCACGTCGCCAAATGCAGAGATCCCTCCTACACCCCCAGCGAAAGATGAACTTTATGTGTCCTCAAACCCTCACTCCGCGATTACACACTCGCCCGCGATCGAATTGACTGATAAGGAATTGCCGGAGGTGCCTGAAAGTGACCGAGATGGGAGGAAGAATACTGCTGGTGGTGACAATGATTCCCAGTCGGAAATCCAGAGCATTATGGATCAATTTCAAGACTCCACGCGCGGCGATGGGCAGGAACAGATAATGTCTCCCCGCTTGGAATTAGCCGAGCAGTTCCTGGGTGGACAAAGCCACTTTCCCCCTCGTCAGTCAAGCCTAGATCACAGTAAATCGGCGGCTGACGAATCGCGCATGCCCAAGTCTGCGACAGGGGTATCTTCCGTCTCGGCTGAGAAACAACCCGCGAAGGCTCCCAAGAGTTCTGCTGCCGACGAGGCCAAGTTAAGTCGGCGTTCGTCAACATCAACAATCCCTCCGCCACCCGAGCCTGAGCCAGATCAACCTTTTGATTTCCACCGCTTCTTAGAGCAACTGCGTCACCGCACTGCGGACCCGGTTGCCAAGTTCCTACGCTCATTTCTCCATGAGTTCGGGAAGCGACAATGGATGGTTCATGAACAAGTCAAGATTATCAGCGATTTCTTGGTGTTCATCACAAACAAAATGGCTCAGTGTGAAGTATGGCGCGATGTGTCCGACAGCGAATTTGACAACGCCAAAGAGGGGATGGAGAAGCTCGTAATGAATAGACTATATTCCCAAACCTTTTCCCCAGCTATTCCGGGTCCGCCCACAATTCCGCGAAGTGCGAGTAGAAGCAAAAGGCGTGAGATGGAGAGGATGCATGGCCCATGGAGACGAGGGCAGCATCAGGAGGATATCGAGCGAGACGAAGTTCTCGCACAGAAGATGCGGATTTACAGCTGGGTTAAAGAAGAGCATCTGGACATACCGCCAGTGAGCTCTCACGGTCGTCGTTTTCTGAATTTAGCTCAGCAGGGTATGTTATGGACCCTCTTTCCTTCGATCGACATCTATCTAACCGATTACAGAATTGTTGAAAATCAACGGCTATCGGGCTCCTCGCGATAAAGTTATCTGCATACTGAACTGCTGCAAAGTCATCTTCGGTAGGTACTAGACTTAATGCAAGGGCGGAGGTGGCATATATGCTAATGTTCCAAGGTTTACTGAGGAACTCTAAAAGATCTGACACGTCTGCCGATTCTTTCGTGCCGCTCTTGATCTACGTGGTGCTGCAGGCCAATCCCGAACATCTAGTATCGAATATACAATATATCCTACGGTTCCGCAACCAGGATAAGCTTGGAGGGGAAGCTGGGTACTACTTATCATCGCTGGTACGCTAACTCCTGTTATTGTTCACGACCCCATTCTGACATCTATCTAGTCGGGAGCTATCCAATTCATCGAGACACTAGACCGAACGAGCCTAACAGTGAGCGATGAAGAATTCGAGCGAAGCGTTGAAGCCGCCGTATCGGCTATTGCCCAGCAAAACCGCGAGTCCGAGACCTTGGAGCGCCAAAGCTCAGGCCGTTCCGCCGAAGGCTCTCAATCCGCGCCACGAAGCTCTGCTGACACGCAACGCACGGCCGTGCGCAAAGAGACATCGCAATCTAGCGATGAAGATTCGGCCCCAGTAGCAGGGCTTCTGCGGACCATTCAGAAACCATTGTCGACCATTGGAAGGATTTTCTCTGACGAGCCAGACTCCCCTCAGGATCGGCCCGCGCAGTCTGGGGCATCGCCACGGCTGACACCGAACGTGTACCAGCCACCCCGTAATAGCAGCGAAGGCCGGCGATCGACAGAGAGGCCACGCAGTGCAGCCTCTCCGCAGGTTCCTAGGGCGGATTCTCAAGATGCCGCTGCGCGTCAGGCCAGTGCGGAGGATGCAGAGGCACGGAGAATCCATCGTGCAGAGCACAACAACGTCGTAGAGACGCTGTGTAATATGTTCCCGAACCTTGACCGCGATGTTATTGATGATGTGGTCAAGATCAAGGGGGGAAGGTAAGTTGTTCCTTGCTTCTATATAAGGAGAGATGTATGGAGTAGCTAACACTGGAAATGCAGGGTTGGATTGGCAGTAGACGCGTGTCTTGCTCTTAGTGCTGAGTGAACGGAGTGCGGTGGAAGTTGGTCAAGGACAGGCAATTACATTGAGAGGATTGACTTTCGGGGTTATACTCCTTATTCATTTGTACTGTGACCGATCATGTACTTATTGCCTGGGCTCATTGGATATAATAATACTGCTAAATGGTAGCCATACCACACAGAAATAACTAGACTACCGAACAGGATTTCTACAGAGATCAGCCGCTCACTAAGCGGCCCGGGGCATGATAGTGTGTCCTGAGCCACTCGGCATGACTGAATAAGTATACAATACCACCAGGAGAGTGATAACTAGCAATCATCAAGGCACTCCCTTCTCAAGAAACAACTCATCGAACGCACAAGCCTCCAACAGATCCTTGTATTCCTCCACCAGATCCCAAAACTTCGCATCAGAAGGGGTTAATGACTTGAAGCCATGAAGGCCTGTCCTGCACCAAAGGAGATTATACTCGTTGTAACATCCGTCGTAAGAGAAATCCCCGTAAGCCAAGGCCTGCAGATGCAAGTATCCTTCGCGCCCAAAAGCCCATTCGGCGTAGGAAGGCAGAACATCATGGGCTACAGAACTTTCTGGTTTATGTTCGTGTAACCAGTGCCCATTTGCTCTGATATGAAGTACTTTGATAGTGGTGCTGAGACTGTGGTCGCCCTGTTCCAGAGGATTATAGGTCAGCATTTGACAGCAATCCATGTCAATATTATAGAAACTGAAAGGGGGAAGGGGGCAGATAGGGTGGCGAATACCGCAAATGTACACATATCCTCGATACATGTCGAGACTCCGAGAAATTCCAACCCTGGATCATGGGATATGCTGGGTCGAAAATCAAGCGACCCAAACAGATCTCCGTCTCCGTAGTGGCCGTATTCTGCATTCACGAGCGAGTGCGTGACGAGGCGCTTCAGTGTGGGCTTGTGATGCAACATGCTTTGACATATATCATCCCAGGAGACTGCTGGGAGCATAAGATAGAGATCCGTCAAGCCGGAAAAGGCCTCGAGGAAGGTTTTCACGGTGTCGTTGACATTATCCTGTGACTCGTCGGTTATTTGGTTTAGCTTTTCCGGGTTGAATGTCAACTCGAGCAGTTTCAGCCTTAGAGGCACGCGTGAGCGAACGATTTGCCGAAGAAAACTAAATGTCCCGGGGCAGTTGATGAGTTGCATTGCTTGGAGTCGCTCTAGGTTCAGAGCACCGACTAATTGGACCTTCATGGGGCTAAAAGATACCTGGGAGAGAGTCAAGCGTTCAAGAGCTGTGAGAAGGGGGATCGGTCTTTCTATATGTGGAAGACCAAGCACGCATTGCGCAAAGAAGTTCTGTGGCATCCATCTATTTGGATTGGGCAATTTTCGAAAACCTTCTTCCCAGGCCAGTCTAGCGCTGTCCCAGCCGACAAGATCGAGGTGCAGTGCCTTCAATTGAGCTCCACGTGCAGCGATAAACTGTGTAACCGAATCGAAATCAACAAAGCGCTTGAGACCTCTCCAGGATAGGGATTGGAGCTTAGAAAGCTGAACAAGATTTATGACGCATGACGCTTGTTGGATTTCGGCTACAGCACAGTCGCTATCAGTGAGGAGAGAGATAGTAGTGATGTTCTTTTGGGTCTCTAAGAACCTGTGGATGAGGGGAACCACTTCGTCGGAAAGACACGCTTTTAGATCCCACCTAAAGCATGTTAGTGTTGACTCGGCGTAGTGCATCAGAAATCAGTATCTGTACCGGAAGCTCTGAAGTTGGCCCTGAGGGATTCCCGATGCCATGCCCTGCATGTTGTGTGTCAAGATCGGAATGCAGTCAAATGTAGTGGTCGGGTACAGTATCGACTCTGGCATGGATTCATCAGAATCATCCGGAGGAGTTTTTAGCCTGCTGTTCAGGAAATCATGCAAAGAACAGAATTGATAACTTTCTATCTCATGACATGCACTCCACAGCCTGAGGTGCTCTGTATGCACTAAAAGCGAGTGATCTAATCTCGTGATTGCGTCGTTCAAGAACTGAGCTGATGGGTGCGTTGCTCTTATAATGAGTGATTCATATAGACGTGAAAGCAACTTTACATAGATGTTTTTGGAGACTTCACAGAGGTTTTTGAGATCCCTGCGAGTTACCTGGGATGGCGAGTTAGTCTGTTTCAAACGCTTCTGGAGAGGGACAGAGGACTGCTTACATGATCGACCACCATGCGCAGTAGTTCGGGGGGTAGCCTCTCTAGCATCGTGATATCGATAGTCACTCGAAATAGTAGTTGTAGATGAATACTGTTTTCATGTCAGAGGCGAATCTTGAGGCGGGGCCCCGCTGGCATGATATACCGGGGGTTCAAGTCACACAATATAGTATGTGGCGGGGTGAAGATGTCCTAGTGGCTACTAGTATAAATATGAACACCTTTCATGTTGCCTGGACCTATGAATAGCTTTTGTCGACTTCGTACGATCTAGTCTAAGGACTATGTTGTTGTCGCGATAAGATATTGGGGCGGATGTGGGGGGCAGTTGCCGTAGATAGTACAGGCGAAAGTCTAATAAATGTCTTTGGGAAGGAGGCATTCTATGTGAACTTGTTAAAAAATCAGGAAACTGACCGAAGTTGGCGGTAATATCCGTGCATATAGAGGCTGATTCATCATGAGCTGAATAAGTCCCAGCTCTGGAAAGGGGGACGCGAGTGTCATTAGGGCATAGCCTCATATGCATGAAGCGGTAGCATCATAGTGTCCGATATGTCAAGATCCATCCTAGTGCGCTGTAAGTAGTAAACCCTCCGGATAATAACTGCTAGACCATCCGGTAAACGACTAGAATTTTGAGCTGATAGCTCAGAAAGTACATACATCCCTTATAAGAGTACGGGTGAATGTGAGGTCAGATCCCCACGCGATGGTGTCATTCTCCCGCTATATTATGCTGTAAGTTGTACCAGTGGTAGTGCAGTTAATAATCATATTACTTGGTAGAGGATGGTAGAGGGTCATCCCAGATTATTGACAAGCAAAGCTGTACAGCCAGGGGATCAGCATCACCCGGACCGGGCCGAGCAATCGTGTCCATCCCAGAGATGTATCATCATCATTTTCAACATTCTTAAGACTGACAACACCATCGCACCGACGGAAAATTCAATGTGAGCGGGGTAGACAAGACCGTAGACTAAGGCGTATTGTCTCATTGGCCACAGATATAGTATCATGGATAGTACCTACCGAGATAGCAAGTAAGACAAAAAAGCTTGCAGCCGGCTAAATAAGCGGATGAGATGGTGATGTACGGAGCAAAATTCGGACTCCGTATATGACCGACTCAGCCACTATCTTAGATGTTGAAACAGCCCCACAATGGGGACGTATACATGTAATGAGGCAACCGAACAACCAGAGATAGTCCGAGCAAATAACGGTAGCTCCGCAAGCGACTCAATCGAAGATATAAGGTAAATATAACACTAGTACTAGCCTTCAGCATACAATAAATTGATACTGTGTCGGTATTTGTTTCATTCCGACACCCTTGAAGATTCCGTCTAAATATAGCGCATGGATTGGAAACTGGTCGTGACATGTTTAGCGCCTTCGGGGCATGTATAGTGGCATATTCGCTATCAAATAATCCCTGCAATGCCTCTATGTACCTTATCGGGCCAATGAGTATCGATGTCCCTAAGCTCCTTTCATATTGTCCTCGATTATGTCGGAATAGACGGCACAGATTTCCTCGTACATTACCGTTATTTGCTGGGGGTGGTTAAGGGAAATAAAATAAAGATGGAAGTGCAACAACCACGGAAGCCAGTAAATATTCCGATGCACGATCATGATGCTTCTTCGCAAAGCAAACCGGAGCGGGGTGAATATATAGCTTTGAACGAAGACGAATCTACCGAAGGCCTTGAATCTCCGGTGCCTAAAAGCCGGAAGATATTCTCCCTTTCGTTTTTTACCAAGCCTCTCGTATATGCACCTTTAGCAATTGTCTTTGCAGGAGCAGTTGTATTCTTCTGGGTGAGCCATACCAGAAATCACTATACATACACCGATTGCGGAGTGACTCCCGACGAAGCGCGAGCACGAGGTTGTTTATTCGAGCCAATGCAACGTGCATGGATTCCTCCAGAGTGCTATTTTCCGGAGGCAACGGAAGACTACGACACTTTTCGGGACAGACAGTGGTACCTAGACACCAAGATGACGATTGACGCCGATGTAGAGAGGTTGGAGGCTGGGGAAGTGCCCGTAGCCTATACGCGCTACTGGCATGACGAGCATTGTACCTATCTTTTCCGAAAGCTCGCCCTTGCGGTCGATATGGGGAAGAACATGATCAATTCGAAGGCCTTGGATATTGAGCATTCGAATCATTGCGCACTGGCCATAGCCAAGAGACTGGCTAGCTCGTACAATGTCTCGTTTGTGGAAGCTGACCGATCCTTGACGGAAAGCCATTTGGGGTTCGAGCGGTGCCTACCACTCAAGGTAAGTTGAACCCCTTGAATATGTTACTTTCCTGTTAACCTTTCGTCCTGCTCCAGACTGTCGTTAGTCCGAATAAGGCTGTTCCAGTTTACCCAAAAGGCTCAGGAAGAGACTAAGTTATGCCACTATGAACGTCATGTTGGGTTGGCAAAGCAGCGAGGACTTATCTTGACACCACATCTCAATGCTGGATACCGACTACTTCCACAGTTCACAACACTATCTAGTGTTCTGGAAATTCCTTTCCATTAATTCGCACTGTTCCTATAGCTTGGCTCTTCGTATTGCATAGTTCCTGATATCTATACCCATATACTTGTCCTAGTGCACCTATTGGGATTCGCTGAGGACGACAGCCTTTCCCATTCATGCGGAGGATGCGGAGGAAATAACTTAAGCATATTTCTAGCCATTTCAGATACCCAGCAACAGCACGGAGCATAGTTCGCTCCTTCTGTGTTGTGCACACCGAAGCAAAGTTGTATTGGCATGCAAGGAGGCCTCCAATAGTATCCACGTGACATACCGAAACGAGTCGTACCGCTCAACCTCGCTTGCCGCTAGCGCCATCCGTAGTTCCCCACCCAATCCTATATAAGCAACGTTCCCCCGTCCCCCTTTTAGACTTTTTTCTTCTTTCTTTTCTTCATACTTACCTTGTTTGGGTGACTGCGATCAAGAAGGCGGTTCACCACGGATTGGTCCCTGCATTGCACAGCGCGGCGGAACAATCCGTTCAACGGCCTACGGGTCATTGACAGGCGTATTCTTTGGCACTTCTCCTTTTGGAGCTTATATTTCCTTTTCATCAGTTCTTGGGCCAGTGGCCCGAGGGTGGAGAAGAGGACCTCGTAGCAGTAGAAAAATCGCTTCTTAAGTGGTGGCATTGTACCAGCGAATAGGATCTTAGCAGTCCGTGACGGAAGTAACTACCGACTGGAAGGCAATAATATCCGCGTTGTTGGAGCTCGTACTCTGTGCTTAGGTTGCTAAGCCACGGTCGGTGGGTGGCCTATGACGTTGCGGATGCTGGGTCGCCACCCCGACGCATATAAGTAAACAATATCGCAGCTCATTACTACCTACAATACCTACTCCCTATCTATCATAATCCAAACAAAATCTTTCTTTCCTCCCATTTGTCCTTCTGATTGAAAGTGACACCAAAACAATATTCACTACCTCTAAAAATGCCACACAAAGATACCAACTCGTTGCCCAACGGCACACACGGTACCTCGGATTCTTCCGCCAACCGCCTCGCAGCAACGGGAAATACCCTCGGCGCGTCCGCCTTTGGCACAGGCATGGACCAGAACAGTGCCACGATACCCGAATACCTGTCCACGGGCTCGGATGATCTCAGGCCTTTGAGCAAGGAGGAAGCGGATAGGTTGTACGAGGAGAGAATGGAGGAGGAATATGCGAAGCGGGAGGGAGGTGCTTGATTGGTTGCTATGATCCATATTGATTGAACTCTAGTATGGAGTATTGTGTATATATATATCAGATTGACCTGCATATTCATTCGCCATTACCCATGAAACTAAAGTAAATACTCCCTCGCATTGATCAAGTAAATGTGAGTACTATGAGTGTTACTCGCAACATATATATGTTGAATGAGGAAAAAAAAAAAAGGGACAGCGTCCGACGCAACTCGAACCCGTCTCCTCAACACCGTACAATGCACCAAGACACTCCTACCTCCATATGAAGTCTGTAAAAGTTGCAAAAAAAACTGGTAGCTTCTCTTTGATTGAGCGTGTCATCCTTAGTGCAGGGGCCATGCTAATCTTCTCTGTATCGTTTCAAATTGACCAAATGCCCGAAGGCAATAGTTACCTCTTTACAATGGATTATATAGGAAGAGCGGGTGTTATTCTACGGTCCTGATTGGCTGCTAAGCGAGCCGCCGGGAACACCAAAACTGCCTGCCTTCACCCCGCGCTGTTTGCCTGAGGACGCACAGTGTAGTAAGTAGTACGGAGGGTCGGTCGGTCGTCGTGGTTGCGATACGCACGGTCTACATCGGTGTTGAGCATGAGAAGGTAGTCGATAATGCAAGGACAGAAGATAGCAGTGTCTGCTGTATATGCCCCCCCGGTTATCGTCAGAATGGCACGGATTGTCTTCAGGCATATGCGCCCTAACCTGGCGTGTCAGCAATAGTACTAACTCAATGGGAAGCGTAGCTCTGCCACAAGAAGTAAAAATGCAAATCTGCAATAAACGGAAGAAGACGAAAGAAGCAAAAACAAGCATAAGCCACCACTTGCGATATTATTAGCACTCGAAGTTATGCTCTAATGCTCAAGAATAAGGTGGAATAGAAGAAGAAAAGAAATAAGGCGAATAGATACTCCTAGTGGCAGTCGAGGGTGGCCCCTCCTATTCCTCTTACGGCGAGATCGGCTATCGGCCAGCCCCAACAACACTCCATCTGGCGGAGTACTTCAGTGTAACCGATTTGCAATTAGAAGCCCACTACGTATGGTTAAGCATATTTTGCACGACGGAGTTTCTATAATGCTTGAGTCTACGTCATTAATGTTACGAGCTGGGAGAGCCTTGTGTCTGGGATCAACTCAACCATACCCCCAACGGCGCAGCTGAACCAGATCTACGGAGTAGATGCCTACGATTTACCACGCATGGCATCTGCCTTCCTTCTCTCTTCTCTCTTCTCTATCAATACATTTATGATACAAGTCTACTGTGAAGCATATTTGAGTACGAAGAGGTGCTATTTCCTCTCTAAATCTGGTATGCACTGCTACAAATCCAGGTCCCGGTGTCTGGACACAACGCAGATCGCTGCTTTTGGCTCGGAGTTATCTTATAACGTACAATTGCAGGCAGTGAGGCTGCCTAAGTAGTCCATAGAAGGCAATGATAGATAGTAGCCTGGATATATAATTCACTTCTCCCACAGTCCTTCTCCAATTCTTCAAACATCGTACCCCCCTACCCCCTGGCATCAATCAACCTACCAATCACACCCGAAACAATCACTATACCTTACTATTATACAAACAAAAATGCGCTTCACAACTCTCTCTGTCCTACTTCTATCAACTTTAGCACTAGCAACCCCAGACTCCGACCCGGCCATCGAAAAGCGAGACGACAACACTGACTCGGATTTGTCCAACCCTCTAAGTAACCTGTATACCTACCTATCTACCTACCTACCTACACATTCCTTACTCTCAGCCCTCAACAGACTTAGCTAACAAACCATCAAACCAACAGAGTCAACCCAACTACAACCACCACAATGCCCACGCTCTTCCCCGAAGTACCTACCTCCATCCGATCCGACCTCATCACTGAAGTACCGACCTCTGTCATCTCCGAGATGACGAACCCGACAGCTTGGTCATCAGTCGCGAGCGAGTGGAAAAATGGAATTATTCCATCGTGGTACAGTAGTCTGAATGGGGATGTGAAATCGTACTTTTCGACGGCGTTTGAAACAGCTTCGCCGTCCACCTCGTCTTCGCATGGTGGTGCTGGGCCTGTGGCTCCGAAGGCGACGGGTATGGCGGGTATTATGGGTGCTGCGGGAATTTTGGGGATGGCGATTGTTTTGTAGGTTGGTTGTAGTGAGAATGTGTATATATATTGTCAAGACGAAGGGTCAAAGATATGGGTCTGAGTTATCCAGATCTCAAAAAGATGGGTGGTTGTTGGAAGAGGTGGTGGTCAGACACAGGAAGGAAAGAGGTTAAGGATCAGCTGACGCTGACTGGAGTGAATATCTCAACAGCATCTCGTTTAGCCTGCATGTCAAACAAATACATAAAAGACGGTCTAATGGGATCCAAAAATGAGTGTGGCATCTTTAATGAGGGACCCTTCGAAACCTTCCACTGGTCGATGTTCATGAGGAAGCCATAGAATCTTGTCCTTCCTGAGGCAGACCCATCCATCCTCCACTTTTATTCGATCGTCAACAGCAGATAGAAAGACCAGATGGCCCTCGGTGTCAGTCTCTAAGTGATATAGCTCGTGCACCGTGCTCACATAATTGCCATTTTCGGAAAAGCGAATGTAGCGCCCAGTGACACCATCGATGGAACAATGCATTTCACACGATGGCACATCCCCCAAATCCAAGGTGAGCTTACCCCAGCTCTTGGAAAGCACAGCAAGGGTCATATCGTTCGGCGAAAAAGCCATTCTCATTCCTAATCATATGATTTTTTCAGGTAGATGTGCTTCCCTGTTGAAAGTTCACGAATTCCGACTTTCGTATGGTCAGTGACAGCTAACAGGTGACCACCGTGGGAGACTTCATATGTTCTCAGCTCAATCGAGCCGTCGAAAGTCTCGATCTGCTTCCCCGAAATTGGATCCCATACCTGGAACTGCAGGGTGTCTAGGGCCCATGTAATGATCTTGCCATCGGGCCAGAAAGCAGCCTTTATACTGGCGTAACACTCAATATCTGAATCGTCAACATCCAACTCCAACGTTCGAATCAATTTCCCACTGCCTGTGTCCCAAACCATGATTGTCTCTTCCACAAATGCTGCAACAAGGCGGCCGTCGCCAGAGAATTCAGGGCCAGTATGAGAGCCTCGAGCTGGTTCTATGGAGTGCCTGTGGGGAAATCTCAGAGGGTTGCGCCATCAAGCGTGACCAAGAGAACCAAGATGGATTTACGGGGCAAGGGATGAATAGAAAGAATTGAAGAAGTATGGGAAACAGTTTGAGTCTCCATTGCCGACCCGTAAATCCCACAGGCATACAATGCCATCGCCCCAATCAGAGATTAGCTCGCCATTGGGAGAGAACGCAAAAGTATGAACACGATTAAGGCGATGCTCTAACTTTCCTGAAGCGCTGTTCCAGAGTTTAGTTGTGCCATCCCAGCCGCAAGAGGCGACAAATACACCACTGCATGAGAATTCTACCGACAAAGGGTAAAAGTTCTCGAGACTGTGAACTAGCGAACCATATCTTCCATTCCACACTTTGACTTCGTCAAGGTAGGAGCACGATGCTAGCAGGTCATCATGAGGAGAAAAGGCTAGGAATCTGGTAGGAAACTCACACATTTTGATTTGGGACTGCACTGCCATACTCATAGCCGTGTTCCACAACCTCAATATACATGTATCAGACCCGGTTGCAATTATCTGCTGCCATGTGAGATTGCCGATGCCATAAGACCATCAATCTGACATTCCAGCTTCTGATAAAACGTACGGTGGGCAATATTCCACAGCCCTAACGTGTGGGGGTTGGTGGACATGTCCTGTACGAGCACTGCCGTGGGGTGCTCAAGGGATACTGGTAGGACGATGCTATGATATAGTGGCTCGCTTGCGTATGATTTGGCCATATTGGATGAAAGTTAGGTATACTGGCAAAAGTATTGATTGGCAGGCATAGAAGGACTTGTTATTGACATGGAGTAGTTCACACTGAGACATTAAGTCATGGTTTCCTATACTACTGTGCAGAAAGCCAGTGAACTGCAAAATGCTCATTATTAGTCCATACTTTCTAAAACATACTATATTTCATCAACTGATCAGAGCCGACCCAGGTACAAGGAGGCTTAGCCATCCCATAAGTACTTGGTACACTGGAAATGACTGAACCATTAGTCTGACGCTTCACTACTCGGGTACTAGTACTTGAAAACATCTGTTTCTGTCATCGACTGAAGGATACTGACGATGATTGTTAGTTAACACTTCTTTATATGCGGATAAAAGTCTTCTTCTTGTTTCCAGAACCCCATATAAGGGGTTGCGGTGCGGAGCTAAGTAAGCTTACTCCACTGGTAATGAAGCATCGCAAACTTAATGACCTAAACCCGAGATAATAGTGGGCGCTCTTGCTGATCGCGGCCTTCGGCTCAGACCTGCCCTTAGTGAAACCGGTCGAAGGCGGGTCAGAACGTTTAGTGATCTTCGCTAGGTGGATTTCAGGATATTCAGGGCGAAATTCCAAATATTGAGAGCAACTCAACGCTCATCCGTAGTAGTTATTCTGAGGAATAAGCCCAAGTAAGCAGTTTAACGAGAGATGCCTGGCGGATCCTCAGTCTCTCTCCCAAGATTTCCCTCAATTCCAGCCATGGAACGTAGAACCCGAACCGGCAAGCTCCATTACAGTGATTGTCGGAAGACTGGCTCCATCGAAGCCAAGCTCCATGGACACGGCACAGCTATGAAGGCGAAACCCCTAAAACAGATCGCCCTTCACTTACGTCAATTTGCTCAGCAGTGCAGCAACAACAGACAAGTGCACAATGCTACACAGCGTGCCGCGTCTCACCCTGAAAATTTCAGACTGGTGTTGAGCATTGGCCTCCTGGTCAGATATTAGCTGCATCGCCACACCTACTTTGCTGGTGAATTCGGTGTATTCCCCCTCTCGGACTGCTCTCAATCCGCATCGGAGACCGACAAGTCTGCATCCGAGTGCGTAATCGAGCAGCGACCTTGCTGCATCTGGCCAGTCAGTGTCCTGGTAAATGTCAGCGGTGCTTTGTGAAAGCCAATCAATATCGGTGTATTGGCTTAACGCCGAGGGGCTGCTGGAGCTTTGCGCCGAGATCTACACCCGCTGACAATTACGTGTCTTGTGATTGGCTCGCGCCAAGGCAGCCTGGAAGGGTCTGGAGAACAATCAGAAAAAGTCGATTCTGGCTGCCACAGGGGGACTTTTCTTATAAATATCAGTGCTTCCAGAAGATTTTTCTTCTAGCTGAAACCGTCATCCAGATCAACTTCTTGGAATCGATCAAGCTTCTTTCTATCACGCCTGGACTTTGTTTGTCTAGTCCAGCTTTGCCGTCTCTCGAGAATCCCTCAGCCTTACCGGAATTGTTAAGAGGGTCTAGATTCGGCCACCGACTCCGGCTTCTGACGTCAGGCCTGAGGCAGCCCGCAGCAGCCCAGTCAATCTACAATGGCGCTATTATTTCTGAAGCAGAAGCTCTTCCCGAGCGAAAAGCAAAAACAGGCCCTTCCATATGGTATGCTCGCCTACCAATGGATAGTTCAATACGAGCTGGACTGACCAAACCAGGCAAACCACTGCTTTCCAATGAAGATACCGATACTTTGCCAACTGAGCAAGACCTCGAAGCTCAACGGTCTTACTCTACCTTCCGCGCCTCATCTCCCGTTTCCGACACCGACAGCACCGCCGCCAGCACTAGCAGTTCGCGATCACGAATCAATCCACGCATTGTATCCGATGCCATTCTAGGTTTATCAGATGGCTTGACGGTGCCGTTTGCGCTGAGTGCTGGTCTCTCGGCGCTGGGAAACACTAAAGTCGTTGTGCTTGGTGGATTGGCCGAATTGACCGCGGGTGCCATCTCCATGGGCCTGGGAGGATATGTCGGTGCAAAGAGCGAAGCGTAAGTTTCCTACCCTGTATAAACTCTTTCGTTCAATTCTAACAGCAAACAGTGAATCCTATGAAACCACCGTTCGTGAAGCAAAAGAACTCATCGACACATCACCAGCCGAAACAAGTTCCATCGTCCAGTCCATCTTCGCTTCCTACCGTCTCCCCGAAGATGTCATCAACCAGATTAACATGTCCCTCCACTCCTCTGAAGACCGCCTCCTCGACTTCCTGGTCAGCTTTCACCACAAGGAATCCGAGCCTGACTGCAACCAGGCCTGGATCTCCGCCATCACACTTGCGCTGGGCTACTTCGTGGGTGGTTTCATCCCGCTCATCCCATACTTCATCGTCGACCAAGTGATCGTGGCCTTGTACATGAGCATCGGAGTCATGGCAATCACACTGCTGGCCTTCGGATACATCAAGACATGTGTGGTGCGCGGCTGGTCCGGGCGCGACAACGTCGTCGCAGGCATCAAGGGAGGAATACAAATGTGTTTCGTGGGCGGAGTAGCAGCCGGAGCAGCGATTGCCTTGGTCCGGTTGATCGACACCGGCGGAGCGTGATCTCCCAACTTCAAAAGTTAATCATCCCATCATTCTCATGCCATAACGACTGTACATTATTAGATACCACGACCACCATTCCATAGAGCGGCTCTTTGACCACAAAACAAATTCTAACTTTAATATATATCCAAAATACTTATTCACAAAGTAACAGTCCTATATAAAACAAATAGATATGGACCGGAATTTAACCCATCAAAGCCTCCTTGACCAAATCATTTGCCTCATCCCCCATCTGCAACTCCAATGCCAAACCCCTCCCCCGTTCCGACATCTTTCCCCAGGTCTTTCTCAAGATCTCCACCACCTTCTTCCTCTCATAGTTTTCTTTGAACTTTTCAAACTGATCATCCAAAAACACCAAACACGCCACATCCTCCAAAATCTGCGCCTCCGCATCCTCCCCTCCCTTCAACCCTTCCTTGCGAATCAACCGGCCCACGCGCTCCGCCTCCGCCTCCCCAATTCCACTCTCCAGACACACCTGTACCGCTATCTCAGCCTGGCGACGCGCCACCGCCGTCCGCCAGGAATAATACCCTACTTTACCATCGGGGTAAGTACTGCGGGGTACTTCCCAGCGCTTGAGGTGCTGCGCGCGGATAGCGAGTTGGAGGGTCGGGGAGGGGTCCGGGGTGTGTTTGTATAGGTAGTTGGTCATTTTCTCGGCGTAGTGTAATTCGTAAGGGATGTCGGTGTTGGAGACTTTCGTGGGGTCTTCGGAGTGGAGGGCGTCGATTCGAGTGAGGGCGGTTGTGAGGGGGTCCATTTTGAATTCTTTTAATAGTAGGCAATGGGATCGGGAGGGTAAGTTGTGATTGTAGTGGATATATGGTTATATATGCAAGATATGTATAGGGAATATAAAGAGGTAGGATTTGTACAGGAGTAATCTGTAGAGAAACGCTGTATTTAGGTGATGATTTATCGAGTTATTGGATTCCGACCTCGGGGTTGCCTTGCGGTTCGGTGCTGCACTGCATCAAATACCGGCTGCGGGATTGGCTGGCGGGTCGGCATTTGGGTGGGTTCCAATTCTTTTCTGGGTATGTGAGGGAGGGTGGGGGGATGCTGATAAGCGATAAGGAAGTACACCCCACATGTTGGGTTGGGTTTTGGTGAGTTTAATATTCAGTTATTAAGGTAGAGTATATGTGGGAGATATAAGGCTGGAGGAGAGTCCGCGGAGATGTGGCTGTTTTTAGGGCATAGAGTAGTTATCTTGTTACTTTGTGTAATCGTGTTCCGATGCTTTGGGTTCTGAGCTTTTACCTACCCTTTGGTATGCATGCATGTGTTTGGTAGACATGGCGTCAGCTACTTGAATTGGAAGCGATCTTTATTCGCAGAGAGGATATAGGAACCTGGCTTATTTTCATGATCCGAAGACGCTGTGACTTCACACATAAATCGGTAGGATGAAACTCCATAGGCATCTTTTGTTACTCCGTGGTAGATACTCATGTACTATTCCGAGTATACTCGAAGATAATGTATGTGAAATGAGTCTAAATCTGATCAATAGTATCAGGTCAAAAAGCCTGGAATATGATTCCTGGACAATGAGTTGTTAGCAGCATACCTCTCGGTCTGTGGTATCGGATTCAAGACCTAATTTGCCTGGCGGTTAAGGCACTTCTGCCACTGAATGGAACAGTGCCGTTGTCTATGGAGTCTCTATGCAGAAGGACGGCGACAATTCGAGTAAATATTAGCATCTAATGCTAGAACAAAAGGACAGCTCACACTGGTATTTGTGTATAATGTATAGGCGAAGCATCGAGACGACTGTTTGCAGGTATCATCATCGTGTGAAGCTAGCCCAGTAGCTACCACAGCATACATCCCAACTACTCCTACCTCCCGGCCATTTGCCATACTATGCATATATTTCATGGCGATAATGCGGTCTTAAAAGGAGCTAAGACAGGCACCTACACTTTCACTGACAAAGTACACTGTTGAGACGAGAGCCAAGTTTGCACTCCAAGTCAAGATGCCACTATCCATTAGTGCAAGAAAGCGGGATAGGATCAGCCGGCCAACCTTCTACAACCATCTTCAATCTACACTTTGTACTGCGTAATTCGCCTTTCATCTTCATACCAACAGTGTCACGGACTCTCTTGATGACTGCGGGGTTATAGACAAGGTGGATACTTAATCTATTTCAGAGACGTGGCAAAGTCCAATAATAGTCTGGTTGATCACGTCAACCCCGCTTCCACTGCGGATCTTGATATCACGGATGAGCCAGGATATGCTGCAAGATCCAGCTTCCGGAGCTTCCGACTACAATTCGGAAATACGGATTGATTGATCATCACTCTTCAAACAATCGGCAGATTTGACAGGCGTATCTACCTCGGCATCGAACAACAGAGGGTCTATAAACACCCCAAATCAATATGATGCAACTGCTACTGCGTGCGGGGGTGTATCCCATCACGGATATATCCAACAATCCAGCACTCACTCTATAATTGACCAACAGACCAGAGCATTGCATATACAGTACTACAAGTCTATATAAAAACTCACACATCCCATTCCATCCCAACAATAAAACCACCCCAATATAAAAACCAACACCCTCAATATACCCCCAATTACATCCAACAATGATCCAAACCCACCACCACACCTCCACCCCCAAAGGCCTCTCCTCCATAACCACCCTCCTCACCACCCCCCACGCATCCCTCCTCATCGACCCTCCCTTCCTCCTCAAAGACGCCGAATCCACCATCCACTGGATAAAATCCCTAACTCCCCACGCCCCCTCCGCCATCTTCCTCACCCACCACCACCCAGACCACTTCTTCTCCGCAAACCCCATCCTAGCCGCCTTCCCCAAAGCCAAATTCTACGCCGCCCCCTACGTCTGCTCCCGCATCAACGCCGAATACGACCAGAAAGTCAAATACTGGCCGACGGTGCTCGGGTCGGACGCCGTTCCCGCTAAGCCCCGCAAGCCGGACCCGTACTTGTCCAGCTTCTTTATGCTGGATGGGAGTCCTGTTGTGCTGATGGGTCCGGTGCAGGGTGATTGTGTGGATCAGACGGTTTTCTGGATCCCGGAGAGTAGGACGGTGGTTGCGGGTGATGTTGTGTTTGGGAGGAGTGTGCATGTTTGGTTTGTTCTCCCTGCTTTCTTCTCTTGGATTAGTTCTCGTGGGTGGAATCCACTTCCAGTTCTTACATTGTTGGATAAGGTTTCGGAAGGGGTATCCTGGATGAGAGTTATTGGCTGGGTTATACTATTTACATTCTGAACTTACACCTACCTATGAACATATACTATACTATAGGGTCGAAGAACTCGAATCCCCCGCTCTCGTGCAAGCATGGCTCAAAACCCTCGACATGATCGATCATCTACACCCATTGAAGATTATCCCAGGCCATATGGAAGCAGGTTGGGAGTTGGACGTCAAGGCGGATTTAGAGCACACGAGACGCTATCTACGCCTGTTTGCGGAGAAAGTCGCCTATGCTTCTGACAGCGGTAGCAGCAGCAGCAGCAGCAGCAGCAAACCTTCCGTTCAGGAGCTATATGATACCTTCAAAGAGGCGTTCCCTGAGTGTCGGGAGAATCTGGATTTCTTTCTAGGATATATGGCGAATCGGTTTGGAGAGGGAGGGAAAGTATGGGAGGAGAATCGGCATGAGGATGTTGGGGGGAGGACTTTGGAGGAGTTGAATGGGTATTGGTTTGGGTGATTCCTTTTTTTCCTTCTTCTCTATGATGCAATTCTCTGCTTTGTATAGAGGGAGGTGTTGGGTAGACAGGATGGATTTGCATCTACTAGTAGTAAGGGGGAGTATATATGAGTGAGGGTGGGTGTCTGGACTGTATCGGTGTCAAGGTCCTTGCAGTGGTTTGCTTCTATGCTTCCGGCTCTTATTTATTATCCATGACGGGACTGAACTACCCACGCTTAACGTAGATGTCATTCCTATCCATCTAGTATTGTATCACACAAGCATCGTCGATGCTAAGCTAGAATCCTGTACTGTCACGCCCAAGCAATCCGCCGCACATCAACAGACTCAAAAAGAAATACATGCTCTTCCAGTGGCGGGCGATGGTCCATCTGGCACAAGAGAGAAGAAAAGCTCAATAGATGGCATCGGAGTCTGTCGACATGGCCAGCAGTAAACACAGCGAAATAAAAATTGTCATTACAACTCCAGCTCCCTGTCAACCAGGAAGCACATAGACAGAATAGAGTGCAAGCAAAGAAACAGGCAAAAACCGTGCCGCAACAAATCATGGCTCCTCCAACGCCGTCCCATTGTGAAAGCCGGGTATATCCAGCACCGTGATGCAAAATTTGTACGGAGAATTAACAGATATGGCAAGGACATGACCATGGGTCTGCTGAACCTGTCCAGCAACTCACAATGCCAGACACAGATCCAACAGAGTCTAGCCCTCACCTTTAGAACAAGGACCCTATGCATGAAGCAAAGCCAAGAAGGCAGAGAAAAGAAACGAACAAGCACAAAGCTTTTCATCCCGTCAGGTTTCCGTCCCGTTCGTTTACCTGGCCCCGATCCCAAACATACCAACCCCGTAACTTCCACCGCGGTCAGGTAGAGGGGTAGATATCTTCGAAACGTGGTCCTTTTCGAAAAATAAGCGAATGTGATCAGTATGTTAGAATGCCATTTCACCGTCCGAACGCCCTACCTTCTTCCGTTTTTTCTTCCCCATGCCTTCACTGTTTGAATAAAATGCCCCATCGTCATCGTCGTCTGCGTAACCTTCGCCGTATCCAACAAAGCTGTTGTCGTCGTAATGCCGTTTACGTCCCCTGCTGGGCCGGGCTCGCTCTTGGTCTGAAACAGGCGCTGGGGTTCCATTCGGTTGGGAAATCCGGACTCCATTGGGAGGGGGTGCGACGCCCTTTTTGCTGGCGTCGCCACCGGCGTGCTTAGATGGCTTCTCGTGGCCCAGCACATCTTCCCAATACTCGTTGTTCGGTACCGTGCCCGGCTCCATTTTCATGGCCCTCATCTGCAAGTTCTGCAGCGCGGAGTCCATATCCGCTACCTTGATCTCCTTCCCGAACACCTTCTGGTTTTGCCATTCTTCCTCTGGCCACATGGTCATGTGCCTAAGGCTGCCGGGCGCACCAGGCTCATTCTTCACTGGCTTGTTCCTCCCTGCGAGTCCCAAGCCCTTCAGTTTTCCTTCATAAGATTTCCTGAGCCTGTTGATCTTCTCGCCTGTCACAGGATCCATCCGAGCAACAGACTTTGCCACTGGACCTAATCCGTAGAGTGAGATGAGATCTAGCGACGGATCCGGTCCAGTCGCAATATGGGCTGTACGTTCATAAAGCCACATGTGTTAACAAAGCTCAATCCAGAAATGAGATGGGAGAGAGTGCATTGCAAATTGTGGCAACAGCCATGCCAAGGACTGGGGAGCTCTTACAGCTTTTGCAAACATGAAAAGCAGACGAAAAGTTCTTCTGCAGGGATTCCAAGCTTGGCTCACTGCGACTGGATGAAGCCGGCGCCTCGCTATCGATATCCATAGCGTCGCCTCCGTTGTTCGCAGCGAAATCGCGGACTCCAACTTCCATATTTATACCTTCTGTATGCCGGTCATGATCTGTCCGTCTGTGTTCCGCCTGCTGTATGGCCGCGGCATTCATATTCGCTGCTTGCGCACCTGTGTCTGGAACTGCCGAGCCCATTGGCTTATCTGTATGTTCAGAATCATCGAAGGAAGTCGCACCCGGGAAGTGCCCGCTCACGCTGCTGGCCGGCGTCGGAAACGAATTCGCTGTACCTACCGTCGGTTGTTGCGAGGCTTGAGTGGACATCGGAGCGGAAGACGGGGGTGATGAGAGAGTTGCGGATTGAGAGGTCGCCTGGTTAGGTGATGCTTGCGAGGATACAAAGTTGGTGGCATAGTTCTGGGCGCTTACCGACATCAACGGAGGTGATGTCGGAGTCTGTGGAATTCGATCGGACAAGGGAGCTGGCAACTGGTTCTGCTTAAGAGCTCCTGCGGCGGGAGACGATGGTGATGGAGGTCCTACTCGAAATGATGCCGAGGAGGCGCGATCAGACATCGAGGACGGAGTGCAGGGTGACGAAAGAGGAGGTTGGCCTAAGCCTGGGCAGCCCGAGCCTCGCGAAAGGGAGACCTGAATCGAAGATCTTCAACACAGCAGCAGATCACAGCAGATTCAGACTAGTATCAAGACGAGGATATGGGGGGAAACGCCGGTCGAGGTGCGCTCAAGCGGGCGAGCAGGACGTTCCACGACCGTCTTAAAAGTCACACATTCCAATGAAGCGACACAGCACTGAGGTGAAATATCGAACAGCACCAGGTAGTGAAGAAAAGACCAGCGAAAGAGTGAATGGCGTGGTCTGTGGGTTAGGTCGAATTCTGGCGGGGTGGGTAGAAGTTCGAGAAAGCGCTGGGATGGGAAACCCTTGGTCCGCAACTGGAGGAGAAACGGACGGCGAGATGTTGGATGACGGCAAGAGCCCCGGGATGGGCACGTGACGCGCCCTCATTTCTTCGATCTTCCCTCTTTCGGCCTCCGCGCCCGTATTTCGGTATCAATACGCGCTAACAATACCGATACTCGGGCGTATTGTCGGGTAAGATACGGAGTATGCATCGGTAACGGACATTCCCTCTTTTTCTTCCCTCACTCTTTCTGTCATTCTAGACACGGTCAACTAACTACCTGCTTACCGTATTCACCCTGTTGGCCATCGCAGGTTTGGCCATCTAGACATTTCTTCCCGTGGATGTGATCTATGTATGCCACGACACGCATGGGCACTAAGCGCCTTACTAGCGGCTCTCATACCCCCCTGTTGGGCGCTGGCCTAAACCAGGAGAGAAAATAGTGGCAGAGCACCGCCCCTCGGAAAGTATTACCTGGGGTTATTGCATAGTTTCACCCGGAAATTTCCTTGCTTCTAGAACCATAACTACACTTGATCCATCTATAGAATATGCAGTTGACCTGCCTGAGGCGAGAGGGCTTTGTGGCCACTCTCTGACCCCCAAGCCAAGTCAACACCTAAAGACGAAATAGTAAAAGCCTATACTCTTCTACCAAAACCATTGATTGAACCCTTGAATCCCGAACTAGTGATTGGAACCGACTCGCTCCAAACACCCAGATGAACCTCATCAAATTCCCAACACGATGACCCTTGGGTATATTGAGATCCATAAATCCAAAATTATTATGGTAACACAATAAGAAGAAACAAACCAGATGAAGATGGTCCGTACAAAGAAAGCTCAAGAAACACGCTGATATGACTGAATCAAGAAGAGCGAGACGCCCTCATAGAAAGCTTTCAAAAACCACCAACATGTCACGATTGGTAGAATGTTGCAGATTCTTGCACTAATAATTGCGCCGAAACGTCAGGAATGTTGTCTTCTAACGTTTCCATCAGCTCCATCTGCTCCTGGTGGCTGAGCGTCCTTCCTCGCCACGGGGGCATGGGGTAAGCGCCATTGGTGTATTGGGAATATTGATCTCCTATCGTCTCGATCCAGTTCATGGGATCAACCGTCGCATCGACATATGCTAGATGACTAGCCGTCGTGGACGCTAAATTGAAATTGGGATCCCAGCCTGGCAAGCCCGGAACGACGGATGGGAAAGAATTGTATGGAGTTGTCGGGTCGAACGATAAGTCTGCGTAGGAAGGTGTCGGTACATTGTAGGATTGGGGGGAACTGAATGAGGGTTGTGTGGTGGTTGATACGGATTGCGGAGTGAGTTGAGCATCCCACGATGGGTGCTGCGCGGCCTTCAGTGATTCAGTGGCAATAGGTGATGAGGTCGACCCTTGGGAGAAGGAGAATGAGGGGTCTGCAGAAGGTCCCCTCGAAAACGTGCCACCCGATACGCTGCTTTCGGGGATTGAAGAATTCGCTGCACGAGCTCCATGTGAGGGGAACGATGCCGACGTACTTGCAGGGCTAGAGACGGATAGCGGTGTCGTAACATCCTGCGAAGATGACGGAGTTGCATGATTAGACGGCGAATGGACGACGAAAGACTCTTCGGTAGCATATGCGCGAAGGCAAGCAGCAACCAGGCTCCTATAGAGTACCAAGGCCGATTCAACACCAGGCCATCTCTGTGCAGCGAGAACAATAGCCTCCAGGGCCACGCCGAGGTGACCTTTAACTTCGTCAATAGGGTGTTCTCTGCGAATGTCAGGATAAGAGAGAGACCAAAGGATAGTGTTCAAGGCCATGAAAAGTGACTGGGTGAAAATCCATGTCAAATCAACGGATCCTGTTGCGATTTGTTCTCTCTGCATTGCTACGTTGAATACGGACGCATCATAGCATTTTCGCGCAGCCTCAACGGAAGGCTCCGGCACTTGGGGAGAAGGCCGGAACATGAAGACAATCATCGTGTTTCGTCTTCCATGAAACCTATGAAAAGCCACATATAGATAAGCACCCAGAAACAAAGAAAGCTAGTCGGGTATTGTCCTTACCATTTTTGACTCAAGCCACTACCCCCATCATTTTTGGGACACGAAGCTACCCAGTAATCGATCTTCTGAAGCATTTGCGAAAACCATGGGTCTTGGTCGTCGACTGGTACATCGCGCTTATTCAGGTAGAGCGTCCGTCGAATCTCTGCTTGGAGCAGCCGCATCTTCAGGAAGTGAATAGCTATGCACTTGGGTAGAATTATTTTCGCTCCTGGTAGGAAGCCATCCGCAGTGATATACTTGTCCTCCACCGGCTCGAAGAACTTGACGTTGATGTGATCGTGACAAACGGAGTAGCAATTCGGGCGACCAAGGCTATGGGAAAGACCGTACTCCATGGATATGACAATCCAGAAAAGTCTTCTTCGCATATCAATCTCGAGAGGGTCCAAGGTCTGCCCGCTGGGGGATTGAGTAATGGTCGCTTCATCGGTAAGCCCTAAGTCTTGACATAGCTTGACTGCCATTCCTACGACCCAATATGCCGCTGTCCTTGTTGGCGTGAGCATGGAGTATTGAGCAATCAGGGCAAGGCATTGCAAAGATCGAAGGTCCATTCGTTTTAACGACGGTTCCAAGTATGACAGCGCCGCAAGGTAATAACTGTCCGCCAGGCCTGCGTAAACAGTGCTCATCTTTTGCATGCTGATGGCTATCACCATGCGTAATTGGAAATTATGGCAGGGATCATTAGACCCGTTAAGCACCTCTTCGGCTTCTTCGCGGAAGGTAGGCTCGTGCAAGGTCGGAAGCATTGCCTGGGCTAAACGGCAAGTCAACCATGACTGTACAGCTGCATAGGATAGAATGCGAACGTACCCTTGACTACAAAGACATCAATAAGTCTGTACGTTATGTGTCTTGGTGGTAAAGCAGGCTGCGGCGTCGAACTGATCATGGGATACACCTTTGACGTTGGCTTGGAGCTCTCTTGTGCAAAGGCGTCTTTTATCTCCTGCGCTGTCATTTCAGGAACGACGTCTTTGATGCTTTTGGAATCTGTATTTTGCTTGGCCAGTTCCATGACGAGGCGCGTGATCGCAATACCGCTGGACGGTCCCAGATATCTCGACTCGTCATTCTCCTTGAAGCGGATGCGGCCTGCCCCGCGCACCATGAGCTCCGCGTCCGCTGCATGTTGAAACTGTCTCTCGACTTCAGCAAGCTCGCTCTCTAACCGACGAGCTTTTTCTCGGAGTGAGACAATATGATCCCTTGATAATGTCCTTTGAGACGCCGAATCGTAGAAGACACACTTGGCGTTGACGCGTTCGCATGGTGAGCATCGAGGGATTCCGGGATCACACCTAGATTTACGCTGTATAAGTGTTAGAATCTTTTTCTCGACCAGCGAGGAATGAATCATCAAAGAGTACATGGTAGAGAACGCGGAATCATGTATAAACAAAGTCAGCGATAGAGTAAGAGACACTACGTACATGTCTGCACCGCGTACAAGCAGTCAACGTATGCGCAATCCGGCTATCAGGGGTATGAACAGACGGCTCTGATATCGTTGATGGAGAGTTAGACCAGGGGTTGGTGAATTGTGGGCGGGAGCTTGAAGAGTTTAAATGTGTGGCCATTGTGGTATGTCGTGCAGGAGCACCCCTATATTAGGTTGACCGAAGGTTTGCAAGTTTAGCCGGAAGAATCATCAACGTTGCATTCTATGTATCGCATAAAGCCTTAAAAAAATTGGGAAGCTTTTGAGAGGTCTGATCCGAGCGTCAGGCACACGCGACTGTGGAAATTTGAAGGGGCACTTGAGGAACGAGCACGTTCGACATGTTCAGGGTTCGCTCTGACATGCACCAGCTGCTAGGAGTAGGCGGGCAATACCTGCACAGATCTAGGGGTGGGGGGTTGTACAGGTTGAAAAGCTCAGCTAGCACCTCACACGAATTCCGACTCACGGTACCCGTTCAGACATTGGCAAGAAACACAAGATATGCAGTTGCGAATTTGAAATGGGGCGCAAAGGAGGGGGTGAGGTGGAAACTGAAGTGAAGCAGGCCTCGGTCCACCTCCCGCCTGGATCGACGGCACGCTAAAGAGCGCCCCGATGACCGACGTCGCACTTACCAGGACTACGGCCACCCACAGCTGCCCCTTGCGAACACTGGCCTCGAAAATGACGGGTGGGACAAATTCACCCCCGGTGGGCCTCTCCCCTCCCCCCCTCTCCTCCGTACCGGACAATTTTTTAAATGGAAATGATGGCTTCGCGATCCGACCAGTCAGTCAGATTATTTTGAATTTCCGGTGGCTGTGAGAAAAATAGAGGGGGAGAGCTTATAGTACTTAGGTCGGAAGTTTCACGGACACGAGGATACATATACTGATGACCTAGCACATAAGTAAAATAAGTATGCATAACCTTTCTCGGGGATCTGCGGTGGCGGATGATCTAGTATCAATTACTACTGAGGTTACTCTAATAAATTGGGAAGGGGGCAGTAGCAGCAGTAAATTACCAGTACTACCTATCTAGTACTATTAACTAGTTGGCTTCAGTCCTTTTCGAAGGTGAATCTGTAGGAGGTAACACTGTAGGAGCTTTGAAGTCATTAAACTAGAAGAGCCGCGCTCTTCGAGTACGCACAAACATGAATAGTGTGGATGAGGTAACTACTATCGAAGAGATAGCCATCACATCCTTAAGATAGTAAGCCTTACATCGATTGGTTGCCTGCTTTGGTCGTACATGGCATCGATACTACTTACTGCCATAACATAAGTACTAACTACGGAGTAAAGTCTGCCTTTTCTTTGTCAGTCCTAATTTCTCAGCAATAGTAAGCCCTTGGCAAGTCTACTCGTCAACACTCTTTGCATAGTTGTATTTCGGACCAGAGCCGACAAGTCTACCAACATATTATGGGGAGCCTCAAGAGAATTCTGCGGGATTAAATTCCAGAGAGTCTAGCCCCCTTTGGGGACATAAGCAGATGGCCTTCAAGATTAACATGCCATGGATGCAGAGTCGCGAAAATGAAGAAAGAGGCGAAGAGGATCTTAACGCCATGGTCGGAACCGGTTTGTTGGTTCATCTGATCCAAGCTTCGGAAAGCTATCCCAAAAGGGTATATGGGTAAGCACGGGCGGGTGTCTGCAAATGCCTCTAATGAGTTAGAACTTCTGCTAGTAATTTGTGTTGATCAACTACTAGTTAGTAGTCACTACCGTCATGATTGATTTTCTGAGTGAGGACTTCGAAGACCTACAACCCCGTATTGACTAGACTGCTCTTCAGTCTGATTGAATATGATGAGAATAGAAACACTAGGGTTAGCATTTCGCAACTAATACACCACACTCTGTTGGAAGATTGACTGGCTTACAACGTCTATGAGCGGATAACAGAGGGTGTAAAAATTAGTTTAGCGCCCCGAGCAACAAAATTTCATGCAAGGATTCTGTTTGCATAATTCCAGCCACTGCGACATCGGCAGTTATTGCTACAGACAGACCTTCTGTTGCGACATATCATGGCACTGACGAGCTCATAAAAATCTGAACTACGTATCCCTTTCACGAATTCCGAGACGTCAGTGTGGACATTCTCTTCGACCCCCCTGGTCAATCAGCACCTTTTTTTGGGGAGGGGGGGATAGGGGGAGTAAGTAGCCACTACAATAGATACTAGTAGTACTGTAGTAGTAGTCCTATTTTCTGATCTGGACCGGCCAAATGCCGGGTGTTGTAGCATGAAGATCACTAATACGGACACCGTACTAGCACCGGCTGACCGAAGCTTTCCCGCTAGATTATGCATAACACTCAAGCGGACGCCTCACAAGGAAAATGTAGGGTGGGAGCTGATACAACGGATAAGGTAGATATAAAACTGCATACTAGGCTGGGTCTTGCTTCAACAAGCACAGCTCTCGTCCTAAGTTGTTTCCAAGAAAGTCGCGTAGGGAGAAAAAAAAATCCAGCCCCCATTGCGCGTGGGGGAGGTGGGGACCACTTGGGGGGCAATGAAAGGAGGGGCGTGAGCAGGAGCCAGCCTTGGAGCCAGCCTTGACCGGGAAATGTTTGTGTGGCACCCAATGACAGTAAGCCGTCCACAAGCAAAACCGTTCGGGCCAGATGTCCGTGGTGGTGCTGGTTGCTGCTTGGTGCCCGGGCGGGTGTTTTGATAAGAAAAGACACAGCCAACCCCTCCCTTCCCAATTTACCATTTAATTTTCAACCACTGGTAGTGCTCAACTCGTCAACAATATTGCGAGTCTATCAACTGCTAGTACAGTTTGAACACTCGCAATTCAATCTCATAATAAAGGCGACCAGTGAGCAACGAGAACGAAGGCTAATAGGGGAAGGCCCGCTAAACAGTCCACGACGACGTCTAAGGTACTTTCTACTTGACTTTAGTACTTACTAGGCATACGGGGCTGACGGGTACGGTACGAACCCCCCTCCTTCCCCCCCCCCTGCTTTTGCACTAGCTCGTGACCCTAATTGCGTACCAGAGCCTGCGGTACTTGTCTTTTCCTCCCTTCCACCCTCTACGACTGGCTCATCTGCTCCCAGTCTAGGCTTAGTAGCAGCAGCACTACTATTTCCTGAAATATTGATACCTTTCGCTTAACGGTGATTTGTCTCTTACTTTTTCTTTTTAGTTTTTTTTCCCTTCTGTTCCGACCTCTATACCCACAACGGTTGTACTGCTTGGGAAAGTTTAACACCCGTCAGCCCTCTCTGTACTCGGGGCAGTTTGAACCCCTCTCGCTACTTTGCCCGTTCAGCCAGCCTCCCCCGCCAGGTTTCGGGCTAACTTGATAGCGCTAGTGCCTGGTGAGTAATCTGCCTCTGAGTTCTAGTCCTTAAAGCCATATACATACCTAGGCAGGGCCACCTGCCAAGAAGAAGTCACAAAAGAAGGAAACATGGAGATGAAAACTTCTGTTTCCCCCAAATATCCTGCCGTCGTATATTAGTTAGATGACTGCAATACGCGCGATAAATCCGATGCGAGGAGCTCTCGCTTAACACCACTGAGTTCTTCCTGCATGCTAATAGAAACCGAACAGATCTACGTCTGAGCGCCTCTTTTTCTTTTTAATAAAGCGACTTGTGCTGCTCATCCCTCCTTCTTTATCCACAAGGTAGGTACCTATTATGGTCTGCTCATATTGTGCTGTCACGAGTTTAACAGCTTGGCCGACAGGGCAGGACTCGAGTCAGAAGCTAGCCTTTCGACTGGTGAATAATTCATTCCCTCTCTAGTACGATATAGGGAATATGTATAATTAGCATGTCGGGTACCTCATTCTTGGACAGACCGCTCCTCAAAGTCAGTCGACCTGTGGCTGCTTGCTCAAGATGTCGAACGGCCAAAATCAAATGTGACGGGAAGCTTCCGGCCTGCTCCGCATGCGAAAGGGTTGGTAAAGCGAGCACCTGCTCTGGCGCAAGTGACGAATTTGCCAGAGGAAAGGAAAGGAGCTATGTCGCCTCTTTGGAGGGTTACTGCGAAAGACTGGAAAAGAAAATTGCAGATCTTCGTCGCCTGAAATCATCATTATCTGTGGATGAAAGGGGTGTCGCCCATCAGAGTTCAATCACATCTATTTCTTCAGCAGGTGCTGTCGCACAGGAAGGTGGCAAAGAAGTCACTGACATCGATGACCTCGTGGGTGATTTTGGCTTCTTGTGAGTGGTCGCTGAGATTAGCTTGATGTTTCTGGGACTGACATTGATCAGGTCCGTCAATGCGACTTCGAGAGACTTCCATGGGATTACTTCGAATACTTCTTTCGCCAACCTTCTTCTGTCCCTGTCACAAGCCGAGTCGATACCAAGACTACCGGCGCAGTCATTACCGCCGCGCAATGAAATACTGAACTTACTACAACATTATTTCGACAACATCTACATACAGCTTCCATTCTTCGTCGAAACGAGCTTCTGGACCTCTGTAGATGCGGTCTACCAAGCTGGGGGGCGCTTTGCCAAGCCTTTTGACAAGTGGATCTTGCATATGGTCTTAGCCACTGCGTCTGCGTCTCTCTCCCTCAAGATCGGTGATACCAGTCATCGCAGAGCGTTATCTCATGTTTCAATGGCAATGAATCAAGCCGAGGACGTCATCCGCCCCGGTACTATAGCTGGTATCCAGTCAATCCTACTGCTTGCCCAATATTCCTTATTCGACCCCCAACACTTTCGCAGCTGGTACCTGGTAGGGATGGCTGTTAGAGTAGCAGTCGACCTAGGCCTACACCAGGACCCGCCTTTGGATGTTCAGTCAGCCTCAGAGCAGTTGGACCTGCGTCGCCGTGTCTTCCATTGTGTTTACTGCTTGGACAGGTATGTTGAATGATACCAGACCCGTACTAGATACTTGAGCTAACGAAGGAACTCAATCTCACTTCCGAAGAGGAATAAGCACTGCCTTTGAAAGAACCTTCTCGTTCTCAGACGAGTCCGTCGATGTTGCTTTGCCGTCTTCTGCCACATCCTTAGGGGCTTCGCTAACCGAGAAGAGCCATATATTTTTACGGAGCTCGGAGCCTGCGTGGCACATTGTCAGAATCCGCCAGATACTGTCGGAGGGCTACCAGAGAAAATATTTCCATGAACACGAGACTTCTCTTCAAGCTCCAGCCTCGACGTGGGGTCTCTGCTCAAAAGCATATGAGTGGTTTGGTAAAATCCCGAGTAATGTACCAAACCACTTCCCTATCCTGTACCGGTTGGAGCTATCATACACGATCGTCGTGATTCTTTCTGCCGGCGACGAACAGACCGCACTATGTGATTACAGCAAGATTGTTCTGTTCCATTGCTGCATGCAGTACATTAACGAACTCTATGAGGTGCTGAAGAACCCTACCTGGTTGCCTTTGATGACCTTCCTGGATATCCAGAGGACGTATCAAGTTGGTCGACGATTCATACGAGATGTAACAGAAAACGAGGACCTTCTCTTGGACCCGTCGATACCCGCATTACCCTCCATTCCTCCGGAGACTCCGGAACAGCTGATTCTGAGTGGTGAAGATTGTATGAGCTTTTACGCACGCGCTTCGGAATGTCTTTTGCAGATCAACAATCTCCTCCAATATGGTGCAAGCAAGTGGGGAGCGACCGGTATATTTGGAGAATTCCAGCAAATGTCCGAACCCGCTCGGAGCCGTCTTCTACATGCATCGAACCCATACCTGGCGGGTTCTACAGCCTATATGGCTGGCTACTCTACGATGGTGCCTGCAGGAACAGGATACCTAGGCTTTTGACATTGGATAAACTGGCCCTCGGCGAGGGCCAAGGCAAAGGGATGTCTGCTTCATAAATCTCCAATAATGCCTTATTCTATGCCCTTGTGTTTTGGTAATATTGTATGATTTTCTTATTTCTTTTCAGGTTGCACATGTCATATGTGAGCGAGGTGATGTCGGATAACGATAGTACGCGGAGAAAAAGTGACCTTACCCTCTATGTGTATTGTATCTTAATTTCCTTTTTCCTTCATCTCTTACTCTGTGGAATGCCTTCAGAGATTGCATGTACTTGAATGACCGTCGTTAGCAGGGAGAACTTGGGGCCCTACGAGAGTCTCCCGGTTGCGGATAAGTGCTGCAAGGGATGCGAGCATCCACACCCAAAGGCCGATCGCATCGGGCCATGTGGGCTAGCATCTCTCCGCTTTCCTTCCCCCAAAAGCATTCGAGAAAATGCACGGGAACATCAACCTCCGTACTCAGTGTAGGTAGCTCGGGATTTGATCGTAAGCGATGCTGGCGCCCACCCATTGATCTACCGGCCAATCGTTAATTGGAGAAGACCCAGAGACAGTGTGGCTGGTGAAGATCGGAGCCAGTTGACCACACTTATAAGCTTACGGTAGTACAGCTAGCGAGCTAGTTACAATATACTCCGTAGATCCGGAGTAGTAGGAGAGGAAAAGAAAGACTAAATGGGCCAAAAGACACGCGTTAAGTACACGCTTGACATACTGAGATTTTCTTTGGAGCCCTCCCTTACTTCTCGAGCCTTCTTGGAAACCCGTCCCTTTTTCACCATGGAAACTTGTTCCCAAATTTAGCACCAGGCACCACACTCATATCATAGCAGCGAAGTGAATGAATACATCGATACAAACAGAGCAGAGTAGATATTCGAAGGGGCAGAGAGACAGAAGCGAGAAGAGAAAGACTACTCGTGACGTCACAGTGATGCGTCGCGGACAGTCAATCAGTCGATCTTTTTACACTGCTTTTCCCTACCAAAAGCAGTGTAGTACTCTGTAGCAGCAAAGTAGTTAATTACTTTTACCAGGGAAGTACTAGTAGTCCTTTGCACTTTGCACTAAGTCGCAATGGAGGGTGGGCAAATACCCACACAAGTCCACAGTCACCCCCATAAGGCAGAAGAAGCTTAAGCTTGCTTTTTCCACCACGGCTGTTGATGAGTAAAATGTATTTCCGCGTTACTTTTTTTTTTTTTTTCTTGAAAGGAAAAGAATGTTTTCTTTGATATCAGGCCATGGGGAAAGGGACCCGCTTTCTTTCTTTCTTTTTTTGTCTTTTATCAATTAGATTTCGGGTATGCTATTGTTGATGGGATCAACCTGTTGAGCGCCTATTCAAAGTTAAGCTACCAGCACACTTGGGGATGGGATGATCTATCTATCTATAGGTACGGAGTAAGTAAGTAGCACCAATTCTCCTGACGTGGATGGATCACATGTTCCGGTTGAAACGATTCCATGGCTCTCGAGTCCCATTGCTTTTTCTCTCTCGCGCGTGCATGCATACAAGCAAGCAAGCAAGCGACTTCAGTAAACTCTTGAATGAATCCATTAGCTAAGAACACTACAGCTGGCTCAGCCCGACGACTCGCCAGAAGGGTCAAAGTAGGGAGTCGTAGGGATGATCCGCGCAACATCCAGGCTCGTAGCGCCGATCGTGAATGGATGGCGGGCCAGATCTTTGAGCTGGCGCGTCCGCCCTTGACTTCATCGCTCGGCGCGATGATGATCTCATCGTCGTACAAACTCAATCCTCCTTTCTTTCCACACCCTATGCTGCTGTTTATCTCGACTAAATCTTTTTCTCAGGAACCAGACACAAACCCGGACTTCACCTTTGCCTGTTCTGTTCGTCACCAACGACACCATGACGTCAAGCAGGTGCGCTGGCCCAAACTGGCAGGCACCACCCGTGCCATTACGCTCCTGCCCTTTCGCTGCATGCGTCCAGTTGTATTTAAATCCGTAGAAAACTTCTTCGTCGTAGTAGTAGTTTTTCCCTTCCCTTGATCCACTCGTCGTTTTAATTGATACCACGATTTCTTTCGGCGTACATTCTTCCTCCCCCCCCCTTCCTACTACTAGTTACACTACTACTACACTTACTACCCTTGTCAACCTAATACCCCATCCGTCCTCGGCGTCCTTCATTCCGGAGATACCCAGCGACGCGACTCTTTTTTTATCCCTTGTTTGCAGTCTCAAAGTGAAGATCAGCCTTGTCGTCTGCTTATCGTCTTGTCGTGCACTTTATCTTACCTTGTTTGATCTCTGTTCTGTCTGTCTTCCCAGATACCTAACCCCGGATCTTGGCCAGACGCCCCGAACCTGCTGGCCAGTGGTCCCCCTTGCGACTGCCGACTTTCTCCCACATACATATACTTAAAACAAGAAAACTTTCTTGCTTGGCTTTCGAGCCTCGTAGACGTCAATTCTAGCCAGTCAATCTGGTCATCTTGCCGCAATGTCGTCCAAAGCAGTCAATCATCCGCTGAACACCAAGCAGAAGGAACAGGTATGATACCCTCTCACTCTTCTCGAAAGCTGGAGGTAAGGACGCTAACCCGAATCTCCCTCCAGGATATCAACCAGAAGCTGCAGCTCTATGGAATCTATCAAGGTAAATTAATACAATTGATCATGTATCAGTATATCTTGTGCTAACAGAGCCATGTAGCCTTCAAGAATGGCAAGCTTCCATCGGTGAGTGCAATGACTCATTTATCATTTTCTGTGCTGCCTGCTGACAATGGTATCATTCATCATAGAACAAACAATGCGATGTTGCCCTGAACAGTGCTCTCAAATCTAAGGCTCTCTCGTCACCGTCCCAGGAGCTGTCTGGTGAAGGCCAGGCCCTCGTCCAGGATCTCCGTAACGTTATCGAACATGCCAAGAAGCTTATGCTGAGCAAGAATGAGGGTCAGCTCTTGCAGGAGTTCCTGTGGGAGGCACAGACTGTCTCCTCCGGGGATACAGAGAAGCCAGGTGTGCCTGTGACGAAGGATGCGGCCCAGCAAGACGGTCAGGAAGCCTTGGAGGGTCTCAAGACCCTTGGACGGCTCCTGATCACGAACGGAGAATTCCGAAAGCTATGTAAGTTGACTTGCATCTTGACCGGGAACATGGAGTCTGACAATATCGTCCAGTAAACGATGCCATGACGCTGGCACGTGATATGGCTGGCGACGTCTCCCAGAAGGCCGCAAACAAGCTGAGGCCATCAGAGGAACAACTTTCCCAAATTGATGAGCCAGCTGAAGAGAATGTGTGGCACGAGCAGCCTGATTTCTCCAAGCACAAGGAAACATTCAAGTCTCGCTTTAAGAGAAACAAGGACGTGAGTTTTTCTGAGTCAATATTGCCGTACCAATTGACTCACATATCAACAGGAGGGTAAGCAGGAAGTCGCTGGTACTGCAGCTCAGGCTGCCACCGGTGGCCAAGAACCTTCATCCGTCTCTGATGTCGACGCGCGCGCTGGTCTTGCTGCAGGTGCAGGTAGAGCCCAGGACAAGATTTCGGAGAATGTCCCCGAAGAGGCAAAGGGCCGTACTCGTGAATACAAGGACCGGACCAAGAGCTACCTGTCAGAAAAGGTGCCCCAAGAACGACGGGATCAGACTATTTGGCGCTTGAAGAAGATGGTCATTGAGATTCAAGGCCATTCTGATTGTAAGTTATCCTTCAACGACATGGGCCCATAGACGGTCGACTGACTGAAACAGACCAACAGGCAATCCGAACCCTTCTTTCGATGGCTGAAAAGTATGGTTCCCACGGACGAAACTTGTCCCAGCAGGGTGCTGGTTCAGTCCAAGGCTTCCGAAGCGGCGATAAAATCCAGCGAATGGAGGCCAATCTTCGGGTACGTCAGTCAGTCTTGTCGAATAAGCAGTCACTAACCCCCTCTGACCAGACATTGATTGAACGTTTTGCCAACCACACGTCCCTGGACAATCTATTCGACTCACTGGACAACATCTACCGAGATGCAGACAGGGACCCTGAGCTGAAAGGATGGTTCAGAAACATGGACACCTTCATCCGGTGAGTATATGAGTGCAAAAGGAACCTAGGCGGTGTGCTAATCATTTCACAGGAAAACCCTAACCGAGCAAGGCTATATTATGGATGATGATTGCAATCGCCAGTGGGACCAACTCACTGACCATGGCCGTTACCTCCTGCGTGAGCGCTACAGGGACCATACCGATCGCATTCTTGATGAGCTTAAGTTCCTTGGCGATCAGTTCAACCAGGACCCTCAAAACAAGGCGTTTGGAGATGCGATGCAGAAGCTCTTCGATGACCTCGGACGCGACAACAGCGGCAACATGGCCTTCAAGAAGCATCTCGTCAAGGACATTAGGGATGTTATCCTACCTGAAGTTCTCGAAAATGTTCGCTATGTCCCCGTTCCTCGTATCGAAGTGTCTGATCCCGCGGCCGATGTCGTAAGTATACCTGAGTTGTCTTATGTTGAGTTCGTGGCTAACGCTCTGAAAGGTTGTGGAAAACCTCGTCATTGAGAGCGATAACTTGATGCCGAACGTCGTGGAATTTGGCAGCGACAACTACTTCCGGTGGGGACGCAAGAAGATCAGCAGCAAGAGGGACAACAAGGTTGGTTGACTCCCTGTCGAGATTGTTCAGGGAAATAATACTGATGATGTGCTCAAAGATTATGATTTCGGTGTCCGGAATTCAAGCCGATCTTCGAGGTAAGTTTGTTATCCTTAGTTGTCGTCGTTCGATCTGAAACTCTTACTGACACTACTTCCTCCAGATGTGAGCTACTATGTCAACAGAAAGCAGGGTTTCCCTGCTATCACGGACACGGGTATCATGGACATCTTCTTGGGTGGCGAAGGCTTTGGATTCAAGATTGCAGCCTCCACTGCTCAGAAGGAAGACCGGCAGAACTTCATCAAATTGGACAAGGTGACTGTTAAGATTGACTCCCTCAACGTCAAGTTGAAGAAGTCAAAGCACAAGACTCTATTCACGGTCTTCAAGCCATTGTTGTTCCGGGTCGTCCGTCCAACCCTGGAAAAGGTACTCGAGCAGCAGATTCGGGACGCTTTCGCCAAGGGAGATGCCTTTGCCTACGAAATCCACAGTGAGGCAAAGAAGGCACAGGAGGCTAGTAGCCAGGATCCCGCAAACGCGCCCAACATCTACTCCCGCTATCTTGATGCTTTCCGTGCCAGAAATGAGGACAAGAAGCGGAAGGCGCAAGAGATTGCCAAACGAGACACTAAGGTGCAGACAGCTACAACTCTGCATGATTCCCTCTTCCCCGAGATCAAGCTTCCTGGCGGCATCAGTACCAAGGCCACTGAGTACAAGGAACTTGCGATGAAGGGTGAACGCTGGGAATCTCCCATCTTCAGCATTGGCAGCGCCTCGGAATCTTCTGATATTCCTAAGGCGGGTGACATTTCTCGCAAACGGGAATCACCTGCCGAAAAGGGTGGTGTTAGTGGAGTGACCAATGGAGGCGCCACAAACGGCAGAGTCACGAATGTTAACCAGACCAATGGAGGTGTCACCAATGGGACTACCGCTATCACCCAGAATGAGAAAGTGACCAACGGAGGTGCGCAGCCTATGGATGGTCGAGTGACCAATGGCAAGCACGCTATTTCCGGGACCAATGGACATACTAATGGCCATACCAATGGACACTCCAAGACATATGACCATGCGGCCGCGTCCCAGAAATTCTCCGATGAAGTCAACCAAGCGTTCAGTGACGGAAACGTTGGCGGTGGTACTCGCACCACGGTTCCAGGCGTCGAAACGGCCTTCAACCCTCAAACTGCTTAGGTCAATTGTGTGGAGGGACTGTAGGGTTCAACATGCTCATACACGCAGCCAGATATCTCTTTTGTCATTGTTTTATTCTGCCTGTACTGTTTTTGATACCTTGTGACGTTGTCAACTTGTCTTTTTCATTTGTTACACGAACTTAATGCTTTACTTATCAGCACAAGTGTGTTAGTAGTTAATGATTAATTCATTGTGATATCCTGCGATATGTGTGAACATGATTTACAACAGCTGTGATAGATAATAGCTGTATAATGTACAAGTAATAAGTATGAGCCTTGCCCATTACAATGACACAAGCAAGCATGAAGCATTATCTTCAGGAAAACCGAATCATTACCCCTTGTATTTAAAACTTGCTTCTAAACTCTATATACTTTCAACCCATTTTTAATAACTTGACCCATTCATTCATAACATCCATTACATTTGCTCAAAGTACTTTTCCCAACCAAGCTCGCGCAGCTTAGTACCCTTCAGCTCCATGTTCTCAGCGCGAGCGCTCTCCGCATACGCCTCAACCTTGCGCTGGATAGCCGGGTCGAAAGCACCGAGAATACGGGCGGCCAGGAGGGCAGCATTGATGCTGTTGTTGATGCCGACGGTGGCGACGGGGACACCTGTTAGATGAAAACATGTTGTCAGCTTGGATGTAATGTAACCTGGTTTTTATGATGTGCAGGAGAGAATGTGTGTAACTGTCATAGTACGTGCATGTATGCATGCATACATGCAGCAATATTACATGTGAAAGATAGCGGATGGGGAAGGGGAGAGGAAAGGGAAAGGAAGGTAAAGACTCACCTCTAGGCATCTGCACAATGCTGTACAAACTATCGACTCCGTCCAAAGAGCTACCCTTAACCGGGACACCGATCACCGGCAGCGCGGTATGAGCGGCCGACATACCGGGAAGGTGAGCGGCACCGCCAGCGGCAGCAATGATGACCTTGATGCCACGGGCGGCGGCATTGGCAGAGTACTCGGCCATGTAGGTGGGGGTGCGATGAGCGGAAGTGATTTCCACGTCGGGCTCAACGCCGAAGTAGTCGCGCAGGAGCTTGAGACCGGGCACCAGGGTCTTGAGGTCACTGTCGGAGCCCATGATGACGGCGACGGAGGGGGCGGGCTTGGAGACGCCGGACTTCTGGGGCTTGGAGCGAACGTCGCTGCGCTGAGAGCGGATGTCGTCGACGACGTCGATGAGAGGCTGGATGTGGGATTCGGCTTCGTGCATGGTCGGGGCGGTGACGGTGACGTGACCCATCTTGCGGCCGGGTTTGGCGGCGCCCTTGCTGTAGAGGTGGATGCTGGCGTTGGGGATGGAGAGGGCCGCTTCGGCGGCCTTGAGGTGGGTGTCCGGGGCGGAGCCGCCGATGATGTTCAGCATGATGGAGGGTTGGCGGATTTGGAGACTCTGAGGGGGGATGGGGAGGTCAAGGATGGCGCGGATGTGGGCTTCGAATTGAGACATGGGGCAGCCCTCGATGGTGTAGTGGCCCGAGTTGTGGATACGGCTGGCGATCTCACAGAGGAGAAGGCTGTCGTCTTCCAGGAGGAACATCTCCACGCCGAAGACACCCTTGCCTTCAAAGGCGGACACGGCTTTCCGGGCCAGTTCTTGCGCTTTGCGGTTGATGGCGTCGGAGACGTTGCGGGCGGGGGCGAAGACGAGCTTGCAGATGGAGTCTTCTTGGACGGTTTCAACGGTGGGGTAGGAGAGGACTTCATCCTTGGTCTTCACGACCATGACGGCGAGTTCCTATGGTATGGGGTGTTAGATGGTGGTGGTGGGTCATTCGGTGTGGAGGTGGGGGGTGGGACATACCATCTTGAAGTAGGCCCATTTCTCGGCATACAGAGGACGGCCCTTGAGGAACTCGAGGGCTTCGGGGATATCGTGTGCACCGCGCACGTGGAAGTTTCCTGGTAAATTAGGAATTGTGTTAGTGGTGGTTGGTGGTAGATAGTAGAACAGCAATTGGGTTACGGGTGACTCACCACGTCCATCGTAGGCCATGGTCTTCGACTTCAACATCAAGGGGTAGCCAAGCTCCTCGCCAACCTTGGCCAATGCCTCGGGGGTATTCTCAGCGAGCTCGCGGTGCTCAGCCATGGGGATGCCATATTTGCGGAGGTGTTCCTTCTGGTTGTACTTGTTCTGGATGGTGCGGATGGCCTGCCAACTGGGCTCGATGCGGACCTGCGAGGCGATCTCCTCCAGGGCATAGGTATCGACGTGCTCAATCTCAGCAGTCACGACGTCGCAGGACTTGGCCAATTCGCGGACGGCTTCGCGCTCCTTGAAGGAGCCGGTGACATGGTCATCGTGGGAGCTAATCTGCTTAGCCGGGGAGTTCTCCGCATCAAGAACGTTGCACTGGATATTGAGGCGGTTGGCCGATTCGACCAGCATACGGCCCAATTGGCCTCCACCGAGGATTCCCACCTTGCGGGAGTTCCACATATTGAGATTAAGGGGGATATAAAAGAATAGGGAGGGTATTAAAAAAAAAAGGAGATGGACAGGCACCAGCACGCACCAAGCAGAGGGGGGAGATCTGGGGAAGAGAAAAGCAGCCCCTCCACGGCGGAGCAAAAAATCCGCCCGATAACCATCACGTGCACCAGTGATAAGCGGCTGGCGGGCCCAATCAGAGCCTGCGGTTGCCGGGGGAGACGCCGTCCCCGCGTGTCCAGATCGAGCCATGTCAATTCCGCCCGTCATTTGCTGCTCTTCCTCTGCACATCCCCTATTGGCCTTGTCGCATTTCACTTCGCTGGGCGCAGAAGTGCTGGATCATGTCGCTGGGTAAGTCTGAACCTACTGTCACTACTGGAACTGAACTGCAATGCTGCTTTCGTGCCTATCGTGACCTGCGCCGTTTGCTTTCATTCCACAATGAGCTTGTCAGACACCGCTTCAAGCTCCAGCCAGCTAACTCAACATGCAATCGCAGACGAAGAAAGCCTCGAGACAGTCGCCAATGGCGGCACGATGGACTAGTATGTCAACTCGCGCCCCAACCAAGCATCAACAGTACAATCGGAGCTGACATGCCCCGTTTCCTCCAGTGAGAAATGGCCCAGCATGGTCGAACCCCTGCTTGAACGATTGGAATATGTGCGCAACCCCCTACTACCCACCAAACCAATCAACAACTAATGAGCCTTGCATCCAGATCATATACAGCGTCTTCCCAATGCCGCGGATCCCCCCCGACCTTCAACAGCAGTCTGCCAATCCCACCGTCCCCACAACCACGCCATCTACAACCCTCCAAACCTCCACCCAGCCCGAACCATCATCGCAGCAATCCACCACAACTGAGCGTATCCCCGACTCCCAACCCCAGTCCTCGCAGGGCTCCTCTCTCCCCGAACCCCTCCAACACCACCTAAACTCCATCAAATCCACCTTGCGATCCCTCTTCGCCTCAAAACCACCACACACTATCCAACGTCTCGCAGAACTCATCGTTCGTCCTACGGCCCACTACCGCACTCTTCCCGCATACCTTCGCGCCGTCGACCGCGTCGTCTGCGTCACTAGCAGCGCGGAAATCTTCCCTCTCCACTCGACACACCATGGCGCTGCTCCCCAGCCCAACGGCGCGATCATCAACGGCGCCGATACCGGCCTCCTATTCCCGGACCATACACTCGGCAGCGATGAGTCTCTAGGCGGAGCACTTCTCACGCCGATCCCGTGGTTGAGTAATGATCCCTCGTCGCCGGAGCATGAGAGTGAAAGCGGTGCGCTTATGGGGGATACTGGGTTCACTACCCAGGTAGTGGAGAGCACTGTCACTGAGCAAGGACATCAGCAGCTGGGATCTGTTACTACTACCGAGACGGCGACGGTAGTGACGGCGGACACAAATGGAAATGAAGGCACGAGTGAAGCTCCGTCGGCTGAGACATTGGAGGATATTCCGCATGCCAGAGGTCCCTCTGTAGTCGGAGTGGAAGATCTAGGGTTACAGGATGGTAGGGGCGTGGAGATGGATCTCTCGAGTGGAGGGGAGGAGGCGCCAGGACTGCAGGCTGCAGGACAGGAGACTTCCCAGCCGCAGCCGCAGCAGGAGGAGCAAGAGCAAGGACAGCAGCAACAAGAACAGCAGCAGACTACTAGTCAGGATGGAGAAGAAGGTGGTGCTAAGCCGACAGCAGATGGAGATGGAGATATTTCTCTAGACGATGCCAAAGCACCGGAGGAGAACGCTTCAGTATCTGAGACGGCGGATAAAGAGCAGCAGCAGCAGCAACAGCAACAGCAGGCGTAGCTTTTGGGACGTCGTATGATATGATATTCATAATCTATTAGCGTGTCGTGCGTTGTCTTGTCGCGCAGTACATTTCTTTTTTGGGACTCTGCCTGCTAGCTAGCTTACATTGTTAAATCATGAATGATGACTAGACTTTGACTGTAGTTGTCATGAACCTGCCATGCTTCCTTGGCGTTATTGATCAGTTACTTACTACTACTTAGTATAACTTACAGCGAGTATGCTTGTATGACTACTGCTAAAGCGTGAATGTAATATTTATATCCAAACTTGATCCGATTGAGTTTCATATACTGTGTATGTAGCACATTCGTAACGACAGCACATCACAATCCATCATGAACACAAAATCCAGTCAACAGATATAGTAGATAGATAGCATGCATATATTCATCATTAGGAGGTCATAACATCCTTGAAACACCAATCATGCAATAGAGATATCGATATATAATAACTCCAACAGATAGATTATTCATTATCAAAACCCGAAAAAGAAAAAGAAAATAGAAAAAGATCAAACCGGCGGCTCGACCGTCTGAAGAGGAACATAGAGCCCCTCATCAGCATTTGAGCCTCTCCTCTTTCTACCCGTCACGGCTGACCAAGTATCAGAGACGAATTCCCGGACCCAGGAGGACGAGGACGAGCGTCTGTGGGAACTGGATCCGGTTACTGATAGCGTGGCTCCCCACCAGCTCTTCTTGGAGGCGTTGAAGCTGCCGTTGGATGATGAATCGATCTCCTTTTGTAGCTTTTCGGCATCCATCCAGCCTGGTCTCCGCCAGAATTTGAGGAGAAGGCTGCTCACCACGACGGAGACGCTGGATAGAGCCATTGCGGCGCCGGCGGCCATCGGGGGTAGCATGAATCCGAATGGGAGGAAGAGACCCATTGCGAAGGGGAGACCGATGACGTTGTAGAGGCAGGCCCACATGAGGTTGAGTTTGATGCGGTTGAAGACTGAGCGGGAAAGGGAGAGGCTTGCGGGTACAGAGAGGAGGTCGTCGGGTCGCATGAGGACGATGTCTGCTGCTTCGACGGCCACGTCGGTGCCTGAGGCGAGGGCGATACCTACGGATGCGGTGGCCAGGGCGGGAGAGTCGTTGATGCCGTCGCCGACCATGGCGACGCGGTCGCCTGAGTCTTGCATCGAGGCGACGATGGATTGTTTGTCGGAGGGAGAGACAGAGGCGTGGACCGCCTCTGTTGGGATCCCCACTGCAGAGGCGATTGAGATGGCGGTGGCGTAGGCATCACCGGTGATAAGGGAGGTTGTGATTCCCATACGGTGGAGGGCGGCGACGGCTGCTGGTGCGGTCACCTTCACGGTGTCCCGGAGCAAGATGGACCCTGCGTATTGGCCATCGATGGCGACGTGGATTTGGGTGATACCGGCAGGAACCTTGGACTTGGGGGTGATGTCGGAGTCGTCTGGTTCAGCTGTTTCAGGGACGGGGACGTCCCTTGATCGCAGGAAAGCAAGGTTTCCGACCAGGACACGGTACCGGGTGCGCTCTGCACTGGACGTGGGCTCGACCAAGGCGGAAATTCCCTTGCCGACGCAAGCTTCGAGGTCGCCCAAGCTGCCGGGCAGGCCATCTCCTGGATGGCCGGATTCAGACTGAGCAGCGGAGAAGATGGCCCTGCCAATGGGGTGTTCGCTGCTCATTTCTGCAAGACCGACGATCAACCACCAGAGTCTGCGGCGCCAGTCGTTAGATGACCAATGTGACTCAATCTTGGCTTCAGCAACACTCATTTTGCCGGTGGTCAATGTTCCAGTCTTATCAAACACGACGTGGTTGATCTTGGTAGCAGCTTCGAGGACAGCGCCACCCTTGACAAGGATACCCTGCTGCGCACCCACTCCAGTGCCGACCATGACAGCTGTAGGAGTGCTGAGACCGAGAGCACAGGGGCAGGCAAAGACAATAACCGAGATGCAAAGCTTGAGACAGACCATAAACTTGCCTCCGTTGTTTTCAGACAAGAAGATCTTCGGAGGGTGAGGTAGGATATGGCTCATGAACATCCAGCCGAAGAATGTGACAAGACCAAGACTGATGATAGCTGGAACGAAGTAGCCCGCAACAACATCAGCCATTCTTTGGATCGGAGCCCGGCTAGTTTGAGCATCCTGAACCAACTTGACAATCTGGCTCAGCTGAGTGTCCTTGCCAGCTCGAGTAACCTTGAAGTCCATGGAGCTAGTGCCGTTGACCGTGCCAGCGATGACAACACTGCCCTTGGCCTTGTGGATTGGCAAAGCTTCACCAGTAATCATACTCTCATCGACATAGCTTTCACCGCGAATGACAACGCCATCAGCCGGTACTTTGTCACCAGGGTGTAGGAGCACAACATCCCCTAGCTCGATGAGCTCCGTTGGGATTATCTGGTGCCCTGGCCCTGCGCGCTCCTCGGTGGCCGAGGATGTGTGCTCCTTGGGCTTTTCGTCAGGATTTCCCCATTCCTCGGCGAGCTTCTCCGCCGCTATCGGGTCGTCGTAAATAGTAGTCATTGACGGTGCAAGGGACATGAGCCGGGAGAGAGCGGCAGAGGTCTGGCCCTTGGCCCGATTCTCCAGCCATCTTCCGAGAGTAATAAAGGTTATAAGCATCGTGCTGGTATCGAAGACCGTACTTGGGCGAATATCGTTCATCGAAAGCAATGAAACAACCATGGTAAACACACTGTAGAAGAATGCCGCAGAGGTACCAAGCATAACGAGAACGTCCATGGTTGGTGAGCGATGTTTCAAGGATTTGTAACTGGCTACGTAGAACCGCTTTCCAATGCCAAATTGCACCGGAATAGTGAGCAGAAGACAGGCAACATCACCAAGGTAGAGACCGGAACATAGTCTAACACGGCCGAAATCAAGGACCGGAAGATACATCGGCAGTAGCATATTGATCAGGAACACGGGGACTGCGAATGAAGCAGAGAATAGGAATGAGCGCTTCCATTCCCGGACCTCCTTTGTCTTGGACAGCGATTCCAGCTGCGCATTGGTATCATCGGACTGCGACAGGAGGGCATTGTATCCGGCCTTTTCGATCGCTTCGACGATCGAACGAATACCAATCTTGGAGGACTCGTATGACAATGTGATTTGAGAGTTGGCCATATTTACAGACGCTGACGAGATCCCGGGGTTCTGATGTAGTGTTTCTTCCAAGGCCGAGGCCGAGGCAGCGTCGCGCAAGCCGTGGAGGCTGAGAGTGACACGGCCGAGGCCTTTGGATGTAGGTGCCTGTGCTTCCGTTGAAAGGACGGTAGTGTCGAAACCGGCATCGTCGATTATGCTGACAATTTGTTTCGTGGTAAGGGTCGTAGGATCGTGAGTGATAATCGCACGCTCGGCTAGCAAGCTGATATTGAATTGCACTACACCGTCCACCCCGCTGAAGGCATTCTGTATACTCGACGTACAAGCACCACACGTCATACCATCTATAGACACCTTCGTGACCATCAACCCCGATGCAGAGCCCGACAAATCCTCCGAGGTGCGGACAGCGCTCTCCTCCGTTGCGGTTTCCAGCACCTTTGCGCCAAACCCACGGTCCTCGATAATCTCTGCAATCTGGTCGGGCGTAATGAGAGATGGATCATGCTCCACGACAGCTCGTTCGGAAAGCAGAGATACATTGACTGAATGCACACCAGGTGTATCCTTCAATCCTCCCTCCACCGCGGAGGTGCAAGCACCGCATGTCATGCCCTCGACGGCCAACGTCGTGGTTGACAGCTGAAACACTTTATCCCTGGCCCCGCGGGAACCATCCGCCGGCATAGACGCACTATCCGTAGAGACGATCGTTGCATCGAAGCCGCAGTCCTCAATAATTTCGGCGACTTTCTCCGCAGGAAGCAGGGTTGGGTCATGATGGACTACAGCCCGGCCCATCATCAAGCTGACGGTTACCTCGCCAGCACCCTCCACCCCCTTGAAGGCGCCCTCGACGGCGGAGGTGCAAGCGCCGCATGTCATTCCCTCGACATTGACTGTTGTGGTCGCCATATGGGCTGCTGATCGGTCGGAAGGAGCGCCATCGGTGCCGGCGCTTAACAGAGCGGAGGATGAGGCCGCCATGTTGCGCCGAGTTGCTGCAGAAGCCGGACAAGGACGGTAGGGACGCGCGGTGGTGTGTTAATGCATGCGTTCGTTTGGGAGGAAGAGGGGGGACGAGGAGGTCGGGGGAGATAATAAAAGGAAGGGAGGGGAAAGGAATAATAAGCAGGAAAATGCTAGTAACACGCAAGGGTCGTTCGATTTAGAGACATTCGGACCGGATGCGACGGAAAGGATACGCCGAGCCTTTTAAACATGCAGCAATTAATTACATCAAGGACACTAAGACAAGAACTACTTACTTACTTTCACTACGGATGGTACGGGAGCTGAAATGGGGGTTTTTGCACGGGAAGAAACCTAATCTTAGGCCACCCACAAAGAGCGTGGGATGGGAAAGAAAGAATGGTAAACAGCAGGTAAAACCAAGAGGTCCAAGACATTCCAGGCGGCGGGAATCCCATTCAACCACGGACTAAGATTAGATCGAGTCTGGAGGAATGATGCCAGGCGCATCCCAACCCACCGCAACGATGGCGCTAACAGAAAAATACGCAGTGGATGGCGTCAGGTTGTCTCCGCCGCCCCGCGGACTTACGTGAGTATTTCTTCTCCAAATCGGGCAACATTGCCGCTTCAGGGCATTTAGAAGGCTGGGACCACTTACTTACCCTCGGGGGACCACTCGTAGTATACTTACTGTAGTCGAAGCCTAGTAGGTATTGTACTCAGTACCGTGTTCATGGTTCACCTTTCGGATGAATTTTTCGGGATGTGCGAGTCAAACCTACTATGCAGTAATATTGTCAATAAGATCGCATAGTATCAGCTGAGCTGTCCGATCCAGCTCAATAAGCCACCCACGCATGCGCTAGCACTTATCTATCTGGCCTGTACTACCCATCTAACGGTTGCTTATCTGCCCTGCACACGGACTCTGGTATGAACCCTACCCATGAAAGGGATATACCCAGACCTGTCGCCCAGACTGCCAGGGAAATGACCAGGTCTGATGCTGCGACATGAGAAGCATCATGCTTATTATATGCTCCATCCTAGTAGCAGCTGTCATGGGATATCAAACTCAGACAAGGACTGAAGGGTCTGGGGGGTGAAACACTTGGCACCGAACCGGCTTCGTTTCGATTATATGGAAAGTAGCCGAATGAGTGACTTGATGACCAGATTTGTCTGTAGCAAATCAACTGTAATATAGCTAGCAGTTAGGGGATCAATCCATCACAGCCATCATGAGCAGAGTAATTAGCCGAAACGGAAGCCGACAATGTCATTGACTCTAGAAGACAAGATCACCATTCAAACATACAATTGAATATCATTGTTTGCATCTAATGCAAACACCAGAGGAGACATCATTGCTCCTCTCATACCATCATACTAATCACTATCACCATCAACAACATCAGCACCACTCTCATCCCTCCACAGTACCATAACTAATGGAACACTCCTCACCACAATCCGCATACTGATACACATACCCATCTATAACCTCAATCCACCTTACCAACCGAATCATCCCAACCTCACCCCCTCATCTTCACAACCACCACCACAAAATGGACCAAATACACACCCGGGCCCTCGAAGCCCTCCAACCATTCATTCACCTCGCCACCTCCAACAGCGCGACCTCCCCACGCTTCATCACAAACCTAATCACCAACGCAACCTCCAACCCAAACACCTACGTCTTCGCCGAACTCCTCACCACCCCAGCCATCCAATCCCTCCGGGACCCGAACACCCCAGCCGAATATGCAAGCTACCTGACTCTCCTAGAGATCTTCGCCTGGGGCACATGGCAAGACTATCAATGTAAGCCTTCCGCCAATACCCAGCCCCCCCCCCCCCCCCTTCTTCAATAAACAAGTATCAAATAACTAAACCGAAACAGCAACACCCAACCTCCCCCCCCTCAACGACGCCCAAACACTCAAACTCCGACTCCTCTCCCTCCTCACCCTCTCGACAACCACCACCCCGCTAACCTACAGCTCCCTCATGACAGCCCTAAACATCACACAACCCTCGGAGCTCGAATCCCTCGTCACAAAAGCCATCTACGCCTCGCTGATCACCGCCCGTCTATCGCCCGCTTCCACCCCGCCCACTGTGAACGTCACTTCCGTGGCGCCGCTCCGGGACGTGAAGCCCGAGTCGCTGGGTAAGATGATCGGTATTCTGACGGCGTGGGAGACGCGCTGTGGGGATGTGATTGGGGATATTGAGGCCGAGATATTGCGGATTAAGACGGAGTCGGCGAGACGGAGGGCGGAGGAGCGGGAGAAGGAGGTGTTGTTTGAGAAGGCGCTGGCCGGGTGGGGGGCTAAGATGGAGGAGAAGAAGGTTGGTGGTGGCGGGGGGTGGCAGCAGGGTGGTAGGGGTGGTGGGGTGATTGGGGGGAATAAGAGGGAGTTTGCGGCGGATGAGTTTGATGATGATGATGGATATTGGGAGCATGGGCTTGAAGGAGGGGATGGGATGGGAGGTGGGGGATCTAGGATGGATATTGATGATGGGGCTGGAGTGAGGTTGGGTGGTGGAAGTGGTGCTTCTTCGGGACCGGCTAGACATCCTAAGCGGGTGTTGGGGAAGAAGTCATAGTTATTTACCTACGGTAGTGGCACTATTACTATAGGCGTGAGTCCCATTATAGCGAATAGCATGGTAGCGTTTCGAGTCTTCGAAAGATTCTATAATGTTTACGAGTCTTCGGAAGCTGAGAATGAAAGTTCATCAAGGTACTGCTTAGAGTCCAACATAATATGGCATCAATATATCATAATAATAGAATCTAATTACCGTGGACTAACCACAACACCAAAGCCTCAGAGAAATCGTTTAACGTACATGCAAATCCAGCAGATGAGGGGTATTATGTAGAAAGGTAAATAAACAATGAAAGGAAAACCCAATATACACAGGGTGTAGGGTGTGTCTGTGAAATGAACGTCGTGACCCGACGGACCTGGTGTGTCACGCCAGTCCATGGATAGTTGGTAGGTGTAAATCCCATATGCGATGGGACCAGAGGCATGAGCAGCCATCACTGGTGCTCCACGCACTGGGTATCTGCCCCTTCTCATATTAAGAGACTCCCCGAGGTCATTCGGGGAGGAAGAACTTCTCTCTGTATCCATGCGCTGAATTGGACCCAAGAAGCAAGATCGCTGGCTAACGCTCAGAATGAATCAAGATGCACATATATGCTGCCCAAAAGCGGTATCACGCGGCCGTAGAAATTAAACGGATTTCGAAATGGAAATCGGCAAGGGTATACGCGATATTATGGAGATTAGAGCATAGTACCGGGCACAAAGATGAACAGTATACTCAACGCTGCGGCGACAAAGAAGGCGATCATGGCCGTGGCCGTGGCCCGCTTGTTCAGCAGTTTGCGCACGTATGGCTCGCGAATCGGCGACCAATTCATGAACGTGTACTCGCTGTAGCCGAGGAATGCCATGACCGGGTCAATCTTGTACTGGTACGAGACAATGAAGTAAGAGGCAATGGCAAAAGGCAAGATCAACTGACTAGGTGTTAGTAGGATATCAGGCCTGCGGATGGGTATAAGCTACTTACCCAACAACGGATATGCCGTGGTTTATCCCGGAGAACCACGTAGAACGCGCCCCAGAAGCCTCCACCGAAGCTAATGAGGGCAAACGCCAGCCGTGCGAGAATGGTTAAGGGGACCAGATTTCCCAAAGCTTTGGCCTGCAAGAACCCTGGAAAAGCGTCGCGCTCCATTGCCTGAAAGACATAGTCTTTCGCCGGATCGAATACTTCAGGATCATCTCTGCCATCGTCTTCAACTAGATTGATGATGCCGGATACCATCTCCTCGGGGAGAACAATTTCTCTCTCTGCCCCGGGAAGCAGGTACGTGTAGAGGATCTTCTCTGCGCTGGCGCGAATATCAGCACGTGCCACCGTATGGCCTGGCGAAGGCGAGTCATTCCGAGTCCCAGAACTGTCCCGAGGTTGCAGCTCATTCGATGTGGTGCGAGCAGCATTCTGCGAACCAAGGCTGCTTTGAGGCGAGTGTCCGGATGTTTGACCTTCAGAGCGGAGGAATGCCGACAGTCTCTGGTCGGCATCCCGGTCGCCGACATCGTTTAATCCATGGCGTGAGTTGGAGGGACCAGCTTCGACAAGTGGGATGTCGTTGTAATGCTCAAAATTATCCAATGCCCCGGAAGATCCTTTGCTGTCGGCTTTCTCAAGATCAGGCGTAGCTACCAAAACGGACCGACGTAGTTCCCGAACGTAATGACGACAGAGGGACATGTGTTGCGAGACATCGAGCCTAAAATAGAGACATGGGTTATTAACAGCCCTCCAGCAGGTAACACAATGATTCCCAATCATACCAGAAGTCCAGATAATCCACCGAGCGCTGTTGATCCCGCATGTAGATATAGAAGGAAAACAGGTCGACGGGAGCGAGGGTCCGGCGACTGAGGACCTCGAAGAGCGTGGGGAGGCGATTGCGCTGCTCCAAGCTCGAAAGAGAGGGCGACGCCATGGTGGAACGAATGTTGGGGATCTCTCTAGCTGAAGGGTAGGTGTTGGATTTTTTTTTACTCTTCCTGAATCAGGCTCGAAGGAGCTGCGCCGCGATGAGGGGCCGAAAAGGGGAACGAGCGAACGTCGGATTTGAGTTAGGGACGGGGGTTTGACAAAGGAGTTGAAAGAGCAATTGGGAAGGGATCCGGCGTGTTATGTCTGTAGCTGATCGAGGAAAAGGCTGGCGAGACGCGACGATAAAAAAAGAAGGACGGTCAAACAGTTGGAGTTCGGCAGTTGAGCATGGAATTGCAGCGATACGGGGACGAATTGAGGCCTAAGTGCAAGCCAGGAGGCCCTGCAGAAGGTCGTAAGGTATTCCGAGGCAGTAAACAAAACAGCCGACCGACTGCAGGAGAGGTCAGGAAGTTGCGACAGAAGCCATCCAGGAGAGGCTCGGGAAGTGGATTCACAGGCAGCAACAAGAGCGAGAGCGAGAGGAGGAGGAGGGGAAAAGAGATTGACGAAGCCAAGGGTAAAAGCGAGGGAAAGGGTGTGGATGGCCAGCCCGCAGACACGCAGCGACGGGCGAAAAGAGGACTGACTACTGGTTTGGAGTTCGTTGATTCGTGATGCCTGAGGGAGGTGCCTGAGTCCCCACTCCCTTTCCAGCAATGGTTCCTCGCATTAACGTTTCCCCGAAATGACCTGGTTCCACTTGCGGCCGATCTTTTGGATCTTTTGACACTCGCCAAGGGGTAGCCGATGATGGTGATGATTGCTTACTGTCTACATAGCGGATGATTTCTCCTTTTCTTTTGTTTGTTGATTCTCGTATATGGAAAATAGAATATATTTTCTTCTGTAATGCAGGAAAAAGAACTCCGCCCCCCTCCCCAGTCACCTCAATTACGGCACTACTAGTACATCCTCTGCAACCCTTCTGTTGGTCTCATCTACTGTCCAACCAACAGGCTCCATTCCACATCCATCCCACCCAAAAAAAGCAACCCACGGCGGATCCGCACCGTTGGTTCTCGGTCGGTCCATAATAATATGTGATTATTGCAGGGCCGTGGCTGGCAAACAAGACTAAACAGAATTTTTCTTTTCTTCTAAGTACCTTCCAATCTGCAATCTGTGCTTTATTTTTAATAAAGGTAATAATAATAATCAAAATCTCGAACAATGTCCATTTTGCCCGGGGGCGGGTCATAGACTGGACCGTTATTCTTCCTGCAAGCCACCCCAAAAACGAGTGTTTTGCTTTATGTGTGCACTGGGCATATAATTAATTAGATTTAAAAAAAAAACCGGGACGGCAAATGATGAAAATCGTGCCGATGATAAGCCCAGTGACCCCCCCGTTTTTAATCTTTAAGGTTACTCAATGATATCATTGTTTTTGGTGCCTTTTCTTGTGTACTGCCTACACCGAATTAGATAGCATAGAGCAGCAGGCATATTGCATAAGTAGGGAATGGAGAAATAACTTGGAGATATTGAAGACATTTACTCTTCACCGCTATGTTCATGTCCTGCTTACTATTCAGGAAATATGCCCAAATGAGCTTCTTAAGACACTTCTAAGCTAACGCCAAGGCTAAGGTTTCAGTCCAAACTCTCTAACATGTCAGACCTCCATGGTTTGAAATGGTAACTCCTTCATGGTCAGCTGGATTTTTTCCAACAATACTCTCGGAGGGTCCAGTCGACTGGTCTTATCTCTGCACCTTCCTCGACTGACGGGGTTCATAGAGAATTGTAGCTTTGTGTTTGTACTGGACATTTTGCGTCGAACGAGTCCTTCAAGAATCTTATGGACAGATTTAACAGTATACATCCAGTAACGATTAATCCAAGTGAGACGAAATGTGTCCAATTAGTTATTCACAAGTTGAATTCGCCACTTCTTCTACCCAGTATACTACTACTATACTAAACATGCTACGGCGATTAGGAGGACAGTCGGGCAAGCCGTGCTTATTAAAGAGATCTTAGAAGGACGTAACGGAGTTAACGGATTCGGGGTTCGGACTTCTACGGACAGTAATAACTATATCAAGGATCCCAGATCCCAATGGATCCAGACATAATCAGCTCTCGCAATTATCACCTCAATTATTCCACGCAAAATGACAACCTCCAAAATCCTCGTTCTCATCACCGGTGCCAATCAAGGCATCGGCTTCGCCGTGGCACAGCAGCTAGCTAGCTCAGGCAAGTTCCATGTGCTAGTCGGCGCACGCACGACACTCAAGGCCGAAGCTGCAGTTAAGGAGCTGGAATCGGATGCAGTGGACAAATCAGCTCTCACACCCATTACCATCGATGTGACAGATGATGCGTCCATCGCTGCAGCTGCGCAGACCGTCTCGGAAACATTCGGACGTCTGGACATCCTGATCAATAATGCGGGCATTGCGCAGACACCCGCCACTACCCTGCGCGAGCAATACCGGCAAGTATTCGATGTCAATGTATTTGGCATCGTGGTTGTCATGGATACATTCCTCCCATTGCTGCGTGCATCGACGTATTCCGATCGCCGCATTGTCAATGTCACGTCCGGGCAGGGTCTGATCAGCAGAGCCGGCCACAAGGATCATCCGGCTAGCGCAAAGACCTATTTCATACCTGACTACCGCAGTAGCAAAGCAGCGGTCAATATGATCACCGTCGCTCATGCGGTAAAGCTGGCTGATGAGAAGATTGCTGTCATTGCGGCTGCCCCGGGCTACTGCCGCACCAGTATCAACGGAGGTCAAGGAGTCAAGGAAGCAAGCGACGGGGCCAGGGTCATTGTGCGCGCTGCCACAGAAGGCGACCCGGAGAAACTGAGTGGGACGTTCGTCGCGGACGAACAATGGAGCCTTGGGTGGTGATAGCGCGTAATGGAGCAAGCAAAGGTTTCTGAGCATGGCTGTTACCGATCGATGTGTCTAGTATTGTCGAGAAATATCGAACATGAAATCAACAGAAGATATAGGCTAAAAGCTAAAATGCGCCATGTTCTCCACACCGGGTATTTGTTCGAACGCCTTTCAAGAACTCCAATAACACATAGAGTACACCATTATCAGTGACCGTCGGCCAAGTGCTGTGCCATGTTAGCGATCGCGAACAAGATAAGTATGGGCATCAGAATCAGGTTTCAATACTCACCGACCACTCCGGGATATTTCGTATCTGTTGCCACATGAACTTCTCTAGTTTATTGGCACTCTTCGCATAGGGCGTGTTCTCGTTGTTGTACCTCCGGCAGTTATCAAATATTAACATAGCATCTTTAATGAAGTCTTGTGGCGTCGGATACATGTCTTTCTCATGTTTTTCCTCCATGGTTGACAGGTCCATGGGCTCCTTAATGACTTCGTAATAGTCAGGGACCTCATCGCGATTGACTGGCTGAGTGAAGGGCCATGCCGCGCTGTGGTTCTGCATATCGTTAAGGAGATGTAGTAGCTGGTTGTAGTTAGGTCCGTGGCGTGGTTGACGTGCTAGCTCATCCATGTCCGGTGACCATCCCGACTCTTTGATAGCCGGTATACTCAATGGGTCAATCTTGCACGGTCCATTCTTCCATTCCTTAGGGGGTGCATGAATGATATGTGAGCGACTGAAGGCCCGTATCTTCGCGTGTACAGCTTCCTTCTGCTTCAGTAGCATGCGGCCAACCTCGAGGTACCGTATCTTGGGGAGCATTGTGCACTGCATGATTGTACCACCCTCATAATCCTTGATGTATCCCATCCAGACGGATTTGTCGAGTGTTATTTCTTTGGTGAATCCTTGTTTCTTGAAGTACCCAATGGCGTAATTGTCGGCGTATGTGAGGAAGTGCATGATGTCCGATGTGGCTTTGACATAATCCTTGAGATGAGACATCAAGTGCGCACCGTATCCTTTAACCTGCTGGTCGGACGAAATGGCACAGAAAACGATTTCGGCGAACCTGCGACTGTTGAATGGTCGGTATGTGATGCCTCCCACGACTTCCAAAGGGTGTTTGACGATGGCCAAGGAAAGATGCGACCTGTCATAGACCAATCGCGCGATGTAGTCTTTAGGCATCTTCGGGAGCTGTTTCTGAAAGATGCATTTGAGACCTGTAAGGACAACAAAGCTGTCGCGAGATCCATCGTTGTTGACTACACGAAACTCGATGTCGCCGCGACGTTCCTCCAGAACTGCAGGCTACCGTGGAGTCAGCGTCATCGGAGCTCGGGCGGGTTGCGGGCTGTCTGAGGGCTTACCTTCTCCGGGAAGGGAACGATTCTCGGTGGCTTATCTAGGAGGTCATCTTCGGTCTAAGGTAGGCACATTACATTAGTCTCATACTCCGGACAAAAACGAGGATATGTAACATACCTTGGGTTCCCTCTCGGGGGAGTCAGTGCGCGCCTTCTTGTGGGAATCTGGGGAGAGCGCCTCCTCCGATGCTTTCCGCTTGGCACCTGGACCTGACATGAGCAAATGGACCAGAACAGTCGCAAAGACGCGTAATCCAGCATGAGACACTTACTATCTGTGATTGCAGGCATGATGCGCGACGAATTCCGATGACTTCTGGACGAAAGCGTCTTGAACCTCAGCGACTCTCTCCACACGAGCTGCGGCCGCGATACGGGGAGCGGAACGGGAAGAAGTTGATCCGCGGCCGTCAAGCCAGATAACCAATTACTAGTTTGGGCTCCATGGCATTACGACGACAGCTTGAGGGAAGCTCCCTCTCCTCCTTCTTCTCCTCATTTCTTCTGTCTAACTGTCTTCTCTCCTTTATACACAAACCATTGAAATTAAGCGCATCTCATAAGCCCTCATGTCTCTGAACGAAGTCTGGCAGGCAGCTTCTGCGAGCCCGTATACTCCCCCAGTCTCTAAAGACAGCCAGTTCTTTGTCGGCTTCAGTCTACTACTTGCTGGTAAGTCGGCCCGACCTCTCACACTCACAAACAATTCTAACTTACAACAGCCTTCATCCTCACTGGACTTTTCGGATTGAGTCAGTACACCACGCCAGAGTTCATTTCCACATATGAATAGTCTTGTACTCTTGTCACAACCATATACTTACAACTTGCGCAGATCGTTCCTTCCTCAGCATCGCTTCCTTCGGAGTCCCGGCATCTTTGGCGTTTGGGTAAGCCACAGATCTACCCTAACAACAGCCACCTTATTAACCATCGCTAACAAATTCCCCGTCCAGCTTCGGAGCCGTATTCATGATCTGTGCCGTTGGGGTCTACGTTTAAAAAAAAATTCCAGTTGTTTCCCAGATACCCATGTACCATACACTGGAGAGTTTGAAACGAAGCATATCGTTACCTTTATAATCACCAAAGTTCTCTTCGCACTCCAGCAATCTATCTTAACATAGCTCTCGAGTCTCTACTCTGTCGTGCTTAAGCCAATTTCACTCCAAACCATCATGACGGACTCGGAACCCATCTTCACTGCTGTCTCCAGCAATGCCCACCACCTCTACACTCTCCTCCAATGCATCGGCTTCACATCCAGGGCCACGGTGCAAATAACCCCAGATGGAATCCGCTTCTCCGCCGAAGAGATGCGAGTTATCCAAGGACTCGCCTTCCTCGACAAAGCCCTCTTCACCAGCTACACCTTCAACCCACCAGCCGCGCCAAACCAAGGGACAACAGACAACAACGACAACGACGACGATACAACTTCCGACCCCTCCACCTACTACCCATGCTTCGTCGTCTCGTTATCCGCCCTCCTAGAAACCCTCAAGATCTTCGGCACCAACGACTCCACCAACCCCACCGCCGGTCGAGCATCCAGCGTCCAACCAACCCACCCATCCGGACCTGGCGCCTTCTCCGCCCCATCCTTACTCCTAGACCGCTCCTGCACAATCCGCTACACCAGCGAAGGCTCACCCCTCAGCATCACTCTCTCCGAAACGGGCGTCAAAACCACCTGCGAATTAACAACCTACGAAACCGAAGGCAGCGAAGTCGACATCCCTCTCCAACGAGATGCCATCATCATGAAGATCATCATGCGCTCTGCCTGGCTCCATAACGCCATTTCAGAACTAGCCGCCACGAGTCCCTCGGTGTTGAAGATCTCCGCGTCCGCGACCCGCGAACCATTCTTCGCTCTCTCCGGCACGGGAGGCTCGTTCAGCGAGTCATCTGTAGAATTCTCCGTCGAGAATGGCGGGGCTAATGGTACGGGAGGTGATGCACGAGGCTCAATTGATGAAGGGTCCCGTGCGAAGAAAGCTAAACTTGCGCCGACGGTCACGGAGACGTTCCTTGTCAGTCCGCCGTCGTCGATGGGGTCGCGTCTCAAGCAGAATTATAAGTTCGCGCTGATTCAGAAGGCGGCGCGTGCTATGGCAGTGGCTAATAAAGTGAGCATTCGTGGTGATCGCCAGGGTGTATTGAGTCTTCAGTTTATGATTGAGTTTGATGCTAATGGGGCTGGTGGTGTACGGCCGCTCAAGGGTGGTCCGCCGCCTGTTGTGACGTTTGTGGATTTCCGGTTTGTGCCTTTGTTGGATGATGAGGAGGGTGATGATCTGGAGTGAGTGGTACTAGAGAATATATGGACTGTGTCTATATAGTGGACTTGATCTGAAATGTCAAAAAGCAATATAGTGTTCTTTTTTGATTCCCCAACGCCGCCTCATGCTCATTAACCATACCAAATACCAGGTAATTTACATAGAACGTAACTATAAGTTCGCTGATCAAACCACCCTCTTTCAAAGGGCAAGGCTTGTAGTCCAAGCCATGATTGGAAAATCGAAGAGTGGTCAAATCACATAACCTGAAAACTACGTCAGTCCTGAAATATCACTCCCTAACCTAGGTATACTTCACACCTAGGGATAACGAAAAAGGGAGCAAACATACCTCAGCAATAGACTGCCTCTCAATAATCGACTTCTGCTTCTCATTCCTCGAGACCCGATAATAGTAATCACTGAAGTCACCGCACTGCATATGCCGCAAGAACTCCTCGTCATGGGTAATGACAATAAGCTGGAAGTTGGCCTGTTGCTGTCTAGTCCTAATGATATCATGAAGCGATTCCGCAAGAGAGCGAATATTATCACGGTCAAGATTCGTTGTGGGTTCATCAAGAGCAATTAGACCACAGTTGACGCCGAAGCACTCCGCAAGAGCGAGTCGGATAATGATACTTGCTAGCACCTTTTGACCTGCACTGCAGCGGCCGCGCATGTCCATTTCTGCACCTTGCTTGACCATGCAGACGCGGTAGTTGTAGGAGCGGTTGCCCTTGGCGTTTTCGTTGTCGGAGCGGATGAGAATCGTGTCGACGTCAGTGCCTCGGTAGGTCTTCTGCCAGAGCTCGCTGATGATGGCGTTGATCTCTTCCATTTTGAGCCCGTGATATTTCATGATGGCTTTGTCGAGGGCGCCGCCATACCGCGCTAGGTCGTCCACTGCGGCTTTGGTTGTTTCCACCTTGATGTGCGCTTCCTTGTACTTGCTTGCTGCGTCTTTGTAGTCGGTATTCCAGTCTGCGAGGAGCTGCATCAGTTGGTCGTCCTTTCCTTTCATCTCGCCCATTTTGCTGGCTTGTTTGGCGGCGAGCGCGTTGTGTTCTCGTGCTCTGCGCTCGGATTCTTCTTTGAAGCGGCTTCGGTCGACTTCGGCGTTTTGCGCCGCCAGCTGCTCGATCTCTTCGGTGACTGCGTCGAGAGATCGGGTCGCCTGGCGGTATGTCAGGTTATCGGCGTATTGGCGCTTGGTGTTCTCGCTGTCCTTGAGTTGAGCAGATATCTTGTTGATCTCTTTAGTGATATTGGCTTGCTCGATTTCGAGATTGCTGATCTCGTCCTCGATGCTTTGCAGTTCACGCTTGCTGCGCTCTAGTTGATGAGGGCCGCCTCGCTCGTTGTAGGCGTCGATCTCCTCGTTTGCCAGTTCAAGTTGGTGTACATTCTCGTAGAGGTGGGATATCTCCTGCTGCATGTCCTTTTCACGCGCTTCGGCACGCTGGCTGATATCGTCGTACTTGGCTTGGACCTTGAGAAGTTCAGGGGTGAGATCTTCAATCTCTTTGTCCGCCTTTGCAATGGCTCCGCGTTGTTGGTTGTTGAGGTTCTTGTACTCTTCGATGCGAGCCAGGAGGTCTGCCTTCCGCTCGAGCTTGAATTTCACGTTGTCGAGGTTGCTCTTGACGTCTCTGAGTTGCAGCTCCAATTTGTTCATCTCAGACAATGTTTGCTCCTTCTCGTGAGTGAGTTTCGATAGAGTCTTCTTCAAGGCTCTAGACTTCTCGCCAATGCCCGCAATTTCATCCTGAATATCTTCCAGGGTACGAGAGGCATTCGTATCGTGCTGTTTCGAAGACAAGCCCTGGACCTGGGAGCGTATGGACTTGATTTCACTATCGTATCTGACAATAGTATTGACCGTCTTTGACAATGACTCGACGTCCTTCTTTTTATCGGCCTTTTCGCTGACTATCTTGTCGTTCTCTTCCAATTGGCTCAGGAGCTTGTCTTGTTGGGCAGTATACTCTTCTTCCTCTTTCTCCAAATCTGGAATTTCTGTCTGCTTCAGCCGACACCAGGTATCGTAGGCTGTGCTGGCCTCGCGGGCGGTATTAAGGTCCTCTTCGAGACGGGGTATTTCGTCATCCTCCATCACCCGTTTCGCTCTTTTCACTAACCCCTCTAACTTGTTCTTGAAGGTCTGTAGCTCGTTTTCGGTTCGGAAAGTCCGCATGCACAATCTGCACATGCTTGCCGACTTCACGGTGTCGAGACAGTCAGCCATGTACTTGCTGACTCCGGCGTATTGTTCAGCGTCCTTCCTGGCAAGATCGAGCTGGGCTTGACGCTCTTTCAAAATCTCAGGGTATTCTTCCGGTTCGTCATCGACGGCATCGCGGATCTCTTTGATGCACTCCTTGAGTTCCTTCTGTCGCTGACTTAATGTTTTCTTGACGCCCTTCATTTTGAACTCCACCTGCTCGAGTTCTCTGCTGACTCCATCACGCTCGCGCTCTGCCCTTGAGACATGTCTGGACTCCTCCTCCATGACGTGCTGGTAGTCCTGCTCTAGAGATTCAGGGCTCCAGTTGGCGTTTACATATTTTGTCAGTCGTTCACCGTGAGCGCCTTTCATCGTCTCCAATCCGCGCTCCCGTTCTTTCAATTCCTTCTTGAGGTGGTCTAATCGAGCCAAATCACCAGCCTTCTTTGTTGCCTCGATGAGCTCAGTATTCAAGCGCGAACTCTCATCCTCAAGGTCGCGGATTTGTGAGTTCACATTCTGAATCTCCTTGTCCCAAGATGCGGATCGTGCGCGCTCCTTGGCTTGGTCCAAACGAGATCCGATGTCTTCAATGTTCGACTCCAGGGCAGCCTGGACGCCTTCGTCCACGTTGATCTCGTTGAGTTTTCCTTGGTAGGTGGCTGCTTCCCTATCATTCGAGGCAATCTGTCGCTTGGCTGCGTTTTTGCTTTCCTGTAGCGCAGACTTCTGTTGTCCGATCTGGTTAAGGGTTGCCTGGACGTCACGCAGTTCATTTTGCGCCTCCTTCCTCACCCGTTCCAGTGCCAGGTTTTGATCTTTCAGGATTTTTCGCACTCTCCGCATGAACTCATCAACGTCTGCCTGGTCCTCGACATTATCGTAACCACGGATATTGTGCGCTCGAGCGACCTCTTTCGTCATCCTCTGTCGCCGCTCAACCTGGCGCTCGAAGTTGGCTTTGTCGTTCTCAAACTTGCCATACTCTGCTTGCTTGACACCCAGTCTTTGTCGAGTCTGCTCTATCTGCTCCTTGAGCTCCATATAGTTCTCCTTCTTGGCTTCTTCCTGCTGCTGGTACTGAAGCTGCCTTGACTCAAACTGCTCCAAGTTCGACTGTAGCCACTCATCGGAGTCATCTAACTCAACCAGATGTCTCTTGAGATTATCGATAGTTGTCTGAATACTCTTGGCCTCAATACGCTTTCCTTCAAGCGCACCTAACACCTGAGAGTAGCTTTCAGACTCCTTCCACGCCTTATCAGCAAGATCAGCCACCCGGCGCATTTCCTGAGAGAGCTGGTGTGTTTCTTCGCGCAGAGCTTCAATTTCGTCCTGAAGCTTTATTGATCGTTTCTCTGCACGATCGGCCTTCTCCTTATCCTCTTTGGCATGCTGCTCCATGATCTTGTACTTGGCAAGCTCCTCATTCTGCTTCTTCCGCAAAGACTTGATATTGTCGATCGCCTTCGTATACTTCATAGCTTCGAATATCTCATCGAACTTCTTCTTCAGCACTGAGGGTTCGCTCATCGGCCACAAGCTCTCGTCCTGGTGACAGAATATAACGGAGTCCAGGATCGCCTTTGATACACCGAGATACTGAGGCATGATCTGATCCAGCTCCGCCACGCGGGAGGAAATAGACGTCCGCTCACCATCCTTAACCATCAATAACTGACCCTCTAGTGTCTTTTGTTGCCGTGTTGTTTTCTTCACCGTGAGTTGTAGACTCCTCGTAGCAACCATCTTCGCGCCTGACGTGCCTTTAAACGACAGTTTCACCTGGGCCAGGACTTCCTTCTCGCCACATAGCTGCCATAATAACTCAGCACGTCTGTCCATCCTACTCAATACCATATCTCATAGAATCGCGTACCTTTGGATCGTGGATGAACGCACCACCCTTGCTGTTGGGTGGTAAATCGCCGGTGGTCGCATATTTAAGACACTCAATGATTGTCTGCTCCCAACTCCATTAGCTTAACAACCTCCATAATACCATCATATACCATCCATCATACCGTCTTTCCAGATCCATTATACCCAACAATCAGCGTAAGAGGAGTGTGAAACTGAATCGTCTCGCTGCGCGTATTATCGAACGACCGAACACTAGCGCCCATCACAAGCAACTGTCAGCAAAACACTCCTACACATCTCTCCATCCAAATAAACAATAAAAAAGGAGCACTCACCCCAATATCGACAACTTATCTATCTTCGCTGCGACAAACAAACCCCCAATGGTTAATATCCTCGATCTTTCACACGACCTTCGCGGAACTTACACCTGCGGACGGACTGATTAGTAAAGAATGTTTGTGGCCGGATGCAGAACGAAATCTCACATTATGGAAGACGTCACTTCACAATGGAAGGGTAACAAAGAAAGAAGAAAAGGCCCGGTCCGTTTCCACGGATGCGTAAGGGTAGGTAGCAGGCCTGCAAATCACACCTTCCCCGTGATATTCTTTCTCCACTCGGGATAAAGAAAGCGTGCCGGATAGATAGCAAGCAGCTGCGCTTGGGATCGGCGCGTCGGTCGACGCGGGGAGACGGCGCGAGGTCACGTGTATGGGCGGTCAGTTTGGGGCGGTGGATATTGATTTGGGATGTATATGCTTTCTAGAGGACACCACTAGGATGGGATGGGGTAGGGGGGTGGGCTTAATTTTGTGGAGTTGCTTTGGCAGATGAATAATCGGATGGTCTGTGGCTTGCTGATACTTTCTTTTCGGGGCATGCTTTCCCTTCCTTGGAGGGACTCTGTGCTTCTTCGTGGAACTTATGGGGACGGACGCTCCGTTCTTGGTTGGGTAGAAGAGCCACGACTGAGTTGACTACATGGGCTATAGGATGAAGTCTCTGCTGGATTCTCTGTACACAAGTAAGTAGAGGATATCCCTACGCAATATACCTGCGTTAAGCTATTCGATTTCAGACTGGCTGCAACAGATGAATCACTGGCAATCCTATCTGGGGGTTTTCATGTTATTTGACAACATCGAATCGGGCAATGCAAAGATCAGTAAATTGTGTGTTGCTACCCCTACCTCTTCGCTGTATCCCGTGTTGCAAGTACCCTTAGGTTCAAGATGCTGTGCCTCAGATGTAAATAGCGGGCATGGCAACTATGATAATATCTACTGTAGATTCTTTGGGCTAGAGCGGTTACTCAAGTGCACGTAGGATTGATGTTGCGGACACCAGGTGTCACATACAAAAGGCTCACCCTACCTTCCAGCCTTCTCTGTTTCAAAGCCCTCTTCTCTCAAACCTATCCTCTTATCGAACCACCCCTACTCCACTCACATTCAGATACTGTGCCGGTTCACGTCCATTCAGAATGTTTCACTTCAAGAACATCATCGTTCTCTTGTGCTTGTCCTGTCTCTTCTTCAAGGCTAGCCTGGCCACTTCTTCTGCCAACCCTACCGAAGTTGCCAATGTCGATGATGTAGTTGCTGGGAATATTGGCACTGCAGCCGTCAATAACCCTAACGAGGCCTTCGACGATGTTGACGGTAATGGCATGTCCATGGCTACCACAGATGTCGAGGAAAAGTTGAACTCTGTAAACACCATCCTATTTGGCTGGTGGGATCAATGCTAACCGAGTTCAAGAATTACCGTTTCTGCGAAGGCAGATGCAGCGTTTTGAAAGTATGCAATTGCCATGATAAAGATTATCATTTCTGTGGTTGTCACTATCATGGACTGAGGTGCAGGTGCAAATACTAGTTGTGATTAAACAGTAAGTAAGATCTTCCAGCTGAGTGGTGCATCAGCAAAGCTGATGTTGTCTTTGGGAAGTAGCGGCCGCCAAGCTTCCGTTCCTCCATGTGCATGTCGTAGTTGCTTCTGACGTGTCGAACAAGATAGACGGTGGGGCTTGGCTAGTCATGGCCTCGGTCTCAGAACATGTGGAAGGATCCTGGAATAGTGACGGCAGCAATTGTGGTTCTCAGGTTCCCTGGTAGGGCCTTCACATTGAAATTTTCTTGCCAAATTGTCAATTGAAGCAGATTGGTTATGTTAATGAATCTTCAGATACTGTGGCACATAAGTTTATATGGGCTGTAGAAAGAGCTATGGTATCAGCCATATCTGACCGTCTCATTGCTCTGCGTAGTAGCTCGTCATCTGTAGTAGCGTAAGCGGGAGGTGCATTCATCCTTTGTAAGGCTGGAAGGAAGAACATGGCATGAGCATGGTATCAGACTCCCCAAGACAGGGGGATCATCCCGCCGGTAGGACATTCCGGGTCTGGTCTGCGCCTGGGCTCGCTTAATACTCTAGGCCATCTCCACCAGCACCTAACAGAGTCCAACGTACCCGTTCGCGTGGGTGCGGTGTGGTCTGACGTCTGCAATTGCACAGACGGGTGACCGTTAGCATCTGCAGCTTCCCAGCTTTGCATGTTCTTTCAAGGCGGGATAGATTGTAAAGGGCGTTCGGTGTGGATATCCCACGGAGAATTAAAAGAAGGCAAATGCGGATTGCAGGCTCCTCAAGGGATGATAGTCGAAATAGTCGATAGATAGTCGATAATTTCATCTATTATTGATGCCTGATATCAGCCCACGAATGTTAAAATTAGTAGATGGCGGCGCTACGCGATGCACGTCCCTAGCGGATCTAACGGAAGCCAGATAGTCAACCCGTGCTTGACAAGATAATCCCACACCACACCACGCAGGATGATGTATGCTTCAGGGATGAGGTGATCGTGACAGGAAAGGAGAAGGAGTAGAGGGCCAGTCAAGAGGGATAGAATCCAGGATAATCCATTGGGGGGGTATCGCAAGCGGAGCGCAAGCGAAGCAGCAAGAATACCCAACTTTGAAGCAATGAAGCATCGACCGGGATGCCCCCTGCAGCAATCATACAGACATACCGACCTGTATTGTACAACGGTACCTGAAAGTTTCCCGACGCCGCAGCAACGCACCAATCAGCAGCCCGGATAGTGCGGAAATCGCCGGGAAGCCCCATCGGCGGATTTGATTGGCAGCCGCAGTGGATCCCGCGTGTCGGTGCGATACCAATGACGATGTGGCCGACCAAAAGTACAAGAATTGACAGCTCTACTGGATTCACCACCGCGGTCATGTCCAGAAAAAGTCCAAGAAACACTGCTCACTTACCCTCTCTTCTTTCTCTCTCTATCTCCTTCCAATCCCTTTCTGTATCATATTCTTTATAGGGAAACCTACCGAGTTTTTCACCCCCCCGGGAAGAAGAGTCCCCACCACCCCGGCGATCGATCGATTTGATCCCCGCGCAGCCCAGCGATGGAACTCGAATTCCATCAAGGACGAAGAGTGGCGCAGAACCAGACTCCGTCCCAGGCATACGGTCTACGAGCCCCAGTGTCGAACTCAAAACCACCGGGGCCCCCGTATAGCATGGACGCGCGGAGTATTCCTCGCTCGATGAGCCGCGGCGCCGCTAATCTGCTTCAACTCTCCGCTTCCGCCACCATCTCTTCTTCTTCTGCTGCTGCTGCTACCACTTCAACGACTCCTGCCACTATCACAAGCACAGTTCCTGCTCTTGCTTCCATACCTACAACTACTACAGCGCCAGCGGGAACCAGCAATCCCCACCACCCCACTCCCGACATAGGCCCTGCCGGCACCAACAATGACGGCTGGTCTGCACGGGTACTAGACGAACTGAAAGACTTGCTCCTTCTCCTCAGTCACGATGGACAGGTTCTATACGCGTCACCATCATGCTCCGAGGTGACGGGTATTGAATCGCACATGCTAGAACAAAGCGATTTCTCCCGTTTCGTCCATGAAGACGACAAGCCTATCTTAGGCCACGAATTGGACGAGTGCATCAAAACTGGACGCGAAATTCGATGTCACTTCCGGCTCTGTAGGCCTGACAGTAGCTCTTGTTTGTTAGAGGCCCATGGACATCCACACCTAATGACGACCGGGTCTGCTTCTTCTGCGACCGCAGAATCATCCCAGCAGCTGCAGCAACAAAAGACAGTCTGTAAAGGGATATTCCTTGTCTGTCGACCATATCCCACGCGGGGTTCACAGTTACTCGATTCGTTTCTGGAACATAAGATCGAGAACATCCGGCTGAACCAGCGCATAGCCCAATTGAAGGAAGAGGAAGAAGAGGAGTTGAATTCGAGACCAGGGCAGACGTCAACAACAACGACAACCAGCACCACTACCACGACAACAACGCGCCAGACGTATGTATCAACGACACAAACCTCGTTTGCGCAACGAGATACATCAGTATCTGGAGAGGAGAATGAATCATCCGACACATTCACTAATACGGACGACGCCGATTCGCGATCATTTCTGGAGCAGATTGGGGATCGGTTGCCACAGACTGAAGACATGTCCCATATCGACGGGATTGAGGTTATGACGGGCTTGTACTACGGAGAAGGAGAAAGATCACAGGGATTGAGTACGGGAGTCCGTCATGGCCGTCTGGTTCGTTGTGATGCGGAGCAGCCGAATACCGTTGCTGCCGGTTCTGCTGCTGCTGCGGCTCCTCCAAACGACCAACAACAGCAGCAACAATTGCAACAGCAACAGCCACAGCAAACACAATCCAAGAATCCTGCAGAGGCCGTTGACAGGAAAAAAAGAATGAAAGGCGAGTATATGTGCACGGATTGCGGGACATCAGATTCACCCGAGTGGAGGAAAGGCCCGGAAGGACCAAAGACTCTGTGTAACGCTTGTGGCTGTGAGTTTCTCCCCCTCCTTGATCATCTGACTAGTTAAACTTCTGTATCGGTACTGACATTGAAATGTGATCAGTACGTTGGGCCAAGAAAGAGAAAAAACGCCAGGATTCAGGACCGTAGTAGTTGGTGGGAGGGGAAACGCAAAGAAAAGGAAAAAGGAAAAAGGTGGGGCTTGCATTTGTATGAATTGTCATTTACTTTCTACTGCTTTGCTGCTGTTGCATTTGCCAGAAGGGGCCAATTTACCCCTGCGAGGATACCCCTGCTTATGTACTCCTTTGTGCATTGTGCTTTTTCTTGTTCTCCTCGGTAGCACATTTTCTTAGCGGCTGCGCTGTCACAGCATTTGCACTTATTGTGCTCTTCTCCTCTGAAGTGAGCAGATATCATGACTTTATGCCCGACTCACTCGAACTATATTCAGCTCAGATTGCAACATAACTTACAACTATAATGAAGTCCGCGTGATACACGTGCGCAGGATAGTATACAATTGAGTCTCGAGAATGTAGATGTATGGATACGATAGGATATCCGGATAGAAAGAACTAAAGTAGATAGAGGAGTTTCAATCATTTGGAAGCAGATTTTAGGATAGGTCAATATATTATCAGTCTTAAATCGTCGTTAACTATAAGCAGGGAATAGGACTATAAGTTGCCATAGTATAGATACCTCAAACACAGTAGAAATAATGTCTCAACACTCTTCTAGAGTCCAAGCTAGACTGCTATACCGCTTGTTTCCTCGCTACCTAAATTTTTAGTAGTCAACAATATAAAGTATATTCAGCTCAAAGCCAATTTATTAAAAAGAAAAAAGAGTCAGTCATATATTACTATAGTTGCTGATCAGGGTGGAAGTAGCAGTGACTAACCAATTCTGATATAGCCTCCTAGAACCCTACACAACTCCGTGCAAAATGCAAATAACGCGTACTGATATGCATATCATCACTTCTATTAACTAATCCATCTAATCATCATGATATCTAAACTAGTACTATGTCCCTGGTGCGTATATACTCAAGCGATCTATATCTAACAGCATGAAAGAATGATATCTTATCTTAGCTGCACCGCATCAGTTCTTGTTGGCTCCCTCGTGGACCGCAGTCAGTCCATCTTGAGCAACCTCCTTAACTGAAACATTTCCACCCAGGATGTTCTTGGTGGTAGCGAGAATCGACTCCCAGCTCTCAAATAGCGTGAACGGAATCTTCTCGCGCTCGCAGAATGTCACCAAATCTGAAAAAGAGTCAGTAACTACATAATGCAAACTTCAATGTCAGATCTTGGTAAACGCACCCTTGCCCTTTTTGGCAAACAGAAGATCAGTCTCTGCAGCGGCTGACAAATCGGACACGCCATCTCCTGCGTACAACAAGGTCGGGCGCACACCGTCCGGCAGTGCGGCATAGGGCTTGATTTCCAGGGACTTGTCGTGGCCGAAGTGGCTAGCAGTATGACGTCAGTTCTGGCCCAGCGACCGGTTCCAAGAAGATCTTCCTTACCTATCGTCATGGTACTTGATCTGCCAGCCACCCTCGGAGTTGATGTCCTTGCCATCACGGCTCTCAACCTGGTTGGCAACGATGTAGAGGTGGTCGTCCGGCTCGCCGCCCAAAAGCGTCTCGAAGAGGGCGCTGATGACTGGAATCATGCCGGAAGACAACACCACGATCGGGACGTTGTTCTCCTTGGACCATTTGTAGAATTCCACAAAGTAGGGATCCAGCTTCATGTTCTTCTTGAGGTACTCGATGCACTCGTTGTATGGGGTCTTGATGCTGTCCAACATGTCGCGAAAAGCGTCACTTCGCAGTAGAGGTTAGCAAGGTGTCTACATATGCTGTCTGTACTCACATACCGGAAGCTCATGGTGCCCTCAAGGACGGCCTCATTGCCTTGACGGCGCTTTGCGCGCCCGTAGCCAAGGTTATCGATCTTGGGACCAAGTGTCAGTAACATGCAGGTTTAGTGGTGGTGCTTGTAGGTTGGAAAGGGTAGATACCATAGCATCATTGCCTGCATAGAGTACTTAGCTAGTGGACATGCTGTGCGAACTTCGTCTGTACCTACTGTCTTCGAGGGTGATCGTTCCATCAAAATCGGTGAAGAATATGAGCTTGGGGTTCGTTTTCATGTACGGTAGCGTGGTAACAGTCATAATGAAGGCCTGGTCGCTTTGATTTCGCGGCGATGGTTCTGCAGTATCTGTGTTAGACTCAGCGTTGGTTGACATATATAGGGACAGATTAGAGGGCGCCTTCTGTTGCGCAAGTTTGGGTGATGCTCAAAAGTAAACGACGGCAATAACTCCGTCCCTGGGAAATGGAACAGGGGAAACAAACCTAAATCAAGGACGGCAGAGGATGGGAATAAACCTGTCGGATGTTCGGGTAACAAAAGGAAGGAGAAAGATGTGAACTTAAGGGAGAGAAAGAGAGAGAGATGGAGCGATTCTAAGTAGAGAGAAGCAAAGAGAGAAAAGAAGAAGAACCCCGCGGTGAGAAAGCAGAGAGACTAGACTCGATCAAGTGCAAAGGAGGGACAATCACCACCAGCGATGGACCCATGCGGAGTTCCCCATAATTTCCAGCGCGACACTAAAAGCTGGAATTGTCCTCTTTTCGGTGGAGCCAGTCTTATTTCCCTTGTCTAAATGCTAATTTTCTGACCATTCTGGGTCTAGCCGAACCGAGTATCTTCCCGGCGAGTCTCCAATTCAAAGTCCCGAATTTTTGATGCTCGATCTTTCGGCGCCGATACTTTCTCGGACACTTGATTGAGGGCATCACTCCCTCTGAATCATCACACGCCATGGCTCGTCTACTGCAATCATTGCGTCGAGCCCTAGGCTTAACATCTTCCACTCCTGTCCCTCGCTATGCCCGCTCAATCGACACCAATTTCTCCGTCTTTCGGGGTATGTCACACCTTTTATTCGACTGAACGCCGTTCGCTCGTTCACAGTTTGCGCGCCATCCCACACTAACAGATTAAATCCACCACTTAGAGGGAGATAGAGTTGTGGTTCATGGCAAGTCGCCGCTACTAAGCAAACCTTTGCGGAAGGGTCATAAATCCGACACTCGTCGCGGACAATTGGAGCACGACAACATCATCGGCCGGAGAGTACGGGATCTGGTGCAGGCGCGGAAAGGTCAGTATCTTCCTCATTCCAGTATTAACCTAGCCGGGCGCATTCTAATAATCTCCATTGAATACAGGCCCTGAATACCGACTCTCCCTCCCTACCCTCGAAGAATATGTTGCCATGACCCCCCGTCTAGTCACGCCGGTACGAATCTAACTACACCGTCGTCAACGAATACCACGACCACCCCCAATTCCTCATTAACGCATGCCATTAGATCTATTCAGCAGACGCCAACCTCATCGTTTCCCTCCTCGACATCCACATCGCACCCCCAGCCGAAGGAACATACACACCGCCCCTTGAAATCCTCGAATCCGGCACCGGCCACGGCTCCCTGACCCTACACCTAGCGCGCGCCATCCAAGGCGCCAACTTTACTCCTCCACCCCTCCCCCCAAGCTCGCAAGTCACATACCTACCCACCAAACCCGGCGAGGTTCCGACCCGCAAGTTACAGCCGCCCGCAGATGGCGCTTCAGAAACGACCGTGGACCCCGACCAGGAGAACTGGGACGCCTGGCGCTCCCAACGCAAAGCAATCATCCACAGCGTCGACGTGACGCCCAAATCCTCCGTCCACGCCGAAGGCATCGTCCGCGGTTTCCGTCGCGGCATCTACGCAGGCAATGTGGACTTCTACGCCGGGCACGTAGAGGACTGGATCGCAGAGCAGAAGAGACAACGCGCACCGACAGGCCTCCTTTCCTCGCTCAAGAAAGATGAGGTTGAGCCGTTCCTCTCCTACGCGATCCTGGATATGCCCTCCGCGCATCTACGGATTCCCCACGTCGCCTCCATCCTGAAGCGGGACGGCATTCTAGCTGTTTTCATGCCGAGCGTGACGCAGATCGGCGACTGTGTGGAGCTCATTCGTCGACAGAGACTACCATTCGTCCAGGATAAGGTTGTCGAGCTCGGAAACGGGATCAGCAGTGGTCGGCTATGGGATATCCGGCACGCGGTGAAGAAGTCCCGGGATAATGTGTCGGTGGCTTCCTCCACCGAGGAGGGTTCCGGTTCAGAGGAGTCCGTCGAGACGGGTGCCGTTGAGACTGAGTCTGCAGATGTTGCTGAAGAGAAGACGCCCAAGGAGGAAGACAGTGTGCTTGTGTGCAGGCCAAAGGTTGGCGCGCGGATTGTGGGCGGTGGCTTTGTTGGAATCTGGAGAAAGATAGAGGAGGATGCGCGGAGGAGCTAAGTGAGCTGAGCTGAGCTGAGCTTCAAACTATTCCCCGCTTTATATGCCTACCTACCTACAGTATTCTTGGATACCCATTTGTACCAACATGCATACCATAGAAGAAAGACCTACCTCATGTACTATTACTCAAATATCAATTATGTCCTATGACCATCCTCGCATACGTTGAATTCAGACAATGCACTCCATTATCCAAAAGAGCATACACGTATGCACTCACCGAACTACAATCTACAACCTTAATGAATAGATAGAGAAAAGCCCCAAAAGTAAGAGACCTAATCAAAGGAAAAATAACAAAATAAATAAGAACAGGCTTATTCAAATACACTAATAGCAAACGCACTACCCCCATTCCCGATTCCCCATACTAAACAACAGCCTAAGTCAAATCAACCACCCACTCTCCCTTTCTACATCAAAGAAGGTAAAAGAGAAAGATCAACGACCAACAAGCTCAGCTATAAACGTCAAGCGAATCCCAAACCAACGAAGCCCAAACCAACAGGCACGTACGTGAAAAGAAAACCGCCGACCAACCAGTAGTAGAAGTAGTAGTCGCCTAAGGATACAACGAGCACATACATACACCACACACAGAGAAGAGGTACAGATGAGACCGATTCGCCCGCCTAAGTGCAAAATATTGAGATGAGATGAAGAAAGGTTAAGAAAGGAGAGAGAGAGAATCCGTTCGTGAGATTCAATCTACAACAAATGGAGAAAAGCATGTTGGAAAGTGAAGAGATAAAAATATCGTCGTTAAGAAGAAGAAAAGGCATAATCAGATCCTAACACATACCAAAGCTGGGAGGAGGAACGACGTAGTAGTAGTAGAAAGAGAGCGTGAGAGAGTGTGAGTGTGTGTTGCGTGAGATAAAGCAAAGCTGCTGCGCCGATGTGACTGACTACTTTCCAAAGATGATGCATGGATACGCAGAGTTCCATTTGAACGAAAGTCCGCTGGGCGACAGCAGTAAGCAGGAAGTAAACTCACAAGAATGGAAGGAAGAAAAGAAGAAAAGAAACAAAATGCAACAAGAGCATGATAGCGTAAGAAGAAAGAAAAGGAGTAAAAAGAGTTAACACCACAGACACGCGAAAGGCCCCCAAAGATTCCGAGATAACAAGATGAACCGGCTACACAAACACCAGTCTCGTAAGATTCAACATGCACCGTCCCTTCAATTCCGTTGCGGCCCAAAATCCGCTTCCACAACCTTTCCCTTTTTCCCTTTAACTGTAAACTCCGCAAATAATGCGACATGATCACTTGGAAAATGAAAATTGGGGAACCCGGGCACCTTCTGCAGATAGTCCTTGTCCACCTCCCCAAGTAACGCCGAGACATGAAGTGTGTTGGAAGTATACCAAATATAGTCAAGAATATCCTTGAAGTCCGGAGTATAGTTCGTGAAGCTCAGCTCGCCAATCGAGTTGTACGCCGACTTCAGCTTGAACGGGTGCGTCATACCGACCCGACTAAGGTTGCCGTAGAGCCTCTTCTCCAGGTCCGGATGGGACTCCGTGAGCCGGCCGTGTGCGACCAAGTTGTACGCTGCCGACCCAGGCGCCGAGTTGAAATCACCGCACATGAATAGCGGGATCTGATCACCACTGGCATACTCCATAGACGGTGCAGGCTCAGGTGGAGGAGTTTCCGATTCACCTTCTGCTTCCGAGAAGCGGAATGCAGTCTTGTCAGTACACGGTGGGAATTTCGCGTACTTCTCGGAGAGCTTAGTGATCTCCTCCATCAAAATGGCGGTCTGAATCAACTTCACGTCCTTGAAAGCAGGGTCCCAGTAGAGATGCGCGTTCACGACGATGAAGCGGGAGCCTGTCAGCCGGTTCTCCAGGAAGATGACTACCGCAATGTGATCCTTCTGCCAGAGTCTGTTGTAAATGTCATCTTGACCCTTGGCATCCGGTCGCCGCACTGCTGTTTGACCGAAGTTGATCATCTGCTTATCGAGAAGGATGAACTTGCTTCCCTTGAAGAAGGTGGCACAGCCATCGACCGACTTCGCTTCCTCCTCTTGCATACCCATAGCTCTACCTCTAGGCCAGTATACACCCTTGTAATCGTTATAAGCCAGCTGCTCCCGGAAAAATCCATTGTAACTGCCTTGGTCGATTTCCTGCAGACAGATAATGTCCGAGTCGTGAGACCTCAGCTCGCTCAGGATAAGCTCGCGTCTGAATTCCCAAGAAAGGACACGGGACGGGGTATAACCGAAGTGACTCGGGGTTGCGGAAGAGTCGCAGAGGGCGTTGTGGGAAAGGACGGTAATCTTCTCGATGGAAGTGTTGGAGGAGCTAGAGGTCTCATCCAGGATGATCCAATCTCTATCCGGGGGAGGAAGATGCACTTTTAGGAAACGAAGTTAGTATGAGGTGCATGGTGAGAGCTTTGAGTCGTGAGCACAAACCTGGCATTTCTTCCCTCAGATACCGGACTAGGGCCTTGGTTCCTTCCTTGATGATCTGAGACTTCAAAATATCATTCAGAGGGTTCCCTTCAATTCCCAACATCTCTAATCTATAAAGATAACCCATCTCGAACGGAAGCGTGCGAATGTTGTTATCAAACAGGAGGAGCTGCTTCAAGCTTGTGAGCATACCGATCTCTTCGGGGAGCTCCGAAATATCATTGCTCGACAGATCCAAGTGGGTGAGCTTCCGCAGTTGGCCAATCGCCGGAGGGAGCGTCTTCAACTTGTTGTGATTGAGGTACAATTTCTCGAGGAAAGTATAGTGAAACAAAGATGTCGCAAGCGCGCGGAGACCCTGTCCGCCGAAATCAAGAGCATGCCAGCCTTGCCGAGGAGCAGGCTTGGACTTCACCAGGCCATTGCGATCGCCGCTCCCATTCTCTTGTTGCTCAGGCTGACTGGGCGCAATCTGGATACCCTTGGTTTGCTGTGCGACGGTGCGGGCGTAATAATGCGGGGAGCTTGCCTGCCGTGACTCCGCAGCCAGCTGAAGTTGCTGCTGCCAATGTTCGTTCATGGTCTCGTCAATATCTTCGTCCACGTTAACATGAGCGCCATTCTGGAGGGGGCCGGGAGTGAAGTGCGGAGTGGCGGCAGCCAATGCCCCACTGGAGAAGTTGTGCTGGTGATTGATGCTATGAGAAGCTTGGTTGTGATGGGCATGGTGATGGGCTTGCTGTGCGGGGTGGGGGTGATGGCTCTGCGATTGGAACTTGGGGATCTGCATGCCAAATCGCTGGTGGGCCTGGCCGCCATTCATCATGACATGCTGCCCTTGGTGGGTTTGTGTATACATCGTGAAGGGGTTCAAGGCAGCAGCTTGGTTGATCGGAGGTGAACGTGAGGGAGAAGGAGTGTCGTGACTAAATTTTAGTCTTCCAGTGGGGGAGTTTGTCCCGTTGCGTACGAGATGACGTTGGTGAGAGTGCTGTTGCGTTTGTGTTTGGAAGAAGAACTGCCCGGCCCCAGGCTGCTGGAACCTGTAGGTACCATCTGCCATTTAACGTGGCAGACGAGACCGTAGGTCGATCGGTTGAATGTTCCTAGGGTAGGTTGAGGCTGGCAGGGTTGGGCTCGGGGAGGCGGCGGTGGCAGGAGAGAGAGGAGTCGGGGATCGAATGCGTTCTCTCCTTCTCTTCAACATGGGGTCCTGAAGCGGAACCACCCCAATCTAAGGATAGGCTGGAATCACAACCGCAGCAATTTAGCCAATGCTGGTTGCACACGGTTTCGAGATGCAGTCCTGGGGAGATGGAGATCGGGAAAGCGATCGAGGGTTGAACGATACGGCGGGCGTCGGGCGACCGAGACACAAGAGGACGGACGACGAAAGTCTGTTGAGAATCCTGGGAACAAGGTCAGGTTGGACTCTCAGAGACAAACTCGCTGGAGGAGAGTGAACAATGCGCACTTGAAAATAGGTCTGAAGACGTAGCAAAGGCGCCGGCAGCTTGTTGGGATGAGACACAGTCGCCTTGACGCTGCGAAGTGGTTTGCATCGAAGGCGGGAGGTCGCCGGTGTCACGTGATGTCACATCCGGCGGGCGTGATTCGCCGCCAATGGCAAAGCCAAGACCAGCCTTGACAAGCACACCTCCAGACTTGGGTCTTCTTCCCTGAACAAGGATATCTCCCAGCGAGCAGGGGATGTTCTGAAGTCAATAGACAACGTCTGTACAGATTATCTGTCTTTTTCTCACCAAGTGAGCATCGCTACCCTATTAACCTCCCCCAGGAGAACGGCAACCGGACAAGATCTCAGCATCGGTCCTTCACTGCCCCATATTCCCAATTATTGAGGGGACTAGGCGATCCGCGGGGGTCACTGCACAAGTAAGGAGGCATTCAGCAGTCAACAGCCCACACGCATTCAGAAGTATCGAAGATATGCTACATCTTGCTTTTTGCATGAAGCATATCCGACTAAGACAGCGTCTACATTTTCTTCAATATCACAATTGTCACTACTATATCACCCTACAATGACTTCCACAGTCCATGGAGGGACTTGCCACACTATCTTATCTATATTAAACTGGCCATATCGCCTGTGCCAACACGCTCCCGTGACCCTATGACGGAGCCCATATCAAGACCACACATTCCTTGCACTGACACCACAGTGGCTCACTCGCTCGGTTGCTTCCGATAGGCAATGCAAGAAATATTTAGGAGGGCTATAGGTTACTATTATGCTATATAGCACCCCTTTATTGCTTTCGGTCACTGACCACTTGGCACTATCTAACTAATCGAGCAAGGTCCCAACTAACTCTGGACACATTTCAGCTAATTGTTGGGTGAGCGCAAAAGGGGCCCATGTTTCCAGAACGGTCTGAAGCGTTCTTCTCAGTTCTTTGTAAAACCGAAACCCCTGGTAGACGAGCACCCATCCCCTTGCAACCCAATATGATGCCAAATGCATGCGTCTCACGTGAAAAATACGAGGTTGTGGGATACTTAAGGTGTCTTGGTGGGTAATGATCCTCGTATAAGCCCCCAGCCAAGCAGTGTCTCAGCAACCCCAGGACGTGCTCTGAGCATTATCCATCTGGACTACCTAAAAAAAATCCAAATGTTGCCTAATTTCTGCGAATAAACACTCATCGTCGAAAAACGGGTAGATATGTGTCACTGGAAGTTAAATTCATACACAAATTGCCACTTGTACAATTTGTACCCCATTTGTAGTAGCCAGTCATCAAGGCTACAGCAAACCCCCTTTCTGGGGACAAAGCAGGATTTCCAAGTGAACTCAAAAAAAATAATATACCGCATTCGAACTGCCACCAGCTTCGACTGTTATGCAGCAAGCCCTGTCTGTCAAAAATAATGACAAGCAGTAACCGTTAGCAAACCAAACCCCCTCCTTGCTGGAACCCCAGGTGCAGCAGGAATGCATAGAAACATGCCAGCCACACATACATACACCTGCCACATACCTGCACGCCGGACTCGTTCTCCGAGGTCAATGAATGCCTATGGCATCTATTTGCGACAGATGATGAAATACTCATCCCTTGCAATGTTTCAGTTGGTTCCGAATTTCGATATGTAAAGCCCTTGAGCATAATAATGATGATAGAGAACCCCCGGCGCAGTAGATCGATCTCCGTAATAGTCTCAATCAATTAAGCAGTTATCGATCAAGAATAAGTAGAATCGTTAGTAAGATTTCGAGGATTAACCTGTCCATTCATCATTGCTTGGCCTCCGTATGCCAAGGACTGAACTCTACTTGTACACATTTACTCGATACTTCTACTAAGGTTGCTAAGAGCAAAGCAGCTTGGCTTGCGATCAACATTAGCTCCGGAGATCATGAAGACTAGTATCTGTAGAGAGTTGACGCTGATTTGATATACATTAGTAGTAGTCTCGTTCAGCCTAGTATACTAGTTAGTATAATCGTGTTCGAGTTTATCTAGTCTAGTTGCACTGCCATTCTAGTTAACATCAGATCGTCACCCTTGGTCATGGGATCATGTGAGGGTCTCACAAGAGTAGCAGTCAATGGTTGTCTGGATGACATAGTTAATCGGTAGAACTGATTTTCTTACAAAGGGATCAAAGGGGTAAAACTACGTATGTAGTTAGGGTGAGTAGGGTGATTGTAACATAACCAAGACGCTGGGTAACTATGTCCAAAGTATAAGTGCAGTGTGTGAAACAGCATGCACGAGGATGAAACTGTTACACATTAGGTTTTCCGGCAGTAGTACAACAGTCTGTACGAATACCGAAGCATGTGTACAACTCAAGGCAGCAGGGAACAGACTTCAAGAGATCTAATCACATCATCAATGCTGACAGCTGGAGGCAGTTTGGTTTCAACCCCACCAGCATTCCAAACCAGCACTCATTATCAGAAACCTCCGACTGGCGGAATAAGAACCGATGTTACAGAATCTGACACCTTAATAGCTTCAAATATGACAATCCATAAGCTGACAGCATCACCACAACGACATGGAAAGAAACCTGTAACAGTTCATCGACAAAAGGGGAAAGAAAAGGGGGTGACGGGGGTGTGTGGAGGAGAAGAGATTGGCGCCTAGAAAGAAGAAAACCACCAGAAGGACTACGGAATAAGCCCAGACAGACTTGAGCTCGGAAAGAATGCCCAAATAGTCAATTAGTAGTGGAATGGATAGTGGTTAAAAGAGCAATCTCTGACAGGGCAACAAGTGACCCGTGCAAGCACGTGTCTTTTCAGGTTGAAAAGTGGCCCCGGCATGCATAATCATCCTGGGTGGGCGGCGGAGCGTTGCGGCCGGCGTGGGCCAAAATCCAACCAACAACAATTGGATTATTATTTGTTTTTTCCATTGTAACTAAGCAGTAAGTACTAGTAGTGGTTACTAAATAATTATCTGTCCTTGGGCTTCTGGTTGGTGGTTCATGTATGTAATTTTCCCCCTTCAAATGTCTGTCAGGTGGAAAAAGAAAGGATTATTCCAGCCGACTGATACTTGCTTGGTTGGGGGAATTGATCCTGGTAGGATGGAACAGGATCTGGCCTTCGTTAACAAATTTGTTACGATGCACTTTACCCGTTTGTTATTCTTCTTCCGAGATCCATCGGAATAGAGTAGTTAGGGTTGGTCAGGATGGAAAGTCAACAAGTGAGTGGTCGCGTCGGCAGCGCCATCGTTACTACAAATCACTGCTAGGATTCTTCAGTCCCACACGGCTACCCAAATTTGTTCGTTAATATTGTTGAAATTATCAAGTCGCTAACGCCAAAACAATCATGATGTCAAGGAGTCAGTCGCTAATAGCCTAAAAGAGAGCCTGAGACTAGGCTAGACGGGTCTTAGAATCTTTCTGTCTCCCTAAGGGGAAAAAAAAAAAGAAAAAGATGTAACTATTTCTTTTTGGTTAATAATTCGATATTTTAATATCTGATTTGACTTTTCTTGATCAACAACTGCTTCCTTCTCCGCCCCTTAGTCTAACGGACGGATTCCGTCAGAAAGGCAATTTTTCTGCCTTGTGTCATCAGGAGACGTGAGGTGACCCATCTAGGAAGCTCAGCAAGTCAGCAGCATCTGCCGCGGTTCTTCCAGTTCCGTGGGATGTCGGCATGTCCGGGCAGGGCTCTATGTGGGCTGGCCTGTGGATTCGGGCGTCAGAACTTGAGTGGGTGACCCGTGAACTTGGGTAAGGGATGAAGCAGGGTACTTCGCAGTGGACGTGCCCAGTTTCATCATTACTCCGGCTATCGTTATCAGTCCTTCTTTTTTGTTAGCAGCTCAATCGGCCAGATTTGGGATTGCAACAAGAACCACGGATGGCACTTTCTCCGCTGTAACCTTGATTCTTGTTTGGACCATTGAACTTATTCAGTTCCAGACAAGGGGCCCAGTTTTGGGCGGTTCCCAGATAGCCGAGACCACTCGAAACGGATCTGGAATACGGATTCAGCTCACCTTCACCCGGTAGCCTCTGCGCATGTACGGATTCTGATTCTGCATAAGAGAGATCAGATGGCACCGGGCGGAACAGTGAACGCAAATAATCGAACCAATAACCCGTAGCTCGGGCTGTTGATCTTGGATGCAGCTGCAGGAGAAAACAACAGTCATTGGTATCAGATCAGCAGGGCTTATGCGGGCGGGTTGGTTAGTATTTGTGTTTGGTTTGAGGAGGAGCATACTTGTAGTGGTGGTGGGAGCTTTTCCGCCACCACCAAGCGGGCGCATTCGTTCAGCTCCATCGTCCGGAGTCTTTCGGCAGATACCTTTTGTACCAGGCGCCGATTTTGAGTAGTGAAAAATCAACTTAGAAAAGTAAATAAAAGTGACAGATTAAGTTATGTATAGTATCTACGGAGCGAATCCACCCAAAACGAGGATGTGAAATCGCTCAGTTCGGGGAGGTCGCCGTCCGGAATCCCGCCAGAAGATTAGTGGCAGAAAGTAGTAAAAGGCAGTCGCAGTCATAGTGGAGTGGCCCTAAGGGGGGTTCATTTAATCGAGCCGGGGCGATTTCGTTTTCGGTCACGATGTGGTTTTTGCCCCCCCTCCATCGTCCTCTCCCTCTCTCCTCATTATTATTCCTCATTCCTCCTCTTCCTCTTCTTCCTCCTCTTCTTCTCCCCGTTCTCGCTTCCCATGGGTCGAGGCCGCCTGGAACTGTATCCGGACTGCCTCACTTTCGCTTCCCTCCTCCTCCTCCCCGCCCCCTCCGACTAGCGTTTGTTTCACTTCGCCTCCCACGCTCTTTCCCTTCCACATTACATTACCATGTCCATATTAATCGCGTCTCTGCCCCGTCCGTGATCGATCTGCGTCGCCATTGTCGTATGCAAGCATGCAAATCGTTGTTGCTAGCTGTACCAGATCGATGACAACCCAATCTTCGCTGCCAAAATGGATATGATGTCAAACGGGCCTGCGACTTTTGCGCCTGCCGCAACTTCAGGCTCCGATCTCCATTCGACTACCAGTTCGACCGGCCCAACCCTCGCTGCGACATCTACCTCTTCTTTAACCTCCCTCAATGACTACTCCAACTTTCCCCTGATCCGCCAGGGCGATCGCACATATCTTAGAGACCCTGAAAATAACTACCCTCTCCCCTGCGATCTTCAGGAGATCCATCGTCAGACCCTGCGCTCGCTCATGCTCATGCGCGTGTTCGGGGGTCCATTCTGCAACCCCCACCTCGCCGACCGACCCCCAAAGCGGGTTCTGGAAATCGCATGTGGTTCAGGCCTCTGGTCCAGTATGAGCCATGAATATTTCACTCGACGCGGCCACCGCAACGTGTCTTTCCACGGTATCGACATCGTCTCCGTCGCCCCCGATCTGCGCAAGAAAGGTGTCCATTGGCAATTTCGAAGGCACGACCTTCGGAAGCCCCGCCTGCCTTTCCCCGACGATTATTTCGACTTTGTCTTCATTAAGGACGCAGGAATGTGTCCAGCTAGTCCGGCGCTGCAAGCGTCCGGGTTAAGCGAGCCACTGAGGGTGCTCAAATCCGGCGGAATTCTGGAGATTTGGGACTCTGACTGGGTCTTTCGATCTTTGCTTCCCAATCCTGCACCCGCGCGCAAATTGGCGTCAAGGGAACAAGAGACGGCCGATGCGACCGCGACCTACACCTTTTCTTCCGCAACTCCCTTCACACGTGTTCAGAACAAGTTTCTCCAGGACTATAACTCCTGGGTCGAAAAGGCCTTCGACCGACGCAAATTGACAGCCTTGCCGTGTGCGACAATTGGTTTGTCTTTTAACTCAGAAGTCGACGTACTAGAGAACGTTGATAGTCGCCGCATCGCTATCCCGCTGGGCGAACTACGGTGGGAACGTGAAGGTCATGGGAAGGATCCGGTCGGCGCGTCACGCAGACAGTTGACCGCAGATCAATTGTCCATCCGGCGCACGGCCCTTTTGACCGTAGTTCAGATGATTGAGGGCATGGAGCATATCCTCATGGAAGCTAGTGGTAAGACCAGAGATGAATGGGACAGGTGGTGGGCTGCCATGATTGCCGATCTGTTCCAGAAGGGAAGCCTCGCGAATGGGGAGTGCTTGGAAGTAAGCGCTTGGTGGGGACGAAAGAAATGAATCGTCTTCCAGCGAAGAGGATACAAGCTCAATTGCCGGTATTCTGGCGAACGCGGGAAAGAAAAAAAAAAAAAAAGACACGGAAAGCGTCGTGACCATTGGTCTCTCTCATATTGGTGATACCCCACTTTTTTCTCCTTTCAGTTTTCGCATATATATATTCCTTGGTGTAATATTCTTGAGAACGTGTTATTAAGGCTCCATGGTATTTTGAACGGCCGGGATCATTTAATTTTCATAGCGCTGTTTCAAGGTGCGATATCGCTTCAGATAGTACCTGGGCACTTTTGGTCAGCATTGGTGCTGACATTGTCGAGCCTGATTTATCTCGATAATTATGAGACGATGAATATTCGGATGGACATGGTTGATAGGCAGAATTAAATATAGATGTACTAGTACTTGGACTTTCACATGCATCACCGTTTGTAGATAAGGAATTGCACGCAGTCTGGCGCCGACGTGATTTCGGTAAGGGAGGGGCACAAGGTAACTCACAATGCTTCGATTTCTGTAGAATAGAACCAATTATCAGCTTAGTTTCAATATCCTGGCAAACAATATAAACATGTGTCAAACGTACCCTTTTTGACAAATTCCGCTCTAGCAATCCCTTTTCGGATCTGCTCCTCATTATCCAGATGCGCTTGGCTGGAAAATGCTTTATGTAACCTGTTCCGATAATATTCGTAGCCTAGGGGATAATTGCGACCAAGGAAGAGCAGCTCTACCGATGGCGTGGAATCAGCTTGCTGGCTGCGAGAAATTCGACAATGGGGAGAAATGACTGGAAGATGGTAGCATGCGTGAAGTCGGGGTGATGCACATACCCTTGTATATATGTATGACCTGCGCGCGAAGTTCTGGATTCGTCATATTGAATGGGGTTGCCAGTCAATGGAATAGGGGGGCCAGGACTCTCCGAAGGAGGTGGGAATGTGGAGGAGGAAGAAGTTGTTTGTCTCTCAGCTCTAGGAAGAAGTTAGCCGGAACACAAGTAACTACCGGTGACGTCGCACGGGCGGAATCCTTACTTGTTGCCTCGGAGGGGTAACCGTCCAGTAAGCACTTATTATACTAGCTGTTGTATAGGTCGGGGATTTATGATGCTAAGAAGGATTGGATGAATGACTTTCTTTGAATAATACTCAAGAGTGACGAAGTATCTTTCGAAACCTTGGTGATTATTGGTATTTGATGATCGTAATGGGTGGAGATATATCCGAGTGTCTTAAGTACTAGGTTACCCCGAGAAGTTTCTTGAAATAATGACGTTAGATTTGCGCAGTGTTTAGTATAATACATCTAAATCGACTGCACTGGTTAGTTATGCTGGTCAATAGGAGGATGCATGAAATACTGAAACACATCTATCCAATTGTGAATCACATAGGTTGCTGAGCGATCGCCTTGGTTGATATTCAGGATGTATATATACTACTTACTAGCCTCAATCAATCCATGACCCGAAGCTGGAACAGCTACTAGTAGCATGATGGTATTCAGTAACGCCTGAATATTGTAAATAAGTACTAAGCATTGTATACAGACCATCACAAATCAAGTATCGGATCTTATAATAGGGCTTATTGTAGAAAGCAAGCACCGGCCATGTCAGCTTGCGGAGAGAGGGAAACAATGCGCGGGGCTAGCCGAAGCTCCAACCGCCCGGACAACTAGCCGAAGTGAGGGAAGCTCCTCGGCTGGAAACAGCGACATCCTGACAATTGACAATAACTAGCTTCGCCTATACTTCCAATTCATAATAATGTCGCTTCAAAGACTCGGAAGGCGACCCCTGGCTGGATTTGCCGCTCAATCTTCACCACTTACCACCCGACTCTTCTCTGTCTCGACCGCATTCCGAAATGCCCCCGTTTCCGCCCCCAGAACAACGCCAAAGAAGCCTCACACCATTGATCCACGATGGCTGACCATGACCAAGCGAAGAATCGGCAGATGCATGATGTTCGGATTAAAGTCCCCACAGATTCAAGAAGCCGGGGAGATCCTACAGCAGATTGCAAGGGATTGGCGAGAATTGATCGCTGGCAGCGAAGGCTATTTGACAGATGAGACACGAAGGGGGCTATTCCAACAGAGCGTTGCGTGGGGAGAGATGGTATGATATATAGTCACCTGGTGCATGGCAGCTTACATATGGCATGATGCATAGATGCTAATGTAGGCGCTTGCATCGAACAGGACAGCATGGTAAGCCAGGAACTTCTTTCAAGTAACAAGTGATGTCGACTAACTCGTGAGTCTAGGGTGTGTATATTTCTTTCGAAAGCAACATTGGGTCAGTGGATTACAGCAAGGGGTCTAACATCATGAGCGTCTGATTAGGACATGTGAACAACGTCACATACCCCCGATATGCAGAGACGGCGCGCGTGTACTATACCCGCAACTTTGCCATGCATATAGACCCGGCCCATAAGACAGAGTGGTTGAATCTTGTCAGCTCAAAGGGCATCGGACTCATTCTTCGAAGTATCAAGATTGACTACAAATTTGTACGGTCTTCTCAGCTGAGATATAGGACTGATCGCTAATACTTCGTCTCTCTTTGCAGCCCATGACCTACCCCGATAAAGTTACGGTATATCATAAGCTGGTTCACGACCCGACATCCCCTGATGCACCTCGTCATGGGTTCTATCTCCATGCGATGATAGTCTCCGAGGCTCGCCAACGGCCCGCTGCCCGCGTTTCCGAGGACCTGGTCATTTATGACTACAAGGCAATCAAGAAGGCGGAGCTTCCGCCGTTTATCATGGAACAGTTCAAATCCACCTGGGATCTTCAAGAGAAAGCTAAGAGATACTGGCAGGAGCGCATCCTTGATATAGAAACGAGGGTCCGCACATTGGAAACAGAGAGCTGGGACCGGGAAGATGCGGTCGAGGATACCGGATCTGCGAAGCAGTGATGGAGCAGGCTGATTTCCCGCTTTCGGGCAACTTTGCAGACCGACAGATCTAAGATCGACAATGTACATAGTAAATGGGGAGGATCGAGCGTAGGGCACTGGCATAGATTCTGCTACCAAGCGCGTACTGTAAGCACAGGGGTGCGGTAACGTATGGAAGCTTACTGGTAATATATCGATCTACACGGCATACAGTATGCGTACTGATACTAGCTGTATTCCATCACCTTAAGTCTTCCTGGGCGACATAAACGTTCATGAGGCTCATCATCACAGCCTGAACATAATTTTCTTTGTACGTCCTCACTCTTCCATATTAGATCTGACATAACCCGAGACCTCTTCATCACCTCCCATCTCACCCCAGAATGGCATTTGGTCTTTCAGACATCCTTTGGAATGAGGTCAGATCAACGATGGCCATTGTCTGTCCGAGGAGAAGACTACAACGATCGAGGTCGAAACACAATGCAAGCATTTCAGGTCATACAGAGCTCAAGTTTCTTACTGTCTTAATAAGTTCGCTGACGATAGACTGCTACAAGCTTCCCACCAATTGCGTCCTCCAGCCTCATATCGGTTTGTGGGCTGATTCGAGGCAATACCATTATTTTATCATCTTACACCACTAATTGATGGTGCCTTATTTCCCAGAACAAGTGGGCGAGACAGAAGATCAATTTTGTGATGGCTAAGTTTCACATGTCCTCCATAAGGTGATGGAGTTCGGCGACACCATGGCCATCCGGCTTGGCCTAAGACATGAGTTGCAACCATTGAAGAAATAATACTGACGCCAAATCTAAATATGCTGCGGCTCTCTTTCCTGGAGAAGATGTCTGCCCACAAGTCTCTTCAGCTCGTGCATTGGCCTTCCTACATCTACCTCCATGAACCATCAGGAAAGCACCAGCGCAACCTACGTTGACTGCACGAAAGCTTCTGCATCCGGCTGCAAGATCTTCAGCCCGAGTTTCTCTGCGGAGGTGTAGTGTCGATGTTTTGAAAATCGGTTTGTCAATTAAAGAGTCCGGTTGACTCGGCTCGGTTGTCGGCAGCTGATAACTACCTCTTGAGGCCGAAGCTCAGGTCCACAACCGCCATGTGATGCTTGGCCTAACTCTCTTTACTATGGAACTGATACTCAGGCATAATGTGTGGCCGCTTCAACTTCTCAGGCTACAGGTATACAGATGGGTTGATAGCTACGCTGGCCAGTCATCTAGAGAAGTTTCAGACATAGTTTGTGCAGTAACACAGGATCATGGTTGCCGTGGAATCCGATTGCAATTTGTTGGTTCGTCACGGCTTGACCCGCTCCATTTGCGCCACAGAGTCTCTTCTAGACCCTCCCGCCTAGTGCCTCTGATCGGAAGCTTTGCCGGATCGGTATCAGTTCCAGTGTCCCAGTTAATTGCTTGGTTTTCCAAGCTTTGACGCCGGTCTTGGGTTATGAGGCTCACCACAGGCAAAATCGCTTACCTACGAAAGACAGCAGGGTAAGTACATCTTGTCTCGCACTGTAAATACTACTAGCATCAAGGGTCCAATACCCTGTGTTACAGCCACAACGACACGACAAATGGACGGGATATCCCTGGTAATCATCTGACAAGGCTTGCGGGGCTCGACCGGCAAACCCTTCAATTTAGTCAACGCGTCTGTCCACTTTAGGGTAGAAACGGTCGATCATCCATCCGATTCCAAGGCTAGTCGATCTCTGTCCGTGAAAACGGCAATCAAGTCAGGATACTTGCCTATCGAGCTGCAGCCAGCCCGATATCCGGCGTATGACGAACATTCCAATTAGCCTGTGATTCTAGGCAGATTGCCTAAGCAGCGACAATTAAAGTATCAATCGCTCCTACGGGGCAGATCAGGCGAGAAAAGTGATGATTTTGCTAGTGTGGAGATGTTTCGGCGAAATACCGCTGTTTGGTATGATACAGTATTTCCTATATATAGCTGGGCAACAGCTGGGTATTGAAGCTTATCTAATCTCACACCTACTGCCTTACCACAAGATGTCGTCGTCGTCAGTCTTCGACAATATTCCGATGGAGACGGGCTAGCCCCCAGATTGTCGGTGTCAGCTTGCTTTTTTCTTCGGGTCTCGTGAATTGCAATTTTGGTCCTTTTAATCTCCATCAAGCAGGGAACCAATGGCATGATAATGATCTCCTTACAGGGTGCTGTTTCGGACTTGGCACGTATAAGCATTACGAGCATCATTTATCGGCTGTACAACCTCCCACGCAAGTGTCAACTGACAAGTCCAACGGGCCCCCCATATGACTAGAGAGCTGGGCAGGATATGCTTATCTTGACTTGCAAGTCACGAGCTAGACGACATATGGGCTTCTTCGTCTGCCCGTTTTGAACTCTACGCAATTCAGCTGATAGAGAGATAACCAACCGGGTTTATGCAATATGGACGGCACATATGACTACCCACGGCCTGGTAGCTGCCAATGAGTTGGTGATGGTGTTGACCATGGTGAGTTTTCACAGTTCTGTCCAGGGAATTGCCCACGCGAACAACCAAAAGCTATCCCGTGAAGGATGGGATCGCCAGATCGTCCTGTCTAGTTTGGGCCCTAAAGTCCTGGATTACCCGATAAAGCACGACCCCGGGTCTTGTCAGTGGTTAGCGGGTAAGACGTGATATGTAGGGTGACTGCGTGAGAAGGAGGGGTAAACGGACATTAACTGGCGCTGATTTCTGCGAGCCTATGAATGATGGCTGCAATAGGAGGGTAAGGTCAGAATGAACACGTAGTCCACCCCCGGCTTACGAGGCCGGCGTTCAGCAACCATCAGTCCATAAGTGCTTTAGACCGGGAAGCTTAAGGTCTGGTTGTTGCTAGGTGACGGGGGTATTACAGCTAGCCTACATGCGCAGATTGGTCGACATAGTTTTCTCTATTGATCTGTTGGGAAAGTCAAGTGAAGATTTGCTTTTGTTGCTTATGAGCATGTCAAGGGAAAGAACAGCACTGACTACATGAATCCGGGCGTAAGCTGCCTTGCGTTGACAGGAGGCTTAGATCCCAGCAGCCTGCGCAGAGCCGTCAAAGAAAGAAATACTAGCTGTTCGAAGCAACTAGTGGCTGAGATTTAGCCCCCATATCAATGCCTCGAGCCGGTGCCGGTGCCAGGAAGCAAGCTTACTCTTGAATGATGTGGCTGAAGAGCCAGGTGTCAATTCATGCCCGTAATAGTCCTGTTTTGTGGACACGGTTGTTTGAAGATCCAAGCAACTTCAACCTTCATCAGAACAAGAGGTCCCATTGGTCTCTTCAGCATCCACGATCTCCGTGGCTGGTCTCAACCTCCAGATCGCCCCAAAAATCGGTCGAGGGAAAGGGAATCTGGATAGCCAACCAGCCAACCGGAAGACAGCGCAGTGAGGGTACGTCATGTAATGTATGATAAATGTCAGTAAGGAACCTCCTGTATCTGACAGGGTATGTATGGTACCGTGACAGGGAAGGGTAATATATGTAGTGCCTAAGGCACCAACAGCCGGATTGGCTGGAGGTTGGCCGCCTTGCTGCCTTAGCGGGATTCCCTCTCGACGATCCGTTTCCAACCTTTCGTCGTTTCGTCTTTTTCCCGCCTCGTCTATCCAGACCCAAAAGTCTACCAAACCTCATTCATTTTTCCCTTCTCTTTCCTCCCACCTCCTCCCCCGCCACCCTCTCTTACTCACCCTCTTCCATATCCAATCCGATTCACTCTGACTTTCCTTTTCTTAACCTAGTCCTTACCTCTACCGATTCTCTATCCCCTCTTGTCATTCCTTTTCCCGTTCGCTTCCTGGGTGCTACCTCCCCTCCCTTTCCTTTCCCACTCTCATCACCCCTTCTTCTCCCCTCTCCCACCCCCCCCAACTCTTCTATTTCCCCGACGCTGTCTCCGTCCTCAATTCTCGCCTGGTCCAAGTCCTTGGCTCCTTCCTGCCAAGCTGACTCGGACCTGGGTGTTAGGCTCCCTCGTCCATGCCACGTTCATCGGCCACGGCTAGGAAGAGTCATAGCAATCGGCATGAGAATGGTCTCGTCGGTCCCGGAAAGAAAGTGAACAAGCAAAAGTCCAATGGAAATCTGAATGGGAACACCAACGGCGCCTCTGCCCCGAACTCTGGTCCCTCCACTCAAGTCGACTGGCCCGCATCTCGCTCTTCCAGCGATTCGGCTTTAACCTCATCGGCAACCACGGCAAGCAAGGTCAACGGCTCGGCGGACACCTCGAAGGCGGATGGCAACGGGCGCGGCTTGCTGAACGGGTATGCTAAGGGTAACGCGGACATGTCTTATGGCCAGACGAATGGCGCCGTGCCCCAGAATGGCGGACTTGCCGGACAGGCGTCGCGGCGAACGGAGAAGCCGGCGACCGGTTCCAAGAAGTCGGGCTCTATCAATCCACTCCAGCTCGCGTCGACGATCCTCAAGTCCTGCCCGATGTACGACACGATCGCCATTCTGATCTTCCTTTTGCAGCTGCCGCCTATGGTTCTCACTCTGGTTCAGTTCCTCTTTGCTTCCCTGACCTTTATGCCTCCTAGCGGTGCAGCGTCTGGCTCCTTGACCTCCAACTTCGACATCTTTCAGGGCCCCGCCGGAACTCCTTCTCTTGGCACAATGATCGCCATGGATGGATTCTGCTTACTCTTCTGGGGCCTTTTCATGTGGACATGGGCGCAGAACTTTGCGCTCGATTTAGCTCATGTTCAAGTTGCCATTACGCTAGGTGGAGGAGGTTCGGGGAAGAATGGAGGGGTCAATGCTCTCTGCGTTGGCATTGTTCTCGTATTACATCTTATCCGCAGTAAAGGTATACAGGATTTTGTTATAGGTCATCTGCTCTCCGCCAAGATCGTCTCGCCTGATTTCTTATCGCAATATTCACATCTCATGCCCCCCGAGTTTCGTCGCACGGAACCGCAAAGCTCCCCAAGTTGGATGCGCAGTCTCCTCGCCGTTCACATCTTGGCTCAAGCAGGCACCGCCATGGCAAGAAGATCGATGGCGAAAAATCGGTCACCGGCTCCCCCTCGCAACGGCAAGCGCGTTGATACCGAAGCCTCTGCCGGGTCGCAGACACAAATCGATTCTGCGTTCGAGTCCGGAGCTAGCGTATCTTCCTACATCGGTGCCGATGGTCAACTCGTTACGCCGGCAACTCATAAGGATGGGAGAGACAGACTCATGTCGGCAAAGAAACGCAGAAGGCAAGCCAATCAGGTCCGGAGCCGTCAACCGTTCTGGGCTGCACTCGCAAGCACGAAGGTGACGGTGATGAGGGAATATGAGCATTCTAGGGCCCTCAACAAAACCGGCAGGGGCCTTATGATGACAGAAGAGGATCTTCAGGGCATTTCGTTGGATGATGGACTTGTTTGGATAACCGAAGTCGATAGCTCTACTATCAAGTTTGCCGCGGGTGACTTCACATCCGTGGATGATCCCGCGCTTTCCGGAGTCTGTGAAACTACTCGTCCGGGAAATGATGAAACGGAACCTTTCTACGTCTGTGTTAACGGCGCATTGTGGGCAACGGCAACGATCACCAAGGTGCAAGACGCTCCGAAGGGGTCAAACACGGTACACTGGCGGGGCGAAGTCTCGGGACTTGCTCCTAATTGTGCCTATACTTGCTCCTTCGTGCGGAGCGATACTGATGAAGAGATCTGTGTCATGAGCGTCAAGACACCTGCTGCAACTGACGCGGAACAAGGTAAGGGAATACCTCGTTTGGCCTCCGGTTCGTCCGAAACAGTTGGCTCACATCGGCCACCAGCAGTCTCTTCGATCCCAACTCCTCCGCAACCTTCTTATCGTCCGTCATCACCGACCACTACGCTCAAGAATTCGATCATCAACGCCGAGGTCAAACTGAATGAGAAACGCGCCCGGTTAAGGAAAGCCAAAAACGACCACAAACTCGTCATTTCCAAAATCAGGAAGGAACTGGATAACTACAACCATCGTCTGCAGAGTGGTACCGATGAGAACCGACAGAAGCAGCGCTCGTTACAGCTAGAGAGAAACATTAAGCAAACGGAGGAAATCACAGCCGCTCTTGAAAGCCAACTCGACAATCTGGAGAACATTCCCGAGGAAGAACTTGAAGAATGGTCGACCCAGAAGTCCAAGTACGAACGGGAGTTGGAACAACTCAACCTGGCTAAGGAGGAGCTCGTTTCTGCTCGGGCCGCTGTTGCTCGTGAAGTGTCGTCATTGGAGTCGGAGCTGAACTCAGCTATCCAGAGAAAGGAACGTCTTCAGGGCCGCCGTACTAGGGTCAATGAACAATACGAGCGGATCGTCTCTGCCAACGCCCAAGGCTTGAATGAGCGGGAGCGCCGTGCTGCGGAACAATTTGCTCGGGAGCAGGACCAGGCGAAGTTAGAGGCCAACTTCAACGAGCAGTTTGCCAGCATCAGCCAATCCGTGCAGGAGTACCAGATGCGCACCAACCAATTGTGGCAGCAAGCTGCTGCTATTGAGCAAGCCATCCAGCAGCAGCAACAGCAGATGCTCTTGGATTCTGCCCCGCTTACTCCCGAAGGGAACCTGCCTGGCACCAACCCTCTGACTGAGGCACCTGGCATATCTTTGGGAGCATTGACAACGACTGCGCCCAGCACCCGATCTCTCCTGGGACTTAGCTTTCCCGCGCTGAAGTCTAGTCCGCTGCAGCATGCCTCGTCCCCTGTTGGTGCCGCTTCGTCTCATCCGACTAGCCCAACACAGCCACCTTCCTATTTGCAACACTTCCCGACTTCCCCTCTTGGTAACACCGGCAACTACTTCGATACGGATTTCAGCTACCGTGACCGGTCTTTTTCCAACCGGTCTGCGCACAGCAGTCTCTACGGTGCTGATTTCTTGGACTCTAATCGTCGTGGACCCTTCCAGCTTGATCTCTCCGACACGGTCATCGAGAAGCGGATGGATTCGGGCTCCGAGGGGGTAACTCCTAACCCGATCATGAGACCCATCTCCACCCCGTTTCAGCGGGCCGATAGTCGTGGTAGCGGAAGTGGAAGCGGAAGTAGCGGTGCAAGCGGTAGTGGAAGTGGCAGTCCCAGCTCGACGGGTGGTAAGGGCAACTAGGCGAGGTGAAGGGACAAGTCTGTGGTTCTCCCCACGAGCTCCATCTGGCTTGTTCCGGGTTGCGTTATGGTTCCAGTTCCTGCTTGGTCGTGTTCATCTTCAGACGTGATGCTCAAGGTTGTATGGTGGTTTACCTGCTTCGGGGTTCCTTGGCCCAGACGAGTCCGCGGCCGCCGTGTGTCTTCCGTCTTGGTATTCCATCGCCTGTGAACAAAGAAATCTTGTGTCATATGTAGAGCCTATTCATAATTTGCCGAAAAGCCTGTTTCTGCACATTTCGTGGTTCCATTGTAGATGTCCATTTTAACGGTAGCATCGTAGATGGCGTAACCCATGAGTTGCTGGTCAACAAACAGCTCCTTGTGTATCATTTAGACCATTCTTTATCTACTAAGTAGTATATATTCTACGCCTTAACATCACTATAATACTTAATTCGTAACTGCTATTCGCACCGTCTTACACAAGTATTGGTAGACATAGATTCTTACATACCCCATAGTGTATCCTCATATCCCTCCACAACTGCTCTGAACAGGCAATCAAGACCCCTCATTCTATTCAAGTACCAAAAACAAAGAAAGGCAGGCTTGTAATATACAAGCACAGCAAAAAGATATATGCGACACCTCTGGGACTCGAACCCAGGCGGGCGAACCCACAGGCTAAACAGCTAGTACGGTGAGGTAGTAGCAGGCCTGCGCCTTAAACCACTCGGCCAAAGTGTCTGATTGGTGGATTTTGCCTCTAGATGGCTATATCATGCCCGCAGCATGGAAGCATTCGCATCCTATATTAGGAAATTAACTCCACAATCCATGATCCGATGACATGAACAAACCTCCAAGAATACCTATTCACATGAAAGCCCCTGCTGAATAGCATCGAACATGGGTGCAAGTAATTTGCCGCTCCATGCCTTCTTCATCATCCCTGACGGCCTACAGCGAACTAGACTTTCTTACTCAAGTTGCGGAGAGAGAGGTTCCTGGAGAGAGGACAAAAGGTACCCCAAAACTAGGTAGTGTATACCCAGACTGCAAAAGACCAACAATGTCTTCCAGCCACTCTTCAGAAGGACTAACTAACACCAGTGACAAAAAGAGAAGGGGCCACATATCAATGGAATGTGAATATTCGCCACACAAAAAGAATTAATCGACACCTCTGGGACTCGAACCCAGGCGGGCGAACCCACAGGCTAATCAACTAGTACAGGAATGTAGTAGCAGGCCTGCGCCTTAAACCACTCGGCCAAAGTGTCTAGATCTGATAAAGTGGCGGCTGGAAGCGACTTGGAGCTGTACAAGCGGAGCGAGCAGTGGTAACTGGAGTTCCAACTGATTGGTGATGGAGTTGATCTTCCTGTAGGATGTCCGAGTAAATGACTTCTATCTGATGGGTCTGGAGTAATATCAGGAATATTATTCTTAGCCTCATCCATACCTCGCATGCCGTGTAGGGAGAGGACTGAACAATTAGGTCGATGGTCTAATCTGCTAATTACTTCCGGAGTAGAGTACCATGGCACATGCATCTCGCATACTTGACTTAACCATCTCTGCTAGGGTAGGGGTCATCACGTACATATGTGTGCTGTGAAATGCAATTAACCTAGCGTAAATATGTAGACATATGCAAGAGATCACTGGTAGTAAATACGGTATCCGATTCCTCTTAATGTGCCATGTATAGCTACTTTATCCTCATTATCAGCACATCATGGAATCTATTACCTTCAGGATAGAGAGTCACTAGAGGCAGCCTCGCCACCATCCAATGAGACACTTTGGCCGAGTGGTTTAAGGCGCAGGCCTGCTACTACCTCACCGTACTAGCTGTTTAGCCTGTGGGTTCGCCCGCCTGGGTTCGAGTCCCAGAGGTGTCGCATATATGCATTTCTTTTTGCTCATCTCTTGATAATAGGCATTTAGATCACGATGCTCTTTGTTTTTGTCATGATTTCTTGTGGTGCTTTGTTCCTAAGGCAGGGAAAGGTGACTATATGTATGATGCTTGCATAGTATATGGTATGGAGAATTTTATGATCGATTATTTCTATGTACATGTAATAGAGATATTGCTTGTGAGATCCAGCCGAAACCCAGGATATCAAGTATGCGTAATATACAGAGGTAAGTAACTCCTTGAGAGGCTACCGGCACTCTAATAATATGGTGTGTATGGCCCGTATCTAGAGCATCGGGTAATATAAGTGGAGAGTGGCTTGACCAAAGATTCTGAAAGCCGTCTTTCATATCTCGTGGCCCATTTCCCAGAAGTGAGTATTTGCGTACGTCAGGCAAAGGTCTCCAGCCTTTGTCTCGGAGTCAAGGCTCAACAGCTCTCCTGAAAGCGCTCGAACAACAGTTCCCACGACGATCGTGTGGTCCTGGACCTGGATACTCTGCGGGTGGAGCTGACACTCCAATACGAACGGAAAGTCTTCCGGTCCCGTGGTCGTAGCATCCTGCTTCCTCTGCAACAACGGAAGAGGTCTCCCGGAAGTCTCATCACCACGAAGGGAATGTTCATGCGCAACGAACTCATATTCACTCTTGCCTTCCAAGAGGGACAAATTGTGGTTGCCCTTGGAGAAGTCCCGTGCAAGGGTAGCGGTTGTCTGTCGGGGAGCGAGGAGGTGTACAAGGAAGCGCTTCGACGATTGAAGCGCGCTGAGCGTCTCAGAGGGCCGGCGCACGTTGAACGATATGACGGGTTCCGGACTGAGGGTAACGGTGTTGAAGGAGGAGACGGTCATTCCGCGGAACGCCTTATCTGCCGGACCGTTGGGATCGGTGGCCGTGATGATGGCGACAGGGTAAGGAACTCGTCTCATCAAGAGGCGGACTTGATCGGATAATGAGGCGACATCATTCTTCGTATGCCGAGCCCCTTTCAAGTCGGATTGGGAATTACTAGCGGCTGCGGCGACTTTGGTGACCGTTCTGCGAGATTGCAGTTGACCGTATCGGAGAGCTGTTCCAATAGATGGTGCGCATTGCCCTTTACAAGGAAACAATCAGTTAATGAATACTAATTGAGAGCATACCGAGTATCCCAACTAACCTGTGAATTGGCCCACCGTCCGACAGGCCGCAAGTATAGATCTAGAGTAAGGAAGCATTATTGTGCCGCGGCGGACGGAGCTCGCAGCTCACGGAAAGACGGGCGAAAGAACAGAGGTGAGGAAAGCAACAGAAAGACTCTCGGAGCCCTCCAAAGTCATCATGAAGACGCAAACTCAAATCCCTCAGCGGTTCAATGGGCAACCATACTAGCCACCAGACCGTAACACGCAAATTGATGGGTTCAAACAAAGTCGAGTTGAAACTCCGCGACAAGAAAAAGAGCAACCCACGGGATGCTGACATAAACCCCGTCGTTCCGCCCCGAATAATTTGTCTTTGGCCAAAGACAGACTGGAAGATCACCGCAGCGTCGCAGTCTCCAGTCCAATTCTCCCACCTAGGCCCGGTATATTCAATCACCTCGCGGGCGTCCTCTCAATTACCGATTTCTCTTCCGGTCGCCAAAAAAAGAAAACCATGTCCCTCAGCACTCCTCTCCGCCGCACCGCGGCCACCACCTCCCGTGTCCAGACCTCCACCAGCTTCATCTGTTCGCAATGCCGACATGCGTCTCTCCTTCGTCGTCCTAGACGCCCTTACCAATTCACCCAGTTGATCACCCTGACCGACGGCAGCACCTTCACCCACCGTACCTCTTCTCCTCTTCCCGTCTACCGCTCGACTCGTGACACTCGCAACACTCTGCTCTGGAACCCTACCTCAAGCAAGCTGAAGAGCGTCGAGGATGATGAGGCTGGTCGATTGGCGGCTTTCAGAGCTAAGTTCGGTCGCAGCTGGGATGTGAACACGTCTGTGGAGGATTCTTCCAAGACGACGGACAAGTCGGCACAAAGTAAGGAGGCTGCTGCTGCGGAGGCCGCTGCCGCTGCTGAGGAAGAGGACGACAACTTGCTGGATTTGATCAGTTCGTTTGGTCAGGAGGAGCAGCAGGCTTCTCAGAAGAAGAAGAAGGATTGATCTGATTGATTGATTTGATTGGGTTGGATTGAATTGTGCCGGGGTGTATGTATGATGATAGTGTGGGCGATTTATGGACCTTTTATTCCAGTTTCTTTTTTATTTCTTCTCGATGTTGTTGTTATACGATACAGATCTTGCTCGGCTTTATGTACAGTACATCATACCATTTGAATGGAGTTTCAGCATCGGTGGTTCAAGACTTGTTTTTTCCCTGGAGTGTAGCCATTGCACTGTCTTTGAGTCGATGTGAATGAACATGATAAAAGCCATTACTATACTACATTGGAGAAGCCATTGATATCAGGGCGCTGCTATAGTGATCCATCCCATTGAATACGTATAAACGACTCGCCATAAGAAAATGAACAAACGTGCGCCGCTCCTCTCAGTAAGCAGGCAAAGTGATAATTAACGTTGCGTAATACCGCAAAGCGGAGGGTGGAGGGGACATCAACAAGTCGTCGCTTTTCTTTTGTACAGAGTCTGACAGGTAGGGAAACCGCCTATGCCTCCTCTGCTGGAGTAGCTTCAGCGGTTTCCTCGACTGCAGGGGGCGCCGAAGCATCGCCAAGTCCTGCGGTGCCGTAGAGGGGGTTTCCTTCTTCACCCGCATCCAGCTGCAAGAGGAACGTTTCCCAAAGCTCGATCAACTGTGAGACCTATATTAGCAAATATTTGTGACAATTGTATACTGGAAAAGTAGCTGCTCACCTCTTTTTGGGCTTCCACTGCACTCTCCAAGAAGGTCTCAACCCCAGATTTGAAATCCTCCACCTTCTCCTTCTCGAACCGCTGGAGCTCATTTCGCATAAGCCGACCCATATCCTCGAATAGTAGCCGAGCCTGGTGAACCTTTCTCTCGGCATCGGCCACATCGGCGTTGACTTGGGTCAGACGATCTTGCTGCGTCTTGCCCTGCCTGAGGAGCTTCTCTTGCGTATGTTTGCGCTTCTGCATTTCCGCTTCCGCCGCGTGCCAGCTGTGAAAAGCCTTCTGGCGCTGGGAGAAAGCCGTCTTCACACTTCCAATCAAACGAAGATACTCGTCGATTGTGATTCCCAGAGTGAGAACATCCTGTTGAGCTTGGCGTTCGTACAGCTCCCTTATGCGTAGCTGTAGGTCGGAAAGGCCATCCAGGGGGGTAGAAAGCGCAGGAGACAGCTCGACAGCTGCCAATGCATGAAGGGAAGCCGAAAAGTCGCCAGCAGCTTCAGCCAGTCCTTTGCGCTGCGCCACCACTGTGTCGACCGATTTCATCAATGCCTTCAACTGATTCTCCAGGGCGTCCATGTAGATCTTGCGGTCATGGAACCACTGAAATTGTCAGCACGGCTACCTGCTCGCACTCGTAGACAAACTTACATCATCATGCTCGACGAACTTTCCACCACCACCGACGTTAATGCCAAAGGAACTGAACATGCCCTTGTTCTGGCCAAGGTCTGGTTCCCTGTTTTCCTTGTTTTTCACGTCCATGTTGAAGGTTTCGCTCTCGAGGAAAATCTTAAGATCGCCATCATGCTGGAGAATAGGGTGTGCCGCGATTTTGTTCAGCATCCGCTCAAGAGCAGCCCTCCTAGACTCGACGAAGTTCGTATCGAAACGGCCCACCGCTTGCTTCTCCGGAGGAGGGGGGACAACAACACCGGGGTTGTTGTTGTGCATTGAGTTATAGAGCCACAGGAAGTCACGGTATCTGCGGCTGACCGTAAACTCCGGTTGTCGGTAGGCTTTGGAAGTCGTCTATATGTAGCATGAGCAGTGTCCCACAGCATCCCACTAGAACGACATACCTTGGTTCTCACTTGATACACAATATGACTGCTGGTGAGGTCTCCAACTTTGTGCGGATCGCCGACAGTGATATCGAAGGTCGGGTTCGCAGCCTTTTCCACGCTAATACTGGGTTCTGATTGCCGTTTCGCCCCTTCCGCCTCACTCGGGGGTTGTACCGGCGGAGGTCCTCGAAATCCTGCACCATCCTCTTCCAGATTCACGGAATCCGCCAAGCCAGTTCCTGCGGACGCTTGGGAGGCAGATGATGTGGGACGAACATTGCGCCCTGAGAACTCCTTCTGCGGCGGGGCAGGTGCCTGCTCAAGGGGACTAGTTTCCGCCTTATCCCCGAGCGGACCAAGGGGATCAAACGAGTCATCCACCGCCTCTAACTTCGTCGCTTGCGCATTGATCCTTCGGGTGCCTCGCGGGCCTCGTCGTACAGGGGAACGGGGGGCACTGGGGCTAGCTTGTTGTGTCGGTTGGTCGGGAGCTGGGAGATGTCGTCATCAGGTTAGAAAGCTCGGACAAGAGGTACAGGGATGCAAGATGCTCTTTAGGGACATACACGTTTCCTCTGCTTCAGATCGGGATGCTTGATGGGTGGTGCTCGATTGCGAAGGCACGTCTGCATACCTGCGTTAGACGAAGCACGATGCGATTGTATCCGTGACTGCCTGGTTGCTTACCGCCCCACGGGGAGTCACCAGCGTCGAGATCCATGAGAGACGTGGGTATCAAACTGGGATAGATCGAAATTCAAGAGGTATCAATTAAGAATAGGAATTAGCTGGAGAATCGAAAGACGGCGTGAGGGGTTGGGGAGAGACCGCAGTCGGGGGAGTTGGAGGGAGCGACCAGGTTGCCGTAGTCCGATGATCCGCGCCGTTGTCCAAGTACGGATTAGGGTTCCCCCGCCAAGCTTGATGGAGGACCTTCAGGCTGACCTCCATTTGAACTTGCAACTCTTCCCAATGTTTCTCTATAAGAATGTCTTTTCTGCCTATACAAAGACATGTGGATTTCTATTCAATGCTTACAGTCAGTTTGGTGAGCTCAAGCACTTGGCAAGGAACACACTGGCCTGCTGGATGGATTCCAATACCAAGCCAGTACATTCCCCGAGATATATCTTAAGCACTCAAATTCCCAGCCCCTTTTTTCTTACAAAGAAGTACTGGAGTACAGTATTTCTTCAAGTGAATCAGTTATTTATTTCATATGTATCATCATCATAGCCGTGCGGCCCAATACAGAAGACCTCCAACTGCTGGACTACGCAGAATTGAGCGTTTCAGCGAACAATTCCTTCAAACTACGTTTCTTTCACCCAAGGAAGACCAAGCTTGTGCATCTCAACAGCAAGCTGGAACAGGTAGTCTAGACTCTCGCACTGAGTCTTGGCTTTGACGACGTCGTCTCCCCACACATAACTAGACACATACATGAGCCCGCCGTCACTCGAAAGTCAAGGGTTAGAAGATGAGAACTTACATTCCGTGTCTCCGCACAAGGACAGCATAGGTGTCCGGGTATTCCTCCATCGCCTTCTCCAAGCTTCCCGTGAGGTCTTCCTCAAATGCGGTGTTATCGATGATCGGGATGCGAAGAGTATCGAAGAATCCCATCATGCCCTTGCCCTTGCCACGGGGGATACCCTTGATCTGCTCAATGTTGCTGATTTCAAAGCAGGCGTTCGGGCCCTTTTCGCGCTCAACCAGGAGGGTCACCAGGACCGCCCACTGAGAATGAGTGTGGATACAGCAGCCAGCCCCGCGCTCAAAAGCGGCAAGGAACAGTGGCGTGCATGCCGAGGGCTTCAGGTCGAGCGGCTTGCGAATGTATTTGCGATCGGACGGAGGGTACTTGGGCGTAGGGAATTCCAAGACGAAGATGTTGTCGGATTTCATCATCTCCTTCTGCACACCAGAAGGAGCGATGAATATATGGTTATCGCGACGAATGGAAGTCTAATGCATAATAAACAGTGATCAGTTAGCGGTTAATCACGATCGCTCTAGAGGTGCAACATTGCTTACCCCGCCACCAGTACCGGTGACCCAGCCCCAATTGTAGAACCGGCGACAGAGATCAGGGATCAAGTTGGCGGGATGCTCGGGGTCAGAAGACTGGACCAAATGGTCATTGTTCTCCTTTTGGATTTCTTGGGCCATGGCGATGGTTATTGCGCGTGGTTGGAAGATCGATTAGATAGGAGACAGCTCGGGGCGATCGGCTTTAGAGTGATTGTCACGAATCCTCTAGCGCTAAATCTGCAGTAGATCTTCCCTAGATCCTGCGATGAGAGAAATAGAATATATATTGGAAATACAGCGACACTGCCTTGAACGTCGTACAGGTGAGGCAAGAGGATGTTTGACAGAAAAATAAAAAAACTGTCAGGCGGCGGGGAGGGGAAAGCAGAAGCAAATCACCTCACTAACGCCTTTGGGTGGATTAAGGTAGCGGGGGGAGTGTGTTCGCGCCATCGCCGACCATTGGTGGACAAGCAACGGAAGAAGGAAGTAATCCATCTAGTAGTCTGAACAGCGTGAGTCTGTGTAAATCATAGTTCCCAAGAACAGGAATAATCGGATCTTTTATGTAGGTCATTGAAAATGGACCACAAGGTCCTTTACTTCATCCAGTAATAATACCTACTGTAAACATTCTTAAGCTGCTGAGAAATAAATTACATATGACAGTGACTGGATTCCAATTCTATGAACTGCAATTCTTCTAGACTCTGGGTCTACTTACTAAATTAAATACATCCCGAGGAACGGACAAATACCAGCAGCCGATTTGCACCCGCAGAACATTGGAGAAGCGCGACTAGCCAGATCGGGCAGGCGGGACCTTTCCACAAGGAGTCGCGGCAGCGGAAGAGGCCACCTTGAACTTCCCAGCTTCATGCATTACCTTGCGTCTTCTTATATAACCATCGCTCCAACGGTTCCCTTCTTCCTCTTCTCCTCTCCCTTTACCTTCCCCGTGCAGCTACTTGACTGTTGAGCTTGCCTTCCTCTTTCTCTCTGATCCACATTCCCCCTCTCCGGAGGTTCAATTGCTGGTGCGCTTTGTTCGCCTTTGTTTGTTTTTCTTCTTTTCTTCCTCTCTCGGACGTTCTGGTTTAAGAGCGCCGGTCGCTATCCACCATGCGTTTCAACGCTGCTTTGACTTCTGCCCTGGTCTCCTCGGCCTCCATCATGGGCTATGCCCATGCTGAGGAGACTGAGAAGAAGCCCGAGACCACCTCCTTGGCCGAGAAGCCTACTTTCACCGTGAGTATCTCCGCAGACCGACAAGAGGTGCTGCCGCGCCCTGCTAACTACGTGCTTCCAGCCCACCTCCATCGAGGCTCCTTTCTTGGAGCAGTTCACCGATGACTGGGACTCCCGGTGGACTCCCTCTCACGCTAAGAAGGAGGACTCCAAGTCCGAGGAAGACTGGGCCTATGTTGGTGAATGGTCCGTCGAGGAGCCCACTGTCCTCAAGGGTATGGAGGGTGACAAGGGTCTCGTCGTCAAGAACGTCGCTGCCCACCACGCCATCTCGGCCAAGTTCCCCAAGAAGATCGACAACAAGGACAAGACTCTGGTCGTCCAGTATGAGGTGAAGCCGCAGAGTAAGTGTGACAATTGCTGCGCATGCTCGGTGCTGGGACGCTAACGATAGCCACAGACTCCCTTGTCTGCGGTGGTGCCTACCTGAAGCTTCTCCAGGATAACAAGCAGCTCCACCTCGACGAGTTCTCGAACGCGTCTCCTTACGTGATCATGTTCGGTCCCGACAAGTGCGGTGCTACCAACAAGGTAAGAAGGGTCTTGCTAAACGCTGCTTAGTGCAGGCGACTGCAACGGGGACTAACAGCTAGTTTCTTAGGTTCACTTCATCTTCCGTCACAAGAACCCTAAGACCGGCGAGTACGAGGAGAAGCACCTTAAGGCCCCTCCTGCCGCCCGTACCTCCAAGGTCACCTCCGTCTACACCCTGGTCGTCAACCCCGACCAGACCTTCCAGATCCTGATTGATGGCGAGTCCGTCAAGGAAGGTTCTCTCCTTGAGGACTTCAACCCTCCTGTCAACCCCGAGAAGGAGATTGACGACCCCAAGGACAAGAAGCCCGCCGACTGGGTTGATGAGGCCAAGATCCCCGACCCTGAGGCTACGAAGCCCGAGGACTGGGACGAGGAGGCTCCCTTCGAGATTGTCGACGAGGAGGCTACCATCCCCGAGGACTGGCTTGAGGACGAGCCCACTAGTATCCCCGACCCCGAGGCTGAGAAGCCCGAGGACTGGGATGATGAGGAGGATGGCGACTGGGTTCCTCCCACTGTTCCCAACCCCAAGTGCCAGGACGCCTCCGGATGTGGTCCTTGGTCTCCTCCCATGAAGAAGAACCCTGACTACAAGGGCAAGTGGTCTGCTCCCTTGATTGACAACCCCGCCTACAAGGGACCCTGGGCTCCCCGCAAGATCGCCAACCCTGCCTACTTCGAGGACAAGACCCCCTCCAACTTTGAGCCCATGGGCGCTGTAAGTGTACCTTTCCATTGTAAGGCTTAGGCTTTGAGTGACTAATGATGATGCAGATTGGTTTCGAGATCTGGACCATGCAGAACGACATCCTGTTCGACAACATCTACGTTGGTCACTCCGCCGAGGATGCTGAGAAGCTGCGCCAGGAGACCTTCGATGTCAAGCACCCCGTTGAGCTGGCTGAGGAGGAGGCCAACAAGCCCAAGCCTGAAGAGAAGGCCGCCGAGCCCAGCGTTAGCTTCAAGGAGGACCCTGTGGGTCACATCAAGGAGAAGGTCGACAACTTTGTCCGCCTCTCTAAGCAGGACCCCATCAACGCCGTGAAGCAGGTTCCTGACGTTGCCGGTGGTCTTGCCGCTGTTCTCGTCACCATGATCCTCGTCATCGTCGGAGCCGTTGGCGCCAGCACCCCGGCTCCTGCTCCCGCCAAGAAGGGCAAGGAGGCTGCTGGTGCTACCAAGGAGAAGACCGGTGCGGCCACCAGCTCCTCCGCGGACACTGGCAAGGGTGGTGCTACCAAGCGCACTACCCGCTCTTCTGCCGAGTAAACCGGTGCAGCTATCAGTGGAACAGCACGCAGGGAAGAAAGGAGAGATAAAAGGCGAAAAAGTCAAAAACAAACAAACAAACCAGGGATATCCTAACTACATTGTGTTTTTATTTTATACCTCTGTTGCAGCGTTCAATCAATGATTCATTCTGATTCCATGGTGGAAAGGCCAGTGGGGCATCAGCTACCGCCTATACAAGGAAGAGGATAAGCAGACCTCAATTGGGGGGTTTCTTTGGGAGGAGGTTAATGCAAGTGAAATGTGTAAAAGTAGCCAAGCTGCAGAATTCTACTGTTGGTTTCTCTAGTCCACATAATGAACGGGTAGTTCTTGTAACTTTTCCAGCGGTGTCACAATTTTGTGACCGATCGTCTTGCGGTCCGAGGTTCCTATACACCGTCATCGGAGAAGGGCCGACGATACCCGCCTGTTACTTGCACAGGAGCTTCCATCCCCGAAAAGACTTGATGAAGGTATCGCAGTTTCCATGAAGGGCGAATGTAGCTATACTGGGACTATCTACAAATAGCTTATAGTAGTCGGCAGTGAATGCTCTCTCCAGGCAAGTGATCTAAAATGCTGCGAAATTACCCCATAAAATGGCTGGATCGGGCAGGCAGTTCCGGGTGACTATGTGATTGGCTGGAGGCGCCGAGCGTTATCAGAACCTCGGCGGAATGCACATCAATACGGGGAAAGTACCAGACCCAGTATGAACCTGGTACCTGAACGGCCTCCACCGTATTTATCTACTTTGCCTCCCTTCCTGCTGTCCTCACCTTCTCCCCCTTGAATTATTTCCCTTGCTCTTGCCCGTGATTTGGAGTTCTTCCTCAAACCATTGTCCTTCTGACCCCGATCATTCATCTCTCACATATATTATCTTCCATCTTTCAATCATGGCCGCCCGTCGGTCTATTGTCCGTTCCATCCCCGCTCTCCGCGCCGCATCTCCCCGCACGGCCGTAGCCACCTCCAGATCTGTAGCTGCAGCTTCGGCCTCGCGGCGCCTTTCTACTGTTATAATGCCCTCGTCATCCTCGACATCTTCTCCTGCAACATCTAAGCTCTCCTCATCTTCACCTGCCACCATGTCAGCAACACGTCGACTCCACGCCACTGCCCAGCAGTTCACCCCCGCAACTACCTCCGCGGCTACTACCGCCACCGAGTACCCGACGGACCATAGCCCCATCGCCAACCCCATCGACACCGCCAATTTCCTGGACAACCAGTTTGTTGCTTCCAAGGCTACCACCTGGATCGACCTGCACGATCCTGCCACCAACAACCTCGTTACTCGCGTGCCGCAAAGCACCGATGAGGAACTCCGTGCCGCCGTCGAGTCGGCCGAGAAGGCCTTCCCAGCCTGGCGCGCTACCAGCGTTATTGCCAAGCAGCAGATCATGTTCAAGTTCGTGAGCTTGATCCGTGCCAACTGGGACCGACTTGCTGCATCCATCACCCTCGAGCAGGGCAAGACCTTTGCCGATGCCAAGGGTGATGTTCTCCGCGGCCTTCAAGTCGCCGAAACAGCATGTGGTATTACCACCCAGCTCACGGGCGAGGTGCTCGAAGTGGCCAAGGATATGGAGACCAGGAGCTACAGAGAGCCCCTGGGTGTGGTTGCTGCCATTTGTCCTTTCAGTAAGTGATCCTGCAGTCATCCTGCAAGCTAGGTGACATTATCCGACGCTAACCGCTCCCCCTCCCCTTCTCGGCAGACTTCCCCGCAATGATCCCCCTGTGGTGCATCCCCATCGCTACTGTGACGGGCAACTGTCTCATCCTCAAGCCATCTGAGCGGGACCCCGGAGCTGCAATGATCCTGGCCGAGCTGGCCCGGGAAGCAGGCTTCCCTCCCGGCGTCATCAACATTGTTCACGGCTCCGCCAAGACTGTCGACTTCATCCTCGACGAACCCGCCATCAAGGCCATCAGCTTCGTCGGTAGCAACCGCGCCGGAGAGTACATCTACACCCGCGGCTCTGCCAATGGCAAGCGTGTCCAGGCCAACTTGGGCGCCAAGAACCATGCCGCCGTAGTCCCAGACTGCAACAAGAACCAGACCCTGAACGCTCTCGTCGGAGCGGCCTTCGGTGCTGCTGGCCAACGGTGCATGGCTCTGAGCACAGTGGTCATGGTCGGCGAGACCCAGGAATGGCTTCCTGAGATGGCCGAACGGGCCAAGGCACTGCACGTCAACGGAGGCTTCGAAGAAGGCGCCGACCTCGGCCCCGTCATCAGCCCCGAAAGCAAGAAGCGCATCGAGGACCTGATCGCCAGCGCCGAAGAAGAGGGTGCGACCATCCTCCTTGACGGCAGAGGCTACAAGCCAGAGAAGTACCCCAACGGCAACTTTGTAAGCCCCCACCCCCATCTATCTGACTGTAATCTTTCGTTAACTAACACGAACCCCACAGGTCGGCCCCACCATCATCACCAACGTAACCCCCGAAATGAAGTGCTACAAGGAAGAAATCTTCGGCCCCGTCCTCGTCTGCCTGTCTGTGCCCACACTAGACGACGCCATCGAGCTCATCAACAAGAACGAGTACGGAAACGGAGCTGCCATTTTCACCCGCTCCGGATCTACTGCCTCCCGCTTCCAGAAGGACATCGAGGCCGGCCAGGTTGGCGTGAATGTGCCCATCCCTGTGCCGTTGCCCATGTTCTCTTTCACCGGTAACAAGAAGAGTATTGCCGGTGGTGGTGCTAACACTTTCTATGGCAAGCCCGGGTTGCAGTTCTATACCCAGCAGAAGACGGTGACTAGTTTGTGGAGGAGTGAGGATGCTGTTAGCACTAAGGCTCATACCGTTATGCCTACTCATTCGTGAGGGGGGTTTTATTTGTCGGTTGGTTGGACGGGAGATTTATGATGTATAGGTTGCATCGGACATGATCGTTTTCAATTATAAAATACCATTCAGTTTATGATTTCGGGTTTCTGGCTGTATGGCATCGTTTAGTCAATCGCATAGTCCAATCTGTCTCTGCGCTCATCTGCTTATACTATCCTCGTGTGGATGTGGTCGATATTTTGACCAAAACGTGCTGTCTGCATGTGATCTAATATGGTCTTCTACGCTTTGTGCTACTATTCCAGTTTGGATGCTTCAAGAAGTACATCAAGATATTGAAACCTGTTTTATAGGGAACATAATGATACTTTATTGTGTGGGGCATCCCTAGTCAGAACTAGTGCATACAGCATATCTGTAGTCACAGCTTGCAATGGAGCCCCGCCTCTAAGGGGGTTAGTGTTAGGGCGGTCACTACCCTGTCTGCCATGCATTCTATTAATAAGGTATGACAGCTTCCGAACAAGAGCATCTCACGTAGGATGCCTCTACTCAGTCCGTGGCTTTACGAAGCTGTAGACCAGCCGGGCCAGCTTGTAGGTTTTGCCCTTGACGACAGCAACACGGCGAGTGTAATAGCGCTTGCCGTCAATGATCTCGAAACCCCAAACCTATTTATCTTGCATCAGAAAATGGCAAAGGACGGAAATCATGAATAAAAAACGAACCTGCTCGGCAGTCCAGCCGCTGTCCAGGTTCTCCACGAAGCTGAGATACCAGAGCCCCTCTCCCTCGCCAAACTCTTCACCGATTTCCTCAACAACAAAGCCCTCGGATGCACTTCCGTCGGCTAGAATCTCCCCTCTAAGGAATTTGTAGACCTGGGGATCGTCGATCTTGGTCTCAAATTCTGTATAAGGGCGCACCTTTCCGTCCTCGCCCTTGGATCCCCGGAAAAACCGCGACTGACCTTTGAGATGGCCAAAGATATGGTCGTCGTGCTCTCGTACCTTGTTGTCACTGATGCGTCTCTCGGTTGTACCTTTGATGCCACCAGTGACCGTCTGGTCGATGTCGATGTGCCATAAAGACGGATCTGCGGCATCGGGATACTCATGGATGGAGAGAGTAACTGTTGCGACACTGAGAGCTTTACGCATGAGCCAGCTCATTCCTTGCTATTCCATCCACGGCAGTATGTAAGCAAGAGAGGTATTGCCTTGAATTGTATACATGATTGACTTGTAGAGCCCACAAGGGTGGGGTGTGAGACTTACCAGCTCGAGAATGGGCTCTGAAGGGTTGGATAGGGTTTTGTCCTAGGATCAGTAATGTCAGTATATTTCTTATGAAATTAAGGAAAGGTATCAGTGTACCATTGTCCACTCTCCATTGAGGGTCTTGAGGTTGCTGTCTGCGGGGGCAGCCATGGTGATGGTACGATGAGGGGTGATAGTGATAAGATACGGAAATTGAAAGTAGGCGGGTCACAGGTAAGAATGGGTGATGAGGATGATGATCAGGACGACAATTGGTCTGATTGACAGTGGTTGTACGAGAATGAGCTGGGGGAGTGGAAGAGGAACTTTAGTGGACGTGGACGGAGCAGCGCTGACAATCCGACTACTTATATGCTGCAGGAGTAACTACTAGATGGGGCTTCATGTGATGGGCTCCTTCCATTTCTATCGCCGGACTGTGACTTCCGCCGAGGCATCTGACACGTGCCACCGCCTATTTCAAGTTGATTAGGCGACTGGCATTCTTGAGTAGTACTAGTAGTACTACTAATGGTTCGCCGTGGTAGACGTTGCTCCAGTCTGGTACAGATGGTGTGATGGATCAACCATTCGGTTGCGGACTATTTATTTCCAAGCTGTAAATAATGGCCCGGAGTATTTGTTGACCGACTGGCACATCCCAGTAATTACTACATGTAGTAACCTCCTTCTAGAATAATAACATTATACTCAGATTAGCTACTAGTTGTACCCATACTATATCGCCATAAAAATCAAATCCAGCAATAATGTCTTTGTTCATGACAGGTAAACACACTGAAACACTCATAGTCAGGTACCCGTCTTTTTGAATACAGCCGTTCATGCCTCAGGCCACCAATGATGATGCCCCTTTCACGTGCCCGCCCGCGGAGGAGCCCCAAATCCACCCAGCATCAACTCTCTTAGTTCCACCTGCTGTGCTTCTGTAAATATACCCTGCCTGTCCTTGTCTCCAGTCGGCCATTATCTTGCTATAAGAAAAGCAATTGGCCATGTCCTTCAATAGGAAGTATGCTGGTCTTCCCGACCTGGTACGTACGCCCATCACTCCTCCCTCCTACCCCATCTCTCTTAACCCGTCTACTAACATCGTTTGTTTGGGCCAGGATCTCGCTCCCGATATCTACGAGACCCCCGATCTGACCGATGAAGCATCAACCGTTCCGGTTAGCTACCCCGCCTGACGCCTGAGCTGGCCTTTGCAAAAGTATCCAACTGCTCATCCTTCATACTGTATACCATAGACTACAACTATCCGCACCGCATCCAATGCAGACGACGATGCCGGCTCCAACTCCGACATCGACCGCCAGGGAATTAACGCAGATGAAGCACGCGCCCACTTCCTAGGAGCCACAGTCGACGCGCGCGATGTCAACTTCTCCGACAGCATCGCGATGAAGCGAAAGGCATACAAGAACAAGAACCGTCGCCGGCGCAGGAACGAGAACGGTCTAGAAGAGCCCGAAGACATCAGCGACAGCGAAGATGAAAGCCTCGAGAGGAAGCTCGCCCGCCTCCGCAGGGAAGTAGAAGAACTCAAAGACGAGATGGCCGCTCGACAGAACGAAACCGAACCAGAAGCCGCAGAAGGAAAGGAGCCCACGGACGACGGAGTCCTCGAATTGAGCCGAGCCCTGGACAACCTCTATACCTCCCGAACCGACAACACAGGATCACACTCCGCAGCTACACTTCTAGCACAAAAGATCGCAACCAAATCCACATCCCAAACCGCTGCATCTAGCACTCAGAACGCAGACGCCACACAACAACCCGAACCAACAGCCCCCGCATCCTCCGGCGTCCTCGCCCACGCCGCAGCATTCGACGGCCGTCTCGCCCTCATCGAAGCCGCCATGGGCATCTCCAGCTCCTCCAACCCCTTCGTCAGCGACGGAATCTCCGAACCCGCGCTCCAGCCCGTCCTCCCAGCCGTCGACCACCTCACATCCCGCCTCACCACCCTCATGAACATCCTCGTCGGCCCGAACCCCGTCTCCGCCGTGCCAACCATGGGCTCCGCACCCCCCTCCACAACAGTCACCACCCCGCATCTCGAGACCCTCTCCACTCGCGTGCGCAAACTCACCGCAGACACAGAAGCCCTTGCCTCCGCGCGCAAACGCGCCGTGGACGCCGCCAAGGCGGCTCAGAACGCGCGCATCGCATCCGCCGCTATTGAGCCCTCGGACATGTCCGTCTCGTCATCCTCCGCTACGGAGGTCGACCCGGCTGCTACCCAGCGCGATGAACAAGCTACCAAGATCCAGGCCCTCTACGCTACTCTCCCCACGATCCAATCCCTCCACCCTATCCTCCCCAGCGTGCTAGAGCGTCTCCGCTCCCTGCGCGCTATCCACGCTGGTGCTGCGCAGGCCTCCGAGTCACTCGATACACTGGAGAAGCGACAGGCAGACATGGCAAGGGAGATCGAGCAGTGGCGCGAGGGCCTGCAGGTCGTCGAGGAGAAGATGGGACAGGGCGAAGCAGCAATGAAGAGCAATATCGAGCTTGTGGAACCTTGGGTCCGGGATTTGGAGGCGAGGTTGGATCGATTGGAGGGGCAAGGCGCATGATTGGGGAAGTTTGTGAAATAGTATGAACATATAACCACTAAATTTCTTGTAACTGTAGCTGGTCGATAGTAGTACTGGGTACTCATATACCAATTTTTGTTTAAGCGGACTACAATTACCATTAGTACCAATAATTAACACGCAATAGCGTATTCCAGAATGGGAACCTAAAAGACTCAACGCGGGCCCGATTTCATGTAGATAAAACTTCTATTTGGTGTTTTTTACGGCTTAATAACGCAGGCGGTCTCTACTGAGCCCGTGACGAATGATTTGTCTTATCACAACGAGATAAGGTATGATATATTAGTATACAGTAGTAGCAATTTCATACTCTGATACAGAGCTTGAAACGTACATAGAAACTACTTTTAGCCACTGATAGTTACTGGATTCGCGCAATGGATATGTTCATAGTTGTAACTATAAGCGAAGCGAGATCTTGAAGAATCATGAAATCTATAATACGAAAGCGATACTCGCTATTTGACTGTACCCAGGTCGCGCTTTTTGGGGGTAGTATAACATAGCCACCGTTTTCATATTAGTACCTATAGAAGATGGGAATATGCTCGGTAGTAAAATACTATATGGAAGCAATCTTAAACTATAGTATGATATAATCACATTACCGGAAATCCCAATCACCCTGGGGATCCCATTTCGCTTTCAAGCAATTCAACCACTCCACAACCGGGACTTCTCGACCCCCAACCAGATACCCATCATCTGCAACAGTAGCATCCATAAGAACTCTGCGCCGGAATGCGCGAACATGGGCCTTCGCATCCCAGGGTGGAATCCGCACATAATCATGCTCAATGTGGCAGAGAGACATTTTGAGCGCCCCGTGTTGGAAGCGATGGAAACACGACTCACATAGGGCAAAATCATAGCAGAACTTGCAGGCATACATGCTTTTGTTAGTGTCTAGGACGCACTCACACGCATCACACAAATAATCATATCTAGCATCACTGAATGCTTTAGCATATCGTGTCATCGATTCAAAGAGTGCCTCATAAGACTTCATTTTGGCTGCGTCATCATCACTCCAGGGGGTCTCGTTCATCAACTTGTTTCGGCTTCGCCGCATGAATTGCACAAGTGCTGCAAGTTTGTACCAAACGCTGATCGGTTTGTTGCAGTTTTCTTGGAAGAAATCCATAAGCTCGGTAGCTTCCGGTGTCGTGGTTTTTACATCAGACCGTAGCCACTCTTCCAAAATCTCGACATCCAGGACTCGACGAGCTATAAGTGAATAGGCATTAAGAAAATTGACTCGATCACCGGTATAAAGGAAGATTTGAACCAGACGGATAAGACCGCCCACATAATTACCAGTCGTGTCATCAGATAGTAAGTCAAATGCCTCTCTGATGTTTGCCTGGAAGAGCGCTTCGGCTTCTGGTTGTTTTCCATGCCGTATGAAGTCTGCCGCCATGTATGTCTTCGCAGCAGACATGCCATGAACTATACCCCTTTGGTTCTGGTATACTCCCTTCAACTTTTGAGAGCATATCTCAGCGTTATCAGGGTATTTCAATGTCTGTGTGAAGTAATAACAGCCCAACTGCCGCCCAACTCTGTCCAGTAGAATGGCACCAGCAGACTGGTATTTGAGTTTCTCCATGATGATTTCAGCGCATTCTGTCCACGCTTTGACCGCCTGATCAGCATGAGAAGGGTCATCCGAATAGCATGCATATGCTATCCCTTTATGCAAAAGTAAGGTGATCCATGTTTTGACCCGGTTCTGTGCCTTGGCATTCTCGATTGCTGTCTGTATGTTTCCCAGTAAGAAAGCGAAGTCATCGGCAGAGGAGGAGCATATAGAGCTAATAGTGTAAGGCAGGTTCATCATCTGAGTGTCGTCGTAATCACTATCTTCGATGGCCATCTGAATTACCAAACCCAGATGCCCCATGGGCCCCGAAGCCGTTCTGAGCTTCAGTGTGTCGAGAACCAGGTCGCTCAGCTCCTCTCTGCAGTCGCGAGACCACAAACTCTTGATTAGCGCATATCTGGCGTTGATATTGCTGGCGCTCAAACCCAGGGCTTGCTTGAGGTATTGCAAAGCTTGGTCCTTGTCCCCAGCCAGTGATGCTAGACGGACCAAGACTTTTCCTTGTCGTTCCTGGTCAATGCCCCCCATCCGCTCCAGTAGCTTACGGGCCTTAGGAATGGAAAATGTGAGCTGCCTTCATGACGGAGGCAAGAATACCTTTGGAAGAACTCACCTTCTGATATTTCTTGAAAGCTTTCTTGTAACTATTGGCATACTCATATGTTTCGGCTAGCCGTTGTACCCAAACATCTTGTTCGCGCATGCGGCTTGGTCCCAGTACCTTCTCGCACCATTTCTCAGCCTTTGTAACGTCATCAACTTTGATGCTATCATTAGACTCGAAACTATGGTCATCATCCTCTTCGGAGCTAAAGTCCGAATTTTGGCTGGCATAATCGAATCCTGCATCCTACTACAAGTCAGCTCAAGGCTCAAACCATCTCGGAAGAGAGGAGTCATAACACACCATATTGAGAAAAGCCTTGAGCCATTCAAAAGACGCTGTGGTGGAACTGGGCAACCGGTCCTGGAGCCATTTGTGACCAGCCAACCTCGCTAGTGGCTCAAAGAGCTTCTGGTTTCGTTTCGGGTCATTCCAGACCTCTCTGATCTTGTCCCGAATGATCGGATGTTTGATTGCAGCATCGTCCGACAGCCATTGCCAGAATGCATCTATGGCATCTGAGGATGTATGCCATCTCGTCTGTTGCAGAACATCCCAATGTCTTTCAAGGCTCATTGGGCTTAGAAATAATTCTTGGACATTCTCACCTATGGTTCGTCGATCGGTATCCGTGAGTTGTTCAAGCTGAGAGGGTTCCTGCAGGACTGCTAGATGAGCCGGAAGTTCTCCCAGTAGTATTTCCCCAACCGGCCGTGATAGAGGATCAGGCGCTTTTCTTAGAAACTCGAAGGTCCGTTTCACGATGACCAAGTGCGCGTTCAACTTCGTGACTCGAATGCGGTGAGTTGAGGGCTTCGCCATGTCCATCTGGTTTGCATCAAAGTTGAACCGATTCATCACCGAATGATTGGCTAGATCCCAGAAGAACCGTTGGGCTACTTCGATACTTGTGTTTTGGACGGATATAGTGGCCGAAATGGCTGAATGTTGGTCCTTGTTTTGATCCAGAATTACCAAATGCTTCATCTCTTTGCGAAGTCGAACTCCATCATCTCTCTCCTCCAAGATCGAAGAAAACCTATCCCGTATTTTCTTTCGCAGAGAGCTTAACGGCGGTGAATTAGAGCGAATGAACTTTTATTTCCACTATAGATTAGCACAACCCCTAATTGTCCCAGGCAACACCAGCTCTAGGTTGTTATTTGGTTTGTTCGAAAGGCTCTGGAGAAGTATACATACCAGAAAGGCTTCAAGCTGGTCAATATCGAGGATGACATCCTTGGACATGTTGAATTCGCACCAGATAATTAGCTCATTCAGTTCCGCGATCTCCTTCCAGTCGAGTGTTCTTTCAAGATCTTGTAGCTCAGATTTGGCAAGATCTGAACCTCCCCGGCTCAGCGCACTGAGAAAGCGACTGAGTTCATCTCTGTTATCCGATTGAATCAGATTCTCAATCCTGTCAAGCCATTTCTGCACTTTATGGAAGCTACCGCGAGCGTTGGTTGTCACTGTCTCGCATATTGACTCTCTGAGGTCAGCAAAGTCCAGAAAGTCTTCCTGCAACAAATCTTTCTTTTCCAAGAACTTTCCAGTGTAGTCAGCGATTACTCTTTTAGTGTAGCATCCGATCTCCTCAGATTGCAGACAATCTCTCCGCTTTGAGTACGCGCGCAATACTTTCCTTGACCCTGTGACGCAGACACGCAAGGAGTTCCTTTTGGAGGGGATTTGGTTGGTGATGAGATGATCCATGAAATCCTTACACTCCTGCTCTGGCAGGTTATCGAGGCCATCCAGAATAAGGTAACAAATCATCTTATCTGGAGCCTGCCAAACATTCAGAGTGTCCAGGAGGCTCTTATAACCAGTCTCCTGTGCCCTCCCTTCCTCAGCTTTCAGAAAGTGCAGCAAGCGTCGCCGGTAGTCTGAATTCTGCTCTGCCAATTGTAGTCCCGTAGCTCTGATACAGTCCTCCAGCGGTTGCTGGTGGTCTTTAGGACTTTTTGGCATCGGAGAAAAGGAATAATAGGCGGCGAACGCTTCCTTCTTCTTGATATTCAGAAACATTGAGGCTGCACAGACGCTCTTTCCTGTTCCTGCTTCCCCAGTGATCAAAAGCAATGGTGGTACACCTTCATCCTTGTTGAGCGCCCAATCCATATAAGACTTCGACTCGAGGAACTGGCATGTTTTGTCTTTCGCCATGCGAAGGGTCTCCGTATAGACACGATGACCCATCAATACCCCGTCCTTCGAAGTTACACGCAGATCTTTCTTGATTCTACTCAGATCATCCTGGCGGGCAACTTCATCAGAGCGCTTGCTGATGTACTCGGAAATCCCATCGATTTTACCATCCACGATGTCGATCTTGTCGCCCGAATTCAGGATTTTTTTCAACATGATCATCGATTGAACTTGTTCTTTCTGCTCGGAAAGGGCCTTCAGCTTATCCAGACCTTCTCGGATGGGATTCTGATTCGACATAATCCACTTCCCTTCTTTGAAGTATCGGTAAGCCTTGCCCTTCTCAAGGAGCTTCACACACTGAGCACAGAGAATTATGAAGGCCATCATGACATTGCAGACTGAGATTATCAGAACCGGATCAATGACTGTGCTCATGCCATCATATACCCCTAATTCAGTGAACCGTGGCTCAACTTCATCAATTACAGCCCGGATTGACTCATGGATGCCATGCACCTTCGATGGAATTTCCAGGATAAATGACAAAGCACTAGCACAAGCGCTTGCAGGCGAGAATGCCTAGAAGGTGAATCTTAGCTCCATGAAATGTGCAGATATGAACATCCCTCCCCAAGCGGATATCTCGATTGCCTTTCTTTTATCTTCTTCCTTTGCTTTTTTCCAAACATGGGACACTTACTATATCGGTAGCAGACTTTACAGGTCCAGTTAGTGTCTGGATAGTAGACACAATCGTAAGGAACTTTTGTCTTGTTTCTCTGGACTCATCATCGTCTCCTTTCTCGCCGAATGAGATTTTCTTCATAAGATCTTCAAAACTTTTAACGTCTTCGAATCTCCTGGACTCAAGCCTCCTTTTGGTGATCTTCTCGAATTGAGCACAGGTTTCTTTCATCAGTCGTTGAATCGATTTAAGCCTCTCTTGGGCGTCTTGCCTTGATTGAGGTTCCATCTTGGCGGCAGTACTTTGGAGCTCTGCCTTTCCCCTTAATTCTTATTGTTTATTTTCTTCCGATAGTTATGCCACAAAAGATTGGAACAAAATCTGAATGACTTGTTTACCATGATTTTGCTTTGATCTATTGGACTCAGGGATGTATGAGTGGTTGTCTTATCACTCACTCATGTTTGCTTTTTGCTTACAGCCCTCCAACCCCCTCCCAAGGCTGCAGGCGGGGTTCATGTGAAGCTAAGTGCTGCGGGCAGCACCTTCCTTACGGAGGATGGAGGTCCTACAAAAACCCTACATATTCATTCATGTAATTAGCAACGCATCTTCCATCTTCATGATCATCTTACAAAGAAACAGCAATGCTACACGTTCTACTCTATTTTGTCTTCCACGTTAGAATAGACTGTCAAACGCCCTAGGATAGAGCGTACGCAGCACTAAGGCTGTAGAAATCTTCATTCCCAACGTCCCTCTTGCTTCACGGACTAGTCAAACACAGACATTAGTCCCAGTTCATGGCACTTCCTATTTGGTTGAGAAAGGTCTATCCATCGTCATAATCATGCTTCAGCTTAGTATGACCAGGCTCGAAATGTACTATTTAGGATAAGAACTTAGTACACAGCAGTCACTGACCGCTCTGTGGTTCTTGTATAACGTCGAGTAGTAAATTTAACTACTGCTACTACTACTGCTACTACTACTACTACTACTACTACTACTACTACTACTACTACTACTACTACTACTACTACTACTACTACTACTACTACTACTACTACTACTACTACTAACCCGACAATCCAACAAGGGTATCTCTGTATATTTCTTACAAAACCTGAATAATCTATCAACTCATACTTCCACCCCTCTCCTCAAAATCCTAATCTTAGGCTCCATCCTCACCTCAACCCACCACCCCTTCGTAATAACATCCCTCACAAACGCTCTCCCCTTCTCGAACAACCTCACCCCTTCATCCCCCATCACATATGCTACCACCTTCTCCTCCACAGCCCCGACAGCATCATCACCCGGCCGAACGATCCTTAGTCCTGCGAATCCATCAACTGTGTCGACGACTTCCCAGGACCCGAGGACCTTCTCCGACTCTTCACTTGGTTCGATGAGGACGTAGTCGAACTGTGACCAGAAGGTCGGGGATGATTTGGTGGTTTCGTCTTCGGTCTTGTCGTAGTGCCAGGAGGGTATGGTTGATTCTGAAGAAACCAAGGAGGGGTGTTGAAGGAAGCGGGTGACGCCTGTTTGGCAGGCGAGGTTGCCTAGGTAGACGGAAATGGAGTCGGGGGATGAGGTGGGGTTGGTATTCTCGGCGTAGTCGTGGAGGGTATTCAAGGCATGAGCACCGGGGTAGTTTGCTGACGAGGCGGGGAGGAGAACAAAAGTAGAGAGGAGGAAGGAGGCGAAGGTGGATGCGAGCATGCCCAGGGAGAGGAGACGGTAGAGGAGGGATTTAGTCCGATGGGTCCAAATGTACGATGCGCCGAGGGAGGCGGCGGCGGTGAGTGCGGGGATGGTGTAGATGATGAAGCGCCATTCTTTGTGGGGTTGGGCGCTGTAGATGGCGAGGAAGAACAGGGAAGGAATGAGAGTGTTGGCTGCGAGGCCGCGGGTGGAGGGCTGATAGAGGGCGAAGGGGATGCCCACGACGTAAGTGAGAGGGTCGAGGAGAAGACGGGGAACGGCGTTGGTGAAGTAGAAGTGCCAGGGGTGGGTACCCCAGGCGGAGGCTTGACCGGAGATGACGTTGAATTTGAAGGCTGCGAGTTCAGGCCAGAGGGGGAATTGTTGCCAGAAGAAGGAGTCCACGAGGACGGTAGAGGTGAGGCCGACGAGCAGGCCGAGAATGCCGGCGGGGATGATCTCGCGCTGGATGGTAATGCGACGAGTCGCAAAGAGGAAGAGGGTGTTGGTTGCGAGGAAGATGGCCAGTTCGGAGCGGAAGATGATGCCGGCGACGGTCATGAGGTAGAGGGAGAGGCGAGCTCGCTTCCTGTATACTGTCGGACTCACGGGCTCTGGGAGGACATATCGCAGGGCCAGGGTGGTGAGGCCAAACGCGAACATGTTGGACAGGGTCCGCGATGCGTAGTAGAAGATGTGGAATTGGCTGGCCTGGAAGAGTAGATACCAGATTGCGGTTGTCTTGCCGGCAGTGCGGCGCAAACCAGAAGCAAACGCCAGTATTGAGGCAGCATTGAAAAGACCCAGAATGGCGCGTGCTGGAAGTAAATCACCATTGTTAGCGCTATTTCTCGAACCACGTAGAAAGAAGCACATACCGAGGAATTGTCTGTCAATGTTGGCCTTCAACCAGATCAATGGTTGCGACAGGCCGGACAGCATCACGGCGCCAACGAACGTCCTAGGAACGGCGCCAGGGAAGGCAAAGTGATCATATTCAGCGCGCAGCGTCTCGGAGACATTGCGAGTTGGGATTCCCGAGGACAGTATATCATGAATAGCCTGGATGTGGAACGACTCCTCTACCTTCGTGTAGGGAGCTGCGGCGAGATGGAGGAGAACAAGGGCCGGAATTGCGGCGAGGAGCAGCAGGAAGACTAGGGAGTAGATCAGTATATTGTGCAATGTTGAGAACTATAATTGACCACCTACCGACATCTCTCCCCATGATGACACCCTAAACACTCTCTTAGTATGTCTAGAATACCCCTAACAAGAAAACAAGAAAGAAGAGTATACCCAAAAGGACAACAACATTCAAGCGGGTAAAATTACGTATGCCGCGATACTGCCGCCGCGGCTTCTCCGCCTCTCCTCCGCCATCTCCATCCAGTATCTCCGTTTCACCACCATCATTCGAGAACCACATCAATTTGACGTCCTCTTCCCTCCCCCCAACCGCCCAAGATGTTCTTCTTCGGTCTTGGGAAGCTCGTCTACGGTGCGCACATCCTAATCACCCCCTTATCACCCTGAAATCATCCCACAGGAGACAGCACAACAAGCAACTAACCCAATCGCATAATCACAGTCATCATCCTCCTCATCAACTCCCTCGCTGTCCTCTCCGAAGACCGCTTCCTAGCCAGAAGTACGCCATCCCCAACTCACCTGCCACAAAATTGAATGAATGAATGAATAACTCATGGAATGATGATAAACAGTCGGATGGGGCCGCACACAAAACGACCCAGCCTTCGGCGCAACCTACGATACCACCAGCGTCAAAGCGAAGACCATTAATCTGATTGCGAGTGTGAGGACTGTTATGCGAAGTATGTCAACGAACCCCAAAATTTCGCTATTGCATACCAGCTAGCTATGCGATGTGTGGGAAACAATGGAAAGAAGAGAGACACAAGCTAACGGACTGCGGGGAATTGTTTTTAGTACCGCTTATTGTGATCAATACGATAATTATCGTGTACGAGCTTATTCTGGGTTAGAGATGGGATTGAAAGTGAACTAGGGATAATGTGAATGGGGAATGGGGAGTTGTGATATAAATGCATACATATATGATTACTACTACTGCTGCTGGGATTCTTGTTCTGGTTTTGGGGGGTTTAAGGAGGATGTGTCTGTATATCAACCTTTGCCTTCTTCTTTCTTATTGTTATGTTTATTGTATGATTGAAAATGGATTGAACAGAACAGGGATGAGTGCTGTCCTACTGTAATCATATGGAGATGTGCCATGCTGTAATGATCCTAATGCTAAGGGTGAGACGCATGTATATGTCTACTCTGTGCTCATGTGGGTACTAGCTGGTATAATAATGAACACTTCTGTTTCAATGTTGATAGTCTTGTTACTATCTAATGCGTGTACTCGCATCGGTCTATATACCACGCAATGTTGATACATATGGTCTATCCCACGAGCCCGAAGGATGAAATGCTCAACATGACCAGACAAGATGTGACAAGTCCAGATCTCAACTTCACTCTCTTCCTGCACAAAGAATCGCGCTCCCTCTTTCGCTCCTGGCATCGATGGAAAATGCCCTTCGCATTCCTTGAACCCATTGCGAACCCCATTTCTCCGTAACCCATTTGTGAATGGTAGTAAAATCGACAACGTGTGATAACTTGTAAAATCCAAAATCCGGAAAAAAAACATCATTCGCCGAACGCCTCACTTGCCCAGCTGTGTGACCCAGGCACGGGTATCACATGATCAAATAGCAGTCAAAGAAGATATATAGCAATAACAAGTGAAGCAATGGTTGGCTAAAACAACATGCAGAAGCAAAGTTCGAAGACATCACAATGCAGGCAAGAGCCAAATAGTGAGTAAAAAAGTAAGACAGGGACCGGGCCCATTTCAAACCTTGCATCCACTGGCAACATGCCCGCACCCTGAGCAATATCGCCATATGAAGGAGCCGGTAGTGAAGAGAAGTGTGATGATACATCAAGAAAGTATGTACGAAAAGTCCACGTATGTTATGTGCAAAAGACGAACAAAGATGCATGCTTGGTGCAATCGGCGAATGACGGGCCTTATGAAAGGATGCTGAACGACTTCTTCCGGATGCTAAAACTCCGCCATTTCCCATGCCCTGCCCGGTCGCCCTTGGGGCTCTTGAGAGCGTCTGGCTCGTCATCTTGGCCCAGTGGCTTATGAACGATGTGCGACTCCTTCGGTGGGGAGGTCTTCCGCGGTGAGAGCGGCTGGACGGGCTCCAATGGCGGCTGGCGTGGTGTCAAAGGCTCGGCACTAGGAACTGACGGTAGGCCAGAAGACGACGAAGCACGGCTTTCTTTGTCTTTGCCCAAGCGCTGACTGAAACTCTTGCTGCCCCGTTTCAACCGGCTAAGACCATTGCTGGTTTTCTTCGGATCGCCGTCCTTCCCGTTCTCCGTAGGATTGCGTCGATCCTCATCTGCTTTCGACGCTTTGCTGGCCTCCAGGGCAGCCTTTAGTTCAGCTTCCTCGCGTCGCTGATTTTCCTTAACCCTCGCTTCTTGTTCTTTCCGGCGCTGCTTCTCCAACTCCTTTTCAGCTGCTTTGCGCTCCTTTTCTTCTTTAGCCCGCTCCTTCTTGGATTGGATGTCACTCTTCTTAGGGCTCAAAGGCCGAGTGACAGTTTCAGGTATTGGCGGAACCGGAGGTGGAGTTGCTATCGCGGGACTTGACGGCTCAATGTCTGGACCAGTATATTCTGTATGTGTGGGTAGCTGAGGTGCGGTGGGGGCTCGTCGGAGGCCCGTGTGTCGTTGGGGCTCGTCTGGCACAGGGATCTGCGAGGCACTATGAACATGTGCCAATCCCGAGGGGTGGGGGAAGCCGTTCGGTTTCACAGCAGCTTCATTCGCTTCAGCCGCACTGGCATTCATGTTCTCCATCTCTTGCTCCTTCAAAACAGCCTCCAATGTAGTCTCCTGGTAGAATAGGACGTAGGCACATGCTAAGCCAGGCTTATCACCAAAGAAGTTGCGCACGTAGTTCTTGTCAACAGGCTCCACCATTTCGTCATCAAAGAGCAGCCATCCGCGATCCTGTGTCTTGATAATGGACACATAATGCCCGTGGTAAGGACCGCCCCCAATGTGGACCACCACGGCGTATAACTCATATAGGCGATCAGGATCCTCCGCGTCGTCTGTTGTGTTAAAAAGACGAAGATGGTAGGGGTACACGACCCGATGAAAGAGCTTCTGCAGTCGCTGGAGATCCTCGGTATATTTGAATCGCTTGAGGTGCAGGGCCAGAATTCGCGGGAGGCGCTTGATTTTCATCCTTTTCTCAGCCTCCTGGAGCCCACCGCAGTTATCGCAGTGAAACTTGTTTCGCTCACAGAGCATCTCTTCTGCCGAGAATTTCCTCAGACATGAAGTGACCGACGAGTGCTGCTCCAGATCTACCGACAAATCTAGGAAAATCTCATCGCGCTGGGAAACATTCTCGCACGTCAAGCACTGTGTCTCTGATGTCAAGGTTCCCTCGAACAGCTCGTGCACCCATCGCGTAGTGTTGGGAGTTTTAGAGCCCGAACTGATCGACTGCCGGGAGGAGTCGGTGGTGTCGGCTGGCGGTAAGCTCGGTATAGGTTGCTTCATGGCTTCCGCTTCTACATTGGCGACTACTTCGTTCAGCACAAGGTTCAGGAATTCGTGAGCATCTTGATGCATCGCCGACCGAAACATTTCGTTCTCACGGCGAAGAACGTCGAGGAAATGCTGTGGTCGTACGATACCTATCCTGGACTGGCTCGCAACGACGGATTCGAAGATATCTTTGAGCGACGTGAAGAGCGATTCCGACATTCCATAGCTGCCTGCATTGTTTTTCGTTTCTAACAACGGCAGTGACTGCAGGGCGATTTTCTTTTTGTACTCAGATGAATCCTTATCTTCGGGTTTCGGTGGCTGAGCGGGAGGTGCGCCGGGTCGCTGAGCGTTGGCGAGTCTTTGTTTCTCTGCTTGTGCCTCAGCTTCCTGGTTCGCGGCGAAGTTCTGATAGCGAAGGTTCTTCGCCAAAGCAGCCTCCAGGGTTTCTATTGGCGTTCGTGTCGGATAGTTGAGCACGGCTTCGCGAAAGGGTACTGAATAATAGAGACACTGCAAGATTGAGTTACAGTAGCTGCGCAAACGGGGGATTAGTGACATGACTCTGGGACGGGGTTCCTCCCCTCTGCTGAATGGTTGGTATCAATTGGCCACTCACCAAGTATTTCCGTACTGGACAGCACAAGCCACTGTTAGCAACTCCGCCAAACCGGGGTATAGATTGCAGGAAGGGCCAACTCACGTTCTCCATGCCGAAAAACTTGTCGCTACCGTCTTGTCGAACCGAATCCGAACCCATTTCCTGCAGCATCTTCTCCAGCGGGGTCATCGGAAGCGCCAGGGGTTCTTTCTTCGCGGGAGTCGCCCCGACCGAAGGAGTGGAAGATCCCTGAAAACGATGCAGTCAGCATTGTGGTAGTTGTGGCGAACGGTAATGGAGACGCGACAGGTTGGCTCTCCAGCGATCTAATGGGCATGCCGCATGTCCTTTCACGATTTCCCAAGGATCGCCAACTTAACCAGGCAGGTTGGTATGCCCCAAAGATGTAGGAGGCCAGAGCATGCTCAGAGGCAAAAGAAGCGCGGCCAAGCCAGCAGATTGAAGGAACTTACCACATCTCTCCGGAAACTCCTCAGAAAAGACCCCATGTTTATCGCAAAGTCTCAAAGACCTTAGTATACAACTTCATCTGGTAGCTTTCGCGGGACACAGTAGCCGACACCGGAACCGAAGGGGAGTGAATGTGAAGCGTTATATCGGCGCGCAGGCGAGCCAGCCGGTATGCGACAGCAGGAACCAGTAAGCGAAGTCGAGTAGAGATAGGAGGGTTTGTGAGAGCAACGGTCGGCGATATGATGGGGTTTTTGACACAACGGAGTGGCAGCGACAAAGGATTAAAAGAAGAGAGTCTAGATTCTCGGCATAGGGTTTCCTAAATCCGCGGATCCGACGAGCGTTTGAGAAAGGGCTTGAGGGAGGAAGATGTGGATGAGTGAACCAGGAATGGGGCGGAACGTGAACGGGCGGCGGAAATCGAAGGTGGAGAACGCTGCGGTCGGAGGGAGAAAGGCACAGGCGAATTGAAAGCAACGGGGGTCGAAGGGATGTGTAAGAAGATGAGTAGGCAGAATGCAAGGTCAGACAAGGAGAGGAAGAAGGTGAACAAGAGAAGAAAGAGATAGAATAAGTGAGAGACAGAGGCAGAGGGAGAGAGAGAGAGGAGAGGCGGGAGTAGGGGAACGACGTTGTTGGTAGCCGGATTATTCCCCAAGTCAGGAACCTCGAGCCATACACAGTACACTGTTCGATACACCAGATACTTTGCAGTGGATACTAAATACAGCCTTTCACATCTGCCTGGGTAATATTACATTGGGGTTCTCCCGTAATGACGGGCGGGTGCGCGGGCCCGAGCGGTTGGGGGGGCAAACCCGATTTGACTTTTGGAGACGAACGTTTCGAGGAGGGGAAAGATGGCTTTGACGGGTGCTACTGTCACAGACTGGGGGAGAGAGAGAGACTTTGAACCATCGTTTGGACGGGAGCATATTCCCATAGTCATCCGAGTCTAGATGTGTTTGGCTTTCTTTCCCCCGCAAATTGTGTGGTGACTGCAAGAAGAAACACCCGGCCGTCTTCTCGATCTCACACCAACTCCGGTAAACCTCAGTCATAGGTTTCTTTACCCAAAAAACACTCACCAGTATTTTACAGCGGTTTTCATGATTTTAACTCCTCCCACGCATCTTCCCAAAAGAGACATCCGATGGACCAGCCCCATTCTGTGTTTCCCCCTCACTATGACTAGAATCTTTACTCCTTTCTCTCATCTTGATCCTAGCGAGTTCAAGTGGCCCCCCTATAGCTGGCTCAGCTCTTTACACTACGTCACAATTTCCATATATTAAAGTTCATCCACAAACATACCCTTCTACACCGCGTGCAATGCAATACTAACACCAGAAGAGGAGGGGGTGACATTTGAGGCCAGATCCACTGGCCCTGAAATATACCCGGTGGTTCTCCCCTCCGCCGTAAACTCCGCCAGTTACTCTTTAAATCCGAAGGACAATTGACCGACAGATTTAAATTTGGCATGCTAAGAATTCGTCTATTCTTGTCTCCTCCTAGTCAAGCCTGTGTGACGAACACAAGAGAAGATAAGCCGTGCAGAGGACTGATGTGGAAGACAGACAGAGAAAGCTTGCGCAGAACAAGTGGTCATCGGGTAATATGGAAGGTACGAGTCTTGAGGTGCGGTTGCGTCGATGTCGAAAACCACCGCTCTGATTTGTTGCCAGCCCATTGGCATGGCTTAGCCTTTCCACGAGCCTTCTGCGGCCGGTACTACCTGAAACGCACATAGGTTGCGTTGAGATGCGTGGGGTGGCTATGCTTCCACTGCAGGCATGGAAACCCAACTGAGCAGAATACCCTGCGCTAGCAATAGCCGTGACTAGTGTTGGTGATAGATAGATAGAGGGAGGAGATGCTGAAATCGACCAGCACTCACAGCTATCTCAGCAGTCTATCTATCGAGTGGTCATGGACGCGGGATAAACTGCGTGATTTTAGCAACCAGTCCGGCCTGGCGGCGTTCTTGGCGGTGGCTTCATGTTGGCAAGTTATCGCAGCGCCTTTGTTGTCCGGGGTATTTGCTTTTCCCAAGGGGGCGGGGAGGTACCAGGGGCACTTGCGATGGGGGTCAGGAGACCCCTCGAGCATTCCGATCCAGTTCTTATTCTATATTAACTTTGCCATTTCCAGTTGTAGTACCATGCAATCGTCATCTGCGTTCTTTAACTACAACGTTGTACCTTTCTTTCCCCCTCTTTCTGGGGTACGGTCGGGGCCATACCATTATTAGATAAGATCAGTACCACCTAGTAAGCGGTTACGATGTTAGTGTACACAAAGTGAACATGGATAGGTACGATGTCATACATACCGTATCACGCTACACCAGAACCACGTGGAAACTCAAGGATCAGAAGGGTGCCCTGTGACCAATCGCATAATTTAATCCGCCCCACATACCCCATCCACCCCAGCATTTGAGATACTAGCGTCATACAGACCGAAGGCGTTGTACGGAGCGGATGTAATTGTGCCTTACAACAGTACACACAAACACACCCATAAGGAGCAGGGTTTGGTTTTCCATTCCGTTCCAAGTGAACACTCGTGTCGGTTTCCGATTCTGTCAAGGAACAACAGCTGCCACTTGCATCCGTGGTAAAGTTAAATCGGATCGAGTTCGGCAGTGAAACCATAATTTATACGCTTGCATAAAAATCATAACGCAGCCTGCCCTTGCAATTTCAACCAACCATGAATACACGCGAAAGTTAGAAGACCAACGGATTTACGGCGTAACCGATAGCATCCGCTCTGCGTCCGTTCAGCCCGATAAAAGCGCCAGATATTTACTACTAACTAGGTAACATCATAACCCGGGTTTAGCTTATTAAACTGCCAATTGATAAGCACCATGGATCTGGGTTTCAAGCCTGCGACAAATCAATGGCCTTTGGGGAAGATCCTTGAGAACAGGCCATAACGTCATTGGGTGGACATGGGGGCACTAGGGCCTGCACTAAAAAGCTGCGGGCGTCTAAATGGAACCTTCCACCGCGCTCGGTCTACTCCGGAGTCTAGTCCGAAGTAAGAGTAGGTTTTTGCTACTGCTACTGGGATGGAGGTGTGCAGTGCACTTACTCTTAGTGTGCCTGGTCAAACCGAAGCAAAAAACACAATACTTACAGACGTTCAGGTGTGCAAATTACAAAGTGTAACATCACCCCATGTGCCGGTCTGCCTCACATCAAGCCACCGTTTTCCCCGCCAATAAGCGCCCCTGTCCATGTGGGTTGATACTATCCATGTGCTTGAATCTACCACGGGGGCAGATCTTGGAATAGGTAAGACCATAACGGCTGGTCAGGGATTCTGGCTGGAATGGCGAGTTAGAAAACCAGTTTGGGGGGCTGGGGCTTGGGAGTGGGACAGGTTGGGCTGTAGTACTAAGTAGTACTAAGTAGCAGTGGTGACTGCGGCTTTGTACTCGGGTTCAACTTGGCTCTTCGCCCTCGGTCGGATGGCGGAATGGGACCGAATCCGAATCTGAGTAAGAAGGCACTCCAATGACAACTACCAACCAGGGCAGTGTTCATACTATGCTTTACTCGCAGGGAGTTCGTTACCCCCGTACTACTACGTTGTATGACTGTGTAAGACTGGAAACTTGTCGCATGCCCCATTCAGTGATCTACTGAGCCCGACGGACATTGCTCTATTAAAGTGTCCCTTCAGTGAGGATTTCTAGTCTACTGCGAAGTATCTCCTGTTATACTTGTAACTATTAATACTTCCTTGGCAGGAGAACTCCACGACTCAGCCAGCTTGTTTCTGGATAAGCGTCAATCTGTGATAACGGACAGTGCACGAGATGATACCTCTTCTAATATCTCCCACCGAACTTAGGCGTTGTTATAAGCCTGAGGGCATCGGTAAACCTCTTGCCGCTTGCAGCCTCGATCTGGCATCATTTTCTAGCCACGAGGTTCCTGATGTGGACCAGGAATGTGTAGATCTAGCCAGCATTCCAGCTACGATGTGACTTGTTATGATCCCTGCTACATCGTCAAGGGGCGGAAAAACAATTCGCAGCGCTGGCCGAGATGGCTGGTAATTTATCATGGCATAGCAAGGAACCAACTCTATGAACCCAAAAAAAAAAAAAAAAAAAAAAAGGAAAAAAAAGGGGGGCTGTAAGAAATGCATATATTCCGGGGTCATCATGCTGGTAGACCAAAAAATACTAAAAAAGTATTTATGCGACACCTCTGGGACTCGAACCCAGGCGGGCGAACCCACAGGCTAAACAGCTAGTACAATAAGGTAGTAGCAGGCCTGCGCCTTAAACCACTCGGCCAAAGTGTCAATTTGATAAGAGTAGTCACCCTTATAATTATAAATGATCTACCTCCCATATGCACTGTTTGACTCACAAATCTCAACCACCGATTCGCCGACTTCGACTTTACCTCCAAAACATCTTTTGCTCCTGAATTTAAGGCTGCCCGTCTATAACGCCGGTTCGCGCGGGAGAGTCCGACATCAATTCCTTGAATGCACCCCTCACTCCAACCACGCATTCTCCGCTCCGCCCGACGAGCCCTGACGGAGTATCCCCGGGCCTCAGCGAGCAGTTGCAGACGCAGCACCAGCAGCAGCACCAACAGGAGCGGTAGTAGCCTTCAGCAGCACCAAACCAGAGAGCGGCCAAACATCCGGCAGGCGATCGAAGCCCCCACCATCCCCCACCACCGCCACTACCACATCTCCCTCTCCCACTCGACTTTTCCCTCCTCTTCCCCCTCCATTCCCCTCCCCCATCCCTCTCGCTCGCTCTCCACCATGCCCAAAGAAAAGGAATCCAAGCTCTCCTTCAACCTCAAGACCCCCAAGGGTACCAAGGACTGGTCCGGCTCCGACGCCCTCCTCCGCGACCGCATCTTCTCCACCATCGCCGACGTCTTCAAGCGCCATGGCGGTACTGCCCTCGACACCCCCGTCTTCGAGCTGCGCGAGATTCTCGCCGGTAAGTATGGCGAGGACTCCAAGCTCATCTACGACCTCCAGGACCAGGGTGGAGAAATCTGCTCCCTCCGCTACGATCTCACCGTCCCCTTCGCCCGTTGGCTGGCCATGAACCCCGACGTCCGCAGCATGAAGCGCTACCACATTGCCAAGGTGTACCGTCGCGATCAGCCCGCCGTGAGCAAGGGTCGCATGCGCGAGTTCTACCAGTGCGATTTCGATATCGCCGGTACCTTCGACCCCATGGTCCCCGATGCCGAGATCCTGCGCATCGTCACCGAAGTCTTCGAGGAGCTGGGCTGGAACGGTCGTTATAACATCAAGATCAACCACCGGAAGATCCTCGACGGTGTCTTCCAGGTCTGCGGCGTGCCCGAGGAGAAGATCCGTCCGATCTCCAGTGCCGTCGACAAGCTGGACAAGATGCCCTGGGCGGATGTGCGCAAGGAAATGGTCGAGGAGAAGGGTCTGGACGCTGCCGTGGCCGATAAGATCGAGACATACGTGATGCACAAGGGTGGCCGCGAGCTCCTTGATAACCTCCTCAAGGACGAGGGTTTGACTGCCAACGAGTCCGCCAAGGCCGGTCTCGAAGATATGGGTCTGCTCATGGACTACCTTGAGGCATTCGGTGTGCTGGACAAGATCTCCTTCGACATGAGTCTGGCTCGTGGTCTCGATTACTACACCGGTGTCATCTACGAGGTTGTCACCGAGGGCTCCGCCCCCGCCGTGGCGTCCTCCGCACCGGAGGCCCAGGCCGTGCAGAAGTCCGGCAAGAAGAGCAAGTCCAAGGGCGGCAACTCGGAAGACGACGACCGCTCCAACGACCCGACCCTTGGTGTCGGCAGTGTCGCCGCGGGAGGTCGCTACGACAACCTGGTGGGCATGTTCCTGCCCAAGGCGCAGATCCCCTGTGTGGGTGTGTCCTTCGGTGTGGACCGTATCTTCTCCATCACCAAGGCCCGTCTCGAGCGTGAGAAGAGCGCCGAGGCCCTCCGCAGCAGCGAGGTTGATGCCTACGTCATGGCCTTTGGTGGTAAGGGCTTCACTGGTATGCTGAAGGAGCGGATGAGCGTGTGCCAGACTCTCTGGAACTCTGGCGTCAAGGTAAGCCTCCCCCACATACCCCCTCCCTCCCTCCTTTCCTGATCGTATATACTAATATTGATCTACAGGCCGAATTCTCTTACAAGGTCAAGCCCAAGCTCCCCCAACAATTCAAGGCCGCCGAACAAGCCGGCGTCCCCTTCGCCGTCATCCTGGGCGAGGACGAGCTCGCGGCCGGCAAGGTCCGCGTCAAGGAAATGGGTCTGGAGGACGGACACCCCGAGAAGGAAGGTGTTCTGGTCGATCTGACTGCTCTGCCGGCGGAGGTCAAGGCCCGGGTGGCTAAGAAGCGGGGAGGGAGTGTTGAGGGTGTTGCACAGCAGTTGGGTGAGATGAAGGTTGATGCATAGAGATGGGAAACCATATACAGGGCTTAGATGGGTTTCAACTTATTTGTGCTAAGAGCGTTCAACTTCCATTTACAAAAAGTATAAGGGTGGGAAGAAAAAGAAAAAATTTGACGAAGATGTTCTTAAAATACAATACCCGGGGGTTTATTTTCACTTCTATCTTTCGCTTTTCATTTGTTGCTTTTGTCTTGGTGTGGTATAGATAGATAGCAGTCGAATTGGAGCGAGATCGGTTCTTTACTGTACACTGTTTTGCTATAATGGTATATGTCCATCCTTATTCATTTTATTGTCATTGGAATGTAGTAGTTAGTACTTATAGAGCATGAGATTGATATACTGCACACATGTAATCATATCATACACGTAGTTAAATCGACTAAAGTACTGCTAAAGAAAAGTAATAATATACATACCACTTCCTACCTCATAATAAAAACATAGGTTGATTTACGACCCCTCAGCCCCCTTCATCAACAACCCCTTAACAAACGGCACCCGATCAATCACATCCAATCCCAGACTGCGCGCCCACGCCACAGGTCCATTGCCCGGAACATTGTACAACTTATGCAGAACATCACAAGCACCACCGATCTTTGCATTCGTGCCGTACCGATCCCACGCATACCGCTCAAGAGTGAGCAAATCGCCTACATCCATACCATGGTGCACGGCGTACTCGATGGTTTGCGCCAGGGACGCCACGTCGCCTAGACCCAGGTTCAAGCCCTGACCGGCGAGCGGGTGGATGACGTGCGCGGCATCGCCGACGAGAGCCACGCGGGGAGAGACGTAGGTGGAGGCGTGGCGGAAGCGGAGGGGGAAGGAGGCCACGCTGCCTTCCTGGACGCCTGTGACCATGGGTGGGAGGTGGGAGGGCTGCGGGGTGTGTTGGAGGCGCCAGGTGAGTTCGTCTTCGTAGGGGTTCTCGGTTGTAGTAGAGGGGGGGCGTTCCATGCGCAGCATGTATTGGAGGTCGGTCATGGAGAGGCGGAAGGCGGCGTTGACCATGGAGATGAAGGCCTTCGGGGAGAGGGATTTGAGGTAGGCGGCGTTTTCGACGGTCGTGGACCAGACGAGGGTTGCGTTGTTGTTAGGGAGAGGAAGCAGGGCGATGGGTCCGCCTAGGGAGGGGAGGAAGCGCTGGTAGGCGGTTCTCATTCCGAGAGGGAACGGAGCGGGGTCTAGGTCGGCGAGGGAGAGGCTCGCGACGATGCCGTGGCGGTTGTAGTCCCATCCGTCTGTGGCGATGTCGGCGAAGCGGCGGACAGGGCTGTTAATACCGTCTGCGCCGACGAGGAGGCGCGCGGCGATGCGAGTGGGCGGTTGGGTGGTGGTGGTGTTGGTGGGTGTGATGGAGAGGACGGGCCAGGCGGAGAGGTCGGGGCCGTCGGGGGTATCGGTGCCATTGGTGATGGAGGAGACGGTGCTGTTGGGGAAGAGGGAGAGGTTGTCGTCCCCGGAGGTGGCAATGCGGGAGAGGAGGGCGCGAACGAGGTTGGAGTTCTCGGTCATGGTCGCGACGGTGCGGAGGTCTTCGAACGGAGAGGTCTCCATGGACCAGTCGAATGAGATGCGCGAGCCGGTTTCGCCATCCCAGACTTGCATCTCCTGGTAGGGCTGAGCGCGGGAAGTGTCAAGGTGATCCCAGGCGCCGATCTTCTTCAGGAACGAGACGGAGGAGGGAGTCAGGCTGCTGACGCGGTTGGAGTAGTTCTGCGCATCGAGGGACCACGAGCGGGCTTTGTTCAGGTCTTGAGTTTCAACCAGGGCGACTTTCAGCTTTGAGGTGGTGGGATTAGCCCCTAGAGAAGTCAGTCAGAGACACCAATTGAAGGTATACAGCGCATTGGAGCAGCATACGGAGTGCAGCCAACAGGCCTAGACCGGCAGGACCACCGCCGACGCAGACGACATCGTAGATCTCGGGTGCCGCAGCATTGGAGGGCGAGTGGGAAGCATATCTCCTGCGGGCAGGAAGACGGCCCAATTGACAAGACGGGCAAACGTAGGGACGGAGAGCCGTCCGAGAAAGAGGACGCATTATGGGAGATGGGGCAGTGAACAGCGGGGAAGAGAGAGCGAGAAGCCGGAAGTGGAAGGGAAAGTGAAGCCATCACCAGATACTAAAGCAAACAGAGCAAACATCATTCCGCATCCATCAACTACCATCAACAAGTGTAAGTCATCTTTCAACCCCCAAGCAACTACTCATTCTCGCCCCCAAATACTAACTTTCCTCCTGCATAATAATCAATCCAAGAAATACATATCTCAGCATACCATCAAATTTCCACAAAATGCAACATGCCATCCCTCCCCCTGACTCCAAATCTCACTCACTCTCACTGCCACTGCCACCATGCATTCACTCCGCCACAATGCACCCATTCCAATTCCACTACTGCAGAAAGGCGAAACACACCCCCCTCAAGCCAAAAACAGAAAAAGATAACTAGTAAAACCCTGAAGAACTTTAAAGTATATTAGTACCCAGACACAGCCCTACAACTCAATTGAATTTTTTTCTCCAACTTTAATACCATCTATCATTTCACTCCCATAACAACCCTACTACCATACTATACATACCGAGACAGGAAAGAAGGAAAGATGTCCTCATCAAACACCACTACTACCAAAAACCCCAAATCCAAATCCCAATCCCAATCCCAATCCCAAACACAAGAAGAAAGACCCCATCTATCCGCCAACTTTGCCAACCCATCATCGCAAAGAATCGACTACGATCATGAAGTCTACCTCCATTTAATGTCCGGGGATGATGGTGATGATACCCGCAAGGACAAGAACAGAAGCAAGACGCCGAATCAGGTGTATAGGGAGGTTAGTACCATACCTGATTTCATTGCATGATTTTTATATACTATGTGTTTGTTCGGGAAGTTGTGTGCTTGCGCAAGGGTGTATCTGATATCAGGGGTATATCCCTGTTGTAGAATATCGTGCGAAGACATACGACTCGCGCGCTGGATCCGGCTGTGGTGGACCCTAATGCGCAGAGGGATCCGAGTCCCCTTGATTTGGAGTGGGCGGAGAGTCAGAGGGTTAGGGAGAGGTTGGTGGGGAATTGATTGGGTTTCATGGTGATTGCGGGGATGAGGATGATGGATAGATGGTAGGATTTCTAAGACGAGTAAAAGGAGGAAAGAAGGACAGAGTGAAAAGTGCAACGTCGTAATGATTATTTCATTCATGAAGCAACAATCTCCTTCCGTAATGGTAATAAGAGAATCAAAACCCTCATGAAGCGAACAAAAAGAAACATGGCTAGTGCGATATCACAGTGTCATAATCAGTAGTACCTAAATGTAGCAATGGTGGTTGTAGTAGTAGTAGTAAAAGTTATCACCTCTCCTCCATGCCTGGGTCATGCTCTTCTTCCAAATCTCCCTCCATCTCAGCCACAAATCGTTCCCAGGTATTCAGTACCCCCTGGTAGAACTCGATCTGCTTCTCGGCCAATGCCCCAAGCGTATCCCGGAACTCTACGGCCTTGATGCGCTCGAAGTCTGCCACCTCGCGCACAACCTCCTCGTCGAACATCTCCGACGTTGTCTTGGCCGACTCGACCTCGCGCGTGAGCTCGTCGATGCGGAGCTCCAACTTCCGCACCCGCTCGCGTCGCGATTGCTCGTGATCGACACCCCGCATGTCCTCCATCTTGGACCGGATGAAAGAGGCCGGGGAAGAGGTCAGCGGGTTGGAGGCATAGTAGGAAGAGGGGTTTGAGGCGAGGGAGTCCCGCTCCGCCACCGCCTTGTTTCGATAGTCGACCAGCGCTTCAAAGTCGAGCTGTTTCTGCTCGCGCGTCTTGAGGAGGGCTTTAAGCGATACAATGTACGCCTCCATATCCCGCAGCGACCCCAGATAATTTTGATCGGTGTGATCCTTAAGCGTCTTGAGCCCGCGCCCCGTCTCCTCTACCGAGGCTGCAAAGACTTGTAAGGGGACCTCCACCTCCGGTTCCAGGGGCACTAATTTGCGGAACTGCGTAGCCAGGTCATTATAGTCTGCCTCGAGGTCCGATTCTCGCCGAGCCACCCGGGCTACAATCTTTTCCACATGATTGAGGTCCTCGTCCAGTTTATCCGCCTTCTCCCGCACTTCAATAAACCGCTTATCCGGCTTATGCACCTTAGTGAAAGCGTTGACAAAGGTGTCGGTAAAGTTGTCGAAGATCCCAGGAACCCCGCTGCCGTCCGAGGTGCTGGTCGAGTTGCGCGTGGATCGCAACCGCATGTGTGCATTCCAGTCGGGAGATTCCAAAAAGATGGCCAGCAACGGCGCGCGCCGAAGCACGGGATGCAGCGTAAGCCGTTTCAAGAAGCGATGTAGAGACCATGCCCGTCGGGTGGTGAACTCGGGTCCGAACCGATCGCCGCGGACATACTCCATCTTATGCTTATCCGGCAGCGGCGGGACGGCACAGGCAGGGTATTCGCGATAAAGCGTCTTGTATAGGAAATAGAAATCGGTGAATCTGCGTCGCACGGTGAACTCGGGTTTTTGGAAGGACTTGAAATCGGTCTACAGTTCTGGTCAGCGAACACTGCAACCACATACTCGTCTCCATTCGAGATCACTGAAGGCAGAGACAACCCACCGTAGTAGTAACCAGATATGAAATATAAGCGTCTTTTGTCCCATCATTCTCTTTCAACGGCGAATCTACCCGGCACTCTAGCACACCGTCGCCAATACCCGCCAGGTCGACGGCATCCGCCAGTGGCCCAGCCTGGGGGCTCTCTTCAGCGTTGCTCATCCTCCGTTTGCCATTGACATCGTGAGTGTATGGTTCCTGTTCCTCTGTATCTGTCCCGGAAGTCGTAGGTCGCGAGAGATCACTGTCCGGGTCATGCCTCCACGAGACGCTGTCGAAGTCGTCGTGCTGATCCATCGAGGGGCTGGTTAGGTTGCCTGCCGCCTGGAGCCGGCAGAGAAGGCTAGATCGGTAGCGTTGAAGTGGGTGGAGATGGGGATCAGTGCGAGGTACAGTACGTGGAGCTAGGAAAAGCCGGTTTTTAGATTAATCTGAGGGTTCTAGAAGCAGGACAGCAGGATAAGGTGGGAGGAGTGAGGAGATGGAGGTTGGTTGGCGGGCGGTCAACAGCAGGAGAGACGAGAGATGCGGAGGAAGTCAAAAGCAGCGACGGGAAGCGTCATCGCCAAGACCCTTAATTTAGTGTTCCTTTGGTTCTACTCCGGAGATCACCACCACTAGATACTACGGCAGATGAAGAATAGATAAATCAATGAATGAATGATTTAAGGTGGTGCACACATACATGGTATATACACGCTTTCTCTATGCAGCATACACAGCAAGAATATAGTTCAAACGCAGGTCATCCAACGAGTTAGAAACACTGTCCGAAGTAAGATCAACCCTCATCTACTTGCCCTTCATCTCCGAGAATGCTCTCCATCCCCCTCCCGTTCTTGTTCGCCGCTAATCCCCCGATCCCGATATGGTTCATCATCCTCATCACTGAACAACGGTTCCTCGTCGCTCTCGCCCGCAAAAGCATTGTACAGCTCGCCACCCCGGCGACGTGAACGGTCCGCCCGTCCGTTCATCGCCTGCAGCTCATCCTCGTCTTCGATCATCTCGAAGTCATAGTCATCCCGACTGTCGTTGCGAAGGCGTTTACGGCGTTGCACATGGAAGTAGACGCCCAGACCAATGCAGAAGACAATGATGGAGCCGATCGCGGCGTAAATCCAGGCTTGCGTTCGCTTGGAGGCACCGAACGTGGGAAAGAAGGAAGGCAGGAAACTATCTGACGCAGAGGTCGGAGAAGGGCTTGCTGTTGAGCTTGCCTCAGCCGTAGGGGTCTTCTCGAGTTCTTCATCATCGATGGGATCCGTCAGACTACCTGTCGGCATCGCGGATGTTGTTGGCTTAACGTTCACCGGGCGATCAACGCCACCAGTGGGCTTGTCAGGCAGCTCGGTTTTCGTGGGGACGGCGCTAATGCTCGTGGTAGCCACGTTTCCTTCCTCGTAGCTGTGGTCGTCATCATGTTCAGTAGGCATGGGGTGAAGAGGCTGCTCGGCTGCGTCAATCGCCTCGCCCCACAAGTTGAGTCGCCAGTCAATGAACTGTCCAGTATGCTCGTTGACATTGGTGTCCTTGACAATCACAGTCCATTTGCCAATTCCGGACTCGCCCCTAGATGAATATTAGCATGAAAGCCGACAACCGAGTAAAAGAATTACTTACCAATGAGCAACGCTCATAAAAGTCCAGTCAACATAGCCCACCTCTTGATTATCCGGCCGCCGGGGCGTACTGAGGTGACTGACCCTGCCGTCAGGGCTCCGCAACTCCACGCTGAGATCGCCTCGGCGGGTGTGGTTAACATTCATGGTGACCGTGACATGCTCCAGCCGTTCCAGATTGGCACCCTTCAACATATCCTCCGTCACCTCATACGAACTGGCCAGGCCCTGCTCGCCCTGTGGAATCTCATGCTCAACCCGCTGCCAGGGGGAATGGAGCCAGGCTTGGGGCTTCACCAGATCCCAGGTCTTTGCCTGTTGCACCAGCGTCCAGGTATCTACCTTGCCGTAGCCCCAGTCATGGCTGAACTTCTTTCCATTCTTAGTGTCTTGCCAGCTTCCATCGTCTTCATGAACCGGCACTGCCGCCTCAATCATCAGATATTGGACATCACGCCAGGTGAGTTCCGGCCGAACACTGAGGGCCAGCGCCACAGTCCCCGCAGCGAGCGGGCCGGCCGCCGAAGTTCCACCATGAGTACTCGAGCACTTGTCTGTGCCGACGTCCGTGGTATGAATTGCATCACTCGCACCGCTGCTGTAGGCAACCACCAGTTGCGCCGAGCAGGATTCCGAGTACGGAGGATGGTTACCCTCCCGATCAATGGCACCCACCGTGATGCTGTAGATACTGTTGGTGTAACCGTCAAAATTACAGTTGTCATCATGAATGGCACCGTTACCAGCCGCAAACACAAAAACCGAGCCTTTTCCACCCCGACCATTTTGAATACCATTGACCATGGCCCGCTTGATCAGGGTTCCCGGAGCCTCCATTGTAGCGCCATCATCGTAAGGACCCCAGGAACACGAGTAAATATCGTTCTCCTGGTAAGCGTAGTTGATAGCCGCAGCCTCATCAGTATCGTCAATGGGTGCAGAGAGAATCCGAATACCAGCGATGCGACTATCATACGCAACACCAACCCCGCACACGTCGTTCTTTGCCGCACCGATTTCACCCGCACATCTAGTACCGTGGCGGTCGTCGCTCAAGCGCGGCCTCGGCTCCGGTACTTTGTCATTATAGTCGTAAGACCCCGCCGCAAAATAGTTCGGCTTAAGATCGTTGCTGTACATGTCCAAACCGTCATCGACAATAGCCGTCGTGACACCCTGCCCCGTAATGCCCTCCAGCCAGATCCCTGTCACGTTAAGGTCATGACCCAGCTGAACGGTATTGAACAAATGCCATTGTTCGCCGAAGATGGGGTCCGCTAGGCCCAATTCCGAGGCAATGCGTTTTTGCGACGCAAGCGCTTGAGGATCACTCTGAGTGTTCACAGGCGATCTGGCAGTATATCCTGTCGGCGGCACTCTCTTATGAAGTTTCCTCTGGGGGGCCAGCTTCTCGGACCAAAGAATCCCACTTAGACCTTCGTCTCGCCCGACCAAGGAGGGAAGGACAGCGGCGTCGTCTCCGGAGCGGCGGCGTAACCTCCGACGATCGCGCAATTGATCCAGCAGCGCATGGACATCGTCACTGTTCTCACGGGGTATCGAAAAGGTATGATGTGAAGGTAATTCTCCGACGGGGCCTTCGTGGCGAGCACCTAGTCGTTGAGCGACGTCGGCCGGCGAGGCGGATTCATCAAGGTGTAGAGCGAAGTAATCATGTGTCTCGTAGGAACGATGAGGATGGAGAGAAGCGGAGGCAGCAGCGCAAAGGCCCAGAGCCGCAGCGACACCACCTGTAAGACGCATCGTTTGGGGGGAGAGTTTGGGTGAACTCTCACTCTCAGGACGATGTGATCAGGCCAAGTAGGAGGCTTGCCATGGACCAACACGTACTGGGTATGAGGCGGGTCCCGGTGTACAGGCAGACGCAAGGAAAGTCGGCCAGGTATGTGTCGGTCTGTAGGGGCGCCACCGAGGTGGGAATATGATACCGAGAATCAAAAGCAATAATAGGGATCGAAAGTGGCAAGAATGGCAAAACGATACGAGAAATAATGGAATTTTGAATGAAAGCGAGGGAGAGAGTTGACGAGTTGGCCCGAATGAATAGAGAGAGCAGCTAGACTAATACGCGGCCCTGGGGCGGCAGACCAAACTCCCGACTCCAACTTGCCTTTCGTCGATCCACTTTTTGCCCTTTCCTCGCCCAAAATGGATCACCGCCTCAGGTGGTCCGCCACTAGCTTTATTGAGTCTAGCAGATCTTGGCTGCCCCTTTTGGCCCCGTTAGATCGGAGATCATGTTATTCCGGGCCCGGTCACATCACATATGTATGGACTATGGAGATGCAGGTGGTGGGACGCCTATTAATGCATGAGGGCAATCCTTTATCTCAAGATTATTGCATCGTGGTAGTACTAGTGCTAAGATACAGGTAGAATTGATAGACCTTATATGAGGTCAACCCCCGCATTGGTGGTTACCAGTCGGTCTTGGATGAAAACCGTCCCAAACTTAAGTTTCGATTATATACTTTAAATTGAACCTAAAGTTAAACCATGTCCAGTAAGAGAACTCCATTGAAAAACTACACAACATCGCCCTCAATAGTGATAGTATACTCAGTGTTCCAACAAGAGTAAAAGGTAAATGGAGTATGGAAAGCTTTTATCGAACATGCTTAACATCTCATGCCCAGGAAAAGCAGAAGTCACATTAGGGTTCGCATCGCTTTAGTGTGTAAACTTCAATTAGTCAATAATCAATAACCGACACTTAATTACACTATGTCCAAGCTTTTACCCACTTATTCCACCGACTATATGCAAAAAACCAAATTCATTACCAATACTTCGCTTCTTACAGGTGAAGCGAAAAAAGACACAAAAGGAAAAAGAGCACCAGGCAGCTCCACGCCACAGCACTCAAGATCATTCCCTGTCTTCGGACCTGTCGCAAAACATCGGTATATCGCATCGTCTCGAACGCCACCAGCCGGTACTGCGTCGCCCACCCAAGCTGCGGGGCATGAAGACTCAGGAACTCCTCAATCCGCTTGCGGATATGGTAAGACATTTTGAACACGCCTTGTCGTAGTTCCTTGTAGTTTTGCAACGCCAACTCATTTATAATGTGGACATCCGGCTGGCGATACTTGGTGTACTGCTCAAGGTAGTCTTCTACAATCGCCTGCGGGGTGTCGGGTAGCTCTTTTTGTTGCATCGCATAACTCAAGGAAAGGTTGTCCTTCCAGGAGGGGAAACTCCTACGTTGATCGAGGAAGTCCTCGAACAGGATTCGGACATCCTCGAAGCCGGTGTTCATGCCTTGACCGTAGAAGGGGACCATGGCATGCGCGGCATCACCAATGAGGACACATGAGTCCTGGTAGTGATACGGTGAGCATCGGATGTCGATCATAGGGTGATGAAGATTCGACTTGAATTGTTTCTGGAGGTTGTCGGCGGGGATGAGGTCTGGTGTTATACCAGGGAAATTCTTCTCGAAGAATTCCGCAATCCTCCCAGAGGACTTCAATTCCAGAAAGACCTTTTCCGGGGCGAAAAGGTTGCAGGTCAATGTTCCTTCCTAGAGAGGGTCAGTATCACATTGTTCGATGAAAGAACTTGTGGAGCATGCATACCTTATCCGGACAGGCAAACAGCATAAAGTCACGCTGGGGCCACATGTGCAGACAGTCCATCGGAAGAGCATGCCCCGCAGGGATGGTAAGCTCACACCAGAAGATATCCTCCCACCTCTGATTGATGTTGATTTTGGCATAGCGGGACAAAAAGAAGCGGGTTGTAGAGTGAGCACCGTCAGCACCAATCAGTAGGTCAAACTTGGTCTCATGGCTGGGCTCCAGAGGGCGAGATATGTTTTGGAAAGTGGCACACTTCTGCTTCATGTCCAAGCCATTGAGTCTGTGCTTGTAGAATATGCGAACATTTGGGAAGGCAGACAATTCTTCGAGCAAGTTTTGGTTAATCTCAGAGCGGCTGATAGCATAAAGAGCCTACATAAAGATGAGAATTTGTCAGAATGGTTGCCTAAAAGGAGCAGAGAAAGGAAGAAAATCAACTCAAGAGGGTTCTGACATACCTGTCCATGAACATCATAGGCAATCCGCCTGGTAGTTAGTCGCTTCTTGGACTTGCTGTGCACCATTCGACCATAGACGGGAACAGTTGTCGACAGGATTCTCTCTGCCAGGCCCCTGCATTGACTATGCCGTAAAGCCTTGATGCCTCGTTCGGACAGCGTCAGACTGATACTCTTGGCAGAGAAGGAAGTTGCTGTCTGGACTTGACTGTACTCTACATGTACAACCATCCGTTAGAAGAGAATGTCACTGGGAAATGCATCAGAGGCGCAGAAAGTAAGGCAGACGCACCGTCCCTCATCTCATAAATTTCCACTTGAAAGCCTCGCTGAGCCGCATATAATCCCGCCAACGCCCCAACCGGGCCACCCCCGACAATAACAACCTTGTATGAAGACATAGTAATCTAAGTACAATAAGACGTTTCTCACAATAGAGGAAGACAAATAGATTGGGGGAGATGCCCTGGTAATACTAGCATTCTGAAAAAGGGCATCGTGGTACCCTTTTATATCCAAAAGGTGCAACCAATTCTCCAACGTAGACCGCCTCTTACCAGATTCGGAGTTATAACGCAGTCCTGGCATGATACATTTACCGGTGAATCCTGATTGAGCAAAAGCATATGACACTATTCCGATGAGTCCCTTCGGAAGTTAACTGTCCATAGACCAATGTTGATCGATTGGCCACCCCAGCATGGAACCGCTGACTTCATTGGCCTGATCTGGAGCCGTAGGAATCTACTACTAGCATCCTTCAGGATGGAAAAGAAAGGCCGGAATTGGGGGCCCTCCAAAATAGAGCCTAGTGGATATTTGCAAGCTTTGTCTTGGGGCCAAATGCCTTTGGAAACTGGACAGGGTCAATACGTTGCGTGGCTGATCGGAGACCCCGGATATTGATATTTATGCAGAAACCAAACCTAGTACCCGTGCACCTACTTAAGTTCACATGGTTCGAGAAGAAAACTATAACGATTTCCATGAATGTAATATAAGTATGGAAATTCCCTCGAAGTCCCGGACTTCATGGATGTGTGAGTTCTCACATGCATGAAGGGGTATAATTATCGAGGGTCTGTATGCCGGTTGAATGCGGGTTCTCGACTCGCAGTCCAGGCAGCAAAGGACGTCTAATAATAAGCATTTCCAATATAATATTTCTTGGCAATTCATCGGAAAGACCACCGGGAAGTGAACGAGACGTTACGGTCTGTTGGACGGCATACTCAACGAAGATCGTTATCGTCCTCCGGCGATCTAGACATCACCCAATTGGCTACACTTGGATATTGTAGGATCGGGTTAGTAGTGCATATCTGACGTGAGGCGGAGATGTGTCCAAAGAAAGCAAAAAGAGCAATAAGCAGAAATATACTCAGTCAGGGCTCTGCAGTAATTCTCTGCAATAGTCACCACTAGATGAAGGATCGCCGGCGCAATCCCGCTTCCATAAGCATCTCCTACGCATCTCCGTCGGCATTTTCTGGCCAGAGACAGTCTTGCCCGTCTGGACCGGGCTAATATCATGACGTGACCGCTAAAAAGGCGCATTAAACCGCCTCGTTCCTGCTGTAAGAGGCCAGAACTACAACAGTTGTTTCATCCTATAGTTTGCTGGAGATAAGGGATCCGGAATTTGGGGGCTCTGAAGCGTTAGGGCTTATAGGATATATGATCGTCATGATAGGTTACAGAAAATTCTACTCCTCCTTCTTGCTGCCCACCTTCCCGCCGGACCGCAGTCCCACAAAACTGACAAAACAGACTACGATCATGGCTGCGAACATGAGCCAATAGGCCGCTTCGTAGCCTTTCAACAAATTGCCGTCCGAATGTGCCGTAACAGATCCAGCAATAACAGCGCTAACGGCTAGTCCGACGGAGTTACCAATCTGTGAGACGGCATTAAACACGGCCCCAGCCAGCCCTTGGTTCTCTCCCGGATAAGCTTGCGAGATTATAAGGTTTGAGACGGTAAAAAGAACTATTTCCCGATTAGCGAATCAGAGTGGTGTGCTTCATTTAGCCGTCATGTTCATTTTGAACTTACCATCTGGATGAAGTGGGCTCAGAAGCATCCCCACGAACGGCCCCCGCCAATATCCCCAGCTCGGTTTGACCAATGCCATCAACAGAGCAGAGATAGTGCTGATGCAGGCAGATACAAAGACTAATGTTCGTACCTCAACTTTATCCACTACGTAGCCCGTGACAATATTTGTGAGCGCCCCGACGATCACCAAGGGTAGAAACATCACGGCCGAGATGAGAGCAGAATGATGCTGGATGTTTTGGAAACTGCCCATACTCGTCAGCCATCTGCCATATCCTCCTTGTAAAACTGGAATGTTGACTTACTAGAGCGACGAAAAGTATTGGAAGGCATTGAAAACAGCCCAGGTAAAGAACACGATGATGCATGTCGAGGTAAATGTGGTGTTACGCCATATACTGTTGGGAATGAGGGCGGGCTGACCCTTTCGTTGTCGCCAATTCATCCAGGCGATGAATGCAGGAATGAGCACCAGTGAAACAACAAGGAGGGCAATGACGTATCCTGTGCGAATGTTTCGATAACTTCCGGAGAGTTCACTGCAGGACACATTGCATTAGCAAGATAGAGTCGAATGCGGGAGATTGAGGGAACACCTACGCCATCACGAAACACAGCAATGCCAGCGAGACACTAATGATGAGTGCCCCAATCCAGTCAATCTTTGCCATGCGCCTATACCACGGCTCCCCGTGGGGTTTGTTAACAGCTGGCAGCGCCCATATAGCCGTGGCCGATAGGACAGCATTGATGATAGCACTGATATAATATCCATAGCGCCATCCGATCGTGTCGACGAACACACCACCAAGGATGAGCCCCAATGAATAGCCTAAAGGCTGCCCCATTCCCATTGATGCAAATCCAATGTTTCGCCTTTTGCCCGAGGGACAACTGCGCGTCATTAGGCTAACTGCAGAGGGCAAACACATTGCAATGCAAAGACCCAAAAGAGTCCGAAACGCGATGAGCTGATTCCCCGTTTGTGCAAAGCCGCAAGCCAGCGTGAATATTGCATATAGAATACTCCCGGTTATCCATATTATTTTGTCACCCACTGCATCCGCGATGGAACCGAAGAGCAGCAGAGTGCAACCCGCTGCGAGCGCGTAGACCGATGCGGGCCATAGTAGGATATCTTCGTCTAGATGGAGGTCGATCGCCATTTGTGGGAGGGCCACGGTTAGGATTCCCGATCCCATAGTATTGAGGAAGCTGACGCCCGTGAGACTGACGATGGTGAAATTTGCGCGAGTAGTGCTGAAGGGCTTGGATGAAAGGGCTGTTCGTGCGAGTTCTGCTTCATCGTTGGGTGTACTTTCGGACGATGTAGTATGGACATCATCTGGCTTGTGTGTGTTCTTTTCTCCTTCTGACTGCATTGTGTGTTCCTCCCCAGATGTATTCAGCCTTGAAATTGAATAGGAATTGCCAGATAGATCAGCTGTCACCCTGCGACAGCCACCAGAGATAACAGTTGAAAATCCGACCAAAACTCCTTTAATGAGATCAATGATGGACTAGGCTGTTCGGAGCTTAGTCTCAATTTGGGCGAGTCACTATTGCAGTGGTATTCAGCTATTAATTAACAAGTAAGCATAACAAAGTTGGGCTCTACAAGCGTGCTGACATATTGTCCTTTTGATTCTTTTGTAATCAGGTCGGGTTCTTTTCCGCTTTGGATGATTGTACATGAATCCTTCCACAGAGGAGGGATCCACCAGCTGGCGTTTCTGCTAGGGGTTGCTATAATATGCAGTAGTATAACAAGGCTGACTTTTAGGGTTATCGCTGATAAGCAACTCTGGACTCCACCGCGGGACTCTTTCCGTGGTCTGATAACACTATTACTAGTAATATTGTCCCTACCCAAGGCTTTATTTAGTTAACTAATTTATCAGTGCGTATGACAAATTGAACCAACAGAGCGCGGAACAGAACTACAGTGGCTCGATAGACTTTAATTTGGCCAGCTCCTCAGCCGGAGAAGCCATCCATATTCTCGACTTTTTCTCGATTTTCCCTTACACTATAAACATGCTCCAGTGTGCTGACGTGGCCATTCGATGTATGTGAGAGAGCATTTTTTTTATAACAGCGACTGCCTCAACTAGCACTTACTCGCCGGGACAGTGCAGATGATCATCCGTGCATATATATTTTACTGTAGAATCAGCCATCATACATGGAAGGAACTCAGTCCTTCGTGTTCTTCCTCTTTGACCACTCGGTTTTTCGAAGTTGCATCCACTCATCAAGGGGGATCACAGGGAGAAACCATAATGAGTCAAGTAACAGCGAATAGATCAGAGACAAAAACCCTTCGTTGTAGGGTCAGACCATCATCCAATTATTGATATGCAAAGGCTTAGGCTTTTAATAGAGTATATTTCATAGTCCACCCTAGCTGCACGATAGAAACATGTCCTTACTGTAGGTGCACGGAAGCATGAACGATGCATGGATGGAATAGTAGCATGAAGCGTCTCGGCAACACTATGGGAACTCCCGCGCGAACAAGATTATACATGTGATGTATCCGATAATGACCGTTTTGGGAATTTCCATTACTTTCTTGAATCCACTAAAGGCAAGATCTGCTTTTTCTTCCCCCTCTAATCACTTCTAGCTTGAAGTGGCTCCCTCACCGCTCTATTACTCCAGTCCGTATGCTTCCTTTCTACCTAATGTGTTGTTCTGCTCATGCGCCATACTCATATGACATATAAACACCTCTTTAATGATTTAACTTCCTTGCTATGCAATCGCCTATATCAGGCAAAAAGCTCCTTCACTATCGATAAGTATATCTACTTTGGGATCCTTGGCCTCTTAATGCTCTAGCTTACGGCATTTATGTTTTTGAAAAAATTCAGGTAGATTTAAATGTTCATACGCTGGCCAGAGCTACCCAAACCTATTCTGTTTCTGAGAAGAGCTCTGACATATATTTTCTGATAGTCTTCCTCAACCTGAATTATCTCAATGGCTAATATGCTCACTGATACACGGAGTGGAGAAAGCAAGCAGACCAGTCTCGTATCTGACCTTCAATTCTGACGACGAGACTAATCTATGAAGATGCCACGTCTACTTCGCAAGGGTTTCCCTCTATTCGCAGACGAAACCGCATTTACGGAATTGTATGCATGACTGGTTATTCTTTATGATCTAGTCAAGTCACCATATCGTGACAATAAGCCTGTATTAGAGGGTGCGACATTATAGCAAAATACACCCGATCTCTGGTGGGGAAGCTTGAAACATACCATAGGGGGGAAGAGTCGATGCTCTTGAATATTTCAGTGCCCTGAGGATAAAGTCCTTCTCAACGGTTACTCTTCGCTATATGCTAACTTCTACCCCCTGCACAAATTGCTAACTACTGCCCTCAATGTGGTGGACCGAAACCCCAAGATGATCAGACAAAATAACCCTTTCGAGCAGCACAGTGCCTGAAGATACTGATACAGACTTTCGGTCCCATGATTATCTCAGTCTTCTACCTGGCTGCGAAAAGAAACTATCTGCGCTGATCTGCCCTCTTATCCAGGGAGTACTACATGCTTGATTGTTTCATGTCACAGCTTATGACCCTGTATGTGCCACCTACCCGCGTTTCGCAGTCCACGATGATCGGAGATTCTCTTCCGTTCTCATCAGCTGCTTCTGCATCTACAAAGGGACTTGCTACTTGCCAAACATAGGGTTCGATATATTAGTCCTATATCGCCTTGTTGTCGACAAGACTATCAGCTCGTTTGCGTTCTGGTGTTCTATCCCCCCTACTCGGTTCAACACTGACAAACATCGAAAAAAATCACCCGTGTCACTGCAGACTAGTATATACTGAAACTTAGTACGAGAGCTCTTAAAAGGCGTGCTGATGATGTATGAGGTTGGAGCGCACGAGTGTCCTGGATTACCCCATTCGGTAATACCGATATACTGGGTCATGTGACAGAGCAAGCCATGAACAACACAACGGAAACAACACTGGCATAACAACCTGAGAGTTCAGACAGCCAGGAAATTGAGCTACACTTGTTAGTCACACATGTAGCCATTGGGGTTCAATTATTAGTGCTGCTCGAGCGTTGGATTTGGGCAATGAGCTCAGCCATCCAATGGTGGTGGTTCCAGTAAGGTGTTTTCTGCCAAGCCCTTGCAACACCCGCACAGCCATGATACTTATGATGCAAGTGTCTAGGCTGCACAATATACTTCCCTCCTCCATTCCTTGCTTAACTCTCACCACGATGTTGGGTGACAGGTAGGTGTGACAGAGGAGATCAATTGTCAATAAATTTCCTTCACGGCTGGCTAGACTGACAACACTGTCCAACATGTACACGAGGCATTTTGAGGTGGCAGACGGGGCGACGTTGACGGCAGTAATTTGGCCAGACACCTGCCCAACGAAAACTCACAAATATCCTCACAATGACGATCCAGAAAGACAATAATAGAACAAGATATAGCGGGAAGAAAAACGGCCGAGTCAGTGTGTACCTGGCAGAGCTCATGGGTGGACGCCCCGCAGAGAAGAAAAAACAGGCGAGTTAGAGAGAAGGGAAGAAGAGAGAGGGCTGGGCCTTTTTACCAGCCACCGGTTTAGATTGACATCTCCCCTCCGATCGATCAAATCCCCATCCCCATCGTATATTAGCATTACGCCTTTCGTTGGGCATTGTCCTCTGCCCCCGTGCTCCATTTTTTTTTTTCTTTCTTCTCCTCTTCGTCCTCTCCCCTCCCTCTACCTACATTCCTCACAATCCCATTCTTCCATTCTTTCACCTCCCTATTGTTTCGTCGGCCCCTTTGCTTAGCGGGTATCCCGATTGTTTACTCCACCGGCCGATCTGTAGTTATACTGCATAGTACTTATATTATCTCCGACTTATATACCCCGAAACGTGAGGAAACCTACCAGTACCAAGGCAGGGCTACTACTAGGCTTCCGCCACCTGCAGTGCATACTTTGCCAACACTGCCTTCAACTGCAATGCTATACTACTAATCGAGGCGTCACTCCGGTTTTTGGTCAATTTGAATCAATTACAATCATATACTTCCATCGCCATCATTTCACGGGGTAATTGTTTCAAGTGGACCAGTTGAATGCGCCACAGTGACTACGTATCAACTGAGCCAACGAAGGACTAACACCGATCCGAAACACGCCTCCAATTCATTCGTTGGCCAGAGCCTCCTTGAACAAGCGGAGCTGCTAGTAACACATTTGCTGCGTTTGCTGCGAGTTACACCGCAAACATGGCTACAGATCGCTTCCCCGCCCCTCCCACGGAAGCTCCCACGTATCTGCAGCAGGCGCCCACCAATGGTATTTATACAGCCCCGTCGCACAAAAGACAGCCGTCCCATGTCGTGAAGTCCGCTGCGCCGGATTACTACGAGGATAACGACTTTTACGCCAACCCCAACAATTCAAGGCCACCGCCGCCCTACCCAGCCAATTCTAGTAGGGTTCAAAGCCACCATAGGTCGCGTTCATATTCTACCAGAAGCAAAAGCTACAGGAGAGACGTGTATCCAGAAGACAACATGGAAGAAGGTGAAAATCTACCAACGCCGGACCGCCCAGTATGGTCTGAAAAGCGCTCGAAATCATCGGCCAAGAGAGCTGACAAGCACGGCGCTGAGGCACACAAGGCCTCTTTATCCTCAAATAGTCAGCCATCCCCAGTAAGTCGGTCGAGCACAGTCCGCTCTGCAACCGAACAGCGACGGGACTGGGCATCCGATCGCTCGCCGCTCCAAAAGCTCGAGACCACTTATACGGGTGCGAGCAAGGAGGAGAAGCGGGCACGCGCTCTAGAGGCTGAAATGAAACTGAGGGAACGGATGAAACGGCAGACTGAAAGTCGTGCGATAGCAATGGCGCAGCCTTCTGACTCACTAGAGAGCGTGGATAAGAGAGCAGTCCCCGGACGAACGGCCGAGCCAAGACCAGCACAGGGAGCAAAGCGATCGCATCATCGGCATGCGGCTTCTGAAGGACACACTGCTTACAGCCCCGAAGGGCCAGACTCTTCCGAAAGAGCCAGGCCGCCTCGCAGCCGAATGCCACCTTCACAAGACGCCGCAGAGCGCGCTTTTGATGAGATTCAGGACTTCAATGGGGGTCGGCCAGACGGGCCGATGGCACGAACCGGCAACGCTCCCAGGCGAACGGTATCTGTGAGCCACCCTCCGCAAGGACCACCGATGGGCCCGCGAGCAATGAATCAGGGCAAACAACGAGATGCACAACCGTATCCACCTAGTTCTGCTGCTCCCGACTCGGCGTTTCCTGATCAATCTAGAATGGCCGTCCCGGCCAGGAAGGCCGTTCCTAGTCAGCCCAGCACCCGTGCGCCACCAGTTGCCAATCCGACGGCTAATCAAACTAAGTCGCCCCCACAATTTATCCCGGAGAGGGGGCCTTCTATGCAAGGACCGACTACCCAGCAGGGCGTGTTGAAGAATCCTACTGGAGCAGCACCTGCCAAGGCTAGCGTAGACAGTGGACTGGATGTAAACAACCCAATAATGCCCTCTGCTCCAGCGGAGACAAATGTGCCGTCTAAGCCCAAGGTCTCGTTTAACGTGCCCCCGCCAACACCTCCCCCTCTCTCTGAATGGAGGACTGCAGCTATAGCTAGGTTGGGGGCCTCTGATTTCGACTTCCAACGTTTTGATGCCGATCGGAGTAAGGCCTGGTGGGAAACTGGCGAAAGCAGCAACCGCAGACTCAGTCGGGCCCTGCCCGACAGCTTTGCCCAGAAGCCGTCTGCTCAGAAGCCAACAAGTAAGCAGCAAGAAACTAAACTGTCAATTCAAGGCTATCTGATTGCTAACCACGCATTCAAAACAGGTAACAAGCGCTTCCAGCCATCAATCTTCTTACAAAGCGGACCTCTGCTCCGCTACGCTGGCTTGAAGCGGGTCCGAATTGATGGTCCCAATGGGCCATTTAACAAGGAGACCTGGAGAGGCAGTGTCCTAATCGTCACGCAAGACTCACTCTCCTCCTATGAGCCGCGTCCAACGTTGAGGGTGTTTGCTCAGCCCATGGACCTTCTTGCTCCTCCGCCTGTCCAGGTAGGAGGGGAAGATTCTCAACTGGCACCCGAGTACGTTGACCCAACCGCAGGGTTGATGAAGTTGGGCCGGGACGGTAGACCTCTGTATGTCAAGCCTGTAGAGCATACCGCGGAAGGAGAAGATCTGTCATTTGTTGAAAATGACGATGGAATCTTTGAATTGTCCCCCAGTATTATGGACTACAGCAGTGAGGGTGTCAGGCAGCCGGTCCCGGCCAATCGCATCCACTCCATGGACGGAGAGACTGCTGGAAGCTACAAAGAAATCACAGGCGCTCGTCTCTATGCTGATCCCGGACGGGACGTCACGTTCTGGAAATTCAACATTGAGATTGAGTTGGGCCCGACTCAGCAGCGGGTCGCGTACCGTCTGAATCATGGACCGGCTCTAGGCTTTTGGGTGCCAGCCAGGGGACAGTCAATGAACATCATGTTCCATACCGGCAATGGATTCAGCCCCGCGGTGGACTCTAACAAGCTCAGCGGCCCAGACCCTCTCTGGCGAGATGTCCTGAATGAGCACCAGACTCGTCCTTTCCACGTCATGATTGGTGGTGGCGATCAGATTTTCAATGATAAGGTCATTGCGGAAACCGCCCACTTCCAGGAATGGGTCAAGATCAAGAATCTGAATGAGAAATACGAGGCGCCCTTTACTGCAGAGTTCAAGGCAGAACTGGAAGACTTCTACCTAGAGAATTATGCCTCTTGGTTCTCGCAAGGATTGTTCTCCCTCGCCAACTCCCAGATCCCCATGGTTAATATGTGGAATGACCACGAGATCATCGAGGGATTCGGCTCCTACCCGGAGGAATTCATGAACTCGCCCGTCATCTCGGGACTAGGCAATATTGCGTTCAAGTACTACTTGCTTTTCCAGCATCACAGTGTCCCGGAAGAAACTGAAACTGAGGAGCCTAGCTGGCTGCTTGGTGCTAAGCCAGGACCTTATATCAATCAACGCAGTCGGCATCTGTTCATGTCGCTGGGTGACGGAGTAGCTTTCCTCGGTTTGGATTGCCGAACAGAACGAATGGTAAGTATTACAATGGCACGTTAGGTACTACTTTGATGCTAACAGCGAACCACCAGACCGACGAGATTATTTCGGAAGAAACTGGCGAATTGATCTGGGATAGATGCCACCAGGAGATAGTTCGAGGCGAAACCCGACACTTGATTGTGTCCCTGGGCATCCCCCTGGCGTATCCACGAGTGGTATGTCACTGACTCCTGTCTAATCCCCCTCGCGCTATGCTAATGTCTTCGCAGGCCATGGTCAAGAATATCCTCAACAGCCGGAAATCGCTTGGAAAAGCAGGGCTTTTTGGCGGTTTCGTGAACAAGAATGGCGCCAAAGTCGAGATCTTCGATGATCACTGGACTTCTAAGCGGCACAAGGCTGAGCGGACATATCTGATCGAGGACCTTCAGGATCTTGCGGCAGAGAAATCCGTCCGGGTGACCATTCTAAGGTAAGAGCTACTCTGCCCCTGCAGTGCAGGATATAACTAACCAAGACTGTTTCCAGCGGCGACGTGCATCTGGCGGCGATCGGCCAGTTTTACTCCAATCCCAAGTTGGACGTGCCCAAAGACCGAGACTATCGATACATGCCAAACGTCATCTCTTCAGCAATCGCTGACATGCCCGAGACGGAAATGATATCCGACATGCTCAACAAGCGCAACCGCGTGCATCATATGGACACCAACACGGACGAAGATATGGTTCCCATCTTTACCCATGATGTGAATAACAAGCCCCGGAACAACAAACGGTTGCTCCCACGCCGAAATTGGTGTTCTATTCGGGAGTACAAGCCTGGTAAGTTGACCCACTTTTACTATTGCGTCTTTAATCAAGACTGTGTGAAGCTTCGGGGTCTGACAGATTGATAGGCACCACGCCACCCGGAACGCCGCCCGATGCCCCAGCTGAGGAAGAACCCCGACCCGCCAAGCTCAAGAGAACATTGTCTCTCACTCGCGGGGAGAAGCCTCCCCGGACCGGGCTCCTGCGACGACTCTCCCTTCGGGGCCCGCCTCCCACCAAAGATTTCAATCTGGGAGAGGCACCACCTGCGCGTCGGATGAGCATGGACGGGGCTTTCCCGACCGCAGACACAGATGATGCAGGTGAACCCAAGCCCGGCCCGTTCCTGCGACGACCCACCAACCTCAGTCAGAAGTCCAAACGGGGTGATGATGGGCTCGGGGCGTTGATCAATCTGGAAGGTGGCCTGGCTATCACGCTTAATCTCGAGCTAAACCCCAAGGATCCGGCGGGGATCACGACGCCATACAAGTTGCTCGTGCCAATTCTACGCTACGAAGACATGGAGTACGATCCGCCTGCGGCAACAGTGCCTAAAGGGTGGAAGAAATGGCTGGGAGTGCGACGCAAGAAGGCCGACAAAGCGCCGGTGGAAGATACCGACGTCGAGCAGGGCATGACGGATGAGGAAGACGAGGACGATGGGTTTGATGACGAAGATGATGTGCGAGCGAGGTTCGAGATTGCTCAAGGAGGCGTGTTGCCGCCGGAGACACTGGTGCCTGTGAGTCCGGATGCGGGAGAGATGGGAATGGGAGGAGAAGAAGAGAATAAGGAGGTGCCTAAACGTAAAAAGTGGTTTGGGCGATCAAAATAGAAGGGAGAGAGGTTCGAGATGCTTTCTGATGAGTGATATGATTCCACGAGTGACGACTGAATAATGTATTCTTTTATTTATTCTTGTTCATATGACAGTGATGTGATCTGATGCTATTCCCGACCCTTTCCATTGATAACTAAATGACATAATCGGGTCTCGCCCAGCCCGGTTGGTAAGCAAATGGTGCACGTGACCGGGTCTCGCCGCGGATGATTTGTGAGCCAGTCGTGCTTGCCCTCTCTTTGGTCTTCATCCACCCTTTCCTGACTTGTTGAGTCTGTTTTCTGGTTCCTTCGACCTTATCAATCAGTTCCAAAGGTGCGTCTCAATAATCACACCAACACCCACTTCTCTCTCTCTTTCTCTGCCCCACTCCGTTGCAATTCTGCGCTTTCCCCTTAGCTAATCCGTGCCGGCCAGCCCTTTTCCCCACCCCTCTTCGCCTCTCCGTTCTGTCTGTCTGCCCAGAGATAATTCATTTAACCCCCCCCTCTTTGCTCTTCCGCTTTCTCTCTCTTTCCTCCCCCTCCTCTTCTCTTCATACTTAAAAAGCCAATCGCTTCCCCCCTTCAACACCGCCAATCTGTTTTCCTCCGCCTTTCGTCGTTTTCCCTTCTCCACCCTTCGTTCCTCTCTTGGATTGACTGCCGCCGCCGCGTCGTCCCTGCAACAAAACTCCTCGCCTTCGGCCTCCGTCCTATCCAATAACCTCAAGGCGCCCCTGCGCGTCAATTCCACTTCATCCTCCAGAATGGTGCACACCAACGTCGTTAGTAAGTGGATCCCCATTCTCCCTGGGAAATATATGGCAGTCAAGAAAGAACGATGGAAGAATCTAACCGGGTTACACAGTCATCGGCTCCGGCCCCGCCGCCCACACTGCGGCCATCTACCTCTCCCGCGCCGAACTCAAGCCCGTCCTCTATGAGGGTATGCTGGCTAACGGCACCGCCGCTGGCGGTCAGCTTACCACCACTACCGACATCGAGAACTTCCCCGGTTTCCCGGACGGCATTGGCGGTGGAGAGCTGATGGAGAACATGCGCAAGCAGTCCGTTCGCTTCGGTACGGAGGTTATCACCGAGACCATCACCAAGGTCGACTTCTCCCAGAGACCCTTCAAGCTGTGGACGGAATGGAGTGACGGTCCCACCGACGAGCCCGCTCACACTGCTGACGCCGTCATCATCGCCACTGGCGCCAACGCTCGTCGCCTCAACCTCCCCGGTGAGGAGAAGTACTGGCAGAACGGCATCAGTGCCTGCGCCGTCTGCGACGGTGCCGTGCCCATCTTCCGCAACAAGCCCCTCTTCGTCATCGGTGGTGGTGACTCCGCCGCCGAGGAGGCTATGTTCCTGGCCAAGTACGGCAGCAGCGTCACTGTCCTCGTCCGTAAGGACAAGCTCCGTGCCAGCAAGGCCATGGCCAACCGTCTTCTGTCCCACCCCAAGGTTACCGTCCGCTTCAACTCCGTCGCCACCCAGGTGCTCGGTGAGGAGAAGCCCAACGGCCTGATGACCCACCTCAAGGTCAAGAACGTCGTCTCCGGCGAGGAGGAGGTTGTTGACGCCAACGGTCTCTTCTACGCTGTCGGTCACGACCCCGCCACCTCCCTGGTCAAGGGCCAGATCAAGCTCGACGAGGACGGATACATCGTCACCCAGCCCGGTACCAGCTACACCAGCGTTGAGGGTGTCTTCGCTTGCGGTGACGTCCAGGACAAGCGCTACCGCCAGGCCATCACCAGTGCCGGTAAGCTTCCCCTAAACACTTGCACATATGTCAATTATAACCCACTAACTTTAACTCTCAGGATCCGGCTGCATCGCCGCTCTCGAGGCCGAGAAGTACATCGCCGAGCGCGAGTCCGGCGAGGAGCCCGCCACCTCTACCGAGAAGGCCGCCGTCAAGCCTGCCACCCAGGAGGTTAACGGTGAAGTCAAGCAGGACGGTCAGGGTGCCGCCGCCGAGTACAAGTCCAACCCTCTGCTTTAAGCGATTCATTTCCCTCTTCACATCATCGCCATCCCCTATACCTCCCAATCTTCTTTTCCATTATATTTATTCCCCTCTCTATTATCTATCTAGACCTGGAGTTTTCATTTAGACCGACCTAGACGGATCTGTCATTGTTATGCTCTAGCCAAGGTGGGGCCATGGCTTGTTTTACTGTGTGTTTGCATTTTCATTTATCCTGTTACCGTGACGGCTGCTTTATATATTAGACTCACTCCAGCGATTCTGTTGTTTTATTTGTTCTGTGATACACGGGATTGTTCTTTTTCAAAGATGGGGGTTTTTCTTGATGATTCGATCGGTCATCATCCTCGTCGACGATCCGATCTCATGAATGTGAATGTGAATACAAAATAGAGTAGAAAGACGTTATAGAGTAATTTTTTCTTTTACACATATCTTTTTCTCGTTTCTGGTCTAAAAGGGTCATTGTTTCTTTAGTAGAGTCATAATCATACAAAGGATGCAGTTGGATGGGTGTAAACTGTATTGGGTAGGTAGGAGATTGCAGAAGGGTAGTAGGGATGAAAGGGTTTATCGAGCACTATCTCCCAAAGTGCCATTTGCAGTCGCTGTAGCTGGCGCCTCTGGCTGACTAGGCAACATAACAGATCCGGCGGCAGCAGCAGCCCCGTTAATTTTAGCAACAGCAGCATTGGCATCATGCGAGATCAGCAAAGGGCCAGACTGGTTAGCACTCGCAGACTGATGGGAAGACTCCGGAGCAATGGTTGTACTTGGTTCCTGCGACGATGCAGGCTGTCCCCAGTTTGCAAATGGATTCGCAGCACACCACCGATCCTTGACCTCGTACGACTTCTTCTCCCATTCCGCATTGTCGCGACGCCAGGTATCCCAGATCTTCGCATTGGCCTGTCGATTGACCTCTATCTGCTCCAAGTAGGGTCGTTTCACCTCCTCGCTGGCCTGGCGCCACATGAGGCCTAGCGCTTGACGGATCTCGTCGCGCGCGGCCTTGGCGTTGGGATCGTTGGTTGCGGCTCGGCGGGCTTCGTCACACTGCGTGCGACACTTGCCCCAGTAGTCTTTCTGGTACAGTAGGAACGGGTTAAGCGCGGTGCGTGCTGGTCGTGGGGGTGGCGCCCCCAGTTCCTCGTAGATGGCGGCCCACATGGCTTTGTCATACGCTTCCCGATGGAGTGCCTCAGGTGTTGCATTGTTCGCCGTTGCATCAATGGGGTCGAGCGATGGTCTCTTGCTGTTTGTTGAGGGAGGTTCTTTTCGCTTCTGACCTGTCGTCGCTACGGGTATGCCAAGGTCGACAGCTTTGCCTTTCTCCGGAACAAGCGGTTTGGGCACGTCAATGGGGCCCAGAATGGACTCAATAACCTCAGATGCAGCCCGCAGTCCGGATAGGTATGCCCCATGGACCGTGGCAGGGTGAGTGCCGCAGGTGGCTTCTCCGGCAAAATGCAGGTTGCCGATTGGCTTGGCCATGAGGTCATAATCGCCTGGAAGTGCTTGCGCAGCTACATACGAGTAGCTCCCTCTAGTAAACTTGTCCGTACCCCAGCGAGTTATGATGGTCTCCAAGGGGTCTGGAACAGCCACATGCTTGAAGACATTACGCAGCTGACTGGTCACTTCGGCGATGATTACCGAATCTGCTGTATTCTCGGCTTGATGCGCGGCGTCACCAGCCATGAGAGCAATAAGGACCGGGAGACCAGTGGTCTTCATGCAGTTCCAGAATAGGTAGAACCGGCCACGATTTGCAGCATAGTCCTCCTGCATCATACTGTTTCGGTTGCTAGGTTCACGCAGAAGCCCAAACATATCACGCTCCGTGTCCCAGAAAGGCTGATCAAAGACTAAGATCACTTTGTTCATAATCCCGAAGCCAAGTCGGTCAATCGCACCAACTTTCCAATCCGGGAGCGGAGGAGAGAACTGTATCGAGCGTTGTTTCAGGACACCAAGAGATCCCGTAAAGACAACCTTATCCGCAACGAGAGATTCACCATCCTCGCAATGAACCACCGTCTTCTGCTTGCCTAGTTCTGTATGGCCATAGGATATTTTGCTGACAATTTTGTTGGTACGGACATCAAGTTTTGTAGGCAGCGAGAAGAGCCCGTACGGGAGTTGCTGATATCCACCGATCACTTGTGAGTGCTCTCCCTCAAATTCGTTGCCCATATCCTGATCCCACCCGGAAAGACTGAGCTTGCCAATGTTCGCCGCATTTGCGTACTCCAAATTAGCCATATGCCAATTCAATAGTCGCATGTCTTTCGGGGTCAATGGGAGCATGCGCTGGTACTGTCGCACACCATCATCCATCACGGCGCCTAATGTTGGGAACGGGGAGGCTTTAGCCACATTGTCCAAATTGATGGTCTGGTTCACTGCAACCCCATTGTTTAAACTCCAGCCCATCGTTTGACAGGCAAGGCGAGCTGGGTTTTCCTCGCTGTTGTCAGATTCGGCCAATGAGGCCCCGGTCGGTTTAATGTCGGCGGTTTTGTGGCCAACACCTCGCCGGACGCGCTTGGCAGGAAATAGAAGCCCGATGGTCCCAGCAGCCCTGGCTTCTTCGTATTGTCTTATTGTAAGGCCGTCGCTAGTGGACACATCACGTCCGGAATCGATAAGATCCCGGTCACCTTCTGCTGTTGGCACTATCACGGATTTATGGCGATAATTCCCGGATCGGTCCAGTATATCATTGTAGAGCATCTCGTCTGTTGCGTCCCGCGCTTCATCCACCGCTGAGCCATCTATATCGTAGATTGTAGATATGTCGCGCAATAGATGGTAAGGAAGAGCCAGCTGGCCCCGAATAATCTGATCCAAAGGATTTCCATGGTCAAAGCCGACAATAATCTGAGCGCCCATTTCAGCCTTGGGAACTAATCCTGGAGCTAAGGTAGAGGACTGAAGGCTTCGCAAAGGATGTGAGTAGATACGACCCCCGATCCTGCGTCTTCCTTCCAGTACTATCACACGGGGCGATGTGAGCGGGTCATGATAATGGTTGAAGAGGCCTTCCAAGTGGCGTGCACACCCCAGACCGGCCATTCCAGCCCCGATCACAACAATAACAGGCCCATCCCGCCGCCGACCCTTCTTTGAGGCTGCCGGAGAGACTGGTATCTCTATGCAGCCAAAATTGATGTATCCATTGCGCACGAGAAACTCGTAGGCAAACGATGCAAGGTTCATCCAGCGATAATCCTTTGCACAACCCATGGCTTCCTCCTTCGAAACACTCAGCATAGGATTACGCGTCCACAAACGCAGAATGCCGTTTCGAATGTTTAAGTAGACAGTGACATGGAGATGACACATGTGATCTTGGAGGAGTTCTTGTTCCTTCTTGTGAAGCGCGTATGGATTTAGTCGGGACGCATACGCCGCTGCCACACATTGTTGAGCGTAGACTGCAGCGGGCATCCTGGGAGGTATCGAGGAGCGTGGCCGGTACCTCGCCTGTATGGATCCATTGTCGGCACCTTTGTTGTAGGTCGACGATGATGTTGACGAAGACATAATATTGATGGTCCTAGCTGGAGATGTTGACGTCTTCTGAGTGGTCTTGGGGGGTAAGGTCTGCGTCTTCTCCAAATGATTGGAAGTTGCTGGGTTCGTACTCGGAATATAAGACTGTGGTGTTTGGTCTGCTGCCTGAGCGCGATCCTGCAATCCCCGGAGAACGCCATTGATTTCAGGGAAATTCCCCCTTACGCCTCCATTAGGAGTGGGGTTAGAAGGTATAATTCCATTTCCATTTGGAAGACCCCTCGGATATATGCCCTCAGGCTGATTTGCAGGAAATTGAGAGGGACCCGTTGCAGCGAAGGCTTGGCGCGGTGCCAGCAAAGGGAAAGAGCTTCTGCCAGCGGTATCAAAATTGGTGGGCACATGAAATTGGTCCAAATGATTGCATTCATAGGCATGGCCATCTGGACCTCGAGTCCCCACAGCTGCGGCAGATTTCATAGTTGCTGGTAAGCGAGCAGAAGTTGGTTTTCGACAAGTGCCACACTCTCTCAGAATGTAGGTATATGCTTGTAAGGCTTCTGAAACTGATAGCAGAGAGCTCACGAAACCAACTACTACGCTGCAAACACGGCGACTGACTGATTGACTCTATGGACACCCATCTCGTGAGGTGATGTGTGATTTTAATGCTTGGCCTATTCATCCATGGCGAGCTCCATCACGATCAGTCCCTTGGATGGGTGAAGAGAAGGCCGGGACCAGGGATGTGAAATGTATCTTATCTTTCAAATCAAGTCAGCGGACCACTCGATATCATATATGATTTGCGGGTGAATGCTGGGGTAAGTCCAAGACAAGTATGCATGAAACTGACACAGGCAATGACCAGTTGACATACATGCCGGAGTGGAGTTAGTGGCTAACAGGACATCAGGTCCTTCGCCTGCGAATCCATCACGTTGGTTGACTTATTTCTGGCACCGGCGCAAACCCTACTAGTAGTAGGACGAGGAAACCGCAGGGGTATCTAAGTGGAACGGAGAGTAGTAGCGACCGACTTACCGGTAGGAAGAGAACACCGCCGCCCGAGGGGTGGATATGGAGACAACGAATCAAGGGGGGAAGAGCCACAGTGCAGAGGCAGAAGGGAGTCAGTTCCAAGTAGACGGATGATCTTGCATTGAGGCTGTCGGAGTCGAAAAGGGAAGGAAAGTCGGCGGGAAATTCGGCCGGAACCCCGCGTAATTTTCAGTCCGGCCAGCCAATACTTTCGATACTTTCATTACATTCCTGCTGGCCGTCTTCGTGTGCCATCGTCAGCCTGAAGACTCCTCGTCCATCTCCCCCTTTCTTGCTCCTCCTAGTCTTCCTTTAGGTCCGTCTGATCTCGCTAAGAGGACCTCGGTGAGATGCTGCTTTGCGATCTGACCGTTTGCCCCCAGCTTTTGTTCGCGCTCCCGGATCCTCCCGCGTCACAAGCGTCAAGGTGGACCTCCCACTGCTTGGAACGTTGCACTCGTCACCACCGTGCGAATCTCCAATCCCACGCCCAGTGGCCTAGAGAGCGAGGTCTCCAGTAGTACCCGAGGATTGCTTTACTGATCAGTCAACCTACCTGCAGAAATTCTAAAGCTACTCTGTACAAGTACTAACACAACTTGGTGTTCAACAGTCGAGGCATAGCCAGAAGCCGGGCTTCTTATGGGCCCCTCGCCTAATTATAATATGTACGATACCCCCAAAGGGAATTTATAAACCGTCATGTCCATCCGGAAAAGTGTGCTGTCATCACTCGTAACCGCAGATATCTATCACGTAGCCACCAACGCCCTCGCTATTGACTGTCCCGGGTCAACCATGAGCCCTAGGGTTTCCGCACGTGTGTATGTAGGGTATACATCTCCTCATGGGCCCCATCACCATCTTTGAAGATATCTGAATCGTTGTCGGTAAATTCATCGCGATAAGGGGAGGCTTGTGTGCGCTGGGGGGAGGTCTCACTGCCACTCTCATCGTCAATCGCCAGGTCGACATGGTCGTCGTCGAGGTCGCCGAATCCGATGCGTTCTTCTTCATCACGCGCAAGAAGAGCGGCCGCGCTGTTCACTTCCGGATCCTCGGAAAACGCGCCATGGGGGCGATGGGCAGCATGGTCAGTTTGCAGCGAGCGTCGGATGTCCTCCCTTTCTTTCGCTTCTAGCTCTTTGGCCCGGGCCAATGTTCTTATCCAAGTGCGTTAGTCTCAAAGGCTTGGGTCAATGCAGGGAGGCACCTTGAGTCTTACCTTCTATATATATACAACCCCGTGAAGATACCAATGCAAATAGAGACAATAATGCTGCAAATATTGACAGCCTTGGAGCCTGCGCTCATCTCTTCATTGTTCTCCGACAAGACGCGCAACCGATTACCGATGAAGGCTGGAACCAGCAGCTTCGGCGAAATGAGTGCCGTGGCAAGCCCATACGTCAACGGTTGAACTGTGGGGAAGGTTGAGACCGCCCCATTGCATACCGAGTAGGGCAGCGGGCAGAGGCGGATCATGCACAGCAATTTCAAGCCGTCATACTTCAGCGTCAGCGACAACGCTGCGAATCTCTTGTCGTGTTCCATCAACCGGTGGACGAATTTGGATAGGATTGTCCGAGACACAATGAAAGAACAAGTCGACCCAAGCACAGTAGCGGAAGCATAAAGAAGCCATCTATGAACGGTGTTAGCCCTCCTTGCACATCAATGCAAACTCTTCACTCACCCTTTCCAGATCCCAAAGATGTAGCCCGCCATAGTTCCAAATGTGGACCATCCAACCAACGGTGGAAAGGAGACAAAGAAAACACACAACCACAGAACCCCGTAGGCTAGAGGAGAATGCTCCCATTGTGCCGCCACGGGTTGAAGCCAGATGAAGACCTTCCCAGTAAAGACAAGAAAGCCTATTCCAAGGAGATTGGCCAATAAGAACGCGGACACCGCCCCTACCCTTTGCCAGAAGTTCATCTTGCGCCACGATTCCAGGAGCTGGTGATATGTCTTGGTTGCTCGGTCTACGATCTGATCTCGGAGGGTAGCGGGTCGTCCGCCGGGGATGCTGGCTGAATTCCGCCTCCCCGGTGCCCTTCGGCTCCATGGCGGATAGGCCTCATCCTCCGACGGAGACAGAGGTTCTGGGGACGAGGTCGAGACGGACAGTGCCCGGGCGGTGGATGAGTAATCCGCAGGCATCTTTCCAAAGGGGAGTTTGAAATCGTGGTCGAGCGTATGATCCTAACTTGATATTCAATATGCGGAGTCAAGCTCGGCTCGATGTCGATATTGGGTGAGGCGGATGAACGCCTGTGCAGAGAAATGGGCCGACGGGCGCAAACCAGTACGCGACTTGGGATTTCGGCAATGTCTGAATGCAACGCTGTAGATGTTCAATGGTCGTTCAAACTGGCGATGCGCAGTTAACAGCAAGGAGGGCGTAGCTAAGCCCTCGTGTAAGGACGAAGCATGAGTGGATGGCGAGAGAGATAGTAGAGAGTCAGGGAGTGAGAAGAGGAAGGGTCCACGACGTCCGGTCTAGCTAGGCGATGATGAAATGGGAGCTGTCCGGTAATTGGTCAATGAGCTTCTGCTAGTTGCAGCAAAGAGGAATGATCTCGGGTGGTGGCAGTGGGGGGTGGAACATAAGATCGGATTAAAATGGCATTTGGTATTAGAGATCGAGAGATGGATGCGATAGAATGACCGCGATATCAATCAGCTCATCCAGTCTTACCTCGTGAGAGTCAGTCCGTCTGCATTTCTCTTGAAGGTGGAGTTTAGTGTCTGCCTGAAGGCGGAAATCGGGGAAGATCTTAGTCAGGATCGCTGCTGACTGTTCCACTTTGCTTGTTTTATACGCCCCGATACGGGGGTTTAGATTACGGATGGTATTATTGTTTGCCCTCAATCGATCGCATCTTGAGTAGTATAGAGTTGTAGTTACATGAATGAAGAACTGCATTGGTGATGTCCCTGACTGTGGGGAGTCACGAATTAATCTACTATCACTTGGGTAGGTAGAGATTGGATTGACACTATGGCGACTCCATCGTCTCCATCTCGATCCTGACCAGCAAGTCTTCTTTCTGCTTAGTCCGGCAGATCGACCAGGAAGGCCCAATTCTTAGTGAGGAATTGGCTGCCAGTCTAGATTTCCTCCCCCAAAAAAAGGGGGGGAAACTTGGGACGGTGACAGCACTGCCGTTTCTTTGGTTGAGAGTCAAATCGCGTCCCGGAAGCTTCAGCTTTGGTTGATGGCCTGTCAATAATAAAGAAAAAAAACATTAACGACAAATAAAAATAACAAGAGTACCTCTTTAGTTGTGTTGGTTGGAAGAGAGATCTATCGGGAGACACCGCGTAGTAATTGTTTGAGGGGGGGAAATAAACCATCAATCAATCAATACCAAATCCCTCCGCTCTCTCCGACTTTCTTGCTTGCTGCCCTCTTTCCTGCTTCTCTCCCCTTCTTTCTTTCTACTTGCTGGCTTTACCCCTCTCACTCCTCCTCCTTCTATTCTCTCTCTCTCTCTCTCTCTCCCCTTCTTCTCTCTTCTGTGTGTCTTGCGCGTCCTCCCTCTTTGGACTTCCTTTTTCCATCTCTCCATCCCGTCTCCTCTTATCTTCTCTCTCCCTTCCTTCCTTCGTTTTCCCGGATCCACTCTCTTCTCCCCCCTCCCCGTCATCATCGATCATTGCACGACGGCTGATGCGATGTAATCACCCGTGGACTTCCAGCTTGTCCCCTGTCGCCTGTCAACCTTGCTAACATCCCTCTTTTTTCCATCAAGCTTTTATATTCGTTTCATGAATTCCAGCTGTCCTGGGAACAAATCATGGACGTGGATCATCGAATCTGACCTGTCTTCTGTTGTCTCCTTGATCTGATTTGATTACTGTTCCCAATCTCCAAACGCCGATTACCCCACATCTTCCTGCACACACCGTGTATCCTCCGTCGCCCTCCTACTTCTGCCTTCCTTCGTTCACAACACCCCTGACGATCCAGCATGATTCAAGAAGACCTCCTCGAGGATTGTCTTCGCATCCTCCAGGATCAAGCTCTGGACGAAGAAGAGCAGGTCGAGAAAATAGAGGATTTTGTACGCGAAAAGACCTCCTTATCAGGTCCGTCTCTAGAAAATGCCGTCCTCGACATCCTCTGGCGCCATCGCAATCGCACCTTACCAGACTCCTCCCCTCCGCCGCCCCGTCATACGGTGATTCGCCGCTCATCTCCTGCCCCTTGGCAGATGGCACGTTCTGCGACCCCATTATCTCCTCACTCGAACCTAGGCACGAGCCCCGGAAGTACCTCCTGGCTCCAGAGCTCCCGAGGCGGCTTATCCCGGCCACCCCTGTCCTCCACCGTATCGCCTTTCACTTCTCCGCGCCCATCGCCTCGACTAGCTCTTGCGCAACCCATCCCTCACTCCCCAAACCTAAACGCATACGAATTCTCCGATCAGAGCCAAGTGTCCGATTTCTATGGTGACTTGGGAAGCGATAGCAATGTGGACTGGCTGGTTGCCGACGACGCGAATAGCGTCACCTCGTCCATTGGGACCCCGAGCATCACAGGAGGGCTGAGCGCCACGGCACCCGAGTTTGTGCCCGATATGAGCCCGCATGATATCTTACGCACTGTTTTGGGAGACAAGCGATCGAACGATGAAATTGAGGCGGCTCTGGAAGCCAACAGCTACGACTTGGGCGCGACGATCGCGTCACTATCGCAACCCGGTGACGGCGACCCCATCTTGCAGCACGCGGAGGATGGCCACGTTGTGGTCGGAAAGTCCATGTCTATGGAGCCACCCAAGATCGCTACACCTCCGAGCAACAGTCGCAGTCCAGTGGTCTGCAAGTACTGGCTGTCTACCGGCCAATGTCTCCGTGCCGATTGCCGTTTCAGTCATGATCTAACCAACCACCTTTGCAAGTGAGTATACTCCTGAGCCTCTCAATGTATTGTTTTCGCAAAAATAGGACCCTAATAGCAGCGCGTTCGTATAGGTATTGGATTATGGGGAACTGCTTGGCAGGTGACGGCTGTCCATTTTCGCATGACCCTTCAGCTCTCGTTGCAAATCTCAGTGTGACAGACGGTACCCCCGGCACAGGATCGCCTGGCACGTCATTTCACATGGAAAGTACCTCAGATGCCTTTCCTCCTCTGCAGTCTACTGCCGGGATGGGAGACCAATGGGCTGGCCAGTATCTTGGCAAGTATCCTGGCCATTTATCCGCGTTCCCTGGCAGCAAATACGTGCCTCAGGCCATGCAGTTTGCTGTTGGCAAGCGGAATGGAAGCATGACCAACCTGAGCCGCCCCCATTCCCGACCAGGGAGTCGGCATCAGCATCGTGAGCTGAACCCGGCTGCCCCATCGGTCGATGATCCAGACGCATTCCCCACCCTTGCTGCTGTCAGTGCCAAAAACACCGGCAAGAAGCATCATGGGAAGCGCGGAAATCGCGACAATATTTCAAGCAGAGAAAACATGCCTACATCTTTAGCGGACGTGGTTCGCATGTCCCCATCTCCGGCACTAGGGAAGGGGAAGACTTCGTCTAAAAACAATCGGGATGGGGCTAAAGGCCGTGAGCATAGCGCAGCCGCTCAGGCAATCCCACCGCCGCAGAATATTCCCTGGTTGGAAACTGGTTCCCGAGCGAACCAACAATATATCAAATACCGGACGGAGGCTATCCGCCATGGTACTGTACGGAACAAATTTCTTCAGAGGTAAGTTGATACTCTTTCAAAGTCAGAAGACTTGGAGCTGATTGTCTGGATAGTGCTGCTCAAGCGTGGAACCGCAATGACGCAAGAGCCGCAAAAGCTCTGTCTCTGCGGGGACAGGCTGAAAACGAAGCCATGCGCAAGTGTCACCGGGAAGCAGCACGACAACTGTACGAAGAACGTAACAAACATCTCTTAGACGCTGGTCTGGATGATGCAGCGGAGGAACTCTATGTTGATTTGCATGGCTTGCACCCCGAGGAGGCCATTGAATACCTGGAGAAGATCCTTCTCAAACATGCCCGCGAAGGCCGGCGAGTAGTCTACGCCATCACGGGCACGGGCCATCATTCAAAGAACGGCAAGGACAAGATCGGCAAGGCCGTCAAAGCATGGCTGAATGAATGGAAGTACCTGTTCCGCGAGTTCAGTGTCCCCGGCGAGCGGGGTGGATATGTTGGAGGCATCCTGGGGATTGACCCCACCAGCTACGATAAATCATTAGCCAAGAGTTTGGAAGACGATGCCAACGGCAAGGCGGAGGCGGACCAGCCTGTCCTGACCATGGGCAAGATCCAGCTATTGAAGCGCGAAGACCTGGAGTCAAAGCAATAATACACAGCAAAATTTTCTCAAACCCTCAAGGAAACCCTTTCTTGGTTCCTGATCCTCAAAGTCAACGTCGCACTCCAGCTCAACCTCGTACACGCTTTGGAGAATACTAGGGTTGATATGAATCCTTGTAGGGAAGCCAATGCGCCGGAGTGTAAGAGGTGATCATTAGACTATCTACTCAAACATTTTCTTGATCTCATTTCGGTTCTACCTTCCCCTCACGAACAAGTACCATCATATATAGTCACTATTCCTAATTTGTCAACCGGCTTGACTACTTGTATATAACTCCACTCACCCAAAGACACGCACATCATCTGTAATCATCTTCATCACTCCGGCTCCTGGTGCCCCCACTCCTCCCTCAAACCCCCAACATCAAATCCACACGCCTCAGCCTTCCTAACCACCGCCCTAGCCTTCTCCGCTACCGGCACATCAATCATCTTCCCATCCAGCGTCCACGCACCCCGTCCGGCCCTCGCAGCCTTCTCATCCGCCACACACACCCTCACAGCCCACTTAACTTCCTCCGGATCCGGCCCAAAGATCGCCTGCGCCGTCTCCACCTGCGACGGATGAATACACTGCTTCCCATTGAACCCCAGCCGTCGCCCATCACGACATTCCTCCTCCAGCACCGCAGGCGGAGACCCGTCCCCCTTGGTAGATTTATACGCCGTGCAGACCAAATCAATAGTCGAGGGGAGGTTCGCAGCGCGAGCAGCAGTAGCAATCATCGACCTTGCGAAGAGGAATTCGGTCAATGATGGGGTGCGAGTGATGCTGAGGTCAAGGGCGAAGTCTTCGGCTGCGAAAATGAGGCCTTGCAGGAGGGGCGTGGAAGCGCAGATTTGGGTGAGGTTTGTGAGGGATTTGGCGGATTCGACTAGAGCGAGGAGGGAAATGGGAGTTCGGGGGGTCGAGGGGTCTTGGGTCTGTTGCTGTTGAGAGAGTGTGTGTGTGATGACGTCGTTCACGAAGGTGAGGTCCGAGGGGGTGTTGACTTTAGGGATGACGATTGTGGTGAGGTTGGGGGATTTCAGCTATTTAGTTTTAGTATATTGGATTGAAAGGGGAGATTTGGGAAAGGATGATGCGTACCACTTCGGTGAGATCACCTAGGGCGAGTCCGCTGTCTACGGAGTTGATTCGCACGGCTCGTTCGCGGATTCCCTGCGGTGCGGGCTCGTCGAGCGCTCTCCGCACCAGGGACCGAGCTTCGGCTTTCTTGTGCGGAGTTACGCTGTCTTCGAGATCGTAGGCCACGCAGTCGGCGGTTAGAGTGCGGGATTTGTCGATGAAGCGTTGGGAGGAGCCCGGGACTGAGATTGGATGGGTTAGTTAGGGGGTCAATTGGTATAGCCGGAGAGGCAGGTTGGGGAGTGGGATGGGTGTGAAAATGCGGGGAGAGCTGCGGGCTGGGAAGAGATGGGGGAGAAGAGACGTACTGTAGAGAAGGGCGCGACGGAGGGTGTTTCTAGCTGCCATTGTGGATGGGAGGAGAGTGCTCAGTTGGGAATATGATAGTGAGTGGCTATCGCACTGAATTGCAATGTCTTCGGTGGATTGAGGAAATGGATGATATCGGATGAAGCTGCAGCGGTTGCGGATTGACCCGCAACTTTAAGAGATCCTCGGTTTGCGCATAAAGGCTTCTCCAGTCAGGAACCGGCCGATGACCTCATCCGGCAGGTGTCGCGACTCGCGCGTATTTTAGTTTGTTCCATTGGCGTTTGCACCATTCCCTTGTGGTGAATATTGGTTTTCCAGCCTTAGCAAAGGCTCAACCTGGGCAATATGAATGAACGCGTGTGCCGATCGCGCATGAAACAGAGGGGGAGTCGGAGAAATAAGATGAAAAGAGTATCAAGTAACCGTCTGCCGCTCCACATTCTGCCGTGCCCCACCGCCCCTGGCTGGAGACACGCAGCATCAACGCAGTCCCGCCTCGCATGATCTGGACTCGTCAGGAGGCTGGTTGAGTGCTGTCTATCTCATGTGCATTGGACTGTTATCAGAGGATACTTCTTGTCTTGATCCTGCACGCTTTCTGTCATCATGGAACAGCAACCGCTCCAGCCGCAGCAGGGCGAACTGAACTGGCGCCTCAGTGCTCACCCGATTACCCTCCTGTTCTTCCTGGGCTTTCGCATCAGCGCCCTACTGATGTACCTCTTCGGCGTGCTCTTTATCAAGAACTTGTGCGTATATCCCTTTCACACTCAAATCTATGACCATAGCTCCCTCGTTCTCCAATTCCGGAACCTCCCAAAACTGCACAATCTAGATCCAACCAACCAACCCAGCTAACCGCCGCAACCAGTGTCCTCGTCTTCATCATCACCCTCCTCATCCTCTCCGCCGACTTCTACTACCTCAAAAACATTGCCGGTCGTCGCCTGGTCGGTCTCCGCTGGTGGAACGAAGTCAACACTTCCTCCGGCGACTCCACTTGGGTCTTCGAGTCCTCCGATCCCACTACCCGCACTATCACTGCCACGGACAAGCGTTTCTTCTGGCTGAGTCTGTACGTGACGCCTGCGCTGTGGATCGGTCTTGCCATTCTGGCCATTATCCGTTTGAGCAGTGTGATTTGGTTGAGTCTTGTTGGTGAGTTTATCCTTACACCTCCCCTTCCAGCAGGTGTATAAGAAGTGTGGAATACTAACTGGGTACAGCCATTGCTCTCGCGCTGACCATCACCAACACTGTTGCGTTCTCCCGGTGCGATCGCTTTAGTCAGGCTTCGACATTTGCGAATAGTGCGCTTTCGGGTGGGGTTATGAGTAACCTTGCGGGAGGTCTGCTGGGCAGGCTTTTCAAGTAGGGTGTATGCCTCTAAATAGGATTAAGCTGGGGTTCATACGGGATGTGGACCTTGGGCGGTCTGTTTTGTCTTTGATTTGTTTTTTTGAGTCGGATTGATGAGTGTAGTGGGTTTGTCCGGGGAGGAAGGAGTAGGTTGGCCTAGGGGAGGGGAGCTTTTGTTTTGTCGGTTATACTCTACTAGCGTTATGGGTTAGATTTTATTGTATTGTATCATTTGTTACTGCTGGTATGTTCAAGATAGTCTCTTAAAAGATATCTGAGTAGATGTAGAGTCTACTTATCGCCATACACTGGGGGTGCATAGTCCAACCTCCAATAGAACTATCAGTCGCAGAACAATAAGGTCAGCTTTGTCTGCCGAATTCCACTGTAAGATTTAAATAAAGCATTATCATATTCCATTATCCAGCTGACGGTATACTATAGGGTACGTGCGTCCTCAACAGTCAACTACGCACGATAGATTATCATCCAACAAACTGTACATTCCTTGCACTCCTCCGTTCCAGGAACCATCAGGTTCAGAACGACCATCCGCCCTGACGGAACATAAATCCCGTTGGATCATATGCCTTAGCGATGCTCGCCAATTTCGCCTTGTTCGTAGGTCCATAACTGCCATACACATCCTGGTAGTCGGCGGCATCGTTCATAAATAGGGGATTGGATCTACAATTATCAGTGCACTGTTCTGAACACCACTAATAGATGTGGGTAAGTAAAGGGAGACTTACGAGATCCAATCAACATCACCCGACTGATAGTGCGTCGGCTTAGTGCCCAGTAGCGTGTTATTAAACGCCTCCTTTACAGTATCCGCAACCTCGCGCAAGTACTCAGGACAAGCATCATTGCAAACCGGGTTGACCCAGATCAAATCATTCTCGACCCAGACACGATCACCGTACGCAGGGTCCAAACCGAGAGCATTACCACCAGCGTTCTGAGAAGCACGAGCAATACGCACTGACAGCGGCTGCGGGGTAAAGGTACCGAGCTGAAAGTCCAAGTTCCGGGAGGAATCATTCTTTATCATAGACTGGTACGTGGTCCAATGGGTCTCAAACAGCTGGGTCATCTGCTGGGACGGCATGTTGGGGAAGGTATTAACGTGGATGGCGGCGTTGATGCCGTAGATCTTGGCTCCGCCTACTGCGTTCGTTAGATCGGTGTAGGTTGTGGTTTTAGTAGAGTCAATGAAGGATTCAATATCTTCCAGTCCGGCAAAGGCGTTGGCGCTGGGCTTGGCCCCGTCGTAGAAGAAGAAAATACCGGGGTTGGAGACCAGGGCTCCGGGCAGGCCAAAGTCGAAGGTCGGGATGATGGCGGCTTTGGCGTCTGGGTATTCGCTGGTGAAGTTGGACAGCGCTTCAAATATTTGCTCGCGTTTGTCGGCAGTATACGAGCGAATGCCACCCCAGACTTGGCCGTTGTCGCCGAGTGGATGGGCCTTGAGTGTGAACTTGGTGACGATGCCAAAGCGGTTGCCACCGCCGCGCAAGGCCCACCAGAGATCTGGGTTGGAGGTGCTGTTTGCGTTGGTTATGGTGCCATTGCCTAGGACTACTTCGAAGTTGACGACGTTGTCGCATGCTAGACCCTGAGTTGGGTTAGTGCTGGGATGTTTTTTGGGGGGCAGAGGGGGGATGGGGGTGAGGTAGTACATATTGAGCTGAGTAGTATGACAGTCCTCCTCCAGTCGTGAGCCCTGCCACGCCGATATTGGCCAATCGGCCACCTACCACGACTTGGTTTGTCTTCTGCGTGACGGCGTAGACATCACCCCAACGTGCTCCCGGGCCGATGTCGAAGCTCAGACCGTCCGAGTTGCGGGTGGTTGAGGACATATTCTCGTTGAACGAGATAAGAACGCCCCCATTAGTACTGGAAAATCCCACATTGAAGTTGTGTCCACCTGCTTTAAGTGCAAAAGGTGCTGTGGGATATTTGTTCAGCTGCTGAACTGCAACGGAGACCTGTTGCGCAGTTGCAGGGAAGAAGGCGCAGGCTGGACGGTTGTCAGCGTTCACACCGTTCCAGTACTCCTTGACTGCATTGCTGTAGTAGGACTGGTTCCAGAATGTCTCAGTTGCGTAGGTGCCTGTGGGGTCCCAGACGGTGTATTGGGGGTAAACCGTGTGTAGGTGTTGGCAAACGGACACAGCGTCGGTGTTAGGTGCTGCCAGAACAGGGGCCACTGCGGCCAGAAGAAGAGCAGCTGCTATCATCTTGAACTTGAATAGCTTTGCTTGGGCCATGTCTGGTACAACGAGGTCTTTTGGCCATCTTAAATGCGAGGCTCAGGGGGTCCATGCTGAACGGACTTTGTATCATCTGCTGCAATGAATCCTCAAAAAAGGGCAATATTTCGTGTCGTATTTGCGTATTTGCAATGTTAGATTCTGGATCGGCACGAACGTTGGGACTAAAATAGGCTGTTTGATGATCCATCGGGCGGAGGATACTCTTCAGGGACTGTCAACTCATCAGAACGGAGGGGGATCTGCACAAAACCTCGAAGCGAAGTCTCAACTTTGAGAGTGACCGAGGATGCACGTGTCTTCCCCGCTGCACAGTGATTCTAATGATTCAGTACCGAGTACCTTCTCTTAGGTAGTTTGAGGAGGTTTGAGAAGTCTGTTAAGGGGTAAATCGAGAGCAAGTATAGAACATATCGTGGCTTACGCTATTTTCCAGGTTGTCAGCTGGAATTCGTCTCTCCAGCTGAGGATACATCAGATTAGCACTTCTTTATTGGGCCGAGGATATTATATCCTTCTTGACAGGTTATTGAACGTCTGAAAATCTCTCATAACCCGGCTTGCATTGGGTGGTTTTCTTTTTCGATGCTTAACCCTGCATAGCACTGTGACAAATATCTCATGTCATAGCCAATCCAAAGGTCCCATGAAATGTGACAGAGCGGAGTGTCAAAACTTACATATATTTCCGCTACAATGAATGAAGAAGAGGTGTAATATTTTATGTCAAATACTGGATGCAAGGGGTGTCCCGCTCAAAAGTTGAATCTCCGGGGCACGGCTCGGGAATATGTAGGGTTTGATGCATCCGCAGTGCTACAGTGACGGGGCAGCAGAAACGTGGTAATTACTTCAGCTCTCCGTAGAACTAACGACACAACAACTTGTTTTCATGACGGATCTTCTGGATAATATTGACAATGAAACTATGAATTTTCCTTGGAAAGCACATCTCTCGGCTACTCAATATCCTTAATAGTTTCAGCTCTATTGATATAGATGATTTCTCAGGAAGAGAAATTCGGCGTCGCGTTGAAGAATCACTGCCGCGTGATACACTGAAAACCAGGTATTTAAGCATCGCATGGTTGCCAAACCAGATACGGTCTCTGGATCCCATAATCTGCCACGGGCAATTTTCTACATTCGCTGAGTTTGAGTTAATGATCGATAACAGGACAGTTCTTCTCAGGCCTCCACTCTGGATCACTAGTCTCAAAACATACAAGCGCTTATCTCTTAGTCACCTAATCTTGGCTAGTTTATCGATTTGACTACAGGCGAACTGAAACCTGAAATCATCAACTTCACGAAGTCCAATTGTCATCTACAAACTACGCACAAGTCATATTTCTCAGTCACTATCGCGTAACTTGAGATGTCACAGAATACGCCACCCACAGTACAGGAGCTGCGCCTGGGCACCCGCAATTCCAAACTGGCATTAGTACAAGCAGAGCATGTCTCCAAGGAACTGACCCGTGCTCACCCCGGTGTCCAGTTTCCCTGGCAAACCGTGGTGGTGCGCGGTGATGTTGACAAGAGCAGTCCTTTCTTGAAGTTTGCAGGGCCATCTGATGCAGCAAAGAACATTTGGACCGAAGAGATGGAAACCAAGCTGTGCGCAGGAGAGCTGGACCTCCTCGTGCATTGCCTGAAAGATATGCCGACGCGCCTACCAGAGAACTGCACACTGGGGGCTATTGTTTATCGGGAAGATCCCACCGATGCGTTGGTGATGAAGGAGGGGCTGCGGTCGCAGTATACGGATCTGAGTCAATTGCCCCCCGGCTCCGTGGTGGGCACTAGTTCCACTAGACGGAAAGCCCTACTTCGTTACAGATACCCACACCTGAAAGTGGAGGAATGCCGTGGCAATCTGTAAACAGCCCCCTACTGTCCCTAATACTCGACATTTTTCTAACTTGACATGGCAGCGGAACGCGACTGAGAAAGCTAGATGACCCAGAAGGTCCATTTTCGGCAATTATCCTAGCCACGGCTGGTATGGTCCGCATTAATCTAGAAGACCGTATCACTAAGCGCTTGCCTCCATCGGAATTCCCGTATGCTGTCGGTCAGGGCGCCTTGGGCATTGAAATCCGCAAGCAGGATACCCAGACAGAGACCATGGTTCGCAAAATTGAAGACCTACTTACCCGACGGATATGTCTGGCAGAGCGCTCACTGCTGCGCACTCTTCAGGGTGGCTGTTCGTCTCCGGTTGCAGTACAATGCACTGTTGAGCAGTCACCGACAGCTTCCTCGGCAGCTCGATTGCGACTAGATGGTACTATTATTCATCCCCATGGGACAACATTGCTATCCGAACGGACGACAGCGGAAGTGGGAACGGATGAGGATGCTGAGGCGCTGGGTGCTACAGTGGCTCAGCTTTTGTTAGCAAATGGCGGGCAAGCTTTGTTGGAAGAAATTCGGTTGCTACAAGAGACGATAACGACCGACGCGAAATAGTGGAGGACCTGAAAATGTACCACTAACTAATAGAATCAATCCCCACTCCATATAAATTGCTACGGCTGCTTACTTTCACGCTATCTATTACCCATGCTCTAGCTGTCGGTGGGAGAGTCCTACCTAAGGAACGGTACCCTTGGAGGCTCCGAATAGCATCAATTTAAGACTATTGGGCATCGCCTTGCTCTCATGGGCCATCAAAGAGCTCATAGGCATGTCGCGATAAAACTCAAATACATAGTCGATAAGTACCGGAAGAATGGCACACCAGTGGATGCATTTTCCGACTACCTTGAACACGCAACATAGGGTGTTTTGCTTAGTTCCTGACAATTTCATGACTGCGTTCCCTCAACCCTCGCAATATAAACGTTTCACCCATACATCTGACATATATATAGAGGTTTTTAGCGTTCCCAGATGCTCTCCTCGCTCTAACCCTCACTTTAGCCTCAGGACAAGATGGTACCCATATCCAGAGGGAACATAGCAGAAACTTTTACGAGCCTTCCAATCAAGTTACTTGCGACGATTGTATCTTATCTACCCAACCGTGATATAGAGTCTTTACGCCTGACGTCCCACCTTCTGCACCAAATCGCGCACTTACGTATGGAACGTGTTTTTTTATCGGCTGACCAACGTAACCTTGATGTCTTTCGTGCGGTTGCCGACCACGAAGTCTTTCGCCAGCACATCCAAGAAATTATCTGGGATGACACGCGGCTGTTACTCCCACCCCGATTTTCGGTGCTAGACTACGGACGAAATCCACGAGAGCCAGGCTCCTGCGCAGGAGCTGAACTCTGGTACATAAATGCTTGCCGAGAAAATATTGCAGATTTGCGGAGGTACCAGGCCGACTATACGGGGCTGGCGGGTAGCATAGAGCGGGCCGAGCAGGATGTTGCTTCCACGGTATGGCTGAAAGAATCTTTTGCTTTTTATAGGAAATTGAGTAGGGAACAGGAAGAGAACATTCGCACTAACGCCGACGTGGAAGCCTTTGAGTATGGGTTGAAGCAATTTCCAGCCCTGAAAAGAGTCACGGTTACACCTGTTACCCATGCACGGATCCTCCACCCTCTTTATCAGACACCCATGATTCGCACATTCCCGCCCGGGTTTAATTATCCTATCCCGTGCGGATGGCCGACACAAAAGGAGAATCATCCAGCCCTTACCCTGTGGACCAATTCGAGCGAGCACGGGAAGGACAGATGGCGTGGAGTCCGGGCTGCACTACATGTGCTGGCAAGAGATAGAGAGCATCACAACGTCTCTGAGCTCGTTTTTGATGTGAACCAGCTGAACACAGGGATCAATTGCACGATCTTTGAACAACCCTGTGAGGAGCTTTTGAACCTCTTATTTACCCTTAAGCAGCCAGGTTTCAAGCGACTTGATCTTGCTATTATATGCCCCAATCAATATGAACGTGGATGGCCTATTTTCTGCAACGGGAATCTGCGAGACGTATTGAGAGTTGCGGTAGATTTAGAGCACTTCAGCTTCAAAGCCAATGTGTCTGCGCTGCAGGAAAACTCGTCTAGTGATATTTACTTTTCGAATATTCGACTTGATACCGTCTTTCCTGTCGCCAAATGGCAGAGACTACACCACTTTGGACTCTCAGGCTTGTCAGTGCATACAACTGACATGGTCAGGCTTCTGGATCGGCTGCCACTCACCATCCGCTCAGTCGAACTGAGCTTTCTGAGTTTTTCAGAGCCCTATATTGACAATTGGTCAATCATGATCGAAGGAATCCGGAACCGTACACGGTGGAGATATCGAAGTATTAGTAAAAGGCCTAAGCTTGTTGTGGGTGTGGATGTAGTGTGGAATCGACAGCCTGGCCTAGGGATCTGGATCGAAAGGGAAGTACACGAGTTTCTGTATGGAAATGGGCTAAATCCATTTGACGAATATGGGATTGTCAGGCCGGGTGTGGGATTTGAGCGGGACTCGTTTAACCCTGATTATGAGCGGCCTCATATTTATCCCGAATGGTTGATTTGGCTGGATGTTATGGAAAACCATGGATTATGACAGTTTTGCAACGTCTGTAGAATTAAGTAGAGTTCTACAGGTTTCATTAAACTCAAAAGATGATTGAGTTAGTGCTAATATTGCTTATAAGCTGGTAGGCTGATCATGCATTGCAGGAGAGGTTCTGGTAACTATTACTACCCCCCCGGCTCTCCATGTACTATCCCGTATTTTCTGTAGATTTCCAAGCTATCATCTCGTAAGATCAAATTTTTGGAACTTTGCAATTTTAGGCTTCTTTCCCTACCCAAGTTCGCAGATCAGAAAAAGAAAGTGCGATGCTTTTTGCTGCCACGTCAATCCCTGTCATTAGCCACAGCTAAAAATCCAGCCTTGCGCGTCTCATTTTCGCCGATCTCCAACATCCATCAACCTTTCCACTCATACCAACACACCAAGACCACCAGTCATCGCTGAACAGAATACGCTCTGTCTGAGATACAGCAAATGAGCTCGCCAACTTCTCTTCGCCATGAAGACTTCACCGTAGCTTGGATCTGCGCCTTGCCCGTGGAGATGGCAGCCGCCGAGGCGCTGCTGGACGAGCGTCTACCCGACCTGCCCGCCCAACCTCACGACAACAACACATATACTTTCGGTGTCTGTCACGGCCATCGCGTTGTTATTGCTAGTCTGCCGTCTGGGGTTTACGGGACTAATTCTGCAGCGGTCATAGCTACTGAAGTCCGCATACGTTTCCCATCTCTTCGGTTTGGACTGATGGTCGGAGTGGGCGGAGGGGTGCGTGACGCTGGAGTTCAGCTCGGGGATGTTGTCGTGAGCAAGCCCACTCGTGAATATGGAGGAGTTATACAATATGACTATGGGAAAGCGATCGATGGGGGTGAATGGGAGCACACGGGAATGTTAAACAAACCACCGACGGTTTTGCTGACCGCAATTTCTAGACTTCAGGCAACACATCTGCAAAAGCCGAGTCGGGTTTCAGAGTTAGTCTCAAAAGTCCTTGCGGTAAACCCGAGTATGGCGGCTACTTTCGGGTGTCCGCAATCATCAGAAATTGCGATAAGTGGGAGAATTACGAGCCTGGAACAGCCGTGTGGAATTCACTACGGCTTGATCGCATCAGGTAACAAGGTCATCAAGGACGGAAAGCTCCGGGATAAAATTGCAAAGAAATATGGCATTCTGTGCTTTGAGATGGAAGCTGCTGGCTTGATGGATAATTTCCCCTGCCTTGTTATCCGAGGAATTTGCGACTACGCTGATACGCACAAGAAGAAAGACTGGCAAGGATATGCCTCCCTGACGGCAGCTGCCTACGCGAAAGAGCTCCTCACTGTGATCCCGAGGCATTCTGTTCTAGAGGCCCCAACTGCCGCGTTAAGCCTGGACTGTAAGTGCGCGTGGTACTATATACTCGTCGGTGTCATTGCATAGGGACTAAAAATTGCGGCACCAGGGCAGATTGGTAATTACTCTTCGATAAGGGAGCCATTGTCCAGTGGTTGGGTCAGCAAGTCGAGTAAGAAACTCTCGGGTAGTATGTTTCACAAAACTTACGCGTTGGCTTAGGATTCGCTTGTGATGACGATTTTCTGGCGCGCATCACACGCTACGACCACGAAAGAGTACACCAGAGGCTTTCACGGAAAAGACTCCTCGGAACTACACAATGGTTCTTAGATCACCCGGAATTTCAGGCCTGGCTTTCTAACAAGGCCTATCCTTGGCTATGGTGCTCTGGTAAAAGTAAGCGCCCCCAAGATCTCTCATGCATGGCATTGGTCACTTACTATGCCACAGTCGGCTCTGGGAAATCCATTATCGCGTGAGTATGGCGTTGTCTATGATTGAGGAAGGGCCTTGTACTGATGACCCGATAGAGCCACCGCAATTGAGGAAGCGCGTAGAAAATCGTTGCAACCCCATGCCCCTATCATCTTCTTTTACTGCGACGTGCAATATGATTCGGACCTATCTCAGTTGCTCTCGAGCTTCATACGTCAACTGACAGAATTCATCATCAAGAGGGCTCAGCAATTCTCGGGAAACGGCCAAAGAATGCTGCAAAGATATTTCGGAAGCGAAAGGGAAGTCCCGGGTATTGATGATTTGGAAGACATATTTGCTAGTCTGTCTTCTGATGTGTCATATGCCACCTATGTAATAGATGGCCTTGACGCATTGGAACAGGTAGACGCAAGGCGTCTCCTTACTTATCTCAGATCGCTATGCAGAACCGGCGGGGATAAAGCCATAGGCCCACGGCTACTCATTTTCAGCAGAGAATACTTTGTGGGAGGCACAAGTGTCGCGACATACCTTCCGAATGTACCTCAAATCTCCACGACTTACAATGTGTTACAAGATATTCGAGTCTACATAAGAGAAAGTATTGCAGACCAAATGGTGCTTCAACAGCTTACTGAAGACAATCAGCTTATCAGGGATATGGAAAATATCTTACTGCAAGAGTCTTCGGGAATGTAAATCAAGCCTATAAACCTACATTACGTGCTACTTTTACTGATAGACTGCAGGTTTCTGTGGGTTTATCTGCAAATCGAGATCATTTGGTATACTTGTGCCACCGAGCAAGAAATACGTGTCGCTTTAGCAACTTTACCAAAAGGTCTTGAGGAAACATACCGGCGCTGTGTGAAGAGGATAAAATGTCACGACCTTCGTGCTATCAGAACACTTATCTGGGTTCGCTTCAGCGCACGACCGCTTCATTGTGAAGAATTGCAGGAAGCAGTAGCCTTGGACTTGAACGACAAATGCTGGGACCGGGGAAAGATTCCACGAAGTGACTTTATCTTGGGTTGGTGCGCAAACCTCGTCGTCTTAGACCCTGTCGATAGCTGTGCGCGCTTCGCACACCCATCAATCTGCCAGTACCTTGACAGCAGTTTCGATGCATATTTGCCTCAATTTGCAGAGTCCTTCCGCTCAGGGAACCAGATTTGTGGACGTCTTTGCATCACGTATCTTTCGTTCTCTGATTTCAACCTTCATCTTTCAAAGACAACAAAGTCTGTGGAGTGGAATGTGCGAGGCAAAGACTTGCTTCCACAGTATGTCCCATGCTTTCGCCTTATCAAAAGTCTTTTGTCATCGAGGCTAGAGCGTCGTTTCTCTGTCTCACTACCTTCACCCCACATACGTACTGTGCCATCGCCGTCTTCAGCGCGCTATCGGTTTCTGTCCTATGCACGAAGTCATTGGACAACTCATACCAAGCAATTCTCCGAGGAAGATCCTCTGTGGGGCATGTTCAAGCTCTTGGCACTGACATCTAATGAAAGTTGGGGTCTTCATCCATGGAGAGCAGATGCTCGCTCTCAGTTTTCGCACTTGCAAGCCATGTTTGGATGGGCAGTCAGGGAACGCCACTTGCCACTTTTCAGACTTACAATGCAATTTCCAGACCACATACGACGCATTTGTGATTTACCGCTTAGTGGGGAGCTGCTTCCGGCCCTACACTATGCTTGTAAACAGGGATATTCTGATGTGGTCTCCCAGCTACTGCCCTTCTGTGACATCAACAGAGCGGATCTGCAAGACTTCACCCCATTGCACTACGCTGTTGAAAGAGGCCATGCTAACATAGTGGAGATTTTGTTATCTCAGAAAAGGCTTAACGCTCATAGAAGTTCTGACGTCAAAGGAGAACTGCTTCTGTTGGCGTCTAGTAAAGGCCATACAGAAACGGTCAATATCCTCATAAAGAAAGGTGCAGATCTAGAGGCCAGAAATTCGAAATCACAAACTAGCCTGATATTGGCTGCTGCGTCTGGTCATATACTCACGGTAAAGCTCCTCGTTGAGGAGGGAGCCGATATGGAAGCCGTCGATCATGAAGGGGATACTGCCCGTCTCTATGCTCTTCAGAACCGTAACATGGAAGTAGTCAATTGCTTTTTTGACATTGACCTGGCAAACAATCGGTGCAAGATGGAATCCGTGCTACTTGCAGCAGTTCAGGATGACGATCCTGAATTGGCCACTCTTCTAATCAATAAGGGGCTCGACCCGAACTCAAGTTGCAAGACGGGCATCAGTCGGGATGATTGTACAATTCTCACTTGGGCCGCCAAGAAGGGATACAAAGATTTGGTGCAACAGCTTATTCACTACGGTGCGGATGTCAATTTGCAGGATAACAAACGTTGGACTCCACTTGCTCGGGCTGCACAGTATGGTCATGACTCCGTCGTCAGACTACTTATCGAGCGTAACGCCTTTATTGATTTTCCTAACGATAGCTTTACGCCCCTTCAAGTTGCTGCAGCCAACGGAGAAGATAGCACGGTGAAAAGTCTCATTCAGCATGGCGCAGATGTTAATCTCTCTTACGAACAGTTTACGCCCCTTCAACTTGCTGCAGCTAATGGGAGAAAGAGCACAGTCCGAATTCTCATCCAGCATGGAGCGAGTGTCACACATCTAAAACTGGCACCCGATTCATTCAAGTACACATATCTAGGGGATGATGTGTTGAAGCTGTTGAGCCTAGGAAGGGCCTCTCCATTGGAGATTCGAAACACTGGGGGTCGCACAGCTTTTAGGAGGGCCGTAGAGATGGGTCATATGGGTAGAGCCAATAACCATGAGCGGCGACTAGTCGCGCGGCGTCCTCTCGAATAGATGAATATAGTCATTACAATTTAGTCCCGATTTTGGGGCTATTTAGCCGATCGAAACGTATGCGAGACTGATGGTGCAAATGCTGTTGCCTTGGCTGTCCGGCAGGGTTATTCAGCTATTTTACGGCTTTTACGTGCCAGCTCTGCTGATTGAAGAAGCCTATAGCAGTTTCGGAATTGCTATCACACACAGAACCTAGCTGTGTCAATTGGAATGTTTGCTCAATGAGGTGCTCTGCTGTTCTATCATGTTCCGTGAGGCTATTCTGATGTATACTACAACATTTCTTGTCTGAAGTAGACAGCGCCCAGGGTTGAGTTATCAATCTTGTATATCATTCGTTCCATTGTATAACATATTGCTGGGCGAACGGGCACGCCAAGAATAATATAGAGCGTGGGAAACTGGGTTTGAAAGATCGAATGATAGCATAAAGCAGGAAATTCAAGAAGCGGAACCCAGATAAGCCTCCAAGAATACCTGAATTCAGCCGGCGGTGAACAGACTTTAGGAACTGTAGTAGATCTGGAAATCGTGCGAGAACCCCATTCAAATCTGGTTCACGGTCGTCTATTTTGAATCCTACCCTTAACACCACAATTGAGAAACCAGAAACCTGTCAACTGCGAGCGTGCGCGTGGGATTTTCCATTCGAGGACCAGTTCAAGCTTCAGGAGTTTTCAGCTTCATTTACAAGGCTGCAACCACAATCCTGCGCCTGCAAGGCTGAGTGCTCCTGGAGGTGTTATCTCATCCTCTGAAACCGTCTAATGCATGAATGAGGTCTAATCGCAGCGCTTATGCAAGTCGCCAGAACTGTCATTTGGCTTGCGCAGGGGTTGAAAGCCAACGGCACGAGGCTAACGACGCTCCTAATGCACCTTCGCTGCGCCGCATTGCTTCCTTAGCGTGCTTTTTTCATTGCGTTATCTCAGAGAAATTGTCCGTTGGAAAGAGTCGGTGAAAGGCAGATACTATGCCTCTGTCTGAAACAATCTCATGATAGGGTTACAATATTCAACTTGTTGTATTTCTAACTAGAGGTGGGAGTGAAAATTACTAGGGGTATTCACCTGCGGAGAGTGAACCGCACATTGAGGAAGCCTGCTACCGCGTATTCTATCTATCGAAAGGTATCTCTGATTGCAAATTTCCACCTCAACACAACAGGGATCCTGTTTCCTGCTTTTCCAACTGAGCTCAACTTCAGTTCTGCCTGTCGTCGTGCTTGATTCAGCCTCGCCGAAAGCCTTATTTCACCCCCACTGCCTTGGAAGTTGTGGGACATCCTCATTGTAATACCTTCCTTTCTTGCCTTCAATCAGCTTTACAATAATATCTTGCCTCGTTTAAATATCTTCAAGCGGGTCTCTTCATCCTCTGTTACCATCACACTCATGCCGACCTTCTCGCGCAAACCTAGAAAGCCTAGAGCACGCATCAAGACTGGCGGTATGTGGAACGATGAAGAGAGACAGCGCTTCTGGGATCAGCGAACAATGTACAGTCACATGCCCTGGAAGGAATTTCGCAAGGTGTGCATAGATTGTTCCTTCCCCTTTATTTATCATTGACTCCCTCTACCCACGGTGGCATACTTACACTCTACGCAGCAGTTCTTCCCCCATAGAAGCCAAAACGCCCTAGAGAAGGCCTATTCCGTATGTCTTATCTGCTCCCACTGCCAGAACATATCTGACTCCATAATAGATTATGAGTATACAAAGACGACGAGAAGCCAACATTGTAAGTTTGGCTCGCTTCACCTCTATATTGATAGCTGTCTTACTGATTCCAAAGTCAAACCCTGATACCCCTCGGGACCCTCCTCCAGCCCGCATTGTAACGCTACGAACTAGGACCAATAAGCGTGCACTGCCCGACGAAATGGCGCCTGGGAACCGTCCAGGGAAGCAGACCAGAACAGCTGCGGTCCTTTCGTCGGGAAAGGAGCAAGTGGAAGAAACGGATCAAAACAATATGACAGACGAGGATACCTCTTCGGACTATGAACAGGACTCCGATGAAGAGACACTTCAGGGGCCCAGTCTACCATGTGAAAGAGAAGGTCTAGATGGAATCGAGACAATCGTCATCGATGATACGAACAATGCTCCTGAAAGCCACCAAAACGGCGAAGAAGATGCAGGGGTAGGCAGACCTGATGCCCAGGGAGATACTGATATGCCTGACTCTCGCCCTAACGGAAGTGTAAGATACACATGCTCACCAGCCTTGCGTCAAGCCAAGCTAACTGACACGTTTCAGACGCCCGTATCCAGCAATAAAACCCCTCCTGCAGGCCCCATGCCCGGGCGAACAAGCATGACACCGAGTTCAAGAAGTGGAGAAAATCACCAAGGCCACCAGAGAAGTACAAAAGAGGCGACTGAGCCTACTAGGCCTTCCCTTCCATCGGACGTGCAATATCTCAAAAACCTCATATGGAGGTTTGAAACTACATTCTTCAAAAACTATGATCAGGAGAAAGTCATCGCCTCGCTGCAAAGCCAGGTTGACGATCTCAAAAAGATCAATTCAGAAAAGACCGCCAAGCTGGAGTCCGCACAAGAGGCGAGTAGGAGACATACCCAGACTATCAAGTCCCTTGAACAACGTGAGCAGAAGTATAAAAAGGAGATTAATGACTTGAAAAACAAGCTCGTACTTTCTGACCAGCGAGCTACGATCTTCGAGCGCAAGGTAGCTGTGGCTCGAAGCATGAACAAATGTGAAACGTGTCTGAGGGTCGCCAAGATCGTGAACGCGGACGCCGAGCAGTCTTCGAGTGGGCCAATTTCATGAACACATTCTGTTTGGATGTTTCGATATATATTCGGGTTGTTTATTTTCTTTTCCGTTCTCACGTCGCTGTGGGTCTCTATTTATGCATGGTCTCACCTTTTACTTTAGCATTCACATGAACTTTTAGCATTTGATATATAGGTCGAGATATATGATAATACCACGTCCCATTTTCCTTGCGATTAGCTTAGAAGGCTCCTAGCTAGTAGTATCTCTGTAATCCAAATTCCCGCAATAATGGCTCCCTATATTGAAAGACCTCTCTGTCAAGATCTGAAACACGGTCTCTGTGAGTTTCACTATGGTACATTATCGAAGGAGTTCCACAGCGGGGTAGAACTATGTATAACTCATTCACAAAGCGGGATGCTCGAAAATATATCCAAAAACAACTGAGCTTGCTCTGACTCTTCGTGCCGACTACATTGGTTGAGAAATTCCTCTGTTGGGAGCTTGATATGTTGGAAAATAAAGTCGGTGGTCAATGTGTCTAATGGATTACTTGTATGCTCTTGAGGTTCGTTGACTGCAGGTATGTGAGTAAGCGATAATCTGTAGGAAGGTGTTGAGGTGGTAGAGTTGGCTTACCAAGGGCGTCAAAGACCACCAGTAGCCGTTGAATACAGTAATCCGCCTTCTGGTTCACGATGCTTCCTCTACTAATATTTCTCATGGTGGAGAGACATACTTCTATTTCCTGGCGGATCTGGACTGGCGTCGGCTCGGAATCTAAGGGGTATTGCTGGCGGACGAGAAATATTGCTAGGCAGTGGAGGATGGCTGTGAATACTAGAGATATTTTAGCATGTTGGTTCACAGGCGAGAATCTTTTGGGAAGACAAACTTGTATAGTTGCATGTATACCATGATGCATATATGTCTATAAATCCTTGGAGGGTGGAAATGTGTGATACCAAACCCTGCACTTCTTGTAATGCCAACCAGTCATCCCAAAGGATCTGGGAGCAACTGCGCTGAATAATTTCCCGAGTACGGTTTCCAAGCAATTTCATTGAGTCAGGCTCTAAGATTCTCATCATTAGAGGGAAGTTCATGGTCAGTTCCAGTCTATGGTATTGTATGCATAGGAGTACTCCTACGGCCCAGCGAGCATCTGGGACCGCTGATTGTTTCAGTAACTCTTCACTCGGGAGCAGGGAAATGCACTCAGGAAGACTGTCGGCCCATTGTTCCAGCTGGAAGTGTAGATTATCACGCTTGTTAATGGCTGTCTGTATGTCGAGAGACTGGCCGGAGTCCAAATTCTGATCGTACATTGTTTCGATTATGTCGTCCAGGAGTGTGTTAGAGGAACTTTATGAAGTAAGCATGTGTAAATTTATATCCTTTGGGGTTAACCGACGCCATCTGAAACACATAAAGGGAACTTATATCTCCGAGTATTGCGGGCTGTTTTATGTCGCAGGTCTTTTCAATAGAGCAAGGTATAAGAAACGGTCTCCCTTGGGTCAATCCCATAATCCTACTAAGGTCAAAACTGCTGCCGCTGAATATGGTAGTTATAGGTGTGAAGGAGAACAACGCTGCCTATTTCCCGAAGGAAATAACAGTAACATCAACCTACCTATCATTATACACAATTCCCAACCACAATCTTCGATGCAGACTGTCGGGTGTGTGTCCATGAGCATCCCGAACAGAGGCACAATGAAAGCCCATCTGCAATGCTGCTCTGACACAGTTTGTATGGGTCGTATAACTCAATGTAGACCTCTGATGATTCTGCTCGTAAAGAGACTTTAGCAGTAATGTCTGTACTGCATTACTGTTAACTCAGATAAATCATTGGAAAGGCATAGGTGACTCACCTAGTTCAAAAGTTGGTCTCTCCAGTGCTTGCTGGTCGAGAAGACCTGCGCAATGGCTGTAGAATACCTCTGCCTCCGGAAGCTGCAAGGACGCAGATGCATGTGCCCAAATCACATTCAGAAGAGCCAAAAAGCCCCTTTGGAACCTTGGGGGTCTTTCAAGAAGAGCTTTCTCATATGTATTTAACAAGGATTCATAGTAGACATATGGAAGGATAACACCGATTGTTGTGGAAAAGCGACTAATAAGATACTGTACCTCATCTCTAGACGGTAGGGCGTGCATATCTTCCAGAGATACTGAGAATTGCTTTACCAATGATAGTTTCTCCCTCGCGGATTTTGGGTTTTCTTCCGATAGGCTGCAGCTTTGAAGAGCCGTAGATGCATGACTGCTTAGCGTGAGGTGTAGGAGAGCGCTTTCTGCGAATGCGTTTGAGATGTGTCTAAACATGGCGTAGTTCGAACTAGACCCTACCTCAGACAATCAGATTGTCTGGCGTTAATGTTAGAAGGCTACCTACCAAAGTATACATGTCCAAGTGACGTCTCAGAGAATGCATGTGTGGCAAGCTCATCAACACTTGTATCTTCGCTCACTGTTTTCCCAACTGATGAACCTGGTGAATGTGTTTGCGATCCGGTTTTATGACCGACTTTATCCTCCAGTATCTCAATCCGGTGAGCTAAGCCCTGCTGGTCTCTATATAACGAAAATCAGCATTCATCTACCTCCGGCATCTTACGCAGCTTGACCTCTTAGCCTTTGGGCGTCGGATACCAGACTCTGTAGGCTGCTGATACTTGCATTCTCTCCTCCTATGCTGACATCGCGCACACACCGGCCTTGTTCCCTCACACTATTGATGTCAGTGCTGTGTAATCGAAGTTAGCTGTCTCAATGTGGATGCACTAGTAAATACCTTTAGCTTCCTGTATCGGCATTCCGAACAGGCAACCTCAGTTCGTCGCCTGCGATGTGGGCGACCTGACATGGTAGCAGTTTTCCCGGACGATTGCATTCAGATTAGTGAGGGATCAAAGCAAGCATTCTCATCTCAACAATAGTTTAGTGTCCTGTATAATGCGGGGAAACTCTCCACCCGGTCTCGTTCACCTCCTCTGGACCAATCGGATTTGCGCTTCCCGAGCGTAGCCGAAGGTGTCCTCATCGGGCTGTAAGACATGAAAGAGTATCCCAGTAATTTGTATTATGGCTCAGACCTGCAGCTAGAAAAAGATATTCGGGCATAAGATCTCGGTTATAGATATTGATGAGCTATGACACTGCTTCGATGTTGTCGGATAGACGAATAATATATAAATCCAGCAGAAGTACAGCATGGTGTAAATCAAACAATCGCTACTACTACTACTTTCCTCCTACTCTTAAAATACAAAAATAAGCAAACCACACTGTTTGAAAATGACCATCTTCATACACACCCTTACATCTACTCCCATGACCAGCGCTGGTATTTTCCTAGCGCTCACTCTCACTATTTACTCTATCTACCAACGATACCTACACCCCCTTGCCAAATACCCCGGTCCATTCCTAGCATGCCTTACCGACCTCTGGCAGGTCTACCAGTTCCTCACTCTCAAGCAACCATACAACCTAACAGAGCTCCATGCAAAGTATGGGCCAATTGTCCGGTATGGGCCAGACAAACTCAGCATCACCCACGAAGGCGCCATACAAGCAATCTACCAGAAGGGTGGAAGAGGAATGCCAAAGACGGAATTCTATGATGCATACGGTGCAGCTCATCCGAATGTATTCGGTATGCGGGATGAAGAAGTGAGTGGCTCATGCTCTACGATAACAATTGCCCGAAGAGATTTCTAAGCGTGATTAGCAACACTCCGTCCGCAGACGCCACATGTCCCACGGGTTCTCGATGAGCTATGTGAAAGAGATGGAACAATACTTGGACATCAATATCCAAATCTTAAGAGATAAGATCAGAGAGCATAGTGCTCAGAATCGGACATTCGACCTGAAAAAGGCACTGCATTATTACGTGATCGACGTCTTTGGTGAGCTGGCCTTCAGTCAATCATTCGGGGTCCAGGAGACGGATGATGAGACCCGAGTCCCGCCAGTCATCGAACATAGTCTGCTTGCTGCTGTTACTGGTGCCTGGCCTGCTATGACAGCAACACTAAAGAAGTATCTTCCACTTGTTCCCTACAAGCCCCTTCAACAGCTCTTTGCTGGCCGCAAAGCTTGTGCGGATCTCGCGTCGGAGTGTGTTCGACGCAGGTTGAAGGATTTTGGTGCAGACAGAATGTCTAAAAGCGACGATAGGAAGGACATCCTAACGAATTTGATACTGGCTAAGCATCCCGATACTGGTGAGCATCTTACACAGACGGATCTTGAGACTGAAGCTTTTGGGTTTATGTACGTCTCTCTTTCGGTATTCTTCCTAGTCCTTATGATGTGTCGGTTGCCATTCGCTAAAGAACTTGCAGTATTGCAGGAACTCACACTACGAGTGCCACGACAACTCTGTTGTTTTACCACCTGCTTCATAACCCCCAGTATATGGAGGAGTGCGTAAAGGAGATCGAGGCCAATCTGCCTCCCCTTACACACGGAGAGACAGCCTATTCTGTATCCGCAGCAGAGGCCGCCCTACCGTTCTTGCGCAACTGCATAAGGGAGAATTTCCGGATTACGCCGGTCTTCACGATGCCTCTAGCTCGGAGAGTGATGAATTCAACGGGTGTTATAATAGAAGGACAGAATATACCACAAGGGGTAAGCCACTTTATAAGACTATGACTACGAAGCAGTCTACAATGCTAATGAGTATGCAATATTCGCAGACATCAATCGCTGTCTGCAACCATGCATTCCATCACAATCCTGACGTCTGGGGTGACGATCACAACATCTTCAATCCTCTTCGATGGGAGAACCCTGAGATTGCCGCCAAGGCACGGCTGTTAATGCATTTTGGCTTGGGTGGACGTCAATGTATTGGGAAGACCATCGCAATGACGAATATTTATAAGCTGATGAGCACATTGTTGAGGGAGTTTACTTTTGAACTTGCTGACACACAGGCTCAGGAGAAGTGCTTATCTAGCGGGAACATTCCAGAATTGATTAGTGTTGGAATTAGCGATCTAAAGGAGCCCTTGATGGTCAGAGCGCATGTGCGGGTGCATGAGGAAGTTTAGCGAGAGCCTGATTGTGAAATCCCCGGGCCCATAATTCCTCACAACCAATGAACAATGTCCCGCAGAGGCTGTAGATGGACTTAGTTGCCGGGACACGCGTCGAGCACAGTTGCAATTTACTGTGGCGTTCTGCTAGACTCCAACTGAATACTTTCGTAAATATTCTCTAAGAGTACTATGTGTTAAGTCTTCATCGGGTGAGGATGGCAACCGTACGTCGGAATTTCCGAGGAATACGAGCGCGGATGGCCTAGCGCATTGGCGCAATAAGAACCGCGGTCTGATACCTGCTTAGAAAGATATTACCACGCATCCCTACCCAGTATCATGGCAAATCAGACGTGAGCTTGCCGTAGGGTCCGGGGGGTCGGCAGTTCGCTGCGGGGAACTTAGCTTGGCGGGTGTGAAGATCCGGGGTACAGGTCGGCTAAATATTTAGGCCCTTTTCTATATTAAGTGAGTTGGTTTGGGGCTCAGACAGGGGGTCATAATGTCCTTAACTCGGGTGTATCCTCTTGACCGATTCTCATTCACAGCATAGCAAGATGGAAAAGCCCGGCGTTCAGCATGTTGAGAATGAAAATGGTGATAAGAACCTCGCCGTCAAAGGAAGGGATGACCATGATTTAGAGGCCTTTAATGCGTCTCATGGTAAAGATATTGAAGAAAATGACTCAGATGCTTTGACGGAAGATCATCGTCAATATTTGATTCAGAGATATGGAACGGTAGAACTGGATCCTATCCCGGACATGACTGACGCTGATCCCTATAATTGGCCGACATGGAAGGTAAGTTCTCCCTTATGCTGAGACAAATTCCAGAAATTGTTATTGATAGGCCTTCGGTGTAGAAAGTCATCAACTTAGCTCTAGTTGCATTCCACGCTATGATGGCAACTTTTTCGGCGTCTTCAATCCAATCTGCCTTCGTCGAGATAGCAGAAGACCTTGGGGTCAGCGTCCAAAGAGCAAGCTACTTAACTTCCCTAGTCATTGCCATTCTCGGGGGTGCCCCTCTTTTCTGGATGCCATTGTCCAACCGCTATGGTCGACGTCCTATATTCCTGCTTTCGCTGCTCTGCAGTTTGGTTGCTAATGTGGGCTGCGCTAAAAGTCCGTCATATGCGACTATGGGATTTTGCCGGGCCCTTGTTGCCTTTTTCATAAGTCCTGCCGCTGCAATTGGTAGTGCTGTCGTCGCCGAGACGTTTTTCAAGAAAGACCGCGCAAGATGTATGGGCGTGTGGGCCGTCATGGTAACTTTGGGTGTGCCGCTTGCACCTCTGCTTTTTGGGTTCGTTACTAGTCGTGTGGGATACCGGTGGATCTACTGGATATTGGCTATCGTGAGTATGAGCGTCATCAGAACAGGAGAGAGATGCTAATCATACCAGACCAACGGTGTTCAGTTCATCACATATTTGATCTTCGGCCAAGAAACTCTATACATCCGTGGTAGCGCTGCTAGTCACGTCAGTAACCCTACCCTTCGACAACGATTCCTTGATGTGAGGCGTATTGATCCAACGCCATTGAAACTATGGGACTTTCTACGCCCCCTCAGCATGGCAATACGGCCCTGTGTTATGATTCCAGCCGCCGCATATGCGATGATATTCCTTCTCGGTGGTATCCTCCCTTCAATTGAGATGCCGCAACTCTTCCCCGAGATGTTCGGACTTGACTCGGAGCAGGTAGGCCTGCAGTTTATCGCGATGATTATCGGCTCTCTGCTTGGCGATCAGGTTGGGGGATTCTTATCCGACCGTTGGATGCTGCACGGGCGAAAGAAAACGCAGCGGCCCGTTGCACCTGAATTCAGACTCTGGATTAGCTATCCAGGAATTGTTCTGACGATAGTTGGCATTGTTATCTTCCTTGTCCAGCTAAATCATGCTTCATCGCGGTGGAATATCACTCCGCTGGTCGGGGTCACCATTGCGTCTATTGGAAACCAAATCGTAACCACCGTCAGCTTCACGTATGCCGTGGATTGTTATCGATCAGAAGCAGCAAGCGTTGGTGTATTTATCACGTTGGTGCGACAGACGTGGGGATTCATAGGACCATTCTGGTAAGTCTTCTGTGTTCGAGAGGTGTGGGTATACTGACAGTAGTCCAGGTTTCCGCAAATGCTGGAGAATGTTGGGTATCTAGGGAGTACGGGGATTGCGATTGCCTTGATCGTAGCTGTTAGTGCCATTCCAATGGCTCTGTTGCATTGGAAGGGGAAGGCTTCGAGGTAGAAAAACATGATAGCTAATGGCTTATCTCATCGTAAGTCCCGCTGGTTACTCATCCAGCCTCATATTTCGTTCAGTTTACCCATTAGCAACTGTCAAATATCCTGACGCATCACTTGAGCAATTGCTGGATATATATAGTTTTCAGTCAATCAATTTGATGTGAGATAGTACTTGCTACTATAAGCCTGGGGGGAAAAGGGCGAGGGCCTTATGGCTTGCAAGCACCGGGAATTTTTGATATCCAAGTGTATGACCATTGCCAGTGGGCCCCTTTTGAAATAAGTACCTAACTTGGATCATTTGTAGCTAGTAATTAGAGAATCTCCTCTCATGTCTATTTTGAAGGATCATCAAACCTTTATGATAAACTCTATCTTGCATACTAAGCATAACTGAGTTCCTAGTGTCGAGAGTTGTAGATATAACAGACTTCCTAGGCGTTTATGAATAAAGCACCGGTTATCGGAGAATCATTAACGCGTGTTCACCCCCAACCAAGGCGCTAGTAGGCTTTGTTAATGGCTGTTCATTGAGATATTCGCAATAGTGTTCTGGACCTAGATGGTGGGCCCAGGTGGCGTTCTTATTGAAGCAAATGGCGCTAACATATTCACGAAGATATCTTGACAATCCACAACTTTTCACTTGAACTATACAAATGCTCCCACACAACTAACATTCGATTTATATGCTAAATAATACCTTGATACTAACGTAGTAGCATAGAAGTTCCTCGTAAGCTCTATTGTGTTGCTATAGTTGTCTCGTAACATCTTCGAATCCCTAGTATTATGACTACTTGACTGATAGAGAAGTATATATGCTTGTAGGGTCTATGTAAGCTGTACTACATTAGATCTTTGGTGTTACTCGCTTATTCTCCACGCAATCCAATGGCAGGGAATTGATAGCTATCCTTGGGTTCCACAAGACTAAGCCATGATCGCTTCGTTTGCTCATAAATGGAGAAAGCCGTGAATTGATTGAGCTGTTACCCTGTTTGCTCCTCTCTTTTGCAAGCTCTCAAAAAGGCCCCGCTCCCTGGTCTCCCTTTTTCTATATCTCCTGTTCGCCTCTTCCGTCTTCCTTCCTTCTCCACACTCCCTATTTTGTATCACGGCTCTGGTGGTAATTCTTTGCAGACAACTAGGCTGAACGATCCTTAACAACGTGCCATCAATAGGTAGGTGTCACATCCTTTTCTTGCAAATAGATCTTTCCATCAACTTTGTCTATCAAAAACTGTTCCTATTCTGTATACCGAACGCGTCCACGCGTTGTTATCGATTGGGATGGACTACCAACAGACTAACAACACCAGTGCACCGATACCCATCTACCATCATCTACAGACTCTGCTCTCAAGATGGCTGGCTGGACGCTCGAAGGGGATGGAGATGACAATGGCACCTGGGGTGGTGGCAATGACGCTGGTACGTGTCCTCTTGGAAACGGGTCCCTTTCCCCAAGGATAGCATGTGCTCAATCATGTTCCACCAAATCATGAAGTTTCACGAAATTAAGAGATAATACAGGCTTCAGTAATGATGAGAACGCTAGGCCTGGTGGCTTCGGCACTGAACCCAGATACGGTGGTGATGACTTTGCTCCTGCGGCTGAAGGCCATGGCGATGATAATCGGTGCCGGAAGTAAGTAGTAGCTTCCTACAGATCCTCAATGTCGCTAACAGAAGATAGCTGTGGAAGCGACGGTCACTTTGCTCGCAACTGTCCCGAACCGCGCAAGGACATGGCATGCTTCAATTGCGGTGAGGACGGGTATAACCTTCCATGAACCTTTCCAATACATTCCCTGGTCTGACATGAACTAGACATAATAAGTCTGAGTGCACTAAGCCTCGTATTTTCAAGGGTGCTTGCCGTATCTGCAACAAGGAAGGACATCCAGCCGCTGAATGCCCTGAAAAGGCTCCCGACGTGTGCAAGAATTGCAAGATGGAAGGTATAACACGCCGCATGTTCTAATAGAATACATGCGCTAACGATGTGTGAAGGCCATAAGACTATGGACTGCAAGGAAAACCGTCGCTTTGATCTAAACCATATTCCTGACAAGCTCCCCGAGGAGGCTTGGGCCATTCTGAAGAAAGCCAGTGACGAAAGAGATCTCGAAGATTTCCGTGAGGTAGGAAGCAATTACTTCAGCCTCGACCGTGTGCTCGTTCACAAGTACTAACGTTGCACAGGGACTTAAGGTGTACTCCAAGTCGCTTCCGCAGGCCACTTTCGTTGACATCGAAAACAAATTGCGTGAAGAGGACCTCAATTTCTACCTTATTGCACTGGTAAGTCAGGACATTCGTCTTCTCTGCACGCTGAAGCACTAAGAAGCACGCACGCTAACTCTATGGCACCCTCTAGGACAAGGAGGTTAACGATTGTATCAGCCTCATTGATCTTCAGGGGAAGCTGAACTGCACATACGTGGTTGGCTTTTTCTACAGCCCTAAGCCGCAACGTGCCAACCTCAGAGAACGCTGGCCGTCTTCCGTCGAGGACAATCTTGAACGTCTTGCTGACGCCGGTCTGCCTTACGATCGACAGGTCCCCAAGTGCAACAATTGCGGCGGTACGCTACAAACTGCGGCTCCATCTGTCTCTATATGCTAACGGCTGGTAGCATTGGGACACACTTCTCGTGGCTGCAAGGAGGAGCGAGAGGAACGTGAGCGTGTCGGCGTTAAATGCGTCAACTGCAGTGCTGATGGACATCGTGCTCGCGATTGCCCTGAGCCACGTCGCAATGTTTTTGCTTGTCGTAACTGCGGGTAAGCTCACTTTGCAAGACTTGAGAGTGCTCTACTGACGATAGCAAGCTCGGAGGACCACAAGGCATCAGAATGCCCCAACCCTCGCTCTGCAGAGAACGTTGAATGCAAGCGATGCAACGAGAGTAAGTCTCCAACATTTCAGTTCCTCGTTTACTATATACTGACCGTATAATCTAGTGGGACATTTCGCGAAGGATTGTCCTCAGAAACCACCTCCCAGAACCTGCCGCAACTGCGGGTAAGTCTGAAAGAAGCAATTCCACTGAATCATTCACGTCTCCTAACGAAGTAGATCCGAGGATCACGTTGCGAAAGAATGTGACAAGCCGCGCGATGTCTCTACTGTTACCTGCCGTAACTGTGACGAGGGTAAATTCCGCAAACATTACTTTAGGTCTCTACCGTCCAGACTACTAATACTCAATAGTCGGACACTTCAGTCGTGACTGCCCCAAGAAGCGAGACTATTCTCGCGTCAAGTGCAACAATTGTGGTGAAAGTAAGGACTGCCCCCAAGTAATCAACTTTCTACGAAGCACGCTCTAACCTAAATATACCTGTCTATAGTGGGCCATACCATCAAGCGTTGCCCTACCGCCAATGCCACTGAGGACGCCCCTCACGGCGACAGCCATAGCTTCAACGCGCCTGTTAACGACGAGTGGAATGAAAACGGAGGAACTCAGTGGAACAACAATGGGGGAACTGAGTGGAACGACAACGGCGGAACTCAACAGGAAAGTGCCCCGGCCGAGGAAGGCGAATGGAATGTTGGTTCCGCTCCTGGTTGGTAGAAGAAGGATACAGCAAGTAAAGTCGATCAACGCATGGTGCATAAGGCGTCGGTCACAATCGTCTGGAACGATGTATAATACCTTTGCACGCGTGTTGCTCAGTCGCTTTCATGCTTACCTCTCTTCTCGGACAACAACCAGTTGCCCTTCTATGGTGGGTGATATCTGTGGAGGGTTTACCTTTGATGTGTGCTCATACCGGCTGGTTCGGGTAATCTCCCCTCGATATTCTCTTTCCTTTACTTGCAGAACTCGCTCGGAAGACGGAACCGTTCCTGCTTGTCTTTGCTTGATGAGCGGAGGGATCTGTCAGGCCGTTTGACCTGTAGGGTAATTTGAGAAAGTTGAATCGAAATACGTTGTTGCTTCCTTAGTGTGCTGTGAACGTAGATTAGATACAAATCATTTTATTAGACTCTGATGCTAAGTTCCCCCATCATACATAATATCCACATTAACTCATATCCATAATAAATCCCAAATCAAACAATAGTCCCGAGATAGTAAAACAAACTGCACACAAAGGATACGATTACACTAAAAATAGCTCCCCTCTGCATCCCAACCCAGGGCCTCCTCCTTCTCGCCCAGCCTGGTCGAGTATCTAGAACATACCCCGTCCACCCCCTCTTCTAGGATCTTTCAAGACCCTCCTCCCCTCCTCCCGATCCTGCTGCCTCAATCGCCCTTGATATACATGTTCCAAGATCTTTTATTGAAAAATTCAGATCTTAGCCTCTGTATCCTAGTTTCCTACATAGCACTTATATCTATACGTCCATCTCAAGTCAGTGAATACTAGTTCTAGAGTTTAGACTGATCCAATCTTTTGTAAAGAAACTCAGGCTAGACTAAACTATTTCTATAGTCTTAAATAGCTTTCTCCAAGTTTCAAGCCCAAAATATTAATAGGAATCATTATGATTAAATAATACTAGTAGAAATAAGTTTCCCCCTGATAAATTGATAATCAAAAGATTCGCATTTGGGGATTTATATATAAATAAAGATCATGTTCATAATTTGATGATTTAATCAAACCAAGATTACGTGGACTATCTTTTACTAGAAAATCAAGTAATTTATATAAATTCTTTTAGATTACAGAAAGCATTTTGATTATATAATAAATAACGGTATTATTTATATTGATATTTTGAGCTATCTACCCACTGGTCACTGCAGTATTAATAATAATATTTATAAGTAGATATAACACGTATGGCTACTTTTATATTCAATATAGGATTAGACTAATACTGGAACATAGTTTTTCAATGATATATTTCCTGCTGAATATAAAATCTCCAGATGAACAAGGGACAAGAATACTAATGAATAAATATCGTTATAATTTCAAGTACTAGAGTACTATATGAATTGGTAGTCAAAAATAAACATAGGCTTATAGAGCACTTCCATCAGCTCCAGGAACATGAGATGTGAGTCGTCGATCCGGGGAGCTTTGTTGCTCCTGAAACCCCCGAGCGGCATCTCCGATAAGATTGGGGGAGAGGGAGGCAGTGCATCAGGCTGAAAGGGAAGGCGCAGCAGTTGGTGGGGGCCAGAGTGAAAGACGGGGGTTTGGCACCAAGCTAGGAACGGGCAAAACTAATCATTAGAAGCATGTCGCTGCTGAGCCACACGCATCCAGAATCCCTGCCCCGGAAGTAACTTAGTACTTCTTTTTATCGAGGATGAAGCCAATAATATTGAAAAGTGCACAACATTCTTTGTCATCCATTTTGGGTCTGCCGCCTATTTAAGTACAGCATGCCATACATGCCCTCGGATGTTGGCAGACTTCACTTTTGTCTCTCCACCCGCCAGCCTATCTTCTCCTACCTCGTAAAGGTCTCGCCCACATTAGGCCAGGAAGCAAAGTTCATAATAAGCATGGAAAACGACGGGGAACCAGGGAAGGGAAACCGAGTATCCCTCAAGCGAAAAAGTGCGTTCCCCGCGCTCCCCTACCCTCCCACCAACACATAAGCTACGTGAGTTATACTGACATTCTTTTGGCGATTAGGAATGGACTTCGAAGACGATGGGTCGACGGAAGATGACATTGGAACCGACGAATTCGATGACTCCGAGGAAGAAGAATGGTGGGAGGAAGATGAGAGCAGCGATGATAGCGAAGAAATGGATCATGAACAGGACATTGAAGAGCACGAGTATACCGCCTCCAGTGACCCGGCACGAATGCTGAAGATTCGGCTCTTTTTGACCGACGGACAAGTAGGCGGATCCAAATGGATGAAAAGCTTTGTCGTCAAATGCACTTGCGATGGTGTCGCTGTCGCAAGCGCTCTGGCTCGGTATATTGATCGAGAGGGCATGCGCTCTAAATTCTGGGAGAGGATGGAAGAGCCCAGTGAGGAAACGTGCGATGTGGCCTTCCATATCTTTGATCGGTACGGAACAGTCAAGACTAAGTATAAGGACCACCCAGTTCAAAGAGGAACTGGTATATGGGGGAAAGAGCTTGATCATGGCCCTCTTTTCCTAATCGAAAAAGTCCATGTTACAGCAATGGAACTCCGTCGGAAAGGGCTGGGACAGAGAGTAGTGTCTTTGCTGTTGGAAAAGGCCAAGCGGTTCTGGCTAGACGATAAGCCAGACGGTGAGCACGCAGATTTTATCTACGGTTCTAACGAGGCGTTTGAACGAGCTTGGACTCTACATGCTTTAGTCAGCCCCGGAATATTAACAGCTGATATCGAATCGCAATTAGGGGACAAGTCTGCAGAAGAACGCCTAATGACGCGGGTTCGAGTTCAATCCGGAGCCATTGACTTTTGGCGATCGTGCGGTTTCCGCCGAATCGGAGCATCTCGATGTTTTGCATATTCGTTCGATCTCCAACATCAATCTCGCACCCTTGCGGTAACTTCTGATATCGATCCGCGCACAAGCCATGCTGAAGATCTTGAGGACGAAGAATTGGAAGTTATCTATGAAGCAGCTCCTTCTACTGAGGTAAAGAGACTGAAAATGGACAGACTTCGTGACTCTTTGCCGCTGCATCACGCGGCTCTTACTCTGATGGATGAAGAACTCAAAGCTTTTTTCGTCTTTCATGCCTCCGATGAGCTTGGCTGGGAACGAGTGACCAATTCTGAAGCCACGCTTCTGCATTTAACGGCATCCGAGCTCAAACCCCTGAGCACACGGTGGCTACTGGAGAATGTTCACCACGCCAACTCCTGGAAGACAGCCCGTGATCTTAACGGGTACACACCACTCGGAGCATTGCAGGAGAAGTTAGAGACAATGCGTACACAAAAGCCATATGGCCTTTTCAGAATCTTGAATGTGTCAGATCACTTCAAAGGGTATCCTGACACCGCAGTGTCCTGTCTATCCTTGTTGTTGGGACGGGATGCTTCAGGGCGTGATAAAACACGCCTCCGATACGGATGTACATGTGGAGGGTGCTTAGAAGGATTTCTATCCCCCCGAATGAGGAGCTCTTTGATTTTTCAGGGCGAGACCAACTACGACGTCTATCAGGAGAAAATTGATGATGGCAGCTTTTGGATACAGGCCAACGACTACATCCTCGTGCACCTCGATCCCGATGTGCGAAGGAACCTCAAAACCAACAAATCACTGCGAAAAGGCTTTGTAAATATTTTCCGAATCGCTGTGGAGTGTCTCAATTCTGGAAGAGCTCCTACTGCTGCAAATATCGAGTGGCGCTGTAACAATCGGAGCGAGTGGCCACCGGATACCAAGAACTACCTGCGACGCGCTGGGACGCAGATGGGCTGTCGGGCAGTGCTTCGGTACATGTTCGATGCTGCTAAGGAAGCGGATGAGAAAGCAGGTAATGGAGAGTGTCAACGCATATTGAAGAAGGAATGGTCAGACCTACCGACTTGCAGAAACGATCACGAGTTTGAATTTGCTGCCAGGGCTTGTGGTTACAGTGGTGATGATTCTACTTCGTTCCCATATTGGTATACCAATGTCTTTTTTTCCCCCTAGAAAAGCAGCAATAGATGAGTGTTTGCGATACTTTTGATCATGTCCCAAATAATAACAGCCAAGACGGAGAGGGGTTTGTCGTGCTTCTCCAGTAATGCATTAATATAGCGGGAGCAAGAGTACAGAGCGCCGGAACTACTTTCAGCGAGCAGAACTAATGATTGTAGGAAAGTGTTTAGCGAGTTTACTTTGAGCCATCAGTTGAAGGAATATGGGAATCATAATTTAGCTTTGATCCATGCTAGACTAGCACTTCCCACAGTCATTGCAGCACGTCCGAACTGTGCAGCTCCGTTAATAAATGACTAACCCATTTCCTCCTGCACCAGCACTTTGTCCTATAACCATCGCGCTACCCGCTACAATGTTTCCAATCCAGCTATGGGCGGTTGCGGCCACAGACCCTGTGTGCCAGAAACACATGGTTACTCAGGCTTTATAGCACAAGAGATAGAGAGAATTGGGCCCGTTGCAAAGCCGGGGGCTGCCAGAATAGTCGCTCCGGTGACGCCAACAACTGTGGCAGGCAGCAAGAATCAGGTTCTGAATACTCCAGCTTGCTGCCTTCTAAACTGCTAGTAAGATACTTTACTTTTGCCGCCCTCCATCACATCCCCGAGAGAAAAGAATTCGAAAAGGCATAAATTAAAAGGTCTAATATTCTAATCGTTTGAGAAACTGAAAATGGCTTTTTTTTTTTTTTTTTTTTTTTTTTTTTTTTTTTTTTTTTTTTTTTTTTTTTGTTGCAATTAGTCAGTTAATAAGGCAGATAAGCGTAGAAACTGTGTTAAGCATCATCAAACAGCCAGGACAGGTACCACCCTACCTTCTAGTCCTCCTTCCCACCCCCACAACCTTCCCCAAAACCCCCAACCTCCACCTCCACCTCCTCCCCCAAAAGACATAATAAACCAACACAGCAACCCCAATATTAAACCCCACAAAAGCCCACCCGACACCAAAATCCATCCACCTCCGATCGAACCGATACTCCCTCTCCGCGAGGAACTGATCCGCAACCGAGTACGGACAATACTCACAGCTCGTCATCGCATCGGGATTCATCAACCGCCCCGGCACCGTCTTCAGATAATCACCCAGATACTCCACACAAGTCTGCCCGGAAGGCGGATCAAACACTGCCATCTCAGCACTGCTGCAATTAACCGTCACGCCATGGAGCTGGGTAGAAGCTACGCCGGCGACGAAGTACGTGAATGGGGAGACGCGGTACATGAACATCCAGAAGCCGGGGAGAGCGTGGGGTGGTTGCATGACGCCGTTGAAGGTGAGGGCCATGAATGTGCAGATGCCTGTTATGAGGGTTGAGGTGGAGATGGTGAGGAGGGCGAAGGAGATAGCGTAGATGAAGAATTGGATGAAGAAGAGGAGGACGAGGCCTTGGCGGGGGGGTGGTTGGGTGGTCGTGTCTGAGATGGGGTAGTAGTAGATTGCCCAGACGCAGATACTGAGGGGGATTTGGTAGAGGAGTTCGGTGAGAACGAGGGACAGGATGAGGACTTTGCTAGAGTAGGTTTTGGTGAGGCGTTCGCGGGTTTGGTATATTGTGTGGTGTTTGGTGAGGTGGGGGAGGGTTTGGTGGACGATAGGGATGAAGAGAGTGCAGATCATTAATGCGGAGAAGATGGTTTCCTGGAGGCCGCTGATTGAGGTGCCGTGTTTGTAGAAGGAGAAGGTGATGATGAGGGCGGCGCTTATTTGGAGGAGGATTCTTGATAGGATGGAGAGGTGTGAGCGCCAGTATTGTTGGAGGGTTCGGCGCAAGACGATGGGGAATTGGAGGTGTAGAGGTGTGGCGAACTCGTTGTCGTCTGTTGGGTTGTTGTTCTGCGTGTGAACACTCGCGAATTCTTCGTGGATAGGGTCAACTTGGTTGTTTTTGGCCCAAATATCGGACCATGCCTCCCCGTGTTTGTTGGTGGCAGCGGAGAGGATCTCGACTATGTATTCGGCGGCATCTTCGTTTTGTCTGAGGGTCCGGGAGGCACCGTTGGATTCGAGATAGTCTAGCAAAGGCTGTGCATTATCGCCGGTGGATCCGAAGTATACAGTTCTACCCTCGTTGGAGAGGAATAGGAGCTGGTCTACTTGCTTGAATGCCATCATGCTGGGTTGCAGCGTACAGAGTATCGTCTGTCCGGCGTCTGCCAACTTCTGGAGAATACGGTATATTGCGCGTGAGCTTTGCACGTCGAGACCGCTTTTAAACATTAGCTCCTGCTCTATACAAGGAAGGCCAATTGCAAAGCTTACCTGACAGGCTCTTCCACGAACAGAATCTCTGGTCTCGCAGCCAATTCCACTCCTATACTTAAGATCCTCCGCTGCTTGACGTTCAAGCCTTCTCCAACCACTCCAACGACAGAGTCGGCATAGTCCTCCATTTCCAGCGCCTTGATTATTTGCTCAACATACGTGTGTTTGTCCTCCTTGGAGACGGAGTGTGGTTGTCGTAGCACTGCGCTAAACCGCAAAGCCTCGCGAACAGTCGCCGTTTCCAAATGGATATCCTGTTGTTCAACGTAACCTATCTTCCGCTGGAAATTCGAGCTCAGAAGGCAGTTGTTGAAGAGTATGTCTCCACCGACAGTGCCTGTTGTGGAACGCTGCGCCAACACCTTGAGTAATTCAGCCTTCTGGACACTGTTATGGCTCATCAACGCGGTGATCGTCCCTGGCTTGGCCCAACCAGTCACCTGGTCCAGAATCCGATGGTTTCCACTACTTGTGTGAATTTCGCATACCACATCGCGCCAGCTCAAGTCATTTCGCTGAGATTCAATGAAACTGAAATCATTCTGTCTCACAGTGCCAGTGGTATCTTGGTCTGGAGTCACCGAGCCTTTTCCAGCTTCTTCGTCCTCTTTGCGATGCTCTTCGTGCCTGAGGTAAGCCGATTTGCTTCCGAAATGAATAGTTGAGTGTGCAATGAACTCCGTCGCAAGGAAATAAAGACCCATCCAACCGACCAGGAAACCAATAAGAATACCAAAGTTTCTCCACACATGGTCGTAGGTATACTTGTAGGTCTGCCAGATATAATCGTCACCGCTAACAGTACGACGGCCAGCAACAGCTCCCACAGCTGCGCAGATATATGCATTCGTCTGGAGGTTGGGCTGAGAGGGTACGAATTCAGCACATCCAAACTCCCGACCGTGGAACTCGTTGGCGACTAGGGCTTCATAAGCGTAATAGATGGGATTGATATCATGGACAAATTCGAACCAATGAGGCATTCGAGGCTCCGGGATAATGAAGCCCGTAAATATGAAAACCCAAAGTACCAGCATCCCAGCGAGGGCTTGTACTTGCACAAGTGTCTTCGTCACTGCTGCCGTCATCCGAAAGGCTGCATTAGCCACATGGATCAACACGAAGTTGATCAGGAAGCATATGAAGAATTGCGAAGGTTCGCGGCGAAGGTTGCTCATGAAGTATATGACAATAGTGTTCACCAGGACGAGAAGAAGATTCTTGGGAATTTCACTCAATAGAATAGCGAGTGATTCGGCCATGGGATAATAGAAGCCAAACGAGGCATGCTTTTCCACCACTGGACGCTGAGAAAGCTGAATGCTCAGCTCGGTTAGTGGCAGGAAGGAGTTGAGCATCACTAGGTAGAAAAGCACGGAGCCCTTCGAGAAGAATCCGGCGGTCGTTGCAGGGGTATTGTAAAACATTGAGCCGATCAGCAGGGCTATAATGAAGTTCACTGTGATCTTGCATGCTGCTGAAGCACGTTCGTTCCAAGCCCGCTGAAAAGCGCGAATGGTAGTGAGTCTTACTTGCAGCATTATACCGGGATATTGCGTACCAAACTGCGTCTTTCCTATCTGTTTCTGTTCTTCGTCCAGTTTAGGGTCGAGCAGGCGTTCTCTCGAGTGAGAACCCACAATATGCTTCTGACCACTCATCTCCCTCTGTAGCTCTTGATACTCTGGGGACTGGCACCAGTACGTCTCAAAGTCTTTCGGGGTTCGGGGAACTCTGTTCTCCATACCCCGACGTGGCTGCCTCTCGATGGGATTGGTAATGGAAGTCAGGAATTCAGCAGTACTCTGGTGTGGGTCGCAATACCACCCTTGGCGCTCGAAAAAGCCTTTGGCCTCAGAAGAAGAGCCGTAGAATATCTGGCGACCTTCGTACAACAACAGAGTCCTGTCAAATAGATCATAAATTGCTTCGCTAGCTTCATATGCGGCCACAACATGGGAAGATGAACCCAAATCTGCTGCCAGCCGCAAAGACTGCACAAACTTCAGTGCCTCTGTTGAAGCTAAACCCTGAGTTGACTTGTCCCACGCAGCTAGAGATGCTCCGGACAGGATTATCTCGGCAATACTAACTCGCTTGCGTTCACCCTCTGTCACGTCCTTGACTTTAGTGGTATACGTGTGACTCAGGCCGAACACGGCTACAACGACTTTTGTTATAGCTTTTGCATATTCTGTCCGTGTTATTCCCTGTAGTCTTTCGGTTGGGGCTCGAATTGATGCCGCAAACTCCAAAGTCTGGCCAACCGTCACATGTGAGAAGTGTTTATCGGTTCCGTAGTTGTAAAGAATTGCTCTCTTGACATTCTCTGGTGTCTGTTGGTGTGGAATGCCATGGTAATGGAAGACCGATTCAGGGTCTAGCTTCAAGCCATCAAGCTTCCCACACAATGTTTTTGCGACCGTACTGCACCCAGCTCCAGGTCGTCCTAAGATAAGTAGCAGTTCCCCATTGCTTATGACACCGTTTAGGTTTCGTACGATACTCTTGGGGGATTTCCGAGCCCGACTGAATGTATTTCGCGGCCGCAGTAAGGCAAAGACACCCAGAGCCGTCAAATTACGAGCCTCAGGCCTAAAGCCCAAAATATGCAGGTTTTGAAAGGTCGTTGCTGATGAGTCGTTATGTGTGCCAGGGTTAAGCATGCACATAATCTTCCTGAGCCACCTGTATAAACTGAAATCTCGGCTCTCTGGGTTAAGATACGGCTCGCCGGGCGAGACATTAGTCAATTGACTGACTCGAGCAACAACTTGATCATTTGCAAGCTTGGTAAGATGTAACTTTTCGGTGGGATCCAAGGCAGCGCGAGTCCCTGTACATATTAAGGACTTATTATTCTTTTCGTCTTTCATTGGGGATTGTTTTCCTGATAGAGATCCAGCTTCGGATGTCGAATTTCCCTCATCAACCGCAATGCTGTCATGATGGTTTGCGTCGCATAAGACCTCTTTCACTTCCATTGTGTGCACCACTTCCGAGGACGAAGCGGGCGCAGTATGGAATTGAAAAGGGTCTTCTTCAACCGCTTTATTAGAAGCCTCATCTTCCTCCGTTACTCCTTGGTCAGCCACTATCGCAGAGCTAATAGACACACTTTGGTCCATATGTCTAGCAGTCGCATAAGTATCGTCTTCTTTGGCTTCTCGAGAGTCGGTTATTTCACTTTCCATCTCTTGCTCCTTCACTGAGGGTGCGATGGTTAGTGAGGACGACGTAGGTTCTGCGTGTGATATGAGAAAGGTCCCTTTTCTTCTCTCGCTTATTTGAGCTGTTCCATTCATCATATTGATTTTTGTTTCCCAGGGAGCAAGATACGGTGTTGCAGTCTGAGAGGGGGCCTTATCAACTTCAGCTTCAGCCCCTACATTCTCAGGGCTTTTTGTCAATATTAATTCTGATGAAGTGGTCTGTGCCTGAACTGTCGTGTCGCTGTGGCCGTCCGTATGGTTCGTTGCGCTATTGCGGTCCTCCAATTCATTGATCTCTATCCTAGACTCGGTATGTGATTGTATAGTGCTCTGCTCGGATGATTCAGTCCCCTGTGCTTGAATAATACCCTGGGCGAACCGCGACGTGGACAGGAGCCCCGAGGAAGTATCCTGCCCTTGAGTTGACGTTTCTTCCATATATCCATCATGGGTTTGCGCTTCAGCAGCCACTCCTCTTTCAGCAACTCTGTGCTCTGATGCTGCGTATGGGTTTCCCAAATGCACATTGGAGGACGAGACAGAAATTTCTAGCGTGTCAAAGTTCATAGCTCCAGCATGCTCTTGAGAGGTATCCTGCCTCTGAATTGACGTTTCTTCCGCATATTCTTCATAGATTTGCGCTTCAGTAGCCGCCTCCCTTTGAGTGAATTCTGAGGCCAATATAGCATTCGAGAACGACGGCTGCGGGTTGGAGAAAGAGATGTTTCTTCCCATCATCTCAGACTGCATTGCTTCAGTATTCTGAAAGGGCGCATTATGCACTTGAGATATAACTGCCGTGCCTTCCGTATATCCACTATAACTTCGCATTTCAGAAGCCACCTCCTGGTTAGCGGCCCTCGATGCTGATGTAGCATCCAAGAACCCCAAGTGGGTGTTGCCGGAAAAGATGTTTCTTTCTGCCATCCCGGACTGTAGCGCTCCAGCATGTCCTTGAAAGAGGCCATGCCCTTCTGAGTTTATAGACAATCCTTCAATATTTCCACTATAGATTCGCGCTTCAGAAGCCACCTCCCGTTCAGTGACCCTTGATACCGATGGAGCATTTGAGAAACCAAACTGCATACTGGAGGAGGAGAAGTTTCTTTCTACCATCTCAGACTGCCTTGATTCAGCATGCTCTTCAACAGTCCTAGTAGTGGAGAAGAAGTGAGGAGATGTTGACTCTGTTTGATAGAATTGAAACTGGCTCCTATTACCATCTCCGGTCGCAATGAACTCGTGGACGGCCGCGTCTTCGACAGCGCGTGATCTGGATGAGTATTCAGAGCTCGATCGCACATGCGCGAGATTTAACTCCCTGAAAGTTTCCTCGCTGAAATTGCCGCTTCTGATGACATCTTCCTCGCCCATCAATCGGGAACTAGAAAAGAATGTTGAAGAAGCGGACCACCCGTGGGTCGAAATAGAATCTCTCCGAATTCCTTCCCCATCGGTTTTCAATTCGTTCTCGTCTCTGTCGGCCATGGTGTACTCATATAATCATCATTCGTCTCCGCAATGATGGTTACGAACTGGATCTTCGGCAAGCGATCGGATTAGTCCAGAATACGGAAGGAAACAATCTTCGAAGAGTCACAAAGTGGTCAGTCTCAAACAGCTGGGGTAGAAAAGTGAACTGCTAGCCAAGACATAAACTGGGAGAATGAACTCCGGGACTCTGCCCACCTTTCAGAGAGACTTTGCGCAGACCGGGGGCCATTTTGTCCGTGGTGCAGCTCAACAAACCCATTTCAGCTGACACTCGCATAAGTCTATCGATGGACCAAAGATTAGTCTTCGGAAGAAAGAAGCAAACAAGTCATCATCAGATTGTTAGAGGTGCAGGGCCTCTGTGGTACCCACTGATCTACAAGGCAGGCTCGGGATTTTGTATGTGGACGAATAGCTAGTCCGGCACCCGGGGACGATAGTGATCCCGGCCATGAATAGGTTAGACATGATTTCTTTGGATGGACGTAGTGTACAGTTGATAATTGTGGTGACGATTTGGTCTTGATCCACAGATTGATGCGTCGTTCATGTTTTGGGTTATAAAGCAGACAGATTGCGAGGATAGAAGTGAGAGACTGCTTTCATGGCTTCAGCTGAAATAACCCGTGGATCCAGGTGATCCCGGCAGCTAGCTCCGCCGGCTAGTGACTACCATACGGCTCGTGCTGCCCGGCGTCGATCATCCCGGGACGGCCCAATGGTTGTTTAGTACTGAGAGTTATTGTCAAGCTCAAGGCAATGCTACTAGTAAAACCAGAAAGGCAGAAAAGTGTTTCTATTGTACTTCTAATTAAGTGCTATGGAACAAGACGCGCGTGTGCGCGTTGTGACCATGTGACCTCCCATACTTGTGGTATCGCTCCAACACGGCCTTCCCGGTGAAGAAGCTTCCGAGGGGCGTTTTTGAAGTCGTAGTCTTTTCCTAGATAGGCGAATTTGGATATAACAAGAATCCTTTTCAGGATGCGGAGCAGCGGAGGCGCCGGTAGCGAGACATCTTTAGCAGGTGCTTCATGTCACAGATCACCTCTGGCTTTGTTCGATCGCGTTCCTGCAAAGAGTGAAGAAATCATTGTCTGTATAGGTGCTTCCCGCGTCGGCAGGCATGGTTTGTTCTATCATTGCCACCCAGGTAGGAATGTCATGAAGGATCTCTCTGAGCATCAAGAGTGAAGCAGTAAACGGAGGTAGGCCGCACTGGAGTTGCTTGGCGAGTATGTAGTTTTTCTTGAAATTTTCAATGTACTGCCCCGCAGTTGAATAATCGGCACGCGTCATTCTGACTAGTTTGTACGCGACGTTCTGACATCTTACGATGCCGTGCCCTAGTACAATCCTTCTTATCACTTTGTATGCTTCATCGGCAAAATCCTTGTCGTCGACAGATGACACAAACTCTTCCATAACTTCACCAGAAAGCTGCCTAGTCAGCCATATCTGCAGGCGTGTTGAGCAGCTATGCCATCTGATGTAGTTCTTATGGTTTTCTTCCGGACGTGAAAGGTCACGGTCGACAAGGTCCTGCAAGCCAAGGTTTTCAAGTACCAGTCGGACCTGAAACTCCCACTTTGGGAAGTCGGACCATCCTCTCAGTAGGAATGGCAAGCCGGGAATAGTCTCAGGTAGATCATCGGGTATTCTGTCCGCTTGCGTGGTTCCCTTTGGAGGAGTAAGCGATAAATCTCTGAAGAAGATCGCGCGTCCCTGCTGGGAAGGCATTTCGATGTAGGTTTACTACTTAGAGCGCTGGAAGCGGGGAGTAGATTGCGAATGGTAGTTCCTTAGCACCTTTGAATGTTCGTATTGGGTAAAAACTAGTCAACACGAACAATGGCGCGTTCTCATTCACTACCTTTGTTTCGCTGGTATTAGTCCCCCCGCCTTGTTCGGCGTCGAAATTCGTGTTTTGCGGGTCTGGAAAGCTTCACAGCGGAGAGTCTTGGCTTATACCCTCTCACGATAATGCTCAAGGACCGATTCAATATGTTATGGTCACAAGATGGTGATGTTGGTTATGTCGAGGCCAAGTAGGCAGCAGAGGTAGCAGAAATATCTGGTGGGGTCAAGCTACAGTGAATGTTTGGAGCTTGACAGCATATCCCATTTTATCTATAAACACACATTATGCTATGCATTGATCCCCAGTGTAGGCATGGAATTAAAAGCTCCAGGATTTGGTTATTTATCGCAGAAGCTGCACGCAAAGGCCGTATATGCCATTACAGCTGAAGCGCCTACTCTCCAAGTGTTTAGGGCCATGGATTGACTATGTTTGCTTTTACTGAACGATCTAAAAGAAAATCTCCCAGGCCATGTGCGATTTCGCTCGAAGTATTTCCACCTCCGCTGCACCTTCGCTCAAGGAAGGAATATCTTCCACGTATTGATTTACCTCTGATCTATCATTCGCTTTCATTCGGAGAACCTTTTGGTTTCACCAGTTAGCCCTTTTTAGGTTCCAGCACCGCAGTCTCGATATCAACTTACCTTTCCTTGCTGTGGATAAACCACATCGAACACCTCTTCCGCTATTCCACCTATTCCAAAAAGTCGTGAGCCATTGGTGGACCAGAAAGTAAAAGACATACTCCTACTCGCAAAGATCCTGATACATACCTTTCCAAAGCCTGACACAGTGCAATGCATCTCTCTCCCCAAACAACGCATCATATGACGATGCATCCCTTGCGACAATAACAACATACCATGTCACACACGGGTCCGTGGTAAAAGGCTGCAGACGTTGCACTGGCTCACAGTGCAGATACTTTCCTCCTTGGTGGAAGAGCTTAGACACCGAAGTGAAATTTCCAATGGGAATGACCTTCGCGTCTGAAAACCCATGCTTAATCCACGGCACCTCTTGTTTAATGGACTCAGCCTGTTCTGGGCTCTCAATGCCTCTCCAATGCACGACCGCTCCGTTAACCTTGTTTTCTTCGTCGGTTATGGAGGGGAAGAATCGAGTAGTTTCCCCGCTATGGGTTGAAGCCCAGGCAAACTCGGACTCTTTGCGAAGTAAGGCGAGTGGGGCGTCGTCAAGGGTCTTCCCATCTTTAAAGATGTCATAAAATAGGTAGTCCATTTTGGCAGAGTGTACAATGTTGGAGTGACGGAGGACTGGGGTTCTAAAACATGAATACAGGACACGAGGGTTAGAGATACCTTGATCACGGATTATTTAGTATGTTACATGGCCGTTTGTCAGATGGAAGTCATATTGATATACACCTGTACTACATCCCCCGCCGCGCTCCCAACGGAATGCGATCAGAACTGGGAAGCCGGTGGGGGATCGGCGATTAGTTTTATGCTAAGCTGGTGGGGATAGATGTATCCTGAAAGCCTAGTGGTAGAATCCAAGAATATCTCTAACATCTCAAGTTATAGATCCCGACGGGGCCGAGGGGGCCGATGGGGAAGCGACGATCATGCAGCAAACCATCCAGAGCAGACCGTGAGTGTCAATGCGCAAATGACAGAACTCGCTGATCTTGATGCACACGAACTTACTAGAGCAAGTAGACTTTTTGAGAGATTTTGCATAGTCCACTCTGAGAGTCAGTCCGGAATGTGGAGACGAAATGGAACTGCATTCATAAATCTTCGAGTTGCCCATTCGATTTGGCTCCAAACCAGAAACAAACCCTACATCAAGATGCACAATGGCCCTGGATTTTCTAATGACCCAAAGGTATCTCCTTTCTTCCATATACATATTTTACCCCATCAAACCAACGGAGTACTAAAAAACACTAGTGTTGGAGCACCCGACTCCGCTGCGCCATCCTGATGAACATTTGCTTCTATGTCTTCATCGGAAACCTATACGCGGCAGGCCTCTCCACAGGTTTTGCTTCATTGGCCCAGGACTTCCACGTCGGATTCGACACGCTTACTGGCCTTGTCGCCTGGCCTGTATTCGCACTCGGAATTTCCAACCTCTTTTGGATGCCGACAGCAATGTGCATCGGTAAGCGGCCAGTGATCTTGATCTCCATGTTAGTCTTCCTAGCCGGATGCACATGGAGTATCAAAGCAAACAGCTTCAAATCCCTACTAGCCTCCAGAATTGTGGCTTCATTTGGTGCGTAGAACCTATCATCGCTACTATCCCGTGAGCTCCCTTCATTGGTGATCTAGGGGCGGGGTCTATCGAGGCTCTTGGACCGTCTATTATCGCTGGTAAGTGAGTATGCCTTGTTTGATTAATATAAAGTTGATTTACTTGTTTCTTATATATCGTTGTATCATATAGATCTCTTCTCGGAGCGGTATTTCGCAAGCGCCATGGCTCTCTTCGCCTTATCGCTTTGCGCTGGATCTCAAGTCGGCCCTATGATTGCCGGCTTCGTTATCGGTGACAAGGGCTGGAGATGGTTCTTCATCGTTTGCGTGATCCTCGGTGCAGTCAATTTCTTGACTTCGTTCCTCTTCTTGCCTGAAACAACCTTCCGCCGTCGCTTTGCCGAAGATGGGAATGGCAATGCCGCTGAAGTCGAAAAGAAGATGGAACAAACTGTCGAACAGAGAGAGAACGAATATTCTCCAAGGAATTACTGGAAGGATCTAATCTCATTTAGAGATCGCAGTCTCGAGCCTGAAGGACTGAAATGCTGGCCTGGGCAATTTTCCCTCCCGTTTCGGTTTCTTTGTGTGCCGATTGCTTTATTTGCGACGATCGCCTATGGCATCTTTCTTTCGGGGTAATTCATACTTATTCTCTGTTCGCATCATTCAGTCTTTCTACTCATACAATTGACCATTCCAGCTGTATCCACTACTTAACACACTACTCTTTATACTATACGAGTCAACTAACAAATACCACCCCCAGAATCGTCCTCATCTCCGCCATCAGCCCCCAATTCCTCTCATCACCACCATACCACCTTTCCTCCTCAGCAATCGGCGTCTACACACTCTCCTCTTTCCTCGGCATCGTAATAGGCTACCCCATCGCCGGTCCCCTAACCGACCTCCTCTCCAGATTGGTCGCCACTCACAGAAGAAACACGACCACCACTATCAACAACACCCACCACCCAAAAGACCGCATGCCCGCACTCATCGTCCCCTTTTTGATCGCACCTCCAGGCTTGATCCTCTTCGCGTACGCAATTGCAAGAGAGAAATCATTATACGTCTCCGCCACCGGATACGCCATGCAAGCAGCAGCTCTTGTCTTCGTTCCATCAGTCACCATGTCTTATATCATGGATGTGTATCCGCAATCCGGAAGCGAGGCCATGGTGCTCATCAATGCGGGTAAAAATGTCGTTGCATTCGGGGTGACGGTCTCGGGTGCTGGTTGGGTGGGACGTGAGGGTATTGTCAGGGTTTTTTGGGAGTTGGCTGCTGTGCAGTGGGTGGTTTTGGCGTTGGTGGTGCCGTTGTATGTTTTTGATGGTGTTGTGAGGAGATTTGCGGGGCGGTTTGTTTAGGGCTGGTGTACTTGTTGGCTGTGTTTTTCTTTTTTTTTTTTTTTTGTGAAGTGGGGGAAAGTTGAGTATACTTTAAACTTCTTTGCTATGTGAGCTTTTGGTGGGCGTTGGGGTTAAGCTTTGCGTAGTATAGGATTTACTCATTTTTGTCTATCTCAATTAAGGTATGGTGTTTGGCAAAGCCAGTATCGTGAGTAATTTACCCCCATTACACAAGCCAGTCGCATTCTCTGTTGAATGGATTTTGGCGCAAGACGTAGCTCAGCTGCGGGGCTAGTTCAAGGATTAGGAGGTGGGTTTACTTGTTTACTTCCCCGTGATTGAGTGCCACATCCTCTAAGTATCTGCAAGACATACACGCAACGTGGTCTGGTCTGGCCCCCATACGCCCCGCATGACTGTTGATCTTGCTTGGAGTCAGTATGCATCTCGTCTAGTAGGTTCGGAGTCTAGGAATTTAGTATTATTTCAAGCTTTTAGGGAGAATATCATGTCAGGAGAAGTGCGGCTGAGCCCGCTCATGCGCCAGCCATGATGGTAGGGTCTTGGTGAGTTGGTATGTAAATCGTAGTTCTGGGAAGCCGAAAGCAGGATCTTCTAGTAGTTGCCAGGGAAGTCATTTCTCCGGTGAACTGTTGTTTTCTGGACCGTGGTCCCGGAACTATTGTTGCTCTCAATAGGCTCGAATAAGACGCATGTTGAATGAATGATTCGCCGACAAAATGGGGAAATCGTGGATGGTCATCGGGGAATTAATGAGCGAAGCCAATTATCTGGTATTTGCTCAGGAGTTCTTACATACACTCTCATTGTTGGTGAATCTCATGATAAGCACACTCGGTATGTTCGAAAAGGCGATCCCATGATCGTTCCTGATATTGACGGCCGTGCTTGCTTGGTCTGTTGCCCGAGTATCCGAGACAGAGGACGATGAGAAAGGAAGTCCAAATGAAATGAAATGACATCATCGCGCATTAAAGCCTAGCTTTGGCCGCCACGGCTTGGCTTGAATGTACCTATAGTACGTTAGTGCCTGGATGGTTGATTTGGTGGCTCATCCTTGGCTAGTGTGCGCTGATGATCTGCCACGGTACTGCCCAAGGTAGAAAGGTGTATTGCACGAGCAGCTTGCGCTAGGAATATTGGTATGAGTAGCTGGTGCGCTAACATATACTGGCGAAATCACAAGCCGTACGCATATGCTTGGTTGTTTTGAGGTGGGTGGCCTGTGTACGAACCTTTGCACAATACCCCGGATTCAAGTTCTTGTATGCGGCGTCGCCTGAAATCCACGAGGGGGTCTTCGGGACGCAAGCACATCCTCGGTTGCTCTGGATGCTTACATCCAACTTGGAATCTATCTAGTCATAAATCTCCAGTTTGACTCACAGGTTCCATTTGTGAGGGGGACAAAAATCCCGCGCTGTCGAGCCAAGACCACCAGCCTGATCCAAGCGCCGAAGCACACGCCAAAGAACTCAATCCGTTCTAGTAGCCCCACCAATTGTCTCTACTTTGTGATCGTTGGGGAAATATCCGACACGCAAACAAAACCAACCTATCTCAGAATGGTAGGAAATCGAATATTGGTCCTGGAACGCCCGAATGTTTCCCGAGCCACTTATACTCACCACTTTGCTATCCAATAAGAGCGAGTAACAGCAATATGTTCGACGACCAGTAGCTCATAGCAGAGCTCGCTCCTTGGTGCTTTTATGTCTGCGTGGTGGATGTTCTTGAAACAACAGCTATAGCGGATGTAGTGGTACATTTCTTCCATGCATATCTACCCAGGTAGTTTATCCTGGTTCCAGCTGACCGGGATCGATTAGTCACAATTGGTGTAACATGACTGCCATACTTTCGGGGATCAGGTTTCGCATTCCAGAAATCGTGATGAATATGTCAGGTAAGCTGACCATGTCTGTCAGATGAGCGCCAAAGATAGCTTAGATTCTAGTAATCTGCCATGTGAATTGAGGCGGGTGTCAGAACACCACGAGGTGATCTACTATCGACCAAGAAAGGAAAGAACCAAGGCGCTGCTATGCCGGTCCACGAATAAGGCAAGGTAAGCGACGGGCGAGCACTGGGAAGATGCAGAGATTGGTACTCCGTAAACGAGATGCATTGGGCGATTCACGATGCACATGAGGTAGGGGAATTCCTGCCTATGGGATTGTGCGCCCCTCTCCAGCCCGATGAGAAACGCGGGATGTCCAGAATTGGTAAGCCGCAGAGGAACCTGGAGACACGCTCGGCCACAACCGAAGAGCCTGACTGCGGGGGGAGGCCGAGCGCAGTTTCACGGATGATGGGGATTCCTACAACTGATGGATGAAATGGCCTGGTCTCTTGGCAACTAACTCGAGCCGGCTTAGTGGTTAGACGCTAACCCGCCCGAGGGACGCCAGCAAGGAGTATGGGTTGCCACCCTTGGGCCAGTGAGGTGCCCGGCTTGCCTCGCGCGCTTTTTCCCTCAGTCGGCCGGCGAGCTGAATGGTTACCCATTAGTACTTTGGGGTACCCCGTACCCGTCCAGTCCCCAGGGCTGTGTACTTTGAGACGGGCGCAGGGCTCCCTCCGTGAAGGCAGCCTAATCGTCCCCACCAGACTGCTCCTCAGGATAAGCATCTGACATCCCACATCTTCACCCATCAAGCGGGAATAGACATCCAGCAAATTTGGGGTCGGTTGCTCGAACGTTACAAGGGAAGGCAGCTGTAGCATACATAGTGCATTAATGCATCAAACCGTGGCCGTCGTCTGGGCCGATATTTTCGGTGACCTTCGGCCAGGCCTAAGCCAGCGCATATCGGCCGTGATTAAGGTTACCAACACCGGCGGGAGTTCGGTCTGTGTCAGACATTTGTGGTCGGTGTTGAGGTCGGTGTAACTGCACTTTCCCGGCGGCCTTCCTTTTTGTCAAACCGACATGATGACTGCATGGTTGCAATTATCTGGTTGGTTCATCCGCAAGCTTGTAGCAAATAATAACTTCATCAGACGACTCAGAGTGACCTAGGGAGGTTCCTGGAGGCATCAGGAAGCGGCTTGTTGAGCGGAGTGGAGCTTAATCGAGCCGAACACTGACCGTGATTGGAGGAGACGGGGTCTTAGCGAGTGTAACCGCATGCACCAGGCCGATATTCATTAATGCTCTCCCACGGAATCCCCGACTGCGCGGAGGGGAAAGGGAAGGTTTGGTCGGCATCAGACCAGCCTGACCCATTGGAGACTAGGCGCCCCATCCAACGAGAATATTACGGGATAAGACGAGACGGTCGCCCGCAGGAGTCTCAGTCGATGAGGGAGATGCCTTACCGTGGAGAGCAAATCCCTATATGGGCCAAGAAAAGAACATTAGAGAGCTAATGGAACTCTGCATATCAGTTAATAATAATGGGCTTGACCTGAGTACGATGTCGCTAGCCCAGCTGTGCCACACCACAATACTTGAAGCATTCAAGCAAGGAGGACGCGATAGCAAACGCCCACGAGGCGGATAGAGCCGGGGAATGTCCTTACTGGAAGCGGTAAAGCGGTCGGTCCCTTTGTGCGGAGTCTCCAAAAACCCCGGATTCTGAATAATCAGCCCGGATCTCTGTCTATCTTCCCTCCATCGACGGAAAGGGTCCACGGGGACCAGATGACACACGACAGCCATGACACGGTAGCATACCTCGCAATCAGCTATTCCATCAAATGAGAAAAGAAACCTGACGATTAGATTCGGCGCCCTCTGCCTACGATCCTTTCCATTTTCCTTGATTTTGCCCACGCGAGAAGCCACGCGAACTGGCCGATGACGATGACTGCAACGCCCAGATCGCAGTTAGCCGCCCCGGAGGCTCACATTCCTACCTGCCGTCCGCTATCCGCCCGCCTACGGAACGGACAATGTAATGTTAATCTACGCTTCAAAGAAAAGAAAATTACACGAAAATCACTGTAGGATTTATCTCAAGCTCCCAACAGTGGACAATAACCAAAAAATATGAATTGCCAAGTACAAAACAGTATATCAATCTCGGCTGGCTCACATCCGAGCTGGTCCAACCGCGGGTTGAAACACTCCACGATGAAGCGACCGCCGTGCTCGGTTTCTCCAGAAACGGCTAGTCCCCTGCGCATCCCGACTCCCATGACGGCATCGAGGAGACCTCCGACCGTTGGGTGGAAATTTGCTTACTCCCACCACCACCACTAGGCCTAGTATAGTGATACCTACCCATGTACTCCTAGTCTTAAGTCTAGTACTCGTCTGAGCAGACGCGGCCCCCAAATCAGCCCCCCGCTGATCGCGACGCCCGCTCATCGTGGAGGTGGAGTAAGAAGGAGTCGGGCAACCCACCCACCACTCGTCATTTCATCTGAACTGGTCTCCAAGATGGTGTGAGATGGTGTGTGCCTGGGGAGGCCATGTGGGGAACGGTCATTCCTCCGTTGGTTGTAAGAGCCAATGGATCTTCCTGGACGATGGGTCCGGGGAGGGACCTCTTTCAGCAAGTGCTCTCGGACGCAGAATACTGTACTGTGTCTGTAGAGAAGTAATATCAGTCTCTGGATCCGGAGAGTGGCAGCTGTGGGGATAACTTCCCCTCCAGGCTTCTGTGGCTCAGGCCAATCAGCTGCAGGATTCGAGAAGCAGCTTCCTGATCGATTGCAGTCCCTCCAGGTCATCCTGAGCCAATCCCATCTTTTCATTTGTCTCATCCAGTGGGTTTCTCTGCTTTCCAAAAGTCAAATCGCATGGTACTTGTGTGCTCTGGGTGGTGTACTAGTAGTGACGGAGTACCAACGTCCCTCCTACGACTAACCACTAGTAGTAGTATCCCTCACTGAACCTAGCTAGTAATTGCACGGATGCTCTCGACTGGCCTGACTTCTTCCGAATGGTAATATTATTACTTACATTTCAAGCTCTCCACCACCCAATCGGTCATTAGAAACCTACCGTTGCGACAAGTCAAGTCTCTTGAGACTCCAGCGCTATTTAAAACCCCCCGTCCCCTTCCCCTCGTGCAACCTACTGGTTGATCTCTCTTCTTTTCTCATTTTCTTCCCTTCCATTTCACTTTTCTTCCGCCAGCGCATACATGCTCCTTCCAGCCAATGACTCTGCCTCCCTGACTACTGATCACTCGTGTTGTGCGGTGTTGGCTTCTTTCAACTACTTCCAACTACACAGTTCCTGTCTCGACCAAATACAGTAACTCGGGCTTAATACTTCCATCGAGAGTGCGAAAGTCCGTCTTTCCAAGATGGCGCGGTCATACTTGGGCCTCACAGGAGGCAAGCTGCAAATTGCTATCAGTGTCATCGCTGGTATGGATTTCTTGCTGTTCGGTTACGATCAAGGTGTCACTGGCGGTCTCTTGACCCTCGATTCGTTCATAAAATATTTCCCAACTATCGCGACCAACGGTGAATACTATGAGAGCTTGACTCGCGCGCAACAAAGTACCCAGTCGACTCGCCAAGGTAAGTGCACCATCTTGTGTGATATGCTCCAGTCACTGGTCTAGCCCGCGGGCTGATCTTTGTTTTTGTCAAGGTGTCGTCGTCGCTGCGTACAATTTGGGTTGCTTTGCTGGATCAATTCCCACAATCTGGATTGGTAATATGCTCGGTCGACGCAAGACGATCTTCGTAGGTTCGTTTATTATGTGTATCGGAGCTTTGCTGCAATGTACCTCCTACCAACTCGGGCAATTCATCGTTGGACGCTTGGTTACTGGTTTCGGTAGGTGCAACGAGTTCATGAAATCCAACTCGTGAGTTCTGCAACCCAGAGATACTAATACCGTCGATCAATAGGAAATGGCATGAACACCTCTACCGTGCCCACCTGGCAGTCAGAGTGCTGTAAATCCAACCATCGCGGAATGCTAGTCATGATCGAAGGTGCCATGATCACCTGCGGTATCACCATCAGTTACTGGATTGATTTCGGTCTACTATTCGCCGATCCGAATGAGGTGGCATGGCGATTCCCGCTCGCCTTCCAGATTTTCTTCGCCCTCATTATCCTGGTTTTCGTTTTGCCCCTTCCTGAGTCGCCCCGTTGGCTGATCCTTAAGGGCCGCGAGGACGAAGCAAGGACTGTCCTGCGGTCACTCTTGGGCGACGCTGACGAGACTTTCATTGAGACGGAATTCACAGCCATCAAGGCTACGGTCTTGGAGATGGCCAAGGGTTCGTTCCGTGACATGTTCACTATGACCGAGGACCGCCACTTCCACCGTGTGGTCTTAGCCTACGTCAACCAAATGTTCCAACAGATTTCGGGAATCAACCTGATTACATACTACATCCCCGTTGTGCTGGAGAACCAGCTGGGTATGACCCTCGAAAATTCCCGCTTGATCTCAGCCTGCAACGGAACGGAATACTTCCTCGCTTCATGGATCGCCGTGTTTACCATTGAGCAGTTTGGTCGCCGGACACTGATGCTTTTTGGCGCCGCGGGAATGTCGATATCTATGGTCATCCTTGCCGTCACTGCTAGCATCGGTAGCAACGGAGCCAATATCGCTTGTATCGTCTTCTTATTCGTATTCAACACGTTCTTCGCCATTGGCTGGCTGGGTATGACCTGGCTGTATCCGGCTGAAGTCGTGCCGCTGCGGATTCGTGCTCCGGCCAACGCGCTGGCGACGTCATCTAACTGGATCTTCAATTTCCTGGTGGTCATGATCACGCCTGTGGCTTTTGACAACATTGGTTACCAGACCTACATCATCTTTGCGGTTATGTAAGTTCCTCTTTATCCCCGTTTATTCCCCTTTTGCTGTCATCATCGGTTCTAACCTTTGAACAGCAACGCCTTTATCTTCCCAGTGGTGCTCTTCTTCTACCCGGAGACGGCCCGTCGATCCCTGGAGGAAATGGACCGCATTTTCCGCAAAACGACCAGTGTCTTCAACGTTGTCAAGGTTGCCAACGAGGAGCCTCACATGTACGGCAAGCATGGTGAGCTCCTGCGTACGCTCGATGACGTGGAAGACGATGCTGTCCGTCGCGCCAGCGTGCTGAGCCACCGGGCAAAGGATATGGAGAAGGACAGTGACGAAAACACCAACAGCGTGAAGGCATAAGCATACACGACTGTGCTTTTTTCTTCGTCCGAACTCTCAAAGACTATAATGATTTAGTGATTCAAGCATGGGCCGTGCGGCCCTAATTGCTGAGCTTTGTTTATACCCCGACTGTTTCCGTGTATTTAGACCGAGAAACATGCTAGTTTTGATCTTCATGCTTGACTTAGATTAAGTCTTGCTCGATGAATATTACCCAGACCGGTCAGTAAGATGTTACATCCGATATAGCTCATGATGAGTAGCCCCTTGCGTGAGATATGCATCGATAGTGCACGGTCATGCAGCTAAGATGAATGGATGTCATTGTGGACACTCCAAAAAAAGGAGCTTATCTTCAGCATCATAATGGAACGGTCCAGGCTTCCGTAATGAACTGGTCTAGAACGTTTGTTGCTCTACTAAAACTGAGCCCATCTATAGGGGAGCTTGCAATATTCTGCGCAGCCTGAGGCAACAGCAAGTATCGTAAGAGAATAAAACCAGATCAGGTGACAACAATAAGAAGCAATGGATACCTGCTCCGGCAGCTTCCTCAAGAGTATAGTCAGCCTTCATGCCAACACATTACCCGGTTTGATAGACTCTAATCTATCCATCTCCCACTATTCTGATTCAGATATGGTTTCGTGGTGAGTGGATTGGGACGCATTGTCCTTTTCTATCAAAATGGACAACGAGTGTCCTGATACTTGGTGAGTGAGTCTGATTTCACCGTGGTTCGCTATTTGGACAGCTAATCTTGTACGCATCTTGCAGTTCTCTCGTTCGTGGGCTATCGATAGGCTATCAATCTCAAAGTGCCTCCACTGATTGACTGTATCTACTGCTCAATATCCTGCATATTGATGATAGTGCCTCGGTCATCACTCGTGCTCTATGAACTTGTACGATGAAGCTTTTGATGATTCCATAAATAGTAGGGACTTGGAATAGAATTGGAGCTCGTTCGATAGCAAGGTGACACAAGTCGTTCGATAACCGAATTTTTCTTTCTTTCATCGGATGGCATACATAAGCATAGCATGTTGTACAGACAGTCGCGCAAACCTTGTTTGCTAGACTGTTTATATGTGCTTGCTAGCTCCTGGCTTGGAGAATAAGGGGGAACTGCAGTGAAACCCAATTGCGCAAGTTTTTTCATCTGTTCTGCATTTCTGGGATAGCAGTACCATTATCCCAACGATTAACTGCAACAGCAGAGCGATTGATGGGTTAATGATTAGCTGGCCAGGTGCCAGGCGCAAACATGGTGCATGATCCGTCAGGTTCGCTAGCCGGGTGAGTGATAGTTCCCTGCATCCATGGGAAGGGGCAGCTGCTCCAGGAAGCTAAGCTGTTCTTGTCTTGACGGAGAGAATACTGTGCCAAGTCTTTCTAACTCCCTTCGTTCTATGCAGAGCTACAAAAGGGTACGAGCCGGTCACTATCTTGAGGGGAGCCAAGCTTAGGACTGGATAGTAATTAAGTGCGCGACTTCTAGTGTCGTCGGATTACGGTTCCCCGTTTCAGGCCCGTTCATCTGCTGCCCATGACTGGGTGGAGCCTATCGGTGCCAGTTTGTCTGCTCGGTCTCACCGAGGTCCAGATGTCAGAAAATGTGGAAGAGTGCCGTCTAGACTTCTATCAACTGAAAGAGATCAGGAAAAAAACGATGGATAAGCCCAGAAGATTGGCTCACCGGGCCATGGATTCAGTCACCGACCGGTGCAACAGAAAGCTGCAGATCGAACGGCAACCTCAATGACACTGCAGGATGCAGGCCTCTTTGCCGGACGAATAGAAATCACCGACATCGGATTGAAGCTTTTTTAACTTTTAGTGTTGAGCGACACCGTTGAATTTACTCAGTTGGGAGTAGGTATAACTTGAATTCTCAATCTGGGGGGAAATAGTGACTCATTGCGGACTGAAGGAGATTGTTGGTTAACTAAAACTTGTTGAGCACATCAACCGCGAAAGTGGATTCGTCCGACCGTCGGCTGGCAAATCCTCCTGGTGCTGCTCTGGAACCTCTGGATTCGTTCCATGGCAATTGTTTATCCGCCGAAACCGTCGCTGTTCTCGTGAGGATCGACTCTCCTCGGGCCATCGTTGGTCCGCTTCACGTCTCTCGCGTCTCCGCCTTTGTGTCTGCGGTTCTTTTTATCAATCGCTTGGCAATTGCCTCAGGACAGAGCCAGCCAAGTACAATTCCTCTGTCCCTTGCATTTTCAGCTCTTCTTCCCCTCTTTTCACTGAGTGAGCTGCGATTAACTGGAATCGTTTCATTTCTGCCTTTTCAGCATCACATCATGGCAGTCTTAGTTCAGGTAAGTTCTCTTAGTATCCAGACTTACTAGATAAAGTCGGTCCTCCGATCCGTGCACATGCTCAGAGCTCTCCCCGCTTTTTTTTCTTCCTCAACGTTTGACTCAATGCTTGCAGCATCCACCCAACTAACCAGGCATGCAATCTCTTCTAGGGCTGATCACTACCATCTTGATCGTATATTTCCGATTTCTCCCACCGTGACACCACTGGCCACGCAGCTCTGTCTGTGCGGGGTGCCCAGCTGCATTGCTTGAGCGATCCTTATCAGCCACTTTATACCCTCCGTTTCCTTACCATTTTTCTCGCTTTTAGAGGAACGACCGTCTGGCTCACCCTTGTAAGTCCCAAGCCATGGCGTCAACGGTATCTCCCCGGATCTCGCACTAACACTTTATTTTTTTTTCCGCAGGAGTTCCTAGCAAACACTCCATCATGTCCCTGATGGAAGCGCCATCCCAGGCCCACGAGCCGGGAAAGGACCTGAGCGCAGAGGATATCCAAGAGCGATCATTGAGCAGCCATGACGGCGACGCGGAACCGAACAACGAGCCCGATGTTGAGGATATCGAGCGCATCTACAGGTCCGTCTCATCTCCTTCCTAAGTGCCAAACACACCTAACCTTGGATAGAAAATTGGACCTCCGTATCATCCCCGCATTCTGGGTCCTCTACTTCCTTTGCGCAGCAGTGCGCTCCAATGTCAGTCTTGCGCAAACCATGAATACCGACGCCGGTCACGATCTCGGCTCCGTCCTCAACGCTACTCCACACCAAATCTCTACGGGTCTGGCGCTGTTCTACGTGTGCTACGTCGTATTCGACCTGCCGTCCAACCTCATAATGACCCGACTGAGCCCGCACGTATGGATGAGTCGCATCGTCATCAGCGTCGGTGTCATTGGCAGTTGCATGGCCGCCATGAAAGCCGCATGGAGTCTATAGTTCGTCCCCCGGCCCCTGTGTCACCTTTCATGTCTGCGCAACAGCAACTAACAACCCCAGCCTCCTCCGTCTCCTTCTAGGAATCGTCATCGCTGGCATGTGGCCCGGCATGACCTACTACCTGACACTCTTCTACCCCCCATCGCGCACCGGCAAGCGCATCGGTCAATACTACACCGCAGCGCAAGTCTCCGCCGCAGTCGTCGGTCTGGTATCAGCCGGATTCCAAGAAATGGACGGTGAGCGCGGCATGGTCGGCTTCCAATGGATGTTCCTCGTCTACGGCGTAATCACCATCGCCGTCGGCATCGTCCTCCTCTGGTGGCTACCGGACCGACCCCTCGCCCCAGGCGTCGAACCCCCACACCGCAAATACCTCTGGTGGTTCCCACGCAGTCCTCCAGCCCTCACAGGCCGAGACGCCGAAATCCACTACCACGATCTCAAGCGCGTATACCACCGCGCGCAATGGACCTGGATGGACCTCGCCCGCGTATTCATGGACTGGCGCCTCTGGCCCCTCCTGATCATGTACTTCGGCGTCGTGGGCGTAGGCATCGGTGTCCAAAGCTACGCCACGGTGATCATCGAAGCAATCAACCCCTCCCTCAGCGGAATCGACCTGAGTCTTCTCTCCGCTCCGATCTGGATCGTACGTCCCTCCCCATCATCCCCCCTCTTACCAAACCAACCCACCAACTAACCCACACGAAACTCCACAGATGGACCTCATAGCCATCGTCCTCGTAACCCCCTTCTCCGACCGCTTCCACCGCCACCGCGCCCTCTTCTTCTCCATCCCAGTCCTGCTTCAAATCCTCGGCCTCCTCCTAACGACCTACGCCGGAACCGACACCAACTCCTGGCCGCGCTACGGCGGCCTCCTAATCGTCGGCTTCGGACTGGGCCCCACCGTGCCCATCACCATGACCTGGACTGCGGAGGTATTCCAAGGCCGCCACGGCGAGGTTGGCGTGGCCACTGCGTCAGCAGTAGTCTCCGGATGGGGTAACTTGGGGAGTATATTGACGACGTATGCGCTGTATTCCGGGTGGAAGAGCGATTACGAGGCGCCGGGCAGGGCCAAGTATCGGAAGAGTAATCTGGTCATGGTGGGGATTTTGTGTGCGAGTATTTTGGCGGCGGTGTTGATGCAGGTTCTTGTCAGGGTGATTGATGGAAAGAAGGGTGGGGAGCAGGAGCAGGATAAGATTGTGGATGGGGCGGCGAGGAGGGAGGCGAGGCAGAGGGGGTTGGATGGGTTGGGGCAGGGGATGTTTAAGTTTTGGAAGAAGGCGCGGTGAGGAGATGGGGAATGTATGGGGTTCGTGTGCGTGGAGGGTGGGGTCGGTTTGAAGGATCCATCTCTCTGATGAGAGCGGTCTATATCTATAGTATACACGATTATGATCACTACATGTATGTACTTAATACTAGTCAAAAAGTTGTTTCTGTTTTAGATGCCAGCAGCGATGCCGCAAGTCGTTTAGATGGAGAAGTCTCATGTCCAGCCCGTCGGGCAATGATTGTATTGACACACTATGTTACTGTGGTAAGTCGGCTATTAATCTATTCTCTGATCCTTCCGGTGCATGCCTGAAGCACGTTCCACCAGTTTATTTTCAAGTGACTGTCGGTTCCTCCGAAGTCCTCTATGCTTAACGTAACACATAACCCAAGTAATGAAAGAAAACGAAATGCAAAACCAGCAGAGGGTAAGGAACGCAAGGCGAGCTCTGGCGGAGAGTAAATGAAGAGTCCCGAACTACCAGCTGAAGAATGAAAAAGAAATTCTATGTCTGCTCCCGAGAGTGCCAGGCTGCGCTATTGTCCACCTCCCTGTCGACGCCGGAGGGTATACGAGCGCTAATATGAAGTGTATTCACATTTTTAAACGGTATGTAACGCATTTAGTTGCCACCCATGAGCTGGTAAACAGTTAGTCATCTGCGTGATCATATCTCGAAATTCAGAAGAACTTACAGTCTCAACAATAATACCGGTGATCTGGTAGGGGCAGGCGTTACTGGCGGGACGACGGTCCTCGAAGTAACCCTTGCCATCCTTGGCGACCTGGCGGGGAATACGGATGGAGCCACCACGGTCGGCAACACCATAGCTGAACTTGTCGATGCTACCGGTCTCGTGACGACCAGTGAGACGCTCCTCGTTACCCTCACCATAGACGGCAATGTGCTCAACATGGCGGGCCTCGAGCTTCTTCATGGCGGCCTCAATGACCTTCATACCACCCTCAGCACGCATCGAAGCGGAAGAGACGTTGGTGTGGAGACCGGCTCCGTTCCAGTCACCCTTGATGGGCTTGGGGTCGAAGGAGATCTTGACACCAAACTCTTCAGCGACACGGTGGAGGAGGAAACGGGACATCCACAGGTGGTCACCCACTGCAGATACAATTAGTATTGATACGCACAAGTTTTCGACCGGTATGGGTTAACTCACTCTCAATGCCGTCGCAAGGACCGACCTGGTACTCCCACTGGGAAGGCATGACCTCGGCGTTGATACCGGAGATCTTGATACCGGCGTACAAGCAAGCACGGTAGTGAGCCTCGACGATGTCACGGCAGTAGACCTTGCCGGTACCAACACCACAGTAGTAAGGACCCTGAGCACCGGGGAAACCACCACGGGGCCAGCCGTAAGGCCAGCCATCAGTGCCGAGGAGGGTGTATTCTTGCTCCAGACCGAACCACCATTCTTCCTTGGCGTGGATCTCCATCAGACGGTTGGCCTCGTGGCGGTGGTTGTACTTGTTGGGGGTTCCATCGGAGTCCCAGGTCTCACAGAGGACGAGGATGTTGTCACCAAGGCGGAAGGGATCGGGGAAGATAGCGACGGGGCGCAAGTAGACATCGGAGTTGTCACCGGGAGCCTGACCCGTTGATGAACCGTCAAAGTTCCATTCGGGGAGCTCATCGACCGATGTGACAGGCTTGGAGAGAGTCTAAAGCGCAATGATGGGTTAGCCCGAGACGCGCTATGTCACGTGCGACGGGTGGGTGCAGCCGGCGCGTGCAGGATCGAGTCACCGTGCGCAGGGCTTATCGGTGTTCGAGGGAGCCATGATAACGACGGGTCCCTCGTCTCAATCCAGGACAACGCCCGGCTCCACACGCGTGCAGTGAGTAAAGGAAGTCGAGGGAAAAAGAAAAGTGCATACCCTGGTCTTGCTACGGCAGCCACCGACGGCGTCAATCCAGATGTACTCAGCCTGGACGGTACCTCGCTGGTCGAGGGACATGTACTTCATGAGCTGTTTCCAGCCAGTCAGTATGCATTTTCCTCAGAACCGCAAAGCGGCTGAAGAAAGATTATGCAAGGTATTAATGAGAAGATGAACGCACATTCTCCGTGTTGGAGATGACGGTTGCTTCACCGGAAGACTGTAGCGAAAGTGTGAGTCAGCGAGTAGTTCTCAATAAAATCTTGGCAGGCAAGCAAAGCAACAAAAGCAAAAGAAACAGATTGAGAGATTGGAAGTGGAAGGACATACCATTGTGAAGTGTGTGTGTGTGTGTGTGATGTAGAATTAAGATAAATTCTTTTTTGTGGTTATTGAGCTTGCTAACGCAAAGCTTGTTCAAAGACGATTGACTTTGAATTTTTGATCAAGTCCAATGACGATAAACGCGAGACAATCCAAAAGATTGGTCAAGAGCAAAGTTGATAGCGAGAGAGGGGAAGGACCCAGAGATATAAGAGAGAGAAGCTTGGAATAAAAGATGGCGGAGAGAGGAGTGAGGAGGAATGGAGATTGTAAGTCAGCGGTTCAGTGGGTGGGGAGGGATATCCTTTAAATTTAAGAGAATGAGGAAGGCGGGCATTTGCTGGGGAGGGGGGCAAAAAAAGTCCCAGACAAAAATGGATCTGGAAATTCACAAAAATAACTCTGAAAATTACCGTCACAGCTTCGGGCTGCGTTTCGGTTGCTGGGCATCCGCTTTCGTATTACACTTTTCTTTCCCACCGCGTCCGTTTCGCCGGATACACCGATCGCATTCAATATGCGAGGAGTTGTGTTTCTGGCGATCCTTGAGGTCGCATTTGCTGCTTTTTTCGTATTTGCTTCATTGGACATCACTGCTTCATGTGGTGATTTAATTAAAATTCTATGAATCAACTTTTGTTGCTCAACTGATGAGTGAAATGTAACTTTCCCCATCATTCAAGTCAGATTCACTGACACCAGATGAATGCGGCAAGGCTGCAGGTTAGACCAGGGTTTGTTACGCCACTATTTCCATCGCCCATCCATTGTAAGGACTAGACCCAACACTGGCTTTTTCGATATCAAGTCTACGTACGCCGGTCTTTTTCCCAGCGTGGGCATGTCCGCGGCTTGCTAAAAATTCACGCAAGCCTTGCTAATGGAAAATTGATTCATCACTAACGGTGAAAATGGCAGGATATTGCATTAGCCATGAAAAAATGGGATTGTCCATGTCGGGTAATGGGGAACACCTTGTCCACCGATATGCCCTATCCGGGTCCAGAAAGAAACAATATTACCCAAACGGGTAAAATTGATGCAACAGCTGGGAAAAGTTCCCCCGTCTTTCTTTTCTTCTTTTGTCTGCCAGGACAACCTTCCGTGGAAGGCCACTACTGCAGTCGGATAATTTCCTAGAAAGCACAAGTCGTAATCCAGACTATCTGAACCTTGATAGGCAGCACTCTCCTCCATTGGGATTCATCCATGACTGAGAGTATTAATCACAGCAATCTCATTCGAACCCGCAAAGCGGTTGCCCCCTTCCTTCCCCAGATAATCTTCCCACCCCACGCGACGGTGATCTGAAAACAGAAGCGACCACTCCTGTTTGAGTTCCCACCGTGCACCTGCCAGATATCAGGGCAGGATTAAAATTAAGGAATAAGAAATAACAGCCACTTATCTCGTACTTTTCTACTATCAACTCTATGCACACCGCATCTCGAACGATCATGTCTGCTGACCTTGCCCTCCCCCCCTCCAACACAAAAAGTAATCATGATATTGTCTGATCCCTCACTTTTTCCCACTCTGGCCTTTCGTTACCCAGAGATAGCGACAGCAATTAGTTGCTAAGAGGAATTATCAACCAGTGATCGGTTCCGATGCATATCAGCTGCAGGACCCGAATAGCTCGAACGTTGCCTGCGCCTAATCGCATTGACATGGGATCCTATTGGTAGGTGTGACATGATGGCTGCAATGATAGGAAAGACATATCGAGGTACCGGTGTCTATCTTTCCCGTCTTATCTTTGTTGCAATTTGGGGGATATTGAAGCGGATGGCAGTAGTGCATTGCCTGACTACCACTACTACTACTATCGTGAAGCTGCGTTGAGTATCTACTTGTTGTGACCAGATATCACGGATGAATTACCGGAGCGCCTGATAGGAAACAAATCACGACCTTCCGTGTAAGCGCCAATACACAATTTGTTCCATTCACAATACGCAAATCCTGTACCTGCGGTTATCTAAATTGGGAGGATTTCCCTTATCAGTGGCTGCCCCTCAAACCCCGCCATGAGTCGCGTGGGTGGATCATGGCGCGCCTGCCGACTGATTTTTTTTCACTTATCGGCCTTTTCATTTCCTTTTAATCGCGCATGGACAATACACTTTGGGTTGACGCTTTGCCCTTTCCGCACAGCACTCTCAAAAAAGGCATCACGAACGAACTATTGTCCCTTATCCAGGCTACCGGCCCGGTGGAATATCCCGTTCCCATTTCACCCCCCGTCAACTCATATCAGTTGTCCAAAGGATGCTTGTACATTGCGCATACAAAGTCTGACAGCTTACCACCATGAATTACAGTTACACACAAGCGGGTAAACCCAAGAGAGGTCATTTCCCGGATGCCTTGCCTCGCAACGCAAGTCGACTGGCTGATTTGCCGGGAGTGGGGCGTGGCAAAACATTCCTTGAAGGGAGAATGGCAAGAGAGCCGCCCGCCAGCCCCGAGACCGGCCACTGTTTCCATGTTAACTGGAGTTATAATTAGGTTTTGTGACTAATATCATGTGAGTACGGTGTGTTACTCGTGGGCGCACCGCCTCTTCTGCCGAGCCTGGAGGGAAAAACGGTTCCAGAAGGGAAAAAGTCAAATGAACGGCGGATGAATGGATGGGGGGGGAAGAGGGAAGAAGGGAAAAAAGAGGTTACTCCTGAGTTAGAGCATCCTTGTTCAACCCCAGGATTTCCCATCCGCATGCTCTGTGGTGACCCATTCGTCTGTTAGTGTCCGATCGTGGGTTTGGTCATTCCCTTTCTCCGCGAGTCTTTGTCTGCCGGGGGTGGGTGGAAGGGGTGCTGCAGCAAATGACAGAGAGGCCAAGTCGGGAGTTTCAGGAATCCGCGAGGGAGAGAGTGGCTGCGTTTCCGATCAGCCCTGTGGACGTCATGGCTGGCCTCCACACGGTGATGCCAACATGAGGTATCAGATGTCATTGTTGGAGAACTGGGCAGGATAGCCTGGAATCCACCTGGGAGACATCAGGTTCAGTGTCTTAAACCGTGCGCCATAAAAGCGTCATCTTCCTTCAACACATCCCTCCCGGTTACTGTGCGAATCTGGAAGCCGGGCTGTGTGCCGCGCCCCAGAATAGAACGGGAGCGAGAATAGCAGGAACTGAGCCATCACTGACTGTGGCGCTGCACAATGACTAGCCGAGATGGGTCTAGTGCCCTCCAGCCGACGACACAGTACACAATCCAAGTGACCACTACCATCATCACCCTACTTGACTCGTATCTGATCGTGATCCGAGTTTCACATCCATCCTGATACAGTAGCCCGATCCCCCCCTGAATGAAAATGATACACAAAATAGAAAAAATGCAACCGCATATACACGGACGGTAATGCCGAGTACGAGTGGACCAACTTACTCACCACCACCGGACTGACCAACAGCTGCAGCATATGGTGAAAAACTAGCAGACCAAGGATGGGTTCGGGCGTCACAACAGTGGACTGGCGGACCACGATGCAAGCCTCTCAGCATATCAAGAATCAATATATCCCTCACCGGCCAAGCAGAAAAAGAATTCAAAGCCCCCATTTCCGAATTAACCCCTCAATGAAACGGATGATAAAACTAATCAGAACATGGTTCTGTCTGTAGATCACGCCCTTTCAGTTCGCGATGCTTATCGTGGCCTTCTCATTGGTTGGTTGCGGGTGGTCATGACAAACGACGCTGACTGGTTTCGGGCCGACCAGAGCGATTAGGTGAGATGCAATTTACATTTGTGTACCTGGGAGATACAAAGTCGTTTGCTTCTTTGCGCTATACTTGAATGGTATTGATATTAACCTACTAGACTACTATATCGCTGAGCTTTCTTATCGTGATATTGTTTAGTAGTACGGAGTACTATATACCTTCATCAAGCACCCACCTCTTCATCACTACATAGACTCGTTACTACTATACATACTATATTCCATCCTACCATTCCTTCACCTGCAGAAGTTGATAGTAGTAATATCCATTATTCACAATCATGATCCCTCGGAACATATCCCTGAGTCGCCATATGAAGTAAATGCACATGCACATGCAACACCCCCAGAGTTCCGAGAAATCCAACCATATACAAACCGAAGCCGATCAATCGACACGTTCGAATGCCATCACATTCCTCTTCTATGCTTACTAGATCATGAGGATCATCACCACCATCCATCCATCTATCCCATTCATTCCTCATACTACAAATCACTCACTCAACGACTACCAAATTCGTATACTTACATACCTACACCACCACAATGACCCAACCCAAACCGGCACCAACAATACAATAGCCTAACCCATCTGCACGACACATCCAATATCACTTCAATAATGACATGTCATATCGACATGCCTAGTCTACAGCAAAGAACCCCAAGGGTAGGGTCTCGAGACTTCTGCTGCAGAATATAAACCTTAATCTCGATGCAGATGATGAAGTACTATAGAGATGGTAGGTAGCTGTCCGACACACAGCAAAAAGATCTTCAACAAGGTAGTATCAATGACTCAAGCCCGGGGATTCCGATTAGTTGTTAGTCTAGTAGTCCTCAAGGGACAGGGACAGGACCAGCATCAGCACCAGCCACAGCAGCGATCTCGGCCGCGGAGTAGTAGTAGCTTTGTTGCATTGCAGGTATGTATGTATGTATGTATGTATGTATCATGCGGTGCCTGAATATGGGGTAGCTGAAGTATTTACTTAGCTAGCTAGCTGAGGCTAGGATTCCATACCGGAAATCTACTTAGTATACTTACATACTCAGGTGAAGTAACCGGGAGGGACTAAGCCATATAACCGTGAAACAGAAACAAAGAAGCTTACGTACGTACATACATACAAAACATACATACATGTAATATTAACTCAATATAAACAGTAAAGTAAATAAAAAGAGAAACAAATAAGAAAAAAATAAGGAAAGAATTGAATGAATGAATGAAAATACCTCAACAAAGTGTAAAATTCAATCAGAAGCCTAGTCTAAACTAAGTACCTGACACTTACCCCCAAATTCCCCATAGTTAGGCATCCAGTTTTAGCCAGTCAGGGAGAGTAATTCGCGCAGTTGATCAAAGGGGGGGAAGGTGCCGCCAGGATAAAAATTTTATTTTAGTGCATAATACTAGTAATGTCCGAGCTTCAATTTCATTCCTCTTTTTTCTTGATTTCATCATTTTAGGGGAAAGTGAAAGAAGAAGTAAAAAGAAAGGAAGAAAGACACGGAATGGATGCAAAGTGCAAAGTGCATACATACATAGTGACTTAGACAACATCTAAATTTTCAATTGTATCTTCTTTGCAATGTTTCAATTCAATTACCGAGTCTGAAGGAAGAGAGGGATTTATTTCCGCATATTTACATACGTACAGTACAGTAGACTACGTAGTAGGGGAATTCTCAAGCACATGTACCTAGTAGCAGTGTAAACCCTCCTTGCATGTTGTTGGGGTCGAGCTTTAAAATTTAATCCCTCATACTCTATTTTTATTTTTTCGTTTGAAAAGAGTCGAAAAAGTGGCGGTCGGTTGGTTCAATTGGCTTGTGACTCAGTTGATCGGTTTCAGAGGGATCGGGTGGTGATCTACTCATCTATACCGCCTCGACTTACTACTACTACTATTATTATTGTTGGGCCATTTGCCGATTTTAATTACCAGTAGATACTCATAGGTATAAACTTGCTATAAGTCATTGTGGATTCTTATATTATAGACTTGCGAGTTACAACAAGTCCATTGGTTAAACTAGTTAACTACTTCGTACGGAAATGCTAGGACAGTTGTCATCAAGGCTGGTCTAGATTCCCGAGGCTCCTCTTTTTTGTGTTTGCCCCTGCAGATGGGCCGATGGACAGACACCCACGTAAGTTAACCCTCGCTCTGGAACTTTGACGGTCAGGTGCTTTTTCTATTTGCTTTTCGGTCTGGCATACTGTACATTTCATTCGCTTTCTGTCTTGCTAGTATTATTTTTTCGGTGGACCGGTTGTGATTGTTGTGATTGTTTGTTCGATTTGACCGGCATTCCACCGTTAGTCCTGTCAAGTTGCCTCGGATCTAGCTCCACACCCACAGGGTCACCATGGTCAAACACATGGCCCCTTCCCAGTAGTTGTACAGGACTGCATCACATTAAGCTTAGATTCCCTTTCACATGCTCCAATCCATATCAGGTGGTTTAGAATCGGGTGTTACGGAGTTAGTTTTGTTTGGGATCAACTGGTGTATGACAGCCTCTAGCACCCATCCCACGCAGATACTGCACAGACCGTGATCCAGGAAAAATGGGCCGAGTCTGCTTCCAGAACATCGGTCGAATCTTCGGCAAGTCCCCACGTCTGAATTAGTGCGACTCCTGGTCGAGGATATCCCAGCTTGCGTCACCGCTTAGACCGATGGATGAGAAGATCGATCGCTCTCCACTTCCGACGCAGTGGACGATGCGTATTCCTCCCCCTCACTGTCTTGGACTCCGCGGCAAGTTTCAGCGGCCCTTCCGCTGCCGCGCCCATCGTAAAATCCATTCCACCAAGATCCCAATGTCCTGTGATATTTCCAGCACATTTGCGATTTTGCTTTGCAGCTCGAGAGTCTTTCTCTCTGGCGTGTCCTCCATGTTGTCTGTGGTGGTAGTGTTATTGTCATCTAGGAGACCCGTCATGTCCACAACGGAGACCCGGCCGTTCAGTCCAACTTCCAAACTAATAGACACCTTCGTCAATGCCGCCTCCGCGTTGGCGGATTCCGACGCTTCGTCTGGTTGATCCACCGCGAAAAGTAGCATGATCACCGGTGCTTGTCCTAGTTGCGTCCGCAACGTTACGTCTACCTTGACATCATCAAAAGTAGAATTGGGACCAGAGTTTCCGTTTCCCACCCCCACAGGGCCTTTACCCTTAGCACTAGGCGAAGTTGCTAGTTTCTCGAAGCCTCCCAGCAGTGCATCAAGCCTCTTCTCGTTCGGGTCGGCATTGCTCAAGATAATGACATCCTTCTTCGAATTTCCATCGGTAAACCTGGGTGGACTGAATGAGATATTCGAAGAATCAGCGGGCGTGGCGGGTTTATCCTCATCAGGCTTGTACGAGGAGCTGAAAACGCTGCGGATAAGGTTGGCCAAAAAGGCGTACTGACGAAGGATCTAGAAGAATTTGTCAGTAGTCTCAACACACACATCTGGGTCACCGAAACATACCGGGATAATGTCTGCGAGTTGCCGGGGATGTGCAAACGGGATATCCCTCAATGTTCGGCCTGCCACAGATTCAAACGGCTGAAAAGTATAACTGTGATGCTTCGTACACGGCTTGCCCGTACTGTCAACCGATTGCACCGACATTCTGCGTCTCCTCCGCTCAAGCTGAGAGGCCTCCTCGGGCCCCAAACCCATAGCACCTGCTGCCGACAGAGGCGACCAGCCCGGGGCCAGGAGTCCATCGTAGGTGACCATCTTGAATTCTTGCGGCAATTGCATTCCAAGATGCCGGTAAATATCAGATGCTGCCAGAATCGGTAGATCCAAGGCCGGCTCCAACTTCGCCACGAATCGACGATTAGGAGCAGAAGAACCCAGCATGTTCGAGTCAAGTGCCATGGCGTCAGGGTGACCTTGATTGTTGGTCAACGTCGCCGGCGGATCAACCCAATTGACAACTGCAGCTTCGGACCCATGCGCCTCACTCGACGACGGCCCATTGTCATTGTTATTGACTCCCGTCAACACCTCAGACCCAACCCAGTCCTTCGACACACGGAGGGACGGGTAACCCTCTTCGCACTCCACCACGATGCTCCATTTCCCCTCCAAACTGCTCGGCTCATCATCCGACGGCTGCCCATTCGTCGCATCAACCACCATCGCATCAGACGACGTCTTCTGCTTCTCCTTCGCATCCAGAACCCGTGCTTGCTGCACCCAGTAATCCAAACCAAGTCCAATGCGACTCCCCTTGTGCATACACGGCTGGCCAACCCAGCCACTGCAAAGATGGTCGTACACCCCCGCAAACTTGCGATGTTTCCACTCCGCCTCCCACACGCGCTTCAAGCTCTCGTAAAGACCCTCAATGGCCTCGAAACAATTGACCTCCTGACTAAGCCGATCATGTTTGGCAAGCCACTGTAGATTCTCATGGAACCCACGCAACGACTTCCAAGCACCCCGGTCTCCTTCCTCCGGCGACTGTATCAGATCGCGCTTAAGCACTGCCGTAGCCTCGTCACGCTGCTCCCCATCTTGCGCATCAGGCGTCGCATACTTCAGACTAACATCCTTCACCACATTATACCCCCGGTGGAAGTCAATCTCCAGATCGACAAAGTTCCCCGCAATGCTGAGACTGTCTTCCTGCCAAATCGACTCGAACCCTTCGAGATCACTCAGTCGCTCAATACCCTCCCTGCACACACCCCGCCCCGAGACTCGGGCTCGTAGGAGCTGAACCACATCATCTATATGTCTTCTGCGCTCCTCCTCGCTGTCGCGAGCACCCCCGAGCTTCAGTCCCGGCATGCCCAAGGCCTGGATATCATTCTCGTTCATGCCTGCGCCGACAAGACCATCGTGTCCGGCGGGGGACGGACTGATCCCGCTATAGCCACCAAGCGCGAGGAGAGCCGACGGAGAACTGAAGGTAACGGGGTCCTCGGCTCCGGTAGTCGCGGCGAGAGGGGTAGAATATTGGTGCATTGAAACGGGGGGTTGGTTGTGTCCATGACCGGAAGCTGAAGGCGTTCTCGTTGAGGGCGATTTGTGGGAAATCGGACGGGCCATATGAGCACCAGACGGACGAGGCGACGAGGTCAGATGTGTCGGAGTCGCTCCGGGGTTTGGCTTCGATGAGGGAGTCGCCATGGTGGTGGTTATTGAAATGAGATCTATCCACCTCGAATAGAAAATTTACAAAGTGTATGAAGTAGCAAACAAAGGCTGGGTATCATGCAGAAAAATAGAGAGATAATGGAGAAGAAATCAAGCAGCCGATGAAATCATGGATGCTCCATACGTCGGACGACAGCAAAAGCACACGACTTGAGCGGGGCAAACCGAAAGAGAGAAAATGATTGCGCAAGCGCCACTGTCTATTCAAGAAAGTATAGTAGATGAACCTCCATAACAAACGCAATCGAGAACCACAACCCAGGGAGCTAAATCGCAATAGAGGGGGAGAAAGCCGATGGTCGTGCAGCATCCCGACCATCAACTGGTCGCGGCCGCAAACGCGCAGTCACATGAGTTTGGCCTGTTTGTCTGCGCAGCGTCATAGTTTCTCCAGGTCTTCGGATATTCTACCAAGCGTTTATTTACTAAAGTTCAATTGAACTCCATTCTTCATATCAGCACTTGGTTCAAAATGTTTGGCATTCGCTCGTTCGTCCGCCAGACACCTAGGTGGACGCAGCTCCGAGCTGTGTCCACGCTAGAGGGCCATTCTCACATCGTATGTACTACTTCATTCAAGAGCTAGCTAAACCGAAGCAATCTACAAACCAACCCTACTAACCTCCCTCCCCAGTACGTATTCCCCAAAAACGGCACCAACATCCTCTCCCTTCTCCCCTCCGAACCCACCAACCCGGACCTTGCCCTCGGCGTAACCTCCAAGCTCCCCCCAACACCCGATTCCTTCAAAGAGAACCCGAAATTCCTCAACATCCTGCAAGAAGTGATCGCGGAGCATGGATACAAAGACCCAGAAGCGGTTTCCCAGGCCCAGGTGATGGTCTCAACAGCAGGCGCGAACCTAATGTCTGGGGGAGTGCTGATGGGTGGCGCACGGTCGAGGAGACGGCGCGGCGAAGTCGGTGACTCCAGTGGCGGAGCTAGTGGTCAAGGGGGTGCGGGTTCGGCGGGAAGAGGAGGCTGGATTCATTTGTCGGATGGTAGGCGGCCGCCGGAGTATGGGCGGATTGCTTGGTATGTCTTTTTTTCCTGTTTGTTCCTGCGGAGGTGGGTGTGGGCTGACGAGGTGGGATGGATAGGCCTGAGGATATCTTTGGGAGTCTGGAGGTGGATGCTGATGGGAAGTTTGTGGGAGGGAATGGCAATTACCAGGCGAGTGGTAAGTTGTGTGATTGATTGATAGTGCGTTGTGGGGTTGGATGATGGTGTGGCTGACCTTGGTTAGGGACTTATCGGATTGTGACTCGTGATGGAATGTAGGTTCTCTCTATTCCTGATATGACTGCCTGAAATGTGCTAACTTGGAATTAGTTTCGGTTTGAGCCCGTTTTTACGAGAGAAGTTGGTCCAGAGACTGCGCCAGCAAGAGTCTCAATAGGCTACTTGGTTAGGAGCCTTGTACAATAGTTCATGGATGTATTATTTAATGGGCTTTGTGGGATAGTAGCTCCATTCAAACTGCTGGCAGTTGAATCAACTTGGATCATGCCTAAATTACAGACAATTAGCTCCCGGGTCCAGCTCGGAGCTTAGATTCTGGGGTATCTCCATCCTTCAAGCATATTTCCTTCCTCACTTCCCAAAAAAGTTCGTAATCCGCTGCGTCCCTGCAGGAGGCTGCTTCTGCGGGCTCTTCTTTATCGGCTTGTTATGAGTGGCACTGCGCATCTTCTTCCCTGCCGGCGTCACAGGCTTGGACGGTGAGGTCTTCTCCGGGCTCTTCTTCGGCGATGTATCTACACCAGGCTCCGATTTCTGCAACTTGGTATCCTCCGTCTCGACATCCGGCGAATGCTCCCTCTTGATTCCGGCAACCGGCTTTGGGGCATTATCCTCGCTCCATTCCGCATCTTGGGTGGGCCTCTCATCTTTCACTCCTTGCTCCACCTTCACCCCAGCACCCTTCTTCGCATTGGCAAAGAAGTTCGCAATATTGCTCTTATTCTCCTTACTACTGACCGGAACTATAAAATCCGGCGAATCATTCCCCACCTTCCCCACCTCCTTCGCCACAGGATAACATTCCAACTCGCCCTCATACGGCTTGAGGATCGACTGCAGCTCCTTCGACCACTCCGTCCTGGAGGGGTCCAGCCAAATCTTCATCTCCTCGCTATTCGGATCCAGAATCACGGGCATCCGATCATGCAGGAACTTCAAGTAGGGATTGGACGAAGTCGTAATGATCGTATATGTGTAGAGATATTCATCGGAATCTGTATCCCAATTAGCTCCCACACCCCAACATTCCCTCAGACATATGAAAATATATTATCTCACCCTCATACTTAACACTATCCCACAAGCCCGCAAAATACATCAAATCCCCATCCTTCCTCTTGACAAAATGCGGAACCTTCTCTTTCCCTCCCGGTCCCTTCTTCAACCACTCATAGAACCCCTGACACACCACCGCGCACCGCTTCCTCCGCTTCATAGACGTCCACAAGCCCCGATCCTCGATTAATGAGTCATCTCGGCAATTGATCGTACGCATAAGACTTCCGTAGTCGGGGTTGCGTTTCGTCCAGAATGGGATGAGACCCCAGCGCATGCTGTGGAGCTTGTATTTGGTGGCTTTGCTGTTCTTTTGTAATTCTTCTCCTGCATCCTCCTCCTCAGCTTCGTCTGCTGCTGCTACTGCTGCTTCAGTCGCCTCTTTATCGGCGTCAGGTTGACTAGCTGGTTCATCATGATGATGAGAAGACGGGTACATATGCGTATCGGCAAGATATACAGCGCCAGTATTCCCCGGTGCGAAGTTGTAGGTTTCGCGGACGTCTTCGTCGGGAGGTGCGTCGTCGACTTGAAGGCCTTGGTCTTGGAGACGGCGGCGGATGAAGCTCATGCGCTGTTTGTTCATCGATTAGTTACATGTGGCTAGTGGTGATGGTGATGGTGATATATAGTACCACCGGAGTAAGTATACAGGGCGGAGGATGAGGCACGTACCACGCCTAAAGCGTATCTTCCACACATGGTGAGATGGGTGAATTATCAATGGGGTGAAAATTGAAGCGCCGGAGTAATAAAAGGGTAAGCTGAAGTGGAATGCGACTGAAGAGAGAGATAGAAAGAAAGAAAAGAAGACTAGGTTGCGACGTCATGCGGCAGGGCGGAGAGGGAAGAAGCTAAACTACGATCGATCGGCGGGAATCTCTAACTGTAACCTAATCAAGTAATGAAGGGGGTCTGGAACTTCCCGCTATTTGTGCACAGCTTAGCAATTATAGAAACAATTGGTCTTTTCTCATATTTGTCTTGCTTCCATGTCACTTATCTCTTTGTTTGATGCATCTAGAATTCTATCTTTGCTTAGGCGTACATCTTAAGCGGCTAGCTGAGCGACTTGGAATGTTCAATGCCGCATTACGGTGCTTTTACTATATCGGGGAATTGTTAGCTAAATATATACCATTTTTATAGATTCTATGGTGGTTACTTACTAGTATCATAGGGCTGGTAGCATACAGCATGGGATTCAAGGTGGGTATAAGCAATAGACACAGGATGTGATCTAAGCTACCCTATAGTGCTATATACACTAGATAACTTGGTAGTAGTACTTCATTATAACAAAGAGGAACAGAAAGATGAAGGCGAAGCTCCCAGGCCTCTATAAATGTATATATAAAATTCTTTAAAAAAGATATTAAGACAAAATAGAAGGAAGTTTGGAGACTGAACGGTGATGCACGCAATAACGTATATAAGGTCATCGCTCCTGAAGATACCCGCTAGCTTTATTGCAAAGGACGTATGTGAAGTGAGTAGTAACAAATAACCATAATCGTGTGAATGCGGACAACATATCATCTATTGAGATATAGCTACATAGCACTGACAGAATCAATGCCATAGCCTGGTGTCATGCAAGGTACGAGATCTTAGCCATGTAGATCAATCTCAGGGATGGTCCCGAGAAGAGCCTCAAATGGAGAAGTTGAATCTGGGGATTAGGAAGATAGGATGGAGCATTCCATCGACCGATGGATTGAATCCAGAACAGCGACATGTTATGACCCCGCAAGACTGTTGGGATAGTACTACTAATCGAGGGATAGATACTAATACCATCATCAGACCCCGCATCGGAGATACCAAAGACAGTATAGTAAGTAGTTAAGGTAAGATATGTCTACAATGTCTCTCCTCCAGTGATAGGGTGTAACTTTTTAACAGTCTTTTAAATGGTATTAGAACAATTTTGCATGTCATCCCTTTCACAAGATTCCAGACAATTCGGATTTTTATGAAACGAAAAATCTCGAAGTAAAAGCTAGACATGTTCAAGGTGAAAACCCAGGAGAGAAGAGAGAGAACTCCCCTCCCTCCGAGGTGCTTTCATTGCTTCATGGCTCATACATCCCAACCAATGCCTGCCCTTTTTGAGTGTGTGTGTGTTTGGAAAAGGAAAAAATAAAAAACAGATATCTTTGTTATTTGATTTCTCTCCTCCGCTAAAATCTCAACACCGTCCCTTGGATTACTTGATGGGTATCAATCTATGCCCTCGACATGACACCCCAAGCGCGGATCTTGTGGTCGGTGTAACCAGCGAACAGGGTCTGGCCGTCAGCGCTCCAGGCCAAGCTGACACACTCGGGGTCGCGGCTCTTCTTGCCCTTCTCGACGTACTCGGGCTTGAGCTCGTCAACCTTGCTCTTCTTCTCGAGGTCGAAGATGGTGATGCTGCTGGCGGTAGCAGCGCACAGCCAGTAGCGGTTGGGGGAGAAGACGAGGGCGTGGATCTCGTCACCGGCGTGGAGGGAGTAGAGGTGCTTGGACTCGTTGAGATCCCAGAGCATGGTGGTGCCGTCCTTGCCACCGGAGGCGCAGAGGGATCCATCGGGGGAGATGGTGACGGCGTTGATGTAGCCGGTGTGACCGATGTGGTCGGTCTGGAGACGGCAGGAAGCGAGCTCCCAAACCTAGTTGTTTTTGCATGTTAGCTTTGATCCCACAGATACATCCTCTTCAGGTTGAAGTTCTCAGTGGGAAAGCAATAAAAGCAATAACAACATAAACAAAAATATGTTTGTCGAGTGTCCATCAGGGCATTGGTGAATGTTTGTCTCATGGCCATAAGGCTCTGAAGTAGCAAATACGTTTATGCAAAAACATCTTCTGGACTTGTCGAAATTGCGGATAATGGAAAACTTGGATGTGTGGGAGTCGACTCAAACGTACCTTGACGAGCTTGTCCCAACCAGCGGAGACGATGACGGGGTTCTGGGGGTTGGGGCTGAAGCGAACGCAGGAAACCCACTCGGTGTGGCCCTTGTCGGTGATGGTGAACTTGCAGTCACCAAGGGTGTTCCAGAGCTTGATGGAGCGGTCACGGGAAGCGGAGACAATCTGGCGGTTGTCGGCGGAGAAAGAAACGGAGAGAACGTCGTTGGTGTGGCCGACGAAAGTCCGGGTGGTCTCACCAGTGGAGAGCTCCCACAGGCGGAGGGACTTGTCCCAGGAGGAGGACAGAGCGTAGGCACCGTCGGAGGAGATCACCTATATAATCCCCATGAACGGTCAGCCAAAAGTTTTCTTCCCTTGATGCTTTTCCCAGTCCCGCCTTCTCGTAGGTCTCGATCGGGCTTCGTCCTTCGTTGTGGGGATGATTCTTTTTTCTTGTCTGGACTGGGACATGGTGGGGACGGAGTGATTCGGAGGGCATACACAGTCAGAGACGATGTGAGAGTGACCCTCAAGGCTGCGCTTGGGGTAACCGTAGGCCTGCTCGTCGCGGGTCAGGTTCCAGATGATCAGGGTCTTGTCGCGACTGCCAGAGAGCAGCATGTTGGGGCTATAATCGAGGAAGAAAAACATAAAAGTCAGAACCCAGTTTTGTCCATTTGATATATGAATATTCATGTTTCAACCAATGCGATCATTTTCTTTTCTCGCAACAATGCATCCATATACCACTTGTTCGGTAGCACATGCACACCTTGTTCGATTTTCGCAACAAAACGCATTTGTTTCATGTGTTCATTTCGGTGGTAGTGTAGTGTTGCCTTACTTCTCCAGAGAGGTAGCCAGGCAGGTAACCCAGCCATTGTGACCCTCAAGGGTACCGCGAAGGACGAGCTGCTCAGCCATGTTGGGAGTCTGGGAGGAGAGAGGGATGAACGCGGGCGGAGCAATTGTCGTTGACTCTAGGCTGGAGATAAAAATCACAGCATTGAGGATGGAGTGGCAGACACTCAGCGTGCCCGCCTGAGCCCTAACTAGCGCGCCCAGCCCTTCTCGCCGTTGTGCGGTACCGCCAACCCTAACTCGTATAAGCGAGTCACGTGAATATTCACCGCCTGCCTCGGCTGCTGACCGCCTATGGCCATCTATATCATAGATATCAAGTTGAAGTTGTGAATGAACCCTCTTTATCGAACGGCAATGCTTTTTATAACCCTCCCAATATATCCCTGTAAAGCCATCCCGGTGTATAATCTGTACAATCTCGCCCAACATATAATACAAGCCAACTATACAATCTCGCGTCACTTACACACACACCACCATGCCTATGGCAGCAGACTAGCAAGCTCAGTTGTTGAACACCTGCACATTGGGCATACGTCCCAGTCCAGGTCCACCAGTCTTCTTGGTCTTCGCAGCATGGAAGCCCGTGGCACTGTTATCCCGAACATGTTGACGCAGGAGTCTCAGCACATTGGAGTCGGCCCATCGTGACGGAACGGGCCGGTATGCAGCCTTGAAAGCACCAACCGTCTGCGCCCACTCGCCGCTCTTGGCTCCAGTACGCTTCCACGTCTCCGTGGGAGTATCCTGAGCGCCTGCTTCAGTGGAAACAGCAGCCTCAGTCCCCTCAGCCGGAGGGTCCTGGGTGGCCCAGTAGTAAATATCCCAGTCATTCTCATCCAAGAACCGGTCATACTCCTGCAACTGCTCCTTGTTCATATCGGCCAGATAAACATCGGCGAACGTAGACAATAGGAGATCAGACTCGAGGATTCCGCGCTTGCGGCTCTGATCTATACCATCCCCGGATTTGCATCAGCTACTCATTCCAAACAGAAAGACTCAAAAGGGAAGTGAACTGGGGATCACGAACACAACAACCGAGCCCTCATAGTAGTAACATCCTCGCCCTCCCGGCGCAGCGGCTCAACCTTGAAGGTAATGCCCTCCATCTCTCCAACACCAAGTTCAGGCTTCTGAGCCCCCGTCTCCTGGCGACCTCCAGTGAAATGCTCAACTCTTCCGGGGTACGGATCCGCCGGCCGGTAGTTGGGGTCGACCGAGTTCAACATCTCCGGGGGAGCCGGCTTCTCACCGACCTTGGGGAAGTCCTTGGTCATGGTGGAGGTCGTGTTGGGCACATGAGGATTAGGGGGCTTGTTTGTCTGGTTCTTGCGATGCTCGGGGGCCGTGGATGGGGCGCGATCATTGTTGTTCACGCTGTTTTGACGAACAACCGAGCTGCCGAAGGAGCGGCGAGCAAAAGTTGTCGTGAGAGAGATTGGCGAGGTCGATGGCCGCATGAAGCGGTTGATGAGTCTGGGTGCGGACATTTTGATGTCGCTATGGTGATCGACAATTATCTATAGTGGAAATTAATGGGATATTGGAGGATTGGTCGCGATATCCTGAGGGAGGTCGACGATGAAGTAAGAACCGAAGCCGAAGAATGACGGGGTTGACATCATCCGGAGAAACTTCGTTTGCATTGTTTGCAGGGCTGTTCACCAACCGTCTCCGGCGCATTTCCAACGGCGGTTGGTTTGCTCCCCTTGCTTCGCTGATGTTGCTATGACTGCAGGATGTCAGAGTCTGTGGGCTGCAATTGGCTCTCGAAGAGTGAAGTCTTATTGACTAGCAGGGAATCCAGTCTGGAGTTACACAGTATCGCGTTGGCTGTCTTATTGCTAGCGGCTTCGTGGTGACATACTACAGCACCTAGCGATGGTCTTTCGACTTGGGTAGAGGCCTTCTTTCTATGTGGTTGAAAATGGCTAGAAATTTGATAATAATACCGATCACCAGCACCAATATACATGCACAGTTGTCATACTCCTCATCAAATAATCAATCAGTGTACCGTGAAGCAAATCCCGGAGCTACATAGGGCCAAGATGATAATGAAATGCATTGAAAAGAAATAGTCCATATTTTGTCATGACAAGAGAGAAAGCATCAACCTGGAACCTTCTCTTTCTCACGATTCTAGATTTAAACCGACATGGTCTAGATAAGGTGCTTGGATCTACAAATCCAAAGCAGTTAGCCACACCACCCAAATACCAGACTAGGGGAAGCATCATAGAGAGGGAAAGAACATACCTGAAGTAAGCCCTCAGATACACAACCTGCCAAGCACCCAATCCAACCAGCATACCCATAGTACCGAAAGCGAACCACTTCACACGCTCGTTCGTGCTCTCGTTGGTGTCACGCAGCTTCTGCTCGCGAGCGCGCAGGTACTCCATCTCGCTGACAATCTCGGCCACCATCTCCTCGATACGGCGGAGGTCGGTCTCAACGGGCTTGAGCTTCTCCTGGACCTGAATGCTAGACCAGTCACGGGCATCGGCACCGATGTCGACGTCGAGCTCGATGGACTTGTAGGGGTTGGCAACGGCGTCTGATAGGGTTGTCTGGTTAGCACCACATACACACACCACACAGCAACTAGTATCCCTAGCATATCAAGAGACAGAATAACCAAGGTGGATAGACATACGACGAGTGGTGAGCTGGTTGTCGAAGCAAACATCGAAGGCAGTATCAGCGGGAGAAGTGAAGGCCTGGCGAGTCTCTCCGGCAATATCCTTAGGACGACCGTGGTCATTGCCCAGCGCATCCTTGATCTATTTCAGAAAGCAAAATAGTTAGCCAAGTATATCCTTTCTTTCGCAAGCGACACAATTTCAAGGTGGAATAGGACATCGGGGAGACAACAAAACAGCTGGCCCGACCAGCGTGCCTCCCGTAATCACCACAAACAACAATGGGGTGAGTTCCCACATACATGCATGTTAACAACCTGACCATCACCCTTGTTTCCGCTCACAATGGCCGTGACGACCACAAGCTGGTCCTTGAAGACGAAGTTGCGTATACATCGCTCGTTCTTCCCGCTCACGGCAGAGAGGTCGAACTTCAGGGCGGAGGTGAGTTGAACGAACAAGAGGAAGAGAAGACCGAGGAAAGACCTCATTGTGAGACGGGTGGCCGCCATTGTCAATGGCAGTTGTGGCAGTGGCCGGGGGGAAGGAGACTATAATTGACAACGAGGCTCGGAAGCTGCTGTGCTGCTGCTATTGATGCCACGCCGCGCTCTGGAGCCCAGGGGATCCCGATCGTTCGGTGGAACGTTTCTCCGGATATCGGCCCACACGCCGGATCTATACAAACTACACATGGTACATTGTTTTTGGACACCTACTTACTACTTGAATCATTATAGTGAAGGGATTCAATATCCGATTAAGTCGTTAAAATGCTTTCTATCAACAACTTAGGCGTTTGAAAAGTCAAGTAATCTCATTCATAGGCCATAATTGAAACTCTCTTCCTGAGGATACTAAGTAAATAAGAAAAGGTCCACAAAGTAGTGGATAGATAAAGGAAGAAATGTAGAGGGGGAATCAAGCGTGAGAAAGAAATACCGCTGGAAAGAGTGATACATTCAAGAGGTGCAAAGGCAGACCGCAATCCAAAAGGGAAAGGAAATAGAAGATATGAGCGAAAGAATAATGCTCCAATATGGACAGGAAAAGGGCAAGGAAATAAAAGACAGTATCGGTCATCAGAGTTCGCCACGGCGAACAGGGCATGTCGTTTGCCTAACACATTATGATATCGTGTTCAAAGCAATGATTAGAGAGTGACAATGTAGAGCATTAGGACACAGGAGGGGGAATATAAGACGCATTGAAGGAGACACATCATGCCTCGACCTTCTTGCGGCGAACAAAGAGTCGCGAGAATCCCGAGTCCTTAGACTTGGTAGCAGCAGGAGCCTTGCTGACGGGAGGCTCAGGAGGTCCAGTGTTCTTGAGAAAATCTGCCAGTGCGCTGGTCTCGGTCTGTCGCACCGAGGGAGTCTTGAGGTCATAGGCGCCATTCATGGCTCCCGCATTGCGCTCCATGCCGACTTTGACAGTATAGTTCGAAGCGCCTCCCATGTAGTTATCGGGCTGTTGACGCAGAGAGGTCTTGGAGGGTTTCGCCATAAGTGTCTTCTCGGATGCGGTGTTCCGACGCAGACGAGCCTTCACTGATGCTGAGCCCCGCCGAGAGTTTGCATTGGCCGCCAAAGGCTGTTGTGGCGGAGTGGGCTCTGGCGGGGGAACATTGCGCAGGAAGTCGATCAGACTCTCCTCATCACGTTTGGGCTTTGGTTCTTCAAGAAGCTCATCAAGCTCGTCGTCATCGTCCAAGTCAATAGCGTAAGGGTCTGGTACACGGCGTCGTGTCCGTGGCGGACGGTGGTCATCGGATACGCTCACAGGAGCGGCAAATGTCGTCTTCGTTTCCTTGGCCATGACAGTCGGAGTGCTTGTCCGACTAGTAGATTCCAGAAGCCCTGTGCGAGAGCCCACGGAGACCAGAGACGTCTCAGCTACCGATTGCGTGCTAGCCACCGAGGGGGCACCCTTTGTGCGACCTGGCTCAATAGCCTGGAGCTCGTCCGAGTCCATGGTATCCCTGAAAGGCGCAACAGTACGCGGGATACGATGAGCCCCAGCCGTTGGTGGGCCTTCCCGAATGAAATCGATCAAGTCGGACGACTGATCACCCCGGGGAACCACAGCAGAACGGGCTTCCATGCGGGGACCGCTACGGGCAGAGGCTGCAACAGAAACAGTGCTACTCGCAGGCCGGGACAGCTTCTTCGAAATCTCAGTGGCATCAGACAACCGACGCAGGCGCGACGACTTGGCAGGGCTACCATCAACCGTTGCAGGAGTGGTAGGAGTATTCGGTCCGGTGGACTTCAAAAAGTTTGCAAAATCACGGGTCGATTCCATGCTGTGCTTCGCATCCCGAGCCTGTCCGGCAGCCGGTTTCTGCTGTTGGACCATGGCGGGAATTTCGATGGATTTGGGTTTCGACTGGATGTACTTGGGTACTGGTGGAAGGTCAACCGTGCTTTTCGATGATGCAGTTGAGTGTCTCGACCGAGACATGTCATCTGGGGTCGGTTCAACGCTTTTCGGCAGGTCGGTCGGATCAGTACCTGCTTGCTGAGCACGCCATCTAGGTGAATCCGGCAACTAATAAGAGGGATTAGCAATAGCAAAAGGAGCGGAACAATGGCTGACTCACCTCCATTTCCCTCATGCTCTTGGGAGTCAAGGTGAAATGGATTGTTTCCTCGCTGCGGATCAACTCGTCCAGGCCGGACGTATCGTCGTAAGCCGACTCCCTTGTCGAGACCCTGCTGACCTCAGACGAGGTACGGAGACGAAGCGAGCCAGTATCTGCAGGGCGACCGATAAGACCCTTCAACTTGCTCGATACCTGAGAAGTCGTAGAACCTGCAGTGACAGGACGCTTCTCACGGCTGCTGCTGAAACTGCCTGAGCGACGAGACTTGGAATAGACAGAAGACGCCACTGAAGTGGATGGTCGTGCCGGCAATCGCTGGACTGCGGCGCGTTCGACGCCGGAGCTGACGGAGGCTGTCCCTGGGCTCGAGCGCCCGTACTGATGCTGAACCCCGGGTACGAACGAGCCGCGTTTGCCAGGCAATGATCGTGAGGATTCCGAAATTGCGCTCTCTCCAGAAGTTGAAACAGGCCGAGATGCTTTCTCTACGGCGATGTCGTCCGCAGAAGATGGAACAGTTGGAGGGGTTAAGTCGTCGGGAGTAGACTGGTCACAATCAGCAGCCTTGGACGCATCCTGATCGGCGGCGACGGGTTGTGCCGGGGTGGAGTCGACGACCCCCTGCGTTTGTGGCGCGACAGGCCCAGGAGCAATTTCTACCCCAGAGGCCACTTGAGCTTTTTCGTCTGTCTCATGATTCTCAACCTCGTCGGTTTCTTGGATCTCACGGTCGGTCAGAGAAGGTGACGACACTGGGGTACTACTAGCGTCACTCGTTGCTACGACCGATGCGACCGATGTGGACGGGGTCGCGGCGGCCCCCTGTGCAGCGCTAGGAACCACCGGTTCATTTTGTTCGGCGGTCTCTGATTTAGTTGCCGCTCCACCGTGCCGCTCGTCATCCTCGTCATGCTCGTACATCGTCTCCAGGCGTCTTCGCTCCTCTGATGGAGTAGGCGACGTGCGCTCGGCGGGCTGCTCAACTTCGGATGGTTGTTCATCCGTAGGAGCAGCATTGGGCAAAGACCTTGACCGAGCATGGCGCGGCGATTTGATGTTAACTAACCTTGGCGTGATAGGGGAGTTCCCGCTCGATGAGGGAGATCTTGGTGAGGGAAGCGTCAGCACCATAAGGCTGTGGGGTCGAACCTTATGGGCTACAACGGCTTGCATCGTCTGGATGTCGCTAGTGTCGAGCTCCGGGAGGAAGCCTGCGGTTTCAATCTCCTGGACATCATGCTCACTCATCGGCAGTGGGACGGAGGCCGGGTCAACTTCGTCCTGGCTCTCCGGAAGCGGCTCATTCACAGACCGCGATGATGCGGTACGCGGCGAGATCTCATCGATTGTGATCGCACTGCTCTTCCTACTGCTGGGCCCGAAAACTAAGCTCTGGCGATTCACGAGAGATTCCCTTGACACTGCTCGCGACAAGTTGTTTCCTCGCATACGCTTCCTCCAAGTCCGCCAGAGCCTTCCCAGAGTGGGGTTCAACGCCAGCCTCTCCATGTCGTGGTCTTCCACGACCAGTCGGTCCATGCTTGCGCGGTTCGCGCCCGTCTCCGTCATATCGTCTTCATCCTCAAGGTTTGCTGATAGTCTAGACCGAGCTATCTCGCCCGCAATGATTAGGGCTTGCTCACCCATGTGTTCAATGATGGAGGTAAGAAAGATTGAGGCCGCAGGCGTGATGTGACCGACATGGCTGGCGAGCCTGCGGAGGCCGCCTCCATCTTCGCCTATGATTTCCTGGTTGATGTATTCCTCTTCATCATCTTCTTCCATGTCTCCCAGCCGCGTGTAGACCATACACCGCAGACGGGTCAGCTTCCAGGAACGCACAAGGTCGAATTCACCAATTGAGGTTTGGCCGCTACGAAATTCCAGCTGCTCGTCTTCCGGTCCACCCAGGTATTCACTTAACTCGTCATCAGCTGCCGACACCATCTCCTTGGCAAGTCGAGGCTTTAACACTTCGGCAACGGCGGGACGAATCTTGACCAATTGAGTGGACTTGGCCGCGGCCAGGATGTTGAAGAGAATGTTGTCGAGGAATGCATTGAGAGAAGAGAGGGCTTCACGAGTGACAAGCGCACTCGCACTGGACTCGTGGCCTTCATCGTCGGCCACAAAGTCGGCGGTGTTGAACTCTTGGTCCGCAGTAATTATTTGAGCGGCCGCAGACGAGGCGATATACGAGGGCGCGGGGATCACTGGTGGGGGAGCGAGAAAATGGGAACGGGAGAGTTGCGAGTCGCTGGACATGCTGGTGCTGCGCGAACGCGAGATCGTTCGTCCCAGCTCGTGAGACTCGAGTCCTTTGGTGTGCTGCATGGTTGAAGCACTGGGTCATATAGCGAACCCGACAGCGCGCAAAGGATGGTATGTATTAAGAAGTAGGATAGAAAGTGAACGACTCGGAGTAAGATATCGAGGGTCAAAGAGAATGGCCAGAAAGAATAAGGAAGCACGCTAGATCATCCTAGAAGTCATAAGGCATAAGCATATCTTCGTCAGCTTTTCCAACAATACGACCTCCGATGCACAGCCTAGTTTGGGGGCCTTTTGCTTGATTCGCCTTTGCGCAGTCTGCCTTCTGAACGGATGTCGTAAGATGGCGTCGGACCATCCCAGACTATCAAAAGCAAAAACAGGAAGGATGACTGGGGGAGGGGCGCAATGAGCAGTGAAAGGGCGAAGAAAAACAAAGAATGACCGAAGCAAAGCGAGGAAGAAAAAAAGAAAAAGAAAATGTACAGAGTACCCAACGGGGTGGATGCAGGGTAGAATAGTGTCGCAACTAAGTAGAACGTACCCGGAGAAAGGAACCAATTAACAGTACGTCGGGGTCATGTCGATAAGGAAGACGCGGAAAGGGATCTGAAGGAAATCGATTCCGAGAGATCAATAAAGAACTGGACGGAGAAGAAAACTCATCGAAGAGTTCTATAGCAGAGGGAAGGAGAAGAAAAGGAGAGAGAGAGTGTGTGTGTGAGTGTAAGAAAGAGAGTAAGTGAAAGAAAGAAAGGAAGTAGAGGAAGAAAGGAAGAATTGGAGTAGTTGATGGTAGTAGCTTTGGGGGAGATGGATTTCAGGAGTAACAGACAGAAGAAGATCCCGTTGCAATGAAAGTTGTGTTGCTCTCTGTGTTTCTTGTCTGTCTGTCCGTCTTGTCTCTTCTCTACTGCTAAACTAGGCTCTAGCTCCCCATTCAGACCCGAGAAATGAAATATTTAGTGACTTAGGACTGTTTAGTATTACTGACTATTACAATTACAGACTAAACTGGGCGACTTAGTACCACTTTAGTCTCTTTTTACTCGAAGCAAAATCAGGAGAGGTGGAGCCCACCCTTTTCCCTCCCGGCGGAAGAAGAGAAGCAAGAGGCAAATGAGGGTCGAGGGGAGAGTGGAGCAGGGGGGGGGGAGGAGAAGAGAGAGAGGTTGATGGAGGCGACGGTCGCTGTGAACGGTGAAGGCTAAACTTGGGATTATCAAATTGCGCGATGGAAAGTCTTATCCGCTCTTTTAAAGCGGATGGGCTGGCAATCATCTCCGGATTCCTTGCAAGGTTGTACCAGTTGTACCTTAGTACAAAAGTATGTTGTCGGATGGTGTCTGTCTTCAAAGTATCTATCTATCTAGTATCTACGTATCTACTGGACTAAATGGAAATGATTTGATTTGACTTTGGACGGCATTAGACTCAGCACGAGTCGGATGTCTCCAGGCACGAGCGGGTTGCCGATCTTGCCACTCGGAGGGTGAATGCTGTGCGTGTGTGTCATACAACGACGTGGTACTACTATTGGGAACTTTCGGCCGCCATGAACCACGGATTTCCTTTCAGCAACTGGGGAGCGTTGCTCTAAGAAGTAGTTCAACAGCCTTGATGGTATAGTACCTTGGTAGCATGAGCAATAGTAACAACCGTGACTTGAGACCGTTGGAAGAAGCCCTTGGGACCTTTTTTTCCTTTTTTCCCTACTTTCCCACTTTTTTCCAGAGAAGCAGCGAAGGAAAAGGCAGCGAAGCCCCCAAGAAAGACGACGATCTCCAGAACCAAACTAACTAACGAATGCGACCCACTCAGCCTTCGAAACAAAACCCTAAAACCGTCCGACTGCAGGAAAGGGGCGCTACTGTACGTCTGTAACCGCTTAACCGACCCGTGTTGGTCTGCTTGGCCGCTCCGCCTCGAGGTTTCTCTCATCTTAGGCGAAGTTGTACGTCACTAGTAGTCCTCTGCATATTTGAATGAAAATGGAAGGTGTCTGGGACAATGATCCGTGATGTTCCTGGACGAATTTCCTGGGTCTTCTCCCATCCCCTCTTCTGCCCTCTCTGCCCTCTCTGCCTAAAGAATAGTCACAAAGAGACATGCCACGGTTGAGCCCGTCTATTGGTCGTACCAGGTTTCGGTACTTCATATCCTTCCCGAAAATATCCAGACCCATCCAACACAAGGTCAAACTCTGATTTCCGACTATTAAATCCAATCAATACCCCTGGGCCGAAGCGGAAGGCGGCCGTGCCCAGGGCCAATGGACATGGGGTCCACCCCCATCACCACGGGCACTCTCCTCCCCCTCTGCCTCTCTCCCCTTTTGAGTCTCTGAAGAATTAGAGGTGCGATGGTGCTTTTTCTGAGCAATTACGCAATGAGGCTTGAAAAAAAGGGCCCCGTTTCTTTCCAGAAATGCTAGGCATTCCTGTCAATCTGCCTTGTACCCGTCACAGAATTCTCACAGGCAAAAGCGATGACCACCGAGACGAGGTCGCAATTATCAAGATGGGGATCCTTTCGAACGGGACTGACAAGGTAGATCATCGGTGGGTAGTAACGACCATAATGCATGAGCGTGCTGCATGACTCTCCAGCACACACACACGCAATTTCTCCATATCTACCCCATACGCTACTGAATTGCCATATGAGGCTAAAGGACGCCCTGACAAATCTTATATGACTATTCGGGACCACAAAATCCTCCGACCTTCCTTCTCAGTATTAAGCTGCTGGGAAGCACAGGGAAAATCCCTGCTTGATGTGCCGTCCCCGAAGTTACTATGGAGTGAGTAGTCTATCTTCTTGCTATTTATTCCTGACCCCTGCTATAATCCGGGTGCGCAGTGAGATACTAGATACTAGTTAGGTAAGAAGCCAAAGATTTGAAATACCATTACAGGCACACACCCACTGAACCCCCCACCATCACGCGATCGAACAACCATACATACAGCATCGCTGGACATACCCCAAAAATCTCCTCTCCGTGCCTTCCCAGTGGACCGATCCCAGTACCCAGTCATGCTCAGTCATGACCAATGGACAGACAGTGACCTCCGTGGTTCTCGCATTCCGTGGTTCGGACGGCCCTCGATATAGCCGTTCCGGGTAAGTCCTCGGATAGTTAATCGGGTACACCAGGGGACTCTGGCCTATGATTGGTTTCCGACTACAGATTTTAATCTATCTCGGATATGGTCGCTATACCCACTTTGTGTCTCTCTCTCTCAGCTGAGTCCGTTCAGCTCCCAGGTTCAGCTCAGCCCAGTTGGGTCTAGTTAGATGGGGAAATATCCACGTAAAAGCTCCAGCTGAGACCACCCTGCATGACTCAAGCAGTGGCTATATTAAGCGACGGGGAGACCGATAGTAGATGGGAAGTCCCAATAGGCTGGAGATGCACGGTAGGTGCATACTCAATCTATCCATCCATGATTAAGATTATTCTAGGTAGTACACATATCCTCCTAGGGACCATTGATCAAAAGGAATAATAATCTAAAGTAGTGGGGGTCAGCTGTCATTCCGGAGCCAAGGACATGGGACGCACTGGGAGGATGCAATTCTCGAAGAGTTCTAGACCTCAATGATCTGTGATAGATTCAGCTATTGTATTTACTATATTCTTCTCAGCTGCGTCTAGATCACGCCTCTATCTATCACCAGAACATCATCCTGAGTCTAGACTAGGATACACTTCTCATAGGAGAAATCCGACCCTGGCACCTTCAAATTAGCAGCAATAGCAACAGCAGCAGCGACAGCGGCAGCGGCAACATGATCCCAATCACACCAACCACACCACAGCACCACATCTTCTAATGCCATGCATCCTAGCGCAGCGGGAGTGGCTTGTCAATAGTCAGAGCACTATTATTCAGCTAGACTAACCCCAAGTCCCATAATAACGGAATGAGATCAATACTGCTTGCTGCCCAACCATATCTAGAACCCAACTAGTGACAGAGACAGAGTGACAGACACCTCCAGCTAATATGATCTCCACTACTATCTACCCAAGATCATCACGATCTAGACCTATAGATAACCATAACTGGCTGCTAGTTACACAAATCACGTTCCCATGTAGTACTACTTATGCAGGTGGCCTAGGATCCAATCTAGCTAACTAACCCCGCAATCACACACTTACCAGATAGCCCGCACATGTTCTTGTGTAGCGTTCAACGATACCTTCTGGTTCGTGTGACGGTGCAATAGGTGGATGAATTGAGTGGAGTTTCTGCTTCTCTTCTTTTTCTTGTTTCACAAAAACCGAGATATACACCGATACAAGCTGACTGACCGGGAGACTGACTGACTGACAGGCGCTACGATGATAGCCATTGCCCTGCTAAGTAATAAGGTAAGTACTCACCAAATTAGTTAATAATGTCCATGTACGCAAGTATCAACAGCATGTGAACCATCCAATCCCGATAAACAACCGGCGTCGGGGCACAGTCACACAGCCCAGCCCCAGTCCATTCGCCACGATGGGCAAGGAAATCCAGCTAGCATCATCATCATCATTATCCACTGCAGGGATTAGGGATGATCAGTCAATCGATCGATCGATCGCAGGTGCGAGTGTGTGTGCCATACCCTGGTGCAGCCTGCATATACACAACACAGCAAGTACATAGAGCCAGACATCTGTACACAATCATCACAAAGTCAAAGGAGACTCAAAGTCCGAACCCCGACCGATCAGCCAAAGTAGACGGAATACTACTATAACAGTAGATGACATGCATATAGCCCCCCATCTCATACCAGCCAACATGACATGTACTGTATGTGCTGTGTGTGCTCCACACCACCAACATGTAAGTAATACAAATACTTAGCGAACAACCAACAATGAATCAACAATAGAACACACACACAAAGAAACCACACTAGACTGTATTTAGCAATAGAAACAACACGGCAGCATTTCCAACCAACTCATCAATCACACTTTCATTAGAATCATACGATCTAACTGGCTCGGTGGAGGCGATTGTGGCTTCGGTAACTAAGATGTTAGTACGAAGTTAGTTAGTTGCTTGCATAGTGGACAAGTAGACTAGTAAGTAGTGTAGTTGGTTTGATTTGATTTGAATTAATCTGGTGTTAGGCGAATTCCGCTTTCCGTTCATAAGGCCGGCTGCTTCATTTACGTACCTACTAGGTAGCTAAGTAATTTAATGGGTTAGTTTCTGCCTGGTTGATTCGATTGTGACGTGGCTGGCTGGCTTAGCACACTCGGTTATTATTCGTTCTGTCATTTTGCTGCGACAGCCTGGTAGTTCATTAGTTAGTTAGTTACTAACTAGTTAAGTAAGGTAGTTACTGATCGGATCGGATCTGACATCAGCTCTGATCTGTTGTTGGAGTCAGTAGTTAACTTTCCTTCCAGCGAAGTAACTGAAAGTTGTCACCTATGCCATGGTTAGCGTAAGCAAGGTTGCTGACATGCCTTGACTACTGGTTACTAAGGACTCAACTCGGAGGTAACTGGCCATGTCATAATACCGATGTAAGTAGTAAGTAGTACCCTATAGGTATTGTTTGGCCCCCAAGCGATCGGTTTCACAGCAGAACCGGGTATCATACCCCAAGCCTCGCTCGTTTCAGGTCAGGTGGATTATCCACAATCCCCAACTAGGCACTTACTATGACAATGTGTGTTACAGCTGGACGGGCTGTGCCTTGCTTGACGGACTCAACTTGTTTCAAGACTGACAGGGAAGGTTTGGTTAATAGATTCCTTTATATGGGCATATGATTGACACTCATCTATGTTTCAAGTACTGTTCGATAATGAGACAGTATTCTCTGATGGCCCGGTTCGTGTCTATTGCCTTCTTTGGCTGGTAGGAATCACGACTTGCTCGACTTTGATATATAGAAAATGGCACTTTTATTTCAATGTCATGCTATTGATAAAATTATCAAGACTATTGAACCCCGCTCATGAGCTTTTGGTGGAATTCGGCTGTGCTGTGCAATGGCACACCGTAAAAGAAAAATGTCAAGCAAAAATCAATATCTGGGCTAGTTCCAGTTTGCAAATTCTTTTCATCCGTCATATTATCATTTCTGTATGATCTTTGACTCTAGTGGACCAAAAAGCCATTCCAGTTTTCCAGTGCATACGCAACACCGCTGGTGAAGAAGCTTAGCTCGTCTGGCCCTACGTTGGTATCACACGCTAGTCTTTCGGAAAGTAGATTCTCAATCTTGGCCAGCAAGTCCTTGTTATGACTTCTACCGGCTCTCGAGGGACGGTCAGAGGCGCCTTCTTCGTTAACGAGGTTGGCAAGTTCTCCAAAGTCCTCCTTGGCAACGATGTTGCGGAAAAGCCCAATGACGTGATTCAGCACGTTGTCAAAATAGGTACCGCTGGCACTATCCAGGTCCAAGTACGGCGAGTCCAGACGACCGATGTAGAAGTCATTGGCCTGTTTGCGAAGGCGGGTTTTGTATTCGAGATCAGGAATCCCGTTGATGCCATTCATGTAGGCAAGGAACAGCCTCTTGTCGAGATCGACGACGTCGCTGGGGTGCTCTTCAGGCAGCTGTTTGATCGACTCGAGCGTACTGCTGAGTTCGTCATCTTCGATGTCGTTGACGTCCAGTTCGTCAACTGACTCCTGGAACCGGAGCGTGCCAGATGCCAGTGCACGTTCCATTAGCTCGTGGCCAGTCAGCTCTGCTTCAGAGTCTTCATCGTCGTCCAGCGAATCTGGAGCATCGATATAGCGTATGTTCGTGTCAAATCGAACCATGGGTCCAAAAGAGATGAAAGATCCATCCAGGGACTCGGCATCGTCTTCGTCACATGAGTCTGACATTATATCAGATGCGTCGTCCCACCCGGAGACATGGTACATATCATCATCATCGTCATCACTGTCTTCGAATATCGCATCATAGTCGTATTCCGAGTTTTCCGATGCATAGCCCGACTCTGATTCCTCATCTTCTTCGATTTCGGAATACGGTCTTTTCAAGATGGGCTTCAAGAAGGAACCAAGAGACGGTTCGGTTGCAATCACCGGGCCTGATACACCAGAGGTGTTCGAGGTGGTTTGCTTGGTCGACACGACAGAAACTTCGTCTGAGGCATAGCAACTGTCATGAGAGATCGATACTTCAAGTTGAGAAAACGTTGAAGAGAGAGACTCCCATGACTTTTTGTTCATGTTTTGAGGGCTCATTTTGGTAGAGGCCTTTAGCAGAATGATCTGGTCAACAAAGAATGCCAACAGCGGCAATGACCAAGAAAACCCAAAGCAAACTTGACAAAAGTTTTCCCACTCGCACTGGTAGCGACTGGGATGGAAAGAGGTCAATTGCCTTTGGCAAGGGAAGAAGAGTGGAGATTTTTTGATTTCAAAAAGTGGCTTCGAAGGCCTCCAAATGGTTTGAAGGAATCCATGGTGAAGCACAGGCGCAAAGGTAGTAGCCGCCTAGTGAGAGCCGAGAAGGCCCTTGACCAGAATAACCTCGCAAAACATTATGGATATTTGTAAATTCACTTCAAATTGGGGGATTGTTTTGAGTCAAGACGCATGCGCGTTTGGTTGTTGGAAAGGTTCTTGGCCGAAATATACGGTTTAAGCCCTTTCTTTCCCTTGTAAACACGTTCGATTTCGATGGAGTGTCTGACGTGATACATATAGACTGCTGGGTCGTTTGTGAACTCGGTTGTTGAGTTGACTGAGAATGCGCAGTATTTGATGCTAGACAAATACCGCGACGCGTAAAGTAGTGCTAAGGTAGTATCCGTCAACTCTGCGTGAGGATGACGGCGTTATGGGCTCTGTTCGGAACTTGGCTGGGTGCTTTGTTCGTAATGAGGGGCAATAACCGATGGCCGATGCCCTGGCGCTATAATGTCATGCCCACTTTTCGTGGGGATACGAGTGGTGCAACGGGAGGAGACGAGGGGTAAGGAACAAAAATTCGTTGAGAGACAGTCCCTCAAAGGAAGTTCGAGTATGATAAGTCTCGACGACTGTCCGCCGAGAAGTGTCTAGAATGGATGAGAAATAGCACAGTAACCAGTGCTGGGGTGGAAGAAAGGGATGGGAACAAGGCGAACCTCGCGGGTGTCAGTCAGATTTCCGTCATCACCACATGACCTTGGCCTTGTTGCCTCCCTTTCCTTTCCTTTCCTTTCCGGCGCTGCCATCGGGCCGATTGCGGAATGCTCAATTGGGTCTAGCTGTTGCGGCTGAGTCTCGCTATTTCCTCCAATCAATGCTCGTTACTGCTCGGCTCGGAGTCGCTAGTAATTCCGTCCCGGAGTCTCTACGTGCCGCCGGTGAGTGTTTCTCATCATGGGTGTGGGCTGCTGTGTACTCTGGAGGTAGCATTGATTGTCGACATTATTACTGCTGGAGCTGGCCTGTTCGCTTAGGTTCTCTCCATGCTCCTGGGTTCTAATCCACATCTGGCTTCTTTCTCCACTTCAATCTCGGGCTGATGGTTTACTTTTCTTTGAAAGAGAATCAGTCCTTGTCGAGGGGACAGCGGCACAGTGACTTCCCAAAAAGGAAATACGCGGCACTACCACTTGCCTTTGCTACAATGCCTGCCATCTTCGTCCGACTTTCATAGTCGAGAATGACTTACATTTGCTGCAGAGAATCTATATTCCATACTTAGCATTACTCCATGCTCGTTGTCTATGTTTAGGTTTTGGTATGCTTAATGCACTAAAAGAAGCTGGCCCTAGAAATTCTTCTGGGTGGCTTGCTCGACTCACTGTACCGCCAGAACGACGGTTTCGGCGGACCCCTGATAAGACACCTTCCAAAACACCACTTGCCTTCAATGTCTCTCGGCAGAGTGTGACCTTGTTCCGATCGCCTGTGCTTCGTAAGCCTAAGTATTACGAACCCCAGCTCCACCAGATGCTGAGGAATCTGGACAAAGAAAGGGCAACTTGGCCAGGGAAATGAGACGGCCTCGCTTCTGAGACGAACTTATGCTGTACTGAACTCTCCCCAGGCTGGCGAATCAGGCTGTCTATCTTGAGACAAGGAACAAAGAACTCGCGATGAAACATCACACTTAGAGTTCCGAGCCCTCGCAAAGCCGAATTTACGATACGGACCGCTTATTCTTCAGCGTAGTCCAAGGCCAATGGGTACGGAGCTCAGCACACTCACAGAAGGTGTAGGCCAGAGCTGAATGCGAAAAGCTACGCCCTCCCTCCTTCGCCAGGACTTCACCCGTAATGGGGGATAAGAATAGAAACTCGTGTTAAACGACGAGTTAATCTACAGATCTAAAGAGAAGAATTTTCTTTTTTTTTTCGAGCTAATGCTTAATGCAAAAAGCCTACAGGAAGGGCTTTGATCCAGAATGCCAAATCCTTCTGTCCACACATTGTTACGGGGGGTGTGCATTCTTCCTAAGCCCAGCATTCCAATGTTCAGGCCAACCAGCTCACCAACGGTAGCTCATTGAGTACCCGAAGATCATTAGCTCCACCATGCGGGAAGAGCGTGGAGCAAAGGTTCGGTCGGGGTAATTTAGTGCAAATCATTGAGGCTGCTATCCTACGTATACGACTCAGGATGAGCCAAAGCAACCCAATGACGCTTACACTCCAGGTGTCAGTCAGCCCGTTGAGCCCCCTCTCCACGTCGTCCCTTGACGCGTCGAGCCGTCGAAGCCGGTTGACCTCCATTGTGACACTCATAGTTCGATCCAGCCTCGACATCGATTATCAAACAATGGCGAGGTCGGTGTCATTGGCTCAGCGCTCGCTGGTTCCTCTAAGACCCGCCCATATCCGCCCTGCTGATACCTCTGCACCCTGTTTCTGGCATAGTAAAGGTTGCATTCCCGCGGGTGGCCATCAGTGCTCCGAGCCCACTGGGTGAAGGATGTCTGGCAGTGGATGGCACGAATCAGCCACCGACTTTGCACTCCTCCTGATTGGCGACAATGGCTTGTGGGAAAGGCATGGGCCGTTCTGCTCGAGCAATTGGGCTGGGGTGGGCCATATCGAGGGGCTGCGTATTCCTTGATGGCACATTCCCTGTCTATCTTGCCCTTGTTGAGAGCTCTTGGAATGTGCACAGAATCCAGCGGAGAATCCAGAGGCTGGGGCCCATCGTAGCAATTCAAATAGGAGCCCTCTGTCTGTTGTTTGTTTGCTTTGTCTACTTTGCATTTTCTGCACTGTTTTCTTCGATTGTCAACTCGTCAAACTGTTCCAACACTGCCAGTGCATTCCATCATCACTTCGAGCCATCGTCATCACCGCGGCCATTTTGGACGGATACTCGGCTAGCTTAGCCGTCCCTTACTTTGCGTCAAGCTTTCCTCTGCATCAAGCTTCTGTGCTTCCGCGGCCTTCGTCGCCAGTCATATCTACTCGGCCCAAGTGTTCGTTGGGTCGACCTTTGACAGCTCCTCTGGTCGTCGCCGCAAACGGAAAGCGGCACCCCGACTGGCACAATGTTCGCCCAGCAGTTCGACCATTCCTTGAATGATTTAGATTTATTTAATCAGTACGTCAATATGGACAACTCCAGTGTGGATGGCAACAAAGATGTTTCATTCCCTGGCGATCTTGACCAAATATTTCAACTTGAGTCATTGTCCAGCGACTGTGGCGAGCACTCTCCGGCCATCTCCACATCAACAGCGCAACCCCATCAGCAAACAGCCCAAAACTGGAGCAAAGACTTCTGGTGTTTGTCCCAGAACGCGGACTCTTCTACCAACCAAGGCCAAAATTTCTCTCTACAGGATACTGTTCACCCATCGGCCGTTTCTGATTTGGGTGTCAACTTTGAAGCTCCGCCGACAGCGTGCGCTCCGGAAACCCGCCCTTCTCCGTCTACTCCTCCAGCAACTCCTAGTCGTAAGACCACCAAGAGTGCTGTGACTACGCCCAAGGTGATCCGTCGTCATCGCGAACCTAATGATCGTCGTGGTCCGCTGCACAAGCAGAGCTTCTCACCTGGCATAACACGCTCCTCTCAACCTCAACGGAACAGAATGGCGTATCAAGAAGCCTGGGCGCAGCGATTCAACAACTTCAGCTTTCGCAGCTCGGATGAACGCTTGCCTCTGTCCCCACCACCTTCCGATATCCTCGTTCAACAGGAGAATATGGCTGCAGACAACTCTGCTGCCCACCTGAACCGCACCGAATCACTACCCAAGGCATCAGCTGAAATGCCTCCCCAATATGACACCGGCATCTTTAACCAATCGCCCGCTATCTCCATGCCTTCTCCATCGACAGCTGCGCTAGCGGGGCAGCCCCCGAGATATTTAAGCCAGTCCAGCGGCTCGGGGTTGCCCACCTCAAGCCCCCCTTCGGCTGACGACATCTTCTCCTCCCCACATTCTTCAGGCCCTCAGTCCATGTCTTCCTGGCATTCCGACTCTCTTGGCTCTTCTGGGATTCCGTACAGCACCCCCGATCTGAGTGGACAAGATGGCCAAGCATGGTGGTCGCCAATGGCTTCGAGAGTCCCACAGCGACAGCCTTCGTATCAGCAGATGGTGGCGTCCCCAGCTGCACAGAGACCGATCCAGAACTCTGCAAGTCAGAGTGACATGCTGCAAGGGGGCCTTATGATTCAACTGGACCCGTCGTCATATGATCTTTCCAACACACATTCGTCATTCCCCTCGGCCGGCCTGCCTTCCGCTCCAAATGGTCATGAGAGCCGCGCCTACATGCAGCCCACTGCAGCGCCAGTGGATTCATCGTCATTTGTCACCCCTCAAATTCCCTCTACCCACTCACGCTCTCCGTCGCTGTCTCCGGGCTCAGGCTCACCAAAGAGTGGAAGCATGATGCACAATGGTCACCGGAGGTCATTTCAGCGCCAGAGTATGAACCGAAAGCTTTCCTCCAATTCTATGAGCGCACCAAAACCAGTTAAGGCTCCCCACAGTTCATCGGGAAGTCCAAAGGGAGGCAACAAGGCCGTCACCGTATCCTTCGTGAATTTCACACAGAACGATTCCAAGAGGATCCTCACCGGTGTCGCACCCAGTGGCAGCTCCAAGACCAAGGCACGACGTGAGCAAGAAGCCCGCGCTCGACGCCGCGAAATCAGCGAAGCTGCCTTGCAAGCCGTCCGGAGTGCCGGGGGAGATGTTGAAGCTCTGGAGGCCATCCTATGCTAATATCATATGTAATAGTAATACTCACATGTCGATCCAGTGCATCGCTCGTTTGCCAGTATCCGTTTATTTGTCGTCATTTGTGTTCTGCGGCTAGCCGGTTTTTGAATGTTCGTTATACCATTCCAGAGTCTGTTGTTATTATTCTTTTTATTTTTCTGTTTGTTTCATTTCTCGATACAAGGCAACGGTCGTTTGGGTGTTCGTCTGATCATCACTTTTTCTTTTTGAGCCGAAAAGGATTTGGAGTTTGACATTCATCAAAAGCGTTAGATTGGCGGGCATTCAGGTTCCATCAACCTCATACTAGTTGGATATAATATATACCACTAATATTGCATTCTTGAAAATTGTGTTTGCACAGAAGCGAGTGATCTGTATACATGTACCTAGGTGGCGACACACAAGAAATCAAGCACCATGCTTTTTGACATACCTTCACGTTCTAAAGAACCGGCCTGATCAATATACGCCTAACGGCGACCTGGTAGAAAACGCCAATGAAAATAATGTACACAGTTCATTCATAATACAGTAATAGTTCGTAATATACAAGAGTTGGGGGTCCTTCAAGCCAAAGCTCCAGATGGCCGAGTACCATGTGAGACATCCCAACCCGTCACTGATCACCAGAAAATGTGATGTCTCTTATCGACAGATACTGTTTCGCAACTGTCTGTAATGTTGCTCCAACGACACTAACGAAACACAGCCAATCAGCTTCTCTCTCCGTATGTCTGGCGTGTTCCGCATTTCGGGAACGGATGGCAACCTGGCAAGGCAACCCCAGATATGCCTATTTTAGAGGTGACGAGTCTGACATATGTGTTTCAGATTGAAGCGAGAGAATTTAGGCCCAAGTACGGAGAAGTCAAGCCAAGCTGCAATTCTCCACCTCATTCACTCATCTCTTCGACGCAGTCGGGCTCCACGAATCAGGCTGCCACTTCTGACCCGGAGCGCCGGCCGCCGCCTTCGCCCAGGGGTCATTCTTCTTCGCAGCCTCGGTAGTTGCCGTCTGCGTATCCTCCGAAGGGCTCTTGTTTGCTTGTGCTACCGTCGCATCACTCGTGTTGGTGGCGGGGAGCGGTTGTTGTTGGGATTTGGGCATATCCAGATATGATGGTTTGCTGGCCCAGCGCTCATCGGCCAGACGGGCTAATTCCTTGATTTGCATTTGTCGGATGATGTCTTGTTGTTGTTCTTGGATGGACGGGGGGTCTGCGCGGACATAACGAAGCCATTGGTGCCATTGTGCTGTAGTTACCGGGGGTACGGTGTTAGCTGCTGCTATTGGGGATATGCTATGAGAGCTGAAGGTGCCACTTACGGCTCACTTGGACATCGGCGAGATGGGTTTTGGGATCGGTCTTGACGATGCGGCGGAAGCGACCGGCGTTGAGTTGGTCCTTGAATTCCCAGAAGGTGTTTCCGTGTAGGTCGGTGCCTGAGGAAGAGGTATTAGGAGAGTTTCTGGGGAGCTCTGGATTGAAGATGGCAGATGAGCTTACCGACGAGGAACGACCTGCGCCAGGGTAGGCGAAGGCCCTTCCACTTGAACCACAGACTGTTGATCGGACTCATTGGAATACCGAAGTGAGGATGGTGGTCGATCGGAGGCTATGCGATCTAGATTGAGGCAGTGCAGTGGTGGTAGAGTGGCGCGGAGAAAGAGGAAGATGATGTTCCGATCATCGAAATGATGAAGCCGAGATGAATTGAAGCGGCGATGATTGGGCGGTCATTGACACCCGAAAGCTCAGGCAGACGGGACGTCATCGGTAAGATTGGGCGGTCACGGGGCGTCAAATACGGTATTGTTCTGGGCGTTTCTTTTCTATTTCGGGCTTCGAGTGTTCGATTTCCATTCCACGCCGCATTCCGTTCGCCCTTCAACTTTGGCTTCGTTGCTTTTGTTTTGTCTCTGCCTCTTCGGTTAATATTCTGCATTGATCCCTCATAATCCCCCGGTGATCTGTCTTCTTCATCCCTTCCTCTTCTCTTCATCTAGACCCTGAATTGATCTTCCGGTTCATCCGCCCTCACATAAGCCTCCACCCCCCTCCTGAACCCCTGTGACGTACTGCCGGTTCGTCCCACCGGAAAGCCACTATAAACACCCACTCCCCCTTATTCTTTTTCGTATATTTTCGCGCCCAAGCTGCCTAACGGTCCTTTAAATTCGTCTGCATGTCCCAAACGCTCTGATTGAGACGGCTCCAAATACAAGATGGCCTCCGTCACCTCGCTTGACAAGGACTTGCGCAGTCTGCGCTTGTCCCGCTATACCCCGCAGGCAGCCGCGGAAGTGCGCGATTGGATTGAAGAAGTGTTACACGAGAAGCTCCCGCCAGGAGATCTCCTGGATGCTTTGAAAGATGGCGTTGCACTCTGCAGGTGAGAATAATGCGAATTCCCTTCAAAGACAGGGCCATTCAAAAACACTAACAATATTGCAGGCTGGTCAACTTGGCCGTCTCCCCCGGCGTCAAGTTCAAGCAGTCCTCGATGCCGTTTGTGCAAATGGAGAACATCTCTCACTTCCTTCGCGCATGTCAAATGCAGCCCATCAGCCTCCCTCCGCACGATGTCTTCCTGACCGTCGATCTCTACGAAGCCAAGGACCCCGCACAAGTCCTACAATGTCTTACGTCTTTCAGTCGTCGGGCCAATGCTCTCCAGCCTAGCAAGTTCCCTCGCGCTCTCGGTCCTCAAAGCAAGGCAGCCACTCTGAGCCCGCATGCCACCGGTTCCAGTCAAGGCGCTTATACCCCCACCAAGTCGAGTGTATCCGGTCACTCCAGCCCGGCAAGGTCCCCGAAGCCAGTCAGCAGCTGGAGCAAGAAGTCTGATGAGTTTGTCACGGCCCCCGCCTGGAACATCCACCAGTACGGCTACATGGGCGGCGCAAACCAGGGCAGCATGGGTGTTGCCTTTGGTGCACGTCGGCAGATCACCACCGCTGCCCCGCGTGTTCCCAGCTTGGCGGAGAAAGAGAAGCGGAGAAAGGAGGAGGAAGAACGGCAAGTTTTGGAAAAGCAGGAAGCAGAGCGCCAGCTCCAGCAGGAGCGCGAAGCGGAAGAGGAGCGTGCCCGCATCGAGGAAGAGCGCCGCTGGGAGGAGGAAGCCAACCGTCTGAGGGAGCAAGAGCGGCGTCAAGTCGAGGAGGAGCGCAAGCGCTGGGACGCGCAACAGCGCAAATGGGAAGAAGAGGAACGGCAACGCCTGCGTGAAGAAAAAGAAACGGAAGATAGGCTAGAACGCGAGCGACTTCAACGACGAGAGGCGCAAGACAGCCGTCTCAACGGACAGTTCCTCAGCCAGTACCAAGCCAGTCTACCGGCAGCATCTCCCGTTCCCCCAGTCTCCAGCGAGAACCGCGAGAGACAACGAATCCGCGAACTCGAGCGCGAGTTAGAACGCGCAAAGGAGAGAGAACGCCAATACGAGCGCGAACGTCAAGACATCCAAGAAAGGGCCACCAAATCGCCGCCTCGCAGTCCCCGGCCAGCCCAGCCCAGCTACGACCTATCTTCCCTCGAGCAAGAGCGTCGCATGCTACGCACCGAATGGCAAAAGCACCACGACGAGCCACTCACAGAATCAGACATCCCCCCAAGCATGCCTCCGCGACCCCTCCCAGAGCCCGTCATCTCCGCCGAGGACAAACCATCCACGCCCCCTCGCCCCTTGCCCGACCCCACCGGAGCGAAGCCCCCTATGCCTCCACGACCCCTCCCCGATCCCACAAGCTACACCCCTCCATCCCAAAGCCCCTATACACAAGAGAGCCGGGTCGACCGATTCCTCGCATCCAACCGACCCCCTGTTGCCCCGAAGCCCGCCGCCCACCGGCCTCAGGACTACACCACCACAGCGGAGGTAGACGCCGAGAATAGCCGTCGCGCCGCCGCTCAAGAGAAGACCAAGGCCGGTGGCTGGGCTTCCAAGTCCCTTCTGGAACGCGAGATGGAGCGCGAACGGGAACGTCAGCGCGAGTGGGAGGAAAACCAGCGCCAGACACAGGAGGCAGCAGCTAGGGCTGGGTCTTCTACTGCGGGCGCTAAGCGGCAGATTATTGGGCCGAGGCCACCTCCGTAAATATAAAGTGGAGTGTGCCCTTTCATAGTTCGCCTCGTTTAGTGTCTTCTTTTACCCCCTTTATCTATTTTATCTGCCTGTCTGGTTTTAGTTTATCTCCCCTGTGTTGTGGATATACCCTTTTCTTTGCCTCCTTTTTTAATCCCCCTCGCACCGCTTGGTGCGGTGGTGTGTGCAGCAACTGCGAAGTTTGTTTGGTTTTCGCGGTTCAAAAATATATTTCTGTTCGGGAAAAGAAAAAATTAAAATAAAAGGAAATCAAATGTGAATAAATGAATAAGTAGTTTTCGAGTGAAAAACCGATAGACATCTCAAAGTTCAGATTCAGTTTCATATCAGTTCCAACTAAAATGGGTATTTGTACTATCTATACATTAAGGAAATATGGCCGAAATCCTGTCTCAAGACAGTATGAGAGTCGACGAGCGAAACAGAAGGTATACTTTAAAAAACAAGGAAAGCAACATGACGCGCTTGCTATTGATTCGCTCACTCCAATCACACACGCATGCAAATAGAAGAAAGAAAAAGAAGAAACAATTTAATACCTCAAGCATCATGTGGTAGTGGCATCACCCTCGAACGGCAGAATACAAAGCACGAGAAATTGTAACCGCTCCGCACTCTCCTCCAACCACGCACGCTCGATATCATCCGCCCACCTGTAAGCTTCCTGGACATATTTCCGCGATTGGTATTCGGACCGGTCGAAACGGCGATTAACGCCCTTATGAACGGCTTCTCGCAGACTTTTTGTGACGCTTAGCATGCCGTTATCGGCGAGAAGAATGATCAGTGACTCCAGGATGAGGGAGATTTTGGTGTTATCGGCTATGAATTTTGTGCTGGCCGCGTAAGGCAGGAAACATCGTTCCAGCTTGGCTTGGTTGAGATATTCGTCGTCGGTGTCGGGGGCGGCGGTCTCGCGCATGCGAAAGAGGAGGAACTCGCAGAGGGTGGTTTTGGCATGGCCAGAGAGGTAGGGGAGGGTGGAGGGGCTGATGAAGGCTTGGAATACAGGGAGGGGCAGGTGGCGGATGTTTTCGGCGTAGAGGTGGTAGAGGTCTTCGAGGGGGATGAAGTCGTCGGGGAGGTATTGGGAGACGGTGGATAGGAGTTGTAGGAGACGTTGTCGGAGACCGAGCGAGCGCATGCCTCCGTAGAAGCCGACGTCGCCGTGCATGTAGGGGATGTGTCTTGTGGGAAGCTCTTCTATGGGCACACGAGCGCCAGTGCTTGGGGCAGAGCCGCCGTATGGGCCGGGGGGTGTATTGATGCCGTTGGGGCCTATGGCGAGTGATTTGCCTCTGCGCTTGGACTGGGGTGCGCGCCGAGGGGTGGGTTTTTCTCGAGAGCGTTTGGACCTGCTGGTGGTTGAAACAGACGGATATACTTCCTCGTCGGAATTGGCGTCCGTCTCATTGATATCCTTGTTTTCATCGTCATAGTCTCCATCTTCGATCGGATCATCGTCCGTGAGGTAGTCGCCGAACTCGTTCTCATCGATGTTGACCTGCGCGCTGCGCTTTCTGCTGGTGGAGGTGTGAGCTTTTGCGTATTTGAGTTCATTTTCGAAGACTTCGCGAAACTCGTTGCGAGAGGTCGAGCCACCGTCTGCAAAGATGGAGCGGACGATGCGCCGGTATGGACCGTACGTGGTGCTAGCTCCGTGGATGTAACGGAATATGATGCTTTCTCTAAGAATCTGGAGGGCTGGATCATCGTCATGATGCGTTTTCTTCCTTCGGGACTTCTTCGGGGAGGGCGGTGGTCCCTGTTCACTAATGGTGTTCCCGGTGTGAGCCTCCTTATACTGTCGAAATCGTTCGTTCCAATCACTCTCTAGAACATCACACATGTATTCAAGCCAGACCTGCCACCACGTCCAGCGGGGACGATGGCGAACAGAACAGTTGAACGCCCAGCCAACGACATGCCAAAAGTCTTCTGCATTGGACCACAGGGAAAGAGACTGGCCTAGGTCTAAGTTCAAGGGTTTTGTATCATCGGAAGATAGGTCCGAGGGTGGGGGAATGTTCTCTGCCACGGGACGTCGTCTTGTATGGCGGGGAAAATCGGGTAGGTTGAAAGAGAATGCAACGTTTAGCTTCGAAGAGATGGGTCCGACGAGGGTATTGGTCAGTCGAAGCAGACGTAATGCGGCCAGGGGTGCTTCTTCCTCCTCGGTTGTTTTTGCGCGCGTGGTGGTGGAGGGGTGTATGAGGAGAGTTGCGGCTAGGGCGAGTTGCTGGACGGGTGGAGTATATACTGGCGCTGAGGCAACGGTACCGGATGTGAGGATATTCAGTAGAAAATTGATAGCTTGTGTATCTAAACCGGGAGGTCAGATGTGGACAAAGAAGAAACAGTGATGCGGAGGAAACGGACAGAGTCTCTCTTCAAAGAAGATGGCTGCATGTTGAGCTAGCTCGAACGGGATGGGTTTGGCGGGTCGATGAACAGGCAGATTCGCCTCTAGAGGTTCTGAAGCCGCCATAGAAGATGGGAGTGAAGGGAGAGGTAGAGAAACGAAGAGGATGTGGAGAAGATGAGGGAGAGATGGAGATGAATGGAAATGGAAATGGCGGAGCGATAAAGAAAGCGACGCGACTATGCTTATCGATAACCCAGCCGGGGCAGCAAGTGTGCCAGCCAATCAGATGCGGTGCCTGACAATGCGGGCCACAATCAGGCAGTCCACACTGCGAGACCAATTCGGTTTGTTCCCTACTGTTTGCAACAGAGAAATGAAGGGTTGGTTGAAATGGACGGGATAAACCAAGTATCCTGAGTGCTAGCCTGAAACTTTCTGAGCTGCGGAGAGTTGATGATTGCTAACTTATAGAATATGATGCATAATAATGAGTCAACTTTCAGCAAATCAGGGTGCTGTAGTGTAGTGGTCATCATGAAACGTTGTGGTTTTCCGCAGCGCCGTTTCGACCTGGGTTCGATTCCCAGCAGCGCCAACAATTGGCGTTTGGGCCTGATCTGCTTTCTTTTTTCTTTTTGTGCGATACACTTTATTTATTGCTCTATTTCATGCGAAACCATGTTCTTTGTCTACGGCGGCCACAATATAATAGCTCTTTTTCTGCTTTCAATTCTGTTACTGTGCTACATTCATCAGTGTCTCTCTTCCATTGCTACATTCAAGCCACCGAGTCTCTGTGGGCTAAGGGACCGAGATACGTAGTATTCCGCATGAACCTCCATCACCATATTAATATACAAGTTAATGTGCAGTCTATACAGTAACTAATGAATATATAGGTAGTAGTACTATATGATTACTCCATGTATTAGTGGTACGAGTGGTTGGTGTGTCTAAATACCTTCCCGATTATATATAGAAGGGCTACACCACTACACCGAAGGATAGTGAAAAGCCATATGACATCTAATCACGAAAACCAGGAGAGATAAGCAACGAGCACCTCATAGAGCTAAGTGGTAACTCTTAAAGTCATATGCACAAAGGTTAGTTAGTAACCTGTGGTGTAATTAGTGGCTGGCTACTCCCATGGATCCGACGCTCGGACGGAACACCGTAGGAGCACAAGCGCGATGAATTTCCAAGATACCCACTCGACAGACAATCATACTATCCAGGAAGAATCCCAAGCCTACTTCTGTTCCACCATAGCACAAGACAGGGAGTTGGGTTCTATAGCAGATTAGTCGTCCTAGCACAATTCGTGGATTAGCAAGCATACTGGCTATCTTGCCCAGCACCACCCTGGAGAGCCACCGTCCGTTAGGTCACATGGATGGAAAATATGACCAGACACCACTATCTGAACGGCAAGTCAGACAGAATCTTCTTGAACAGACCGTGGGCAGTCCCACGGATCATCCACAGCCACTTTCCCAACCAGCCCGACTGTCCAGGAACATGAAGCTATACTCCTTTCGCTCGGGCCCGAACAAAGTTTGGCCGAAGTACCCACACCCCGTGCCACGAAAAGCTTGACCTGAGCCAATCGTTTGAGGATTCACGTTCCCAACATCATTCGTATCATTCTCTTTTTTCGTTTGCCGAGTGTATGTACCCCCCAAAATGAATGCCTCTATAGCAGTAGTGGGGACAACATATGGCAGGGATGAATCCCCCGCGCCCCCTTGAAACCTGTGCGCAATGTCGGTGAAGTTTGGATGAACCTTCCAGTTGATGCCCCGCGTACCTCGTATGATGTGGGTGATATAAGCCAGAAAGGCAGGGAGCTGCGCGCGAGCCGTCCGGTAGACGATCCGCATTCCCATTGGTGATCTCGGCAGTCGAACGGGATTCACCATCCCAGGGTGCACAATACGAAGTCACTGGAGCCAGATGGCAGCCATTCACTGACAATATCCAGATAGAGATTGGCTTCGTAGAATGCTCGTGGTCCATACCACTAATTTAGCTGGTCTGAACGATGCTCCGTAGGTCTGATTGGAGGGGCGTAGTCTAGTTATCGGATGTCTCACTTGAGACTCGACTCACCACCGCAAAAAGACCCTGGCATTCCCGGCGGGATTGATAATTGACCCGCATATCCCACAGACCCAATAACTAACCAGACTTTCCGCCATAGGCGCATTTCTCTCAACCAGCACGTGTGTTTGGGGTGGTTGATGAATGGATCTATGTCTCAATCTGGTCATGATAAGCGGACGGATACCCAATCCGATCAGCTCTTTGGACGTGGGGTGATAAACAAGATCGACCACGGTGAGGGTGAAAATCCTCCCTTCCCACCTCGCATCACCCCAATAGCAATCATATCATACCTGATGCATGTGTCATACACGGTATGGTAAGATGGAACCTGTAAAAAAATTCGTTTTACGGCGAGGGGTAAGATAGACGGATGTGGCTCGAAGAAAAAAAAGCGGAAGAATCCCGCCAAGCGAGTGAATACTTATCAATCAGCGGATCTCGTATTTCGAGAGATGATCTGATTAAATAACTTTTTGTTGTCGCGTGTGTTTGTATTGCGTTCATAGGGCCAATCTTCTTCCCTTCGTCGTCAATATGGGCAATAATCCGGTCTTTGCTGTCACTGGTAGGTTCATCGCAACAAAACAGATATTCGTGAAGTGATAGGTTACTGATTGCGACCAGTGTTCTTCATCTGCTTCCGAGAATGTCTGGAAACAAGCGTGGTTGTGTCTGTGCTGTTGGCTTTCTTGAAGCAGACTCTCGGGGATGACGGGGGCGATACGTATAAGCGACTCGTGAGACAGGTAAGTGTACTCGCGGCTTCAACATGTCATTATCGTTAGATTCAATTGTTTATAATTGTCTCGTCCACACCAGGTCTGGCTAGGATGCGCACTCGGACTATTCATCTGCCTCTGCGTCGGCGCAGGCATGATTGGCGCCTTTTACAGCCTAGGCACGGACACATTCTCTAGCACCGAAGATATCTGGGAGGGTGTTCTAGGAATTTTAGCATCTCTCATTATTGCGGTCATGGGAGTAGCCCTATTGCGAGTGTCCAAACTGCAGGAGAAATGGCGGGTTAAGCTCACCAAGGCTCTTCAGCACCACCGCAACACCAACACCTCGCGTAAGGGCCGTGTGAAGATGTGGCTCGAGAAATACGTCATGTTTATCTTGCCATTCATCACCGTACTTCGTGAAGGACTGGAGGCAGTGGTGTATGTTGGTGGTGTTGGATTGGGATTGCCAGCTACCTCTTTCCCTTTGGCGGTAGTGGTCGGTCTCATTGCAGGATGCTTGGTTGGATATCTGATTTATCGGTAAGTAAACCAAGCACCGTTACTCGCTAGATGACACAAGCTAATGCAGACATCACATGTTATAGAGGAGGCAGCGAATCGACCATGCAATTTTTCTTAATTGTCTCGACCTGCTTCCTTTACCTGGTAGCCGCGGGCTTATTCTCCCGCGGTGTATGGTACTTCCAAAACCACGCATGGAACAGTATCATTGGCGGGGATGCCTCCGAAACGGGGTCGGGCCCTGGGTCTTATGACATCCGACAGAGCATCTGGCACGTTAACTGCTGCAACCCCGAGTTGGGAGGTGGCGGCGGATGGGGCATTTTCAACGCCTTGCTGGGTTGGACCAACTCTGCCACATACGGATCCGTGATTGGCTATAATCTATTCTGGCTCTGCGTGATGCTCGCCTATGCTGCGATGCTGTATCGGGAGCGGCGTGGTGCAATCCCCGTTATTGACCCGATGATTGCGCGCTACCAGGCGTTCAAGGCCCGGGTGATAGCAACCATTCTTCGTCGACCAGTGGAAGAAGAGAGCGTTGAGCCGGTGGAGCAGTCGGGGATTTTTGCAGAGAGTGGCAAGGCGAAGGAGACTGGTGTCGGAGGGCCAATGTCTGTGAGGGAGGCGGAGGTTAGGGCTGCGTAGCGATAGACCGATGGTGCTAGACTGCTAGTATAGACAACGGAGCGGGGGGTTTTCTCATTGAACCGCGTCATGCGGGTAATGTAAGTAGATTATAATTTGTAATCGCATCTGGCGGCTTTATGGTTCCTTGACGAACCAAGAAAAATAATAGGCGCCAGTTCCGCAAATTGCCAGAGGAAGACAGAATGATACTGCGTAGTAAATGAAAGTAGGGCAATCGTAATTAAATCATACAACACATTACCGCAAGAATACTAGCGTAATACCCGCTCTTGGCGCGACCGGACCCAGCATCAGATAAGCCAACGCCCAGACAGTTTGATAAGATTGGGGGCACAAGACACCATCTGCTCGCTTGCAAATGATGAGGAAAAGAAAAAATCTGTTCGACTGCCATCTTTAAGCCATTTCATTGTCGGAGATATTATAGCCAAGCCATGCCAAGTCGGCGTTCTCTACCTGAACTGGGGATCAAGCTATTGTGGGACTGCATGCTGGGTGGGACTCCGAGAAATCTACCAGTTCGGGCGATGGTAGAAAACCGTTCCTCACGTACAGCCCAGTATTCGGTAGTACTAGTCAATATCAGATGGGCTATCTGATTCGTCTCAAGCCTCGCATTCGTGGATGGCTCCTCCTCATTTTACCTTCATCCGGCGGCCCGACTGATTGATAAGTGGGATGATTGATCCATAGTATCTAGTAGTCATACTAGTCATTTAATTCATCTTACCTTTTTTACTTTCGTACTCCACCCTGCCAACTGAAACCCCCAAAGGGCCTCCAGCCCAGGGTATATAGAACCCCCAACGTAGAACCTCCCCCCTTCCCTATTTCTCTTTCCTTCTTTGTCCGAGCAAATTCCCTCCCTCTCTCTCGTCCTTCATCGTCCGCCCTTTCATCCCGGACAGGACAGACAGACAGACAGACAAGATGGCCTTCCCCAGCCGTCTTCTCCCCTGGCTCGCCGCCACCTTCTTCTTCTTCATCGCCCAATGCCAGGCCAAAACCGTGACCTATGACTGGAACGTCACTTGGGTGACCGCCAACCCAGACGGCCTGGCCGATCGCCAAGTCGTCGGCATCAACAATCAATGGCCCCTGCCCATCATCGAGGTCGACAAGGGCGACCGCCTCGTAGTAAACATGCACAATGGACTCGGCGACAAGAGCGCCTCAATCCATTTCCACGGCATGTACCAAACCAACACCACGGAAATGGACGGCCCATCCATGTTGACCCAATGTCCTGTGCCGCCGGGCAGCTCCATCACGTACAACTTCACCGTCAACCAGAACGGCACGTACTGGTACCACTGCCACACCGACTACTGCTACCCAGACGGCTACCGCCAGGCCCTCATCGTGCACGACAACTCCTCCTACTTCGCCGACAAGTACGACGAGGACCTCACCATCACCATGACAGACTGGTACCACGAACTGACCGAGACCATCGCCCCGACCTTCATCACCGTCGATAACCCCACCGGCGCCGAGCCCATCCCGGACTCCTTCCTCTTCAACGACACCCTCAACACCAAAATCCCCGTGGAAGCAGGAAAAACCTACCTCTTCCGTCTCATCAACATCGGCGCCTTCGTCGCCCAGTACTTCTACATAGAAGACCACACCATGCGCATCGTCGAAGTCGACGGCATCTACACCGACGAGGCGGAAGCAGACATCCTCTACATCTCCGCCGCGCAGCGCTACACCGTCCTGGTGACGATGAAGAACTCCACGGAGAAGAACTACCCCATCGTCATGGTCGCCGACTCCCAACTGCTCGACACCATCCCCTCAGACCTGCAACTCAACCAGACCAACTGGCTCGAGTACAACTCCAGCGCCGCGTTCGAGCAAGCCGTCATGACCGTCTCCGACTGCTCAGACCTCAACCCCTACGACGACATGGGCCTTGTCCCCCATGACCGAATGCCCCTTCTCGAGAACCCTGACATCTCCCTCGATCTCACTGTCACTATGCAAGTCCTCGACGACGGCGCCGATTACGCCTTCCTCAACGACATCTCCTACACCGCTCCCAAAGTCCCCGCCCTCTACACCGTCATGTCCGCGGGCGACCAGGCCACAGATGCCACTGTCTACGGCGACTACACGCACTCCGTCGTGCTGGAGAAGGACCAAATCGTCGAAATCATCCTCAACAACGGCGACACCGGTACCCACCCATTCCATCTTCACGGTCATGCCTTCCAGATGATCGATCGGTACCCGCCGTATGGTCCTCATTTCTATGACTACGCCGACGGTGATCCGATCACCTACAATGCCTCGAACCACACCGCGTTCCCGGAGTACCCGCCCCGGAGAGATACCTTTGTGCTTCCGCCCCAGGGTTACTTTGTTGTGCGCTTCAAGGCCGATAACCCCGGTGTGTGGTTCTTCCATTGCCACATTGACTGGCACTTGGCGCAGGGTCTGGCTATGGTGTTCATTGAGGCCCCCTTGGCCATTCAGTCTAGCGTTACTATCCCTCAGCAGCATTATGAGGTTTGTGAGGCGGCGGGTATCGCTACGGCGGGTAATGCGGCCGGTAATACCAAGGATTATACCGATCTTACGGGCCAGAATAAGCAGGTTGCCTGGTTGCCTGGTGGCTTCACGGCTAGGGGTATTGTGGCTCTGGTGTTCTCGTGTGTGAGTGCTTTCTTGGGTATGGGCATGATTGCTTTCTATGGATTGTCGGATATTAAGAAGGGTGGGGGTCAGGTGCAGACTAGGAGGGAGGAGGTGAGAGAGCATGAGGATTAGTTGTTTTACATTTTATTTTTTTGTTTTGTTTGGATAAGGGGGTTTGGAGAAGATGCTCTGGTTTGCATCAGATACCCGATGAATTAGATAGGATATAAAAGTATGTAATGTATTAGAAGTGTAAGGACTCTTGTTTATCGTCATCTTCGTAACTCGTAAATCCCACAAGATGGGCATAGAATAATTATCTAAGAGGGAAAGGGTATGCATGGCCAGCATGAATCGTATCAATATAAGGAAGTCGGACTGCCTCCCCACCCCTATGCAATCGATAGAAGCCAGCCGACGATATACTCATCGCCGTGTCTTGCAGTGGGTGGTCTGGCCAACCCTTATTGCCCAGGTTGACTTGTTTTTCTGGGAAAAGTGGACTCCTGGGCTACTAGATTGCCCGGTAATTCACCTAATGGTAACCGAGATGTTGGTTTTTGTCTTGCCCGAAAGATTTCCCGTCTGCTGCCAGAGATTTTTGGAGGCGACTCAAAATCAATGATCACGAGGCCGCCAGTCTCTTCATTCCAAAGTATATTGCGCCATTCTTGGTCGCTATGAATGACACCACACGCACTGATCTTTTCCAAGACCTCATTGCACTGCTCTCGGAAAGAAGAGGCAGTCTGCTCAGTCATAACCTTGTTCGCTCTAATACCTACCCAGCTTAAAACAAGCATATGCGCCATCAACTGGCCGTGATACCAGTACCGAACGCGCGGAGCAAAATCCCCCACGCATACCGGAACATGTGTACCTTGAAGAGAGCGGAGATGATGGTAGGCTTTGACTTCTTGCCCGAGGCTTGGAAGCTGTTCGGCGCTAGTGGCCTTGAGAACCACAGTGTATCCACGAGATAATAAGGTGGCTTTTAAGAGAAAACCAGTCCTACCGACGATGTGTAGCTGCTCGAAACCAATTTCCCGATCGCGTGATAATTGATCAGACAGGAGGCGCGTCAAATCACGAGCGTTGATGCTGTGGACACCATGTCCGTGTCTTCTGACGTTCGGACTTTGAGGATCCAGAGGGCCTTTCTTAGCCAAACCACGCAGGCATTTCATCGTGCAATACTGGTCTTGAATCGCGTTCTTTGGATTTTCGGCTCTTTTCGGCGTGCACCCGCAAGCTTTCTGGGATTCTCGCCCTCGTCCTCGTCGTCGTCCTCGCCCGAGCCCGAGCCCGAGCCCTCGGTCGCCTCGAGCCCTTCTAGAGGCATTATTAGGCGGCGGAGAAGGGGAAGGCGGGCTTGAAGGAGCTCCTGCTTCGTCTCCATGCTCATCCTCATCGTCAGTTCCTTTGCTTTTCCGTGACGGCTGGAAGTCAGGCTGACAACGCCGTCGTAGCATATACGGAGACCGATCCACGGGTTTCCACGACGGGGGCTTATATTCGGAAGACGGCGGCTCTTTGCGGACCGATTCCGGTATCTGTTTCAAGATATTCAGATATTCGACTTCCCACGTGTCCAAATGATCGGCTGCATCGTACCACGCCTGAGATGGAGGATCAGCTTGCACGGCGTTGAGCGTGAAGGCCAGAACCTGAGCAACTGCTGTTCGGTGTAGACGAAGCTCATCCTCGTCAGTGACATCACGGTTGGGGACGAGCAAATAGTATTGCACAACCGATGGATCTTCGGTGATGCGAAGGCAGATGAAGGCCTCCCCGGTGCAGATATAGCCGTGTTGGACTCCCACGTCTACCATGTATGAGAAAAGCTGGGTGATTACTGCTGCTACGAGCCAGTAGCATGGTATTCGAAGCTATCTCCATCCGTGCTAATGACATCTTTCTCCAAGTCCATCTCGTGGAGGCCGGCGAGTATTTCAGCCAGCGATAGCTTATGTGGGGCTTTGTGTTCGACAGCGTACACGGGCACTCGTTGATCGTCTGATATTACATAGACGCAGAACTGGTCAGCCCGACGGTTACGTCGTCTCCGATGGATCGGCCGCTGTGCACTTCGTGCTCTGCCTCGAGTAGAAGGTACGTGTGGCATCGATTCTGCTACTCGAAGCTGTTGCATTGACGTTTCGAGGGGAGAGGTCATGTTATTGGCATTGTTATGGTCCTCTAAACTAATATGTCCATGGAGTTTGAAGCGCAGACGAAGTCTGTCGTTGTTGTGTATCTCTTTTAGAATTGAACGTACGAATCTATCCACAGTTTCGCGTTGGAAGTATTCAAGTTGAAGTTCGGACCTTACTGGTTGAATGTCTTGCCGGATGAAATCCAGTTGATCCTTGGACGCGAAAGCGCGATGCGTGGAAAAACCGGGGCCTTCATTATCGAATGCTTCCCAGATGGTCTCTTGAGAGGCAGGAAACCCTTCCCAAGGTACTAAGCGTTTAGGCCGGATTCTACTGACAGGGTTCGTTGGGTCACCCTGGGTTGTTAAAGTGGCATCTGCCTCAACACGTATAGCAAGAGAAAGCTCATGACATCCTTCGAGAAGGCCAAGAAGGGTGCTTGGTTCGACTCGCTGCTCTGCCTGACTGATTCGCTCTTCTGCCTGAATGATTCGCTGCTCTGCCTGGCGGATTCTTTCCAACAATGTATTCACATCATGCTCCATGGCGCGAGCAAGAGAAGGTAATGGTATGTTGGTTGTGAATAGACGTAGTAGTAGTATCTATCCCTTTCAGGGCCGACAAGAACTTGCGGTACTGCTGACCAATTGTTGATAGAACGTGGGACTGTGAAAGAAAGAAACAAACAAATGTTTCAGTCCACTTACAACCTGCAGTATGGGAGAGGAAAGCCACAAAGGGCATGTCCTCTAGAGATGAGAGGGAGTGGGTTAGTTATAGTAAGAACAAAGTCTCCACCTGGGGGGCTCAAGTTCATTTTTAGGAGACCGCTTTCTCCGCTCTGCTGTGAACCAACTGTGCAGCTTTCGGCGCCTTGGCACATACATCTAGACCATCTTACCCTACTCACGACAGTGTGACTGTTGGGATATCCATCAATCATAGATTACTTCTCCATCATCTTCACTGGAGTTACAGACGCAGCAGACTGCCCCGAAGACCCACGTGGCCTGCTAATCTAGTCTTCATCCAAATTGGGCACGAAATGCATTCGTTCACTCTGATCTTCCGATTATTGCTGGGATCACTGTTTGACACTTCATGTAACAGTTCCTGTCAAGTCTGATCAGCTGCATCATGGCAGTGTAACCGTGCAGTGCACCGATTATGTACTATCCAGTTGTTTGGCGCGTCGCGTTAACCCTCCAAAGGAAACATTATACAGTAAAATGGTTTCTTCAATCATATTACAGTAGATCGTCAGAAGGGAAGGGAGGCCTCGATGGACGAGTAAACAATTTGGATAACTCTTGCCATTGGACATGGCTATTGCTCGATGAGTTGCTCGGACCCTAGTATTCACCGTGGGACTCTTACTTTGATTGAGGATTGCTGATTTCTTTCAGGGGAGATAACAGCAGGCCAAGGGACAGTTGTCTGTCTGACAAACCACTTCACTGTTGTTTGATGGGCTTGTGGATTTGCGGGTCAAAAGAGGAGTACGATATGAATACGAGTATTATAGTAGGTTATCTCGGCTGTTCCCATGGCTGTGTGATCACGTAGCCAGAGTTACATACTGCCAGCCGAATTCGAGTCTAATAAGAGGCTATGAATTACTCCGCTAAGATCACGCCATCAATGGCGGACTGCTGCCTACGGACAGCCATATCAGGTCTACAGGTAGTACCACAGCATAAGGAATATCTTCTTATATAGAGTGTAGTGATGAGAAGAGAGTCCAGAACAATCAGACCGGCCTCGCCTTATCTTCATCTATTCCGCATACCCCATTCACGCCAGCACCTTTCTATAAACCGAACCACATTTTCCCCTTTTCCTTGCCTCCTCCATTCTTTTCGTTTTCCGAAACAAGACTGACGGGTCTGTCTGCCCATTGCATGCCGAGATACGAGACCCACGAAATCGAGCACGATAGAGAGATTTGGGATAAAGCAAAACGTTAAAAGAACAGAGAGGCAAGGAAAAGAGACAGCGACGCCAAGCGGAGAATATTATCAAGAACGGGAAGTAGTAGTTTAGTAGGGAGAAGCAATAACACACAGGTTAAGTGTAAGGGAATAAAAGCAAGTAGATAAAGCCAAAAAGGAAACGGAAAGGAAAGAGGAAGAGAAGATAGCGGCTACTCTTCGGGTATATCAGAGAAGAGACCTATTCGCAGACGGTGCGACTAATCACATCAGTTAGCAAGTGACTCACCCACCACAGAAAGCAAGGACAGCAACATACAAACGGCAATTTCGGGATGACAACTCCCAGGGTTGCAAGGAAATTGATGGTGAAATACGTCAAGTCGTAGTGGGTATAATGTGTACTAAGGAGGAAGAGACAAATGGGTACGCAGAGGAGGAACTTCTTCGTGGGGGTATACTGGTCTCCATTGTCGATCTGCTCCCACATGTTGAGGTTGTCATACGCGCCGGCGTTGAATTCAAAAGGGATGCCCCGCACCCAGTGGAACATGAGGAAAGAACCGAACATGTAGCTGATGTTGGTGAGCGTCCATGAGGTCTCCTGCGAGACGCCGGGAATGATGTCGAACAAGATCTTGAGGGCGATGATGAGAACGAAGTGAATGGTCCAGGCTCCTAAACGGTAGTACAAAGTGGTCAGCCACTGGGGGTGTCATGGAAGTCATGGGGACATATGCTGGTGACAAGTCCCCGCCGGAACTCGAACCCCTCCTTCTGCAGCGACGGAGTGGTGATGATGGGGGGGGGGGGGGGAAATGGTGGAGATGGAGGTGGCCACTACTCACCCTTGGCGTTGACCCAGTTCGCATTCAAATTGGGCAGGGCAGCCTGGTCGCTGGTGTGCTCAATGGACTCGGGAGGCTCTTGGTAGATGATGCTACTCGACCGTCTCCTCCGTCCAGCTTTGCCCTGGGCCATGGTGGTGTCCGGGGTCAACCGGCGCGACGCAGCGTCGACGTCCGGGGGGAAGGAGATGGCACGGGGAACGATTAGGGAAGACACTTTGGCGGTATTGATCGGAGATCGAGCGAAGAAAGAGGAGGAATCAAGTGACAGGAATGAAGAGGAAATGGTCGTGAGAGAATGGCAGAGTGGTCAAAAAGGACGCCGCGGGCGAGAGAACGAGAGAGCAAGCTGGCTGGAATACCGAGAGACTGGAGTGACTTCGACTGGGAGGCGATCTTGAAGACGATCGGCGGCGGTGTTGGTCACGGGAGCAGGTCTCCGTATTACCGGAACAGGGGGTAAATTACCGCCGGGCCAAAGAATGAAGTTGGACCCTAAGATAATATAATATCACGAAAGAAAAAGCGAGTGGATGACTTGCAGGATGAGAAAGAGAATCGAAAAAATCTCAAACGAAAGACAATGGAAGAGAAGAAGGAAAAAAGTCAAAAAGAAAAAAAAAATAAAAGAGGCCAGCAGTCCGACATCCCGAGGGGCAGCCGAGCAGATCCTCAACTTCAAACTAATTGTCGGCGTGGCTAAGAATAGCCGGGACGCTTGCTGCATCCCATCGTTCTAGATAGAGTCTAGACCACACCATCGCTGCACCAACCAAATGCCATTCCTGTCTAGGTTGATTCGAGACCTTAATTAATGATTATATTGCTATCTATGCTATCTATGAAGGGTTTTCTCCTATTCCATATTCCCTTGATTGGTTATCACGAACATATGAAATCTTACTGGGAGTGTCTGACTCAGGATGAGACTGAAGTGGATAAACGCAATCTACGAGCCTCTCGTTGTCAGCATCTACTAACAAAATACTGCAGTTAGTACTGGCGGAGAGCTTTTACTTAGGTTCGTCTAGTGTCCACACAAATTAGCTGCAGTGACCATATAGTCTATCTACTGCTGAACAGCTTCGGAAGCGTGTAGTAACCATCTCAGTCTCAATGGCTGAATACTCCGTTTTGCTATCATCCAATAAGATGATAAATCTTCTCATTGCATTGTCCACGCCCTGACAATCACTCATAAAATATTCCGACTCCGTTAATCCCGGAGCAAAAAAGCAAATGTATCTCTTGGAAACTGAGAAGGTCGCGAACATCGGATCGTTTTGCACTAATCACATGGCATTTGTCGCTTTAATCCAGGGTTTCCCTAGGAAATGCCAATAGCTGATCCCCTAAGATCCTCTCGGTGATCATATCTGAGTTACCAACGCATCTCTAGGATTCCTGATAGGCCCGTCTCTCGTTGAGGGGACCCATATGAACTGGATATATCCAACACAGCCATCCTTTACTCGCGTCATGACGAAGATCAACAACAATCAGCAATTCGTAGGAGTCCGAGGAATAGACCGGCCCGTCTCCAAGATCGAAATATCTCGAAAAAAAAGCCACAATATGTGCCCCTTCCAGACACTGCAGCTCATTACGTAGCTTGTCTCCCAATCCTCTCCACCATCAACTTGTACCAGACAGCCATCAGTCTATAACAATGAATATCAGAAGCAATAACGATGATGAATGATGTGATGCTGATACTCGTTCGTGACGATACAATACCTGCACATGGCACAAGTGGCTCCTATCACCCGCCGTAAAATTCTCTCCGCGAAATCTGAAGGTAAATCCGAAACGAATCTTGCAGCAGCAAGCAAACGCCTCAACTTCCTGCTCCTTCCCCCTTCCATTCCTGTCTTCTTCCCAGGATGCCCGATTCTCCATCCGACGACAACGATTCCAGAACCGCCGCCGTCGGCCCCCGCGCTCAGACAACCGGCTCCCGCCACTCCTCGCGTCAGAGCTCCCACGATCCCAACCCGAACCCGCGGAAAAGGCGTCGCCGCAGTCGTTCCGCCGACGTTCGCAATGTCCGCGACTTTGTCCCCCAAGGCGCTACCTTTAGTGCAGCGGGACTTGGTGTTGATGTAGACGCTACCTCGTCTTCCGGTTCCGACAGTGACGACGGGTCGTCCGACAGTGGTGATGATGATGATGATGATGGTGCGCAGACCGAGTCCGCGCCCGCGCCGCCGGCGAGCTGGAATAAAGGCAGCAAGAGTGCGATTCGGACATCGCTTCGCAGTCGCGCGAAGCCAGAGGAGAGCAAACCTACGTCACAGTTCGACTCTGTCAACGACAAATTCTGGCGCAGTCGCAGTGAATCTGTCTCGTCCCAAGGCGAAAACGAACCGGAAGCATCAAAGCCCGCTCAAGTCGATGGTATTGAAGAGGGTGAAGTGAATGAGGAGGAAGCTTCAGACGAGTCCAGTCAGATGCAGCTCTCCGGCGACTCAGATGATTCAGAGTCTCTGGGTTCGGAAGCAGACGATTCCATCCTGCTGAATATCGGGTCACGGAACGGCCAAAGTCTCGGTCAGGACCAGGATGGCTTAATCACCCCAGACGGCGACGACGACTACGACCCTGAGGCATTACCAGTATCCAACGGAACATCTACCAACGGACAAACCTCCACAAACCAATCCAAGGAGGACGCGCTTCTCCGCTTCTCGAAGAAATACCCGACCGCCCCCTCCACCCTCGCCGACCTCGATCGCGAAGACATGGACGTCCAAGCGAAATACCGCTTCTACGACCGCGACGTCAACGCCATCGACCTCCAACTTCCCATCGCCTGCACAGAATGTCTACTCGAGGGCCATCTCGCAGATGTCTGCCCGTCCCGAGAGGTAACGCTCACCCCTTCCCCATCATCCCCACAACCACCAACTAACCAACCATGTAGTGCATACACTGCGGCGCCTGGAACCAGCACCAAAGCAGCTTCTGTCCGACCTGGCGCCGGTGCCAACGGTGTCGCGCGCGCGGCCACGACGACGACAACTGCCCATCGGCACTGAAAGGCTCTTCCAGCGAATTCCCCTGCGAACTATGCGGCTCTACCACGCACATCGAAGAAGACTGCGACCTGATGTGGAAGCTCACTACTACCCGCCCGGACTCCGAACCCGTCCTCGTCTCCCTCTCCTGCGCCCACTGCACCAGCAACCGCCACCTCATCGGCGACTGTCCCTCCCTCCCATCCACCCGAACCCTACTCTCCTCCTCCTGGACCGTCCGCGGCATTGACCCTAATATGATCACCAACATCAACTCCGTCGTCAACCATCGACGAAACAACAACAATAATAGCAACAGCAACAATAATGGTAATAACCGAGGAGGTCTCAAAATCCGCGGCCGCGCCGACCATCGCCCGCCTTCCTCCGACAGCGACGACATGATGGCTCATCGACGTGCACCTGTCCATCGCGGCGGCCGCGGCAATATCCGTATTGGAAGCGGAATCGGTAGAGGGAATAAGCATATTTCGGGTGGTAATGGGTATCGCGATAGATCTGATTTCGGCCCGTCGAGGCAGCGCTCGATGTCGCCGAATCCTCGTTCCATGCGCGGGAGAGGTGGGAAGGATAGTTGGCAGGGCGGTGGTGGACGGGGGAAGTCGTCCGGTGGTGGTGGTAGTCGGCCGCCGTCGAGAGGTGGGAATCCCGGTCGTGGAGGAGGTCGTGGTGGGAAGAGAGGTGGTGGTGGTGGTGGGGATGCGTATCGACCGTTACCGAGTGCGGCGAAGAAAGCATGGGATAAGTATCGGCTGTGAGGGGGTGGGTTTCTATCGTTATGAACAGGTTCGTTGACGCTGGCGTTTCCTGTGTGTGTATATATACCCCGAGGGTGGAACGTTTGATGTTGCATGTTTCAAAAGTTGTGTGTGTTAGATCATAGCCCATAGCTTAGAGCTCATTATATGTACAGATGAGATGATACTATAGATATCCAACGTGATGTGTACAGGATGACAGGACAGTAATAGTCTATACGCCATTCTCCACGGCATTATCCGTAGACGTAGGGGTCTTCTCACCCCCACGATGTCCCACGAACCCTTCATCTAGAATGCGAATCAACTCATCTAGTCGCTCGATACAGAGATCCGTATGCGCATGGTCCTTCAAATGTCCATTATGGTCGTTGAGCAGAAGCACGGTCGCTGCGCCGGCGGTATGTCCGGCTGTCATGTCGTCGAGAGAATCTCCGACCTACACCGACCACATTCAAATACTCAATCAGAAATTAAACAGAGTAATAATAAGAAAAGAAAGAAATCATACCATAATCAACCCCCCCGCCATCCCCCCCTCATCCTGCACCCCCCACTCCCTGGCAATATGCAATATCCCTGCTGGATCCGGCTTGGGCAACAACCCCGGTGTTTCCCGTGTCACAATGGGGAGGAAGACATGTGCAGGGAGATGGTTGTTGAGGAGGTTGAGGACGGGTGCTCTACACCACATCTTTATTAGTATCATATGCCTTCTTTTATTGCATATCACAAACAATCTCTAGGGAGGGAGGTATACTCGAAATTCCTCGTACACAAAGCCCTCTTCACTCCCCTCTCTTCTAAGAAATCCATCAATTCGACCAAGCCCGGTTGAGGCTGCTGGGATTCCATGGCGGTGCGCTCAATAGCTTTGATTTTGTTTGTGGCTTCGAGACGCGATTCGGGAGTCGGGAGACGGCTGATGTGGTGTAGGATGTCGACTTTGGGGGCGATGTTGAGGGCTTGTCTAGATTATTTGTTTGTTAGGATGGATTGTAGTGTAGGGTGGGGGTGGAGGAGGGGGAAGTACCGCATTTCGGAGAACATGTGGTTTTGGGGGAGGCTATATATATTTATATTATATTTGATTAGTAGTGAGATTGGTAGCTTGAGGGTAGGTATAGGTATACCATAATGTGCCATCGACGTCAAAGACGATTCCGCGGAGTGGGGGTGCGGAGGAGGAAGAAGCAGAAGAGGGGAGGAGAGGGGCGAATCGCCGTTGACGGAGAGTATAATTGTTTAGGGATGCCATGAGGGAACGGGAAATGCGTAGGGCTGGATTAGAGATGGACATTGACAAGATATCAAGGCAAGGAGGGAGGAAGAAAAGAAGCAGAGGAATGTAGAGTGGAGAAGTGACGTTGAAGAAGGAAGTGGTTTGATGGGCTGATAAGATGGAGTGGAGACTGGCATGCGGAGTTACTTAAGTTGGGTTTCCTTTATTACTAGTTTCGGTTCTATACTTCATGCTACTATAGACTCCATTCCATACTGCAATACTTCTGAACTGCATTATATCTGCACCATTTACATCAGAATAATTTCCACAAGAGATTGTCAAGGTTTAACGGTTGCACCTTCCTCTTACTCCATACATCATCAACTTCCACACTCATATCTCCGAGTCTGACACCTCACAATGATCTATCTCTGCTTCTCCCCTGCAGTCCTCATCCTTTTTTTCACCCTGCATCCAGTATAAATCTTCCTGCCGGCCACCATGTCAGCCAAGAAACACCATCCAGCTCATCGCGATCCTATTCTCAATGCCATCAATATCCGCACCGTGCTCGCCCTCCTCGGCACTCTCCTCACCATCAAGCTCCTGAACCTGCTGGCACGCCTCACGGGGGTACGACGCAGCTCGCCCCGATATCCCTACAGCTACGTCGGTCAAGCCATCAGTCGCAAAGAGCAACATATCATCCAGATCCTGCTTGAAATCATCCCCGAGAGCAGCACCTCGGTGAACACCAGTCTGCCCTCCAACGCAGGCTTCTCCTGCGCAGACGATAGACCCACCACGGCCGACAGCGTCCCCTCCTCCAGTCTGGTCATTCCCCTCATGCCGGTGCCGTCGCGGGTCGTTCAACTGTCTCACAGCGCGCCTACCCGGAGCTTGGAGCTCGCTATTGCCGATAGAGACCGGGGGTTTGACGACCATACGAGCACGCGCGCGAGCGTGCACTTCCTGGGCCACCAGCCGCTTCCTAGTGACTCGGTTTACTCGTCGATCGTCCGGAGAAGTCTGTCGATTAGTGATCCGAATTCGAACTGTTCGAGTCCGCAGCAGGGTATGCTTCCCGGGGTGCGGTTCTCGGGGTTCATGTCGGACAGGTTGCGGTTTAGCATTCTGAGTCGGCCGTGGTCGATGGATAGTGTTTTGGCGGATGAGTCGCAGCCTGAGCAGGTCACGTTGGATATGGCACAGCTGCAGCAGACGCGCACGGCAGACAGCTATCCGGGACCGTTTCCCATCAGTGATGGATTGGAGCCGAGCTCGTTAGCCACGGCGCAGTGTGCCAACAATGGGGCCAGCGAGGCCACAGCGGTACGGACCTCAGTGAGGCCGTTTACCGATGTGTAGCAAGCAGCTTTGGGGGAGGAATGGAAATGCAAGATGTTATTCCTCGATGGAGCTATCTGGGGCAGAAGATGCAGGTGCAAGTGCAGATGCAGATGCAGAAGCGCCAATAAAGACCATGCAGTATGTACTGTGTAATGCAAATATGTAATCCAATCAATCAATCATGCACATTCCTCCTCATGAATCGCATGGTCCAAATACCCCATAGCCCGAACAAAGATCTTCGCACTAACCAACACCCGTTTCTTGCAATGCCCAACCGTATCCATCCCCATGAACGCCCCATACGCCCGATCAAACTCCGTATGTTTAAGAGCCTTCCAAATACCATGCACATCATCCGGCGGCAGGGGAATCTACACCACCACCAGCAGCCCATTAGCAACCCTATCCCAAAAAGACAGAACTGATAAAGAAGACATACCATATTCGGATAACTCCACATAAACGTATACGACGCCGTACCCTCCCTCCTCCCTCTGTCGCCATAATCCCCAACCCCACTAGGAATCGTCCCAATAGTATCCGCCAAAAACATCACCTTTTCATCCTTCCACCACAGCACCGAACTACCCGGGAAATGACCACCTGTTTTGACTCCTATCACCCCGCTGCCGGGGAGGACTTCTACCTCTTGACCGTCCCAGAATATCTGCCTCTGCTTCTTTCCAGAATCATCATCTTCTTCTTTACGCATAACCCACTCCCTATCCTCCCCGGACAAATACACCGGACAGTTAAACGCCTCCGCCCAGACTAAGTGCGTGGCGTAGTAGTGCGGATGGGAGATGATGATTGCGGAGATACCGCCTAGGGCGTTGATGTTGGTGATGGTCTCGGTGTCGAGGTAGGGGATGCAGTCCCAGAGGATGTTGCCATGGGGGGTGAGGAGGAGGAAGGCGCGTTGGCCGATGCAGTGTTTGGGGGTGGTGTGGAGGGTGTAGATTTTATTGCTGGTGTTGGTGGTGGTGTTGGGGTTGGGGTTTAGAGGGGCGAGGATGTTCTTTAGTTGGGGTTCGTGGGTGGGGGCGCGAAGGGCGCGGAGGGTGGTGTAGTCTTGTCTGTTGGTTTTTATTGTGGTGGGTTAGTATGTTGTGTGGTGTTTTGTGGGTGGTGTTTTGTGGGTGGTGGTGGTGGTGAGTATGGATGTGTATAGGGATAGAGTGGGGGTGTAGTGTATTCAAGAATGGGGGAATAGGTATATACCCAGTTGGAGGGAGATATTGACGGGGATCATCGCAAATAGGACATGGAGTTGGCGGCGTGGGGGTTGAGAACTGGGTGCCGCAGGTGGTGCAGATGGGGAGGTCGAGGGGGTTAATAGTAGTAGTAGTAGTATCACTAGTCATGACGATAATAATATTGTATATGTATCTGGTTGCAGTTATTTGACAATGTAGAGATACAAAATCGAAACACCCACCAAATGGGAGATATTCACTGCTTAAATGTATGGAAGAACATCAGCTGTTCTCCGCATTGACCCCGCATGTACTGGAGCCATGGATCGCCGAGCTGAACCTCAGCTGAGCTGCTGCTGGTCTGCAGCTGAACTGATAAGCTGCAAACCAGGGCTCGACTTAGGCACAATGATGTCAACACTATCTGAATCTTAGAAAAAAGGCGGGAAACTTTTGTATTCCATCCATCGCATGGCATACAGCCCATCCATTATGCACTAATCGAGAAAAATATGCTGCAAGAAGGGAATCATATAGCACAAAAATGCAAAAGCCGGTACAAAAGTAGCAGTACTAGTCGACACATCCCCCCTTTCCGCCCATACAACCATCCATTTCATGCACGCTTGCTATCGCTGCGCGGGTCATAAGTCGTGAACATAACAAATCGTATAACAGGTTCAAATCGAAAGAAAAAATGACGAGAGGAGAAAAATAATATTGGGTATCAAACGTCTGTCGCGTCAATAGTCATGGTCGGCATCCACCTGCTCCGGACTGGCGCGATACTGGCTTCGCTGCCGCCGCGCAGGGCTGAACTGGCTGCCCGACGTTAGGGGACGAGGCCCCGTGGGTTTCCGGGGAGGCGGTGTGCTACGGGGAGAGCGCATGATCGAACTCTACAGAGATATGGTCAGCATCATGCGAATAAATCGTCCCTTCCGGGTATGGTCACTAACCCGCGAAGCAACTCGTTCCATGTACGATCGCTCATCGTCTTCCTTGACTTTGGGCGGCCGCTCCGGGATCAGTGGCCCCTCATCCTTGATCTTCGGCGGACGAGGAGGCCCCGTGTGCCGCGAGCTCGCTTCCGAGTAGCCCGCGTCCGAGATGGGCGAAAGACGACTGGCGCCGCTGTAGCGCAGGTTGGCGTTCACGCCAGACAAGCTGGGGTTGGATCCCCACTGGTCCGAAGGTGCACCCGCTGGCACGCCGTAGACCTGTGCTTGCGTTTCTAGCTGGTTTTGGTATCGCCCAGACGGGCCCTGGCGAGGCTGGGGATGGTGAAGATCGAGACTGCCCCGGTGAGCCCGGTACTTTGGCGCCTCCGACGCTTGTCCCGATGCCTGAGACGGAACCAGAGGGGATGGCGGCCGGTTCTCTTGTTGCGGGTCCTCCAGAGTGTACGTCGAGCGCAATCGGTCTTCGCCCTGGGGATCATAGTAGTCCGGCTTGTATGGCCCTGGTGCAGCCTCGGATCCAGAGCGCGAGGTATCGAAGGACGCTCTCTCCTTGCTGCGGCCAGGTTGAATGCTGTTGCGGATGTTGTCTCCCATCGAAGACGCCGTGGTCTTGGACCAACGGGAGATCTTGGGGAAGAACGAAGAGCTGCTCGATTTGTGCTTCTTAGCCTTCTCCGTCGTCTTCGGCGTCGCCTCGTTACTGAGGGCACCCGAAGCCATAGGCTCACGAGGAGGTGTTGACACAGGTGCGGAGCCAGCCCGGCCCTGGCGGTTGTTGGCCGGCTCCTGCGAAGGCATGGTTGGACTCGGGAACTCCTGCTCATCTATGTCTTCATCCAGTTCCGGCACCGTACTGACGCGGTTTTCCATGCCCCTCCGCAGTCCATTCCCAACGAGTGGTTCCAGAACAGGCTGGGAAGAGGTGGAAAGGTACTCCGACTGGTTTCCGGGCGATGAAGTCCCAGCATGGCCCTCCGGCTCATAGCCCTCTGGATCCACACTGGCGGCCCGGTTGCCACCCCGCATGTACCGGTCATCCTGGCCGTAACGTAGAGCTTCGACTTCATCAAGGAGCTGTTCCAACATATCCTCGATTCGGGTGAGATCGTTGGAGTTTTTGAGGCTCAGGCCTTTGAGTGCTCGCTTGAAGATATTTTTCCGCTTCGAACGCATGTCATCTCCATCGTCAATAGGCACCTGACGAGCACTACGCGTGCTGACCGGCTGAGGGCGCGGCCCACCAAGAGCTCGATAGGTCCGCTCGTGCTGTCGGTCACTAGCTTCCATGAGCATTCCGTCCTGTAGGGCAATGAACTTCTTCATCTCCTCGAATGAATTGCGCATTTCCGCGGCGCTTCGAACGAGAGTCACGAGAATCTCCGTATCCCTGGCATTCCGTTGGGCATCGCGAACCGTGAGCTGTTCAAATAAGTCAGCAGTGATACTTTCAAACAAGATGACATGTTTACTAACATGGTCCATGAGTGCAACAATGTCTTTGGACTGAATTCGATCAATTCCTTTTCCAGTTGCACTGTCATACAGAGGTGAGCCAACTCCTTGAGAGTAGCCACTCAATTGCCGCTGGTGACCAGGCATAAAGTGGTCTTCCCCACCAAGGGGACTGTCAAACAAACCCATTCCATTTGTGTCGATTCCAGCAATACCCTTGCTGAGCGGCTCAGGGGTTTCAACACTCGGGGAGCGAGGGTTCGCGGCCGACACATACCCTTCGTCTTTGGCACCAAGCGGTGTGCCGAGCATCTGGCCTCCGTGGTACTGCTGATCATAGTAGTCGTTCGCACCGTAGTCATCCTCCGGGTAGTAGTCCTGGCCATAGTGGGAGGGCTCAACTGAACCCAAGCCCAAGCCAGCACCTGCACCAGCTCCAGACTTGTCAAAGAGGGGCGACGGAGCGTCTTTGGAAGGGGTGCGGTTGAACGACCAGCTGTTTTCGTGAGCCGCGGGACCTTGAATGATGGAAGGATTAGTATTGATTTCCGATTCTGAATCAGGGCTCCGGTCGTCTTCATGCGGCATTGGGCTGCTGTCGAGGTCGCCAGCGAACAAAGGAGCCGGCTCGTTCTGGTAGTGGTCGTCCAGCGACTGGGTGACACTCTGGGGCGGCGACGTAGCACCCATGCGTCTAGGGAACGAGGTCGCGTCGGGGCTGGAAACCTCCTCGCGCTGCTTCAGGGGGGTACCTCGGTGAGATTCGTGCTCTGCCGGCTCATGCTGCTCATGCTGCTCCAGAGGCTCCGGCTCCCAGTCCTCCTCCTCTTGCTCCGGAATACCAGCCATGGAGCGGTTCGCTCCAGACTGGCTAGACTTGGTGTCCAGGATCGTGGGTTCGAGGACAGAGGCCACCGCTGATTCAACAGCCATCGGATGTACGAATCGGGGATTGGCAGCAAGGCCTTCAGCTACCGGTCGGCCCTGATCTTCCTGGTCGTGGTGATCAAGCTCGCTGTCATCGGTGTACCCGGTCATGCGTTTACCGACGGTGCTCTGCGTCTCAGTTTCTGCTAGCGAATGCTGGTCTTCGTCATCGTCGGAATATTCCTCCCAGTGTCTTTCCTCTCTGGGGGATGGTCGGGGGGTCTCCTCGTAGCCGAGCTCGGGGCCAGGTTCCTGTCGACGGCGTAGGGACTCCGTCTGGCTCGTGATGCTGAGGCCTTCTGGACGGGTAGATCTTGCAAAATCCGTACTGGGCGCAGACGAAAGAGAGTCAATCGAGAGACGCGGCTCCAAATCTCGTTCATCTTCGGAGTAATCGTACCTATCATAATGGGTCAAGTCCCGCTTGACCGGAGATTGGCTCTCATTGCTGGCCACGCTCTGTATCGGACTAAGAGTGCGCCGACGGCTCGCCAGATCACTGTAGTCGAGGTCATGATTCTCGGAGTGGGAGTCGAGCAAATTAGCGGCAGCGGCAGCGGCGATAGCGCCTGCGGCGGCATCCCCGACGGGCGACCGACTCGAGGGGCTATGCATCGACAAGTCATGGCTGGACAAGTTGCTGTGCTTGAGCTTCAGCTCATGCCGCACGTCCAGAGGCGTTCTATTTGGCGTGCGAGGTGCAGGTGACAGGGGTGCTGGCGAGAGAGACTGGAAAGGGGAGCCGCGGAAGCCTTCATGGAATTTGGTGTCTCCGTACGGTGCTGCTGATTCGGCGGTCTGCTCGGAGAGAAGGGAAGCTCTGGTGAGGTCGGATTCAATCGCACTGCGCAGTGGCATGGGGGCGACATTGTGTTTCTGGAAGACTAGTTCGGTCTCGTTAATACTGCCGGTGCGGCTTCGGGCCCCACTGCTCTTTCTTCTTCCCTCGCTTTTTCCGAGGCTGGACCGTGAGTCGTGATGCTGGAGGGCTGCAGCGGTTAGAGCCGTCCCCACGAGTGCAGCCTTTTCTGCATCACGAAGTCCTTTGCTCTTTTGTCGACGGAGCTTTTCTTGCTCCGTCAACTCGGGGCGGTTGGCCCATCTGATGTAACCGAGATCCTGACTTTTTTCGCTTCTGCCATGACTTCGTTCGCTGTCCTTGCTCGATCTCCGTTCTTTTTGGGATGGGACGGAGTCGCCCGAAAGGACGATGCCTTCATCGCGACTATCCTTATTCAGGACAACCTTGGGCTTTCGGACGTCAGGAGCGCTTGCGTGTTTGGAAAGTCGTCTGCCCAGCTCGTCCCGAGAGGGCGTGCTGGCTGATGAATGTGAGGTGTTCATGTCGCGTTCAAATTTGGACGTGTTGGTGATGACTTTCTGGTCCTTCTTAAGTTCCTTCAGCTCAGGCAGTATGAGTCTTCGGATCGCGTCTTCCACAGTTTCAAGAAGCTTTGGGTTGTTGATCGATGACTTCGAGGTGCCGGATTTGAACGAGTATTGATCACCGGATCGGCGATGCGAGGACACAGCCGAGGCGCTGAGGAGGCTGGATTCTGGACTCATCATATCGTCGGGAAGAGCCCGACGACGAGGAGACTTCGAATCCATATCTTGGAGATCACTGCCGTCTTCGAACCTACTTCTTTCGGCACGACGGCGTTGCCTAGAGACGTCACGAGGGTCGTTGCTGAGCTTCTCTGCGACTCGATGAGCAATGCGTTCAGTGCTGAGGCTGCGACTACGTTGTCGCCGGGGGGTTTTGAGGTACTCCTTGGATTCACGTTCCAAGCTCTGACTGCGTTTTCTTCGAGGACCAGATGAGGGGGCTTCCAGCATGCTATCCGCCGGCATCGACGAGATGTCGGAGGTTGGGTGGAAGTACCTGTCGCGCGACAGGGCGGAGAGCTCACTGCCTTGGTCGCGATTCATGAGCTCGATTTCTAAGGGAGAATGGCCGGGAGGCTGGTTCTCATCGGTGGCTGAATTGGAAGAACTGTCATCCACAGCCGACTCCTCCAGCGACTTGTGCTTGTGGGGCGAGCTCAGGGAGATGCGGCGGGAATAGACGGGTTTCCGATTGCCACTCGACTCGGTGATCTGAATGTGGTCCTTCTGGTCCTTGAGCTTCCGCGCGGAGGAAGGGGTGACACGGACACGGACACTGGGGCGGGAAGTGAGGGAGCCAGAACCCTTCCCGCCCTCGAAATACTCGATGAGCAGGGAGGTCTGGGAGTGCTGCGACGAGCGGGACAGTTTGGAGTCGTCCCCGCGGGAGCGATGTTTCCGACGAGTGGGGATGGTGACGGGGCTCCCGTCGTCTGGAATGGAGTATGAGGTCTTGTCTGTGCGGCGAGATATGTCAGTTGCCAGATCAGTGCCTGTGATGCTGCCGTTGGTATCGACAATAGATTCAGTGGGGGCAGGCAAGATCGGTCTGCGGGTGTCGACGCCCATGATGAAGGAGAAGAAGAGAGCGGAGAATCCTTTCTTTTCAGCCAGACAAGACCATACTCTGTGCTTGGGCGAGTGGGAACAATGATTTTCCTTTTTTTTTCTTGTCTTGTCTTGTCTTCCCTGGTTTTTTTTTTTTCCTTTTTGCCTATTTTGGGAAGCTGGCAAAAGTTCAGGGGCAGGAAGTGTGTGTGTGCAGGGGGGTGAAGGAGGGTAGTTGGAAGGATTAAGGCTGGGGATTGGGTCCGACTGCTAACAGACTGAAGTGTCACTACAGATCGGACCGATCGATATGCAGCTCGGATGAGGAGAAAGGAAGCAGGCGGGTAAATTAGATGGGCAGCAAGAGAGGGATTGGAGAGGATTGGGGAGGGGGAAAGGGAAAGGGAAAGGAAGGATGACGATCAGAGCAGGTGGGGACGCAAGAGAAGGGCAGCTGTGAGGGATTGCTGCGATATCACAAAAAGCAAAAGAGAAGAAGCGTACCAGCGCTGGGGAGTGTTGGGAGGGAGATGCAATAACAGCGGAGATTTTAGCAGTAGTAGAGGAGGAAGAAACACCCGAGGCGGTAGTTGCCGGTGGTTCGAATTAACACAACGAGGGAAAAGGTGGGGGGAAGAGAGAAGAGAGTGAGAATGAGAGAGAACGAGAATTAAGGATGAGGATGAGGATGAGGCGAGTGAATGAATTGAGGCAGCACCCTCACTTGCGATAAGCCAACAATCGGTGTGGATAATCAATGGATGGTGGCCATGTACATTCACCGCAAGAGTTCACCCGTGCATTGATTGGGTTGGAGGTATGATTGCGAGTTGGTCGGGGCTGGGCTGGGTAATAATGATTCGGATGCAGGGAAAATGCCCAAGATTAAAGAAGAACAAGAGAGAAAAATCTAATCGAAGGGCAGCAGCAACAGGGAAGAGGGGGAAATGGCCCAAGTGGATGTGCTTGCTTGACTGATTGATTGATTGATTGATCGATGGGGTGGGAACGGTGAGGGAGGGGAAAAAATAGAGAAGGCTGGTAAGGTCGGTCACTAAAGAACTAGTCAAGGAGTATAAGGATGGATGGATGCTGGAGTTGGCGGTTTAGTGTCCACCCCCAAGTTCAAAGTAACTAAAAGTCAGTGGCCGGCACTGATTAAGAAAACAGTCACTGAAACTTAAGTAAGGTACGGCCTTGGATGAGTTGGCCACGACCCAAAAAAGATGAGCTTCTTGTCTCTGCCAGCCTCGCGATTATCGCGTTTCCTGGGCTCTTATACTGCTGATGGCCTTCGTTCTGAAGCGGGAATTTCCCCTTCACTTTGGGTGTCATTATCGGTTGGGTTCGATAGAAGTGGACTGCTTTGCTTCCTACGTGTGTGTATCCCCCCCGGGATCCATCCTTCTCCTCCACCAGATGAGATCCACGCATGGTGACCGAGCAAAGCTGCGCTTCAACGCTCTCTCCCTCTTCCATCAGATCAGCTTCGAAGATACAAATTCTAATGAGTAGTCGGCTTTGCCGGTTTCTCCCTGTCGCCGAGAAGTGATCTTCACGATTTTCGATGATGCTTCCTCAAGCTTAAGGCTGAATCCGACTCCTCATCCACTCGCATCTTTCTTTCCCGACACACCAGGGATGTAAGAAGCGTGAGGCTTGAGGAGAAATATGATTTTTCTTGTTTCCTAAAATCCATACAAGTTCATGCGCGCATCTCCCACTGGACGAGAGCGGGTTATTGCCTTCGTAGTGCGACCCGAGATGTGATCTGTTTCCTGTCTGTCTGCCACTCCCGATCTTGGGTGGCCCTATTACCGTTGTACAGGTGTGAGAGAGAGCAGCGGTTTTTGCCTCCCGAGACTCATGCTGGTGAAACCTGGAGCGTGATGCTCAGGAATTGGCTGCCATATATACAGCTTGAAACACGAGCCCTGCCAGCACCCAATGTCCAGAGGGTCGTTTGGTTTCGGAATGACTCGTCACATTAGAAGCCACGATCTCCTGTCTTCCGGACTCCGTACCTGGCTGGGAATCGGATAATTCTGAAGACCACTGGCGGAGGAGGGCTACCGGAACAGCATCAGCATCCCGAACGAACATGACTAGTGTAGGTACGGTCGTTGGGTTACTGGGATTAGGAAAGTCCGAATCGAGAAAAAAAGTTCATCACCAGTAGATGGATGAATCGTGAGTGGGTGGAGCCCACGCCCCTCCCTGTGTGTGTGTTCCTTTTCCCCCGACCCGCACACGGAACCAGCAAGACAGTCTCTCATCTCTCCCATTGACTGACTGGCTCATGGGCCGCAAAGCAAGAAAGGTAAAGAGGCAGTCAAGGACCAGGACCAGGCGGTCTCCAGGACGACCAACTCCCAGCAATCATTGGTGGTTAAGGCTGCCAGCTCATCAATCCCCTCCGTCCCCTCCGTCAATTCTGACTACAGCCTTCACGGCTGATTGGTAGCCTCTTTTCATCTTTTTTTTCTCCATTGCAACGATCATCCTGCTGGAGTAGGACAGGTGACTGTCAGTACCAGGTGTTGCTTACGGCCACTTGCAACGTTGGATGTGCCCGTACTTTTTTTCCCAGTAGTGGATGGGATGGGATGGAAAAGTTGGGTTCGACGGCGGATCCCGTCCCGTCCCTTTCCTTTCTTTCCCTTTTTTTGTCTTTCCCAGCCACCTTTTTGACCAGCCACCCTCGGATTTAAGTGTAGGTTTGATGAGTTTGCTGGGATAGTCCATGCTCCCCCGGTCAGCGTGCTCTTATTTGCCCTTTCAAATTTGTGTCTGCCCGGATGTGAAAATAAAAACTTAAATAGCTGATGATGGGATTTGTCGGATCGAAGTACTCGATTGGTCTTGATGTTCAATGCATGGGGTTGTGGCGGGGCTGGGCTCATATTGTTTGATCATTAGAAAATGAGTGCTTTCAACAGGCAGCCATACTAACTAGTAAACTGCATAGAAAAAAATAAATTACTTCAAGCCTATAAGAATTCATGATTAATCTATTGCGGTGGGTTTTATTCATTTCTCGTCGAAGGGACTTGCCAATTTTCTTCTTTTCTGTTTTGCAGATTTGCCAGATATAGAACAGACCACTCTAAAGTACTATACTAAACATGTACATTTGCAGCAGCAATAGTAGATAAGATTCACCGATCATCACAATCTAGTCCCCTCTGTATCTATTCATAGCTCAGCCTACCAGATACTTTATTCCATTCTGTTATCATGCCTGTACATAAATGACATGCATTGCAGTTATCCATACTAGCCCGTGAGACACTCCAAGCTGCCAAGTACATCAGCAATCCAGCCGAGGGAACTACAATGACCAGTCCTCGACCATAACCTCGGTTTCACAGAAAGAGACTTAGCACGCTTCTTCAGTCACCTGTCTCGCCCTGTGCTTCTGGGTCGATTCTAGGGAGTAACTTCCGAATGGAGGAAAACGAAAGGTAACGGGAATACTGAGTACATCTGACACAACAGATAAAATGCTTCTGAATGATATGATCTATTCAAGAAAACGATTGGAAATAATAATATAGACAAGTCCAGATATCCACAGGGTAAACTCCGAAACTAAAATGCCAGGTCTCAAGAAATCACACAAACCACTTGCTTTTCTCTTTGCTTATTAGTCAGTCAGTTCAGTCATCCTCGTGCTTGCGCTTGAACTTCAGCCCCTTCGGTTGGCTGCCGTAGTTTCGGCGTCCCTGCTGCTGCTGCTTCTTATCCCGACTCAGGCTGGAGCCCAGCTGGATGTCGATGCGTGGCGGCGTCGAGAATCCGAATCCCTTGGCAATCTTGACCAGGTCAAGCTTGTGCACGTCGAAGACGGACCGGAGCGAGTGAGAGGCATACGCCTGGAGGTAGGCTCTGTAACCTTCCTTGGCGGACTAGGCGGGTGAAGTCAGTATGAGATCGATATCGTAGATAGGAGTCGATAAAGTTCTGGGAACGCACCTTGTTCAGATAGTAGTTCTGACCAATCAACTTCTCGAGCTGAGATTGAACGTTGACAATCTTGTTGGCCGGGAAGTCGAATTCCACAACGGGAACACGAGCCTCCTTGAGGTGCTTCAGGAAACCAACCTCGGAAGGCTGCAAGAACATCAAACTGCGTCCCTTTCCGTTGACACCACGAGCCGTACGACCGACACGGTGGACGTAATCCCTGGTGTCATCCGGGGGGTCGAACTGGATAATCCAGTCCACAGCCGGAATCTATGATTGTTAGATTGTGCTCTGGGTGATTTGTTAATGGGCAGGTACTCACATCCAAACCTCTGGCAGCAACGTCAGTGCAGATCAGGGTTCCCTGCTTGGCATTGCAGAACTCGAAGAATGTGTTGGTCCGCTTCTGCTGCTTCTGCTTGCCGTGAAGTTCAAGCACCGGCAGGTCGATGTAGTTGAGCAGCTCAGCATGGTACTTCACACAGTTACAGCTGGAGAAGAAGACAATAATCTTCTTCTTAAGGTTGCGCTTGAGGAAGGAGAAAAGAAGCAGGAAGCGCTTGTCAGCCTCACAGATGACATAACCCTGTTCCAGACCCTCGACTGTGCTGTGCTCCTTGCGGTGGTCCACGTTGATGTACAAGGGGCCAGGGCGCAGCGATATGCGCGCCAAATCCTCGACTTTCGTGGTCTGGGTGGCAGAGAACAGCATGGTCTGTCTCTCTTCGGAGGGCAGAATCTTGACAATCTGACGCATTTCGTCCTCGAAACCGACTTCCAGAATACGGTCCGCCTCGTCTGCACAGACGTTAGCGTACATTCGCCTGTTGTGTTCGTAATCAGGCCACACTTACCGATAACGAGAGTCTTCAGGTTCTTGAACACAAAGCCGGGGGTGTTCTGCAGATGATCAAGCAAACGTCCAGGAGTGGCAATGAGCAAGTTGACACCCTTGGTGAGCTTCTCCGCCTCAGCTCGACGGTTGGCACCTCCAATGACGATACCATATGTTTGCGAGTGGTGCGCCATCAACTCTCTGGCCACACCGAATATTTGCAGCGCCAACTCTCTGGTGGGAGAAACGACAAGAACACCAGTACCTAGAAGTAGAAAATCAGCACATGTTCAATCGAGCGAACACCTAGTAGAGATGCCAGGAACCCACCATTGCGAGGCTTGAACCGCAGAGCGCTCAACATCTCCACAGCGGGAATCAAAAACGACAAAGTCTTTCCGGAACCCGTCTTCGCAGCACCGAGAACATCACGACCAGCAAGTAGCGGGGGGATAGTACGTTGCTGAATCTCGGTCATAGTCTCGAAGCCCATATCCTGAATACCCTTCATCGTCTTCTCAGAGAGGTTCAATTCCGTAAATTTCTTCGGCTCGCCATCCGTCTGAGGCAGACGCACAGCGTCCAGAGAAGGAAGGTCTGCACCAGTCTCAGCCTCCTTGCCCTCCTCATCATCTTCATCTTCGGGTTCCGCCTGACGGACTTCTTCCTCGCTGTCATTCTCATCCTCGTTGCTGGAGTCGTCAACCTTGCGCTTCTTGGGCTTTTCTTCCTTCTCGGCCTCCTTAGCAGCCTTCTTCTTCGACTTCTTTTCCGTAGGTGTCTCCGTCACTTCGGTCGTCTCTCCATTGTCGACAGCGGGCTTCGGGGAAGCATCGTCGGCTTCGGTCGCACCGCGCGCACCGTGCTTTCTCTTGCGCTTCTTGTTGATAGATTTCGCGGTATCCACAGGAATCGGCATCTTGACTGAGTACCTTCCGTAGACAGGTTCCCTTTGCGAACAAAAAAATTCGACGTTGGGGTTGAGTCTGGAACGTGAAGCTGGTACGGCCCTTTTTTTTCTTTCCTCTTTTTTTTTGGTCCGATTCTGCCAAAGTCCGCGTCACGTGTTGATAAGGGGCGATAATTGGTTGTGGCAAGTCCGTGCGGTGGTGCCTGAGGCGGTAACAGACATAGATATGCTACCATACTCCGTATTATACGGTGACGGCTAAATACTGCATCCGGTATAGCGTGCCTGATCGGGGAAAGCGTCTATACAGTATAGATAGTCTCCTCGCCCGCCTGCCTCTCCTCTTGCTTTCCTATTATTCTTTGACGCCGTGTCGACTCAGACTAACCTAAGCTATTGTTCCCCATTGGGCCAGTCTCTCCGTGTCCTGCACTTCGCCACCCCCTTCCGCATAGTAGGGTCGACTATACTGAGCTTGACCAATGGGACGTCTCGGATTGGGACTCTTCATTGCGGATGCTTGTCCTTGGAAGATATTCATTCCGGGGCCACTGACTGTAGCGCGGGTATAAAACAAAGAGACCAATTTGAGAAGTACAGGTCAACCATCGGACCCATCCATAGGAATGCTTTAGGTCAGCAACAATATACAGTTGTGCTTCTGATGCAAGTCATCGAGACAAGCCTGATCTGCCGACGTGTTTATGCTGACATCACATGACAAGACATGCTCATAGCAACGTCCTATCTCGACCAGATCCTCTTCGACAGCATCCATATCACAAGATGACCAGTACTTCGTCTGAAATCGAGATAGCCGCCCAACACCTTGCCAAGGCGAAACGAATCGTCATCCTGACAGGCGCGGGCATCTCCACCGCCGCCGGAATCCCCGACTTCCGCTCCCCCACCAGTGGTCTCTACGAGAAACTGGCACCCCTCAAGCTGCCCTTTCCCGAGGCGATTTTCCATATCAGCTATTTCACCCATACTCCGGAGCAATTCTACGCCATCGCAAAGGCTCGCCATCCCCGCTGCCTCAAACCGACCAGATCCCACGCATTCCTCGGTCTGCTCGCGAAGAAAGGCCTGCTCCATTTCCTGTTTACCCAGAACACCGACGGTCTCGAAGAAGATGCCTTCGTCCCCGCAGACAAGATGCTTGCGGTGCATGGGAACTGGAAGACGCAGCGTTGTCACAAATGCAACACGCCGTACCCGGACGAGCTGATGAAGAAGGCCATCGCCAAAAGAGAAGTACCGTACTGTCTTGAGGCGAGGTGCAAGGGAGCGGTGAAGCCGGATGTGGTCTTCTTCGGCCAGTCGCTTCCCGCTGCATTTGATGAAAAAGAGAAATTGGTAGCCGAGGCGGATCTGGTGATTGTTATGGGCACAAGCTTGAAGGTTGCGCCGTGCTCGCGGCTACCGCGTTTGGCGAGGGAGGGAGTTCCACGGATCCTCATCAACATGGAGAGTGCGGGGGACTTTGGTACACGACCAGAGGATGTTCAAATCCTTGGATCGTGTGATGATGGGTTGGAAAAGTTAGCCGATCTGCTAGGCTGGTCGGATGAACTGGACAGTCTCTGGGCTGCGGCTGCGGCTGCGAAAGAAGAGCCGACCGATGACGAGGAAGAGATCAGCCTAGACGAGTGTATTAATCGATTGGTCCAGGAGAACCAAGGAAAACAGGTGTCTGACGGACATAAGCGCATGCTAGAAACACACTTGCAGTCAAAATTTGCCCATTTGCTTCGGTCGAGTTAGACCAGAACGAATGCAGCAAGATACGCTTATTGACAACCCAGGGAACATAAATCAATACGTATCTCACCTCTTGTCTCCAATTGCGTTCAAATTGGGAAGCCTCTCCAACATCATTTGAAGCCATAAGGTGATATAGGCAATAGGGGGACAGCACCACGGTCGTTTGTCGATATACATGGTGGAAAAGTGATCAAACGACCAAGGAGTCGAGCACTGCAGCATCGGCCATGACCAGAGAAGCGGAACACCTGCCTTATCCATAACGCAGTCACCTCCAACTCTACCCTTTCAACTTCCTGCTATCGTGTTTGGTCCTAGAAGTTGATTCAAAGGTGCCGATGCGCGTCAGATTACCTATCATCTTGTAGCGTAGATCTGATGTCTCTGCCTGCAGACTCTCCCGTTCCTTCCACTCTTCCTAGAACCGGTAGCTTGCTGTTAGGTTTTCTATACTCGTCAGAGTGTCGGAATCCTCGGGCTTAAGTACTCGTTATGAGCTGTATCTGTAGCTCTTCTGCTTTTTTCCATCGTCCTTGGTGTCGGGATGTTAATGCGGTGTGGCTCATGCTTTCTTAAAGTGACGGGATGCTCTGGCTCCGGCACTTGTTTCCTTATCTTCAAGGCTTGCAACAACAGCGCTTCTGCCTCGTTGTACCTCCTGTCCCTATATATCTCCTTTATAGCTCGGGTGGTCGGCTAACACAGCACACAAACATACCCACGGTCATAAATTATCTTATTCTTTATCGTCAAAGATAGAAAACCCTACCACAGGTCTATTAGTCTCTACGTAGTTCGAATCTACAACAAAGAGATCGTAGCCGGTCATTATAAACGGAGCAGTCTATCGTACCCTCCTCCATCCGGCCCGCCATTAGCCTGATTCTTTATATAGAGCTACATTTGGTCTGCTATGGTCTGTTGGTATTACAACGAAACTGGGTTTAGTCTGCCTAGAATATTTACACGCTTTTGTATCTCAAGACCACGCACAATCATGGTCTTTCCGCCGTCACCGACAATTACGGCGTATACTACCTGGTTGCTCTTCGTACATACGAAGCATATTGTGCAACTTCAAGAGAATATGAAGCGACTTCAAGACTTTCAATCAGATAATTGTCGTGCTAATTACTTGTCCATCGGGTGATACTTCCCCATACTATGTGCCATTGCTATCCCCGAAGAACAATATCCTCTCAACGTCTTTACTATTTGCCAATGAGACATCTTTTTTGCACGCGCCATTATATATCTTACTACTTAGTAGTAAGAAACTCAGAACGCAAAAGCAACATTGGCATCTTATATTTACACTTACAGGTATACACACTTAACGATCTCCTTTATCCCTATTTAGGACAGAACCAGTCGAAACCTCGATGGACTATCTCGGAGGAATACTGGCGAACCCGGCACTCAGAACGTTAACGTTCTCTCCATCGATATGTCGGACTAAATGTGACCATTTAGGACCTTGATAATACTATTGAATGATTTACAATAGTTATTTCTAATTTTTTGGGTGGATCTTGATCTCTTAGACAAAATAGGGAAATTTCGCCCGAAATTCCGAGACCCGAAACCCGAATAGCTCGGCCTTGGAGCTTCATGTCATTGTTTCATGCGCGGTTCACAATTATCGTCTGTAAAAGGCAGAAGGTACATTTCCATACTATACAGCCTCCAGTATCTATTCAAATACATGCTACATGACTAGAGGAGTACAGGTTACCCTAAGCCGAGGCAGCATACTCTGTGTTTCTAGAACAACACAATCAATACAGGCCTACCACCTCACATAAATAGATACTAATACTACGAACATAGCACCCTACACTAGAAGCTCCCCATCCTGCTACAGTGCTTACGATCATCCTCGAACGAACTCAGCTATCAGACACGGGCTGCGTAGCCCCAAATCCAACACAGTTTGCCGGGGTTGGATTCCATGAAGCGCTAGTCATGACTGTGAGGCTCGTTGCCCCTTTTCTGTTCCTTCTCTCTCACACAGACATGGTGTCCGAGTTGCTTTCGGTCAACCCGCTCGTTAAAACCAACATCTGAGATATCCAAATCTACCCCTGAGAGTGGCTTAGCTCGGCTCCCTGCCAGGGATGCACCTTTGTAAGCAAGCGAACGTAGAACATCAAACTAGTCTAGCTCACACGGTTTAATGTTTGGAGAAGACTGGTCCGACGTTTCAGATGTATCTATACTTAGATAGACTCGACTCTAGTCAACAGGCATCTGGAAACAAAGCTTCGCTTCTAGTTTATGTGGTAGGAAGCCATATTCGCTGTGTAAGACTAGACATCATACTATGTAGTGACAGGAAACTAGCCCCTCCGACTCCGCGGAGATCAGCCCAACACTACTTACTGTGCACACTGCACAGAATTCAGAGTTAGTATCCACCAAGGAATGAAAGCACGGTGTACACAAAAGAAACGGATAACAGCACTGCGTCACAAACCGCACGGGCAAGACGAAGTAGTCTAAGTACTACCGTATGTCTTTTGTGTATGTGCTTCTGAGCATAAGCGGGCCTGTTGGGGACGGCTAATACGTAAGTTGATGTAGACTCTATATAAAGACACGTCATCAATGTCTTGTCCGATGAATTGGTATGGATACCACAGGCAGTCGACTGCAAAGAATGCGTAGGTAAGTTATCGATTGTATTGACATGTAATGTAGGGCAGAAAATATAGGGATATAGACTGGCAAATAATCACTGGGTTCTGAGGTAGTAGCTAAATGCCGTGTATACTCTAACTAGTAACTGCTGTATACAAGGCATTGGTGAGATTGAGAAATACTTAGCCGATGAGGTCTGGTCAAGTGGGTTTCTGGGGCTACCGGGGGTTGCGTTATAGATATGTGAGGGGGAAGTTTGCTTAGTATGAGAAAATAATAGTACTAAGTAGGGTGGTGGGATAAATGATCGAGGAGTGATAGTGTCATGGTATACTTCATGAAGTTAGTTTGTCGAGAATTTCGCTAGTGATGGAGGAATACTACTACTAGATCTTGGCTGACTCTAATCTATATTTGTTAGTAGGCCATCGAGTACTTACTAGTATTCGACTAGGATCATGATGGAATTTGGAGAAACCAGGCGAACAAAACAGGCTGGTAGAAATATCATGTTCACTCATATATAACAACCATCATGAGTGCCGTTGTAGGATCCTAGGAAGACATGCGATCGCAATATTAAGTAGCGATACTACTGGAACGACGGAAATATACGAAATGGTTAAATGCAAGTATAATTAGGTAGTATTGAATAAGTCACTTTGTACCTCATGGTTTAGCATTCGTCTACTTGGCGAACTGTTCCTCCAAAATGCATCTCTAGTCCGACAAACAGTAGCCACACCATAAATATGACATTGTCCAACAAGCATAAACATGACAATTACCTAATTATGAACCACCATTCACAAACAATCTTATACCCTCAAGAAACCCAGCCTAAACTCGAGAAAAACCAAATCATGAAACAATCACTAGACACCACGGTTAACAACTCATGGCCCAGGCCCTAGCAAGGAACCAGAAAACCAGGAAGAGTGGCGTAGCCGAGAGACACGCAATCCGTGGTTCTGCACTCGTAAGTAACTTAGGGCCAGGAGCACCAAAAATAGGACGAGCCTTTCCGCCAGACCCAAGGTTGAGGCGGCGTCAGCGGGTTAGGACCCTGTGGATGTATGGATGGATGATCCGATACTACGGTGTTGCTTTGCTTCCCTTTGATCGCTCAAGGAAGAACGGAAAAAGCATGGAGAATTGCATTGTCGTGGAATCCTTTTTTCTCCGCCCACAGGGTATGATGGAAGGAGGGAGGGAAATGCACGGGGCTGGGGAGGAGAGGAGAGGAGCAGTTGATCAATGGGGTCCGGACGTCATGATGCGCAAGTCACGGACGGGCAAAAGTCTGATGATCTGCCTTTTTTCGCTTGGGGGTGGTTGATCAGGGATGCGGGATGCGGTGGCATCTTAGGAATTTTAACTACGATGTCCGTGTGTCTGGGAAGTGGGAAGGTCGTCCGAGACATGTGGTAGCAGGTATATATCCTGTGTAATAAGGGAAGGATGAGACCTGGAATAGCATGAAATATTTTGTTTCTTCCTGCAAGAGAAGAAGGATTGGTTTGTAGTTGATTAAATCGGAAAGAGGTGGTAGGTACTAGATTGATTTGGTTTCTGGAAGATTGGGCAAGGAGGCGGCTGTGCAGACAGACCAGATTTACCCCCTCGCCAAACTATCTAATAGTAGATTAAAAAGAAGCAGCCCATAGTTAAGCCCTCGACGGCAGGCTTGCTGTTAGTGGCATTCCGGGAACGCCCTCTGGGGCGCCCTACCGCACGCACTAACACTTATGTCAATCAAACAAGAGACATACGAGTACGATCCGCTGTCCTATTCCGTTGATCTTCCAGATCAACAGTTATTAACACGGTTCCAAGGTAAAACCACGCATGAGCAATGACCCAACTCTCTGCCGTTTCTGTATCCCATTGAGGCAAGTTATCTGCAATCTGACATGCGACAGGATCGAAATTTCCACGCGCCTGACGGAGTACTACAGGGGAATTACTCAGCAAGCTCAGGTTACCGTGTTACACACGGGGTTCAGGCACAGGGTCCAGGTCCACGGTTGAAACACAAATAGATCGGTCGGAAGATAACCTATGCTGCGAGATTTGACAGTTCTAGTTGATCGATAAACGACCTGACATCTCATATGTACGGGGTTTGGAGAGACCGATGCTGTCTTTCTAGATGTTGGCAGATGAAGAGATTTTTTTTCTTGCTTCTTCTTTCCTATGTTGCATTGTCCTCTTATGCTTGCGCTGGATGGAGGTACGCACCTCGACGTTTCAGTTGCAGTAGTGCGTATCATTGGGTCGTCGCAACAACTCGTGGGAAAGCCAAGTTATTAATAGCATCGATGTAAAGTATTCCGATCCAGGCGGTGAGCGGGGGAACAAGAAAAAAAAGAAATGAAGCAGGAGGGGCAAAAGAAAGCACAACAAAAAGTCTGTTCTTCGACAACAGCTACAAAGTACTTTGTTAGGTGCGTGGATGAACTACTACTGGGTCAAGGTGGCAGTAAGACCAGGAAGCGAGTGCTGATGTAGATCTCCTCGCACATACAGCACAAGACACGATGGACTGTGTACTCACTCATACTGTGTACTGTGTGTGTAGTCCACTTCCACGGCATTGCGATCACGACGAACAGCGGCAGACATTACATAGATAGATCCACTGACATTGAATTTTAACCTCTACGAGGCTGCAGGTTGCACCCCACAAGCAAGCACGGAGGATGATAATTTCGTAATGCCGTAGGAGGACGGAACCATCCATGATTGCCAGCCGTTTTTGCACCCCCGGGCGCCATAAAATTTGCTCTGGCCCGCCCGATGCTAGACAAATCAGAGTGCGGCCCGGCGGGTAAAGGAAAGCATAAGTAGGCATCCGCATTTGGCCAGACCCAACCCCCTGAGGGACGCGCGTGCACCCACTGGAGTCCGACTGAAGGTGAGCCTTGGGACTTGGGGCAAAGAAAAAGGCAAATAATATGACTTCAAGTTGGTACCGACAGACTGGCAGCAAAGTAGCCAGTTGGTTCTAGTTCGTAATCAGGTAGACATTGGCTCCGATCATTCCTGGTGTGGCAGCTGCACAGCGGGACAGAGCCCTAGTATATGAGGTCGGCAGCTGAGCAGGATGAGTGACCTGCTCTTCTTTATGCTTTCTGACCTCCTATGAAACGTGTGATCATTTCAGTGAGAAGAAATCAAGGAGAGTTTGATTCATGCGTATAAGTGATTGGTCCAAACTGAGGTCAATTTACTGGTCATTATCATCTGTCAACCATTCTTATTGTCTTGGCTATTGTTCATGATTACTAGTAATATTGTTCCTGCGTGCTTGAAGTACCATTACTACTACTAGTACTTCATCTCCATCCATCCCCATCCATCAAATACCGACCTGATACCGTATTGTACATACTCCGCCCGGCGGTGGTTCGACTCCACTTTCCCGTGACAGAGTGCCATTGAGTCTTGTGATTGGTGAGATTGAGGGCGGCCCCCGAGCTGAGTCAGCGCAGAGGAGGGTCCCGGGCGGTTTCAAACCATTTCAAACCAATTCAAACGACAGCATTCCATTCCCGGCCGTCTCTCCTGCGACCCCAAAGAGCTGAAATCCCCTGAAGAAAATAATACACACACGTCCAACTCGCTGTGACTGTGTTGTGTCTGGTGTTTCTCGAAGGGAGGACGTCGCTTTCTCTTCTTTCTTCTCTCTCTCTTCCCTCTTGTCTGGATCTTCTTGTTACTTCTTCCTCTTCTTCTTCTTTTCTTTCTCTCGTTGCATCCCTCTCTTTCCGCCAATTCGACCTTGCGCACCCCCCGTCTCCCCAGAGGGTGCGAAACACCTCTCCCCTCTTTTCCCTCCCCTTCCCGCTTTTTTTTAGGGAGACTCAGGCAACCATCTTATCCCATCTTCCAGTCCCCTTCCCCGTGTGTCGTTCTTCCAACTCCAACAACCACCAACCCCCCGGCCATACTGTGTGTCGCCATCCCACGCTCGCTTTTGTTGTTATTTCGACTTCCAACTACCACACTCTCTTGAAAGTCTTTATACTACTACTACAGTCGACACTCATTTTATATATCGCATTCTCTTTTTACAATCGTTCTTTCAAACCCGACGTAACCTCGTTTCATCCGCTCTTTTTGTTCCAGTATCCCGGAAAGCAAGCGCCCTGGGCTACCAATGACGTGGTGAACCGTAACCGCAACAGGATCCCACCCCCCATCGAGCGATAATCCTTACATACTACCCTATCCGACTCTTCCTTCTACGATCCTACCCTCCGCGATTTCCACTGCGGTACCACTCCCTCCCCTACAGCTTCCGCCGACTTCCTACACGACCGCATCCGGCCGCGCCAAGCTGGTGCTCTGGAGTACCACCTTATTGTTCGATCAACTTGATTTTTTATCCCCGCGGCTCCCGCACTGGTCGACGGGCGCTCTCGTTATTTCCTACGAATCGACAGTTTGTCGGCCACATAGCTTGCCAAAATGCGATTAATATCCATGTTCATAGGCCTTCTGGTCGTCCTGCTTAACTCCCCGCAGGCCGCCGCCACCAAGCTCATCGAATCCAATGCCCTGAGTATTTGCCAGGACAGTTCGAATTTCACGGCCACTTACTTCAGTGTTACTTTCACCCCCGGCAACCGCTCGCTCACCTTCAGCTTCGATGGAGTGTCTGCAATTTCTGGAAAGGTCACTGCAGAGCTCGTGCTCGAGGCCTACGGTATCCAGGTGTTGACCAAGACTCTCGACCCTTGTGAGATGGATCTTACTGGACTCTGTCCCATGAATGCGGGCACGATCGATGTTCCGAAAGCCGTCATTACCCTGCCTGAGTCCGTGGTCAAGTCCATTCCGAGTAAGTGATCTCCCGTCATCGGCGGCCCCTTTGAGTGAGCCCTAGTTCACTAACCACCTGCGCTTAGACATTGCATACACTGTCCCGGATCTTGATGCCAACGTGCGCATCTATATCAACTCCACCACGACCGGTGAAGCCATTACCTGTGTGGAAGCATCCCTCTCCAACGGCAAGACAGTTTATCAGAAGGGCGTTGGCTGGACTACAGCCATTATCTCCGGTCTCGGGTTGGCTGCCTCTGCCATCACCTCGGGATTGGGACACTCGAACACGGCTGCTCACGTCGCAGCTAACGCGCTCTCTCTCTTTGGTTTCATGCAGTCTCAAGCAATGATTGGTATGACATCCGTCGCAATGCCTCCGATCGTGGAGTCTTGGACCCAGAATTTCCAGTGGAGTATGGGTATCATCCATGTGGGCTTCCTGGAAACCATCTGTACATGGTACCAGCGCTCGACTGGAGGAACGGCTTCAACCCTTCTTTCAGACTTGTCCACTACGTCCGTTCAGCTGTACAGACGCAAGCGCTCCCTCGATGACGAGCCCATTGTCAGGAAGGCCACTGGGTATTTCAAGCATTGGCAGAAACGTGCTGATGCCAGTACCCAAACTGCCACGGATTCTAGCGTCATTGTTCGTGGTATTGAGCGTGTTGGCTTCAAGGCTGGAATTGAAACCACGAATATCTTCCTGACCGGTCTTATCTTCTTCGTTGTATTCGTTGCGCTGGTGATGGCCCTTGTCGCTATTTTCAAACTTGGCTGTGAGGTCCTTGCTAAGAACGGCAGGATGAAGGGAGACAAATTCCAGGAGTTCCGTAACGGATGGAAGGTTGTCGCACGTGGAATTCTGTTCCGACTCACGCTAATCGGTTTCCCTCAAATGTGTGTACTCTGCCTGTGGGAATTCACCCGGGTCGACTCAGCTGCGGAGGTGGTTCTTGCTGTGATCATGTTCCTTTCGGTGGTTGCAGCGCTGGGTTGGGCAGCACTGAAAGTGTTGCGTCTAGCCAAGCGATCTGTCATCATGCACAAGAACCCGGCTTATATCCTCTACTCTGACCCTACCTGCTTGAATAAGTGGGGATTCTTGTATGTTCAGTACCGCGCAACTGCGTACTACTTCATCGTCCCGTTCCTGGGCTATATTTTGATCAAGGGCCTGTTCATTGGATTGAGTCAGCCCGCTCCGGTCGTGCAAACCATCGCTCTTGTCATCATTGAGGCTGCTATGCTTATTGCTGTCAGCGTCCTCCGGCCCTGGATGGACAAGAAGACCAATATCTACAACATTTCGATTGCCGCCATTAACTTCCTCAACACGATTTTCCTGCTATTCTTCTCGGATGTGTTCAACCAACCTGGAATTGTCACTGGTGTTATGGGTGTTGTTTTCTTCGTATACAACGCTGTTTTTGCTCTGGTGTTGTTGATCCTGGTCTTGATCGCATCTGTTTACGCCATCGTTTCCAAGAACCCCGACACGCGGTACCAGCCCATGAGAGATGACCGGGGTTCTTTCATTAAGAACGGGGGTCAGTTGACCACCGAACTGGATGCTCTGGGTGCTACCGCCCGTGGGGACATGAAGGGGTCACCTTACCAATCCAGTCCGTTTGAGGATGACAATACGTCCTTCTCGAGTGGAAACGGTGCCAGTGTTAGCCGTCAGAATCTCGAAGCCCCTGATGCCACGACACACCAGACCGCTCGTCATTCCCCGGTCTCTCCTGTCGACCCGTCTTTGCCGCTATTCCCTAGCGACAATTCGGCCCGCAATGGCCCTCCTGCCTACGATGCTAATTTCGGGCGTTCACCGTCTCCTGTACCACGGAACTACAATAGCTCCCCCTTCCAAAACCCACATGCATACCGGCAACAAAACAACCCGAGCCCATGGCAACGGGGAGCAGGTTACGACCACTGAAAGACTTAATATGATTGCTTTCTAGCCTTGCTTGAGATGAAGTTATGGCTTAGTGCGGGCATGGGTTGATTCTTCGGGCCCTATTCTAGCTTTCCACTGACTGCATCCTCCCTCCCCCGCGCTATGTGCGTTTTTTTGCTTTTTTTATATTGCGATTCCTCCCATTTGCTTGCCTATATGCTCTTGGCTACCATTCCTTGTCGTATACTATGATATACAGGAAAATTTCTTGTTTCTTCTTTTCTTTCTCCCAATTCCTCTGGCTCTCACATCCGAATCCTTATTAAAGGCAATCCACCTTTCATTTCCTTCCTCCCTTTTCTCTCTCGATTTATTTTCACCGCTGGCGTTCTGAAATACTGGATCTGGAGATCGGTACTTGGGTTTTGTGTGGACTACGTGAAGTGTTCCTTTTATTTTATTAGCTGGCAGGGGGTCTGTCTACTTGTCTGATCCGATATCCCTGTATTATTCTTGTGATTTCATCGTGTATGGAAAGAAATCATAATGCTATGCCTGAGTTGCATTGACCTTATATCCTAGAGCTATCTAGTAGTTTCCATTGTAACATGTTTACAACATTCTATCAAGGTTATCGTAGCACTAATTGAAGAAGCTTCATAGGTAGTGGTACCATGCAACTCACATACGCATCATGACAAAGTAAACAGAGAAATCCATCCAATAAATCCTTTTATTCATATTCTGTTGATTTACCAACTTTTTCTTTCCTTTTCAATCAAACAAAAGAAAAGAAATATTGCATAACCGAATCCCCATAGATAGAACGCTGGTATGGAATCACTTGAAAGAAGAAACAGAATCTAGACAAAACATATAGAAAAGAAAAATGAAAATGAGAAACCCCCGTAGTAAATAAATCAAGCAACACATGATACAGATAAAACATAAGGTAAGATACTACTACCCACCATCACCGTTTATCACCCAATCCCGGAGGCGGACCAGGCAACCCGGCGCCCATACCGGGCGGTGGTGCGTAACCACCATCCTGTCCCGGCGGTCCGGCTATACCGGGTGTAGGACTGGGGCTGTATCCTGCTGGGGCTTGACCTGGAGGAGGGATCGGGGGGAACCCGGCAGCAGCAGCACCGGGGGGAGGAGTCGGGAAGTTAGGAGGGAATCCGCCAGGCGGAGGAGGGAAGCCCTGGGCGCCCGGGGGCATGTTGGGGAGAGGAGGGAGACCGGCAGGAGGGGCAGCGCCTGCTGGACCGGGGAAGGGAGGGGGGAAGGGGAGGCCTCTTGCTCCGGGGGCTGTTTTCATGGAGGTTAGATAGATGCTTTCTGGTGTTGGTTTGGTTTGTACGGGGATAGGTGTAACGTACGAGGAGGCATGCCCGGTGCGCCGGGTGCGCCCAGAGGAGGCATTCCGAACGGAGGGGGAGGGAGTTGACCTGGTCGACCTGAGGAGAGGATTGTTAGCTTGTTGATCGATGCAGTAGTGTGCATGTATGTAGTAGGTGGCGATGCATGACATACCAGGGAAGCCAAATGGAGGAGGGTAAGCTCCCGGAGGAGCCATCGCGGGGTTCGGGACAGCCTGGCCTTCGGCGGCGTAAGACGAGGTGATGGAATCGATGACCGATTGCGCCTTTTCTTGTCCGATTTCTGTGTCGCGTTAGCAGGACTCTTTCGAGGTGGTCTTGGGGTGGATGGGGCCGCCGTACGTTGGTAGTATTCCAGAACGTTTCTGAGGTGGTTACGTCCGGCGTTGTGCGCCTTGCGCACGCTCATCGAGTCGTGCGTGAGGTAGACATCGCAGTAGTCGCCTATATTCGATTGGAGACATTGGTCAGTGGGGATGTGACTTCGGAGGTGATGGCTGGATAGGAGGATGGAAGGAATTGCATGCGCGATGAACAAGTCCGCGGGTTGATGTGAAGGGGGTTGGGAGTGTCCTACAGAAGAGTAATCTCTTTGTCAGTATCAAGGGTCCATCAAAAGGTGAGGGGGAGACTTATATTTGGGCATTTTGGTATTCAGAGAGCAACTGCTCTTTGCAAGCGAATTGAGCTCGAGTTGGATGCGCGCAGGTGGCGCGGTGCGCGTGAGAGATGGCTCGGTTGGAAGTGTGCGATGGTGTATTGGCTGCACTTGTAGCGGTCTAGAAAAAGAAAGAGAAGCTGGAAAATGAATGGGCACAAAAAACCGTTGATGCTAGCTAGAGAGAAATCAATGGCGACGCACTGCTTGAGGCGGAGATCGCTGCGATATCAGGGCGGTCAGGTACGGCAATATACCAGGGACGTGATGTTGTGGCCTCAGGCAAAAAACATTTCTAACTATATCACCATGTTCACGTGTGCGAGAAGGTCGTTGCATGATAATCTGATAAGCTACTTGTCAGTCAATTGGTGTATAAATAGAATAAGCTGCGTAGGGACGGCCTTGTTATCATAGATCTTATACCAGGTAGTATTTTCTAAACAGATATAAAAAGGTGATTGTTTTACGTTTCCGTAATAGTAAACCGTCTAATTTTATTTATCTATTTGACAAAATGCTCGTCTTTTTGCAATTCTGCCAATCCTGATCCTATGGCCAACGAGCATTAGGAGTATGGGCGCCTCCACTATTCAGATGAGAGGTTAACATATGGGGAGCGCTGTACCGTGCCAGTCTGAGCGGGGGAAAGCCGTCATATTCAAAGATGTCTTCAGCGATTCCCAAGAGCAGCTCTGGCCACAGAATGACATCTTTCTCAGACAATAGCGGTTTTCTACCCACTAAGCGCTGGAACTCCAGCGTGACTGAAGGGCCTCGGACATCTGGAGGGTCATCTCCATAGCACACTTCAGTAGTTGAAATCAAGTCTGGGATATAAGCTGTCCCAAGTTGCGTTCCGGTGTTGGAAGAAACACTGGGCTTTGGGAAATACTTTTCGAATACTATACGCTTACTTTCTTTGTGCACACTGATCAAGATCACGATTCTCACTTGCCCGTTAGAGTTATTTATCCACCAGGAGGCACCTTGACGGAGTCTGGGGATCGATTCTGCTACCGCACTCTCAATGACGATCCTTGGCCAATCCTTATTCCTAGGCTCTACTAAGGGATGAGACCAACTATCGTCAGCTTCTTTCACGGAACCAGTAGGGCCAACGTGCATGGACGGCCATAGGCCAGGACGCTCCTCGATGTCGAGACTCATGATCCTTAACTGGGAGGTGATCTCTCGCCTGAATGCCATGCGAGCCACGTTCTGCCTTTGTATGGCGAGTTTGACAATGAGTGTTTCAATATCTGGGAAGTATGTAAACCTGACTGGATAACATAGCTCCTGGCGGTCCTTGACCAGGTGTTGCAAATTCTGTTCAGACACAGATCCTAGAGACAGGTATTGATCAATATCGTGCTCTTCAAGTGTAATAAAGGTGGCTTTTATTGTTTCCTTGAGCCTTTCAATGCTTTTGAATGCCTTTGGGGGATACCTCCCAGTCAAGGCAAGGTCGGCTGAGGGCAGAATAGTATACAAAGGTCCCGTTGATGGTAGACACTCATTACGGCCTGATTTTGAGGGTTTCTCCATCTCAGATGAGGTCAGACTTCTATAGCCAAGAGCGCATACTCGAGCTTCAAGAGACGAGAACCTGGCAGGCTAATCGGAGAGTAAAAGAAGAAAAAAGAGTCGAGGAAGTAATCTTCAGTATTTGTATAATATAAAAATGGCTATATTCGACGGAGTTAGCCGCAAGACACAGGCAGTTTATACTCAACCTAGGCAAAAGCCGATGTTTTATAGTTGTAGTCCGGACTGCTACTCCGTATATTCCTTTGGCCTCCAGCCAAAGTATACAACTTACCGCTCTACAGACCGCTCAGCACGGCAGAAACTAGTAAACCTCGATGAAAAAAGCTCGGATTTAGCGGATTTTGGAAACATACAGTCCCAGAACTTTGACCTGGGATTCTGTTAAAAATGGCGGTGGGCGGTGGCAGTATTATGTTGACTGAGGATGCTATGTATACTTGTGGAATGATTATACGTCTATAGTCATTGTCTACCCACGATACATTCATTTAAGTGTATATCTTGGCTGTTGTATGATGATTGCTAATACTAGTTGAGATTCGAGCTTTGGATATCTGAGTTGTAGTTGAAGTTGAGGGCAGGGCTGTCGACTAGGCTTTACCAAATGGCTACGGAAGCTGCTTGATCGTCTATAGTTTACATAACAAAGCGCTCAAATGTGCAATATGTTAAGGAGACTCCTTGCTTTTATTCTCCGTTCTATGATCCTGTTTCTTCGTAAAATTAATGCGAGGAGGTGATTAAGAAACAGGCAGTAGGATAACCGGTGATCTGGAATATATGGAGCAATTAGTGGAATTAAAGCATTACTACTTCTGGATCAGGTTCACTGCTGCATTCAGTCATTGTGATATTCATGGTGTCTGCATGTTCAGAAGAATTGCGTATCCTAGAAACCAGATTTTGACATGACAGACAAATACTAGTAAGACTGGTATGCATGGCTGCACTACCTAATGAGCCGCCCAACGGCCGATAAACGCAAGGGGAACTGTGTCAGAACTATGGGGTAGGACATAAGAAGATGCAGTTAATTTGTTGCCGTCACTATTGTATCCCCTGATCTTGTTGTAGTAACGGACTAGCAAGGGATTCGCAATGTCGTGACCGACGACTGCCTGAGCGACTCGCAAGGGACCAAGGGGCCAATGCGTAATGCCAGTTGCAAACTCTCGAAATGACTACAATGAATGATCTGGTGTATCATTATGTCCCCGTGTGCTGTGACTTGACCATAGAGAAGTGGCAAGATAGGAATGTTGGGAAATACGAGTGAGGGGTCACGACACCTGGACATGGTTGGGAAAGGAGCACACGAGCGACCTAGTCAGGCGGCGGCCGTGTCCAGAAGCATGGAAACTTCGACGACCTCCTGGCCACGTCTCCGGCGAGAAGGAAGCTGAAAGAAGGGGTACATCCTGCACGGAAAAATTACTCGTACGTCATGTCCCGGTGGTGGCAGTCAGCCGGGTGTGATGAGTGATGAGACCTGCATGGCTAGGATGCTCCGGGGTCGAAAATCCGGGGAAGCAACGACGTGTCCTCCAAAAGTTCTTCTGCCGTTTTCCTTTTTGCCTCGGGAACCAGAAGCGGGTTTGCAGGAACGACGGGAATGGCGGCCATTTGCCGGTCCAACCGGCTCGGTTGATGTGACCATTCAGGGGCTGAGATGATGAGTTGCTTTGTTAAGATGACTGTACCCCTGACCCCCTAAGAAAGGAGATGCATGCAGTCCGTGAGCGCTTCACTAGTCGAAGTCGTTGGTCCTTAGCATACATTTCATTTGACTAATGGTAATAGTCCTGACAGGTGGGGGATGATGAGCACTCTAGAAGAAATCACGATGGTCGGAGGGTGATTCGTGTCCTTGAGGCATTTCTGGTCGACTTCCCCTCTCGATCGTTCCAGATTTATGGAGTCATTTTTCTCTTTTTGGAGTGGCGCCCCCCTCGGCAGTCAGTGTCTGGGGAAGCTGTCCTGCTTGGGTTTAGCGCAGTGGATGGGCAGTGGGGTTCCTGAGGCATTCTTCAATATTTTCCGTTTGTGCCGTTCAGATCTCATGACAGCCAGGAGAGATCCCTCAAAATCCAGTCCCCCCAAAGTTCCTGCCATTGCCCCATGTCCAACGCACACCGGCCAACATCATACGAGTAGTCAATAATTTTCAACCAGCCAACACAGAAAGAAACTGGGGCGCAATGAGGGACAGTCAGATGGGGACCCGGATGATGCGGTGAGGGGCTGTTGTTTGATGATCTCCGCTAACCGTCTCCATACTGAAAGAGATTTCTGCACTAAAAATGGTCTCGACCGGTAGCCCCGGCAAAGTCTTAGTCACTCCCTGAAGGGAATCCCACGCTCCGCACCGGTCTTGACTTCAGATGTGACTTTCATGTAGAATGCCATCATCATCGTGCATACGGAGTTGGTTGGCCTGCCCCTTTGAGCCTTTAGCATTGGGCATCTTCCCCGGTACCTGCCTTTCCAGTAGACGCCGTTCAACATGTAGAAGAAGTAAGTCTGGTTAGCTGAGATTTGTGAACCGGGATTTGACTGGACGATGCCCTTTCGCCATGGTTGTGAAGAACAACACCCCCTCGGTACTGCCGGGGATCAGAGTTTAGCCATTAAACTTGACGCTTCCAATTTCAGATGCAGCACGAATAATGATGCAACTGTGCTGCTGCCGGTTTCAGGTAGCACCGGGGCCTAATAGTTGCGGGGAATAATAGTCATGGACTGGTAGAATATTCTTACCGGTTGACCGGCTGACGGTGAAGCCACGAGGGCTTGCCTTGAATATTGGGCATTACGGGATAGTAGAAGGGATGGTGCAAGTGGACAACGAACTCTTTGTAGCGCAAGAGTTCGTCAGTTACTCAGTTTAGTTTCTCTTGCTGGTACCGAAAAGAGTAAGTCCATAGGCAGTCCTGCCAAGCTAATAATAACCAGTCATTTTCTATCTATCTACGTGTTAGGAGTATACCAAGTAGAAACTATAGACAGTAATAGAAGACTATAGACGGGCTGTGTATTACTTCGTACATCCAAGACCAAGGAAGCAGCATCAACTCAGCCCCGGGCCCAAGCATACCATAGCCCCTTGGATACACCGAATTATTGCTATTATTGATGGCGAAATTGCGAGAGTCTTCCCCCTCATTCACCAGGATCGACCCAAATAGAATCAGAACAGGCCGCACGCAATGTGTTGGCCGATGACGCGTGACCGACTCAGCAATTTCCATTACCCCCAGGAAACCACCAGAGCCAGCCCTCGGGCACACCCATGGCTTGTGATTGGCTGTGGCGCCAATTTCTGTTACGTTTCGCCACGCCTTGGATTGGCGCCGTGCATGTCAGATGATCGCACAGAAATTCTTTAAAGCAGCCAGGATAGGCAGGGGCGGTGGGTCGGATATTGACCAATGATAGTGTTTAGAAGAGGGGCAGGTAGACAATGATTGGCTGTAAATGTTGCACGTTTTGGGTGCCGCCCTAACGGGGTGAAAATTTGCAGGGCTGAAAGCAGCGGTGATGATGGAGTAGCGCGCGCATAACCGCAGAATGCAGAAAGAGGGAAGGTTCAACCAAGTCACTACTAGTAACGAGTTATTGGGGATGAAATTTTCTGGGCAGCTCCACCCCAGCCAAGCGTGACCCTGGCGCGGTGCCTGGAAATGGAAACCACGCAGTGGCCATGGTGCAATCATGAGTCTGCCTGCCGTCACGAAGGGGGGCCGTCCTGACTCTTCCCCCGGTAACTCGCTGGGCCCGCCTCGTCTGCGTCCAACTATATAACTCCTTCCCCGCTGCGAGGCCTGGTTCCAGGCTATAGAAGTGGATTCTCATCAGCTCCAGTTTGAAGAGTCATTCATACCACTAAAAAAGAAACACACGAGGGAAATTTTTTAGTTTCTCCTCTCCTTTTTTAATAGTCTCGCTCCCAGACTGCTTCTGCTTTATTCCCCTTTGTCTGACTGTCTGCCCTACCACACCTTCACCAAACAAACAAGATTCTACCACTCTTCGCGAATCACTCGACCATAGGTCCCCATTGCCTATACACCTCGTCTCCAATTGACTCATATTGCGTCTACATGTTTATTACGCCATTATCGCAAATCGGATTGAGTTTCCGCGTTTCGAATAATTCGAGTAATTCGATATAGACCGCGAGTTTATACTTCCCGCATCGCAAGCGCTTTTGCACGCATCCTTAATAACATATCAACAAACACCACTTTACTACCTACCACAACCTATCACAACTCAATCACCATGCCTGCATCAGTGAATTACCGTGTCGTTGAACCGCATCCGTCGGTCCCTCATACCAGCCGCCCTGCTCTGCACACGGCTCGCGGAGGCGCTGGCAATGTCATCAACCTGAAGGGCACCAAGACCACCGACTCTCGCTCGGCTACTGGTCCTGCCTCTTTGACCCGCTTGGACTCGAATGTCCCCAGCACCTTCAAGTCCGGTCGTGGCGGTGCCGGCAACGTCCACAGCAGCAGCGAGCGCGCCATCTTCAGCTTCGACGAGGAGCTTGAGCGTGATCTCCGCCGTGCCGCCCCCGTCTACCACGTCGGCCGTGGTGGAGCCGGCAACATGGTCTTCAGCGACGACTCATCCAGCACCCTCAGCCGCAAGTTCTCCGGCAGCAGCTCGAGCAGCTCCGGTTCTGCTCGTGAACGGGCTCTCCGTGGTCTTGAGAAGGGCTGGGGCAAGCTCAGGGGCATGGCATAGGTATGAAGAGTCAGAGGGGAGTGAAACTGGGTTTCTTTCCGACCATCTTCAGCGCCATTTCCATTGTGCCTATTGCCGCCTACCAGCGTTGCATCAGCAGATCATGACTCACGAATTACGACCACCAAAAAAGTTTTTGTTTTTACTGTTCGATTCGACCTTCGAAGATTGCTACCTTCACCCCAATCATCTCATTCAACTACGCCTTTAATCCCTTTTGTCTCTCTTCAACACTCGATTGAATTAAGGGGTCTATTGTTCCCCCTCCAACTTCAGCTCTCTTCTCATCTTTTCTTTTCTATTTTCAACCTCCACATCAACACTTTTCAACATGATACCCCTTTAGCCATGGTCTCGTCTATATGCGCGGACATCAGCATGGCGTTGACATTGCCCTGTTCACTTGTTCCTTTGTGATTTGTTAGGACAATGACTGGATTTTGTCTTGTTTACAGCATAGGATCGATCACTGCATCACCGTGCTTCACTACCACAGCATATTGTGTCACTGGCCAATAGAGCCAAGATTTCCCATGTACCCTACTAGTTAACTGTGAAATCAAACCAAACAAAAACAACCCCAACCAAACCAAATTCTGTCCCATTGCGTACAAAGTAGTAGTAGTAGGTTGTGACACAACTAATGTTGGGAACAAATTGTGCAATCTCACGTAATGATGCCGAAACCGTCCGTTACACAAAACGTAACCACAATTACCTCACCAAACACCCTGGGACCGCGGAGCGCATCGTCAACGACTGTACCAGATCCATCTCGATGCGCCATCCCTTCAGCAAATGACGGGATCTCCGGTTTTTGATGTCGTGACTTGACATCATCAAACAATTCAATGACACGACTTGCCTTTTTCGATAACAAACATAAAATGTTCTTGACAATATCATTCTATGCAAGGGTTACAATGACGCTGGCCACCTACATTACTACACTCCTTGAGACAGTGGAGTTGGGTTGGGTTACCTTAGGTTAAAACTACTTGAAAGTGTTCTAGACTTTCTTCTTACACCAGATGCCCTGGAGGAGGAAGAGGTAAACAAATGCGCATGGATGTTTGGTTCGAGACTATGCATGTGGCTGGCTAGCTAACTATGTGTTGTACACTTCCTCGATGACTACGTAGTAGGTATTTGGCACTGCGTGAATATTCCTCATATTGTGGATGGATTGAGGCACAATCAACTGGCAATAGATCGCACTTGGATATACATAAATAAGCATATCTGGTAGAGTGACTTAAGACATACATGTCTAGGATTGTCACATGAAGATTTCAGTGACTTGAGGTTGTTGTTGCTGCTTCTAACTTAGACATCAAACGCTCTTTCCTCAACTGGTAACTACTTTTCCCGTTTCCATCCATCTCGCTGCTGATCTTGTTTATTACTTACCCAGTACCTCAGTCCTGCTACTACTGGAACCCCCCGACTATTGATCAATCACTAGGACCCAAAACACTCTGCTGGTTAATGATCACAAACCTACTTGTAGATCCGAATACCTCAACGGACAATTCATCCGCGTCCCTCAGAATGCATACTTGGACGTGCTACCTCCCGCATTCCAACCTCGTTGAGTGATATGATCATCAATCACTATGTCAGTGTGTCTTTCCCCATTGTTTGAGGGGTTACGCTCACATCTTCATCTTATTTGGAAGCTTAGGCGATGCAACGATGCCAATTAAACAAACAGCATGCTCCAGGAAAGGTTGACAGCTGTACTCTTTCCTAATACAAGTCACCAGTTGTTCTTACCTCGCGATTGTAAGGCTGAGAGAGAGAGACCTGTTCTTCCTGGCACCCTCGGCAAGAGCTCCAAAGACAGCGTGAGATTCCGCGGAATATTGTTACGAGGCACTCAACCATGCATACTGGACAGCCAGCGATGTGGTACAGAAACATTCCTTGAGACCACACCCGTTCCATGCGAGCTATAGGGGGAGTTTCTGTGCCCTCCTCAATATGGTAACTCTGGCCAAGAAGTGACTATTTCGCTGGGAAAACGGTAATCAGAGCAGATCTATTCGACAGGACGCAGAGCTCATGTGGCATGTTATAACTCACTATTCATGTAGTTACCGCTCTCAGCATTCAATTATATCGCGCTATACCCCTGTGCGCAATTTGAACCAATGTAGGGACTTGGTGAAACAAAAGAAGCTGAAATGTCTACTTCTCTATACCAATATGGCATCTATGGCACTTGGAGACTTTAGTGTCACTGTCATTCGAGAAGGGAAGCTACGGTACAGGCGCAGAGAGCATCAAATGGCATTCTTCCAAATAGCCCGAAATCCTCTTCGGTACGTCATATCACATACCAGTACCCAGAAGCCATAGACTGAGGGCCAAGACCGGACCTCTAATGTGACATTGTAAGTCTATGACACATTCTGACAAGCCATCCTCGCGGAAGCTACTAGTAACATTTATTTTGTTGTGACATATTGCACCACGCAATAGTCCTCCGGCTTTCAGGCTGCATTATACACTTAGTATACACTACAACAAACTATTCTCCCAGCCCCCATTCCAATAAGACGAGGTATGTATGCAGGGTATTGACAATCATCCTCAGAAATCCACATCCAGCATCCGTTCAACTCTTACCAATTATCTCCATCTCCTCATACATTACCCCTTGATACTATATTCTCCCCTCCTCTCCCATATCCACGAAGGACTCGAAGCACAGACCTCACTACATATCCATACTTCATTCCTGACCACCTCCAGAAGAAAGACCTTCTACCTCTCTCAATTCCTCCGACAACCCATCCTCAAAACCACCATGCTCTCTCAGAAACCCCTCGCAGTAACCCTCATCGCCATATCCACTGCACAAGCAATATGCAATAACAGCATGTACGAGATTGATTCAGGAGCATGCACCTGGGTAGGATCTGCACCATTCTGCCCCCAGGACATGGCAGACTATTGCGATACGATGGATACCCCCACAGGGGCAGTGAATCTGTGGGCTACCACTCGAAATCATGATTTAAGGGATCTTCTTGATCTGGGGTATATCACTCAAGAATGTTATGATAACTATGGGGGTAATTGCTTGGATGATGGCTGGAAGACTCTTTGGTGCGAGGGGGCGTGGCCTCAGTGTAGTGGATAAAGACAGGCCCCTAAAGCTTTGGTTGATGGTAGGTCAATCAAGAATTAATTTTTGTCTTTCACTTTTCTCCTTTACTTTCCACCATTCTTGAAGTTATTGCTTTTATTGGTGGTAACGATCAGATAGGGCTTTGTGAATGGGGCCTTTCTTGAGCATCTTTTATGTCAATTGCGGAGCTTCCAGGCTCCAGATTACTTGATCGACGGAGATGGTTTGTTGGGCATCGTATATTCTCATCTATCCATTCAATATGTACACAAAACTTCAGAATGTGGCACGCAATTTCAGCGAGAAATAAAGAGATATGAGGTAAGACAGGAAAAAGATAGAAGAAGTAAAAGCAAAATAGCATCTAGATTCATGTCTTTCCTCGTAATCCGGGTACATGTCGCTAGGTATGTATGGTTAGAGGCTAAGGGAAGCAGCATAAGATAAGGGGTAGATGTGCTAGTGAGCTCATCCGATGTGGGGAATAGACACAAAACACCGCTCATGGAAGATGTATCTCGCATCAGATAGTTTAATAGTTGAAGGGGTGAAAGCGTAGTATGAGTGGCAGATGGGTATGGCAGCTTGAACAATCGAGGCGAACAGAAAAGAGGGGTATCTATTAAAAGCTGCTGCTGACCATTGTGAGCATCACCATTGATGTCTTTTCTAGCTAGTAGCTTGCATGTTCAGTCTTTGCAGTAAAACGTATCCTGTCGCGGAGTGTGCGAGCTGCAGGTGCGGAAGTGGATACGTCGATCGTGCAGGTCCCTGATGTTGGTTTCATCCGAAAAGGCAAGCACCTTTAAGCGAACTTTCGGTGGATGATCTCGGGGTCTTCGTGCCATTCGTCTGCGCTCACCCACATCTGTTGAAGGAGTTAGCTGAAGGGTCCATGATTTAGGGTGATGAGGTGGAAACCTACCTTCCGGAAGGTGCTCAAGCCAGCAAGAATACCACCTCCGATCCATGTCGTGTACTTCCGTTCCGCGGGGGCTGAGATTCGGATCTTCATATCCTCCACGGCCAGACGCTTAATCTCGCGCATCAACCGGTCCGGGAAATTCTTGCACAGCGTTGATCCACCAGACAGGACGATGTTGAGGTAGAGAGATTTCCGCAAATCGAGATCCGTCCGGGTAATGGCATCCTGCACGATCTGATGTACACCAGGGTATTCCAAGCCAATAAGTTCCGGATCGAAGAGAATCTCGGGGGCGCGGTAGCGTTCTTGTCCGATCTGTCATAGTTCGCCATTAGAAACCCAATTCAACCCGATCAGCACAACTTAGGGAGAAAGTACCTTGATTTTATGCCCATCAGGCAGCGCATAGTCGACGGACTTCGTCTCTGACTTGTGATAGCTATTCATCCAGTCCTTCTCCTCTCGCTTCGGATCCAGCGAAACGTAGCAAACCTTCTCCTTGATCATGCGGACAACCTCCTTCTCCGCACTGGTATGCAGCACATGTCCATTCTTTCGTAACAGTAGTTGCAGCTGCTCCGTCACATCCCGACCCGCCACATCAATCCGCCGTATACTGTTCGGGATCGCGAAACCTTCAAACACCGGTACCGCATGGGACACACCATCCCCTGAATCGAGAACCACACCCGTTGTCCGACCGGACGCGTACAATGACAGCACAGCTTGAATCGAGGTGTACAGCGCCGGAACGTTAAAGGTCTCGAACATGATTTGGGCGGCAGCGTCGCGGTTCTTGCGTGGGTTGAGCGGTGGCTCCGTCAGGAGCACGGGGTGTTCTTCCGGCAGCGTTTTCAGCTCGTTCTCGTACACGTAGTGCCAGATTTTCTCCATATCATCCCAGTCTGTTACGATTCCATGTTCCAGAGGGTAGCGAATCTTAAGCAAGCCGCGCAGTTCTTGAGCTCGTTGTCCGATAAAGACGTCGCCCTCGAGACCGCCGGCCATCACCCGCGGATGTTTGGGCCGGCCCACGAACGAGGGGAAGTAGCAGGAGGGGATCTCCTCACCGGCAAAGCCGGCGCGGATGGTCCCGCTGCCATTGTCGATGACGATCGGAGCGTTGTGGAGGGTGGCTTCTGCCATTGCGTGGAGAGAATGTTGGGGATTGGGGATCGGGGAAGAGGGAGGAGAGATCGAAGGGCGCGGGTGTTTTGTTGTCGTCAAAGGCACGGAGAGGCCCCGCGGCCTGGTCGGTTGCTCGGCGAGGACGCGGAATTCGAACGATGTCGCAGGACTTCTCCCGGTAGAGTGCTTGAGCTCGATTGCTCTTCTGCGAGGTCACGAAGTAGAGCAAACCAGGCCGGAGGGAAGGATAGCTGCGGGTTGTTCTGCGCGTATGTTTTTGGGGTCGAGGAATGGAAAGCACAGACCAGCACCGCTCCAAACTCTCGGAAATCCCAACTATAACTCTATCTAGTATCTACAACCCATCACAGTAGGGTAGAATGCATTACAATCATCATGCTTTGCTCGCCATATGGCCAACTGATAAAGACATAAAAATGCTTGATTTCTTCAATCGTCCCAAACGGATTCGCTACTCCTACAGATACATTCCCAATAAGCTATATCTAAAGCGATGTTAAGCCACCATTCAGCGGATTGTCCAAGACACTGACGAGTCCAGTCGTGAGTAAAACCGTCCGTTCTACCTTCCATGGCTGTTGGGTCTCAAGGCTCCTCATTGCTCAAGGCTCACGGCCAGCTATGATGATTTCCATAGTCATGATAATTATAATCGTACCACATAGTGGCGGTCTCATCCCAAACAACTTACAGATGTATCGCTTTCAATGCGCCCGGCAGAGTGGATTCGACCGGTGCTAGTGATAAAGACCCAAAGGCGGGCTTCAATCTAAGAAGCCCAGTTCGTCAGACATCACGCTCTCCAGCGTTGGCTGGCGCCGCTGGCTTACTCCACACACAGGCGGCCAAGCCAGCATCTGAGCTCGCAGCTTTTCTGCACGAGCGAGTGCGCTCGAAATTTCCCTGAAAAAGGAGTGAGCTCGTCTATGTCACCCGATCCTGATGACTGAAGAAGCAGCGTACCAGTAGTTGCTGGCGACAACATATCCCTGCTTCTGCAGTTCCTGTGCCAGTTCTTCCTGGTGATTATCCTTCAGGGTTGGGTTCGGTACAACAACAAGTGGCACACCAAGCCGTAATGCTCCAAGAATACTTCCCGATCCTGGACCCAAACCATGTCAGCCACCTCAATCAGGCATTGGAGATACTGTAGACATGGGCATTACCAGCGTGGCTGATGATTAGTCCCCCGACTCGACCCTCAGACGGATCAGCCCGAGCCAAACCCATCTCCTCGTCTAATCCAGCCTGGTTGAAGTCGAATCCGGCGATTTCAAGTCCATGTCGGCTTTCACTATCAGGAGGGCATCTGTTCTGGAACTCATCCCAAAGAGCCTGGCCGTCCTTTCCATATTGCACAAGTAGGTGGGTAAACCCTAGTTTCTGTAATGCCAGCAGACACTGGTCTGCGAGTACCGACTGTAAAAGAAGATGAAAAGAAGCTGTAGCACCCACAGTCACGAAGCAGACCTTTGTAGTGGCATTTGGTTGGAGAGGGGACGGCATGATGGTTAGTTAGTAGGCGGGTGATATCCGCACGGAACAAGACTCAAACGTGGCCAGTCTTGCCAACCATATCAGCCTCTAGGGAATATAGACAGTGCCGTAGTATTCATAGACTGGCACCCAACATGCCAGACTCTAGATGGAGTTGGCGCGGAAAGATGCAAAGGCAAGTACGAAGTTGCAGTTGAGGTAAGTAGTTCCAGCCAATTGTTCGGCGGTGAAAGTCACTGCCTTCCCGAAACGGTTTAGTGGCACGCGGCGATGGAAGGAAATGAAAAACATCCGCCGAACTTCCTCCACTGCGCCTCTCATTCCCAATATCCCCAGACTTTCCCCTCCCCCAATGGCCTCAGTAGCTCGGTCGCTGGGCCGCTCGGCCTTCTTCCTGGCCCGGAGAGGGCCTATCTTCACCCCCGTCCGCCAATTCTCCGCGACGCCCATCTCCCTCGTCTCAGAAGATCCGCCCGTCCCTGAGGAGCCCAAGCGCCCTCGTCCGCAGGACCTGCCCCCGGCACCCGAATACTCGCCTGATTTCCTCTCGAAAGAGGAGCGGGAGCAATATGACTTGATGTCTCCGGAAGAGCGAAAGGCGTTCGACGAAGCGAACCGTGCTCTTGTCTCCGAATACAACGACCCCCAGGCCCGTGCCGCCATGTTCGCCGAGCTCGACAAGGAAGTCTTCCAGATCGAAAGAGAAACACATATGCGTTTCGAGGCCCCGAGAGTCAGATCGAACGGCTTCTGGGCGGAAGACGAACCAGATGATCTGGCTCTCGTTGAGGACGGCGATGAGGATTTCAACGATGACGAAATGACGAGCATGGCCTACGCACAACTCGAACAGCATCGTGAAATCAGAGAATACGCTCGAATCGCCGCTTGGGATATGCCATTGCTGAGCGGTATGCAGCCACACCTACACCCAGACCCCACATAGTTTCCCCCTCATGTCAGACACAATCCCTTTGCTGATAACCCGCAATAGAGCTCGCCAAACCCTTCACCCTCCCCCCCGAATCTCACATCCTCCGCTTCCGCTACACAACATACATGGGCGAGCAGCACCCCGCCGAACCCAAGGTCGTTGTGGAGTTGTCCTCCAAAGATCTGACACCCAAATACCTCACCGAAGCGCAACGCCAGACCTTCCTCAAACTCGTCGGTGTCCGCTACAACCCCCAAACCGATATTGTGCGCATGTCTTGCGAGAAATTCCCGCTCCGCGCCCAAAACAAGCGCTACCTTGGTGACACCATCAAGTCGTTGATCAAGGAAGCGAAGGAGGGCGACTCGTTCGCCGACGTCCCTCTCGATCTGCGTCACCACAAGCCCAAGGTTACGCACCGCTTCCCCGAGTCTTGGGTTATGACACCCGAGCGCAAGAAGCAGCTGGAGGCTACTCGTGCTGAGAGACAGCGTCAGGAGCAGGAGCGGGTGGACGGCAATAAGGTCGTTCTGCAGGCGGCGCGGACCCTGCCGGCTTTGAACCCTGCGTTGAACGCAAAGGCCACGGAAGAGCGGGAGAAGGTTGCAGTGAAGGTCAATGCAAAGGCTCAGAGGAAGAGGGTTCGGTGAGCTGAGCATTGAGCTGTGATGAGTTCTGGAGGGAATTCTAGGGAAACAAACACCACGCCTCACTTCCACCATGATCGTTATCATTTACGAGAAACGGAGGGAGTATGTCCATATGGTAACCTGATGTGTCTGTTTTCGAGGGTATACTGTAGTATTTTCTTTGACCTGTGTAAGCTCAGACAAAACAGGGCGGCGCATATTTCGCAAGGTTGTATTAGACACATTTATTTTATGTCAATGTATTATATCTCATTCATCGTTAACTAGCACTTCCTCTACTTATTATAACTGCATGAATCCTGATACTGTCTGATTGGACCTAATAGCATCGGGGGATGATACACTACGTTGCAACGGCTCTGTTGACTTTACATTCCATATATTATGAGGTTCTGATATGTTCCTGGTACTATAGACATGATATATGCTATAATATCCAGCATACCAAACCGTTTCAACAAAGGAAAAGAAAACTAGAGGAACAGAGCAAGCAAAGGTAGTAAAAACACACGGAAAAGAAGAGACGACAACATAAATCGAAACTCATAATTAGCACATGTAAAAGAACCAGAGGACAGAAGACAAAACACACCACCGAGAACCCTTCAGCACAGGACGTCGATAATGAAATTTTGACATTCCGCCGCGCCTTGCGCCGGTTGCATGTATCCTGACGACCACTCTTTCCCTTCCCAACCTAGATCATGAACGAAAGGAGAGACATCTGGTCTGGGCACAGATAAGAACCAGAGAGAACTAAATGCCGATGGCAATAATATAATGACCTGGCATCCTTGAGCCATCCACACCCGCCGGACTCATCAACTTTGTAAGTATATTTAGTTCGACTAGTACTCGCCGTGTCGTGTATCATATCATAAAGGATCGAGACCCTGTATAGTTACGTCTCATATTTAATTGAAATTGTCTCGAGCAGTGCAGGACTACTCAAGCAGCGGGATTCGTTGGACGGCCGGGCCTTAATCATCGTCCTTGGTGCCCAGGCCTAACAGATCAACTTCGAAGGACCCGTCACACGACTTACCGAACCCTCTCCTGGTACCGATAGCGCCGAAGGCCGCTTTGTGTTCTTTTTTATCTTTGTGTCGGTCGCGGACAAGATCGGGACTCGAGTCCGAAGATGCAGTGCCGGACTGGGTTAAAGGGGAGGCACCGCGAGTAGCCGGCTCGGACGCGCTATCTAGGGCAGACCGGATGTTCGGGCTTGGGTGGTCAACCTTAGAAATGGGAGATGCAACGCTCGGCGGAGCAGTGCCATAGCCTCTACTCTCCCCGCTGAATGCATCTACTTCGCTTGCTTCAGGTTCGGACTCCTGCTTCAGGATAGCAGGCCGAGGCTGATACAACCGGCGGGATTTTTGTGCCTTCTTGGAACGAGGCTTATAGGGAGAACCACCGGCCAGCAGGTACTCCGAGCTCCCGGATATTGGAGTCGGCATTAGAGATTGTATACTGCGGACGAAGTCCTCACGCTCGCTGTTGACACTCGCAAAGGCGGCGGTGCCATTTGCGTTGGCCAGCGCGCGCATCTTCCCGGGCGCAGATTCCACGGATGTGTAGCTGGGGTACTCTGGGAGAGGGTCAAAGGATAAAAGATCCATTTTCGAAGAATTCTTTGCTCCGTGTCTCTGGGGCATTTGAGCCCTGGACGGTCCTGCGGCGGCATAGACAGGCCGCGACGATCCAGGAAGTGCAGCTGGTGAGTGCTGAATAGCATAATGAGTCTTCTGCTGAGAGTCCCTTTCAAAATCAGAAATGTCCGAGATGATGTTTGCCCCAAGGCGAGATGGGTTGTGGACCGCTCCGAAACCCCCATTGTCCGTCAGTGGCAGAGCATGTCCGATTTGATGACGAGGATGAACATGTCCATTCGGTATCAGGCTGGGAATGCCATACTTCTCACGATACCAGCGGGGGATGTCACGGAGGCCAAGCTTCTCGAGCATCGCCGGGTCGCCAGGCATCTCATGTTTATAAAGGCAGCCTATGGTCATATTAGTGGTCATACTACACAACCAGACGACTGAAATACTAGCCTTGTTGTGAATAGTCACACTCGCCATGGCGAATCCAGTACGAACAGTATTCTTTCTTGGTATTGTAGTGAGGTCCCTGGTCGAGGGTCAGTCACACGCGTTTTCCTTTTTCAAAACCTTTGTAATGCTACATATTAGGACTTACTTGTCTAGAACCCACATTGCCAGCAATACTACCACCACTATTAGGCACCAACCAACCGTTACTGGACGAACTGGGCGTAAACATGCCGCGAGAAAGACCATGCTGTATCAGCGTTGTAATAGCCAGACGCTCGTTTGTCGGAAGACACTCATCGGAAAGGACTCTCATCAACGCGGCCTGTAAATCAGAGTCACGGGTGCGGTGTCCGGTCGAACTCGTGGACGTCTCTCGAGTGGAAGCAGGGCCAGCTCCTTCGACAACATATGACTGGGGCCTCATCTGTACAATCCCAAGGCTCGTCATTCCTTGGGTTTCACTGGCTGCTAGCACACGGGGAGCCCCACGAATCGAGATATGCGAGGGGAGCTCATCCACGGCGATAAGGGGAGTGAAGGCGCCATTAGGACGAGTACAGAAGTACTGGGGATGAATCGTGGAGGACATTATGACTTGGCAGCATAAAACTGTAACCAGATGTTTGGATGATGTCTCGTAAAGAGATGAAGAGTCGGGAATGATAGATCCTAGATTCAAGTGTAGTGGTGAGCGGCTTGCGGGAGGAAAGAGATGAGAAGGGAGATGGAAGTGTTCAACAAGAAAGCCAAGGGAATCAAGAGGTAGGAGGAGAAAAAAGAATGACGGTAGGCGAGTGCGCGTTTCAAAGCGCGTGGTGAATGGCTTGGGTGTATGAGCGAGAGAAATGTCACTACCATTCACTGAAGCCGGCAGTGGGGATTGGATAACAGTACTGACACGGAAAATTTGGAATCATTAAAACGAAATCAAGCAGAGGAACTTAAATATAGATGAATGCATAATATATAAGATAAGAAAGCTTATACGGACAATGCCATTAAAGGTAAGATAGAAGGGATAGCGACAGGTGCAGGATACAAGGTATTATTCGGGAGTCACCGTAAACATCCACAGTTAGGGAAAGGAAGGTTCCGCTAAATTGCGGAGCAGACATCCAAGAGGGTGGAAAGGCAGCAGGAGAGTAACGTGAAAGAGCCCCCAAAGCGCTTTAACAGCAGGCTCCGACTTGGGTCCCGTTGTGGCTCAATTCCGCCAGTGTTTGTCCGATGATGTTGGTCAGTACAACATCCGGCTCGGATGGCTGCAGCCCTCCCACTCTGGCACACACGCTGTTCTGGTCTGTCTTGTCGGTTTCGTTGGGAACACAATGGCCCATCCTTGAAAACTGGAGCCCTTTGACATTCATCTTATTTTTTCCTTTTCTGCCATGATCTCCCTGTATCCCGTGGAACCCCTTGTTCCCCTATGATGGTTGTCAAAGGCGGGAAGCTGCCAACACCCATGTTTGTATTGTACGTGGTTTGGCCACTTTGTATGGTATTTCCGAGAGACATCATACTGTGGGAAGCTCCCATCCTCTGTCTGGATCATACTGGTGGCATATTCCCATTCTTTGAGACATTGAGTGCCAATAAAACGTGGCGATACAAACGGCTAAATCAACCATTGGTGTTGGTGACATAGCGACACTAACTGCCCAGTAGATCAGCAGTAAACGGCTTCCTGTGATTAGCCAAATAGAGATAGCGTTTGAGACACAATGCGGATATATTCTACACTTACAGCCCTATCAGCGATGGCGCGGCCTTTTTCACCAAGGCCATTGTGCGACTCGAGAAATGTTGGCATCTTCTGGAAGAAATTAAGCTATCCCACAAGCTTTGAGCGTGGGCTCCGGATATAACCATTCGTCAGGTGAACGAGGGGATCTGGTCTGCTTTAAGTGTAAGTATATCGGCCAGGGGTCCAGTGAGGAATGCGATGACAGCTGCAAGGAGGGAAATTGACGGCGGCAGAAACCGAAAGGCCACAAAAACATGTGACCAATTCGGTTTACAGCCTCAAAGGGAAAGTGCCTCGGGTTCATGTCGGAAACTTCCAGTCATGCTAATGATATGATTGGGTATGATGTCTATGTATGTATGTACATGCACCCATAACGATGCAAGATTGCAGCCCGTACGCCCAATAACGCCGAAGAATCCCCGTATATGCTTTTGATCCTTGCACCACCAACTCCTCGCCGTCTTAATACTATCTATGGTTCATGTCCCGAATATCCATAAGAATTCCGAAATGGCTGAGGGGGGGCCCATGCTGGTTGCTGGTATGTCGACTGCCGTGTGCCATCATTTGAGGTGAGATCGATGATGGAGGAGTTGGTCGCGCCAACGTCACTAGGTGCCTCAAGTGTGGCCTGTGTGGTATGTTGTGCGGTAAGATCGAACATCGGAGAGTTCGTTGTCACAGCGGCACTGGCATTCGAATCCGTGGTGGGTATGCCAGGGTTTGTGAGACTCGATGCAGCCTTACTGGCTTGCTTCCTCTTACGCTGTGCAAGGTCCCCACGGACCCCATTCAAGTACTTTTTAGCTAGCTGGACAAGTTCACGGTCCTCAGTACTTTGCTTCAGAGCGGCAAGCATTCTGGCAACTTGAGTATCTGACCGCAAATGCGGACATGTACGCGAATACCCATAATGGGCAAGCCCGCACAGAGGACAGTGTTCGACGCCGGCCATCCTCAGGCGGCAATGTCCAACTACGTGGACCCGGTTGCACGCTAAACAGGGTGGCCCCGGATGGAGGACGGGGTCTACATTGCCATCTAACGGGGGAGGTAGATCCTGCTGGGTAACGCGTTGGGAAGCACGCACTGTGGCTTCTGTTAGTTGCCAGAAGACCTTACCCGATGCAAGGGCGCTCTCACCTTTGGAAGTTTTAGCGACCTGGTCCATGTCGTCGGAATCCAGCTCGGGCGCAAAATCGGATTCTGATTCCATTGCATCGTCCGCTCTGAACTCCCTGTCACTTTCCACCTCCTCACGAGCATGGCGGTCTTTGTTAGGCGACAGCTCCATTAAAGCATCGTTCGCATAATCCACAGCAGTCCGTCTACGTTTCCCACGACCAAGGGTTTCAGCCTTTCGTCTGGCTTCCTCGGCAGCTGCCTGCTCTCGCTCCCGCAGGATCTTTTCCCAAACATCTGCACTTGGCGCAGGCTCTTCCTCCACGTTCTGCAGTTGATCCTCGAGATTCTGGTTATCGTTCGCCCAAACCCGAGCGAAACTGAACTGATTACCCTGATTGCTGTCATCGGGTGTGCTAGCTTGCTCGGCTTGACTGCGGTCAAGAAGTTTGTCAACCGATTCCGAATCATAGCGGACGTCGCCAGAATCATCGTCATCAAATAAGGCCTGAGCACCGTGCCGCAGAATGGTCTCCAGGTCTCGTCCATCGTCTTCCTCCGAAACCATGCGATCAATGAGGACGTGGTCAAGAACCATTTTCTTCTTGCCAATCTGCATGATCTTCTCTTCGGCACTTGCCCGGGTCATGAGCTGAAAGACGAGGACCTTGTTCTTTTGTCCTATGCGATGAGCACGGGACAATGCCTGCATATCCTGATGTGGGTTGAAATCGGGATCCATAATAATTACTGTATCAGCGGTAGCTAGGTTAATTCCAACGCCACCAGATCGAGTTGATAGGAGGAATGCAAAGTACGGTGAGTCTTCGGCATTGTATGCATCGATAGTCTTTTGTTTCTCGAGCGATGACATTCTCCCATCGAGGCGAAGATACATTAAGCCGACACCTTCCAGAAAATCTTCAATGATGTCCAGATTCTCAAGGAATTGACTAAAAATCAGAACCCTGTGGCCGCGGTTCTTGAGTTTTGGCAGCATTAGTTCCAATAGCTGGAACTTGGCAGCTGCATCTACCAAATGTCGATGCGAAACGGCAGCGTTGCTCGTTTTCTCTTCGATGGCCCTGCTGTAAACAAACGGATGACATAGGCACTTCCGCAGCTGCATCAAGATATTGTTGAGATTATGCTTTTCAGTTTGTTTCAAGGCACGGGTGCCTTCTTTCCTCTGGAAGATTGCCTTGATAAGCTGAGGGTTCTTAGCCAATATGGATTTGTACAGTTTCTTCTGCACCGTAGTCATCGAAACAGGGACGATAATCTGTGCCACTGGGGGGAGAAAACTGAGAACCTGGGCTTTTGTCCGTCGCAAGAAGAATGGACGGATCATGTTATGTAGTTCAAGTATATTCTCCTTTGATAAATCCCCATACTCGTTTTCGAGGTCATCTGCCCTCTTAGACGGATCACAGAATTGCAACAAATTAAAAAGCTCTCTTATGTTATTCTGGAGGGGAGTGCCCGTCAAAAGAATCTTGAAAGGAAATTTGATTCGTGACAATGCTTCGTACAGTTGACTTTTGTCGTTCTTTAGCCGTTGCCCCTCGTCCACGATGAGGCCAGTCCAAGGTACTTTCGATAGCAGTCTTCGGGATGCGTCGTCGACCAGGGTTTCGTACGAAGCTACGACGACGTGGCACCGAAGGCTTGTATCGTCATCAGCGAACATTTCATAGTCTTGTGCTAACTTCCGAGAGAATGTAGATCCATAGTATGTGACTACCCGCAGTGAGGGAACCCATGTTTTGATCTCCTTCCGCCAATTCGGGCACGTCGAATTTGGCACAACAATCAGGAAAGGCCAGCATTTATGATATTGAACAAGGGTTGCGATTAGGCCGATGACCTGAATGGTCTTACCGAGACCCATTTCATCAGCCAGGATAGCGTTTTGCTGTTTGTACCACATGTAGTAGAGCCAGTCAAGTCCGTCCTTCTGATAATCCATGATTTGTCCGCCTGTCATTGTCTCTGGCTGCCCACTTTTGACAACATTGGAGCTGAAGTTTTGCTTTCGGACGTGAGCAATACGCCGTCTGAGGTTGTCTTGGTTGGGTATGTGAGTATACTCCCTTTTGACCCAGTCTTCGTATGCAGCTCGGAAACTCTCCCACCTCTCAGGGTTGCTGCTGCGCTCGGGAGGCGTGTCCCAGGTGACCTCCTCATACGGTAAACCTTTGAATTTGACGTACATTTCTACCACATCATCCACACGTGCAACGTCTTCTTCAAAGGTACGTTTGCGGCCTGTGTCAGGCGAGGTGCCGGAGAATCTTACATCAAAGACAATGTCCACGAGCAAGAAGTCCTCAGGAATCGCTTCCTCGGCGGTCATACAGGGTTCGAGGCGTTTATCTGACCTCATAAAGGCACGCCGCATGTGATGATTCACAAAGCCCCAAACCCAGCTGCCCGGCATCCAGGTGGTATGGTTGTAGGATTTATTCTTCCACTTAATAAGGTACTCCATATCTGCTCCCTTGGCAGCATCTGACTTGTGGACCACAGGGCGCCACGCGACTATCGCGCCAACCTCTCCAGGTACTGATGCACAACTCTCACACTGCCATGTCATGTGCGTTATTTCGGATAAGTGTTCGAAGTGGAAGCCTCTGTGGCAGGTGGTGCAGCGGAAGAGCAGGTTCTCGACGTCGTTGACCCGGGACATGTCAAAGGGCGTTATAGGATCTTTACCATCATTCTGCTGCCGGAGTTGTTGCTCCTGCTTTGGTGTCAGACGCTCCCGGATCGGTTTAGACATATTCCCTCTGATATTGCAAATTGAACAGCGGCCTTGATGTGGGTTAGAGGGGTCCTTGGCATGAGAAATGCCCAGACAGCGCCGGCACTGGAGAAGAAATAGATCTTCAGCTACTTTTGTGACAAGATGTTCTCGTGCAGAGCGTGGACCGAGACACCCTTGGTGGTAGGCGCTCGTACATCCTTGACAGAAAACCAGAGGGCCTTTCGCGTAGTCATCACCAATGATATGGCAGACTTCGCATACATTCCTATGGCGTTGGCGAAATGTATCATGTTCTGGGACTTTGCGAAAGAACTCCTTAGCCCCAAAGAACTTCTGCATCCGAGGGGCATCCTCAGCATCTGAGATGTCATCTTCATTCCTCTCGCGCAAGCTTTTCTTCTTTGACTTCCGCGTCCTTGTAGAATGCCGTGTGCCTTTGGGTGCACTATAATCGCTTTCATCGGAAAGCGAGACCACCGAACGCGTATGCTTTTCGCGGCGTCGCAAGACTCGACGCTTCTTAGAGGTAGCCCCTGAAGACACAATTAAGTCCTCGCTTGAAGGCGACCTCTTCCTTCTCGAACGGCGGGTTCCTTCATCACTGCTGATGGCCTCAAAGAATGCTGTGAAACCAGATCGTTGACCACGAGTAGTGCGCCGGGAACGCCTCATATCGGGTATATCTGACTCAGAAGAGGGAGACTGTTCTTCGGAAGGAACAGCCGAAGCTGACCGAGAGGAGATGTAGTGATCTGGTCCGTAGTTGAGGAAGTTGGAGAGAGACTCGGGACCGTTCTGGAGGGACTGGAGTTGCGCGAAGGACATCTAAGAAAGAAGTCGATTGTCAGTGATATGACAGAGAAGTGAGAGTCAAAAGAGGCCCACGCGATACCTACAGTTTCAGTCTCACCACTCTGCAGCTTCACCTGATAGCTCAGTCCAGCATCTGCCTCGGATATTTCACTAATGACATAGCGGACGTCAAAATGTCCAGGAAGAAACTCGTACTGCGACAGATCACTGGTTGATGTGACTGGAATTTCAACCGTGACAGAAGGCTCAGATATTGATTGCGGCTCAAGCTCTTCCTCGCGACTCGCTGTGGGATTGTTGAACTTGGCGAAGAGCTCCTTGACCATATCTCCATCGTTGTCTGCATTATCCGGCCCCTCGCCGCTACCGAGCGTTTGTAAAAGGAGATCCATGATGTGGGGAGACTATTAGAACAACAGAATACTCAACAACAAACGCTATTACAAAGCAAGTGACCATATAGAACGACTGTCAAATGAGCAATATGCGCGTCAACATAATTGCAGTTGGACCCCCAATTCCCAAGTGGGTGATAATGAGATTCCAGACTCGCGCGTTTCCCCGACAAACGCGAAATTCCGCGGCGGAGCAATATTGATGCGCTTATCTTATCGGGCGGTGAGCAGGAAAAAACCACCTCCAAAAGGCGGAGATCGTCGTTGCAGGACTCTCCGCCTAGCATACATCTCCCGACGCCAGCAGAAGTCTTACTATCTTCAAGCTCATCGTTCGAGAGTGGATAGAAAGAGAGGGTTTCTAATCTCTATAGACCTGTCTCTACTGTCCGTCACAGCTCTCTGGACTACGATGTCTCTCCAATCGTCTCTCACCTCTCTTCGAGCTTACCTTCGACCCTCAATAGCACCGTCAGCTCATTTGCACCCCGTCAGACATGCATCACTGAACTCGGCCATTGGCCGGGGCATCCGCAGGTCACAATATGTCGATGATGTACCTCAACGACGCAATTCCGCCCGCGATGCTCGGGATGGTGGGCACAAAAGAAACATGGCCAAGCGTGACAAACGCCCAGAAGCGCGGGAGCACCGTTCTGGAACCGCATTCGACGAGGAAGAGTTCATCAAGAAAGGGACATTTCGCGCATTGCCTCGCGCATATCAAACAGAAAGAACTGTAACTAAAAGAGGGAAAGATGGAAAGAAGATCTATACGAATGAGGAAGTGAGGCACCCTGATTATGTCGGCGACGATCAAGAAATCAGGAGTGGGCGTTTCCGCACATTATCCCAGGATTATCAGAGCAGGCCTCCCCCGCCTCGCCAACATCGTCCCACCGACAAATTTCCCGAAGAAGTCAAAAGTTTCGTCAAAATCCCCCTCTCAGTGCCTTATACCACGCCTGCATCGCAGTTTGTTTATGGAATTTCTGCATGCATGGCTGCATTACGTGGCAGCCGTCGCCGGCTATACAAACTCTACCTCTACCAATCAGAGGGCCAAGAATTAACCCCGGAGAAAATAGCTCTACGAAAACTGGCACTTTCGAAAAATGTGGCGGTAAAAATGGCTTTTGCAAGCTGGCGCCGGTTACTCGACCAGATGAGTGATGGCCGACCTCACCAAGGCTGTATTCTTGAGGTATCCCCTTTGCCTCGGCTGCCAGTGCAATATTTCAGGCCCGTTCCATCTCTGGGGGCGGATCACTTCAGCCTAGAGCTGGGAGCGCAATCGCGAGAAGAAGCACAGGTAAACACTATGAACAACACGGTTGACATCAACAACACCTTTGGAAAAAGGTATCCTGTTGTTGTACTACTCGACGGCATCGTCGATCCCGGGAATCTCGGTGCCATCATTCGCTCCGCCTACTACATGGGAGCCGACGCCATAGTTTTCGCGGGCCGAAACTCAGCAGAGATATCCCCAGTAGTTATCAAGGCATCTGCAGGAGCCGCAGAACATATGACATTTCTTCACGTGCGAAATGAAGTCGATTTTATTCGACAATCAAAAGAAAACGGGTGGCGGTTTTACGCCGCTGATGCGCCAGGCAAGGGATCTTCATCTGTATATATGGACCCGGCCGAGTTTGGGAATGAGGGCACTGTCACCCAGGCACCGAGTGTCATTATGATGGGCAGTGAGGGCGCGGGGCTTAGCCCCCACATCCTTTCCCAGGCAAATGCTGTTGTTGGCATCCCTGGTGCTAAAATCAGCCCCGAGTTGGGCGTGGAGTCAGATCCGGCCAGAGTGGACAGTCTCAATGTCAGCGTTGCGGCTGCTTTGTTGATGAATATGTTCCTTCGGGTGCCGGTTTCATGGGCCAAGAAGGAGGATACTAGGGTCTGGTGAGGAATGAGCATCTGTACAGTAATATCAACGACATCATATGTACACATACGTCCGAATCGCATAGTATAAAATCATAGCATACAAATATACTGAGAGGCTTTTCTCAAACATGAGACAATCTCTCAAGTCTACTATATAAACTAAGCCATCATGATCAGTAGAGGTATGAAGAGCTCTTTCTCCTGTCCTTGAGGCTTCAACCTCATAGTCAAGTCACCGAGCTGGGTAATATACTGAATGATCAGGTTGCGGTTTCGAGTGCACTATGTGATGGAAGACAATTTTCAAAAGGTCTTTTTAACCACAAGGTGTCATTTTACAAAAGCGAAGGAGATGGAAGATGATCATAAAACTACAATGGCATCTATCTGCCAACGCCGGACCGACATATATGGAACAAAATAGAACCAACAAACCCTCCCTCCTCAAAAAATTGGCTTCCCAAACAGTCTACAGAATAGTCGTAACAATCCTCGTCATCGCCCACCTCTGATTACAGGAAGAGATCATTTCTTGCGACTCCTCGACTTGGGTGCCGCATTTGAAGAGACACTGGCTGCCCGCGACGTTGAGGTAGAAGTTGCCTTGCTGCCACCCTTGACGGCCTTAACTTGCTTATTCTATGGGTTGGTTAGCCGGGCTACTCTATTGTGACTGTGTATGGTAGGAATGTCAAGGAAACTTACAACTGCACCGCCCTTCGTCTTCTTCTTGGTAGGTGGGCCCTCATCCTCCTCGGCTTCATCGTCGTCGCGGTCACGTCCCCGGCCCTTGCCGCTCTCACCGTTTGCCTTTCCATCGGTTTCGAATTCCTTTGCCACGGTGTTCAGCAGGGTGGTGCACCGACGTCCAATCTCGACTGGGGTTCGACTAAGGAAGAACCAGTCAAACCGGAAGAGGGGAGACTCGCGGATTTCGTCACGGATCTTCTCGTAGAGACCTTCGCCATCGACTCCATATTTGTCCAACATTACCAACAAGAACCGATCCTCCTCTTCCGTATAGACCTTCTTGTTGGTGGTAGACACAGTGTAGTTGATCTTGACTTGCTGGAGTGGTACGCGGTACATTTCCATCTTCTTGCGCAACATTTTGCGTTGGTGGTTCATCTTCCGCAATTTATCCTCGCCCTGCTCGATGACACGGAGGTACTTGGGATAATCTTGGATTTCAGTGTACCGCTCCCAGAATACTTGCGCGTACTCCTCGATTTCTTCCGGCTCTTTGCTGTCCACCTCGGTGGCGATTCCAACGTAGTCAGTACGGCCGAATTTGGCCGAACCGTTCACGAACTGTTGGAAATCCCTGCGGTTCCAGTTGGAGAAGCCTTCTTCAGACATCTTCGCCTTCTCCGCCTGCTCATCCTCCGTTAGTGGCACTGCATTGTCAATCTCCTGTTGTTCAAGATCACGTTCGGCCTCGCGCTCGCTCAGCTCTTCTTCCGGACCATCAGGCAGAGGAACCTTGTATCCGATTTCCTTGTGGAAGTAGGCCGTCTCCTTCTCCTGCAGCTCCTGAAGCCCAGGCGGGAAGAACTGCCAATCATGGACAGTGATCTGCTTTGGCGCCCGAGGAACCTTGGGCTTGGGATCAGCCGTTCTACCACCAGTTGCCAAAGCCTGGCGATAGTATTTGTCGATAGAATAAAACTGTTCCTTACGCTCTCTCTTCGCCGGGTTGATCCAGTTGATACCAATGTCCTTCTTGCGATCTGTGAAGTCTTTGCCGTTCCATTCGTACGCACTTTCGGAGCTGAATTTTTGCAAGTCGTCGATACCAAGCTTTTCGTACTTCTTGTTCAATTGCGCAGTCCGCTCCTCGCCCTTTCGCAGAATGTTGTCGATATCATCTTCGGATATCTGGTGTTCCGCAGATATGGTGGTGTTGGCCTGAGTGTTGAAAACATTGGCAGCTCCGTGCTGGATCATACCCAGCAATTCTTCCTTGGACGCGGCATTCTTGGTCTGCTGCTGAGCGCGTCCCTGTTGAATGACAAGCTGGTCGAGCCGCAACTTCTGTGCGGCACGTTCTAAGACTTTTTCTTCGATCGCATTCTCTGTAACAAACCTGAACACCACAACCTGTTTCGTCTGTCCGATACGGTGGGCACGGTCCATTGCTTGCAAATCAGCCTGAGGATTCCAGTCACTATCAAAGAGAACGACAATATCGGCCGTCGTCAGGTTAATACCAAGACCTCCGGCTCTTGTTGTGAGCAGGAAGATGAACTTCTCTGATCCCGGCTTATTGTACTCGTCGATAGCAGCAATTCGGTCCTCGTGGGCCGTTGTACCATCGATGCGGCAGTAGTTGTATTCGCGGAAAACACAGTAGTCTTCGAGAATATCAAGGACACGACTCATCTGGGAGAAGATGAGTACGCGACTTCCCTGTTTCTGCATACGCGCCAGCAATTTGTCAAGGATCGTCATCTTTCCAGCATTGTAGATGAGATGCTCATCGGTGGTGTAGGGTGGGCCAGGCTCTGCACCTTCAAAAAGGTAGGGATGGTTGCAACATTTGCGAAGTTGCATGACGATATTTAACAAACGGGTCTTTGATTCACGCTTGCCGGCGGCGCCATTGACCGCATCGATATCTTTTTCGAGGATCTTCTGATACCACTTGACCTGCATTTCCGACATGGGGACGTAAAGATTGACCTCTTTCTTAGGCAGCAAACTCTTCTCGACGTCACTCTTGACACGGCGAAGCAAGAAAGGTCGCAGAACGCGATGGAGTTGTTGCACGACTGTATCCTGATCGGAGTCTTGTCCGGAGAACCATTGGTCGAAAGCCTCCGAATCACCGAAAACATCCGGCAACAGGAAGTTGAGGAGGGCCCAAAGCTCGTGGAGGTTATTCTGAAGTGGGGTACCGGTAATCAGTAGTCGGTTCCTGGAATGGAAAACACGGATGATTTGCGCCAGAGAAGACTCCTCGTTCTTGATCCGATGGGCCTCGTCGATGATGATGTACTCCCAAGCGAACTTCTTAAGGTGCGCCTTTTCTCGAAGAATCATCTCGTAACTAGTGATACAAACGTCGAAGTTCTCATCGAGAAGCTCCTCATTGATCAGCTTGTGTCGCTGTTCTTTGTCACCCTGGAGGACAAGCACATTGACCTCAGGTGTCCACTTTCCAAACTCCCGCTTCCAGTTATCGAGGGTAGATTTCGGGACGGCGATGAGGTGCGGGCCGGTGATATCGCATACATGTCGGAGGTAGCCAAGGAAAGAAATGGTCTGCAAAGTCTTGCCCAAGCCCATTTCATCCGCCAAGATACCTGAAATACCGTTCTCGTGCAGCGAAACTAACCAGTTCAATCCTGCAATCTGGTAATCGCGCATTTCTCCCTTGATGAACGGCGGGGAGTCCCGAAAGACAGTGTTGGTTTCGCCGCCGGACTTTTCATCCTTCAACAGCTCGGCGTCTTCTTCTTGCTCTGTTCTGCGACGCCTTTCACTACCTGCACCACCTGAGCGCGACGAGCCCTTCTTCTTGGCCTTTGCCTCCTCCTCAGCATTCTGCCGGTCGATTTCGGCCATGATCTCCTTGATCCGCGGATTAGGGTTGGTTTCGATGAAATGACGGAATAAGTCGGTTAAACCGAGGAGGTAGCGAAATCGTCGGATAGAATCATCTTCCTATAGTAACACACACCGTGAGCGACAAATCATCAAAACACGACCATCGCATTGGCGTACCTTCGACTCATCCAAACGACCATGCTTCTTGCCCAAGATACTTTTTCTCATGTGGAAAGCTTCAGACCTCCGTCTCCGGCCATCCAAAGGCGCTGCGTCGCCTGCAACACTGCTCGCCGTGGTATTTGGGTTCGTATCCGAGTCCTAATTTGTGTTAGTCGGCTCATGCGTCAGGCGGATCGCCGAGTTATTGAGTCGCGTTTACCGTGTAGTCTGGAGTGTCCTGGTAGCCCTGAATTAGGATTATTGTCAGCTGGAGCCCTTTGCCGTTTAACCAAGGACGCGCATGAAGATAATACATGGCGCAAAGAGGGGATTCGCGCTAACTCACCGTCATCGGCGCGTCTGCGCTATCCACGGGCACCGACGTGACAGGCTCAGCATTCGCGTCTGTCATAGGGGTATCTGCCTGTGATGGCGAGTCGGGAGTCGGTTCAACTGAAGGAGCCATCACCATCCACAGCGCACCGAGCGCTGCTGTTCGGTACTATACAAAGCGGGACACGAGTTGGTATTAAAACAACCCAGGGTAGGAAGCTATCGATAAGACCCCTAGGAATATGTAAGATCCACGACCTCTAAAAAAGCTGGCTGTAGAGGAACTGGTGGGAGAAATTGAAGTTGGGGGGCGCACAAAGGAGGTGCGAAAGGAACAAACAGTGACGGATGATGAAAGGACGAAGAAGCACCGCCAGTCGCGCTCATGGGATGGCAAATGGAATTTCGTCGGAGAAGCGCGGCCAGGGCACGCGCTCATTGGACGGGAGACGCGAGGGCGTGACTGAGTCATTTCTGAGTCAGCAGGCGGCGGAAGACCAGTTTCCCCGCTGTGGGTCACGTTACCGGGACAGACGCAAAGAAAGATCAGCTGCGCCAGCGTCCTTTCCGAACGGTCATCGCCAGCCAACGTCCTTTGTTTGCCTGCGGATCTTGTTGTTTCTCCCTCTATAACGCCCCCTCTTTGGGCCTGTCTCTTTTAGTCCAGACTATCAGTCATATCTGCCTCTTCCTGATATTTCTTGGGGTTGCCTCGGAGTTTGCCTAACCCCCTGTTTCCCAGAAGCACGGTTCAAGTCACCCCTCCTAGTGACGCCAACGCTAGTATTTATTGTCAAAAGTCTCCCAGGCAGACTGCTTCTGCCACCACACCACACACCATGGACTCGATGAGATCCCTAAACACGTCACTGCCCAGCTCGACGCCTCGGCCACAACCTCCTGAGCAGCTCCTACAGTCGTTCAAGGCTGCTGCTCTCTCCGTCACGAACCTCTACAAGAATGCTGTCTACGAACAGTCGCAAGCCAAGCAAGCTGGATACCAAGAAGCAATTGAGGATCTACTACACTTCCTAGACCGGGAGAACCTCGGTCTTGGCGACGGGGAGGGCTGGAAAGTTCGGCAATGGGCCACGGAACGGAGTGATGGAAGTGGTGCCCCTAGCGACGATGATGAGGTTGAGAAACAAACCAGAGGCGCAACGCCGGCTGCCGCCCGCAAGGCACAGCCAGAATCCGAACCGATCCGACAGCCTTCCAAGTTATCGTCGGAGGAGCAAGCTCCAGCTCCGCCACAGCAACAGCTGCCAACACCTTCGACCCCTCATGCCTCTGAATCAAACGACTTCGATCGTCCAACTATCTTTACGTTTACTGCCGGGCCCACCTTTCCGCAATTCCCAGAACAAGATATGGACATGCAAACCACCGACAGTTCGACTCCAGCGTCTCAAGATGGTGCCCCGGTCAGCGTCTCCGTCTTGCCTCGAAACGCCCGGCAACAGAATCGTCATAATAACTTCACCCGCTCAAACACTCGGTCGTCCCCTCATGAACCGTCCGTCGGGATCGGTTCGAAACGAAAGCTGAACGTGCCCGATTTCTTCGACTTGTCTGGTCTAGGCAATCGAGACATATTTGGGGGCGGCAAACGTGGCCGCTTCACCTAGAAAATATGGTATCGACGAATAGACGAGCATATATTCTCACGGTCACGCAGCGGTCAATTGCATTTTTTTGTGGTTTCTTCTTTGTTTTCCTTTCGGTGCATTAGTAGGAGTATTGCATGTGGCCCTTTGGTGGGCCACGGGTCATCTTTCCGCAGTCATCTTCATTCTATCCTTGTGCTCATATTCTCTTTGCTTACATTATTTCCTTGTCATATCCCATTTCCTTTGGTCATCATTACTATTAAATATAGAGGTTATCAGACATGGCGATACCCGGTGAGGCGGCTAGTGTTATATTAATCGTACGATCCTTTCTATACACTGTTTTGTACATGTTTATTAGTGGTGAAGCGCTTGACTTGATGTGCATTCCCGTCATCAGAAGAACCAACGCCAGAGTAGAATATATGGTATAGAGTACATGATATACAAATCGTCGTGGCTTCATCAGTTGAAGGCTCTATATATTCCCATCCCAACTAGTGTCGCAGAGATGGTGAAGAGCCCGAGATGTCGAGATCCCATCTTATACTTGGTTGTTCCTTGCATGATTGCCTTTTCATTCATCTTGAGGTTCTTCAATCCCGAGTAGTAGCTGTAAACACCGAGGCCGATGAATGCGGCGGATCCTGCAAGCCATCAGATTAGCTATAGTACCATGATTATCGCCCAGAAACAAAGATTAACATACCAGTAACTCTGCATGATAGGCAGTCATCATATGCGTCCTCCGCAAGTGCACGCTTCGCGTCCTTGGGCTGGACATCCAAGGCGCTATTATTCTGGGTAGATGAAGACATTGTTATAGAGTCAACGAAAGACAAAAAAAGGTCTTTTAGAGAGCAGTCCAGACGAGTCTCGATCAAGGAGACTAGCTCGTTGCGGCGAGCTGCAGCCATTCAAAGGAAATGCATGAAAAGGCGGGGATCGGCGGCAGAACGAGGGGCTTTTGGACTCCGCTAAATGGGGGCCGATGGATCACCGACCATCATTGCTGCACCATGACCACCTCTGCCTACTACATTACGCCCCCACCGGTCGGGATAGGTCGCCTTCGCCATCATGAGCGGCCAGGTCGATGCGCTCTATATCTATGATGAGCAGAGGCACGCCGTTCCTTTCAATGTTCTGATTTCCAGCAGTCACTGACCTGTCCTCTTCCAGCAATCCGATCGTCGAGCAGGTCTATCGCTCCCGTCCGCCCTCCGCATCGGCTATTCTCCCCCTCTATAATGCCTATGCAGCTCCGCGCCCGTCACTCATCTACTTTCCAAACACAACTCCGCCGGTGACAGTGTTCTCGGTAGTGCAGTCCAACCTGCTGTTCTTGGCGCTGTCCGAGGTTGATACGGAACCGCTACTTGCCTTGGAATTCATTCATCGGGTTGTTGATGTTCTCGAGGACTTCGTTGGAGCACCTTTACTTTCCACCAAGATCCAGGCGAACTATGATGTGGTCGCACAGCTTCTGCACGAAATGTGCGATGCGGGGGTTGTTTGCAATACAGAGCCCAATGCGCTACAGGAGGTAGTGGAAATGCCAGGATGGATGGGGAAGCTGTTAGGCGGCGTTGGATTGCCTGGGTGAGTGCCAACCATTACCGGATGAAGGTCACCATGCTATATACAGTGAACTGACGGCCTTTCTTATGCGCAGATCATCGACACCGATCCTGGGACAACCCAGTGCCATGAAGCAATCAGCCGCCGCCGCCGCCCAAGGACCTGCGATCCCCTGGAGAAAGTCCGGAGTGAGACACACTTCCAACGAGCTCTATGTTGATATTATCGAGTCACTTTCCGTGACGATGGCGCCATCAGGACGAATACTCTCTGCGATGTCTTCCGGTACTATCGCCTTCACCGCCAAGATATCTGGTGTCCCTGATCTGCTTCTTTCGTTAACAGCACCCGGTGGTCAAAAAGCCTTGGGACGTAAGTTGGAGCTGCCGGTATTCCACCCATGCGTGCGCCTGGCGCGCTGGCGGGAGAACCCTGGCGAGCTCAGCTTTGTACCACCAGACGGTCGGTTCATTCTTGCCGGGTACGAGGTGGACCTTATGCCCACAGACCCTACACTTGATCAACCCCCGAGTCATATGGAGAAGCTTTTCTTGCCGGCTATTGTGGACATCCGTAAATCGCTTGGGCCGAGTGGCTCAGATTTCGAGGTCCGCCTTATTCTCAACACAAACTTCCCGGGATACTCATCCTCCAGTCGACCTGGTGTCGGGCGTAGCGGATCAGGCACGTCCACACCCTCTTTTCTCGGGGGTGGAGGCGGCAACTCCTCAGCGCCAGCGCTAGAAGAGGTTGTGGTGACCGTCCCGATTCCGAAATCGGTCCGGAACATCACAGACATGCAAGCCAGCCGTGGGGAGGCTTTATTCTCACCGGGCAACGGCGTACTAGAATGGCGCGTGCCGACCAAAGATGCCGGCACAATTTCCGGGACGGCGACGCTCCGGTGCACCGTCGTAGGACACTATGCGGATGACGAGCTGGACGACGACGTCGAAGAAATCGACGCAGACACCAATCTTCTCCAGGGCTACTACGACGCCAGCGCGTCTTACCAGAACCCTGAAGCAGACACGACGAAACGCAAGACCAAGAAAAAGAAGAAGAAGAAGGTCGTCAAGAAATCATCTTCCCGCGCAGCAGCAGCGGCAGCGGCAGCAGAAGCCTCAGCTTCTTCGCCCGCTGAACCCCTCTCCTTGAACCCGGAGGATCCCGAACAACTCACACATACTCCTACTCCTGAACCCGAACAATCGCAGACGCTTACACCGCCCGTTCAATCATCCTCGCCGCAACCTCCACCGTCACTTCCCCGGTCACAGTCACAATCACAGAAACAATCACCCAGCCGAGCCTACTCGGATTCCTCCATCTTCCTTTCGGCGCCCCGTAAAACCAAGACCCAACTAAACGCGACACTAATGCCTAACTCGGCAGCGGTGTCGTTCTCCGTTCGTGGCTGGCTGCCCTCGGGGCTCAAGGTAGAGAGCCTGAACATCGATCCGCGGCGGAGTCGCGGACTAGGCGAGGGAGTGAAACCATATAAGGGAGTGAAATATATCTGTATGAGTCGGAAGGGAGTGGAACGGAGATGCTAAATACTACGTTGCTATACATCTAACAATTGATCTATTGGATATAACCGCTACTTCAGGATTACTGACGACTCAAACACTTACTGTAAAACTGAAGGAAATACTATGAATCATTGTATGAGTCCAATTCTGACTCTCTCTCGTACTAACAAGATCATGCCATTCACTTTTCGCATCACACATACTACTATATACATTCTTATTAGAACTATCCAACCCATCACCCTTAACAATATATACATCCACACCTCCTTAATCTAAACATAAGCATAACAAAACGGCCCCTTCGTCGTACTCATCAACTCCTTCATCTTCCTCGGCACTCCATTGGCATACCCCAAATCCACAACCGTCTGCAAGGTAGTATTCTTACTCGCCGGCTCATTTAAGAACGTTCCCGTCCCCGAGATCGCATACTCCCTACTCTTCAAATCCAAATTCTGCCAAATCCACCAAACCCGATCGATCATACCATGATGATGCCAGAACGCCGGATCTCCAGGACTAACATACACATCGCGTCCAGGGTCCCCACCCATACTATAGTGTCCGGAACCATGGACACCAATCGACCCACTGCCAGGCACACCCTGCATGATCATCTCGAAGTCCCAGACATCGTCGTTGTCCAGGATAAGCGAGGTGATCTTGGGGTAGGTGTTGTACTTTTGCAGAAGGGCGGTGGTGAGACTGCGCTTCAGGCAGCGGGGGTTGTAGTTGAGGGGGTTGGAGACAGCGGCGGTGCTGCCTCCGGGGAGGGAGAGCGCGGCGGGGCCCATGTTCACAGTGTAGTTCTTGAAGGGCCCGCTGGTAACGCAGCCACCGCCGGTGCCCGGGGGTAGGATTATAGGGGCGTAGTTGCCGAGGTAGAGGGAGATGTTGCCTTGGTTGGGGATGTAGTAGCCGTTGCCGGACATGGAGGTCTCGGAGCCGTCGAATACTTCAGACGCTTCCATTGTGTGGATGGCGTCGTAGCCCCAGTCCCAGTATCTGTGAGTTGAAGTTAGTTGGGGAGTGAGGGGGTGAGGGAGAAAAGAGGGGCGTACGGGAAGTCGCCTGTGTAGTGGCATTCATCACGGAGGGCTTGCTCGAATTCAAAGGTGAAGTAGCGGTGCCATGCGAGGAAGGTTCCCTAAGACTCTTGTTAGTGTTGGGGGTAGATTTCTGGGCAAGTAACATGTACTGTATAGTGGATCTCCAGAGTCTGGTTGATATGCGTGGCTAGGAAGTCATCATAGCGAGTCTTAGCACCTGGGGCTATATGCGACGGGGTGCGCGAGGGAAGCTTCTGCAGACAGAGCACCGAGTCGATGTAGTCTTTCTTCTCGGGCTTCGAGAACGCCCGCCAGTCACGGCGGATCCGCAGGGTCTCTCGCGTGCAGGCCTGCTTGTCCTCGGAGCTGCTGGGGAGGTTGGCCAGAGTCTGGTCAAGGGCATAGCTCGACAACTGCTCGAGCTTGGCAGCTGCGGCAGCCACGGCAGCGTCGGATGCAGCTGGGCTGGTCAGAGCTGTATGGGAGGCTGTGGGCACGGCCCAGGCCTGCGAAGCAAGCAGGCCCAGACTGAGGGCCTTGAGAGCAACCATTGGGTTGGCTTTAGAACAGTGAGAGGCAGAGGCAGGACAGAACGGGAACGCAGCCTGAGCAGAGAAAGAGGTGTCCCCAAAGGGGAATGCCAACCCTTTTTAAGTGTCCATCCCTTGTTTAGATCGCCTAGATGTTCGTATCTCGCTATGGGCACGAGCCTATGCTATTGATGGAGATTCGGATGGCCGGCGAGAAATAGAACGGAGCCCTAATCGACTAGGATGCTGACCGAGCAAACATGGAGTTCGAAACAGCTCCAATAACAATGATAATCTAAGCAGTTAGGGCGATGCGCTACCTGCTCTAGACTTGTCTGACAGCTCCACTATCGGTTCCAGACTCCGCCAGAGTTGACCGGAGGAAATGAATCCACGTGAATGGTGAGAATCATGTTTGCTGAGGTGGGATCGGAAGGCTCTGAGCCACCGAAAGGAGAACGTGGATGGTGGATGTTTATAGTGAGAATGTCGTATATGCAGGGCTATCACAATGTTGTACTTTCAGGAAGAATGATGCCTGGAGAAGAGTAAGTTTTGAGAGTATCATACGGTATGGGACGGAACCCGCTAAGCGATGGCGGCTCGCGGGTCCGACTGTCTGACACCAAACCGGTTCCACCCTCTTTCTCTTTTCTCCGACAACCAAGGATCCCTCCACCGGCTGGATCGGATCCTTCGATTCCTCCCAATATCTTATAATGCCCTGAAAGTGGAATCGCTGCTCTCAGTGGCTTGACCCGCTCATCGATCGATCCCTGAACGATCCCGCCTGTGGCCCAAGTGTGATCCTCCATCCAAGACCAAACACGGACGATCAGTAAAAATTGCGAGCCAGATCTACCAATTGAGCATTGCATATGCTAAATTTCTGCTGTCTTTGGCTTGCTCTGAGCCATCATCTCTAGTAAGTTATCTTATTACGGTCCATTGTGCGAAACACCCAGTCCAACTGGTTTGGTGCTTGACTAGGCGAGAGAAATTAATTTATATCTAGATGAACCCTAATTCTAGCTCTCACGCTAAGTAAACAAGTGCTGTGCCGCCGGAGATTTCCGCACGCAATGATAGGAATAAGCAGATTCGAGTACGTACACGTACTCTTCCAGGGAATCGCCAGGGGTTTCGCGTTCGGCCTGTGTTTGGTGTGTGGGACTCCAAGCTGATGCGCGGATGGCACGATGTCAGCTCCACTCACAAACGTTGTTGAGCCGTTCCGAGGTTCTACCTGAGCGTTCGAGGTTCAACACATGGACATGAACTATCTCATTGGTCATGTTCCTGTTCAGCCGTCCTTAATGCCTCGGACATACTGTAGAGACCGTGACCTATTGGAGGCTTTCCCAGGGGGCCAACTGGGTCCTCTCGCCGAGATTAAGCGAAATTGATTAGATTGTACCTGACAGATGAAGGTGGCAGAGCTGAACTGGACGGGTCGATTGCGGCATGGACAACGAAGCAGATGGTTACCAGTTCTAGCATCGGAGATCCTAGTAGTGGGATCCTTTATCACCGGAATCCAGAGCAGCAAGAAATCCTAGCTTCCTAGACATTCCTCTAGTTCCCTAGCGTTAACTTTCATTGCGACGCTCCTCTAAAAGGATTGCAAGCATACGACCGGCAGATTAGGCCGCTAGCTCGTGTGGAAGGCTTTCGCAAGCTCTGATCCTGCGATCTGGGTGACCCGATGCTATATCGCCCATTTGCCCCCTCTGTTTTCCAAGGACACTCATGATCGTACCATGACAAGCATACCCCAGTTTGAGTGCGACTATGGCGGCTAATTCTCATCTGGGGGGCGCGGGCTTGCCTGATGTGAGCCAGGGACCCCAGATCTTGGCAGCTACATCGATCACCACGGCTTTTGCATTACTCACGGTCCTAGCCCGGATGTATGTCCGTGTGTTTTTCATCCGAAATGTTGGGCCCGATGTGAGTATAGGACAAAAAGCAGCCGGAGAATGGACACTGACCTACAATTAGGATTATGTCATGGTGTTGACAATGGCACTTGTAACCTCCCCTCCCGACGCTCTAGCAGCCTGGAATCTGACATTGACGCCCATAGTCACTCGGTGGATTTGCTGTGATAATACCAGAGGTCATATATGGTGCAGGAAGACATACGGTCTATGTGGAAAATACGGCCTCGATAGCGACACACCTGAATTTCGCCACTCAGGGTATCTATATGTGGGCAATCGGGCTCGTCAAGATCTCCATTGGGCTGTTTCTCCTCCGGTTTGCCCCGCGACGGGGCTATAAGATATTCATCTGGGTAGTAATGGGTATGTCATGAACCTAGCTGTACGCTGGATGAATGCAGGGAGATGGGAACTGCTTTGATCTGCTCGTCCTGCTCTGTCTATTCTATCGAATGCTAATGAATGTGGCAGTGGTCATGCTACTCTATACCATAATATGCTTTCTTGTTTGTCACTCCCGTCCTGTATAATGAATCACTACTAATGATGGCAGACACTCATGTTTGAGTGTAAGGATATCCGATCCATCTGGGATGAGAATGTGAAATCACAGTGTTTCACATCCTCACAGCTCCTAAAATTGAGCTACACAAATACCGGTAGGGAACTTGCTCGGATTCTTAGGACATTGCTAACGATCCCAGGTCTAAATATCCTGACAGATCTCATATTTGCCATTCTACCAGCGATAATGCTACGGTTCGTCCTTATTTTAAAACTGCACTATTTCCCCAGCTGACAGCCACAGACATTTGCAGGTTAACCGACGTGTGAAAGCCTCGTTGGTCTGCATATTGGGACTGGGGATATTGTAAGCAACCAATATATTCCCCCCTTCACCCATAACTACATCCTCTAACCAAACGTCAGTGCCTGCGCCGCAGCAATTGTTAAGCTTTCTGTCCTGCCCAACTATGGTCGCACCGGCGACCTCTTATGGGACTACTCCACCCTCACAATCTGGGTCGTGTTCGTCAACCTCCCTACTCTTATAACCACCCAGACTAACAAATCCTATGACAGCGTCGAATCCAACATGGGCATCATAGCAGGCAGCTTACCCACTCTGAAGCCCCTCTTCAAGCAATTCCTAGGCACATATGGATCCCAAACAAAAACACGGCGCTACACATACGGTAGCAAGAAGTACCGACTACAATCGTTGTCCCCATCTTACCCACAGCCATCCGTCCGCAGCAGACCACTCAGCGTTCTGGACCCGGACGATCTGGATGAAGGCGATCCCCGTGCTGCCCAGAGAAACTCCAAGTACGGAACAACAATGACCAAATACCACTACCGCGATGGCAGTCACACCAGCGAGGAATACATCCTGACCCGTCAAGAATCAGCGGGAATCGTGCTCACGACAGAGGTGGTAGTCACACATACTACAGCGGAAGAGGTAATACGAAACAACCGAGGGAAAAGGACACAGTCACCCAACGAGGAGGTATAATATTACAGTCACTTCCACTACCTACTTAAATACCATACCATCAATACTTCCCTACTAGCAAACCATATTTTACATAGACTTGCCAACAACACTCCAATCCTCCACAACCACAGGCCCCAGCCCCCCCTCAACGCCACCCCAAACGCCTCATCAATCCGTCGCGGTAACTCCCTCACAGTTCACACTCCTCACCGGCACACCCCACTTCGTACAAAACCTCGTCATCCCCAACATATGCGAATGGACTAGTGAATTTACTTCGCAAGTGTGTCAGCTTGCTAGATTTGTTTGAACGTTCATGTATTACGGCTAAATTGATCTTTGTGCCAGATCAACTATAATATAAGCCCCTTCCTCCTTGAACAAGTTTACCACCTCCATCTCTCACCTCCGCATCAGCCCCTCCATAATGTACTGCCATCGAAGTACCCTCGAGTGGCACGACAGGTGTGATCGAAATGACAGCAGCAACTCAATACTGCAACCAAGATGGCAAGGAAGACTTCGGCGATTTTGTACGCAATGAAGACGAGGAAATGGACTTGGAAGAGGTTGCCGAGCCCTGGGAAAGATATGATAAAACGAGGACCTCAGATGTCTTCTATCCCATCCGCCTTGGAGACCTGATCAATGAGAGGTACCTGGTAGAGCATAAGCTTGGAGCCGGCGGCTTCTCGACCGTCTGGATGGCCAATGACCAACAAAATAGCAGGGACGTTGCCCTCAAGATCATGTTTGCAGGAGAATCAGGTGAAAGTGAAATCCGCCTGCAGGACGAAATCATTCGGAATGTGCGTGATGCCTCCTCTCATTTTGTGACGTACCTGGAAACCTTTCTACTTCCGGGAGATGGATGTCACCATACGGTTCAAGTATTTCCTTTAATGGGCCCATGTCTTTACTGTCCGAACGTGATAAACATGTCCATGACTACTCGCATGTCCGCTGCTCTGCAATTGCTAGAGGCGTTGGAGAGTTTACACAAGGCCGGGATAGTCCACCGTGGTGAGTGACGCCGAAACGATCCTGCTCTTTTCTCTATTCGCCCACATACTGATGTTTTTTCCAACAGATTTGAATGAGAGAAATTGTATGTGGGGAATGCAACCCCTCCACCATCTACCCAGGAGTGCTAAATACAAGGCATTGGGCCGGCCATTGAAGCAAATGATACCGGTGGACGATCTCTGGAAGGAAGGGGAGCTCGTTGGACCTGCTAATATCCCCCAAAGCCTACAAACCCAAAAATTCTATTTCGGCGACTTTGGTCTGGCAAAGAAACTGAGCGATCCCGTGACTCCACGTGGCTATCCACCATTACAATATTGCTCCCCGGACCGCCTGCATAGACAAGATCCCAGTCCTGCCTGCGACATGTGGAGTTACATGATCCTCTTTTCGGAACTTTACCTTGGCAACGTGCCTTTTTCTACGTTTTTCAATGGTGGAATTATTGGTGGTTTCGTGTTGTCTTTAGGTCCTCTGCCCGAGGAGTGGAAGGGACGATATACTCATCCCGCGAGCCGTGATTCCTGGTATGATAACCAGAATCAAACTACACCCGATCCCAAATGGAATCTTGAGTCAAGAATTGCAAGTTTTCGTCACGACGCTGACCTAGTGGAGCGGAGCCATGTGCTTTCTATTATGTCTCGTGTGTTTACTTATGACCCGGCGAAACGTCTGACCGCAACTCAGCTTCTGCAGGACCCTTCGTTTAGAGCTATTATGGACAATCATGGCTGTTGATACCAGGTTCTTTATGCTTTTTACTATTGACGGGTTTGGAATGTTGATGTCTCTGCTATGTATATCTCTTCATTGATCCTTTAGAGTAAAGATAGTTTGTTACTTAGTTTGTTTATGTAAATTATCGAATACTAACTGATATAGCTGGCTGAATATATATTCAAGGGTCTAAAACAGAGTTTAGTCCCGGAGACTTCAAATATACTTGGAAGCTCATGAGGGTTTGTCATCTATTTATTCATGATGATATAAAGGACCCTTGCCTGGTGATAGTTCTATCAATATGTCACCTGCAGGCTAAGGATAACGTGTCCAACAATGAAGGCTACTCTCCTCCATCTGTATGATCTACACTCGACTTCCTAAGCGAGCTAGCTACTCCGAATTATTACCTAATTGATGAAGATCAACATAAACCACTCACTTGAGTTAGATAGCTTCACTACTACTCCGTATGTACATGCCTACCCACCCACCTACCTCGTCATGTCCGCATACTTTCAGCTATGTAGATCATCTTACATACATGGTGAATCAACCCCCATCCCAAACGAGAATCAAAGAACAGACCAAAAAGAACAAAAAGGAAATGATTAACGAATGGCACACGGTCATATAGTCGTCCCAAAGCAAGACTAACTCCAAATAGAAGACCGAATCAGGTAAAGATATGCTGGCGCAATTAGAGCTTCGCCAATCGGCGCTCGAGCACTTGATGTGCGATATAAGCCACTAATCATAGATATGTAAGTAAATGCTCGTACATCGTGTGAACGTTAAGCAAAACATTATGCGTAGAACATTTAGCAATATTATCAATAGATATTATGTTTAGTGTATATGTAAATTACGTATCCAGGGTATCGGGGTATCCAATTAACGTGGAAGCGACGTGCGGGATAATTCACTCTCGGTCTGAAGGGGATGCGGAGGTAAGAAGTCTGGCATATCAAACAACGATACGCAGTGGATAGAGGGGTTGTAGCAGAAAAACGACAGTTGACGATAGTAAAAGAATCACTCACCAGCAGCAACAACAGTGGCACGAGTAGCACCAGACTTGGCACTGCCACCACCAAGAGTCAAAAAGTATCTGAGCCAGCTCAGCTGGACCTTCTTGCAGTCGCGGTCAAAGTCGGGAATCAAAGTAGCAGCCTTCTTGAAAAGCTCCTCCTTGCCGTTGTAGGGCGGGTAGCGGATGGCGAGGAATCTTTCGATCCAGCTAGGGCTAGTGGTGATTGTGCGACGGTGCACAAAGACATCGAAACTGGCCTTACCCCGGTAAGCACCCTGACCGCTCTCGCCAACACCACCGAAGGGGAGGGTGGGGATGTGCAGGGCGGCGTCGTTGACGGCAACACCGCCGGAGCGGGTCTGTGACAGGACTGCAGCACGTTAGTATCTTAAGTTGTACGGTAAATTATACAGCTCCAGAAACATACTCTTCTCAACTTCCGCCTTGGAACCGAACGGGTAGAGGCCCAGAGGCGTGGACTGGACGCCGTTGGCGATCTGGACAGCCTGCTCGACGCTGTCAACAGGCAGGATAGGAATGAGAGGACCAAAGCTCTCTTGTGTGATCATGGAGTCTTCAGGCGAGTCGACCACAACAACGGTAGGTTCAATGAAGCGCTCCTTTTCGTCCATGCTGCCACCCATGACAATCTTGCCCTTGGTGTTGTCGATCATGCCCTTGATACGGTGGAAAGAAGCATCGTCAATGATATGGGAGAAGTCCGCAGAGCCCTTGGCACCCTGGGGGTAGAACTCCTTGTAGACCTTCTTGAACTCCTCCACGACAGCATCGACAAGCGGCCTCTCGACCAGCAGGTAGTTCTGCGACGTGCAGAGTTGACCAGCATTCATCAGCTTGGGCCAGAATAGTCTGCGCGCGACCAGTCGGGGGTCGGCATTCTTGGAGATGATGGCGGGGTTAATGCCACCCAGCTCCAGAACAATGGGGGTGAGGTTAGGAGCCGCTGCCTTAGCGATGATGCGACCGACATTAGCACTGCCGGTGAAGAAGATCTTGTCCCAGCGTTCGGCCAACAAGGCCTGAGTCTCGGGGATAGCACCCTGAACGATGGTGTAGGCGGAGGGGTCAAGAGCAGCCTCGATAATCTGCTGGATGACCACCGCACAGTTGGAGGACTTTTCACTAGGCTTGATGACAACGGTGTTACCCGCTGCGATAGCGCCAATAACTGGACCCAGCGTCAACTGGAAAGGGTAATTGAAAGCACTGACCCCATAACGGTCGCCGTTAGCCTTGTCTCAAACCCCAACCAAAACAAAATAGGGGGGGGAGGGGAGAAATTTTTGGTGAAAATCCCACAGAAATCAAAAACAAAAAGGAAAACATACCCAATAACCAAGACGCAACCCAAAGGATCCTTGCGGATCTTGGGACTGGTAAACTTATAGGTGAGGTCGATATCTTCGGCCTTCTCATCCTTGACCCATTTGGGGAGATTGCGGCAAACGAAGACAATGTCATTGAGCAGCCAGGTACTCTCAGCCATGACGGCCTCAAAGAGAGGCCGGTTCAGATCGAGACGCAAAGCCTCATGGATCTCGTCGACACGATCCTTGATGCTATTGCGTGCAGTAGATTAATTAGCTACATATTAAAGCCATGCGGGGAGCTACCCGAAAGGTAGGCAAAATAAGGTACTTTGGGACAGCAACTCACGCCCAGTAAAGCTTCCGGAGCTGGACCAGCCGGTACTCCACATCGCGAGTGGTATGCTCGTGGAAGGTCTTGCGGCAGCGAGAGACGCGTTCAGCGACCTCGTCAACAGGAGTATACTCCAAGGGAGGGATTTCAATGGCACCCATGGCGAATAAATTAAGGTGGTGGAGAGAGAGAGGGGAAGGGGTGAAGATGACAGGAGGGAGGGAATAATGGGAACAGGAGGAGAGGAACGAAGGATCAAAAAAAAGGCGGAAGTTCAGCCGAGAAGACTAGTAGATTAAGAAGGAATCCGAATGCGGAGCTCTTGTTTCTGACAAGCCCCTGATTCTTCAGAAACACGAGTGCCCTTATCTACTCCTATGAGTAATGAGTAATGGAATACGAAGGAACAACTGGAGGTGAGGATGTTCGTCAGGCCAGATAATATAATGAGCAGCAGCCCAGCATTCCGCCGACCGAGGACCGGGTGGATTGGTGATCAGCAAATTCGCCGAGCCGTTCATTTTTTTAAGGGCAGAAAAACCCCCATGCATTCTCCATCCATTCATCCATTTCCGGGCACATGCCCTCCTTTTCCCCCTCATCTGTTCCGCGGCACAACCGAGGACTTTTCCACTTGCAAGGTCTGCTTTTTACGAACGGAGAACCGTTGTTGGCCACTGCTCACATGTTACTAACTTATCCTTAATTAACAAATGACAGCTACGGGTTGAGTCATGCACGCGACCCACTTGCCTCGCAAGGGGTTCTGTTTGCGGATAGCTTAGGAGCTTATTTCCCCCTTGCTCATCACCCTCATCAACTTAATGTCAACGAACTATCACATTGTGGTATATACGATGATAAATCAAAAGCTAGCTCACGGGAACAATGGAGACAATGAACAGTATAGAAAAGAAAAAGCAAATATGCAGATCTGCAGTCAGCCACCAACTCACCCCTCCATTATCAGTGCTTAAACTGATCCTCCGTGACACCCTTGCCCATAGCCGCCGTACTGCTGATGCCGCCCGTCACCATCTTCAACATATTATCCACGTAGTTGGCACCACTCCATTTCTGGTGAGTCACCACATCCACTCCCTGCTCCATCTCCGGTTCTTGCACCAACTCGCCGTACGCCCGCATTCCCTGCTTCGCGTACGCCTTGGCGAACTGATCCGTGATGAGCGCCGTCGTGTGCAGACCCGCCAGGGTGATGAACTGCCAGCAGTATCCCAGGGCTCCCAGACGCTTGATGTACGTCTCCTGCTCATCGCGCGGCATCGCCTTCTTCCAGTTGAACGAGGGCGACAGGTTGTACGCCAGCCTAAAGTGGCAAATTAGTGTCAAAGTCTACACAGTGCAAATCAGGACCACACTTACTTCTGCTCGGGCCACACGGCGTGCACGCCGTCGGCAAACTCCTTCGCCTGAGCATAGTCGGGCAGCTTGCTCTCCATCCAGATGAGATCCGCGAAAGGTCCATATGCAATGGCGCGGTTCACCGCACACTGGGTACCTCCCTGGTACCGGTAGAAGCCCTCCCGGGTGCGAGGGGCGTCCCAGTCCCAGTAGATGTCGACTCCAGTGATGTCCTTGGCGATAGCCCGGGCTTCGCGGTTGCTCTTGCCCTTGGCCTTCGTCAGGAACTCATCAATGAGGGCCTTCTTGTTACCAGAGGAGCCCTTGTTGATGGTGTCGATGACAGCTTCGCTGAACAGCTTCAGGCCAGCCTGGGCAGTCCACTGGTCTTCAATGGCCTGCAGCTCGTTTCCGTTCTTACCAGCCTGCTCCGCAGCCACCATGAGGTCGTTGAGGGGTTGGAGGTTAGGGTTCGTCGATCCCACGACGAAGGCGTGGTCACGGTAATCGATTGTGGAGGTAATGAGAGTGGCAGCTTCGGAGTCGGTTCGAGCAATGGCAAGCAGGTCGGTGCCTGGATAAAGTCAGTTGATGCTATGCGGATTGAGCAAATCAGGATGCTACTCACCCATGATATCCGCCTGCGCACGGATAGCCACCAGACGGTTGATGTGTTCGCTGATAGGCACAAGCACCTTTCCGGCCATGTGGCCGCACTTCTTGGTACCCGGAGCCTGGTCTTCAATGTGAATACCAGCAGCACCACGCTCCACAAACAGCTTGGTCAGCTTCATCACGGCCGTCAAGCCACCATGTCCGGTATCAGCATCCGCAATGATGGGGCGCAGGTAGTCCACATTTGCCACCTTGCCACGCTGCTCCTTGGGGGTGGTGATGCGTTCCTCGCGCTGTTTCCGGTCATGGAACAGCTGAGCCAAGAACAGCTGGTTGACCTTGTTGGGGACGGTGTTCTAACTCGAGTCTTAGCAGTGATCTCACAATTACCAACATCCTCTGAGACCTACCATGGGGTAGTCGGCAAGATCGGGAGAGGGTTCATCGGTGGACGAGGCGGTGGAAGAGCTCTGCCATCCAGAGACGTAGACGGTGTCGAGGTATTTGGCCATTTGGGTGAGCATTGTGGGCTCGAGACAGCCATAGGTGAAGCTAGGTACTTTGTTCTGCGGAAGAGAGAGGTAAGCTCATGATTGACCTAACCACCATCACCACAGAGCGGGGACATGCGAACCTCGAAATTGCTCTCCAAGATCTTCCACAGCTTCTTGCTCATAGCGTTGGAAGGATACTCAATCTTCAGGGTACCACGCTTGGCCACAATCTGCTCAGCAGTAAAGGGCCGCTTGGTGTGTCTCCATCTGGAGTCCTGCCACCACTTCTGGACGGCTTGGACATCGTCCAGATACTTCCGGTCTTCTTCTTCAAAGGAAGCCATGATGATGTGTGGTATAGCCGAGGGGGGAATATAAGCAAAGATCTAGATTGATGCAAATGGATATAATATAATACAATGTATCCAACAATGTTCACATACAACCGACAAGAAAGACAAGAGAGGAGAGAGTAGAGGGAAGAGAGAGAGAAAGAGACGAAAAGGATACAGTCAAATAAAGTCAATCATCAAAAAAGAAAACCGGAATCACAAGCCAAAGGGAAACACCCAGCTACTTAAAGCATGCGCCATAATTCCCTCGATGCGTCACAAGTCATTGGGCCACCCAGCAATCAGCACAAGGTTGGTCGGTAAACGTTCGGTTCAGCGGGACAAGAAGGAAAGAAGGGCCAAGGGCCAAGGGGACAGTCAGCTTTGCCGCCCCCGGAGTATCTGATTTTCTTGCAACAAAATAAAACCGGGGGTGAGTCGAAAACAATTAGGTTGAACCAAGGGTTTCACAAGCCAAGTTTAGTGGAGGAAGGCAGTCTCAGTAGTGAGTGAGTGGGTTTGGCTGGTTCGGAAGAGAGGATCGAGACCAGACGAAGATCCTCGGTCTAAAGGGACCAAGCCGAAAACAGGTCGCCACTCTGCAGTAGTTGGAATCAATTGTATGCAATAATTAATTCTACATTTTACTATTTTATTTTCTTTCTTACGAGAATTAACTTAATATTAAATTGTTCTCATCGCAACTCCTACTACATAGCTAACAGAACACACCCTCTCCCACAAGCAGCTAAATCGCATATAATTCAAATATCATAGTAAACTACATAGCTACTTACCCCACGAAACAACCTAAAGTAACAACCTAAGTAAATGACGTTTGTCCACTCTCCAGGCATAACTGAAGTAAGCATGTGCTCCGACTCTACCCATTTACAATACCATACCACTCCCGACCCCCAACCCTCCACCCCCATAGGTCCAATATCTATGATTCTACTTCCCCACTCCCGTATCCATACCCCTCAGGCATCAATACAACACGGGGAAGAAAATCAGCCTCGGCATCCCGCCACCCAATCAGATGCCCATCTCATAGCCGATCCACGTAGTAGCTGTCTGTCCCTTCCGTATAGTCTTCTTCTTCATAGCCCTGAGGGGCCACGCAAGGTCGGGAAGTTAAGGAGATGGTGTTCCGAGTATTCTACTACTATTACTACTTTTAGTCCTTGTTATTTGTGAAAGAGTGATGGTGTATGTGGAGGATTTCGGACGATGGCCGAGAATAGTACTATTCATCGGAAGTTGGATGTTGTGAGGAGTGCGTGGGTGTGTTTCGGAGATGAGTAGCTCTTGTGTTTTTTTTGTCTACAGGGATAGTAGTTGTAATTACATACATAGTATACTTGTTATTGTAAGATGAGTGTGTGTGCAGATCTACTCCGTATACAAAGGTACACTGCTATCTACTGGGCTGAGTGGTTGGGTGGTAAGTTAGTATTCGGAGATTCTGGGGGCTGATGCATGGAGCTTTCAGCTGGGCTGGGCTGGGCTGGGTTTGGGAGTTGGGGGTTTCGGGGCTGCGTGGTCGTGTGTCAATTACTAGGACTATCTACGGTGTAAACTTGGGGGAATGGATGGATGGATAAATTGGGAGGGATGGATGTCTGGGGAAAAAGAAAATAGCAATATTGGGTTGTAGGTAGTTTAGAATGTATGTGTTTCATTCACATGTGAATTTGTCTGTGGGAGGTCATCCATCCATTCATTCATCTGACAGTCGTGACTTCTGACTCAGACTCAGACTCAGACCAGACCCTGGATTGATCTCCGATCGTTGTTAGCTGCATCTGCTTACGGGGTAAAAGGAAAACCATCATTGTCATCCAAATCCGGAAGAATGCATTAACTACTACATACTATTTCTCGTTACTACCTAATCGTTTTATCGTGGACTTTGTGGCTGGAGACGCAAACCCGAACAATGAACATCAAAAAGAACAATAACCCAAAAGACAAAAACGCCACATTCAAGAAGATTCGTCACTTCTACTCGGGATATGTCCACCTCGGAATAATAACAAGCTCCCTTCTCTCTCTTTGCATCAGCATAAATCAACTATTGAGTCAACTCAATCATAGCAGGCAATGCATCCTCTATAACCAAAAAGCCAAGATGTCCCCTCGTCCAACCGATTCTAAAGCTATAGAAACTGTGTCCGCATAACCCTTTTTCCTTTTTGTGCAGAAAGTCGACAAGTGCCACGACGGGCGAAAACAAATAGCCGCGCTAAATGCGATCATGCTCTCTCCTTTCTTTGTCATCCTCGAGTTCCAATTTAATAGTCTTGGACAGCCACCGCCTTGTTGTATGTTTCGTACGGCGTGATGGCGCCCAGGGCGCGTCGCTGATGGGCATTGAGTATTTCCAGTCCATACACGTAGCTGGCGTTGACCCATCCGAACCTAGAGAGATGACCGGGTTAGTGTTGCGTTCGCATGGTTATTACTCATCAGGGAGGGAACAACGCTTACCCTTCGCGGGGAGCCCCCTTGAAATCCACACCTTGGTTGCCGTACTCGGCATCCACTCGGTGTGGGTCAATAGGCCGGGTGACGTCGTACTTCTCGACCACCACGCCGTTGAAATCGACAAAGGCCTTGGTGATCATATACAGCCACTTGTATGCCAGACGCTCGGCTTCCTCTTGGTAGCCATAGCGCATCAAACCTGTCCATGCCAGCATCTGCTGGGGTGCCCATCCGTACGGGTAATCCCATTGCCGGTTAGGCCGATCCAGGCCAACGGCACCCCGAGATTCTTCAGTTCCCGAGACCAGGCCTCCGTAGGCCTCGAACCGCTTGAGGGACTGCACCAACTGCGATGCTTGGTGGGGTGTCGCGAGACCAGCCCACATCGCCCAATAGGTGGTGGCACTCTCGTACGAGGTGCGCTCCTGCTTGGCAGTATCGTAGTCGAAATACATTCCCTTCTCCTCATCCCAGAGGTAAGTGTCCATACGCATCTTTCTTCTGCGTGCGCGACGGTCCCAAACCGAGGATGACTCGAATTGGATATCCTGGGTCGACGCTGTCCGGAATTCCTGCGGGATCTCGAGTTTGTCCTTGAAGTAGGTGCGGATGATGCGGGCAATGTCCACCTCGTACTTGTACAGCAGTGAGTTCAGATCGACGGTAGCCAGATTGGCGCAGACTCTCTCCAAACGGTAGCTGGTGTCATGTCCCGACTCTCGCACGGCCCTGTCGTGCAGGAAGTACTCGTCGAGCTCTGGCTCCAGGATCCTCTTTTCGTTGTAGGCCTCAACAAATTCTTCAAAGCTCATGCCGTGCTTCTCGGCATACGGAGTCAGAATATGAAGGAAATGAGTCGGCTCCGTCTCCGGAGGCACTCCTTCACCTTCGGGGCGATATCTGGAAAGACCAGAAACCGGATCATATCTCGGCTCAGCCGTCCAAACGCTGTAGTACTCCTTGATTGCGGCAAGCGTCGCATTGCGAAGGAATTCCATGGCATCGGGCTCGTTCTTGATCCGTTCATACACACGCAAAGCCATGTCGGTCAAAAAAGGAGGCTGGGAACGCATGAGGTAGTACGAACGATTTGCGTTCAAAATCTTCCCGTAGTGCTTGATGCAGAAACAGAAGTTGATCACCATGCCTTTAGCCAGGTCGACTCTGTTGCTGACCAGCAGACCCAGAGACATCATATAGCTGTCCCAGTTATATAGCTCGTTGAACCTTCCTCCCGGGACCACGAAAGGAACTCCACTATACTCGGTCTTCCCCGTGGCTTCATCAACCTTCTTCTCCATGGCCAATGCCAGAAGACCGGGCTTGTCATTCAGCCTCCTGGTATACTCCGGAGTAATATTCGAGTCCAACAACTGCACATCCAGGCGCAGCTCGGGATGCGCTTCCGCAATACCCTTGTAGTACTCAAGCTGCTCCGGGGCTCCCGGAGGGACGTAGACCCGGGGTCGTGGGTCGTCCGTCCAATCCTTGGGATCGCGACCAGCTTCAGCAATGTTATGTCCATCAATACGCCGTGTCAGGGCGTTCCAGAAGGAATTCTTGATGAGACGAGAGAGCCGTGCGACAGGGTTCTCACTGAGACGGGCTTCATCGAGCACAATATGTTTCCGACCGTAGTCCTGGGCGATTGTGAGCTCCTGAAGGAGGTTGGAAAGCATGTATGTTCCTCGCAAGTCGAATCGGTTGTATCCCGAAGATGCAGCGGTTCCCACGGAGAATACCTGCAAGACAGTGCATTAGTGACTCGAAGTGGCCGTAATTTTTTGACATCCGACCACACATACCTTGGGGCCCACATCTTCTATCGTTATCTGCATGTTCCGATCTGTGTCTTCCCGCTCCAACAGACTGTGGAGCGTTGTGTCAACGTCAATGAGGAATTTGCGGGGAACGGCCGGCGTCTCATCTGTATACCCCGCGGGTTAGCCCACAATCCCTGGATAATTCGGAGAATTGATCTTTCGTTCTTTTATACGTACCATGACTCGCTCTTCTTGCGGGGAATTGGCCTCCGAGAAATTCTTGAATGTCATCCCGATTGAAAGATTTAAGAGTCTGTTCACAGGCGTGGGGTCAGCACAGCTATTTCTCAGCTTATCTTAGGGGAGCGGTAGAATCCGGACGTACCGAAGAGAATGCCCGCTTACGGTCTCTCATGCGAGCAATGTTATCCTCATCGCCATAGTAGACGTCGGGATCGGAGAATGGATCGAGAGACGTGTTGCGTCGATGCTGAGCACTTGGCGAGCTCATCGTCGGGAGATTGTGGGATGGTAGATAGAAGAGACGTTCGATGACAGGCCCGACAAACGAAAGGCTAGAGCGAAAACGGGGGATCCGAGCAGGGGTGGATGGATGGTTGGGTTAAGGGGTGACACTGCGACACCAATTATTGAAGACGCTAGGCCCGTTCGTGGCGCTGTAACTCTTCTTGGACTCGAGACAGTACCCAAGAAAAAAAACTGAGGTTATGCTCTTCGTACCTCAGACAATCTCGCTAAAGCTGGGTAGGATGGTAGGACAAACAGTAGGGTATTGGGTAAGTAAGAGGATTGAGAGACAATGCAAGTACACGACAAAGGGAGTTTTTTTGTGTAAGATGGATTGGCCACCAGCGGCGGTTCAGCTCCCGTGCGATTTGGGGGGGTACGTCACAACACCCGGTCTTCGGTTTGGCTGGTTCCTTTGAAGGTTTTTGTTTGTGTGCAATTCGGCGGTGTGTAACTCTCAATATATACTGGTTGAGATTGAAAACTTAAGAAAGAAAAAAAAAAGGAGAAGTAGTCTCAGACTGTTGAATTTGTACTCTTCGCTAACAGGGGGAATTTTGATTATCTATTATGATTATAATTGTTATTTCTTGCCCGGATTGAGCGGCAGCACCCAACAGCATCCCATCGATGTAGAGAATGAAGTTCCCTTGGAGACTATGACGCCACGGGCCCGATGATGTCGCCGCTCCACTCAATAATTCCCCCCCTTCGGTATTTCCCTCGGCTGCCTCCGCCCTACTTGTGCTGCATTGAATGGACTCTGGAGATAAGTTGTTGGACAATTTAGGCCAAAAAAAAAAAAAAGAATAAGGAGAAAATGTGAAGAAAAAGGAGTAATCCAGAATAAAAAAAGCAATTACTACCAGATAACGAGTGGTCACGAGGACCAAACCAATAAAGCAAAAATGAAGGAGGTCTGTGGGTCTCCGCGGCATCTGTTGGTCGAGCTCTTGACGTGGCACTCGATAGATATATCTCTAGTTTGGAGCACACAGCAACAATGAAAGTGGGATGATCTTTCAGTCTATGTACATTCTAGATCTTCTTCGGTGTGGGACAGCCTGTACACACCCAAGACTCATTAACCTTTCACCTCCCCTGGCAAAGCAAGAAAGCCTGAAGAGAGTCGCCCAAACCCAAAAGACAAAGTTTTCCTGCTATCTGGTATGGGCTTTCTTCATCTTCATGTATCTGCTGTCCGTCGGATCCATACTGCGGATGCGTGGCAGGGAGATACTTGGTCGAGTTTCAACTTTATCATCCTCCACAAGGCGGTTGTTGGGGATGAGGATCGCGCGGTCGAGCTGATATGGCAGTCCACGGTGCCGTCCACGAATCATCATGGCACAGATGACTATCTTACTGAAGATATCGAACTGAGCGCTGAAGGAGGTGGAGGCGGTCGGGTATCCTAGACTTAGGCCGACGTTTCCGCTGTGCATACGTTAGGTACAACTACGCGCAGTAACCATGGCGTGGCTATACTCACTAGGCTGAGACGACTTCGAAAAATATCGCGAACACGGAGAAGGCCTGTCGTCCAGGTCAGAACGATGCTTCCAACGGTCAAGGAGGGTCACAAACCGGCTTCGTGGGGTCCATTATTTTCGCCGACTCTGCAATGCAGATGCACATGATTCCAAGGAAAATATACCACAAATCGAAGCTGAGTTGGTTTCGCATGTGCATTAAGACGTATTTCTTGCCGTCACCTTCGTCCATATCGGTTTCTGATGAGAATACCCCGATTGACTTTTCTTCATAGATGTTGGAGGCTCGTACACTGATAGCGATAGGGAATACCGAAATGTACATCATGACGAGTAAGCTGAATTGAACTGCCGGGTTCACGTCGGCAAGATTGAACGACGCTGTCCCTGTGTGCCGTGAAGATGCTGACTGAAAGATAGCTGCCGCCACACGAGGTCCCCCAGGTAGATCATTTACCGCAGGGTTGTCGAGATCAAGGACCAGGATTAAAAGAACATCAACAAAATTCAATACAAAGATTATCCCAATAGGATCCATGTTGGCTTGCTGCGAAAGAGGAGCAAGTAGCACCGACGAGGGTACTTCAACAAGAACTCCAGGGGCTCCTTAAGAGAAGAGCTCTCAGGGATACACTTAGACATGCCCCAGATGAGAAGCCGGAGGCAGCAAGGATATAAAGTGTTTCCAGCGTAAGCGAGAAAACTCATGATTAGCATAGGGAACACGGCATCATTGAATGATATCATGGAATCCGGAGTAAGTGTAAGTCCCAGGTTGCTAGTCATCGTCTGAGCCGAATAAATCCCCCTATAAATATTAGACTGCCTGTAAGATTCATATATACCAGGACTTACCACCAGACTGCATTTTGACCGCATTCGTCGAGGTAGTCCCTATACTTGCGATTCGAATGCAAGATCCAAGGGACAAGACACACCACACCAATCACATGAAGCCCAACAAAATAACCTTTTGATGATAGATGAGCCTGCTGAACGCAGAAGAGGGAACGAAGCTGTATATACGCACCGATCACAATTTTGAGGAGTAGCTTCAGGCTCCGGTACTCGATGCCACCAAGTCGCTCTCGGTCTGCAGCAGTCAGGTTGTGGAATTGCGAGTTCCTTCCAAGTGTTGCTTGTACGGAGAGCTCCGGCAGGTTTGCGTCTTTGGAGAGAGATATGGCCGGCCGCAGAGATGGCTCTCGGGCTCTGCTAGGTTGTTTCCCGATCACGAACAAAGACGATGCTACCCGCTCGAATGGTAAGCCACCGGTAGCGCTTCTACCATTCTCAGACAGGTCATCCGTATTTTCAGAGTTTCTCCGCTCAGTTTCGGCGTCCTCATCTTCCTCTTCGATGACTACCCGGTGTCAGACTGAGTGATTGCAACAGAGCTTGTAGTTAGGCTTACCGTCCTCACCCGGTCCTCGTTGGACTTCTGCTATCGGCACCCCTATTTCCTATAAGCTATTGCCTGGCCGTCAACGCGCCATGAAATTTAAGGTACCTCTGTCACGCTCTTGTGGTGAAGGGATGTAGAGCGCCTTGGTAGTGTCCGCAAAGGAGATACTCCGCGATAAACCAGCTGGCTGTGGATCTGAGCTGTCGTTTTCAGGTCGTACTCTTCCAGTGCTTCTAGGCCTATATGGCGATTAGAAATGCGATTCATAGCGACATCAAGTATCGGGCCACGTTCTCACCTATCGGGTACCACATGACCAATTTTCGAGCCAACAAAGCGCTGGCCATCGTCGACATCCTTCTCTGTTGAGTCGCCTGGTACGTTTTCTGACGTAGTAGGCTCACTCTGCCTTCGAGGATGCGCTTCAGGGTCATAGCGAGCGGAATCATAGTTCGATGGGTTACTCTTTCGATCAAGGACACCAGGTGCTGTTGAAGTTTATCGCATCAGCGAGAGTAAACATCGAGCAACCTAGCACTAGCTCGTGAAAGTACCTACCGATTTCTTTGAGGCGTTTCTCGAACCATAGCAAGCGGACAACCACCACCAGAATATTGATAAATCCGAGGTTCGAGACGATTGGAACAAAGTAGACGAAGAGTTGCTGGTAGAGCTTCAAGTCCTTAACGTCGACTCTAAAAATAATATCCACGTCAGACTATGCTCCTATGAGTCGACGGTAAGTAGCACGAATAAAGAAAAGATCGACTAACGTGTTAAGCCCTGACTCGGTCGAAGAGCTTACACCGAAGAAGTATGCATCGATGGCGCGGAGATTGCCGTAGGGGTAAAGAACGACCAATCCCAAAAGACCCAGAAAAAGAATGTATGCATCTGTGCAGATAGATGAGCTATTTGTGCCACCAGTATTGCAATGATAGTCAACGCACAATGTAGAGTGATAAAATTAGCCTGCAGCTTCCACATACTGCGTCGCGGCAGGTATGCTCATAGATCGGGAACAAAACGATTCCGGCGCGGTAAGGGACAAGCCAATCACGAATACCAACACGCAATGACTGAAGAGACGAAACTAGAAAAGATTAGTTTACCCAAATTCTACAGCAATCTCAGACTCTTTACCGGGATTAGGATCTTGGGAGAGCCCGCTGTGAGATCTTTATTCTGTGCCAATAGAGCCCCGCGCTGATAGAGTGAGCGATTTGTCCGGACCAATACCGTTCCAGAAAATCACGACCCCACGCGATCGGTCACCAGAGCTTAGATGGAGGCTGTATAGATGCACCTTTGCGATATAGGAGGGAATTTTCTTAGCCAACGGTTCTAGTGCACACTAGAAATGGTGGCTGACGGCGAGCGAAGATCGCCGCAGCAACCTTCGGCGTGGAAAATGCAGAACACCAGGTTGCTTTTTTCGATGTGCGCTGACTGGAGTAGACGATCCCTGGAGATGATATTGAGATTGTCAGAAGGCAAGGTAGGCAAACGCCAACCATTCGCAAATACTAGTGGAAGGTTTGTTGAGGGAGTGAATCCCTTCAGCCATGTTCCTCCCAATGATGAGAGTTAACCGCTCAGCATGACATCCTCCTTTGTCATATGCCAACCATGGGATGATGTCAAGCTCGTTGTTCAGCCTCCAGTCGTATTGCCTTCTTCATGGTAGGGGAGACAAGATGGGTGGCTTGGACTAAGTTTTGAACATTATAATTTGCATGACTTGGGCACGGACTGCCAGGTCTACCACGGATCATAAAGTTTAAAATGAAACAATCCATTAGTTGGGTTGGACCTTCTGTATGTAGGCTTAGATCAACTCTGCATTGCATACGCATACATGAATTACCCCGAACATCCGTTCCATCTTGCTTACAGCTTACAGTTCAGAGCTTCGCTGCGATTACGCTACCGCCGTCCAGAGTGATAGTCGCTCCATTCACATACGAGCCGGCGCGGCTGCTCAAGAACAAGCACGCACCTGCAACATCCTCCGGGGTACCAATACGACCCAAAGGAATACTTGCCTCGATGGTCTCTCGATGCGCTTCCAAGGTGGCAGCCATCATCTTGCTCTCGAATGGGCCACAGGCCAAGGAGTTTGATCTGCGGGTAGTGTCGGGTCAGCCCAAGCGCCGTCGATAAGCGATCATATGGGAGTTACACATACGTGATGTTCCGTCTACCAAGGTGGTGTGCCAAAACACGACTCAAATGGTGTAATCCAGCTTTACTGGCACTGTAGGCAAAGGTTTCCAGAGCCGGAACCCTTATACCATCAACGCTACCGATGTTGATGATGCGAGCCGGGTCGCCAGATGAGCCGGCTTTCTCCAGTAGAGGGGTGAGAAGCTTGGTAAGGTCGAACACACGATGAAGATTGAGGGTGAGAACTCGTGTCCAGGCAGACGAAGGGTATTCGTCGTACGGGGCACCCCAGTTGGAACCCGAGTTGTTGACAAGAACATGCAGCTCTGGGAATGTGTTAAGCTAGAGCACTTGGCACTCCCTCTCCCCTAAGGAGCAGCACTCTAGGGGCTAGACTTACTACTCTCACGCTTAGCAATCTCTTCGGCCAATCTCTTGACTTCCTCTTCTTTATAGAAATCGGCAGGGATAGCATAGGCCTTGCCCGTGCCAAGTGCATTGAGCTCGTTTACAGCTTTATCGCAAGACTTGGCGTCTCGCGACGAGATATAGACAGTGGCGCCATTCTTTACGAAGCCTTCTGAGATCATCCGACCGATTCCTTTGGCGCCACCAGTGACCAGCACGACTTTGCCCTAATCGCATGGTTAGATCTTCAGCTCAGCTGTATAGGCCGAGGCCTCTACTCTGCATCTCCGCAGTACGCACCTTGACGTCGAACAACTTTTGAACGTCCATGATGATGGTTTGTGTGGTAAATATCGTACTGAAAGCCAGAGAAGATCAAAGAAGTTAGTTTAATAAATGGATGATCGTTTGCAAGAAACTCAGTCAGCCGCACGTGTGAGGTCTGGACAGAGACGCTGATCTACCCCTTATAGATGTTACCTTTACCGCCTGGGGGTCCGCCCGGGGATAATGGGGATACCCGAACAACCGGGGATCATTCTACAGTGTCACAAAAGATACCGAGGCAGGGCGGAACGGAAGAACAATGTTGCAGTGCTTCTGGAGTGATTAGTAGTGGCTTGCATAGCATGTCAGTGGCAATGGCCAGCACGGGTTTGATCAATACAGAGTACAGTAATCATAAAGCTGGTAGAGACACCTGAGGCAGCTCTCATCATTGCCGGTATCCTTATCTCCTTTCGATGGTCGTTCAATGTACCCGAAGAGCGACCAAGGGACCTGATGCCTTAGGCATCAGCACCGAAGGGCCGATCGGGTGATCCAGAAAAAGTCACGACAGGCTTTGGCGGGGCTGAGCTTCATCCCACTCGTGCATGTCCAGCATTGAACTTCCTACTCTGCCAAGATACCCTTGATTTTATTTTGCATAGCTGCCCTTCGCGTTCATCCAACATTTTAATTCTCGACATTCTTCTAGAGTCATTCATAGAGTTTCAGTTGGACCAGCACATCCCGTTTCCCAGGATGGAGGAGCTACAAGCTAAACACCGCAAGGAACAAAAAGATCTCCAGGCTCGAATCACCCAGAAGAAGAAGTCCGCCACGAAGAAGACTCGCAAAGGAGTTAACGATGATTGCGAGAGGCTCCAAAGAGAGCTCTCTGAGCGGCAACAAGCTGAGATCGCGCAACTAAACGGCGAATCAGACCAGCCTGTGGATGGCATCGAAGACCTCAGTCTGAACGAATCCAGCGAAGGGAACCGAAACGCTGATGAGGCTGGTGACTCGCCCGATCAGCAAAATGCAGATACCCCGTCGGAGACAACGACATCATCGCCTCAAAGCTCTACCCCCGCTACCCCGCAGCCCTCCGGTCCTCGTCCCAAGAAGCCCAATCGTCAGAAGGCCCGTTTAGCACGTCGTGCCGCGGAACAAGCAGCGCAATCGGCAATTGCCGCGGAGGAGGCCGCAAACCAGACGGATCATCGTGGAAATGAGAAAGAGGTCATGGAGGGCGTGTTCAAGCGCTTACAGTTGAAGGAGGTTGACATAAACCCGGATGGACACTGTCTGTTCTCTGCCATCGCATGCCAATTGGACGAGCAAGGCATCGGTCTGAAACCTGACCCGAAGAGGATGATCCTTCAGCCTCCAACTCAGTCTCGTATTGATACCGTGGCTTCGCCTAAGCATGACGGGTATCGGGCGGTTAGAGCTGTGGCGGCAGACTTCATCAGCGACCACCAGGACGACTTTGCGCCATTCATGGAGGAGCCTTTGGACCAATATACTAGGAAAGTCAAACTGACGGCCGAATGGGGCGGACAACTTGAATTGCAAGCGATCGCCAGGGCATATGGGGTCGAGATCAATGTCATCCAAGGAGATGGGAGAATCGAAAAGATCGAACCAGGCGATGTCGAAGAGCCAGGCGACGAAGAGGGAAGCAAGCGGGTCATCTGGTTGGCTTACTACAGACACACATACGGACTCGGGGAGCATTACAACGCACTCTCCAAACATACATAGAGAAGCGTATAAAACAAACAACGTCAATCAAAGATTAGGCTATTGACCAATCAAGGCAGTGACTCCCATCCCGGCGATACTCTATCTACCGCGGATATGGCCTTACCGGCGGCGCCAGATCGATACTCGGTCTTGAACCTCCCCATTGGCATCCTTGCCCACCTCATGTGTTCGGGCAGGCTGCCAATAAGCCACACGTTCCAGTCCTCGCTCGCTTGTCTCACGGAGAGGGTCTCCTCTGCATCGACCCTGGGCGTCATAAGAGACCTGCTCTCCCGGGTGGCTGAGATGCTCCATGTAAGCCTCCGAGGAAAGACCAAACGGAGGGCCCGGGAGCGATGGGTCCTTGTGCCTTGGGTATTCCAAGCAGATCAAGTTCCCATGTGGCGAAGGGGCTAATAGCTGAGTATGCCGGAGCGCCCAGTCAGGTCGCATGGACGGGCTCAACGCGCAAAAGAACTACACTCGAAATCAGTAATCGTTCATCTAGAGAACCACCCGTAGACCGTTGCCTTCTCTGGCGACATTATAAAACTCACCGTATAATCATAAATCAAATCAAAGGAATTCAACCCCAGTCCCAACCCCTCCAACCAATCATCCTTGAAGAAATCTCCCTGCACGAACACCACCTTTCCCCTACCAACCTCCTCATCTCTAACGGGATACTTAGCACTAGTAGTACTTTCCTTCTCCTCCCGCCTACACGCCTCAACCGCCGCAGCACTATACTCCAACCCATACGCATCATACCCGAAACTCGCCAACAGAAGCACATCCACTCCCCTCCCACAGCCCGGGACTAGCGCTTTCTTGCGGTACTTCTTCCCCTGCGCGTCCGTGGCGATGGCATTGCCAATTGTACCTTGACGCTGCGTCAGGGTATCTTCTAAAGCTGGATTCGGGGCGCCCTTGTCCCAGGGAGGAGTGGGGTTCGCGTTCCAGACTTCGGCCCAGCCGTCGACGTATTTCTCGCCGGGGTATTTGGCGAGCGTGTTGTGGACGGATTGTTGGGCTGCTGTGAGGGTGGGTTGGTCGGTCATGGTGGATTGATGATGGGTGCTAGGTATGTAGATAGGTATTGGTAGGTACTTTGGATGTACGGGGTAAGTAGGTGGTGAGTTATGTTGTCATTCTGGTTGGGTTCGTATTCTGGAACTGTCTATGAGGTTGGTTGGCTCTGGCTCGGACGTGGGGCAAGTGAGTGAGCCGGCGGGTCGTGCTGGAGTGTATCCACTGGGCTGGAGAGAGGGGTTTGTCGTCCATAGATAGCTGTTGCTTGGGGATAGACTTGGATGTAGCAGATGTACTGTCAATATGGATAGCTACGTTCATTGTACTGTTCAGTCTGCTTGAGTGACATCGTTGCTGCTTGGGGGTTTCCCGAAAGAGGGGGTTTTCCTAGGTCTCATAGTAATGGTACCCTTTGACATGCCTAGTTTGTCATCAGGAAAGACCGTCCATAGAGCGATAGTCGGAGCAACGTGAATCTGAAGGAAGCAATCGATATCTGACTGCAAGAGAGGATATTGCGAAAGTATTGCGCTGGAATAGTGTTACGGGTGCTTTTCTTCTCCCCGACATGACGATCAATACCATATAGAGGAACCCGAGAGCCCTTATCAACGAGCAATCTAGCTCCATCACATCATTGATGTCAATTATCGTTTAGTTACGGTTATACTCTCGAGCCTCAAAGACTGAGCACCTGTGATATTGTGTACTATGTGCATTCGGCTGTTTATACTGTTTCCCTTCCTGTTCCTCATGCTATGAGTCCCCACTACCGAGCGGGACATTTAACGTCCGGCTATCTAGCGAGGCTTGACCTCGGCAAAGCACCAATTAGTGCCAAATCAGGGGCGGAAATGACCGCCATCGGATGGGACGGCACCAGTTGGTTGGTCTCTGACTGGCTGGCCCTGAATTTGGCTTTGCCCCCTAGAGTATGGAGGGAGGGTTAGATGCTGCTTGATTCATGGGCTTAGCACACTGACCGAGTACCTGGTCAGTAATTATGGAGTAATTATGGAGTAAACTACACAAATGTCAGACAGTATTTCGCAACCAAAAGGGTTTGACTGCGGTATGCATACTGGCGCCTTGCGTGTGTAGCGGTGTACTATATGCTGCTTGTCAGTTTCAGCTAGATGATGTTATTCTCTCGGTTCTTGGGATAGAATCTCGGCTACCTAGACATACGTTCGTAGAATCAAGAAAGGAAGGTGTAGTGAAGAGATAAGAAACTGGGAAATCGAGCCTGCAGCCCGTGCAGGATCTACTATATCCTTTGTAAGCAAAATCGATCTATCAAGGAATCCTGGATTGTTGAGATCCAATGGCAGGTGCAACCAGAGCAAGTGGGGAAGGCACATACAGTTTCCTGCCCGATTAGGACGAACCAACCCCGGCTGATACAAACTAACTCATGAGCAAAGACGCACCCCAAGTCTTCCTCCTCTTCTTTCTTACTCCAAACTTGATCTTTTCCAACTGTCTTATCTGGACCGACCAGCTCGTCTTCCACACTCTCTCACCATTATTCACTTTTATACTTACGACTTATTGACAGTCTATGATGATACTCAGCTCTTATATCTCGTCTTAACAGTTTGTCACTGGCCCCGCCGGCAAGGCTAGTTAGCGCATGCTACTTTCACTTTCTTACATGCATGATATTCTAGTCTGTCCCGACCTCTTAGTGTGTCCCTTCTGAAACGAGCCCTATCGTGCTGCTTGGGCTGTTAGCCTCTCATATGGAAAAGCAGTACGGAAAGGAAGATGGCGACAGCAACAAATGGCATTTCTGATGCCGACTTGGTGCAGGTCTCCCCAGCTGGTCATACTCACCCTGAAGCAATACGGTCTATTGATGAGATGATCGACGAGAAGCGCGACCCTGACTCCATATCTCAAGGCTCTGACGACTCTCCCGTGATAGAAGGCAAAGACGAGGAATCACATGTCCGCACTACCTTTCCAGATGAAGAGAAAGAAGGTCCGATAGTGGTACCTAGATTGAAACGAAGGGGACTTTTTGGTCAGCTCTCGTTGCTGGCTGAAGTTGAGAACCCCAAGGTATATCCGCGCAAGACGAAATGGTTTATCACATTCGTGGTAGCAGTGGCAGGAGCTGCAGCTCCAATGGGTAGCTCAATCTTCTTTCGTAAGTCGAAGTCGACCATCTCTCCAGTCGTGGCTCAATTTGGTCGTGTCCTTACGTGAATGCCAGCCTCCCTTTCCCAAGTATCAACGGAACTGGGAACCTCAACAACCATAACAAATTTATCAATTTCCCTATACATGCTTAGTATGTCGATCTTCCCACTGTGGTGGTCATCTTTTAGCGAAAGATTGGGACGACGAACGATATACCTCGTTTCCTTCAGCCTCTTCGTCGTTTTCAACTCTCTCTGCGCCATCTCTAGTTCAATAGCTATGCTTATTGTACTGCGAATGTTGAGTGGCGGTGCATCTGCATCAGTTCAAGCTGTTGGTGCTGGAACCATTGCGGACCTTTGGGACCCCCAAGAAAGGGGACGTGCTATGAATATCTTCTATCTCGGTCCGCTATGTGGACCTCTGATAGCCCCAATTGTAGGAGGTGCTTTAGCTGAACGCTGGGGATGGCGAAGTACGCTTTGGTTTCTGGCCGCCTATGGAGGGCTCACCGTGGTTTTCATCCTTTTTGCCCTTCCAGAAACACTGGCAAACACGAAACTCCAGACACAGGAGGCGAATATCGAGCAAGAGGAAACTATTAGACGTCAAGTGAGTCGAGTATCCTCTCGACAAGTCGTTCAATTCACCACTAGGTGGCTGAAGGTCCTCAAGATGGTGTTTCTCGACCCTTTAAAAATCATTCTTTACCTGCGTTATCCTCCCGTTCTACTAACTGTATACTACGCGAGTATCACTTTTGGATCTCTCTATGTGCTAAATGTCAGTGTTGAGCATACATTCAGCGCTAGCCCATATAACTTCAGTACAATCATCGTTGGCCTACTTTATATACCCAACTCGCTCGGGTATGTTGTTGCTAGCACCTTCGGAGGCCGTTGGATGGATAGCATTATGCAACGGGAGGCAAAGAAAGCCAAAAGATACGACGAACATGGAAACTTGATCTACCGTCCCGAAGACCGGATGCGTGAGAATGCCTGGCTTGGCGCCATGCTCTACCCTGCTGGACTGATCTGGTATGGATGGTGCGCGGATCGAGGCGTGTTTTGGCTTGCACCGGTATGTTCTTGGATGTCTGACACAAAGGGTTTCACACATCTGCTGATGCTTATCCCCTCTGCTTCATGCACTTCATGGCATCTTACTGACAAGATTTTTTAGATGATTGCCAATTTCTTCTTCGGCGTTGGATCGATGCTCATTTTCGGCATGGCAACGACCATGCTGACAGAGTTCATGCCCAAGAAATCCTCTGCAGGTGTCGCACTAAACAATTTTATGCGAAATATCTTCTCCTGCGTGGGCTCAGTTGTCACCGCCCCGATCATCGATGCCATTGGCAATGGATGGCTGTTCACCATTCTCGGACTGGTCGCGTTTGCAAGCAGCTCCGTCCTATTCGTGATGAAAGTTTACGGGCCTCGATGGAGGAAATCGATGGATGCTCTGAGAACATGACGTCCTTTATGACCAGTCTCTGTCATTGGTACGCTGCGTTGGGTGCCAAACACTGTTACTTGGGTCTAGACACTGTTGGTAAGTGTCGTGTTTCGTCATGATCATAATAGACGGTTGCATAAAGCATTTCCTTGGCTTTCTGTCTCGGGGTATCTGCCGGGTTTTTTTCCTTTCTCAAAGTATCACGCCCTGTGGTACTAGGAGTAAGTCCGCGTCGATATGACAGGTGGAAGTGGCCTCGAATTCGCCAGAGAACGCTTACGTCTTGAGGATACCCAAGAGCATGATTGTTTATTTTTAGACTTGATGAAGCCCAAGCGAGGCCAGATGCCTCCTGCTAGGCTGTGGCGAACGGCAGCTATCGCCTGGTTCGGAGGACAATAGAGCGCAAAGGTCGAGATCAATAGAATAGCCAAGTCAACAATTAATTGGATGAATTTGGGGTAGTGTCGATTCTGAGCCTGTGCATTGTTTCATAATAGGTCCCAGTGTCAATGTCACTGCCAACAGTGGTTACCCAAGCATGCGCAGACTAAGGCGAGTGTAGTAGATTCTGATAGCTCTCACGCTTCTAGTGATCCTATTCTAGCATCTTACACGGTGATTGGCAGCCAGAACTTTGACAGCACAGGCTGACCAGGTAAGCGCTCAAGCACAAAGTACGCGTATGGTTTAGACGGCAATTTCACCTGACGGGGCCACAGGTGGGGGATTAGCGGATGGAATGGACCAGCAATTCGCACCGCCGGGACGAAGCGGAAACATGCATAAGCGGTACCACCAGATGGATGGATTAAACATCAAGGCTATGGGTCAGGGATGGTGGTGAAATCCAGCGGGGAGGCAGCCATATCCGGCCCGTTGCATGTTCCAGCGTGGGATGACACCGAAATTATCGACTAGGGTTTCGGTGGTGGTCAGCAAATGGATTGCCGGAGACAAAAAGAAAGCACCCCATGATGGCAAAATTGTTAAACTTGCATAGAGAGAGAATGACATTCTGTCGGACCTGGCATCTGCTATTGTGTGACCATCATCTCTTTGGGCGCCCGTCCGCTACGTGTAGATAGTAGTCTATACTGGGTACCTTACTATACGTACTTAGGTCAGATCTGCGGGCGATCTCGACCTGAACCTGACAGATTCACGCTGTGCTGGCAATAGAAAGATCTAGTAAATAAATGACACGCACATAACGATCTCGGGTATCTGGCTGAGTATCTGAGATGATGGGTTAAGGCAGTTGCGATGGCAATAGATAGATTGGGAGGGGGTTGTTGACGTGGAGGGTGTTTGTGCCAGAGGGAGAAGGCATCGGTGCTGGCTGATTGGGATGATTGGGAATTGGGGTTTGTATAGACCCGAGCGGGGGAGCCCATCAAAACACAACACTGTCTGCGCGAGCTGCAATGCTGGGCAGCTTGCCTGATGGGCAGGTAGCCAAGGGAGAAATGGAGGGTCTCGGAGGAATGGGGTTAGTTAGCATCACGATTTAGTGTGCTCCGTAGCTTGCAGCCATTTCCATCCATCTAATCACTAATGACGCCTCCTTCAACGGGCCTGGATGGGGGGCGTGCCCTGGTAGCCACTCACCGGCTGCCAGAACAGCAATGCGCCTCACTTATCGGTGGATGCGACGAGTCCGGCTTCTTTTCTTGCCCACCGCCCATGATCTGGACCTTCCTCGGAATTATTGAATCAATCTCTCGATTATTACTCGGAAGTAATCGCGATGCGGATTTGGGATGACAGATCTTTCCATCGTGGATCGGGAAAATGTCATCGGGATTGGAGACACGATGGACGAATTTTTTTGCCTCCCTTCTTCATGGTGCCTGAGAGGAATTGACCTCTTGTTGAATGAAATCATGAATAGTCAAGGCACTTGAAAATGATTCAAACTGAAACCCGATCGAAAGAAATTCCCACTATTCCTGGTTGGGCGGTCCAGTGATCTGCGGCTGCTGAATTGTCCGGTGGAGTTTCGAATCCGGCTTCACTTTCCCTCCCTCCCCTCCCTCTCTTTTCCTTTCCTCACCATTCTGCCAGGCGTTTGTTTTTCCATTGACCCTTCTGGCTTGCTTCGTTTTTGCTTCGATGGTTCTTGATCAGTACCAGAAGTACGAATCGACCAGGTTTCTGGAGATCTTCATCGCCCCCCTCTCGCGACCAGCTTTCCCTCTTCCCCCCTGTCATCTCGGTGATGGGGAAGTGATGCTGTGTCGATGATTGATCGCCTTTACCCACCGAACGGTGCACAGTCACAACAGTAATCCTTACCCATGGCCATAACATTCGCACCCTAGTTACACCCAACCACCCCTAGCTTTTTGCTTCCCTGACCAGGGACCTAGTCTCGCTACTCACGGACCATGCGTCTAATTTACTACTATTGCTGCACCAGCCGTTGGGCATGAATGATTATGATACTGGTGCTCCGGCTATGTTGATGAGGTACACTCGACAGGTCGGAGTAACCATGGGCAATGCCCTTTACACTTTCGATGGCTTTTTTTGTTCTCGCCTTTCATTATCCCGGATGCCGGCATGATTGGCTGTATTAGAATGCTCACTCATTGGGCCTAAGATCAATCATTTGACCTTGCGTGCTCAAGGCGCAGGTCTCTATCGACCCTCCGATTGCTTTTTCCTCTCCCACTGGGTTTACGACCCCGTACAAAGTACTTGCAGAGCATTGGCTAACAACGATACTTTTGAACTATCTATGCAATACTTCTGCCCGCAAGAGGCCAAATAAACAAAAGGCATTGACACCAGATGGAGAAAAAAAAAATTAAATTACGAAAGCACTTTTGATGGAGCTGTGGCACCACCCCCACCACACTAATGACACACCCTACGGAGCACCCAATTCCCTGTGGTGTTGCTATCCTATCTGGACCACAATTGCCCATCCACTCCCCGCCGCCACCTGCTTGCTAGTTGCGACTGCATGCTTCTGCTGCAGATGGTGCTCCGCCGGTTATCCCCTTGCCCCAGTGATGCTTCCGGAAGAGGACCCTCTTTCTATGTCCGTCCGGGAGGGCCATGGGGCCCGTGAGACGTGGCCCAATGATACGAGATGCCGTCGGGCAGTTCGTTCATGACGTCCCCAGCCCCAAGCCCGAGCCATTCCTGGACAGTGACCCATTGCACTGGATAGCGAATGCCCTACTATACGTCGCCTCGTCTTCGTCCTCGAAAAGGAACCACAATGTTGTTGGCGGACCATCGGGCCTATGCCCTTTTTGCCCTTTGTGCTTCCAACCTCTCATACCCCAGCGTTTGCTTAACCCAGCAATTACACAGCACCCCTCGTTTCGCGTTCCTTTTTCTTGCGTTGCCCCTATTTTTGGGTTTTCTTCATTCGCCTTCACCCCTGTCTTCTGCGCCTTGTCTAGACATTCGACAGGCATATGTCATATTTCCTTCAATAGATTTATATCCGCTTGTTACTCCCGTTTCACAAAGAGGTCATCAGAGACCCAAGAAACGCCACTGATCCGATGCCATGGGTAAAAAAGGAAACAACAAGAAAAAGAAGAGCAACAACAATAATAATAAGCAAAGGCTCCCCGTAAACGACAATCAACTCTCCAAAGAGCAAACCCCCTCTCCCGATCCCACCCCAGAGGCACCCGTTGATGTCGGAGAAAATGGAGCAACGCCCGGTCCAGTATGCACAACTTCCCAAGTTTGAGTACCAGACTTTCGAGCGTCACTATCAGACCTTCGACCGTCAAACTTTTAGCTTTTCATATTACCCTGTCAATACTGCATCTACGGATCATCTGACGCCGCCTAAGGATCAGGACAATAACAACAACCCCGTCGAACCAGATAATGCCCCGGCCGCCGAGACTACCCCTACAGAAGGATCCGATAGTGCCCCCGCTGATGGCTCAACGTCTCCCGAGTCTGAAGGTATGTTGTACCTGCCTGCGATGATACTACCTTCTGGCCTGAAACACTTGTTAACATGTCACCTCACGTGATTGTTATCATCCTTTGCTTCCTTGTACTAAGCTTCATCAGGTGCCACCGAAGCAACAACACCGCCACCAGAGGCTGAAGAGACCTCCAACGATACGACTGCTGAAATAAAAGAGGAAGGCGAGAGTCCCGCTCCAGAAGCAGACGAGTCCACCCCACCGCCAGAAGATAGTCCTCCCAGTGATCAACCTGTTGAGGATGCACCAAAGGACATAGAACCGGAACCAGTCGAAGCAGACGCTGCACCGGCGGATGTAGATGATACACCGCCCGAGGAGAACACTGAAGCCCCCAGCAATGGTATGCCTGATGTTTTTCTCAGTTCCCAAAGTCAGCTGACCTTACACTTAGAGGATGACTTCATAGAATGTGACCCTACTGCAAAAGATGACAATGTCGAAGCCGAAAAAGGAGAAGCCGAACAACAAGCGGCTGAAGACGCCAAATCCGGGGATGGGGAAACGCCAGCGGAAGCAACGACGGCCGACTTGATCGACGTAGAAAAGGACGGGGAGAACGCAACAGAACAGCCACCGGCAGACAGTAAAGAGGGCGAGGCTGAGCCCCCTGCTGAGCCCCCTACCAACGACAAGGGCACCGAAGCCAACAGCGGCGATGCATCGCCCGAAGAACCGGTCGCAGATGCGGAGGAGGCTCAAGAGCATGAGGCTAAAGCACAACCCGAGCCTGCGCCAGAACCCACGGAAACTCCTGTCGCCCCAGAAGGACAGGAGAATCAAACTCCAGAGGAACAACCTGGTCCCGACACCACAGAAACTGTGGATGAAGCACCAGCAGACGAGGGAACGCCAGAGTCGACAGAAGATTTAGCGGCGGACAATGCCAACGTTGAACCCGAAGCAGAGCCAGCAAATGCAACTGAAGAGGCACCGGAAGAAACGGCCGCTGCCCCCGAAGAGTCACCTGAAGAGGCCGCACAGCCTGAAACAACCGATGAGGCCTCAGCAGAAGTTGACTCCGGTGAAGCGCCAGCCGAAGAGTCTACCGAAACACCTGTCGCTAAAGAAGATTCTGCTGAGACACCTACCGAGACACCCGCCGAGACACCTGCTGAGGAAGCCGCTGTCGTGGAAGAACCCGCCGGAGAAAGTGTTGCAGAAGAACCTCCGGCTGAAGAGCCCACCGCGGATGATACAACAGACGTACCGGCTGAGGAAACTACAGAAGCAGCAGAACCTACATCAGAACCCGCCGCGGAGGAGGCAGCAAGCGAGGAGGTATCTCCTGAGGAAGCCACGACTTCGGAGTCAGTCGAAGAGCCTACCGATGAAACTCCAGCGGCAGCGGAGACTACTCCGGAAGCAGCAAGCGAGGATGAACCGGTAGATGCTCAAGAGCCAGCTGACGAAAAGCCGACCGAGGAAGTAGTTGCAGAGGAGCCTCCCGCGGAGGCCGCAGCAGAGGAAGTCCCGGCCGCGGAGGCCGCAGTCGAAGAAGCGACTCCGAACGAAGATGCCGAGGGTGCCGCACCGGAATCTGAGGATTCGCCTGCTGATCTCGCCGAGGATGCGCCATCAGAAGAGCCAGTTCATGTCGAAGACCCCGAGCAAGTGACAGAAGAAGCGGCCCCTGAAGAGACACCATCGACTGAGGAAGTGCCAGCAGAAGAGGGTGTCGGTGAAGTTCCTGAAGACGCTCCCGCCGAAGAGCCGGCCACAGAAGCGATGCCCGAAGAATCCGCTCCTGCAGAAGAACCTATCGCTGAAGAACCTGCAGCTGAAGAACCTCCAGCCCCAGATGAGACTCCTCCTGAACTTGCGCCTGAGGAGACTGCCCCAGTTGAAGAGTCTGCTCCAGTAGAGGCCGCTGCTGAAGAGGATGTTGCTGCTGAAGAGGGAGTTCCTGCTGAGGAGCCTATCGCCGACGAGCCCGCTGCTTCTGAAGAGCTCGCGATTGAGGAACCTGCTGCTGTTGTTGAACCTGAAGCTGAGGCTACCGTTGAAGAATCAGTACCGGCTGAGGATCCTGCACCTGTCGAAGAAGCTGTCGAGGTGCCCGCCACCGAGGAACCTGTTACCGTTGAAGAGCCAGCCGCCGCTGAGGAACCCGTCGCTGACGAGCCTGTCACTGAAGAGCCCGCTGCCGAAGAGCCTGCCCCTATCGAAGAGCCTGCCCCGGTGGAAGAAACTGTCGAGGAGCCCGCCGCTGAGGAGCCCGCATCGGCTGAAGAAGAGCAAGTTTCGGTTGAAGAACCTGTTCCCGAGGAGAACACTGCCGCTGAAGAACAACCGCCGGCAGAAGAGTCTTCGTCTGTGGAAGAGGTTCCCGCTGAACGAGCTGTTGACGAACCCGCTCCAGTGGAAGAACCCGCTCCAGTAGATGAGCCTGCCGCGGAGCAAGAGCCTGAAGTGGAAGAAGCTACCCCTGCTGAAGAACCCGCTGTGGTCGAAGAACCTGCTACAGCGGAAGAGGCTATTCCTACTGCAGAAGAGCCTGCCCCGGTGGAGGAGCCTGAAGAACCTGCTCCAGCGGAAGAACCTACTCCTGCAGCGGAGGAGCCCGTTGCGGTAGAAGAACCTGCTGCCGTGGAGGAACCTGCTGCTGTAGAAGAGCCCGTTGCGGAGGAGGCTGCTGCGGAAGCCGCCGCCCCGTCTGAAGAGCCTGCTGCTGTGGAAGAGCCTGCTGCTGTGGAAGAGGCTATTCCTGCTGCAGAAGAGCCTGCCCCAGTCGAGGAGCCTGAAGAACCTGCACCAGCGGAAGAAGCTACTCCTGCTGTGGAAGAGCCTGCTGCTGTAGAAGAGCCTGCCGCCGTGGAGGAACCTGCTGCTGCAGAAGAGCCCGTTGCGGAGGAGGCTGCTGTGGCAGTCGCCGCCCCGGCTGAAGAGCCTGCTGCCTTGGAAGAGCCCGCTCCTGCTGAAGAGCAGGCTGCCGCTGAAGACCCCGCTCCTGTTGAAGTACCCGCAGAAGATATAGCTCCTGCTGAGAGAGCCGTTTCTATCGAGCCATCAGAAGTTGCAGCACCCCCACCGGAAGAACAGGGCGAAAGCGAAGGATATGAAGCAGATCCGAGCTCAGAGCCGTCAGAAGAAACCGAGGCTAATGATTCTTCAAGAGGTGAGGTCCTAGCTGGAGCCATAGCCGGGGCCACAGCCGCCGCCGCCGCCGCCACCGCAGCAGTCCACCGGAAAGATTCACGAAGGAGGCACAGAAAATCACCCGACGCCGACTATGATCGGAAGGAGTCCAGGAGCTCTTCTGATGGTCATCGATCACAAAGGCAAAAGGGTGAGCGTATTGGCATCGTGGGTCGATGGGCACAAGCTTTACAGGAGTCCAAGAGGATTCACGAAGAGAAGCAGAAGCAAAAGATTCAGGTCGTTGAGAAAGAGCGCCGCTCTTCGGACCGTGGAAGAGAGAGAGAAAAGGACAGGCAGCGGGAGCGTGACCGGGATCGCGACGAGCGAAAACGGGAACGGGAACAAGAGTACGAACGCCAACGTGAGCTCGAGCGTGAGCGCGAACGCGAGCAAAGACGGCAAGAACGCGCGCGCAGACAACAAGAACAAGAGCGTCTGCAACAAGAGCAAGAGCGCAAACAACAAGAGCGTGAGCGCAGACACCGAGAGCGCGAACGCGAGCGCGAGCGCGAACAACGTGAACAACTTGAACGGGAGCGGGAGCGAGAACGCGCAAAGCGCTCTGAGCGAAGCGCAAGATCAAGGAACTTGGAACAATCCGAACGATCTTTGAGCGGAAAGGAGAGCGCACCCACCAGGTCACACCCACGGTCAGATCACTCTGGAAGCCAGGACCGCGAGCGCAAGAGCAGCTCTTCGTCGCGCCACACCCAGTCCACAGAACCCAAGCCTCGCTTCTTCCTGAAGTATATGGAGGGTCAGTCAGACACCAATGGTCCACTTCTGAAGATCAACGCTGCCAAGGCCTCCGCTAACGTCTACAAAGACCGTGAGAGAAGGTCCTCCTCCCACCAGAGTCAACGTCAATCGCAAGACGGCAAGAGCAGCAGTGAGCGCTCCAGTCGACCACGTCCCGAGGACGACGAAGAAGCTCGAGCTCGGCGTGAAGCTCGCAAAGAGCGCAAGAGGATGGAGATGGAGCAGGAAACAAGGGCAAGGGAAGAACCCGAGCAACGTCGCCATCACCGTAGTAGCGGAGAACATCGCCATCGTCATCACAGACATCGACGCGAGCCGTCTCCTCCACCCAGCGGACCTTCCAAGCTGAAGACTCTCTTGGGTGCGATTGCTGCTCACTGATAAATGCTTGCTTAGGAAACCAAACTCATTACCCTTGCCGTAATGCTGTCCTTCGCTTTCTACCTTCCTCTCTGTCAGCTCGATGTATTTATTTATTCTTTGTTTTCTTTTGTCCATTTTGACTTGCAGTTTTTTTTGCGCAGCAGATTCACAGCATGCATGCATCAGCGGGAATAGCATATGGTTCGGGGTGCTTGTGACCTTTTTATGAAAGCATTTTAGCCTATTTCGGTTCTATTCTCATGTATCTTACGTTTGATCTATGCTGCATGCAATTGATGATTGTGATGATTAATATGACTATCTTTTCTATATGTGGACTTATATTTTACTCCTAATGTCTTCTTCTCTTCTCCGAAAAGTGCTATTTCTGCGATGAAGCGAATGAAAACTAGCGGGTACTTTCTACTTCTATTCCTCTCGTCTTATGGGATTCTATGCGCGCTGTGGAATACCTCTGAATCAAATTTATTTAAGCTGCATTGGCACTTTCTAGGATACGTATCGTCTCGGCTCGTAACAATGAGCTTCTTAACCACCAGATTGGATCTTCACAGGGCTGGAATCGCCATTCCGTCACCTCTCAAGTCGCTACCAGCACTGTACACCAGCTTCCCATCATCATAGTGACAACGAATGATTTGTCCACGGCCAAACATGCCTCTCTTCCATCCAGCCAGAACCTCGACCTGATGGCCCAGCTTCTTCAGGCCCTCAACCGCAGCATCGCTGACACCTTCCTCCACATAGACTGTTCTGTCGATGGGCTTTCCCTCATCGGCGGTCGCAGCGGAGATGCAGATTCGAGGGGAATCGAGCGCAGCTTGAGGGTGGTAGTTGAATGCAAGCATATTGAGAAGGACCTGGACGTGACCTTGGGGTTGCATGAAGCCGCCCATCACACCATATACCGAGTGCAGAGATCCGTCGGAGACGTTGGTGATCAATGCGGGGATAATAGTGTGGTAGGGTCGCTTGCGCGGGGCCAGAGCGTTCGGATGCCCTGGGGTCAGCGAAAAGTTGGCACCCCGGTTTTGGAGTGTGAATCCGCATCCCTTGGGTATGATGCATGTTCCGAACCCTCCATAGTTGCTGTTGATGAAGGAGATACCGTTTCCTTCTTTGTCTGTCACTGCGAAGTATACCGTGTCACAGTGGTTGTGGGCTGGACTGCCATGGTCAAGGATATCGGATGCCTTGTCAGGGTTGAAGAGCTTGGCACGCTCCGCGAGGTATTCGCGGGATATAAGTTCCTTGCTTGGGACCTTTTCCACGTCGGGATCGGTGACCCACCAGGACGCATCGGCAAATGCAATGCGCAGGCTTTCAATGATTGCGTGTAGGTATTCGGCGGAGTTGTGCTGTGCCTCAGTGAACTTGGGGATCTTTCCTGTGCGCTCTAGTTCCTCGAGGATACCCAAAGCCATGAGAGCCACAATGCCCTGTCCGTTTGGTGGATGCTCCCATATCTCCACTCCCTGGTTAGCCTCGCCGGTTGTACCGGCGGCCTGCTTCTCGACGATATCCTGACCGGTGAATTTGAGGGAGATGGCTTCTGTTTCCTGGCTTCCGGTTTCGGCGTGGAATTTCAGGTCTTCCAGAGTGATATAGCCTCCCAGGTCCTGGACGACTTTGACAAGCTCTTCTGCAACGCGTCCTTCGTAGAAGCCCTTCTTTCCCTCTGCGGCAAGCGCTCGGAATGTCTGGGCCAGTGTGGGGTTTCTCAGGATTTCTCCGGGGAGAGGGCTCCGAACACCGTTTTCAGCATTGGGATCAGCTTTGAGCATCTCATGGTAGTTTGGCGATGCTGCGCGAATCAGATGTTCGCTTTCGTGCCACTGCAGGGAGTCAGCTTGTTGTATACGTCGGATGAAGTGAACGGTGCGCTTACAAAGAAAGATGCCAACTCCGAGACAGGAAAGCCTTCCTCACCAAGTTCGATAGCAGGACGCAAGATCTGCTCCAGAGAAAGTTTTCCACTACCAAACTTTTCCACTGTATCAACCCACCCGGCCGCTGCACCGGGAGTAGACACAGCGAGGACGCTGGTCATTGGTATTTTTCCAGACTCATCAGGACCAAGGTTCAGATCCTTCCTGACCTTTTCGAGGGTCGCATTGGCAGGATAGCGACCAGAGCCGTTCAGTGAATGGACTTTCTTCGTTTTGGCATCATAGAAGAGGCAGAACATGTCTCCACCGATGCCTGTGGATGAGGGTTCTGTAATATTCAATGCCGCAGCTAGTAAACACATTTCTCTTAGTTTCATCTCCTCTCAAAAGTCACTCATTGTACTGACCGACAGCTACAGCAGCATCCTTTTAAACAAAATCAGCATTAGATTTCAGAAGATGGCGGGTTTCCTCCAGAACGTACGGCGGCATTGCCTCCTTCACTCAGGATTCTGTGGCCTGCGGCGGCCGCCAATGGCTGAGTACAGGTTACAATTCCTTTTGTGCTATGCACAGTACTTCTCCGACTGGCGAAAGGGACAAAATCGGGGTTGAGCCGAGAATAGACTGCTTTGGAGTTCAATGGCATTTTGATGGCGTGATCGGGTTGTGTCTGCGGTGTGGGAGGGGGTCTCGCGGAGGAATAGGTTCAGCAGAATAGTCAAGTACAAGTATTAGAGAAGGAGGAAGAAACACAAGGCAAGAAGTATATTTGTCACTAAGGATCCGGCTAAGGGATACGATAGAGGCGATCAGTTATCCTCGGAAAATGCCCCGACTTCCCCGATAAGATAGAAATAATGACTCCAACTGCCTGGTGGGGTAAGATGAGTCTCGCCCCTCCTTTTGGCCGCCGTGGAGGGAGATGCTCGAGTCCATCCTTAGTCGTAGAGGTACCATCCACGGCCAATTGAGTAAATAAAACATAGAAGATGTATTACAGAGTTCTGACTATAATGGTGCCACCTTCATTCTCTTCATTGAGTCTAATATTGCAATAAAAAGTGGAAGAAGAGAGAAGCCGAGCAAATGCGGAGGAGCGGAGAAGAGAGAGAGAGAGATGCACCTTCCCGAAGAGGAAAGGCGTGACACCTGACTGGCGGCCGACGCGTGACCCCAACAAGGCATGACGTTGGGAGAAATCGATGCAACCAACATCGTTCCCGATCTATCTCTTCCACGAGGCGTGTTGGATATGACTCGTCTGCCTCGAATATAATAAGGACCGCCCCTGAAGGTTTCGGTTCCACGTTGGGATTCCCCATCTGACCCAGCCAAATCGCCCACGGGTTCTCGATCGCCGAGACGAACCACTCTGCTGTTGATCTTCAGGACCCGCGCCGAATACGGAGCGGAGCTGGATGTTTCCCTGCCGTATCATCCCACTGTAGCCTTCAACAGGCTTCTGGTGCTTCTTTGGACGTTTTATATACTTATAATGGCCCAACTAGACTGATCTGGCTTGCGTGTCTCACTTCTAGTGCTCAATTCTTGTTGCTCGTTCATTCAGGTTGCTGCCGGTTAGCAAGCCTCTTCGGAACCTGTGCATCTCTTTCCCCTCCGCCTGTGCCATAAATACTTCCCTCGAAACAGGATGGTGGTTTTCATTGACTTCGACGACGATGCGCTTAGCCCGCATCAAATCTCGGGTCCCTCCAATCCCTTCCTACATCCCTACATAGAACCCAAAAAGCCTGGGTTATCCGAACTATTACCTGTCAAACCGGACGAGCCGCATCGTGCAGCGGATGTATCCGCGGACAGTGATCGCTCCGCAGACCCGTTACACAGCATTTCTCCCATCTCTAAAGCGCCACAACAAAATCCGAATCGGAATGCTTTCTCAGCTGCTCTGAGCTGCTATCCGTATGAGACACTTTGAACCAGGCCGCTCCAGTGTCTGGTTCGGTATGGTGTGCTGACTGCGGATACAGGATTATCAAGGCAATTGCTCGCTCGGTGGATTTGAATACTCTACACGCCCTTTCACGAACATGTCGTCAATTCCACGCCAACCTCTCTCCCTATCGCCAACAGCTGGTTAAGCAGACCTTGCGTTGTGAGAATGAGTATATCGAGACACTATCGGACATGTTGGACAGCGGAGCTTGCATTCCTGACAGCGTCAAGTCGGTTATGCGTTTGCTCAGCCAGAATGCCAGAAGTTCCGGACGCCTGACCAGTGGCAAGATTTCCAAATGCGCCCGAGATATGGTGGCCGAATGCCGTCGATGTTCCAAGGTTGTGTGCCGGGTGAGTCTGCTCCACCAAGCTCTGTGTCGTCCCATTCCAATACTGATACTTGTACCATGTAGAATTGCGTTATCAAGCCTCCATCCAGCCACATGCTCAGACACCGCATTCGTCGTCTCTGCACCACTTGTCGCACGGCCCCTCTGAATGAGCTTATCGAGCAACCCTACGAACATGCTCATCCACAGAACATCTACACACATGCGCCTTCACATCCTCCTCAGTCCATAATCTCGGCGTTCCAACGTACGCCTTGCTCCTGCGATAATGCTATATGGCTTTGTCATCAATGCGGACACCAAGTACGCAGCAGCGATACCACCTACCGACGGGTATGGACATGGCGCACCCGTTATAGTACCTATCTTGGTGGCCTCGGCACTGGGATTGGAGAAGGCTGCCAAGGCGTCAAGTGCGGTAGAGGAGAGGATTGCCTCGCAGCCCAAGAAATTGAGCTAGAGGTAGAATGCGAAGCGGACGAAGCCTCAGGGAGCCCCCCTGACTATGGTCGCTACTATGAACATCGCCACAGTCAGAGTCCTCCACGACACCACAATCACGCCCATGACGGCTGGGAGCATCGTGAGGAAGAAGAACCGGGCTACTTTCGACAGGAGATTATCGGCATCGGAGGCCGCGTCAAACACAAGGCGAAAAAACGAGTCACGGTGGGTGCTTGTGTAGTAGAGCATGAAGATGAGCGTGAAACAGGCGAGTATCTTACTAGAGAGGAGCGGGGACAGCATCGAAGCTGGTGCGGATGGTGTTGGCGAGTCATTCCGGCCAGAGATGAGCTGTGGAACGTTAGATGACTTTACGACCGTTAGCTAGATGAAGTAATTGCCACGGGCTTATGTAGCGAACTTGTCTGGTGGGCGAACATAGGATAGGAGCGCGACTTAGTATCCTGGATATTATTGGACTTTTGGCTGGAACTCTGTGTCCTCCGATTTGTTGAACTGAGATAGTTTGATGGCTTGATAGACATGCCTAGCAACAGTCACTAGTCGATCATTCCTGGGACCATGAATGTCAGCAGCGCCCAGACTATTCTGAGCAGAGTATCTTTACCAGTGCCTTCGTCAAGAATTCCATGTAGTACTCAGTGAAAGACTTACCAGCAATGCAGAGTCTTCTAAGAAGCCCCATTAATTCCAATTCGTCAAACCAAGTTAGTTATCTAACCAAAATATTGTATCAGGAACATTATCAGAGTAACTACCAGAAGAACTATCAAGAGAATCATGAGAAAAGTTACCAGGCATAAGGTGTAGAATAGATAGGTCTTGCAGCAAGAAGTGTAGTCTATACTAGTATACAAAAAAGTATTCTATAAGGAAAAGAGCAGCACATTGTACAAGGTTGCATAGGAAAGAACAAAAAGAAATAAAGAAAACATCATTGGCTCAGATAAAGCATCAAAACACAACAAAAAAGAAACCATCAAGCTAGCATAACTCAATAAGTATAACATGACATATGGACAATCAGTGCACGTTGCGAAATAAGAAAGCCACACAACATGGGTATATAATCAATCATAAAGACCCCAAATGGACGCCATCCAGTAGCCGGGTAGCCAAATTGCAGACCAGGGCTTTTTTCTCCAGAACAAAGGAAATATGTGCAGATAGACAAAGGAAATGATAACAAGGATTGATAAACAGATCAATAACGGGATGAGGCCACCCTTTTCTTTGGTGGCTCGTTCCCATGGCCTCATGGGCCTGGTAATGCCAACGTCAATGCATGGTGGCATTAATGTCGTATTATGGTTCATTTGAACGGTGCGAGACCGGCTTGACGGTGATGCTGCGTGGTTCTCTTCTTCTCGTACAGTCGCATTATTCCCGGTCCGCACAGATTAGGAGTACCAGAGATATGCATACATATCACTGCGTGTCGTCCAAAGGGAGGGCGAGTATTAGCGTATCAGTCGTATTGGAACATGGCTCATAAGCCCTAATTAGGCACCGGCCTGTCGTCGGTGGTGAAAGATGAAGATTATCACCGCCTGTTGGCTTTGTTGTTGCTCATATCGCCCATGACTTCCAGTTCATTGCGGGTGGGTATGAGGCGGGAGGGAGGACGTGTTCCTCGTAGGTCAGGCTTGGGCTCGCTGACCAGCTGGGCGATGGATAGGGGCAGTGGATAGACTGCAATGGGAAATTAGCGATGATATTATGGTGGATGTCTCTCAGATTGACATACCGGATGAAGGAGGCTTTCGGTGAGAGGAAGGGGCATCATGCTTAGGGACGGGAGGCTGGTGTCTGGCTGTTCCCAGCAGCGCATATTCGACTGCATGGACATTGGCGAGGAAGTCAGGTCGGGTTCCATGAGGCTCTCGGGATACGGCTCAGCGACCGTAACCGGTGTGGAGACGACAGACGAACGGGAGTGAGAGTGCACTGATAGGGAAGTGCCATCCGAGAGAGGAGACGGGCACGTTTCCGGGGTAGCGTAGTACCGACTGTCTTCTACGGACTCGTGAATCTGATGGGGGCCTTGGTACAAAGGAGTCTGGTGTCCAGATGTAATTTCGACACTATTCCACATCAAGCCGCAGTCATTGGAGAGGTCTGGGTGGATGGCAGGCGCCACGAGGGCACCAACCGACATGGCATTGTGCGGTTGGGTGACGGCCAGGTATGGTGTTTGAGTTGAGGGCATAGACGTGGTGGCAGGGACATAAGGCTCAGAGATGATGGGAGTCCGGCTCTGCTGGTGCCATTGGGCAGTCCTGTCCATCTGTGCTTCCAATTCGCTGGAGGTAACCGTCAGTAAAGTTTACAAGCAAGCTGTAGTGGCAGGAAATACTTACTGTCTTTCCATGTGGCGGGCGAGAAGGTCAGGGCGGTGGAACGCCTTTTTGCAGTGGCTGTGGGTACAGCGGAATAGGGCTTCAGGGTTGTGGTTCAGCTCATGGCGTCTGTAAGATTCGATTAGCATACCAATAAGGCAGGTTTATTGCGACACAAGTGCAACGGCTTACCTTCGGTGCTCGGCTCTGGTGAAGACCTGAATTGGAGGGTCAGCTTGTTTCCAAGTCTGTGCGACAGCAACCTCGTGGTACCAACCTTGTTGCAGCCTGGGTATTCGCAAGCATGCACACGCTTTCCCTTCTTCGCTTTGCTGATGCGATGCGTAGTTGGAGTGTAGGTGATGGGGAGAGGGATCTCCGACTGAGTAGTGCTTCGACGCATTGTTCAAGTTTGTCTGCCTGCTTGGTGTGTCTGATGGTGTTGTAGAAGGTATCGGATGTTGTTGTAGCAGGAGTAGGATTGGTAGTAGTAGTTGTAGTTGTTTGAGGTTTGAGTTGTTGGAGTCTGAAGGATGAAGAGGCAGGAAGAGGCTTTGATCTTATAGAGTTGGTTGTGATGGAGTGAGGATAGACAGGATTGAGATTGGCGAGTGAGCGATTGATATAGGATTTGGTTCCTGAAGGAGGCTATCCCCTGATCATTCTGTAACAGACCCAGAACTTGTCAGGAACGGGATAGACATGTGGTAAGTGTGGAGATTGGGGGTTAGAGTGGGAGGTGGGCTGTGATGCAGCTATACTAACAGAATTGGGGAACAGACCAGGGTGAGATCAGAACGGACGAGGCAGGGAAAATGCCTCGCATCTGCAGGCCGGATTGGGGCAGTGAGATTAAGATGGGGGAAAAAATAAAAAGAAGAAGGAAAGTGACGATCTGAAACGGGCGGAATGGTGGCGGAGAGGCTGTCAGGGTGGATAGTTTAGAGGGAGCAAAGCAAAAGTGATATAGAAGCACCACTGGATGAGGCTAGACCTGGGTTGAACCACTAACTACTACTTAATTACTTAACTTGGTATTTTTTAGTCCTTCCCGAGCGATCGCCGGGGAAAGCGAAGGTGGGAAAATGATTTGGAAGCATAGTAACAAAATAGTAAATAGAATAAATTGGAAAATTAAATGTAATATTATGGTAATATGGAAAAATCATTAAAATAAATCGTGCAGATAATAATAATAACAACAATAATAATAAGAAGAATAATCAGAGATAAAAATAAATACGACAATGCGATTATCGTCCAATCTCCTTCAGGCTCTGCACTAAGGGAGGGAGGGAAAGAAAAAAAAAAATAATAATGTACCTAAGGCAGGTAAGCGAGAGAGCCAGTGCACTGCAGTTTGATGATCAGTTTGTAGGGTGATCACAGCAAGCAACCACTCAGGACTAGCCCTACTACCATGGCTATGTTAGACTTAGACTACTACTTTGACTTCCACCAGGTCAGATGGAGACGGAACCGTGAATCCGCTCTCCCCAGCGAGGCTAACCGACGCTGCCAGTGTGTCTTTACAAAAAGTGGGAATGAGAAAGTGGAATGGATCCATTCCTGTCATCTCTTTCCCGATCAGGATTTTTCAGTTCGATTTAATTGATCCGGTAAGGAAAGAAAGTAAGATAAAATAAAATAAACAGTCAGACAAGACCAAATAGGAAGAAAAGAAAGAGGGAAAAAGCGGCAGGGCGTTTTTGTCATACTCACTTGGCAGGAACGATGGGTTTCCCTCTTTAGGCTTGGTTAAATCCATCATTACTATGGGGCCCGTTGGGCGAACGGGCAAATGACAGCCGCCATGAGGCCAACATCCCTTTCCCCTTCAAGCGACTACTTGACTAGCAAGTCCTAATGGTGTTGCGGCTGAGGCACACTGCAGATTGGAGTTGAAGAAGAACCCGCCCTGTATCGTCGAATTTTCTCGGCAGGAAAATAGGACGAAAAAAAAAAAAAAAAAAATTAAAAGGTAACAATAAGAAATGAAAACATCTAACCTACCTCGTTCGTCTAATTCAAGTCTAACTGACTGACCAACCGAATACTCATACTACAACGGCTCCGTTTGTTGTTGGTTTTTCTACTACTACCAAACTCCACTTGCATAAGCTGAGCCATGGTTTTCCAGATCTCCAGTCCCGGCCGGCACGAGAAAATCAGAAAAGGGAAAGTTAGGCTTCTCGGGTAATCCAGCCAGAGGCACACTCACTCGCTCACTCACTCACTCACGAGAAAAACAAATTAATTAGCGGAACCGGACTCTTCATACTCGTGCGAAGGAGGAAGGAGACGGACGGGATCACGGAGACGGATATGGAGAAAAGAGGGGGGGAAGAAAGGGGTACCCCACTCCTGGGCAACAATACCCTGTGCACATGGCTCAGGATTCGATCCCAGTCGATCCCGTCAGCCATGAAGATACGAGTCATACATTGCATTATGGAATGCTGATGGGTTCGGGTGATGGCCGTTGTGGTCCGGTGTGGTGTAGTGTAGTAGATGTGTCGTAGCTACTTACTTGTTTTCCACCTATACTACTCCCTACTATACTGCCCAAACAGATGGCATCATCAAGAGGTAGGCAAGCTAAGACCGCCAACCACATGGCTATTCCTTCCCCTAGACCGTTCTCTTACCCCTGCTGCAGTGCTACTATTACTAGTGTTATATTAATTTGCTGACATGGTGGAGGTGAGGTGCGAGTATTGTGCAGGGGTGTCTGTCTCAGTAGTATCTGTTAGAGGCAAGGCAGTATGGGGTTTACGATAATGTGTGTGGATATCGTTGATAAGGAGAAAGAACATCATGCAGAGCCTGAAGGTCGAACACCATCACTGCACAAGATTGGGGAAGTTGTTGGGTGTCTGAGCCTCATGATTGGGGGGCTCGTTTATGCCATGGAGGACCCAAAGTATTCTGGCCAGGTCTGCTGCCCTCTAGTTTTCGAGCCAACTCCAGACTTAAGCAGGCTAAAGTAGTGGCAGAGACTTGACTTACCAGGATAGCCCAACAAGCAAGCCAACCCCGGTGTCGCTCCTCAGGCTTTTCATCAAAGCCTCACAAGCAACCCCCCATCTGACGGTCCACCTTGGAGACGGGCTGCCAAATTCAGGGAGCTAGCCAAGGTCCTTAGGCTAAAGAGGAAAAGGCTTATAAGATCGGGCTATTCCGTACTCCACGGGCCACACTGGCCAAAGTTCCATCCAAGCTAAACGTGGACCAAGTGGGGCGACCCACCTTGACCATTTGAAATTGTCAATTGACATCCCGTACGAGAGCGATAGGGTTCAATTCAGTTGGCGGTACTGCGGCACACACCACCATACGACGGTTTCCAGGACATTTGCTTGCCCGATAGATAGCCGCCCGGGCCACTTGTCGACAAATGCAATGTCAGAATAAGAACCCCGGCCGTATCAAGATTCCAACTGCGGGAAAACCATATGCAAAGCACTCCTAATAATATCCCATCTGCAGCTTCAGTCATTCTTCCTATTGGACCATATTTGCGAACTGACGCGACCCTATGTATTCAGGTTAAGATCGTCCATTGTCACGGAGAGCCTTGTTCATTTCCTCAACCGCCTGGCGGGCAGCAAAGCCTCTCAACGGCGCCCCGCTAGCTTGAGATGACCTATACTGTTTCCTTAACGGGTGTGACTCGTCTCAAGCGATCCCGTCAAGTGTCCACTGTCATAGCATGGACAATCGATCGAGCCTCTTCTAGCGCTGTGGAGTGAGAGAGAGAGGGGGAGGGTTGCTCGTCTTATCTGTATGGCGCCAGATTGCCCTCAGGTATCTGCTGACATTTTCATTTTTTTTCTTGGCTGATTCCAAAAGAGGTGTTGCAAATTGCAATCTACCAGTAGCCTAGTGGTGACGTGCGCACTATTCCATGGTCTCACATAGCGCCCGGCCCTCAGTAGTAAAAAGTAGTAGGAAGAATTGTTTTATTACCCACGTGCGACGACAGGGTTGTTGCTGTATTCGGTAGTCTTAAGGCTACTAATTCCGTTGGCGATCGCTAACTGTACCGGATATTAGCCGGTCAATTCGAGTCTGCCTGCCAAGTGATTGTTTCATGGATACTGAAGGTCGGTACGGAGTACATGCAGTTACCCTGAATTTCACGTGACCAAGCATCGGTCTTGCTCGGGAGCCCTGGGAGATTCTGCAGACAACGGGAGGAAGCCTTAGCACCAGCAGATGAAGATGAAGACGAAGTTTCCAGAGAAAGGAGGATGAAAGGAATAACCGAGATAAGCACTCTACATCCTTACCATATGACCATCCTCAGGAACCAGCTTTTCAGGGGCAAACTCTTACTCACTACTCAGAAGAGACATGAAGAATCAGATGTCCAGAGCAATGTTGGAAAGTGGTGTTGGTCATTAGGTCCAGTGAGCAAGCAATTTGTTGTGGTAGCGATGGGTTGAACGGAGCTGAGTGGTGTTGTAGATAATTAACCTATTAGGGAAATCAGTGTGTTGGAGACCCACTTGTGTAACAAGACGGTGTATTCCTCTTACACACAGATGTATGGGTTAGATGCTTAGGCCGTCCATAGGCTGCTATCGTGGAAGCATTCCGTAGCGTCTTCTCCGAGCAAGGGAGCCTTGGGATGATGCTACCTCAGGCCTCCTTACTGAGCACCTAACACAGTTAGATAGTTCATACTAGGTACACAAATGCCTAGCGCTGTGGAACAAAGAATGTTTTCGCTTCGTGCATCCTTCCAAGGAGGTAGAGGTTCCAACAAGCATGGGGGCCATTGTCATTCTGACCTTCACATGGGCTTCTAGCTTGTTTCAGGTCGTGGATCAAAGTGCTTCGAACTGCATTCTGCCTTACGCTTCGAGGGGCAGAAAAGTGAATAAGCATTAAGTTGTTCTAGCTCAAATGTTGAATGGTGATCTCATAACCGAGACAAACACCCCTTTTCGGTATAGAACGCGAAACAGCAAATCCAGTAAACGCCGCGAGATAGAGCCCAGCCCAGCCCACGGAAGAGTAACGGGTGTAATACGAGCCTGGGTCACCTTTCTTGTCCCCATCGGAGACGAAAGTTGCGGACTCGCGGCACTCCCGTTCCGTCAATGGAGTTGTGGCTGGGTCTCATTTTAGAGTAAGTGTGACTGGAATAGGCATAGAGGCAGATCCATGCCGAATTTGCCCGTCACAAATTCAGCCATTCCTGTTAATAATAATACCGATTATTATAGGGTGTTTAATATGGATGACAGATGGCAGGTCTGATATTAAGCCACGGATTATCCTGGCGGCCATGTGTCCGGGATCGACAACATGGTCTGATTTTCACCACACCACAGGAGAAGCTCGTTCGCCCTTGATAAGCGGGATTCTTCGGGAAACTACCCTAAGCAGGGGTGGTATGCTTCCCCGACAGGACGCCAACTGGGTGATACATGACAACACAATTCAACGAACTTCAACAAAGCGGGTCCTACATGTCCAATACGTTATCAGGTTATCTCAACTTAGGATTATACTGAAACAAAAAGAAAATATAAAAAAAAGGTTATTTTAAGGGTACAAATTGAGAGAGCTCACACCGCTTGTGATAGAAATGAGAACAGTAAGAGCAGAACTGTGTAGCTGAAACCCCTCTATTCTGATGAGGGGCTGCAAGGTGCCATATCGGAGAAATTTGCTAGTGGTCCATTCTAGGAGAGCGGGTCCCGTGAATATTCGTCAAGCAACTACTCTGTAATTGAAGCAACTAATTGAAATGCAGGAGGCGGCTTAGCTACTGCAGACTCGATAGGAAACCTGTGCCTCAGGCCTAGACACCAGGTCCATCATGCTTCGCCATGACACCAGGCCGCCCGAAGCCCACATTGGCTCTCGGGCCTTCACGTGGCGGGTCCCCATGCTAGGATTGTGATCCCTCACAGAATGATGATGAGTCGGGCAATAGGAGCGACCATTCGGATTCCATACAGGGTGATCAATATTCTCCCACCCTTTCTGACTGGGACAAGATCATGTTTGTTTATATCCACTGGGGTACCAGCCATGACAATCAGCTTGGCTTCATTGGTTCTCATTGTACCTCGGAGACTTCGCCCGGATTATCTGAGATATTCTCTGCTGATACCTGAGACAGATGCTTGGGGAGTAGTATTCCTGATAAAAGTTTTCCAGAAACGATGCCACTGAGACTGGGAGAAAGAGTTTCTGCCTAATCTACGTCGTTGGCAACGCCTCTGTATGCGGCATACAAATCGATGGGACGGGTCTTGAGACAAAGATGATAGCAAAAATACGAACACTAGCACAAAAAACACCGTCGCTAATGACATAACCCGACCTCTCATGCCACGAGGGAAAGCTAGGAGTCGACAACGTGGTCGAATTGTGGGGAAGGAAGAAGGAACCACTGGGTTAGCAGCCCTGGACTGGCCCCCTGCCCACCGGCGGCTCGTGCTACCATGATGGCTCGAGACAGGAAACAGGGTCAATTACGGCCGCGCCATAATAGGTGCTGCATTAGGAAGTGAAGGGATAACTTGACAGTACCACAGGGTATCCACTCATAGATGCTCTATACGAACAGACCAATGGTGTTGCAGAATAGAGCCTCCCGTCTCTGTTATACTATTGATGTGCATGCGTACTACTTTATGATTATACTGACAACATACCCATTCTAGTAGACTACGAGATTCTTGATCAGTACTAGGCGATCGAGAGCTGTCATGTGCCAGTTGCCTCCCCCACCATCTCCTCCAAGTCGACATATGAACTTGCCTAAGATGGAATATGATAATCATACTAACCGTCAGTCTAGGGATTAATTGGCCAACAGGTCATTCACGGAGCCCGCTACTAGATGCAACCCTGGATCAGAATAGTAAGCATCGAGTGCCTAGGGCGTGTCTTAGTGGTAAAGTACAATTTCTAGCGCAACGCCGGGCGCTGCGGTCATCTCGCGAGGGATGCCGTGTGAAGCATGTGCGATGCTAGACAACACTAGCCATGCAGAGTGACGATGGCTTCTGCAGTCATCATTGCGTCGGAAAAAAACTGCCCTTGTTGCTGATGATTCTGAAACGCTTCCATGACAACCCATAGGTTCACAGCTTGTTGCTCATCCATTTCTCTTGCCCGAAAGAGTTACTATACTGATCAGGTAAAGTTCGTCGGACTCTCGGCAAAAAGTGGAATCCGTCGGTGGGTTATGGCTGCCGGAGCCAGAATCTGCCCCGGTCCGGCTCGAGGACAGCAGGATCTGGATCTTCCCTGGAATGGGTGGGAGGGGGAACACTGCACTCCGGTCTCCGGAGGCTAATCATCGTCCGGACCCCCTCCAGACTCCCGGAGGATGTATCTATCTACCATCGAGAGGCCATGGAAGGAGAAGACCATCTGGAGGATTTACAGTTTGGAGCTACAGAAGCGGGAACGTGATCCCGCAGTCTAAAAAGTTCCTCTCGCAAAGCCTTAGAATTCAGGAATCTCATGAGAAGATCAACTTTGTACACAAGAGTATCGATGACATCGAGGTATGATCTGATGATCCGCACCCCGAAGGTTTGATGAACAACTCTGTACCACGCGAGATGGTAATCACTTTCATCTATTCGAAACCCCGTACCCTCGCATAAGGGGGGAAGAGAAAGGGTGGCATGACAAACATGATCAGCTTACCTCATCTCGACTCGCAAACCTAAGAGAGGAGGGGAGGCCTGCGGTTTGCCTGGCACTTGAAACATGCATTGTGATTGCTGTGGATGTCACGAAGATCACCGATACACATTCCACTTTGGGGTTTAGGTTTTTCCTGCGCCATCATCAAAAATAACAGAGGTGATAGATCAGGTGTCGAACCCGAACCCGAAACCAAATCAGCCTTGCCTGAGGCTGTCAAGTCACCTGCCTTAGGTAATCCCATCATCCACTTTGGACCCGCTCCAAGAAACTGGGAAATTGGGTCTTCACTCTTCACAACCTCCAGTATCCCCGTCGGACGATCTGAGCCCGAGCGCAGTTCCGGTCCATGGCGAGCAGTCTTAATTTGTTCAAGTCTGCCCGGGGCATAAGTCTGCATATTGTCTTGCAGATAATCCCCCTGTTGGTTACTAAAAGGGGCAATCGATGACGGCTGCAGGCTTCCCACGCAGTCCTGTGTATACTGTCGGATGGCTGAATATGAACCACGTCTTTACCCTCCAGTAAACACGGTGATATGTACAAACTCATCGACCAGATTACACATCTACAACAACAAACAACAATACCATAACTCCGCCACCTCCCTGATTCGTCGAAGTGGGGGGGCGGGGGCACTTTGGGTATGTCTTGTGGGCACTGGATAGCACTCTTCTCCAGTCTCGTACGGAATGCTCCCGCTGCTCCAACGCGTTATCATCAGATAAGACCGGCGCACTCACTAACATTTGGAGCGCTGCAACTAACCTCTTAGGAGGCTAGCAACAGCAACTTGGAGCACGCCGTGCACTACGCTAATCAAATCGCTTGAGCCCGTTCTCTGGGGCTAAGCTTGAGGGACCAAGGGACGGCTCCCTAGCCAGCCAAGACACTACGCACGTTGTAGCTACTATAATTCCCTTGACTAATTAGCATTAGATGAGTAGACGGCTACGCCGTGACGGAGTCCCCGCCATATTTCCGTCCTAAACAGAGATTTCAAGAGGCTGTCTATTACCCACTGCCAAGCAGTCTTTTCGAGTTCGTCTATCTAGGTGGGCTTGGTTGTCCACCCCATAGACCTACCTTACCCTCCGCTAGACTTTCATACACGAACAGACGAATCAGCCTCATGAGTTCCACCTCCAGGGTGCCGAGGACCGGAAAATCCGACAGGGCACGTATGCCGAAGATGTCCGCGATCGACACCACACACGCAGTATGTGTTGACCAGAAGGACTCAGGCCAGTTGGGCTTGTCAAAGGGCGGAACGGCCCTTCCGGTGTCTGTTCCACACAAGCAGCCACAGTTGCACGAGCATCAACATCAAGTCTTAATCTATTCTCTATTGAAGATACTATGGTGATTACATTAGTGCTTCTGATCCTTCCCATGAGTAGCCAACTTATTGTTTGTGTTCTTCTCCATATGTTCCATTATTTCTAAAGCTCTTCGCTGACTCCTATAATAGGCTCGAGCTAAGACCAAAACCGGAAAATAACGTCTCTCTGTCATAGTAGCCCCTGTCAGCATGGCCCCCTGCTAGCCAGGGCCCTAGTAGCGAATGATGACCGACGCTGAGCTCGACACGGTGTAACCTAGTCACCTGGAGACCAGGAAAGTGTGATCGGCCGTACAACCCTTCTAGCGGTTATTGGTGAAGAAGCAGCTTCCGTGCTGCGTCGAACATTCCACACGTCAGCCTACGCTTTACGTTGGATACTACTTTGGGAGAGGTACATCCTCATGCAGCTTCTAGTTCGCAACCTACTGCAACCTAGTCTGTACTATTGTTACAGGTAACAGAGCCACGAGGCCTGTTACTTTGCGCCATGACAGGGGTGCCATGCGCTCTGGAATGGGTGATATCCACATGGTCTGATCTCACTCCTGCCACATCCGGCTAACTGCGAATCGCTATAGTCTCCTAAAGTGTCAATGGGTTTGCGAGCCGATAGTTGCTGGACTAGCATGTCCTCGAGCAGTTGGAAATGACCCTTGCGTGTCAGCATGAACCGGTCTGGTCAGGGTCCAGATATGCCTATTCTCCCTCGGAACTATCAAGGACATTTATGACAACCAGCTTGTGAAGAATCACCTTACCAGACCAAGCTAGCAATATCGTCCCTCCCACGCAGCTCTGTGCCGCCCACTTTCATTACGGGCTTAACCACGAAGGAACGAAAACCCTGCTAGCGAGGGAACACTAGTCCAGATGATCTAAGAAATCCTTCAGACAATGGCTTTACCCGACGACTAATGATGTGCGCAGAACAAATTAACTGCGCCCGGATTAATATGCCGGGCACCCCGACCCGGACCCAGTCTTCTGCATGGCAGTCAGGAGTGTTTCATCCATCTACACGTGTGCTGGCTGCGGAGCCACCCCCTGGTGAGCACGACGGCGATCATGCAGTACTTCGATACGACAGGGATCGCAAGACAGCGGGGTCACTTGCCACGAGGCATCTTTGCCCCTAGAAGATTCCAGATAATCTTTTCACGCGAGAAGAAGAGCGCTGTTTGAACTAGTATGGTGATTCCGCCTTGTGTATCAATGCCGTCATTCGACAGATACGTGCCAGTATGGTTCCTAGCCCATTCACTTCTGCTGAGACATCGCTACTCCTCCACACGGACTATCGGTATTCCTCCACAGTGTAACCAACTTTCATGCGGGCAATGTAGCAGGAACAGCCACCAACAGGCACCAACCAGAACCAACGTGTTGGGGTGCTCTTCATCGCTGACTCGTTCACAGATCCTGCAATCGCAATTTAAGCATGACACTATCAACAGGGCAAAGATGTCAGCGGTGCAGACTAGGATGCACTAGGCAAGGCCTTTTGTCACAATTGTCTCAGTACCTCTAAACCCTACCATCTGCTTACCAAGATGGCAGAGTTGTGTGCATACCTTGTATGAGACGAACCAGCATACTGCAATCCTGTTACATCGAGCTGCAGGTCATGGATGAGCGGATCACAACACAGATCTTGCCCCTGACGAGCCTAATCCTGGAATTCCTTCCACTTGACCATCCTATCTCTCAAATCGACTTCCTTTCCGTCAATCACGAACCGGCCATCTCCGCGATGGTGAGCCATCTTCATTTCCCTCTTCCTTCGTTTGCCACCACCAACACGATCGTCGTCATCTGCTGGGTCTCTGCTTCCCTGGCCATACTCTAGATCCATGTCTCTATTGATCCATACTCCAGTCACCTTCAGCACCCACAGGTTGTATCTTGCCACCAACGCTCGGTCCTCAACCGTACACTGAATGTTGGCTATAACATCCTTCCCTCCAACCAAAGGCGCCTGTGCTCTCCCTTCCTCACCCCCTTTTCTAGCCCACGACCCATCTGCAGATGCAGGATCTGGAGCTGGGACCGGGTTTATTCCAGAATTCACCCACTTGTTGACATCTTCCCCACTGCAGTTGCCGATATCAACGGCCTTCTCCAACATCTCCACTGCAGGAATGGCGAGCACGCATTCGCCCGTCTTCTTCAAGTTATCATAGCTCTTGTCCCACGGCCCAATGCAGGCACCGACAAGTGTTGGTCCTTCGTGCTGGATCATCATGTGGAAACCCATTGTCATTATGTTGTGCGTCTTGTTGGCTATAGAGCCGGTCGCCACAAGCAAAATGGGTCCAGGCTCCAGGAGCCGATTGACTTTGTGGATAGGATAGGCCACGAACTGGTCCAGACCATTGCGCTTATCATCGCCATCGTTGGAGCTGAATTCTAGTCTCGATTTTTTCGGTGCCCGGTCCGGCTCCGACTCCGACTCGTTCAGGGGCTGCTGCAGACTGACATTGACATCCCTTTTCGTATTCATATTGTTCCTGCGGGACATAACTGCCGTAGGCCTCTCGTCTCCTTCCTATACAGGTATGTGCGGGTTGGAATATAGATGAAAAATGTACATACACCACTTGCGGTGTACCTCGTCAGGAAGACATTCAGAGAACCTCAAGATGAAGTGCAGTGAAGAAGAAGTTGCTAAGTCGGAGAACATCCAGGACAAAGAAGTGCACCCAAACTTGCTTGCGGAACAGACTGCCTCTCCCCGCATTCCTAAGAACTCGGGATCGCGCAACCCTGTTGGTCGGCTCTTTGTTCCCCCTCTAGTGAGTGACGTACTCAACCATTGTTCCCCTTCATGTTCCCCAATGAATACTTTATCGACAATATCACAAGTAGTGCTTATATCCACTCTGAACGTGAATGCAATTACACTTTGCCATCGAAACGACACTCTCTCCTACCATGTAGACAGAATAGAATGCAGGAAATATATACTAGTATCTACCTACTACTTAGCCACAAACACATCATCATCTTTTGATATATCACTTACCCCTTCCGCTTTGAACGTAGATAGTACTAGACAACCAAATCCAGCCTATTATCCTTTCACAATCATTCCACGTACATCCAGAAACACACCATGATTGTTACGTTTCTCGTACTTGGTAGTGTACATGAGTTTTGCAAATAGTATGTATACTCATGCACTTCACATGATACAATCTGGCGAAGCCACGCCACTGTCATCCCTACCAGTAGTAGTAGTAGTAGTAGTAGTAGTAGTATTTGATCCAATAGATGGGTGGGTGGGTAGTAAAGTACTAACGTCTCCGAAACAATGACCCACAAGTAAGTACTAGTTATTTATATTCACGATCAAAACTCAACTAGATGATATAAACCTCTAATACATGAAATTCACTACTGGCGCACTCATAATAGGCCGGGGTTAGTACTCATATCAGAACCTCATAAATATGCACCTGACATTTGAAATAGCTGGACGGTGCTGGCGGTTCGCATTTACTAGTATTTATATAAATATATATGATGGTAGAAAACTACCCCTGCCAGACATTGAACCTCCCAAAACTCAACTACTACTAGTAGTAGTAGTCACTTTGAAGTGATACAAACTCACAAACGATCATTGCCATCAAGATGCTAATTGTCCCCCGAACAAGTTAACTCCAAGCATACATATATGGTAAGTAGATGATGCTACCATTGAGGTAGGTAGGTGGTTGGGTAGTATTTATTATCAGGAGTAGTAATACTACTAGGTACCATGGAGTGATTTGGGTTTGGATCATTGTTTTTGGTATTTGTAGTACTACCTACTAGCGCTAATGCATGATGCTGAGATGGTGATTGTTCTGTGGTAGTAGTCACATTAGTACTGCTGTGGTGAAAGGTGCAATATATATAAATATATTTGTAGTACTAGTGTTCGGATACTAGTTACTCAGTAACTGAACTGATCAACCATATCAATTCGGATGAAACACCAATTAACATGATAAGTTGGCGATTATAATATATATCTGACAAGATCATATGGCTGCCTACTTGTGGAAAGAAACATCGGTACTCATCGTCATCATGCTACCCCGAGGTCTATGTGGTCATTGCATAAGGAGAAAAAAACATCATTACAGCTACAAGATGATTGACTGATAATCAATGCATCACGCACATGGTACACATTCATCCTCACATTAACTACAGGGCTGTCCGTCACATTACTTACAATCTTCCAGTCAAGGCTACTGTATGTAGTACCCATGACAAGCACGCGCGGCCCACCGCCATAGAAACAAGCATCGCAGAAATACAACAATTGGGGGGTTCTCGGCTCAATAACAAAAAGATTTGGGAAAATAAATGCTGTCCACGAGGGTAATCGACTAGAATACAGCCCACTTCAAATAACGCCTTATCAAAAATGAGATCCTGAACTGATATACCTCAGCCCGACTCTTCGAGTCTTGACCTTGAGAAGCCCTTTGATGAGATAGACAACACCAAGTCGAGAATGTAACCATCAATGGCTAGTGACTTGGGTGTTTCTGAAGAGCCGCAAGCCTTCAAAGTAAAAGTCACGGTCGGCTTTCTCAACAACGCTCCGGGTGGGTTGCTATCCGCCACGGGCGGCACATACCACATGTATGGAGCGAATGTGCTTTTCATAGCCAGTGGCTGAAGGGGTCATCATATCCTATCTGCAAACATGCACTGGTATTGCAAGGTCGCTGTATAGTCCAGCAGGAATAAGAAAAGGAGGGAAAGGATAGCTGTCGTGAAGGGTGAATTTATGGTGACAAGCGAAGGTTGTGTAAGGTAGGAAGAGGTATCTGGCAGGGCATGGCTCTATCGTTAAAAGACATGCACAGATAGGATGTTGGTCCACAAATGGCGTTGTCCATGAAAAGCTGGCGATCGCATCCCTTCTAGCGTCGATCGGGGTTAGTCACCTAGTACCTGTTAGCCGGAACTCTTCATCTCTGTTCATCGTTCAGTTAAGCCCACCTGCAGGATGCGACGAGAGAAGTCTTGGTCATCATCGATGCTGCCATTGCTCTGACGGCGCTGCGCCATGAAATCACCATCGAAACGGGAATCCGACATGGAGTGCTGGGACATCGGGTTGCCATAGTTGTCCACGCCAACACTACGACGGTATTGCGACTTGCGGTTCTTGAAGCGCCACAGGAAGAAGCCAGCGCCAGCAAGAGCACAAGCTCCTACTACACCCACGACAACGCCAGCTGCAATGGCAGCAGTGTTGGCACTTGAGCTCTTCTTCTGTGAAGCTTCAGTGGCACCCTCGGCAGTTGCAGATGCGCTCGCATCGGTCCCGGATGTTGCATACACGGTTTGCGTGGTGCCAGAGCTAGTGACGACATGGGCTTCTTGGGTCGATGATGTAGACGTTTCGCTGTCGCTGCTGGAGGTACTTGTGCTCGAGGCGGAATAATGGTCGACGTCGTTCTCAATGCCAGTAAGGTAGACGGAATAAGTATTGCTGCCACCACCTATATCGTCACCGTTAGCAGATGTGCCATCTGAGGCCCAAAACCGGAAAACCTACAGTCCACAGAAGGCCAGCCGGCACATGCGGTATTACACTTGCTGTCATCAACCTTTGCTGACGAGGCAGGTAGCAGGTTGCCGCAGAGACAATCCTGTCCGTTATGCAGGGCAAAGACCGAGTAGTTGTCCTTCAAACACAGCTTCTGACAGTATCCATCACTCTGATATGTATAGGTTCCCTGATCTTTCAGTGGCGTCGAGTCGGAGTAACAGCCATTGTATTCCTCGGTATAGGCATATGTTGCAGGCAGACTGATGGATAGGAGAAGGGCTGAGGCTGCAAGAGCCGACCGCATCGTGAATGATTTCGTGGTGTGGTACATGGTCGACGTAAGAAAGGATCCCAAGGGGTAAGGGTTGGTTGAGTTTGGCGAGAAGTGACCTCAAAGATACAGCGAGGGAGGTTGATCGAAGAATAAGGGACGACCTGCGTAACCCTTTGAACCTCTCAGAGCCACTTTCAAAGTTGATAGTCCTGGTGGTCTTTTCTCACTCCTATGTCCTCGAGCTGGACGTGTCGCGACGGTCCTCCGGGGGTAGTGGAAGAGTACGGATAGTTTGCAAGGGCCGACGTTGAGGACGAGTGACGTAGATGGGACCAGGCCTTGACGTGGAGAACTGGTCGGGTATAGACCGACAGTAGAGGGTCAGAGGATGGTAGTAGGTGAGGATTAGAGTGAAGATAGCGATGAAAGAGTGTGGTGTCTGCCCTGGGGGGAAGCGGTCCCTGGCGGGGAAGGGCCCTTTGGACCGGTCGTTTCAAGCACCCCTTTCTGTCGGGAAGAGTTTAATGAGCGAGCCTGAACGGGCGGTTCAGGAAGGGAAATCGGCCAAGGGTAAATTCGCACCCACAGCAACAGGGGAGATTCTATTATGGCCCTTTGCGATAGATTCGAGTTATCCAGATAATAGAAGCTCGACCTGGGGGGGCCACAACAGTTCTGGAGAAGCGAGAGTGGTATGAAGAGTTGGAAAAACGAAAATCCAATGGAAAATAGGAATAAAAAATTGCACAAAAACAATAATGTCCTAATAGAAGGCCAAAAAGAGTGACTGGGTTGAAAGCAGGAAAGAGAAAAGAGGGTCAGGGAAGGGGAAAGCGACAGAAACGATTGACAGACTCCTTCCTGGGACACAACAGGGTGACTAGTACTGCAGAGGCGGAGGACTGGACTGGGAAGGCATTAAGCGACGCACTGACGGGCGAACTAGTACTAGTAAGTAAGTAGTATTACTGTGTACTTCCCGTAGGGGGAGGTCAGAGACAACCTGAGGGAGGAGGAGAAGGGGAGAGGGGGGCCTGTGTGTGCCTGCCTGTCTGCAGCACCAGTTAGTTAGTTAGTTAGTGACTGCTGAGTTCGCCCGCGTACTAAAGTTTCCCCTACTGGGACGGTCGAGAAAAAAAAAGGGACAAACAAAGCGTGAGGGAGGAGCATCATTCCCATCCATTCCCTGCCTTCTCCCCCAATGGCAGGGCGTGAATCCAGACGCGGTTCTCTTGTTGGTGGTTCCCCGACGGGACCTGACCCTGGATGTGCAGGGCGGTAATTTACCATGTCCCGCGTACCTGTCCCTGATACCCAATCATCTTCCTTAGATTATATTACATCAGCAGACCCGTCCAGGGGCAGGGCTCATCCCTTTCCATTCTGGGCCACACGGGCGGCACAATTACAATTGGAGCTGCTGCTGGCATGCACTAACTAATTCAATCCCCCTCCCCAATCCACCCGGTCATGGGGTGGGCGGGCATGATGACTGGTGGCGGCGCTGTATATTTACCCATACAAAGAGGGGGGATGGGAAGAAAATAGGCACATGCTCAGGCGTTTTTTGGGGGATTTTTTCCCCTTCGTCTCAGCTCCTCCATAACATACTTTCCTTCCTTCCGTCTGATGCCGCGGTCGGAACTCGAAAGGCATGAAATGTGCGACTCGACTCATACATACTAGGCACATACCAGCATCTTGTGATCTAGTTGGCGAGAATATTTTCCTTCCCCTTTACCTTCATGTAATCTCCATATGGCTACTTCGACATTCCATGCATCTTCCCTACTGAACATCTGCCTGTCCCTTACGATCATTATTCGGCACTCCCGGCAAGACAAATACGCGTATTCAAGTCAAAAACATAAAGAAATGGAAAACGACCAAAATTGGAAGAAGCAACTCGAATTTTGCCCGGGAAGAGGTTTATAAATAGTAAAGATCCTCGGTACGACCTCGGGCACTGATGCCCTCTGTACGAGGACACAAGCCTCGCGCAAACTCACCCGGCCAAACTCAGCAAGTAGTAACAACGCTGCTGCTGGCACCAGCCATTGAATGTCGATAGAAACGCCTGCTCCACGATGGACTTTTCCAAATCCGACTGACTAATGATGACTTGTACGGGGTCTCATTTGTATCAGTCCTTGCATGACTGCATGACGGGCAGCGCGAAGTTTTCCCCTGCCCACTTGTAAGATGTCTGGCCAAACCACTAGGTAATGGTATTGGTTCTGGCGTCAATAATGTATTCGGTCTCTGAATCGTTGCGTCATCCATCTCGAGACACAAGAACGTAAATCAACTACGCATCTACTAGTAGCATCCGACACAACCGTCAGTAGTGAGGAGTGTGTGCCTTACTCCCCCAAATTTTGGAGCCGACACACCTCGAAGACGAACGGCGGAGGATGTCACTGGTCAGGGGAGTCGATTAACCGCCCAAACTCCGGGGCCCATCATCGCATCGCAATTCCAACAGTCGCTGAGAGCATCCAAACTAATCCTTTTTGATCCTTGATCCGCATAGTCTGCCCAATGGGATATCGCTGCTTGAGGGAAGCTATGCACGCCGTCACGGACTCGAGTGCTCCAGTTTGTTGGTTAATAGTAATCTAGTTAGCGACCGGCGGGCCCTCTCCTCTTTCGAGTCAGAAAAAAAAAAGAGTTCGAGTGACCTCGTGCTTGGCTTTACCGTTGAAGCAGTCAATACTCAATAGTGGGTAGCGATTTACAACGCGACACAACGCACTTATGCTCTACGTATCAGAGCTTCATTTGCCACATCACTGTTTCGGTTGAGGGAGATCCTCTTGCATCATTACCAACCTGCGACTGGAATGGTTCCGATGGTTCAAGACGGTCGGGTCGTTTCCGGGGTGCGGTGGGCGCGCGGTAGATAGTGGGACCTTTTGGAACCCCTGCAGAAGTGCAGCCTGCGCCCCGTAAAAAAAAAAATAAGTAGTTAGTAAGTGTTGTAAATGTAAACACCGCTTGGATAGTATCTACGCAAGGATTCTCCGCTCCCACCCCCCTTGACGCGTATATCTGCAAGACTCTATGCAGGCAATTGAAATCACGGCGCTTTCTCGACCACCAGGAAATTCAGATGCTGATAAATTGTAATGGGCTGATCGATTTGCAGGAGGTTAATTAATTGATTGATTGATGGGCAATGGGGAAGTGCAACTGATGACGACTCCTTCGGTCGGAAACTACTATATTCAATAGGAAATAACCGGCGACTTCTTGCCGCCCATTCTACAGGAAAATAGACACATGTCCCGTTACATCGTGCATCTTGCTTTTACTTTTTACTCTTACTCCTTTAGAGCGCGCGTGGAAGGAAGATGCTTGATCTTTCGCCACCAATAACATACCCACAAGTTTTATTTTGAAGATGGGAACGAACATGCACGATCAACTGTTCCCGTTTCCCGCGGGCCCATGGGAGGAATTCTAGAAGAATGGAGCAGCAGCAGCAGCAATCCTTCTTCACATGCCGAATAAGCTTATCGTCCGTTCTTTTTCCATCATTCCAGGCCTAATAGGAACGGGTGTCTGAAATTTAGCATTCTCCGAAGTGGTTTGTCGTGTAGGGTCTGTCTATGCTGCGATGGCTGTAGATTTCCAGTTCACTGGCTTGCACTGGCAAGGCTCGACTACTTACTTATTCGAACACCATCGACCTATGTCAGCACTCCCAAAATAGTACGGATACACCGGGGAAGGATAAAGGTAAGGGCAAGAAAATAGTGAAAAAGAATAAAAAAGCAAGCAAAACAAAGACCAATTTCCACCTAATAGTAGTAAATGACGAGGAAAAATATTGTAGGAATAGAAACTATCAACACCACAACCCCATCCATCCACCCATTCGCAGGGCAAAGGAAAGAAGATCACCGGCACTGCCGGCAATTCACCCACTTGACGCTTTTCTCGGCCTCACCGGATACCACCTCCGACTACCAAGAGGTCCTACCATTTAGCCAGAGACGGTGAGCGAGCAAGCAAGCAAGCAAGCAAAATGAGTGAGTCAAAGCGACCCAGTAGAAAAAAGGCCCAACTCAAAATGAAACCCTGACCGAGGGGTCTAGAACGTGTCACCAGGATCCACGATGTCTCTCCCGGGGTTTCCATTTTTAAAAGTTCCGTCAATGATAGACCCAATCGTGTACGCGCAAGAGACAATAGCGCAGGATTTTCTATTGCTTTGCCAAGAAAGGGAAATCTCGGCTCTAGATACACAATAATAATTAACTGGGTTGGCTGAGGGAACACGCGGATGGATCATTGGGAACTTGACCTGGTAACGATAGCCTCGAGGGTCTCACTTGTGTGTGTGTGACCATGACTGACTCGGGGGGTGAGGTAGGGTTGGTCTTGGTGACTGACCACCACTTCTTGTTTCTATTCGCTTTTCTTTCTGCTTGGTGGGATGGTAAGGAAATGTTTATGATGATCATGTATCTTGCTAATTATTGAGAGCGTAGGGAGTTCTAAGACATCTTGTTCTGTATTATTAGTAGGTCGAAGTTGGCAGGCTAGAACCTCCATAGAGGGCTTGAGTAGCCATCGGCTCCATCGTCTACTAGTTCCTGATCAGCTTATCAACACGAGAGGGACGGTTCCCCCATGATTTCGGACTCGGCGTGCATTGGTCTTCCCTCCATATCTGGTAGGTCATGTGGTATCTTTGAGTCGATTATATGACACATCGATTATATGAATATCGGATGTGGATGGATGATCAGTTCGTTGGGCTTCGGATTCCTACTTTGGAGCTTATTGCAAGCTGCACCTTTATATCCTACGAGTATGTACTTAGGTGATGTTTCCTGCACGAATCTGAGCATGTACTTGGTCTTGAAGTGAACATCCAATGCTACAACCCTTCGCACACTTGATAATTTTCTCCAAAACAATCTATAACAGTATCATAGTTGTGTCTTCCCTATCTGTTTAGAGGATTTTGATCTTCGAAACATGCTCAGTATTTAGGACAAAGCAAGAAACATTGCGTAGCTGCTGCACGATGACATAACAATGATCGCCATACTATAAACCTATATGTATCATCATTGCAATAAGCTACAGGTAGATAATCTCCTGTATACAATACCAACCCCGATACTTGCTGAAAACGAAGGACAAGACACTATGCAACATATGCAAATTATTTTCATTTCTGTGACAACTGCGTTATCTTCCACAGATACATCGTACCATACTTTTTTCTTTCCCTATTATCCGGTCTCCCGTGGTGTATATTGCTCGTAAAAAACATCTCTATCACATTTGGGAATCCTGATCCGGACAAGTGCCTGATTGCCCGTTCGGTTCTCCCTGCATTTAAGGCTTAGGGATATGCAGCGTTTTGCTGACCATAAGGCAGCCGTGCAGAACAAACAGTAGTACCAGCGGGTGGAATTCGAACGCTGTGCCCTGGGCTACAAGGCCAAGGGGTAGATCTTCCAATACCCAGTCTTTTGAGACACAGTAGGCCAGGAAAAAGGTGATCGACAATGTGGTCGGGATGGGGGTGCCCTCAAAGTACTTCGACTTTCCGGACTTGTCCTTCGGCAGAACAGCAACAGTCACGTTGAAGCGGGCCAATCGTGTCAGGCCGCACAGAACAAAGAAGGAGAGGAGCAGGTGGTCGAGGCTGGTGCGCATTCCGAGGGCAAAAGCTGCGGCGGCAGGTGCCATTCCGAAGGAAATCTAGTGCACAGAAAGCGAACAATGAGCGAAAGAGCCGCATAACAAGTGAAGTAGGGGACCATACCAAATCGGCCAGTGAATCAAGCTCTTGTCCCATGAGTGACGACTTCTTCCTCCACCTAGCAATCCGTCCATCCATGAAGTCGAAGAACAGCCCAAAGGGCATGAATATCAAAGCAGCCCAAATTGCGCCAAAATCGCGAGGGTCACCAAGACAGTAACGCATCGAGGAGAAGACGGACATCACTGTTTATGGGCGGTTAGTTCCGGGTCCGCGGGCTCGAAGAAAGGAGAAAATTTGTGCTTGCCTCCACAGAATCCTATAATGGGTGTCAGCGAATGGATATTTCAGGATATGAACCGGTCTGGGAGAGGATCTGGTATATTACCATTGAGTTCAGTTACCAGATCAGCAAGATGCAGAGCCCTGATGTGCGTAATTGTGTAAGTGAAGTGGTCGAACCCAAAGCAACGAACTCCCAATGGCTGACCTGATCATGCTAAAGTGACCTGTTTCGGAAGAGAGAAGCATCTTTTGCTTTTCTTGAGCTGCTACCATTTAGCTTCGCAAGCTTTGAGGATCTTGTTGCAGGGATGCAGGCTCACCACCGTCACCCGCAGGTGGAACACCGCTAGTCGTGGAAGTATTTGACGGCATGGCAGAAACTCTGCGAGACATGCTCAGGTGAATTTGACGAGAGGAAGATTCTCGCAGGACAAACAATCGAGGTAGTGGTGTACGTTGGATATATTCGAGAACAGGTTGCGGGGATAGGAAAGAAATGATGCAATGGTACTAGGCAGCTGTCTTCAGAAGTGTTGACAGGCGCACAGATTCTACGGCACAAGCGTGGCCAGACGTCATTGCAAGGCGGTGTTGTCATGCGCCACACACGGACACTAGCCACTCTAGACCATCGCTGAAAAAGTTTACTGCGCCACATTTGCCATCCAGTCATATGGGCAATTTATGGCTTCTTCGAAGACCAGAACCAAATAATGAAAGAACAATATTCCGCATAATCGATCGTAGCAATACATGAATTGGATGGCTGAGATTCACGACAGCCTCTGCGTACAGAGAAGCAGCAAATTTTTCCTAGGATGCACAAGAATATAGAGACAAATAAATTCCTGTAAAAGCTCCCGTTTCCCATAACGCCGTAAGAAGACAGTACTACCAGGCAAGACAGAGACTGTCTACCGTCCGCGGAAGCCTCCACCACGAGGTCCTCCTCTGCCACCACCCCTCGAGAAACCACCGCCGAAACCACCGCCGAAGCCACCACCGCTACCACCACGGAAGCCACCACCCCTGGGACCACCACGTCCTCTGGGAGCGCCGCCGCGACCACCACGCATGGGGGCACCACGGCCACCACCACGGCCACCGCGCATGGGACCGCCTCTGGCACCACCGCCAGCTCTCTTGGGCTTGGCAGCACCTGTATTCTGGTTAGGATCAAGCACAAAGAATTGTTGCGCGAAGCGAGCGATATCATACCGGGAGCGGGCTTGGGCTTGGGAAGGAACCTAGTTTCGCAGAGTTAGACATGTTTTGGTCATGATTAACAACAGCATGCAACATACTTCTCCAAGGGAAGGAGCTTGTCGCCACCAATGTAGACCTTGTCACCAGGCTTGAAGGAGGTCGCGACAATTCCTTCCTGGGGCTTGATGGTGAAGTAGACCTGGTTGATGGGGCCCAGGACTTCATCGACCTTACCGATAGGGGTCTATTGAAAAATTGCGTTAGCGCATCGCGATTTGCGGAGAGTATCTGAGTCGAGCATACCTTGTTCTCGAGGTAGATGGGGGCGTTGAAGTAAGGAATCTTGGGGTTGATGGATTCGCAAACCATCTCGCCTTCGCAAGAATGCATGACAGTTCCCATCTCTAATTACTCTGCGTTAGTCCCAAACACTCCAATCGCATTTTGGCGTATAATTACCCAGAACTTGGGCAGGGGGACCGAGAGGTTGCTGGAAACCTCCGCGACCTATCCGACGAAATTTTCGTTAGCTCATACCCAGCACTGCGATCGACCTCTAATGTTGCTTGAGCTCACCTCCACGGCCACCGAAACCGCCACGGCCTCCACGGAAAGACATGTTTAATTGCTGTTGATGCGGTCGACCTGGATCTCGGAGTCCGGAGAAGTTTTCAAATGGTGGGAAGCTCGAAACGGTAAAGTGTCGCTAGCCGCAAGGGCAGTTTTCTGTCACGTGGCTCACCGCCTTCGGTCCCTCACTGTCGATTTGCGTTTCATGATCGTCCGATTCCTTAGAGATAGTGAGTCAGACATCGTTGCTGGCCCTGCCCCTCTTCCCAGGTCTAATACTCCCAGGTCGTTCTTCAGACGTTTCTGGATACAAAATGTCTTCCGAAGGCGCAAAGGACCTTCCCGTCAGGCCGGCGGCCGACGCCAAACCTGCTGGTGAGCCACTGCCTGCCCCGCCATACGCTTCCCAAACCCCTCTTTTAACCTTCGAATGCGCCAGGTGACGGGCTCCCCGATTTCATTGTCGAACGTAACAACTTCTTCGAGGAACTCTGGCAACAATACCTCGAGGAACTCAAGAACAAGCCCCACCCCGAAATCAAGGTCAACCTCGAGCTTGGCGACGGAAACTCTATCGATGTCACCGCAAACGCCTGGGAGACCACCCCCGCACAGCTTCTGAAGAACGTGCCCAAAGAGTTGAGCGCCAATGTTGTTCTCGCGAGGGTTGGAAAGGAATTGTGGGATCTGAGCCGTCCGCTCGAGGGAGATTGCACCGTTTCTTATGTCCCCTTCGATCACCCCGAGGGTAGGGAGGTTTTCTGGCACTCTAGCGCTCACTGTCTGGGTGAGGCTTGTGAATGCGAATATGGATGTCTTCTGTCCCACGGTCCTCCCACGCCCCAGGGTTTCTTCTATGACATGGCCATGCCGGAAAAGTAAGTGTGGGTGAGATTATGCGGAAGAGCTATACTGATAGTGAAATAGCCGCGTCGTCAGAGAGACCGATTGGCCGTTGTTGGACCGCCACGCCAACCGCATCTTCAAGGAGAAGCAGAGTTTCGATAGACTGGAGGTTACGAAGGAGAACCTCAAGAAGATGTTCGCGTACAGCAAGTACAAGCTGCACTACATTGACAAGCTCGTCACCGGAGAGAAGAGCACTGTTTACCGGTGTGGTACCTTGGTCGATCTGTGCAGAGGTCCCCATATCCAGAGCACCGGCAAGGTCAAGACCTTCAAGATCATGCAGGTGTGTATCATAATGAATCGATTCCTCGTAAATATATGGCTGACACCTCAAAGAACTCTTCCGCCTACTTCCTCGGTGACCAGTCCAATGACTCTCTGCAGCGTATCCGCGGTGTTGCTTTCCCCGATAAGAAGCAGATGTCAGAGCACCTGAAGTTCTTGGAGGAGGCCGAGAAGCGCAACCACGTTAAGCTGGGTAAGGAGCAAGAGCTGTTCTTCTTCGACGAGGTTTCTCCAGGATGCCCTTTCCTTCTCCCCAACGGTACCAAGATCTTCAACGCTCTCCAATCCCTTTTGCGCTCCGAGTACCGTAAGCGCGGCTACCAGGAGGTTCAGACCCCCAACATGTATGATGTCGGCATTTGGAAGACGTCTGGTCACTGGGCCCACTACAAGGATGACATGTTCAAGCTTGATGTCGAGAAGAGGGAGTGGGCTCTTAAGCCTATGAACTGCCCCGGTCACTTTGTGCTCTTCGGCCACCGCGAGAGAAGTTACAGAGAACTTCCTCTGAGAATCGCGGATTTCGGTGTCCTGCACAGAAACGAGGCATCTGGAGCCCTGAGCGGTCTCACCCGTGTTCGCAAGTTCCAGCAGGATGACACCCACATCTTCTGTACCCAAGACCAGGTGAGTTTTCACGATCGGGATCGCATCCTGTTGAATAATCCGGAGCTAACACTGTAAAGATCACATCTGAAATCGAGGGTCTGTTCGACTTCCTGCAGTCCATCTACGGCCTTTTCGGCTTCACCTTCAAGCTGAAGCTCTCCACCCGGCCCGAGAAGTATTTGGGTGAGCTCGAGACCTGGAACTACGCAGAGGAGCAGCTCAAGGCGGCCATGACCAAGTTCAAGGGCAATGACTGGACCATCGATGAGGGTGATGGTGCCTTCTACGGTCCGAAGATCGATATTACCATCGCTGACGCCCTCAAGCGAGAGTTCCAGTGTGCCACCATCCAGCTTGATTACCAGGCTCCCATTAACTTCAAGCTCGAATACATGAGCAACGAGAAGGCTTCCGCTGATGCCGCTAAGGAGGGTGAGGCCAAGCCCAACGAGCCTGGTCCTGGCCGTGCTCGCCCGGTTGTCATCCACCGTGCTATCATCGGCAGTTTTGAGCGTTTCCTTGGAATTTTGATCGAGCACTTCGGTGGCAAGTGGCCTTTCTGGATCAGCCCTCGTCAGATCCTGATCGTGCCTGTCATGCCTGCTGTCAACGACTACGTTGAGGAGTTGCAGACGATTCTCCGCGGCGATAAGCTGAACGTGGACATCGACCTCAGCGGCAACACCATGCAGAAGAAGATCCGTACTGGACAGCTTCAGCAATACAACTTCATCTTCGGTAAGTGACATCTGAATCCGCTTTTCGTGGACTTGCGCTGATAATATGAAATAGTTGTTGGCGCTTCCGAAAAGGAGAGCCGTACGGTTAACATCCGTAACCGTGATGACCCTGCCACCCAGAAACAGGGCGTGATGATTCCTCTCGACGAGGTCCGCGAGAAGCTCCGGGTCCTGAGAAAGGAGCGGAGACTGGTCAACGCTCTCTAAGCGAACCATCATTTTTCTTGCATCTGATCGTTTGCATCGCGGGTTCTGAATTACGTGCTACGAGATCTACGTGTCAATATACCATGACTTAGATACTAGATCGCATAAGAGGCGATGTCGGCAGTGATGAGAGATTAGACCCGGAGATTAAGACGAAGCGAGCGCTGCGTGATGCTGTGTTTCTTCCACGGTGATTGAGTATAGCCTTCGGGGTAAAAGTTCACGTATATGGCGGCAGAGGATATTGTTTAGAATTGCAAGGGCGTTAGAGCTAGCTGTTGATTGTTAACTGAGCCTCAATCCATGAATTATTTCACTTAAGAAGCGATTGATCTCCTAAGAAAGGGGGTAAAGTCTGGCCCCAAGGGCTGGCCGCCGATTGCGTTTCGGATGTCCGACCGTCCATTCCCGAAACGCGAGCCAGACTGCTCGGACTAAATGTACCACGTTTTACTTCTTCCCAATCCAACTTCCACTCCTTGAGGACCGAATCACGCCCTTTCTGACCGGGGTGAGGATGATCCTTGTGGTGCACACAATCTCGCGTACGGGAAGACTCAATCGCATCACCGTCATGACTGATCCATGATGACTCCGCCGTTGCACCGTCGGTCATGGCGCCAATCAAGGGCGTCGGCACTAATCATCGCCGCGGCCTTTTTCTCCGCAGGCTTCATACTATTCTTCTACTCCAGACCTAGCTATGTTGCTCCAATTCCCGATCTCGAGTCCAGTCCTTCCCTAGCTTCTCCCGATGACACCAATCCTTGCTTTGTGGATCTCGATCTTCTCCGACAATACTCTAGTACCGCCAAAGTACAATATGCTAGGCTTGAGATAGCCGTGACACCTACGGAAAACTTCACTGGTTATGCGGATACTCTTAGCACGCGCTTTCCGAAGTTTCGCACCGTACACCTAGACACCGAAGCCCATCGAGAGACTCTGTCGCCGGAAAAATGTACTGCCACCGTGACCGTCGAGGGGCCTCAGCCCAGTGCACCCCCGGACGCATCTCATATCATATTCGGCCTTTCTACATCGATTGATCGCTTGATTGACTCCCTGGATGCGTTTGCGCATTGGGCTGCGGGAACCAATGCGCAGATCTTGGCTGTGGTGGATAGCGGGGGACAAAAGAAGGAGGCTGAGAGACGGGCGCAGGCGCTGGGAATTCGGCTTACCATCGTCGAGGAAGATAATGAGCGCTTGGATCGATACTTCTATCTGGTGCAGTACTTGTACAAGCACAAGGATAAGTCCACTCAGTGGGTGGTTATGATGGATGATGATACGTTCTTCCCGTCAATGACCCGGCTGGTGGATCGGTTGGCTACCTACGATGCCTCAATGCCTCAGTATGTCGGTGCTGTGACGGAGGATTTGCAGCAGATGTACAGTAGTGGCTACATGGCATATGGTGGTGCAGGGATCTTCCTATCTATTCCGCTTCTTGAGCAACTCCAGCCGTGGTTCGATGAATGCTACGTGTTCAAAGGGGGTGGTGACCACATGCTCTCGCAGTGCATCTATAAGCACACGAATACTAAGCTCTCCTGGGAGCGAGATCTTTTCCAGCTGGATCTCCGGGGAGATGCGTCAGGATTTTACGAGGCTGGGCGGGCTCAGCCTCTCTCGGTGCATCATTGGAAGTCTTGGTTCCAGGCTGATATGGCGGCCCTCAGCAAGGCGTCCAGCATCTGTGGCGAGGAGTGTTTGCTCCACAGGTGGCTCCTACAAGATGAGTGGTATCTTGTCAACGGGTTTTCCGTGATCAAGTATTCGACCGTGTCAGACGATCCCTTGGCCATGGAGCAGACCTGGAATGCTAGCCAGTATACTGGTCCGAATCCGTTTACTTACAGTCTGGGACCACTACGCCGCAAGGATGAAAAGAAGATTTCCTTTCGGATGAGAGATGTAGTGCAGGAGAAGGATCGAGTGAGGCAGGTTTATGTGCATGAGGTGACACCCGAGGAGGTGGAGGTGTTGGAGGTGGTTTGGAACCATGCTGCATAAGATGACAGTTTGATTAGATACACATAAATGTAGAGAGAGACATAGATACATATATAAGATACCATATACTGATTCTTCTCCCAGAATATGTGATGATGAAGACTGAAGACTATCTTTTTGGAATGGAAGATGTAGAGTGCCTCAGGCACCAGATCATCGGAACCGATCGCGATGGACCCGTTGAACGAACCCACCTGGTTGTATGAAGTATTCCGTAGAGGCTCCTGCATTTGCATCCTCGCGACGCCGTTATGGAGACCAATGCTCGCTAATTAGTTGCATTGCTGCCTTCCTATGGGCTGCAACTCCTCCTGCATCTCCGACTATGAACGGTTCCCCTCAATTGCTGCAAGCTGCGCGCTTCGCAGGGTCCAATCAGAAAGCAATGTGTGTTGCCCGTCACACCTCGTCACTTTCAACGAACTCATCTCGCAGGTTCTGTTGATTTCTCCTGTCCGTGGTGGGTATTCAATAGTCTCTCATTTTCTTCTTTTTCAGCTTCAGCCTGTTAACATTCTTCGAGTCTGTCTTGCCGTGTCTCTGCTGATCCCGCAATTCCAGCTTCTCCTGTTTCAGAGTAAATCCAGACCCTCCCGGACATTGGCGGGGCGCTTGACCCAGACGACGGCCTGACAGACGCCATTCCTGGTGAATTGATTGACTGGTTCTGTACTTTCAACCCGCCGAGCTTGTCTGGAGAAAAAGTGACAAAGAGAAAAAAAAAAGAAAGAAAAAAAAAAAGGGAAAAAGCGACCAAAGCCGGAGGGAATTTTCTCTGTGAGAGTCAGAGAGAGACGCCTAAATCCACCAAGGAAAAGAAAAGAGAGTCAAAAACGCACCGCCGGGCCAGTCCAGCGCCTACTTTTTTGCTACTATTAAGTGACTTAACTCAGTGACTACCCCACCTGGTGCCATCCATCGGAACAACTCTCTCCCTACCTCATCAACTCTCCCCATTCGGCCTCCATAACTTCCCCTTTACTTCCCCCGCCTTCCCTCGTCTCGCTTCCTTTTTCTTTTACTATCTTTCTTGTTTGTGTTCTTCTACTTTGTACGAGTGTTTATCATGGCCGACTTGCAGGGTCGCAAGATCTTCAAGGTCTTCAACCAGGACTTTATCGTCGATGAGCGCTACAATGTCACCAAGGAGCTGGGTCAGGGCGCATACGGCATTGTTTGGTAGGTTTGATATTCTCCAATGGAGTCACTCATCCTGGAGCTTTCGCTATCGTGTCGATGGATCTCATTGTTCTAACCATATCAGCGCCGCGACAAATGCTCACACCGGTGAGGGTGTCGCCATCAAGAAGGTCACCAACGTTTTCAGCAAGAAGATCCTCGCCAAGCGCGCTTTGAGAGAGATCAAGCTGCTCCAGCACTTCAGAGGCCACCGTAACGTGCGTTATCCTTCCATTCCTTCCGATGATTGCTCCGAGCCTCGAGGCTGACGTGAAGATGGCTTAGATCACTTGCTTGTATGACATGGACATTCCCCGCCCGGACAACTTCAACGAGACGTACCTGTACGAGGGTGAGGCTTCTTTATATACCTACGGATTTATATTTCACGCTGCTAACTCTATACTTCCTTAGAATTGATGGAATGCGATTTGGCCGCTATCATTCGCTCCGGACAACCCCTCACCGACGCCCATTTCCAATCCTTCATTTACCAAATCCTCTGCGGTCTCAAATACATCCATTCGGCCAACGTTCTGCACCGTGATTTGAAGCCCGGAAACCTTCTCGTCAACGCGGATTGCGAGCTGAAGATTTGCGATTTCGGTTTGGCCCGTGGTTTCTCCATCGACCCGGAGGAGAATGCAGGATACATGACGGAATATGTCGCCACAAGATGGTACCGTGCGCCGGAAATCATGCTGAGCTTCCAGAGCTACACGAAAGCCAGTATGTGTCCCTGATACCCCCCATACCCCGGCGCTGTAGCTGATCAATTCCCAGTCGATGTTTGGTCCGTGGGTTGCATTCTGGCCGAGCTGCTGGGTGGCCGGCCCTTCTTCAAGGGCCGTGACTATGTCGACCAGCTTAACCAGATTCTCCACTATCTGGGTACTCCTAACGAGGAGACTTTGAGCCGCATCGGCTCACCTCGTGCTCAGGAGTACGTTCGCAACTTGCCGTTCATGCCCAAGATTCCCTTCCAGCGCCTGTTCCCCAACGCCAACCCCGATGCTCTCGACCTGCTCGATCGCATGCTTGCGTTCGACCCGACGTCGCGTATCTCGGTTGAGGAGGCCCTTGAGCATCCTTACTTGCACATCTGGCACGACGCCTCGGATGAGCCCACCTGCCCGACGACCTTCGACTTCCACTTCGAGGTGGTCGAGGACGTGCAGGAGATGCGCCACATGATCTACGATGAGGTAGTGCGCTTCCGGGCTCTGGTCCGGCAGCAGTCGCAGGCGCAGGCCGCCGCGCAGCAGCAGCAGATTGCCCAGCAGACCAACGTGCCCATCCCCGACAACCAACAAGGCGGATGGAAGACGGAGGAACCGAAGCCCCAGGAAGCGCTCGCCGCAGGCGGTGGCCACCACAACGATCTGGAATCGTCGCTGCAGCGGGGCATGGATGTGCAGTAGGCTACTACTAGTTCCAAACTGCCGCTGCCTTCTCCAAATACAGTGTACATGTGTTCAGTTTAAGGCAATGGTGGGGAGGAGAGGCCTGACTATTTGAGACGGATTATAATCATTATCGTTCCGGAAGTCGCGGGCGTTTCCTGGACTACCTACCGCCGTTATACGATATTATCGATATCGCTATCTATCCGTTATGCTGTCCTGTGTTATGCCCTTACTCCCTGTCTGCTGGGATTATGAATTCTTGAAATGCAAAACGTACGCTCTTGGTCGGCTGTTCTCATTGGATGGATTTGTTTTTTGTCATTGATTATCCCCCGTTAAAGAAAGAACTGGTTCTACTCGCATCCGGGAAGTGTCGTTTTGGAGACATAGTATCTTCGCCGGGAACCTGCTGCTTTGCAATTGAGCGCTGATTCGAACACGGTCTGCCTTGGTTGAATGCCTGATTCAATAGATAGAGTAGTCTGATAAATAGCATTTTGCTTCTCATCTCACAATTCGTCACTTCTTGCATGTATCAGCTAGTTGTAATCTACCTGGTACCCAAATATTCTCCAGAAGCACTGTAGGTTATAATTGAAATCAGCCATAATCATAACCAGTCATCACCGAAACCCCAACAATACTATGATACTGTGATAGAGCAACGCAAGCATACTACCCAGCCAATCGCAAAGAAATATTACTAAACCCGACCTAGATATTTTCTAAGTAGAGAGCCATCATGCGATCTTCGACGAGAAATCTCACCCGCACCGGAAGATCCGCTTCCATCCGCAGGGCTCAAAGAGAAATTCCAGCAACAAACCTCACCAGATATCCGTTTACTATCGATCATTAACCAACAAACCACGTAATACATCTACCCAAACCCCGTCGTAAAATCCCTCAATAGCGCATCCCACTGAATATCATCCACGTTGAACATATCCTCCACATCGCCGTAGATACTATTACTATGATCATCAGGCAACCAGTCCTGAGATACCATCTCACCATCATCCCTACTAATATCCAGCTGATGATCCGTACTAGTAGTCGTCGTGGACAACGACGTACCATCCCTTCTTATTGGATCATTTCCCACTACCGTCACCACCCCCCTAACCTGATAAGGATAACACCGCGCCAACAACCGCATCTTGGAACAAAGACTCCCTACCACGTCCATCTCTTTGTCTGTGGCGGATAACATTCGTTTTCCGTTTTCATGTTGAAGCTTGGTTTCTAGTGCTGTGGCTAGCGAAGTGACCAGGGTGGGGTAGTCTGCTGTGGTGATTATGGATTGAATTTGTGTTTGATCTTGATTCATCGTTGAGGGAGAAGAAGAAGTGCTCCTGATAAGATTAAGAAGTGCCAAAACAGCAGTGGGGATGTATCCCACCGCGGCGCAGATACGAGCGTTCGTTATGACTGTTAACTGGGGGATCTCTGATACGGGGAGGTTCGTGACCATTTGGATGACTTCCTTGCTTCGTTGGATGAGGGTCATGAGCATGGTTGTTCGGATGGTCGTGGCGGGGTCTGTGGTCCAGAGGTCTTCGCGGAGGGATGGGTCCTCGAGACGCATTTCGGTGTATTTGAGTTCGGTGGTGAGTGCGGTTGCTAGAGGTTTGGTTATATTTCATGGATGACTATGGGGGAGTGGTGGGTGGGTGGTATTAGGTACCTGTTAATGGAGGGCAGCTTGGGAGGTCTTTCTCGATAGATGTCCGTAGGTTGTCGAATTGTCGCTGTAGAGAACCGCGCGTGACTTGCACCAGGGCACTCCCGCCGGATGCTTGCATCGAAGCGTAGACTTCGTCCATCGTTGCCATGAATGACTGTAGGTGGATGATTGGTGCGATCCAGCGATCTGATGGATACTCGGTGGTGGCGGTAGTAGATGAAGCTAGATTCTTGACGCACTCGTCAATTTGACCATCATGTTTCATGGTAATAGGTCTGCCGAGTGTGCCATAGAACCTAGTACCAGCACATAGTATATACTATTAGCATAACGTCGCATATAGGGCAAGCAGTCACTCACCCAACGGACAACCAATACGTCCCCAGAAGAGCCCTCTGCTCATCCACAGCCAATCCATCCCTCTTATGCAACCCCAAATCATGCACAATCGCAACACAAAGTTGAATCAACAGCAACAGCCTTGGATGATACTTCTCAGCAGGATACGTGTACCACGCACAATGAACCAGCAACCCACGAAGCAACTCGAGATTCCTCTCAGATCGGGCCACAATCCTCAAGGTAACATGGTTCATAATCTCCTCAGCGACGATCTTGCGTAGAGGGTGCGCACTGCCCATCGTCGCAGCGACAACACACAAAAATAGAAACGGCTCTCGGACCCTGAGTTCATCGGCTGTCTCGCCGTGCGGGATCAAAACAAACGGAAATTTGGCAGTGAAGTCAGCTTTGAATACCGTGAGCATACGCTCGGCCTCAGCTGGACTCAAGAGCCCCCGGTCTACGAGTGATGGCTGGCCCGCGAGGACAGAGCTGGTCGGTGGATTGGGGCCGTGGGACGGGTCTTTAGCTGCGTCTAGCAGCGCAGCTATGTCTGTGTCCGTTGAATTTCCTTGGGTGCAGGAATCATGAGAAGATATGTGTAAGTCTCCATTTGTGTTACTGTTAGTCGGTAGAGTATCATTAGTAGAGGTATCAGGCGATAATGTCTGTCCGTTCTGCTGCTGGGTCAAGGTAGCCAGCCGGGACAAGAGCTGGTCGACTTTCTTCTCTAGGAGCTCTACACGGCTGTAGTTCTTACTAGTTAGCACTGTAAGTGCTGTTCATCGTTGATGGAAGGGGAGTACCTCGGTGCAGCTTTCTGTCTCTGCTTACGCTTTGTCTGCGGAAGGTCAAGGTACGTGCACGACTTGCCTAGACGAGCGCACCGCTGGCACAGGTTGGCAGTCTGTGGCGTACACTTCGCCTTGGCGGTGGTGCACGCCACGCATGCTCTCCTTTTAATTGCGGAGATTGGGGAGCTCATGATGTCGCATCGTGAGGAGTCGGGAACGGGGGAAACGGAGCGGCCGGTTGATGAGGATGCTTACTCCCGCTTGCTGACAAGGAGTAGTAAGACCGGGGGATCGGATCGTCCGGTCGGGACGGTCGGTAATCCGCCAAATGTATATAAATGTCGACGAGTATAGCGACAGAATACCGCAATAGCATCAGACAGAATTAACTCATTCGATACTACTGAGATTTACTTATTATTACATTCCATAAATCAATATCGGAAATGTCCTCATACGCCATAACCGGAGCCTCCAAAGGCATTGGCCGCGAATTTGTGCGCCTGCTCGCCGCAGACTCAACCAATACAGTGCTGGCAATCGTGCGAAACCCTGAATCAGCCGACATATCAGATCTCGCCTCCAAGCACTCCAATGTGCACATCATCAAAGGCGATGTCACGGACCCAAACTCCATTCTGGAGGCGGCCACAGCCGCAGCTGCCATCACGGACGGCAAGCTCGACGTGCTCATCCACAACTCCAACGCCGTTGACATGGATAGCATGGCCTCTACCCCAAGCCAATTGCCATTTGATGCTCAAGCGATTCAGAACATATTCAGCCCGTCGCTCAACACAGCTATCTACGGCGGTATATGGGCGACGAACGCTTTCCTTCCCCTGATCGAGAAGGGAGCGCAGAAGAAAATCGTTCACATCTCTAGCGGCATGGCAGATGTGGACCTTATCAATAAGGCTGGTGTTAGTAGCGGTGTTGCATATTCTATTGCAAAAGCTGGATTGAATGTCACGGTTGCGAAGTATGCGGCGGAACTTGCGCCTAGAGGGATTAAGGTGTTGGCTTTGAGCCCCGGATGGGTTGACACGTGGGAGGGTAAGTCAATTCCATTGCTCTGACTTATTTGTCTTTGGACTGTAAAACGAGAGATGCTAATGTAGTCGGTGACACAGGGGAGAAACCCGCTGGGGTGGTACACGCGAATGAGCTCCTGCTGAAGATGTTTCAGCTAGTTGAGCCTGAGCTCAAGGGGCAGATCCAGCCCGAGGAGAGTGTTAGGAAGTGTCTCCAGGTGATTGAAAATTTGGATGCTGGGTCTAGCGGGTCGTTCGTAAGTCATAATGGGGATAAGTCAAGGTGGTTTTGAGTATGTGAAATGTGCAAATTGCATGAGTTGTCGGGCTGAATTAAACGCGCGGTGACGTACATAGGCTTGGGGGTTAGTAGTGTCTAACTATTTCAAAATCGAGCATATCTGGCTTTCCTTAATATTATTTGCAGTATCTACGGCTGTAGATCGAGTGTGGGACCAGCGAGGCAGTCCCAGCCCTTGCGGCCCTGGCCTAACTGATCGACAGTTTGCATTCTGTAATCCCGCATTTTCTCGGTCATGACCTCTTTAGCTTGGATAGTTCTTTGATCTTCATAGCCAGTGGGTGCGCTAGACCAGGAGACCCCAGAGTTGGGCAGAAAAAGATAAAGCTAGAAAGTAGACGTGGTTACTGTCAATAGGACGCGATTGGAAATCGACTCATCCATAAAGCCCACCAGTATTCCCCTTGTGACCAAGCGTTTGAACCTGCCCCTCTCCAAGTAGAATGAGCGGCGGCGAATACTCTTTTCTCTTTCTGCCCTCTTGCGCAATTACTCAAGCCGATGCACGAACCGAGGGAGGCGCCGAGCACACAGCCAAGAGTCGAATTTCAAAGGAGGCTGTCGCATCTCAATAAATTCCGAGTTCGGGAATGACTGTGACACCCACCTTCCATCTGATAACTTTATTGAGAACTGATTGGGAGAGAAAGAAGGAGGGGCAGCCAGATTTGCGAAAGTAGGCGAGCGACGCTACTCTAGATTAGGAAAGAATAGCGGCAGGTGTGTCAATCTGGAATGCAGAGGCGGATCAGATAACTTTTTTGTTTTCCTACCCGGATGCCAGCGCAAGACGAGCCACTTTTTTACATCATTAGTGTCTGTGAAACTGAAGAAATTTTGGTAAAGCTCACTTGTATAAACCTACCCTATTCTATGTATAATATTTACAGCTGAAAACATAGAACTTCGGGTTTTCTGGACCACTAACTCACAAATCCTCCGTTCCGATCTCGCTGGCGTTTCATCTGATAAGATGACCCCCTGTGGAGAGCGGCCTCTATTGGCCGCCGAGGACCCATTTCTGGCAGTGCCCGGAATCACACGATCCGGTGTCGAATATTCCATGTCCTCCGGATCACCCTGGATTACGGGTCTTGCTGGGGACATACCCAATAGACTACCTAACTAGTAGGCACGCCGTGGTATGCCGCGGAAAATGACACTTCGTACACTTCCAGTCATCTTTCCCAATGGTGGAGTCTTGAGCAGCAAAATCGGCACATACGTCAGTCTGTGCCAGATTTTCGGTTCATTCGGCGATAGAAATAGAAACAATTAATTTCTCTGCCTCTTTTCGGCGCAGATATTGACCAATATAATCGGCTCCACCGTTAGTGAACCGGTCCCTCGGTCTCGGCTCCTGTGGCCTCCTCTTTGGCCGGAGTTATTGCGGTCTCCGTGCTTAAAAGCAGCTCTACTCCCAGACTTTGTTCCCTCTAGTTTATTTCCTGTTGACTTCTCAAAATTTGCGTGATCTCCCCTCATTTCTCTTCAATCTCCGCTCTTGTAACACCTGCACTAAGTGTTCCATAATGCCGTCTGCTACAAGCATCGCATCTTTCACGCGACAGTTCCGCGTCCTGGTCGTCGGGGGCTCATACGGTGGCTTGACCGCAGCCCTGACGTTGCTTGACCTATCTCGCGGTCGAGTAGCCCGTTTCAACTCGACTCCAGATGCGCAGCCGCCGCACAGACAGCTTCCCATCCAAATAACTGTCGTGGATGAACGTGACGGGTTCTGTAAGACTCACCACTGATCTGGCTCCCCCGAAGTCTCCGCGGCTCACATCGCTAATGTGTATTCCTTATTGTAGATCACTTAATTGGATCTCCTAGAGCCTTGGCATCTGAAAATTATGCATCGAAGACCTGGACAAAGTTCGAGGACATTCCGGCCTTGAGGTCCCCAGACATTCGATTCCTGCGCGGTAGTGTGAACTCCGTTGACTGCCAAAGCAAAGTGGCCCGTATCCTTGACGCCCACACCAAAGAAACACGAAAAGAGAAATACGACTACCTGATTGCTAGTTCAGGACTGCGACGTGTCTTCCCAACCGTACCCCAGTCTCTTCGCAGGGATGAGTTTGTGGAGGAAGCCAAGAAGCACGTAGATGACATCCACAATGCCCAGGATGGAATTGTGGTTATCGGAGGGGGTATGTAGCTTGACCTTCGTCGTCTACTAGGAACATTGTATGACTGACCGAGGACAAACATAGGCGCTGTTGGTGTTGAAATGGCAACTGAGCTCAGACTTCTTCATCCCAACCGCAACGTCACTTTGATCCACTCTCGTGATCGTGTACTCTCTGCAGAACCTTTGCCTGCTGAATTCCAGGAGCGTGTGGGATCCATTCTGCATGAAGCAGGCGTGAAGCTCATTTTTGGACAACGAGTCCTCGACATCACAGCTATCGAGACCGAGGGAGAGCGACGGCTCTGGAAACTTGAGCTGGCTGATGGAAGGACTATCTATGCAGGCCATGTCATGAACGCCGTTTCCAAATCTGTTCCCACAACGTCGTACCTACCAGAAGAGGCCCTAACTGAGGAAGGCTACGTCAAGATCCGCCCATCGTAGGTCCCCTGGAGAAGGATCACTGAAACAAAGCTAACCTTAGGTAGCACGCAATTCCCCAAGACCCTGCCGAACGCCGAATCCCATTTTGCCGTCGGTGATATGGTTTCCTGGTCAGGAATCAAACGTTGCGGGGCTGCAATGCATATGGGCTATCACGCAGCAGTCAATGCTCATCAGCTCATGCTGTCGGAGGATTCGAACTACAAGCCTGAGTTTATTAACCTCCAGGAGGTACCTCCCGTCATGGCGCTCTCCATGGGCAAGACAGCAGTCACATATACTCCGGATTCGGGAACGAAGGATGGAGAAGATGTCCATGACGTTATGTTCGGCGAGGATATGGGTTATAGCAGTGAGTGATTCTGGTTTCTCATCTATAATCATTGTCTAACATGATGCAGTTTGCTGGAACTATATGAGAATGTCTGAACCTTGTCAGGCATAATGCACCCACACATGACTCTTCACTTCAATCCGACAGATCGGGTATCTGTCGCCTTTTTGCGATTGAAAGTCTATTCAGACTTTTCGTCACTATCTCATACTGTTAGGCATACACAGTTTGCTGGCTAACTGGCACTGCCTAGTCGGCGGTTATTGTGGGACCGGGCTCTGGCGTTTGGACTTTGACTCTTTGGATATTCATGAATTGTCTGACATGACTCGTACTATAATTCGACCTGGGTATCCTTGAATAGAATGTAACTGTATATGAAACATCACGAAAGCTGTTGTATGTGTGGTGCGACGAAGATAGGTAAGGCTGTTGCAGACACAAGAGATGTAAGACCGTCAGAAGACCACAACGGGAAGGAGGGGGTCAGCTGATTTGCAGGTCCAGCCGGAAGACATGACCTTTTTATAGTCGTAGAACTTGATGACACCTAGTCATCCTCTAACTAGCGTCAAAGCCAACGAGCACAAAAGTACAAGTCAGACAAATCAAGGAGATACCACTGAAGACGGTACCATTGTTGGTATCGCTTTCGATTATTATACCCTTAGTCCACTTCACAATTCGAAGCCAGTCAAATGAGAACTAAGGAACGGAAGATTCATTATTATATATTTTATGGAACCCGCCACGTGAATAGAATCTAAAGTCCTACAAGACCAGGTTTCAGGCTTGAGCTTGAGCCTCTGCCAACGCCTGCTTCCTGGATTTGGACTGGAGGTCCAAGTACGGCGCTTCACCCAGACTGCAGACCCGGTCACCAGCCCGGGCTTCAGCGTAGTCATAAGTGGCGCAATGCCAGGTGGATCTGTTATCCCAGATGGCCATGTCATTCTTGTTCCACCTGAAGCGAACCTGCGCGTCGTGGTTTTGTGTGACGAGCTGTCGAACGTCAGTATACCAAATGCTGGCAAATAGGTTGTTTCTGACTCACATTGAAGAGATACTGCAGCAGCATATCGGACTCGTCCTTGGTTACCCCATTGATCCGTTTAGTGAATCCCTTGTTCACATACACGGACTTCCAACCGGTAACAGCTATAACCACATTAGCACTCTTATCTATTTTGGAGATGATGGTTGATACGCACGGTTAGTGCGAACGACAGGATGAACCGCCTTAAGGTCTTCACCCTGATTAAGTGGTGATCCTCGGATTCCCTTGCGTAGGGGATTTCCCAGCCTGCGTGCTTCGTCATGGAAGAAGCTAGCATCGTGTGTGGCTGTCAGACCCTCTAGGAAGGCAGCCATCTCAGGAGACAGGCGGTCGTATATCTCGTATCCCGAAGCCCAGAGAGTGTCTCCTCCGGTTTCGGGCAGAGTGTGGATCTTGAGCATGGCGTAGTCCGAAGGTACACGCTCGAAACTGATATCGGTATGCCATCCTACAGAGGCGAAGCGACTCGTATCGCTGAGCTGGTGGGTAAGACCGCCTCCTTTCTTCTGCTTTTCGCTGCTGATAACACTGATTTGATCACCGAGTTCGCTGCCTTCTTCCGTCAAGGGGTGAACATGGAGGCCAGATGATTCGGGCTGTAGAGGGATATATAAGCTGTATATTCCACTGACCATACCAGATATCGCCAGAATTACTTACGCAGCCAGCCAAAACAGTCAGCCTTTCGCCAAATTCTCTCATTTGCTGGGGTGTGACATCCTGGTCACGAAGGAAAACAACGCCTCTTTTCGAAACTGCCGATTGTCAGTATGTCATATTCCACGGAATTTCAGGAAGCGCAAAGCATACTTGTCACTGCGAGGTCTTTGATAATCTGGTCGGAGTTTTCCGCCTTGAGTATATCGGCCACCTGAAGTCCTTTGTATTCTCTACCGATGACTGGAGTCAAGTCTTGCTGGGTATATGAGTCCAACAATCCGGAGTATTGTAGGGGCTCTGAAAGCCGTGGACGGGACTCCTCGTGTCCTCCGCGGATTGTCGAGGCTGAGGCACTCTCGACGGCTGACGGCATGTTGATTTCTGAATTGACAGTGATCAATATGTTTGTCGCAAATGAAAGCGCTATCTTATGAAATTTAGGAGCAATTATTTCCGCGGCCTCCGACGGATTCACGGGTGACTATATACTAGCAGGTATACAGACTACACGAGGTCTCTGCGAGAATTACGACTGCTGCCGACGAATAATCTCCACTTTCGATAAGTGACGAGTATCGGGAACGCGAGAGAAGAGAATCATGGAAAGTCGATCGTTCCACTTCTACCCGACTGGCACACGAGTGAAATGATGCTATCTACTGCTTTTGTCATTTGTCGCATGTTCCAAACTGTTCTGCGACAACCCGACCCGGATTCCTAGCCGTCTGGTGACATGAATCATTTCCCCGCATGTAGCACGGTGAAAGGGTCTCGTCTTATCCCTGAGCGCCAGTCACAAGTCAACGGTGCTGTTATCGGCGGGGCATCGGCGAAATTTTCGGAGGAGGCTTGCATCCTGCCAGCTTGTGTCGCTTTAGTGCCGGCCGCTAAAATCGCCCTTTGACGAATGAACAGTGCTCTCATGAACGGGCCTGCCAGCTGCCTGTCCAGCTTCCCTGCGCATAGGCAAAACTGCTCTACGGTAACAACCATCAAAGTGCCAAATCTGGGGAAATACATATGTTATCCATAAGTGGAATAGTCCATCCCATTACCGAGCTGCAGCAAAAAGAGAAGCATCCGGGGAAGCGCATCGAGGATCTTCAGCAACTGTCTGCATTAACAAGATGGGTATGAAAACTTCAACTGGACCCATCTTATTCGAGGCGATTCTCCGAAGCAACTAAAGGGTCATTGGCTATGAAATTCAGGGTGCCGCTGGGGATATGGCCAGGCTGCGCACACCAGGGCGCCCTAGGCGATGATGTGCTCGGTGATCCGTCTTGTGCAATCCGGTTAGTCTCCTTCTGGCTCGAAGGTATCGATTCAGTCGTAAAATCACCCCCGATATGGTTGGTTGGAAGAATAACCACAATGTCTTCCGCCATCGCGAATCGTATTGGCACTGCAGCCATCTCCGTAGTATGTATACTCCATAGAACAAATCATGCCTTTTAAGGCATACACCATGAAATAAGTATATAAGTAGTTCATGGCATTTTCTCCCACGTTTCGCCTCTAGCCCTACCTGTGTCATTCCTCTGCTCTTCTCCACATCCCCATTATCCACATCCAGTGGTAAACAGTAACCATGCCCGACGACATTGAGCAGGGTTACAACAAGGGCACCATCAAAGCCCACGATGTACTCGAAGACTCCCAATCATCCAAAGCCTCAATCGAAGTAGGACAGGAGCATCTCGCAGGCGTCACTCCACCCCACGAATCCTTCGAAGGATACCACCGCTTCGATCCAACAGCAACATGGACACCCCAAGAAGAGAGGAAACTCGTCTTCAAAACAGACTTGATGCTTCTAAGCTGGATATGCTTTATGGTATACCCCCCTCATTCCTTTCCCCGATTCGCTTTTACTTCAGAAAACTAATGAAATAATAACCAGTTCTTCGGCCTCCAACTCGACCGCGGCAACCTCTCCAACGCACTCACAGACCACTTCCTAGCAGATCTAAACATGACCACAGATGACTATAACAACGTACACATCCCCATCCCCTTTCCTTATCACCATCTTACCTACAGACTAACCTTCTTTAAAATACAGGGCTCAACAATCCAACTCGTCTGCTTCCTGGCCGCAGAATTCCCCGTCCAGCTTCTAATCAAGCGATTCGGCTTCAAGCGCGTCCTGCCCGTCATGATGCTCGCTTGGAGTTTGGTTTCCTGGACGCAGGCGTGGATGACCAGTCGGGCGTCGTTCTACGTGACGAGAGCGCTTATTGGTGCGTTCGAGGGAGGGTTTATCCCTGGTACGATTCTGTTCGCGACGTATTTCTATAAGACGAAGGAGTTGTCGGTCAGACTGGCGTTCTTTTGGTCGACGTTGAATGTAAGTTTACCTCTTTACTGCGTGATGGTGTTGGAGATGGGGATAGAGATATGTGGAATTGAGCTAATATACGGTGCGTGATTCAGGTTGCTCGCATCGTTTCCTCCCTGCTGGCTGCTGGTATTCTGCAGATGCGCGGCGTCGAGGGAAAGTCGGGCTGGTTCTGGCTTTTTTTGATTGATGGGTTGCTTACGTTTGTTATTGGGTTGGTTGTATGTGGTTCTCTATCTCGAGGTATACAGAGAGGAGATATTTGCTAACAGCTAAACAGAGTCTCTTCTACCTTCCCAGTTCCCCAACGAATACCAAGAGTGTTCTGTTCCCCCGGCCGTGGTATTCTGAGCGCGAAGAGGTGATCATGATTAACGTAAGTGCTCATAAACCATAACTTTTTTAATTGAACGGAATCTGACTGACCCCAACAGCGCCTCCTCCGCGATGACCCCTCCAAAGGCCTAACGCACATCAACGAGCGCGCCACACTCCACGACATCTTTGAAGCATGGAAAGACCCCTCAATGTGGGGACTCTACTTTATCGGCCTAGTAGCCTATATCCCTCAAAGTCCCGTGCAGTCCTACCTCTCGCTCACCCTGACTCGTCTCGGCTTTGACACCTTCGACGCAAACATGCTGTCGATCCCGTCCGCCGCGTTACAAATCATTCTCATGCTTGCCGTTTCCAAAAGCAGTGATATCTTTGGCGAGCGGACGTTCCATTGCTTCTTCGGCGAGTTTTGGTCCCTGCCGCTGCTGGCAGCTTTGGTTGCGCTGCCGAATTATGGGTATAACTGGGCGCGGTTTGCCGTTTCGACGATGATTTCCGGGTATCCGTATTTTCATCCGATTGTGTCCGCCTGGATTTCCGAGAATACGTTCGATGTGAAGAAGAGAGCGATTACGGCGGCGACGTATAATGTGATTGTGCAGATTGGGTCCATCATTTCTTCGCGTGAGTGTTTTGGCCCGGTTGAGATATTGACAAGGTGACTGATTGTTGAACAGAGATCTATCGGACGAGTGATTCGCCGTATTATTACACTGGGAACAAGGTGCTGATTGCGCTGTGCGTGCTCTCGTTGGCGGTGTTTGTCGCCCAACGTGAATTCTTGCGGCATCTGAACAGACAAAAGGAGAGGAAATGGCAAGCCATGTCTCCCGAGGAACGGGTTTTGTACCAGTCTGACAGGGAAGAACGAGAAAAGGAAGGAAATAAGCGGCTAGACTTCCGCTTCAAATACTGATGAGACGAATGTATTTTAATCAGACATGTTGGTAATGATAATCTGGACTTGGTAATTGGTTCCTTGGGCATAATATGACTGAATTCGCTTTAAACAGCAAATGGGTATATTCAGAAAGGTGCTCATAGAATGATCGGGAATATTCTTTCTAAGAAAGCAGAAATCCTTCGCCGGACAAGACTGCATCTGGAAATTCATTGCTTAAAAAGTTGAGTTCAGGTGTGAACTGACCCTCCGGAATTTGCGAGATAAAGTCGTTTATCAGCATTTCAACGGAGCCAGAGGGTAGAGCAGGCGACAGCGAGGCGAAACTCATGGGTGTACTTCTCACACCCTCCATGGGTAGCGAGTATGGTAGCAAGTTGCCAAAAGAGGGGTCATAGACGCTTTGAGAAGACTCAAGTTGCGTAGGAAATGTCGACTCCGCAAACTCGGTGAATAGCATGTCTTCCAGTGGCTGAAGACCATTGTACCCACTCTGCGCATGGTGCTCGAGACTAAGACTATCTTGTATATGCCCTTGGCCCACAGACTGCACTGCAGGGAGCTGAGCCTCGGTGGCAGTAGACCAATTATTGAGCGGGCTGATGTCGTCAGCTATGGGACCTGCAGCTTCCATTGCAGTAGTAGCCCGTTTATGTGTTAGGTCCTCTCCACCTGACGCAGAAGTTGTAGTAGCTGCAGGTAGCATTTTACTTTTAACTGAGGGTTGTGGTTCTCTTATTGGAGGTGATAAAGCAGGACCGCTTCTAGCCTGAGCATCTGCCATCTTTCTATACAGTAACTCAGCTAGCTCCTTGTTCCCCCCACCTCTGAAAGTGGAGAGGATGGAGTGTAAGCGGGCTAAAATACTGCTGGGGCGGCTTTCGTTATCCCAAGAAGGCGCCCGTGGCAACATTGCGAGGTCTATTACGGCATCGGCGAGTGAGCTGGCAATTTCATAGAGTTTCAACTCCTGAAAATCTAATTAGTGGTAATTCCTCTGGGGCTGCTGAAAGTAACATACCATACCGAGCCCGTGGGCTTCGATGGCCGCTCGTGGTAGTTGCGATACTATGTTCAATAGCTCCTTTGCGACCAAGATTGGAAAGGATGGAGAAGTGGGCCAATAAGTAGAAGATCCATGAGCGCTTTTTTTGGACGAGAATTTCCACAAGATCATGCGCATCCAATGTCTGGTAACGCAAAGGTCTGCCTTCTGTACGTCTGAAATATGGTCCAATAAAGCTGATCCGTCCTGCAAATTATCTTGCAGTAGCCTGAGAAAACGGCTGTCTAGGTTAGGAACTTCGCTGGACAGTGGCTCAAAGCCTCCCTTATCATCCTCGATGATGTCAAACATTTTTGACTGTTCGAACAATCGGAACAGATTGAGCAGTTTCAGAAAGGCCGGCAGAACCTGGGGCTCATCATTCGCATCAAGCTCTGGGGTTGAGATATCTGTTTTCAAGACTACGGGGAGTTTGTGGAGTATGCAGACGCCGCTATGAGAACGTTAGGGACAACGACACAAAGCAAGAGCGGGTTCTTTACCGTTCGGTGACAAACAACAGCCATAGCACACGGCGACGCATTTGTTGCTCTTCCGAGGGAAGGCCAGCGTACGAGACTTCTCGATGCAGGCACATCATCTGGGCGAGAGTGATAGCCTCCCTCAAGTACAACAGTGATTCGCTGGCGCCCGATTGGTGGTTCTCGAAGTATACATGAAGGAAGAAGGCCGTCCGGACATTGTTCAAATTGAGCCTTGATCGGTAATCGCAGGATCTGCGGGCCTTCATACACTCCGCTGCAAATGTTTCCGCAGTCACCGACTTGTCAGGGAGAGAACTTTGCCCTAGCCTTAACTGAGCGATCGTTGCCGCTGCCACAGCAGTTGCCAATGCATATGTCTCGTGGTCATTCTCCTCAACATCCTGTTGCAAACTGGACATGACACTTTCGACATCGACGATCGGCCAGACTGGATACATTCGCACGTGGTATATATAAAGCGGGGATGCGAGGACATTGGTGGGTATGCGAGATCTGTGTCGCTCGAAGTGTTAGACGGTAACAAGCACAATAAAGTGGCTTTCTGGCTGCACGACGCGAGCATGATCATTAACACACCTTTCCGATTTTGCACCGCATTCTCGCTGTACCGGTGTCGAGGTATGGTCGGTCTCCAAAATCTCCCCGCTCTGAGGGATCGAGGGTAGAGCATCATGTACCTCGATACCGCGTTGAGCTTGGTCTATTAGGTACTTGGTAGTTGCGCGCAGCTTCTGAGGACCACGAGGTTGCTGGACCCGGATGTAGGTACACTTGATGCGTGCATTGAAGCAGGACCGACATGGCTGACCACCACCACAGCGAATCTTTCGAATCTTACAGCCGTCGCATGCTTTCTTCGTTATACTTGCTCTGGAAGACATCTTTGTGGTTGTCAAGTCGCAGGCGTAGCGCAAGTTACTTCGATTGAATGCATGACAAAGGAAACAGGACAGAGTTGCGAGAAAAGTTGAACGGCAATAGGCTGTCAGTTGAGCCGAAAATCAGCCAGTAGCGTAACGCTGCATATCCCCAATGATGCGAGGAGACGGTTAACCCGAGGTCATTGCGGGGCAAAGCCTACGCATTCGCTGAGTGGTGCAGCTTGAAGCGACGCCTGGTGCAAACGTGGCGTATCCGAGTCGTTCGACGGAGCAGTTCTGGGTGACTCCGCTGCGAAGGTGCTGTATTGCTTGACTTGTGATTTTTTTTTGTCCAGAAGGTGTTGCAATGATACGATGAGGATGTCTAATGATAGCGGGTGATTGCGCCTTCAACTCCACGCGGCACGCCATTATCGAGACCCACCTCGTGTGCCTGGACTGTCCATCACAGACATCAGGGGATGTTCGTCCTGAAAAGCATTGCCTTCTTAGATGCAGAGTCATAAAGCTGAATGTATAGCAAATAAACACGAGACGAAGCGGCAAAAAACAATTGCAGTGACGATCACAGGATGTTGAAGTGGTTTGCAGGAGATCGCATCTACTCCATTGGCGTCAAATATCCCACAAGAACCATGTTGACATCCCACCAGGTAATGGCGAAGCAATTGGTGATATTAAAAGTCACTCTTGGGCGACAATTGCGAAAGAACGTAGAAAGGATGATAGAATTGCAAGAGATCATGAAAATCTTTAGCAGCGGTGGATGGATGTACTTGTAGGAACTCGGTCGCCGCGGGCTGGACTATAAACGGCAGTCTGCCTGCTGTCACCTGACAAGCATACTATCTCAAATGGGATAATAATGACAGATTGCACTCGTTTACTCCAATTATCACTGCTAAGGCCTCTCCTCCACACTCATGGCTATTGCTATCTTCACATTGCAGCACTTCATTAGCAGTACATGGAAACCGGAGATAGACACTGAGCAGCCTTTCTCGGAACTGGCTAAGACCACTAGTGCCTATGCTAAAACATCCAGGCTAAAGCAGAGCCAGACCCTCCGAGTATTCCTCCGACGCCTTTGCTGGCCTCCGCATTTGCCCCTCCTTGACTTATTGCTCATCTGATTGGTCTTCACAAGCACGAGGACCCGGAGACTCTGTCAAGAACAGCTTTCATTCGATTCCAGTACAATGACCGCATCTGCCTGACCAATCGCGGCCAGATCGCGATGGCAGCTCCCCGGGCGCAACGCAATGGCTGTCGCAACCAAATAAATTGGTTCATGACCCCTCACAGATTGCAATGAATACGCTCTGACTTTTCATTCTATTCCCTATTTACGTTTCACTGGCTCTCAAGAAGATACTCTACATATAATCATGGCGTGGCCAAACAAGAACAAGGACATGCTCTACCGGCGAGTGGGCAATTCTGGTCTCCACGTCTCTGCACTTGGACTGGGAGGCTGGTTAACGTGAGTATCTGTTCATCTCAGAGAAGAGTTGAACATGGCTAATTCTTGACTATAGTTTTGGCGGTCATGTCGACAACGGTAAGAATCACTAAGTTTGCCTTAAGGCACACCAAAAGCTAACTCATTGCCCTAGAAATCACCTTCAACTGCATGAAGCAAGCTTACGACTTGGGAATCAACTTTTTCGACACAGCTGAGAGCTATGCGGGCGGACAATCAGAAATCGTCATGGGTCAAGCCATCAAGAAGTTTGGCTGGAAGCGCAGCGATCTCGTCATTAGCACCAAGGTACGTGCCGTTCTATGCGGCCAGAGTATACGCAAGCTAATCAGTCAACAGCTCAATTGGGGTCTGGCGAATGGCGAGATTCTAATCAATAACCACGGTCTATCCCGCAAACACATCATCGAAGGCACACGAGCATCTCTTGAGCGTCTACAGCTCGAATATGTCGACATCATATACGCCCACCGCCCCGACCGTCTAACACCCATGGAAGAGACAGTGAGAGCCTTCAACCATGTCATTGAGAAGGGATGGGCATTCTACTGGGGTACATCGGAATGGTCCGCGGACGAGATCAGCGAGGCTTGTGGTATTGCCAGAGCTTTGGGACTGATTGCGCCCATTGTCGAACAACCTCTGTACAACATGTTGGATCGGCAGAAGGTGGAAGGCCAGTACCAGCGACTGTACTCCCGCTGCGGCATTGGTTTGACCACCTTCTCACCATTGAAGATGGGTCTCCTCAGTGGCAAGTACAACGATGCGACGACGCAGCCTCCACCAGGATCTCGCTTCGCAGAGAGCAACGACAAGTTCGCAAGCAGCGTGCGCAGAGACTGGGAGAACGAGCAATGGGCTGGGAATATCAAGAAGATCGTTGGATTGAAGGTATGCTACTTCACTCAATCAATTAAGGCATATCGCTAACAAATTTCTAGGAGGTTGCGGACAAAATGGGCGTCAAACTGTCGCAATTGGCTCTGGCATGGTGTCTCAAGAACGAGAATGTCTCCGCTGTGATCACCGGCGCCTCTCGGCCAGAGCAGGTTGTTGACAATGTAGAGAGTCTGAAGTTACTCCCACGCCTGACACCGGAGATCATGGCCGAGATTGATGAGTATTTGCAGAACAAGCCAGACCAGGACCCAGCTAGACAGGATTAAGTAACTATCAATAATGTAGACATGACACGAGCACAGAACAAAAGCAAAATTACAAATCCCATTCAACCAACTCCTTACATAGAACCATAAGCACGTGTCCGCACCCCCTCTCACCTATTACATCACCCCCGCATTTCCTCCCTCCACCTTCCCCTCTCACCCATAGTACTCTTCACACCATCTATCCCCTTACCACTATTTATCACCAATACACACCAACAATGACCACCCTTAATGAATCCACACCCCCCAGCCCCCACCCCCAACCCAACACCCATACCAACACCGCACCTCTCTAACCACCATCAACAAGAAAAGAAACCCCCCCTCCTCACCCTGCCGCCCGAACTCCACCTCCAAATAACCTCCCACCTCCCCCTCCTCCCAGACATCTACTCCCTTCAAGCAACCTGCACCTACTTCTACACTCTCATCCCACAACCCAGCCACTCGGCCCTCCTCGCAGCCGAAACCACCGACTACGCCATCGCCCATGACCTCTACACCTGCCGATACTGTCTGCGACTACGTCCAGGCTCTGTCTTCGCGGACCGGATGCTCCGGCGCGGAAGAGGTCGGTACGGACGGGACAGGGCGAAGAGGTTCTGTGTTGATTGCGGGGTTCTGCCGAGGGGGGAGGGCGAGGGAGAGGAGGCGAGGTATGGAGCTGGGGCGTTGGTGAGGGTGGAAGGCGAGCTGAGGGTGTTTTGTGGTGGTTGTGGTGGGTTGAGGAGGGTGGGGATGGTCTTGGGGGTTGCGGGTGGTGTTGGTGGTGGGGGGAAGAGGGAGAGGGTTGTTTGTGAGGGGTGTTGGGGGGTGGCGGGGTGGATTTGATAGTTTTATAAGATGGTGTTGAGTTGTGATACCCATTTGATGTTTATTTATTGCTTTTGTGCTGGGGTGGGTGGGCTTGAAAAGGGGATAGGGAAGAGGGAGGTAAGTGCGTGATATGCTTTAGTTAAGAACATGATTGAACAGGCATACCAACGCAGACTGACAGGACACAAAGTTTCAATTATAGGAAACCATTCAACGAGCCGGCGATCTCAATGTCCCCCTCTTCTTCGTTGTCTTCATTGTCGTCATCACCCCGTGCATCAAAGTCGAAGTAAAAGTCCGCGTGCTCGTCAGAGATGTCACACTCGGTCAAGATCATGGTACTGGTTTGGTCCAAGCAGGTCCATGATCTACCAATGCCCTTTGCTATGGCTTGTTGGTCTTGCGGGTTCACCTCCGCCAAGTACCGAAGGCCGTAGGAGACTTTGTATCCGTCGTGATCACTGTTAGAAGACTCAGCAGGGCTGGATGGGGATACCGTATCTTCTGCGGGAGTAAATCGCTCGACGACCATCCCATGTTTATAATGTGTCACGTATACATCGTGAACGGTTCCTGTGGTGGGTGCTTTTAGCCCTTTGATAAGGTATTTTTCAAGTACTCCCATGTCGCTAGCCTTGAAAGTGTCGAATGCCGATATACTCCGAACTTTAGCATAGCGAATACCACGCATCTTCAATGCACCGATCATCAAATCCCGAATCGTCACCTCACGATACTCTTTCACAGAGGTAGATGTAGATGTAGATATAGCCGAACAACCAACATAATCCTCCGCTGCCGCAAACAGAACAGCAAGAATACACGCCATCATAACCGCCAACCCGTAGCAGCTGCCAACATGTAGAATATTGCAGATGCATTCAGTTAACACAGCCGTGGCCATAATGTAGGTGAGTCTGCAGACACATCAGTCAACCAATCAATTCGAGGTGCTGGAGATCCCACTTATTATGACTGCGTCCCATCGCACAAACAACCCTACCAATCGTCTTAGAGAGACGATCTTCTGCACACTCATCACGCACCAACGAATCATCAAATTGCTTCAACGTCCGAGCAAACTCATAATCATGTCCCCATGCATGAACCGTGATCTCCCCATTCAGGACTTCTCCATCTGTAGTGATCGAGTACATCTGGGCTGCTTCGTAAGCTGCGAGCAATAGGAGTATAGGTTTGAGCATCTTGGCGGTTGTATTGTCATCCACACTATCTTCCAAGGATTGTGATGTGCTTAGGGGACGAATAATGTAAGTATATCCAAAGCTCGTCAGGTGATGATAAGATTATGACATACCCCGAACACAAAGCGCACACAACAGAACAAATACTGCTCAAAAACCCAACAGTTTTACTCAGACACTCAAAACCCATATCGACGGTATCCAGCTGCTGCTGCAAAATGCTACGCGCAGTTTCGCGCGACACGCGAGCATCATATTTTGATAACAGGGCTGTGACTTGCGGAGTGAATTCTGTGAAAGGTTGTGCGCCGCTATTACTACTGATGAGTTTATTCACGATCGGGGGGCTTGAGCGGCGGTCACGTGGATATGATCCTGGGATTTTGATCATGGAGTCCATGGTTGGGGATTGGGTTGGGTGTTGAGGTGAAGGAGGGGGATGGGTTGGGCTGTGCATTATGGAGGGGGGATACTATTTGTGTTGGGTGGATGCATTGGGTTTGTTTGATTGTTGGTTTGGTTTGATTTGGGTTTGGTTTGCTATGTAGATTGTAGGGGTGGTAGTGAATGGTAGAGTGGTGTGGTGTGTTGGGTATAGTTCTCAGTATGGAGTAGGGCTTTGGTATTAGTGATAGAGATACATGTTGGTAGTACTAGGGATGAGATAGGTAGTATACAGATTATATTAGAGAGGGTCCTTTGTCGGGGATATTGTAATGGAGAGGCACTCTTGCTAGACCTAGACCAGACTTGAGATCGAATGATGCTAATCACAGCTCATACAGAGCATCAACGCTAAGAAGCGAAGATACTTCGATAGCATGCAGTGAGTGCAAGATCAACACTGTCAATAAGCCCTCGCGTCATATATACACTAGACTCATGGCACAATCTTCAACGCCTACCTGAAGACCATAACTAAGATATACAGACAACCAAGAGCAGAGGCACTGATAGCCCTGAAAGAAGACTGCCGTCCACATCAGATGACTAACCCAGGGGCAGGAATCCAGATCCAAGCAACCTTAAGTGCAGATATACCAATCAGACCGGATCAACCACACTTAGCTCTAATGACGCCATATCGTAAACAAATCACCAATATAAACTTTTAGTAGATATCAACACATATTAGTATTAAAGATTTAAATCTACATACTTGGTACTTCACAGTATCTACAAAATCTCCCTTGCTGACCCCACAGCAAACCCGGCATTTCCCTGCAAAAGCAAGCCACTCGGAGGTGTGCTGACAGGCCAATCAATCCTTCCCAGAAATAGTTCATTTATCAGCAAAGCAAAAAGCAATACACTATAAAACACAGTAAGCATCAAGCATATCCCGGTTTTACAAATATAACCTCAAACTGAATCAGAGTAGTAGTAGTACTTTCCATCACATTCCATCAGAGTGTATGATCGTCCACCGCCATTCCGCTGATTTGTCATCTCAGCTTCAAGTTTAGGAATCAACCCCTCTCTCTCCACTCCGCCTTGATCCGATCTATATTCTCCTAAACATATTTATAACCCAAGGATTGCCCACAGCTTGCTTGATTGCTTGCTTGCTTCATCATACCAAACCAGAACAAACTTCCTCAATCTCCAAACAATACTATACACCAATTTCACAAACCGCCAAAATGTCCTTCGGAACCATCTACACCTACCCCAACAACCCCCGGGTCATGAAGGTACCCTCCCTCCCACTATATCCCCCCCATCTACCACCCAAACTAACCACCAACTTAACTGAACTAGACCCAAGCGGCCGCCAACTTCAACAACCTGACCCTCACCCTGGCTGATTTCAAGATGGGCGAAACAAACCGCGACCCGACCTTCCTCAGCAAGTTCCCCATGGGCAAGGTTCCCGCCTTCGAAGGCGCAGACGGCACCCTCCTGGCCGAATCTGACGCCATCACGCAGTTCGTGGCCGAGAGCGGTCCCGCAGCGGGTCAATTGGTCGGCAGCACGCCCGCCGAACGGGCGCTGATCCGTCAGTGGATCTGCTTCGCGGACGGAGAGGTGCAGAGCGCGGTGATCTCGTTGGTGCTGTGGCGGCTCGGGTACAAGGCGTATGATGAGGCGACGGAGAAGAGTGGGCTGGAGAAGTTGACCCGGGCGTTGGGAGCTTTGGAGAATCGGTTGAAGGGGAGGACTTGGGTGGCTACGGAGAAGTTGAGCTTGGCGGATATTAGTCTGGCCGCGGCGTTGTATTGGGGATTCTCGGTGAGTATTGATGCCGAGATGAGGAAGGATTATCCCGTTGTGGTGGCTTGGTATGAGCGGGTTCTTGAGAGTGAGCATGTTAAGGAGGCGTTTGGACCTAAGGTCTTCGTGGAGAAGAGGAAGGAGCCTGAGAACTAAGTCAGAGAGATGCATGGATTGGGGCCGGTCCGCGATCATGATTTATGACTTATTAGGAAAAGCAATACAAATTGACTGTGATCAATTGAAGTAATAATGTATTGGTTCTCTGCTAGCGATATATACCATTATGGGTCCAGCCACAACCAGCAGCCCTGCTATGAATGTGTCTGGTATGAATGTATGGACAAGGGACAGGTAGGGCTTGCTGCACGAGCAGTATGATTCATTTACAGACGAGCATGGAAGTTCTGATCGCCTCTCCGCATCGATCGGGCCAGGTTACGACTAGCCCGGTCGGCAATGGCCATGTTGGTGAGCATAGGGTTGACGCCACTGGCGCTGGGGAAGACGGACGCATCCACCACATACAGACCCCGGGTGCCCCAGACTTGACAGTCCGAGTCCACCACACTGGTCCTTGGTGATTTGCCCATTCGACACGTCCCCATCTGATGCGCACTGGCAAACATGGTCCGCTCCGGATCAAGGGGTTTCTTGCGACGCACTTCCGCGATCCAAGCTTGAAGTGCTGCATTATTGGCACCTTCTGCATCCTCGGCATCGGATTCCACCGGGCGGATGAACGGGGGCACTTCACGCCATGAAGTGTGGAATTCCTTTGCGCCCGAAACATATGCCATCTTTGCACTGGCGATTATACCTTCGACAATGTGCTTACGATCCGTGGGTGAAACAGCATAGTCAATGCGAATTCGTCCATCACCCGGGTCGGGATAAACCCGCCCAGTGCCTCGATCGCGCGCAAGCATGATCAGACCGGCCATGCGAGGCAACTTCTGCACCCAGAGCTTATAGTCGAGACCATTGCGCCAGGGGAATAGAGGGAGAAAAGCCGCGGGCACCATTGACAAGGCCTCGATCTTAACTCCATGACCTTGGTTATCTAGGTTCTCGAGCTCATTGACGACGGTGGTCAGCGCAGCGCCTTCCCAAGGGCGGAACTCCTCATCTAGCACTGCACCCGCGATGGCAACTGTGGATAACGTTAGCAATGGCATTCCCTTCCCGCGGGGAGCATCTTACCAGGATGGAGGTGGAGATTCCGGCCAATCTGGGGATTCTTCAGTCCACTGCGTAGAAGCAGCAATGGGCTTTGCAGAGTGCCGCAAGAGACGACAACCCGTTTCGCCTTAATGATGACATTTCGCGTAACTGCAGTTGCACCTGAACGACCTAGGTATGCATCCCTAGATGTCCACACTCCCTCAACCCCCGACGCTACCTGGCCATCTTTAGTGTCAGTGAACAGGATTTTGTTTGCACGGAAGCCTTCAATGAAGGTTGCGCCAGCTGTCGCGGCATCTGCCAGGAAAGTTTCCGTGGGGCCCTTCTTCCCCGTGGAATGGCAGCCGAGCGTACAGTAGCCACAATAATGCTCAGTGTGGCCCGTATTCTGTGGCACGGTCTTCGCAGCGTAGCCCAATCTTCGAGCTCCTTCGAGGATAAAGCGGTTTGTCTTGTTGTGCTTTATATGCTCAACGTCGACCCCCATCCGTTCCGAAACACGGTCCAGACAGTTCTGAAACTCCATCGAGGTAAAGAAAGGCAGGCCGTTCTTCGCCCATTCCTCGCGTACGAATCCCTGGGTCTGCAGGGCAGCGGACCAGTTGACCGTGCCACCCCCACCCCAGGTTGAACCGGCCAGAACAGCCATCGAGCCATCATCGGTCACGACGGCACCCCCTGATTCGAACATGCTATTGAAGGCCTCGTTGAAGTTCATGGGAAAGTGGTTGGACGTGTAGTGATAGGATTTGTCCAACACTAGTACTTTGTGGCCTGCCTCGGCCAGGTTCTTTGCAGCCACGCTACCACCACAACCACTACCAACGATGACGACGTCAGTCTCAATGGTCTCCGGCTCATCTGCGGCGGGAAATTGGAGGAAGGTGTGCTTGAAACCATCGGCAGGCTTGCCGTGCACTGGCACTCTGGGGAAGCCAAGTACAGGAGCAAGAGTGGGGCTGAACTTGACCCAAGTTTGCTTGAACATGCCCGTGCAAGCCCTGTAGACACCGCGCAGCGGACTCAGCCGAGAAGTCTCCCATCCGCGGAAGATCTCTTCCCGAACGTGTAACGGTTGTTCGTGGATCGGAGTTACAGATCCTGTCAGGAGAAGCGATCCCGCCCGGGTACTATTCTCATGTCAGCTTTGACTGGTACGGCCACGTCTGAGAATTGATACGCACTTGAGAGCATTGAGGATAAACCCTAGGCCATTTCTCCCTTCGTCGTGCACATACTGCGCGAATAGGCGCTGCAAGCCTTCTCGAAACAGAGGGTTTGACGACGCGTCTTCCTCTAGGTACTGTGCTGCAATGGTGCCAGCGTCCGGAGAGTGAATTGATTTAGTCAATGTCGCCAGAGACTTGTTCAGCTCGGAGTGCGGGATGACCTTGGTCGAGGCTGATTTATATGCAGTCGGACTCCGGATCGAAGGAATGACCGTGTCAGCCAACGATAGAAGAGTGGTCCATTGTTCCTCTGTGAAGATCTTAGTGGTTGGGACTGGAGGCAGAGGTACGTCCAGAGGAACATAGTGAGAGGCTGGTTCCGCCATGGTGTGCGTGTCCACCTGCTAGGATAGCAATATATGTATAGAAAGTACTCGGTAGTATCGAAAAGATGAATGGATGAATTAAGAATGACCAGAAACCATGTTCAGAGGAACCGGAGTGGAGCAGAGATGATGGTCCACGGCGGCTGCTAATGAATTCGGCGCCTTCAAATAGCGGAGGAAGACGAGGCGTGTGAGCTGAGCAGCCAACCACCCAAGCGTCGATTACAATCCCAGAGAAGTAATGCTTGCGAGAGTGAGGGGAGGCCAAGTGACTAAAATCTAGTGGTGCTGCCACTCGGGAAAGGGCGATCGATGAGAGCTAAATGCTAAATGCGCCAGGCACGCCAGAAGCGTTCTCCCAACTCGGTGAGAACACGGGGTGGTTCCCCATATTTTTGGCGATATTTGGCGATGTGACGATCAGCGCACGGCACCCGAGGCACATCAAAAAAAAAGGGAGACCTGAACTGGAGAGCAGTGGGGCCATCCGAAAGTCTATATGAGTAGAATACTAGAATCAGGAGCCATCAGAAGAATGTTGAAGCTGCTAAGTCCTTGCTGGTTGGTTGGTTGTTCGGGGTTGGCTAATGGGGATGTTGCGGATCCGCCGAGGGAAAAAGAAAAGCCCTTCTTTGGGTGCGGGGAATGTACTTTAGACACTTACACCCATTTGCCATGTGAATCTTGCATGCCAATGTCAAGCTTGATTGTCCTTAATACTTTGTACCCTCGACTCACTCAACTAACAGTACCCCTTTCACTCTACTGCAATTGCAATTGAAGCGTCACCATGTCGTGAGGGGAGTAAGTTCAATCATACAATCGATACGGTTCCGATGGCATATGTCCCGCCGGTACATCCAACGGGTGGCTTGCGAGGACAAGGCGCTGCACTTCAATCATGATTGATCCAGTCTTCCTGCTGCTCTGATATCCGCTGAATCAAACTCCAATATAACCCTGGTCCAACAAACCTGACCTCACGGCGAGGAGAACAGAAGCCAAAGTTAACCGCTGTGCGTGACAATCCCATCCCCCGGAATGCGCGCGCCGAACCTCCGAGCGCGTAACTCTGGCTGATTCCGCTGCCAGACATCCCAGGGCTGTTGTTGGTTCACGATGTGATTCAACTGGTCTTCTCGCCAGCTCACGGTTGAGATTTTTTGCATATAACTGTCGTCTTTCTCCTCTTGAGCTGGACTGAACTCATCGACTTCTCTTGTCCAGAGCTGATCCGAAAGGGAGCAGTCGACTGTGTGGACAACGTCCTCAAATTGTGACTTCGTGGTTCTATTTTCTTATATTTTTACTATACTTCTTTGGAGAGGCCAGACTATTGTCCCGCACACGTCCCGGGGAAGCTACTTTCATTTCCGACCGTGCATTGTGGAGTGAGGGACCCTTGCAGGCCCAGTCATACCGCAGTACGTGCCGTGCATTCCATCTTGAGCATCACCACATGCGTGGGCTTGAACACGTCTGATTCAATCCAACAAGGCCTTCCACTGCGGAACATCATTACACAATCCACAATGTCGAGTGAAGTTGGCCGACCGACACTAAGCCAATCTCCCAGTAATGGGGAGCCCAAATGCACCCTTCCTTTGGAGAAGGTGTTCTCCATTCAGATAGGAACTGAGCTCTTCCGCCTCTCGGGAGCTTCAATTGCTTCCGATGGTCAGTCGACCCGAACCAGTCGCCCTCATGCTGTTCCTTGCTAAACTTGTGAAGCCCCGTCATACTTTTCCCGCTTCTTCGAGGAGCAGCTTCGCCTGAATGGAGATATCTCCAACGTCAGGACCCTGTATATCGACCGGGATCCCACCACATTCAAGGAAATAGCCAGGCATCTGCAAGGTAAATAGCGCGTATCGCAGAAAGCAGCATCTCAACTAACTGTCGGCGACCAGGCTACCATATACAGCCCAAAGATGGGCCGCAGTTCGTCAAGTTCTTCGCGGATGCCCAATTCTATAGCCGTAGGAGACCCGTCCCCAACATCATTGAGAAAGCAAGTACTGACACCACCAGTTCCTCGATTGATCTCCCAACTATTCGAGTCGGAGATCTTCGTCAGAATTGGCGGCCACAACTTCCAGATTCCTCGCGATATCTTCTCTAGCCCAGGAGATTCGCCAAATTTCTTTACGTTGGGATTTGCCGCCTTCTTCGCCTCGCCACTGGAAGTATTTCCCGGGCTGGACCGTCACGGTCTCCTGCGACCTCCAGCAATCACCCCACCCAGCGTCCCCAGCCGCTCGGGCGAGGTCTTTGCGCAGCTCCTCCATCTCCTTCGCGGATATCCTCTGGATATTCGAAACGAAGCACATCGTGCAGAGCTCCTGCGGGATTGCCGCTACTTCCATCTGCGCGGTCTAGAGCAGCAGCTCATCCCGCACCATATCAGCTTCAACCCCATCCGCAAGCGGGATGAGATTGTCATTCGACTCGAGGACGTCCGTCGGTCGGGCATCGACGTAGAAGACATCGCTCTTCCTCCCGGCCACACTCAGGCCGACACCATGTCGGCAGCCCTGGTTACTTACTCTCGCCCGTTTGTCGATGATAAGAAGTACGATCTGATCCTCGAGATAGGAGACGATAGCACCATCCTCGACATCACCAGCAGACGTCCCACCTTTCTGGGCACCACGAAAGCCCGCGTGAGCAGCCTTCTGCAGGTGATAGCGGGGAAGAAAGGCGACCAGAACCGCCCAGCGGGCCAAAAAGAGAGTGCACCGGAAGACCGTCTGTGGGCCTCTCTCTCAATGGATACCGACATGACCGTCGACGGGGAAAAGGAGTACTTCCCCGACATTCTCCGGGACAGCATGTCCGGCTCGGAGAGTCTGTCAGAGGAGCCGTCGAGGAAGCGCAAGCGCGTTGAAGAGGCGTCCATTAATCGTCCGTGGATTGTCCGCAACGGACAGTGGCGGCTGTGCATGCAACCGAGGGCCAAGGGAGATGGCATGGATATCGTCATGATTGCGGTGAAGTTGGAGGTGTATACGTTGCAGCGGACGCGGAATAAGCAGAGGAAGTTCCTCTCCTCTTGATCGTTCTATACCTATACATGACTTGCTCTTATACTGTACATGTCCCGTTTTACTTTTACTTTATGATAGACCCATGAACTCAATCCGAGAATCCCTCCCACTCGTCTTCCCCTTCTTCATCCTCTTCCACCTTCTCGTCCACCTTATTCTGACCCTCCTTACTCTCCCCGTCTACATCACCATCCCTCACAAACCCAGCAACAAAGAACCCCCCAGTCCCCTCTTCATCCCCAGGCCAACACCGCAAACACCCCTCCAACTCCTCATCCGACAGTGTCACCTCAACCCCTTCACCACCAGTAGCAGCACCGCCCTCAACCACCCTCTCCTCCCTAACCCCCCTATGCACCCACTTCTTCATCCCGACAGGCTGCTCATCCCTCCTAAGAACCCTCCATCCACGCGTCTTCGCCACCTCCGAGGCCAAAATTCTCGAAACCACCGCCTCATTCTCCAACAAATGGATCGAGCACGTACTATACGTCACCCTCGTCGCGGCAGGGAAACTCAGCGCGTGCTCTACAATCCGCGTCTGCAGATTCGATAGCTTGATGAGGCGCTCCTCCGTCATTCCGGTTACTGGGACGTCGTTTTCGTCTGTTGCCGAGGGGGATTCTGTCGTCGTGGTGGTGGGGGGTTTCTTTCCTTCGCGGCTGTCGTCCTCGTCGTTGGCGCGACGCTTGCGCTTTTTTCCTGTTGAAGAAGAGGTAGTGGTAGACTCAGGGAGTGTAAGCTTAGGCACGTCGTCGCGACCGATGATCCCACTTCCGGAGCAGCTCGGGTCGAGGAGCAGGCCCGAGACGTTCTCGAAGCGGGGATCAGTTGGATCCAGGGCGAGGAAATCCTGTCCTGGGAGGACGGTCACCATGGTGTCTGCGCCGGCGGTGGAGACCATCTTCTGGAGAGTCTTTGCTCGGATGGGCGATTGATCCATGGAGAAGATGTGGTAGGTCCCAGTCCCCTTTTTATGTTTGTGTTGCTGCTTCGCCAACAACGAGGCCATATGCGTCGTCTTATTCCCCGGCGCGGCACACCCATCCAACAATCCACCACCATCATCCCACCCCTCATCCTCATCCCCAACAAGCAAATACGCAGGAAAGCAACTCGCCTTATCCTGCAGGATAATCTCCCCGTTCTTGTACGCCGGCGACGACGTAAACTCCGCTCCTGGCGCAACGGCAATAAGATCCGGGACATGAGGATCGAGAACCATTCTCTTAGGGAGGGTAAGCTCCGCTAGTGAGGAGACCTGTTCGTAGCCTGCGAACGTGGTGGAGAGCTGTTTCTCCAGCGTCGTGCGGATGTTGTTTACTCGTACCCAGCGCGGGTAGATTGCCGTGGATATGCCTGCTGCGCCCTGCAGAGCGAGCTTCTCCCTCGCGATGGCATCTTTCAACGCCGGGATCGTGGCGCATCCGCGTCGCACTCGCGCTTTGGTGAATTCGCCGCGGAGACGGGTCTTGTGTCGCTCGATGATTTGGCGCAGGGGGTGGGTGGATTTGGCGGCCAGGCCGGATTTGGCTAGGAGGAGGTCGTGGACGAGGAGGAGGGAGAGGAGGGGAGTTAACTGTGTTCAATTGGGCTTGGTTAGTTAGTATTCTCTGGATTGGATTGCTTCGTGGGTGTGTTGAGCAGGCAGGCAGGCAGGCAGGCATGGCTGGTATGTGTGTATGTGTGGAGGTGTGTGTATGTACCTTCGGTTCAAGCTTGAGTATCCCCGCTGCTTCTATTACTTCCTTGAGGAGAATATCCCATTTCGAGGCTTCAATGATGAGGGCGTAGATTTGCGCCGGAGCGGATTTGATGTTGCGGGCGTTGTAGATGCGGGATTTGAAGGAGCCACCGGTGGTGGAGGGGGCCGTGAGGATCGATACGGCGTCGTAGTAGAGGGACATGATGGGAGAGAAGTGGTGGTTATTGCATGGTAGAGTTGTGGAGATTGTGAGTTGCGATAATTGCGATGCGATGGAAAAGGAAAACTTGATGTTTGCATTGTTTGGTTGGGTTATCGGAGGAGATAAAAACTAAGTATACATTCAGATCAAGTAACCAAATACCAAACAAATGACCTTTATAAAAAATATTTAACCTATCTCATCGCTAAGACTAGATAGATGGGACAGGAAGTAAGTAATCTGGCAAACATACCCAACCCTATCACATCCGACCTAATGACTCACCCACCACCAAACACGAGGCACATAAATAGTTGGAATAGGCCTTATCTCCGCATCTCCGTCCGATCTATACTTAAACCCGCATATCCCCCATCCCACACAATTCCCTCCACCTAGGCACCTACAATCTCACCGACTCCCTCCACACCTCCCTAAAACACCACCTCTACATCCTGAAACACAATGTCTACAACCAGCAAACAACCAACATTCACAACAACCCTCATCCCACCCCCGGGTCCCTCCTCAAACCCACCACTCACCGTCCACCCACCAACAACCACCCTCGCAACCCCCACGGACCCCCTAACCACGGCCCTCCTGATCCGCCGGGACGTCTTCGTCCATGAACAGAACTGCACGCCGGACGGTGAAATCGACTCGGACGATCCGCGCAGCTGGCAATGGGTAGTCTACGCACAGCACCAAGACACTGAAACCACCACCCCCACGCCCGTGGCCGTTATCCGTCTTGTCCCACCACCCCACGCACCGCACGAGATCCTCACGCACCCTGAAACAGCGTCAAGTCTCCCTAAATGGGATCTGAGAAGCGAGCCGTATGTGAAACTGACTAGGGTGGCGGTGGTTAAGGAGTGGAGGGGGTACGGACTGGGACGGGTGCTGGTGGATGAGGCGCTGAAGTGGGCGGCGCAGAACCCCGGGGAGATTCAACGGGCGTTTAGGGATGTTGCTGGGGTCGAGGGGGAGTGGAAGGGGTTGGTGTTGGTGCATGCGCAGGTGCAGGTGGAGGGGATGTATAAGAGGTTGGGGTTTGAGACGGATGAGGCGTTGGGGAGGTGGGATGAGGAGGGGATTGAGCATGTGGGGATGTGGAGGAGAGTGTCTGTTGGGTCTTCTTAGATTTGGGGAGTCGTGTGTATATAGTGTATGTATTGAAGGGATGTTAAGAGGTTAGATCTACATGTGGGTATACAGCTACGTGGATAGAGGGTTGGTTGGTTGGTTGGTTGTTGAATAAGTCTATTGCATATCATGATGATGTCAAACTCCACAGCTCATAAAGTAAACTTCACACCGAAGCGAAAAACAAGGAACCAACAAAGAGATCGCCGCGCATAAGCAACCATGACGGGGTATCCTGAGTAGTAAAAGGAGAACAAGATTAAGAAAAGAAGCCCCCCGCATCTCTGTCGACGATCTGTCGCAGCTCACAAATAAAGAAAAAATCAAACGCCCGTAAAGCCCATTAGCCATTAATCCGCAATTCATCCGAGCAAACTCCAAGCAATGACCGAAACCGTTGAAAGCAAACCCACACGGTGTAAAACAGAAGCGAAAAGCGACAAAAAGTATGTTCTAAAACAGGTATGTATGAAGTGAAGTTGCTTCCCAATGTCGTAGTGTCAATGGACATGGGTGGTATGGACATGTTGTTCATCAGCCGTAGTTGTCGTAATAGTTTAGAAAGTGCTCCAGTTCCAGCCACGAGGGACGCTGGCGGCGATCTCGGTGCTCTGGGCCAACACTCCGGTCAGGGCAGGCTTCGCATTCTCGTCCGGCGAGATATCCGAGCGGTCGGAGGCGGTATTGTATTCTTCATTGTCACTGTCGGAGGCTCTGCTTTGAGCATCGAGCAGGCTCTGGATCTTGCTCAGGCGCTCGGTACGAGACTCCTCCCAGCGCTGGTAGGCGCTCCAGCAGAGGTCGCATGCGCGGGAGGGTACTCCATCGGGGTGGAAGCGAGCATTCTGATCAAGCGGGACGACATGAGGAGTGTGGGAGGAGCAGAAGACATGGCCGCAATGGCGACAGTGGTGGCGACGAAGAAAGAGACCGAAAGAGGAGCGGCAGGTAGGAGAGTCGCAGTTGGGGGAAGCAGAGTCCGCCTGTTGGGAGGTTTTGTTAGCACAAGGTCATTTTTGCTTATTTGCAAGGGGGTTTGTTGCAAGGCTGCCTGGATGTCGTCATGGCGATCACGCGATATCGCGCAACGCAATTATGGCGCGACCCGGAGCTCGGCTTGCGCCATGACAACACTATATAGTAGACGCGTCCACCCAGGGGCAAAGGGACTGAAGAAGTTGGTTTCACTTACTTTCCAGTGATCACGAGTGGGAAGACCAGTGACCTCACCCAGGTGCTCATTCTTCATCCATTCATCCTCTGCCAGCTTGCTGACAGCAGGACCGCTATTGTAGCTCTCCATGGTCGAACGACGAGTAACAGGTGCACCAACTTCGCCCTCGTTCAGGCTGTCGAGAGAACCGTGAGAACCGTGAACGCTGCGGGGAGGAGTCGGGGGAGAAGAGGCCTTCTGGGGACGCTCAGTCGGGCGCAGGGCAGCAGGAACGTAGAGAGGGCCCTTGAGAGGACGAAGTTGCTTCGACTGAAGCGGCAAGTGCTGATAGCGAGGAGAGGTAGGAGAGTTATTTGCGGGAGAGGTCTCGGCCGAGTTGACAGGAGAGGGATGGCCGTAGACGGAGATTTGCTTGCCAGTGAAAGCAGGGGCAGTAGTAGTCGCAGTCACAACGTGGGTAGCCATTTGAGATGATATCAGGTGTTGAAATATTGAGAAAGAATTTGGGTAGAAGGTGGAGGAGATGGTTATCAAGTGTTGGTAGAGTGGAGAGTAGTTGAGAGGATGGAAGTCAAAAGTGGAAGATAAGGTGACAGTAGACCAAGTACTAATAGCAGCGGATGTTGAGGGAATTATGAATTATCGCTTTCAGTAAGGTGTCGAGTGAATCGATGGGTTATGATGCCAACAGTAACCAGAGAGGATTAGATCAGTTAATGGCCATTGACAGAGTAGCTGGACGGAACCAGAAGCGCATCGCAGTGGCAAGCGGGAGAGTGGTGGGATAAAGTTCGCGATGACGCTGGGATCTGGAGATAGGCGATATAGAGAGGATCGATCCAGGGAATCGGGTTGCAGCACAAGCAAACCGCGTGGGGGGTGGAGTTGAAGTAAGTGAGTTAATAGTGAGATGATAAAATAGTTAAGTAGTGGGTGGGTGGTACTCGAAACGAATCGGGACGAGTGAAGGGGAAGGGGGAGAAGCAGGTGATAATGGTGGGCGATGAAGGGCTACTAATAAGAGAGCGAGACTCTACTCCTACAGGACACTCCCAGCAGGAATGAATGAATTATTAAGTGGCATCCGCCGGACGGGGATGGGGGGGTGGGTGGAAAATGGGAAATGGGCAATAGGGAATGGGCGATTTTTTGCCATGCATTGTGGAGATGCGCTAGTGGATGGAGACCCCGATGATAATAATAATTATCATCATCCTTGAACACGCTAAATTAACCCGACGAGCAGCGCAGTCTCGTCTGCTTGGACTCGATAGGTAGTTCCGACGGCGGCTTAGGTTGAGGCTAGAAAGTCCCGAAGAAAGGCAGGGAGTGGAGCCGTTGGAGGATCGGAGGCGACCTTACACTCCCAGAAAGTTACGCTTGATCGTGACGATAACTGACTGAAGTTACTTTCCCTACCCTACACTGTAAGTAACAAAGGGGGAATATTATTACTCGACTTTTACTGGATGTATCTACGACGACTTGAATGTTACTTTACTTTTTGGGATCTTATTTGCTTCTTCGGATAATATTCTCCTCTCTTTCTCACCCCTTTCGCCCTGCAAGATGTCATAAGAATGTGATCGTGACCTACTGATAGTTCATCTTAATTCATGTTTCTTTTCCTTTCCCATACTCATTTCTTACTCGACTAACCATTGTTTTTCCCCTGACGAATCCGTTGCCGAGGACTGGAGGGAAAAATCCAGGAGATTTGTTTGGAACTGGACGGACTCCCCGATCGTCCGGCGTTACCAATCCGTAACAGCAGATCGGACGGATTCAGGTTAGACTAACCCCAAACCAGCACGGCATTTTACCGAGGCCGCCCTGAGAAAGAGAAGATAATCTCCAAAGCCGGGATTTAGACGAATATCGGATACTACGCCGGAGTGTTACTCTGCTGGGTGTTTCCGATTGTCTTAATAGTTGGTATTATTATGATGGGGGATAATGATGACGAGAGATGCAATATACTCGCTACTCTGTATGCCCGGCAATTCCTCCGTGATAGTCATATGAAAATGAAAATAAAGGTAATACATCCAATCTATCTACTTCTGCCCGGTTCTTGGCAGATTCATGACATTTGTACCGGGTGGGTGGGATGGACAAATGCGGTGTTACTACCTGCTGCCCGTCCACGGTAATATCCAGACTGGAGGATGGCTGCATCGCCAACCAGTCACTACCACTCGATATCCATTCATTCCTTCCCCCCTTCCGCCGAAAGTCATGATGACAACAACCATGGACACTTCCCCCCTGCTCTCTCTTGACCGCCTCTTGCTTCCCACCCGCACCGGGCATTCCTTCGATCGAGGATCTTCCGTATCTTTTCCCCTCCATACCGCCCATCGATGATTCATTCATCCCCGCGGCATGCACAGGGCGGCCCAGAGTCAACCTTGTATCATCCTTTTCCAACTCTCAACCCTGAGGCAAACAAGTATGCATCCCGGTCTAGTGGCAATAAGACTTGGAACACGGTATCATCATCGAAAATGGATTAATGCCCGCATCTGATAACTTTCCCTTTTGAGCCATCTCCATTGTTCTTCCCCCCCACTACTCCTCACGATGTACACAGCTGTCCCCATTATTCTCCCCTTCTCCAAACCCACCAACTGCCAATATCACTCACTCTGCTGTAAGCACGGGAGTCTACCGTGCAAGGTACCACAATTAATCATGAATGAGGGTCCGCTTCTCCATTACAAAAAGCGGACACCTAACGCGGACTCCAACCGCCATCGGATAGACTACTTTGTAATAGTGGCAGCTGAAAGAGAGACAGACACAGACAGAGAGAGACACGCCTCTGAGCGACGGCTACAGACCACGGAACGCTCGACCGGTGAATCTCCCATCAAATCAAAATAGGGTGGCTTCTCATTGGCAAGCGGACTCCACCCGAGGTAAAGACCCACTGGCCGCCTTGACCGCGATGACTTGCTCTCTTAGGAAGAGTTCACGAGACCAACTGCTAGTACTACTGTGTACATGGGTGTTCCCTTCCCAAAGCCTCGGAAGTAGTAATGGTCTATCTGATTTCCCATGATCACGGGAAGGGGAGTCAGTGTGCAGTTACTACTTACTACACTACTACTATTTACATATCCACACGTGCATCCACTGCTATCCCCATCCCCTTGCAAGCAAGACTCCATCAAGTCCAACGTCTTTCTGGCGGTGACAGACCGACCGTTGTGTCCGACTGCTCTCCCGTGCCAATCAATCCGATCGGATAAGAAACAGGGTGGTGAAGGGGAGATGAGATGGAACGGAAAGCATGGACTGGGTTTGGGTTGGATTGGATGGATGGCTGCTCAGAATGGGGCCTTTGCACCGGTGGGAGTGGGAACCAATTAGCTGGAGAACCGCTTTTCCCAAAGTCGGTGGATCCCTTGAACCTCGCCTCCGGATTGGAGTCCTCCTGCAGCTCGTTATCGCTGTACTATGATTGGCTAAAATGGTCTTGCCACGTTGCCATTGGTCAGTGCCCCTCCAGGCCAGCACGGACAGTCCCCGAACCAGTCGCCTCTCCAGGGCGTCTCTCCTACTGTGCACTATAACTTTCATGACTTGGTGTCTTTGTCGGGCAAACTGCCTCGAGCAGATTATGTAACAGATACAACAAACCGCGTCGCGTGTAGACACCTTCGGTACCGCTTCGGGTTAGCGCTTCCGGTGCACCTCGGCCGTTGAGCCTTTGACTTGCCGCTGTCGACTTTCTTTCGGCTTCCCCTGCGCCCGTGGTGGATGCGCCTGACTATTGAAACCGTGATGATTGGACTGGCCTCGTGGATTTGGGCCTGTCAAATTATTCACGGCGGCACACGACCGAGGCAAGTCAGTATTTTGATTGCCTGCCCCGGTGTGCAACTTGGTGCTATACCCAGCTGAAACCCGCCTCGAATATTCTAGTCGGCCTTAGTCTAGCAGCCGCTACGGTGAGTCTAAATCGGCAGAGGATCCCACTCCTGACAGGCCGCCTGCTGGTTGGTGCAGACGTGCAGCTCAGGATGTAAGACATCCGCGGACTTACATGCACCGTACAGCCTGGCCGTGAACTATCCTCAAGGCACATCCCTGCCGCTGCAGCTCTAGACCGGGTGCGAGGCGGTGGCAGGATGTACCTAGTACCTGACTACTCAGGATCCCTCCCTGGCACCAGAGAGGCACCCAGGAATACTAGCTGCTTCATTTGTCCAGCTTAGGAAATGACGACGATGGCTTTGTTTTCGAGCAGGGATTCAAGCAAGTTAGGAACTATAACTGCTGCTCGTTATATGGAAGCGCCTGGAAAATGCGCTTGCGTCTCAATTTCGAGGCGATTCGATACGATTGTGAAGCAGGCCGCTTAAGCGCTTCGCCGGATCGACCGCTAAGTAGACATCAAACACGGATGTAACCCAGAGCAGGCTCCTGCGTTAGGAACTGATAACTGAGGCGACTCCGTGTTTAAGCGCCAAGCTAAGCATCAAGAACAGTCGATCCATCAGATTAGGAGTCCGACGGGTTTGATCACCCTTTCCCAGCAACCAGGTACACCCCTCCCTCTTGAGATGAACCCATGCTACTACGTACTCTGTATCGAGCTTCCATACGAACAGAGCAAAACAAAAACAACGCTCTTCAGACGGTTGGGAACTGCCAACCAATCATATCCACCCTATCAATAATAACGCGGGAACCATACTGTATACGAGTCCCTTCCCCCCATCCTCAACCACACGAGGAGGAGACGTGGTTAATTCTCGGCATCTCCAAACCCTACCATATCCGCGTAGCCCGACACCATCCCCAACCCCGAACCACGGTTCAACGCAGAGCCGGACAGACAGCTCAACGTCGATCCCACCCGAACAGGCAATCTCATCGAACACTCGTCGAAGCCTCCGTGCCCGAGAATTGCCCCTCACCGAGGAATCGCCTGCCCGGCCGTCCCTCGAAGGCAAAAATTCGGGGCGATGAACAACGATGATCCGAAGATCACTGGCGGTGGATGTCTGGGCCAGGGCGAACCGTACACATGATACGATCAGTGATCAGTGGGAAAAGTGGATGTGCATACGTGCCACAACTCACTGCCACTAGACTAAACTTACTAGACACAGCCGAGCCGACCAGACCAGCCTAAGATAAGCCAGTCCTCTGTAGAGTGTAGATAGGCAGTGCCGGGGCAGCGAACCAATGTTTGCGATGGAGACTGAGACCGCGTAGTCTAGTTCAGTTGTTGGGTTGACTCCGTACCACTCGTGGATGTTTGTTTGTTGTTTACAACCTTAAAATAGAGTCGAGTATACGTATGTCGCTTGGCTGTTGTTTCTTCTAACGGTGAAACACCATCATCAATTCGTCCTGAGGTTAACGCATGCCAAATAATAATAATAATCTCTTTTGTTTTCAGGTGCTCCTTGTGTAACCATCACCAGGAGATTTTAGTCCGCTGCAGAACTGCAGCCCAATTATTGGGTCGCTGCTTCATCCGATGCATCCGGATCCTGATCGGGTTAGATCGGTTGGCTCTCAGCATCCTTTCACATTGGAGTTAGGATTAACGTTCACCTTGCTTGTTTGGGCGTTGTATGGCATACACTCTAATTTCAATTTATTCTCCATTTGATTGCATCGTAACCCATATCAACTAAGCAGGGGACTTTGCACTTGTGCATATATATGCAATGGCACTATTAACGGTGCGTAGCACAAATATATACAGCTGAGATTGAGTCGTTACCCCTCCAACACAACTTGGACATGACTTGGTAGCAAAACGATTAGGACTCTCCTAAGTACTGAAGAATGACAGTTATTCAATCCTAGAATAAACACCAGCAGTATCACGACCAGTAGCAGTCTCAATCTAGCCCCCCAAGATAATTAATTAACCTACATTATACACAATCCAAAACTACCTAACCCCCTCCTCACCACACACCACTACATAGCTGCTAAACACTGAAAGTACGAAAGCCAAATCTAGCACTCAAGCAGCAGCTCACTATTCACCAGTAGAAATCAATATGCTGATCACTGCACCCAGAGCCTCAAACTTCCCTTCCGTCCTCCCCCCAAACGAAGTAAGAAACCTAAAGCTATACGAATAAGGCTGGCTATCAAAACCTACTTTGTCCTGCCCAATCTACTACCCATCATCTCGGGAAGTCAAAAAAAAGTACGAAGGTGTGTGCTTTGATGATGGCGCACGGTTGCTTGAGGTATCTGTGCTGAAGCTTCTGGGTTGGTGGTGAGGTAATAGGTAGATAGCTAGCTAGCTGGCTGGCGATGGATGGGATTGAAGGAGAGAGGAAGGAAGGTTTTGGGCTGCAGTGGTGGTAAGTTGGGAAGAATTCGCTAGTGACTAGGAGCATGGTGTGGATATGATATTGTCCTTGGGGATTTGTGGGAGATAAGAAGTTGAGTACTAGAAGTCTTTGTATGATTTGGATGGTCTGGAATTGGATATGTATTTACTGGAATTCGTGTCTGAGTATAGAAATGCTAAAGGGTAATATTATAGGTACTCATATCTCTCTAATACCAGTGCTAGATGGACATATTCAGTAATTCTAGACACCGTCAATACTGCCTGTATACTTGCAAAACAAATAAACATCTTTTGGTTCAATACCAAATACCATCACATGCTATTGTTCAGATGAAGGCTAAGAATAAGACCAACTCATCAGCACATCCCTGTCTCTCTGGAATATACTCTTACTAGTTACCCCGCCACGAATGCCACCAGAGCCCCGCTACTCCGATGATGGCGACAGTATCGCCGCCTTCGGACATAACAGTGATTCTTTGACAGAAGATATACAGTAAATTCCCGCAACCGAGGAGGCGGGATCTAGATCGAGATCGAGCTGGATGTGTCGGCGGCAAACGAGGGTAGACAGATATCTAGGCGAGCTCCTATTCTTTGCCGAGAATTATCATATTGGATTTGTCAAGCATCACCCTTATTTGAAATGACGCGGAAGCACTAGTCCGAGTTGGTTTCCTCAGGCGTTGGATCTGTCTCGTGACCGGCATGAATTAGTGTTGTTTCTTGTTGCTGTGGCGGTGGCTACTAACCATCTACAATCTACATAGTATCCATCCACTCGATTTAGTTCCTCTCAGCTGGGGGCAAATGGCAGAATGGCGTGCTTTGTTCTGCAGGCGACCGGCAGGCGACCGGTGAATACTACCAACTAACTAACAGAGGGTCTACAGTCCACATAGGCGATAGTCTAGACAAGGCTGTCCTGCTCTACGGCTTGTTGTTGATGCCCAAAGCGTCAATGGCGGGGTGATTTCCAGTTACCCCTCACTCAACTTTTCTTTGATTCTCACCGCAGCCCCTCTTCCCTCTATGATAGACACTCCCCAGCCGCGTCTGGCCGCCATTAGCGCTGCCTCAAGTGACATCACTACTGTGTTTCTCTTTTTGAGATACATATGGATACATTGCACTTGAGTTGAGCACTCATGCACCTACCGACCGCACGGTGAGTTGTTCTGTCTTCAATGCTGATGATCTAGTGCGGTGGAGTACCTATCGGCCGAGTACATACACACATCCTGGAATCCCCTCTGCTGCATACTTGGTATCTGGAGATAAGATCGGAAGAACCCCGCAGTCTGCCATCGTCCACATCTGCTGACTGACTGACTGACATTCATCCTCGTCAATGGAGTCAAGCATGGATTCCTCAGCCACAAAGGCCAACGACCGGGCCGAGCAGGGTCAGCCTGACAAAGAAGGACCGCTGCGCTCGGAAGATTGCCAACTAGGGTCTCTGCAGCCATACTGAGTCACGCGTGAACTCCCGCCCCCTCTTTGTTCCGATCTCTGTCGATACGAAGTGTACATAGTCGACTTTCCGACTCTGGCCGTGCCTTGTCTACAAGCTAGAACTGCACGCATCCGGACGCGCGGGCAGACGGACACGTGTCGGCCGTCCAGTATGCAATCAGTGCGTCATCTGAGGGCGGCCATGGGCTCGGGACCAAGGCAGTAAGCATACCGGCATCCAGCCAGGTCAGGTTCAATGAGCATTGACCTGTTCCGTCCAAGAATGATGTCTTACATCCAGCTGTCACCGCTATAAGCTTCAAGGCCCGGTGCCAGTTGATGGGTGTGTATATACCCCGCATCCTGCAGCTAGCCTGCTCCGGGCCTGCCCGGACACATGCTGCTCATCTGCCTGGGATGTTACTCGTCCAATAGTGCTGGCCAGATAGTTTACACATCCGGCTGTCTCTAGCCTTTGACACGTGTGAACCCGGGGCTATCGCGGGTATGTCTTCTTTGATAACCTGCGACAAGTCATCTAGAGCGTGCGAGAGGTCATAGTCCGTGCCAGGACGCATGGCGCGCGGGTGATGACCATAGCTGTTATCCATCGGGACGTGCGCGTTGTTGGGTGTCGTAGGCTATCATGAATATCGAATTCCGATGACGCCGCTGTGTTCTGCCCAAAGGTGGTAAACTACCAGATACAGTCCTTCAGATAGCTTCTAGACATGGCATCGTCCGTTCACATGACAGTAGGACTAATAGAACAGTTGCCATGGCACCATCATCTCGACTGGTCCATTGTAGTCCCCATTGCAAAGGATTCATTCACATGTTATTCTGGCCGACTTGGACTTGCACTTCTACACCTGCCCACCTCAGATCAATACAACCCCTCACACTAGTTCTGTTCCTTTATCAAGCCATCGGTTTACCAAGACGGCGCTGACATATGCCCAGGGAGACATGTGTTAATCACTCTGGATGTGCGCGCCGACTAGTCACAGTGTCTATAGTGAGCTGCAAGAGTGCAAGTTAATCATTTTGAGATATTGCAAGTCATGCATGCTTACTGCCTCTATCTTAACACATCATCAGGACGAAAGTGCCATCAATCAAATCATTCATTTCGAATCAGACTGATTCACCCTCATCCCAACCCTCATGAAAGATAAGCTACCAGATGATACCATCCATCTAAGATACGTAGAACAGCACCAGTCAAAGAATTATCAACTATGTTCCATATCACCCGAACCGGCGCGAGTTGCATCCGCCTAGTTACCTCACATGAAGCAGACAATCTGCCGGTCTTTGGAAAGACAACCTGAATCTTGTTCACACTGGGTTGAATATCTGACACACTAGCAAATGGACATGAATACCCTACATGAACACAGATATCAAAGCCATTAGTTGTTCACAGCTCGATAAGAAAAAGGGCATTACTCATGAACAAGCCCAGCCTCAAAGACACGAGTATCTTGTCTAACACTGTGGAAAGTCATCTACGATTATGATAAGATCCTATCTCCCGCGACATACTTGAGTCTAGCTTCATCTCTATACAAGTACAGGATGCTTACGCTGTAATGATCTTGAGTTGTATCCCTGGATGAGCAAATCGGTCAGATCAATACGCCTGCAATTGCGGATTATATCCGTGATCTTGCAGAGTTGAAGATATATCTAGCTGGACGTGATATTGAGTGCTGATTATGGGTATGTTTGAAGAGCATGATGCATACGAAAAGATGCTGTAGGCACCGCCAGTACATTCTTCATTGAAAGTTAGGAAACGCTAATCTCCTGATTATTATGGTTTCCCTCTCCAAGGGCATCATATTGGGAAGACCAGCTTTGACCAGGATTATAATTTCAATGCTATCCAGAGCGTCATACAGTCTGTTTCCCTGTCTATGGAGCTACCCCAGCCCGGGGGGACCAAAGCAAAAGAGTACATTCGTCAGGTATGTGCAATTTCGGCGTGAAAGGGCTGACATAGTGAAGAATTATTCCACTGACAGTGCCTTTCTTTTCATCACACATGTAAGGTAGTTCCTGGATAGACCACCTTTTTGTATGTTGCTGGAATTCTTGCAGATGGAAACTATGTCAGAATTCCTGTGTCCAAGTAGATCAAAACAGATATATACTGTTTTGAAGCCATGAAGCAGGAAAGTGAGATGTATAACCATGATGATATGTGTTGGATACTGATATGTCTATCGCTCAGGGCTTCTATTACTAGCCTTCCTCGGTGTTCTTGGCTTTGTGAGACAGGGCACGGAATGATAGTTGCTGGTAGTAAACTAAGCACAGGTTAGTTTCAATGAGTGCTAGTATGAAACTAGCAGACCATACCAGGAACTGAGACGGAGGTAAGCGTTCATCTGCAGGATCTAGTCTAGTGCCTCTGGGCTGAAATAATCTTCTAACCCCCTGCTCATCCTTTACCCGATGTCGAAGACAGCCAATGTTTCAATCTGTGAGCAAAATAGTATCCCTGCACCATTTGAAACCACCAGCTAACCGAAACGACCTCTCTAGCTGCAGACAGCTAGTCTAATTCCACTATCGCTAAACCAATGCTCATTCTACACACACTTACAAACCTTGAAGAGAAATCTCCCCCCAGCCCTGTGCTCTAGACCCAACCCTCGCTAACCAACATCCGACCATCCGACCATCCAAAGGCAAACACAAAATCGACGAGGTCCAGAATCCAAAGCAATGAATTAAACTTCAACCAGTCTCAATCTTAGCGTGTCGGAGCGCACTCAATCCCCACCGCGGAGGATATTTGAACTCCACTAGCGCCGCGTCCGTCTTACGCAGCGTTTTAGCACGTTTAAAGAATCTAAATCAATGAGGCAGGACGAATCATGTTCCTTCAGTTTCAGGGTTGCCTGGCTGGGAGTGGAGTCACTTTTCCTTAACTCCATGCGTGGTTTTGTACTAGTTCAGTAGTTATCGCGGATGATGGCCGATTGTGGTGACAAATTGGTTTGGCTAAGCGGATATACTACTGCCCCGGGATGATCTGTGCTCAGGGGTTCGGTCCGGGCGGCCCTCGGTTGCTTGGCTTGCTGGTGGTCCACGGATATAACATGCTTTGGGTTTGTGATGTTGGTGAGTGGTGAGTGATGTTGTGAGGGTCGTGATACGAGGAGGTTGATGTGATTAGGTTTATTGGTGAGTAGTGCTGTGCGTGCTGCTTTGGTTTGTAGGTAGACCCCACGGTCATATGAGATGGGTTGGGCTAGTGGTGGAAACGGAACGGCCTCTTTTGTCAATAGACTAGCCTTATGGTTAGCTTCGTGTCAAGTTGATTAGTTTGCTATGGGATTAATTGGTCTGCTTGGCAAGGAAAGTGGCTGGCTAACATTTTACCGGTAGGGTGTTGAATTGAGGGTTGAGTGCGTGTCCCTCGCAATCTTCACAGCTGGAAATGCTTCATAAGTGCCTGAATCTAGGACTTGGCAGGCTATTCTTCTGGCTTTGGCCATCAAGCATGGCAAATTTTATTAGTCGCCTACTAGTGTCCTCAGCAGTAGGTGGACGTTGAGCCAAATCAAGATGGCGGTATCAGGACACTGCGAGGGACAGAGGCAAGATGGAGGACGACCATTGACATTATAATGATATTCTAAACATGCGGATAGCATTTCCACCAGTCGTGGTATTTGACAAGGGGTAAGTAGACAGGGTTGATCAGCTCCAGGAACTGCACTTTGCTGTCGCCGATGATGTGGCGAAACCTCCCGCCAGAGTTGCCCGCAAGGGATACCCATGTAGGGCTCGCTGTTCGAATGAGTGTCGAGGCAAGGTATCCATGGCCAGCACAGTTCTCTATACACTTATATACTGTAGACTTGTTACACCAATGATGTGCTGTCCATTGAATAGGACTGTTCATCTTACAGTTCAAGGGACACTCTGGTGGGCGAGGTGGTGCATCAAGACCCAAACAATCGTAAGAACCAGAGGTAGCAACATCTTTTTCAGTATTCTGATATCAATCAGCCGGCATGCAGGGACAATAGATCGATCGCATCTGATCTCGTGCCTGATCGATAAGCTCATCATCAGAATCTCATAATCTCGAATTCCTTCCTCTCCGTCTCCTGCATTCCGACCCCCGGAACCATGTCGATCCCTGCCTCCAGGCAAAGTTCATATCCAGACAATTTAAACAACGCATCAATTAAACTTTCAGGTCCGACCACTAGCATTGAACTAAGCAGGGACTAACAGACCGGACAGACCGGTTCTATCCACAATTCCATTATCGCGTCCCGTCGTTGGCAACCGGTGCCTCTTGGCCTCCGATCGCGCATGCATTAGCGACAGGCTGTTCTTCCCCCTCGTCGTACGATCAGTCATGCAGGAAAACTGTGTTCATTTAAATGGCAATTTAGGTTCTGAGTCCTGCATATTAATCGTGCTTTAGCTCGGAAAATTTTCTTCTGCTGCTGCTGCTGCTCCTCCTGGCCATTCTTTAAACATAATCTGTTCCTGCTCATCTCTCCATCCCTGTCTTTTTCTATGTCTGTGTGCTAAGAGAAGATTGGAATCCACGAGCACGATGGAGTTCGAGCACGAGCCCAAGCAGCAGGTTGATCCTGTGGTGGCCACCGACTTACAACATTCCGACAGTCCATCCACTGTGGATGTGCCGATCAACGCTTCTGGCCACAAGCAGGAGCTCGAGCGCAATTTTGGCTTCATTAACATTTGTGGTTTGGCTTTGACTAGTGGAAACACTTGGATTGCTTTGGGTGGGAGTATCGTGAGTGACTTCTTCCAATGTCTTTGCTCTATAGATGTCGTCATCTGTAGATTTGCTTGTCTCCGACCGTCCGATAACTGATACTTTCTACCATCCAGGTCACGGCTATCTATGATGGAGGTCCGCCCGGTGTGATCTATGAGATGTATGTCCACTGCCACAGCAATTCTATATTAAAGTCAATACTAATGTTCTCACAGGATCGCAGCCTCATTCTTCTACTGGTTCATTGCTGCATCTCTCGCTGAACTTGCCTCGTCCATGCCATCATCCGGTGGAGGTTCGTCTTTCACCACGCATACACTCAGAACCACACACTGACCTCTACAGTCTACCACTGGGCATCCGTCACAGCAGGAAGGTATGGTCGCGTCTGCGGCTGGTTCGCCGGCTGGTGGAACTTCCTGGCCTGGATCTTCGGTGCTGCCTCGACGACGCAGATTCTAGGCACGCAGGTCGTGTCCGCATACGCCTTGTTCCACCCCGACTACACCATCGAGCGCTGGCACGTCTTCATCGCCTACCTGATCTGCTCCATCCTCTGCTGCTTCCTGGTCGCATTCGCCAACCGTGCCCTCCCCATGATCGAATCCCTGGGCGGATTCCTCGTCGTCGGTGGCTTCCTCGTCACCGTCATTGTCTGCGCCGTGATGCCCCACGTCAACGGACAGCCCTACGCCACGGACGACTTCGTCTGGCGCGACTGGCTCAACGAGGCCGGATACAGCAGCGATGGCTTCGTCTTCTGCCTGGGAATGCTTAACGGCGCCTTCGCCGTCGGCACCCCCGACGTCATCTCCCACCTGGCCGAGGAGGTCCCCAAACCCGGGAAAAACATCCCCCTCGGCATGCTCGCCCAGTACGTGATGGGCTTCTTCACTGCCTTCCTCTACCTCATCGTCATCTTCTACGGCATCACCGACCTCAACGCCGTCCTCGAAGCCCCCTACCTCTTCCCCCTCACCGAAATCTACCTCCAAATCACCGGCACCCGCGGCGGCTCTCTCGGCCTCATCATCGTCTCCATGCTGCCGCTCTTCGTCGCCATCGTCGGCTGCTACCTCACCTCCAGCCGTGTCCTCTGGACATTGGCCCGCGACCGCGCTACCCCCTTCAGTGGCTACCTAGGCCGAGTCAACCACCGCTTCAAGAACCCCCTCAACTCGGTCCTCGTCTGCGGCTTGATCGCTATCATCCTCGGCTGTATCTACGTCGGTAACTCCACTGCATTCAGCGCCTTCGTCAGCTCCTTCGTCGTCTTGACAACCCTGTCTTACTCCGCTGCTATTCTCCCGCACTTGCTTCGTGGCCGTCAGGGCATCCCCCGCGGTTGGTTCTGGATGAGCGGGATTACGGGGTATCTGGTGAATACGATCACTTGTTTGTATATGATCGTGTTTATTGTCATCTTCTGCTTCCCGTTCTCGATGCCCGTGGATGCCGAAACTATGAACTATACGTGTTTGATCACGGGTGGGTTCACTATCTTCATTGCCCTGTTCTGGTTTGTTCGTCAGGGTAGTTATACTGGGCCGAAGGCTATTGCGTTGGAGAGTAGTGCGTTGGCTAAGGATGCTATTTAATGTGGGTGTGGGGGTTGTACTGTATATAGGAGGGTAAAAGTCTGCTGGGTTTAATAATTTATATTAATACTGATAATACATAAAGCGCTGTTGAAATAGACAGGCATGTTTAAATTCTTCTTCACTGTAATGTATATATATATATATACTATCCTGGTCTACGATCGGATTAGACTTGTTGTAGCGCTAGAGCCAGCACGAAAGAGACAGGAGTGTAGATTGATTGGAGAAGTCAGTAACACGAGAGGAGATGTTCTAGTACATGCCATGGCAATGAAAACAAGTAAAAGCGAGTCTCAGACACCGTCAAACCAGCTATGCGCCAATGCCTGACGTGCTGTCATCCTCCTCCTTGGATCAAGATTCGTCATGGCGCAGATAAGGCTTTTGAAATCATCGTCGACTCCCTGCCAAAGAGAGAATGGCTTGACCGGCTTGTCCTGATTGAATCCATTCAGGGTTATGTTAAAGACAGATGCCCAGGGATTGTCACCGAGGTATTCGAGAAAGCCATGGAATCCATCTTTGTCGCCGAAGTAGGAGATTTGACGTTCAATCACGATGGCTAGGCGGTCTATGCCTTCATCTAGTTCGTCGTCTCCGACTGCGAATATGACCCGTTTATGTACTACGTAGATGCACTACAGCAAGTTAACGAAGTGAGAAATTGAATAGTGTGGTGATACTTACAACAAGAGCGAACGAGAAGATATCAGATGGTTTATTCACTCGTCCTCTAGCATGGGCTTCGGGACTCCTCCACATCCAGTTGCCTGCTTGCTTCCCAAGCATGGATGAGCCTGGAGGGATGTATACGGCGTCTTCGAGGTCGCCAAGTTGGACTTTCTCGATGGTGATGCCTTTGTCGGCCTGATTCCAGTTGACGAAGAAGTTGTCCGCTTTAATGTCTATCCAGAGTAAGCTGCTGTCTGTTAGTCCACTCAGGGTAAATTGATTCACCCGTGTGAACAATGTCTTTGTCATGCATCTCAGCAATCCCAAGAAGAGCTTCTTTGAGAAGTTTCTTTCTTATTCCAAGAGACAAGTCCTTCTGAGCCAGGTGGAGAAGATGACCTGTGAGGTATTCGAACACGAACATTGACTTCTCAGGGATGATGTCCTGAGCAAGACGAACATGGCTGGCATTGTTGCGTAATCTGCTGTTTACGTCTTGAAGGTCTTCAAAATTGACCTCGTGGATATATTTCAATATGAATCTCTGATCACCAGCGCTAATGGACTAGTAAGGGAGTGGTCATGAGAAGTAGTAGTCAGGTCTACTCACGTTGCGAGGAGAACCTGACGTGGCGGAGATGATTCTTCCTGAAGAACCCGCTCAACTTCATAGCGACGACCAGACTGACCGATATATTTGTCAGTGTGGGCCGTGGAAGTCGGCGTTGTGCTTGCTCTGCGGTGGAGACGACTGCTGACGGTTGATCTGTAGCTAGAGAGTCTTGTACTCACGAGAGCCGAGTATGCCCGCGTCTTGAAAGAGTGCAACATTGGGGAACATAATGACAGCATCGAGACAATGTAACTGAATTAAGTAGTAAAGAACTGCCTCGACTAGAGTATTCCAATGAGATGTGTGGCTTCGAATGGAAGTCAACATCAGGTGACAGACGCAAGGGATGCTCCGGGAGCACGCCACTGTGGCACGGCTGGGGTTACAACATTGCGCTCAGCAATCAATATGACCCATGAACATGTCTTAATTCTGGCATATCACTAAAGGCGCACTTTATCATCATGATCGGGTAAGGCCTCCTGCACTCTAAATGAATGCTTACTCAGGGATCACGGGCCCAACACAGCCCTTAGTAGGTGTATCTCAGAATCAGGCAGGTATATTGCTACAGATAATCCACACATCTACAATCGAACCGGCTCCTTATCCTCCTCAACGCACAAATGTCCCTCTCTAACCAGCGAATTCTTACACGACCGCTTTTTCGCCCAATCCTCCAAATTGTTCAATGACACCTGGGCAATCTCACTCAGTGCCTCGCGCGTGAAAAACGCCTGATGTCCACACACGAGGACATTGGGAAACGTCATCAGTCGCATCAACGTATCGTCGTGAATGATCTCCGCTGAATGGTCATTATAGAACAAGTCCCCTTCTTCCTCATACACATCCAACGCCAAACCGCCCAATCTTCCATCTTTCAACGCCTGCACTGCATCTCTCGTATGGATCAGCCCGCCTCGCGAGGTATTCACCACCATTGCCCCCCTCTTCAACTTGGCCAGGCTTTTCGCATTGATCAAATGTCTAGTTCCCTCTGTCAATGGACAATGCAAGCTCACCACATCACTCCGTCCCAGCAATTCGTCCATCCCGACATAACTTCCTCCTATCTCCTTCTCAAACTCTTCCCCACCATATGGATCGGCCCCAAGCAACACACAGCCGAACCCCTTCATGATTCTCGCGAATGCCATTCCAATGCGGCCTAATCCCACCACGCCCACCGTCTTTCCTGCCAAGGTCTGGCCTAGGAACCCTTCTAGATTGAAGTTGCCTTCGCGAACACGGTTATACGCGCGGTGCGTCTTGCGGTTCAAGGTTTGGATCAGCGCCACGGCGAACTCGGCCACAGCTTCGGGGGAGTAGCTGGGGACATTGGCGACGAAGAAGCCGAGGGCTTCGGCGACGGGGAGGTCGATGTTGTTGAAGCCTGCGCAGCGGAGGAGAATGGCACGGACACCGTAGGAGTGTAGAGCGTGCAGAACAGTAGCGTCGAGGGTGTCGTTTACGAAGACACAGACAGCATCACTGGAGCGCGCGAGGGAGACGGTGGACGAGGTTAGAGCGAAGGGGTGAGCGGTGATGGTGGTTAAATCTGGGTGAAAAGTTTGGAGGGTCTGATTGAAGTAATGGGTATCGTATGATTTCGCGGAGAAGAGAGTGAGTTTCATTGTGCTGGCTGATTGATTGTTTAGATGTACTGTAGATTGTGTGAAATAAGTGCTGGTAAGTAGTTTTTAAAAAGTATGGATGAGAGGCTGGCGGGGTTACACATGGGAGGGGTAATGACGTATCCTATATTGACAGTTGAGTTTATTAAGGTTTGTTTGGGTTTACATGGGGTGATGCTGTAAGGATGGCTGGATGCAGTGAATGGCGTGTTGAGCGCATTTGGTGATGCCGACCGGCTCGATTGGTACGTAGTGGCAGCCCGCAGCTGGTACGTCCCTCTTCATGTATCCGGGAATGAAGCTTATATGGGCTCCCTATCTGGCTATAACATATCATGCAAATGCATACTAGTTATGAGCAATGCCTCTATGCTCAAGATTCAACGACAACAACTGTTTGTGAGTTGTCCGGAATATTGATGCTGTTGCTAATTATAGATAGGGCACTAGCGTATCTATCTCTGTGACGGGTATGGAGCTTCAAGGGTTGACATTTACATTCAGCTCTCCTGCCATTTAAGACGTCTATCTACTGGGTTACACGACTCAATCGCAGCATTGGGATATATATTGGCTTGACCCCAATGGATCGACGCGGGGAGGCTAACTGGAGCTAACTGGAAGAACATCTGCCACTTGCTGTTCTCGGAAAAGTGACTCCGCCCCCGCCAACCAAGTGGACATCTCCTGCCCCCATCGGAATGTCACAAATCTGACTTCAGACCCTGGAGATCTCAACTGGATGCGAGAAATTGTACATCTTCCGTCACACCCCACGGGCGGAAGAAGACGACATCATGACCTGATCACGAGAGGAATTGATGGAATTGCCCTGGATGAAATGTGCTCGTCATGGATACTCTCGACCCACCATCTCCACCCATGGTTGCTGTCCCCAGGCACAGCTAGCTGGCAGACACATCACCACCACCACTGATTTTAAGGCCTCCATTAGCAACACGCTAAGTTAAGAGCAAGCCGGGGTATGTATGGATGGTCTGATCGGATTTTAGAAGCACGGGGATAGATCGGATAATATGCCAGGCAGATAGATACTTACTGACCATCGTCTCAGCTCATCCGATGCTGTCAGCCCCACCCCCTTTTTTCTTCTTCGGCGGTCCGTTAAAGCTTGTTCGATTGTCACTCCAACAGGAATTTTCTGGGCCAATACCTCCCTTTGCTTTACTGTCCAAACGTGCCTTGCTTCCCGCCAATTTCAGGAGATTATTCCTGTTCTGCTGGCCATGGACCCTTCCACCTTTATCGATCCCTATCTGACCCCGCCCGATCGACTGGTCCTCGATAACCTGCTGCTCGATAGCCAATCCACCCCGGAAAAGCCCAAATCATGTACATTCTCACCCGCCGTCAACTAACTTCCTTGCCACTGCTCTTCCGGGTTTCATGCTAACTTTCTCCTGCCACTAAAGCCGGCGGGACCCCCGATGTCCCATCAGATGCCGACGCGACCGTCAGCCAACTGGAGGCCTTTAATGACCCCCGGCATGCCGACTTTGTCCCGACCATCTTCTTCACCTGGGATTTGAAGGACATCAAGCTGCCTCCGCTGCTAGATGCATGGCTGCTGCAACCGTACATCAGGGCCGCGCGGTCCATCGTCCGGGTGGACACCGACGTGGTCATGCTCACCCATCTCTTGCTGTACTTTACCACCTCTGTGCCCAGTGCCATCTATCTCTTCCGTAACTTCCACTGGCTCCATGGCGTGCTGCACTGGATCATGCAGTCTTACTACGTGGGTACCTATACCCTGATGATGCACCAGCACATCCACATGGGTGGTATCCTGAAAAAGCGCAATTGGTGGCTATTCGACATGATCTTTCCCTACATCACGGACCCGCTCATGGGCCACACCTGGAACTCCTACTTCTACCATCACGTCAAGCATCACCACGTCGAAGGCAACGGCCCGGATGATCTGTCTTCAACGATCCGTTACCAGCGCGACAGTCTGGCTGATTTCGCCTGCTACGTCGGCCGCTTCTACCTCTTCATCTGGCTGGAGCTGCCCACCTACTTCCTGCGCAAAGGAAAGACCCTTTTGGGGTTGAAAGCAGCCTTTTGGGAACTCAGCAGCTACTTGATGATGTATCTGCTCTGGAACTATGTCAGCTGGAGAGCGACATTGTTTGTCTTTGTTCTTCCGTTCCTGCAGCTGCGTGTGGGTCTCATGGTGGGGAACTGGGGACAGCATGCGTTTGTCGACGAGACGGATCCCAACAGTGACTTTCGCTCCAGTATCACCTTGATTGACGTAGCGGTATGGTCCAATTATTTTCCAATTCTGACCACATACTCATTATGAATAGAGCAACCGCTTCTGCTACAATGATGGCTACCACACCTCGCACCACCTGAACCCGCGCCGCCACTGGCGCGACCATCCCCTCGCCTTTCTGCGGCAAAAGGACCGGTATGCCTCCGAGCATGCCCTCGTGTTCCGCAACATCGACTACATCATGATCACGGTGCGACTGATGCGCAAGGACTACGACCACTTGGCGCGGTGTCTAGTGCCGATGGGCGACCAGATCGGCATGACGCATGCAGAGCTTGCGGCGATGCTGCGTCGCAAGACGCGTCGCTTCAGTGAGGAGGAAATTAAGCGGAAGTTTGCTTGATTGCTTCTTTCCGCTCTTACATTTTGTGCTATACCCTAGCTGCTTCTGGAAGGCATCCCGACACTGGAAGAGGAGGTAGGGTTGTATATACAGACTCACATACTCTAAAAGAAGATGTAATACATAATCTATTGCATACACATACACACACAATCTCCCTACTAAGCAGCAGAAGAATCCCGACCAACCGACCTCCCCAAAAGCGGCACCCTCCCCAGCACCCTGGGCACAATCCTTGACCCATGCACAATCAACGGCACAACAGCTACCATCCACATCACATACACCACCGCAACTGCAACTCCCAACTTGACCCTCTCCCAAAACGACACCTTCCCTCTATTGCCCCCTAACAACGCCCTCTCCTCGTCCCTTCCCCCAGTGGCTTCCAAAGCATCCACCATTCTCCCCACCACCCTCCGATTAATCCTCTCCCAAGTCATATCCTCCGCAAACACCCTCGCCCCTCTCCCCAACCGCCCCCTCAACCTCCCATCCCGCAACACCTCCCCCACAAGCCCACTGAACACGCCCACTTCCCCCTCCGCCACCGGAACCAAATACCCCGTTTCCTGATTCCTCACGATATCCGACGGTCCCCCCTGATCCCTCGCGATGACAGGCACCCCACTCGCCATAGCCTCCAGCACAACCAGCCCAAATGTCTCCGTAACAGAGCAATGCAGGAATATATCCGCGGAAGCATAGACCCTCGCTAACTCCACCCCAGTCTTGAATCCCAGGAAGATAACATGTGAAGAGACGTGGTGAAAGAGGGATTGGATGCGTGCCGTCACAGCTGGATTGGCGTTCCCACCGACTATCACCATCTTAAAGGGGATTTTCGTACTGGAAAGAAGATGGGTAATGGCTTCAGCGAGGAACTCGAAACCCTTTTCTGGCGCGATCCGACAAACTGTTAGGAGGATGGCTTCGCCGTTTGGAGCTAACGTATCCCGTAGGGACTGGGATCGACGGGACGGGTTAAAAAGGGATGTGTCGACTCCCCGTCCTAACCGGTGGGTTTTGTGGATGGGAGTATTGGTGGATCGTAAGTAGGTTAGGACGTCGCTGCACGGGTAGAAGATCGTGTGGATGCAGGGCGTGCGGAAGAGATATCCCTCTACGAGGGAGAGGAGCCAGACGGCGAAGGTGGAGAGGGGTCTAGGGAAGATGATGGAGCTGTAGGAGGAGAGGTCTGTTTGGTAGTTTAGGAGTGTTGGTGGAGGGGAGTGGAGTTGGCGGAGTTGGAGGAGGAGTTGGAAGCCTAGACTGGCTGGGCTGGCGATGTAGATTAGGTCTGGGGTGAAGGTTTGGGGGTAGATTGTGGTGGTGAGATGGAAGGGGTAGACGAGGGTGAGGTCGGGGTTGTAGGGGAGGGGGTAGCCGGGGAGGCGGATTGTTGTTGTTGTTTCTTCTTTGTGGGTTTGATGACGTTGTGAGGGTGAGGATGATGGTGATGGTGGTGGTGAGGTGAACTGTGGTGCCACGACAGCCAGTTCGACGCCATTGCGACGCAGATACTCGATCAATTTGCCGGTTGTGCGACTGACGCCGTTGACTGGACCTAGAGATTCGGTGGTGAGGAGGATGCGTTTGCCTTTGAGGATGCTGGGGAAGTCTTCGGAGGGGGGAGGAAATGAGGGCATGTTGATGATGTTGATACTATTCAACCAGTATCTGATTGGTGGACTGTATATCTAGACACAGTCTACGACTACCAGGAGTGCACGCACGTACTTATGTTCTACAAGAATAGACAATACGGTGTGCAGAGCAACCAGACCCAGGAGGACAAACCTAACACCCACAGATCATCACCCCCTACACTGAGAATCACTGCAGGTGATGCACAAGAATCGTTCGTGTCTCCGGGCTGGATGCGGGCACGTGGGCTGGCTGGAGAGAATCGCTCGTTCGGGCGGATCACCAGCCAAATTTCATGCCTTCAATGCCTCCTGCATCCCCCCGTATGGTTGATCCAGTGGCAGTCCGTACTGCCCCCCGCGTGCATCAACCCATGCAGCTCTGTGGCATTGACTCCCTCTTTTGCCTTCATGCTCCGCTGCTCACGTTCCGCTGCCACGGCCATGCGCCCTCCGCGCAAGACCTTATCTCCTCGGTCGCCCGACGATCTCTTGCCTCTGGGTGTCTGGGCTGATGCTTATACTGCTTGTGGTCCCGTCTCCCTTGTCTTGTCTTGTTGTCTTGCCCCTCAATCGTCTCGTCAGTTCCTGGACTGACTGGTGAGTGAGGTCTGTCGCCGACGGTTACACAAGAAACACTACAGCAGCAGCAGCAGCAGCAGAAGCAGCACAATGGATCTCGCTTCTTCACCACGAAGCTCTCTCGAATGGAGTCTAGATGACAGTTCAACCTGTCCCACTACCCCGGCATCTAGTCCGCTGTTTCGCGCCGCAAAGGTGGACGATGTCTCGTCGCATTCCACCTCGCCTGCGGGAATCACAGACATCCAGGGAGCCCACAACGACGCTGCGAACGCCAATTCAGCGCGTATTGTGTCCGACGATCGCGTAAAGAGCGTCTGCGTTGTGGGTGCAGGATACGTGGGTAGGCTTCTGGCACTACTGCCCTTATCTACGAGCCAAACTAAGCCAGCCCTACAGGCGGACCAACCGCGGCTGTTCTCGCGCTATACAATCCCTCCGTCGCAGTGACAGTGCTGGACCGGGATCCTCGTCGCATTCAGAGCTGGAAGTCGGCGCATCTCCCCGTACATGAACCCACCCTATACAATGTGGTGCGCGCAACGCGCGATGGCTCGGACGTGGCTCAGAGTGTTGGTACCGAATGCTCAGAGTACTCGCGTCGACAGCCCAACCTGTTCTTCACATGCGACTCGATGACTATCGCAGACGCAGACATGATCTTCCTGGCCGTCAACACACCCACCAAGACCTTCGGTCTCGGCGCCGGTAGAGCCACCGACATGACAGCCGTCGACGGCGCCGTGCAGGAGATAGCACGCTACGCAAAGCCAGGAGCCATCATCGTCGAGAAGAGCACCGTGCCGTGTGGAACGGCCGAACGAGTGCGACAAACAGTAAGCCTCATCCTCACCTCTTATATAACAAAAGAGTAATGTTGACGGACCAGCTCACCACCCTCCGCCCCAACACCCCCTTCGAAGTCCTCTCCAACCCCGAATTCCTCTCCGAAGGCTCCGCCATCGACAACCTCGTCCACCCGGACCGCGTCCTGATCGGCTCCTCAGGAACTGCCCAAGGTCGGCGCGCTGCCCGCATGCTCGCCCACCTCTACTCCTGGGTCCCTCCGACGCGCATCCTCCAAGTAAACGCCTGGTCATCGGAACTCGCCAAACTCGTCGCCAACGCCATGCTGGCCCAGCGCATCAGCAGCATCAACTCCATCAGCGCGATCTGCGAAAAGACCGGCGCAGACGTCGACCAAGTGGCGCGTGCCATTGGCATGGACGCGCGCATCGGACCACAGTTCCTCAAAGCCGGCGTCGGATTCGGCGGGTCCTGCTTCCGCAAAGACATCGCCAGTTTGACATATCTCGCTGAATCAGTGGGGTTAGACGAAGTCGCGCACTACTGGCGCCAAGTCAACGCTATGAACGAGTACCAGCGTGTGCGGTTCGCACGGAGAGTCATCGACCGCTTCGATGGGAATCTATCCGGGAGGAAGATCGCCGTGCTGGGGTTCGCGTTTAAGAAAGACACTGGGGATACGCGCGAGTCGCCGGTTGTGGATGTTATCAGACTGTTGCTTGAGGAGAGGCCGGCGGAGATTGATATCTTTGATTTGTTCTGTCATGAGGAGGATATTCTGCGTGAGCTGGAAGCGGCCTGTGGGAAGGAGGATGTGGCTGCTAGGGTGAAGGTCCTGTCGGATCCGTATTTGGCCTGTTCGCAGGCTAATGCGGTTTTGGTCATGACGGACTGCGAGCAGTTCAAGAATGGGCGGAAGCGCAGTGCTGCTCGCTCGGACTCGGAGGTGTTTGAGAGTCTGGATGAGATGCTTTCGCCGGCGCGCAGGGATGAGGAGTGGACGTTTAACGGGGCTACTTATCGATTGACGCCGGAGGAAGGGTGTGGGAGTGATTGCGCGGCATGTCGGAGCTGGGCACCGCGGTCTGTGGCTGTGGTGAATGAGCCGTTGGAGTGGGCGCGCATTGCGTACAACTTGAAGGATCCGAAGTGGGTGTATGATGGACGGGGATGTTTAGATGGGGCGGAGTTGCAGAAGTTGGGGGTGGAGAGTAAGGCTATTGGGCGGATGTAATCATACCAGTTAATTTAATTGATAGATAGATTGCAAATTAATTACTACGTAATACTACCATATATACCATACCCCAATCCCAATCACATCAAACTCAAACACACACATTAATGAGATAGAAAGATTACAGAGAAGCCTCAAACTTCCCATCCACCTCCTCCACCTTCTTCACAGCCCTAATATACCCCTCCTCCTTCTGCAACCTCTCCGCATACTTCCCCAACAGCGGAAACTTATCCAACTGATCCGCCAACCTCCCGGACATAGCAATTACGGGAAAACTCATCATAATATCCGCGGCCGTCAACTCCGTGCCGCACAGATAGGCTCCCCCATTAGGACTACTCCGCAACTGATCCTCTAAGAACTCCAAATGGGATTGGATATTCCTCGCCAGGAAGGCCTTTTCAACCTGGCCCGCGACAAGGCGCGGAAGCGGCTTGACGAAGAAGGGCATGCCGGGGGGGTTTTTTACCGCTGTTACCATCACCATTAGCATTAACATCCTTCCTTCCTTGTCCGCAGGACATATCCCATATCTCATAGGGAACAGGGGTAAGTAATGCTTACTATCCATAACCAACTGCATCACCAAAAACGGCATGAGACTTCCTTCAGCATAGTGCATGAAGTAGCGATAGCGCATCCATTCCTCGGTTTCACCGCCGACTACACCCTCCTGGTTGGGTTTCCATCGAGCAGGGAGGAGAGGTTTCTCTGCTGCTGCGTTGTCGCCGAAGTGATCGAGCAGGTACTCGATGATAATGCCGGACTCGGCGAGCACGATGGGCTTCTGGTCTGGAGGGGCGTTCGCGGGTTGGATGGTCAATAGAGGGGACTTTCCGAGGGGATGGATCTCTTTTAGTTCCGCGGGTGCGAGCTTGTCGGGACCGCGGTGGTAGATCTTTAGCTCGTAGGTTAGGTGCAGGGCTTCGAGGAGCCAGAGGATGCGGTGGGAGCGGGATTGGGAGAGCCTAGATTCATGGTATTTTATTGTTAGTGTTGGGGTGGGTGCAGGGGGTAGAAGGAGATGGGGGGAGGGTATGTACCAGTAGAGGGTGATTTTGGTGCCTTTGTTGGGGTCGGTCATTTTGGTGGTATTGATCAAATAGTACTGGATTGGATAAGTGGTGGTGGTGTGGTGAATAGGAGAATGGTGTGTACGTTATCTTATATGTGACAAGCTTAGGGATGAATGTGATTGAGTGCTCATCACACATTAATTAGAACTTATCATGCGCGAGCGAACCTCGGATGTTCTCGTGAAGACTGACGCCATGAGTGGGGCGCCCATTTTTGCGATCATACTGTAGATACCAGAGGACGAGGGATTCTACTGTTCAACGTTGTGTAGTGTAGAGAAGTAGTGTATATGTGTATGTGATAGTTGCTAACTATGTAGATTGTATCTAAAATAATCATCAGTAATGATATAGTGATCATAATAACATCCTGATATCCACTTACCTGCATACCTGCATAACTACATAGCACAACGATATTATACACCTTACTAATTATGCTGCTTATCACATGACACAACCTCAACATGATCACCACCACACCCAATACGCATATACCCCCAGCTCGCCAGCAATAAACCAGCGCTCCCCAAACCGCAACCATGGCCGGTCCCAGCAAGTGTATGTCATTCACCTCTGATTCTCCTCAATTCCAATTGCTAACCGCTCTCTCCAGCTTTGATCCTTGATCCGGCCCTCCAGAAATACTACGGTCCGTTTGTTCCCGCCAATAAGACTTGACGCATTACATTACTCCCCTCCCTTCAGAAACAACAATTACCTCTCGGAGAGGGTATTGGGAGGAATAATCTTGGATGGATGATAACTGACAATTGGGTTATGTAGAACTCAACGCCAACCGCTACAAGTACTTCCGGTGGACGCCGCGCCATGCCTGGTTCTCGTTCCTCTACATGGCGCTGATTCCTGGTGCATTGGGCTATGTCGCTTATAAGACTGATGTGAGTGATCTGGGTTACATTGGGATTTGGTGGGTGTGAATGCTAATGGCTGTGTGTAGGGTCTGTACCAGCTGCGTGGAAAGCGCAGGGGCGATACGATTGTCGAGTGGTAGATCGATTCGATCCTCTCAAGTGTGGTTGGGTGGGAGAAAAGCGTGATGTGATGGGTCGGGCTGGATGTGTATCTACTACTACTATTATACCGTTATTGAAGATTTCGTTTACTACAGCAGGTTCTTTGCGTTGCTGATGGGCACAGCACAGTCAATAATACAGACAGACATATTACTGATAGATAGTAGACTAGACATCCCTGTAGCGAACCTGGTATCCTCAACTCCTAATACTCATACAAACACATACAGCATCAAAATCGATCATTCAAGCAGGTATTTAGTACGGCGCCCACCCCCTTCTCCCTCCTCTCCCTCCACCTCCACCACCACCACCCCTCTCCTCCGGAACTCTCTCCCCCCGTCTCCAATCCCCCGGTGGAATTCTCCCCCCTCTCATCCCACCACTACCACCGCCTCCACGATACCTCTCCCCCCGACCAGCATCGCCAGGGAACGCCCTCATCCCCCCACCCATCGCCATCCCCCGACCGGGATTAACCGGCGGCGCCACAGACCCATCCTCCAGCGGCGGCAGTACCGCACAATCGACATAGTCTCCAATAACGAACCTTGCCTCCTGCAACGTCTTGTCCGCATCATTTCCTTGAATCCTCAACCTCCCTCCTACTCCAGCACCACTGCCCTTCCTCTGGCCCCCTTCCTCCCCATCCGCATTCTCATCCTCATCCCCACCATTCGCAATCGCACTCTCCCTCGGACCGATAATCACACTCCCCAAATCCTTCGCGAGATATCTGCCCCGCGCGTCGGGTCCCATTGTCGCGGCGCCTTTGGTGTCCGGGTATATGAGGCGGAAGCAGAGGCGCGTACCGACCGGCGGGTCAGGAAGCAGACTAGGTAGCGCGGAGGTCAGGAGGTGGGAGAGTTCGCGGAGAGTGCATGATTGCCAGGTGTAGATTTGGAGGTGGGGAGGGAGTTGTTGTGGTGGTGGGGGACTGCGCGTGCGGATGGCGTTGGGGCCGCTTGTCGGACCGCTGTAGGACGAGGATGAAGCTGTGGAGGAGAAGTCGGAGAGATGGTGGTAGTTGTTGAGTCGGTAGAAGAGCTTGAGGTGGAAGGGGGTTGTGGTTTGGCGGTCGATTGGAGGTGGTGTCATTTTGCTGCTCTTCTTTATTTTCTGTTCAGTTTGGTAGACACTTGTTGGTGTAGTCGGTTCCAAAAGATATAGTGTGCGATTGTAGTGTGTAGTATAGGATGGTGGTTATTGCATTGAAAGAGAGAATGAACGAAGGTGGAGGATGAAGCTTGCAGCAAACAAGCTATCCAGGCGCGGGTGTTTCTGCTGGATCTGGACGGCGGAAGTTCCGCCGCGGCAAGTTTGCCGAACACGGGTGTCTCTTTACCTCCGATTCACCCAACTCTATCTATCTAATCGCCACAACCAGCACTACATCTTCACTGGCCTCACACTACAACGCCAACATGGACTTCGCATCGTTAATGTCCAAAGAAATCTCCAAAGCAAAACCCAAAGCAGACTCATCAGACACCTCCAAACCCAAATACACCCGGCGCGGCGACCTCGAAGCCGCCCGCATCGCCGCCTACAATGAAGAACAAGAACGCCTCGCCCGCGAACGCGAAGAGCGCAATGCCCTGAAACGCAAGCTCGAAGACGAAGAAGCCGAGCGTCGTCGCGAACGGGAAGAGAAGAAACGCAAACTGGCCGAGGAGTCGCGCAAGAAGCGCGAAGAGGAAGAAGCTGCTCGGGAACGAGAGCGCAGGAAGAGACTCGGCTTGCCGGAGCTGCCGCCTACGGAGTCTGGAGATGATAAAGAGGGTGAGGGCAAGGAAGGTGGCGAGGAGGATATACCGGAGGAGGAGCTGTTGAACAAGTTGCGGGAGATGGAAGAGCCGGCGATATTGTTTGGGGAGACGCACAAGGGCCGCCTGAGACGGTATAGGAGGCTGTTGCAGCGGTCGTTGACGCCGCAGCCGCAGCTGTCAGATGGGCCGATTCCGACGACGTTGGAGCTGGTGCCGGAGGTGGATATGAAGATTCCGGAGACGGCGCCGAAGGATCTGGAGGGGAAGAAGTTCCTGTTTCGTCAGCTGGCGTCATACTTTAATATGGTGCTGCGGGAGTGGGAGTTGGCGTTGGCGAAGCGAGATGCGTCGGTCAAGTTGAGCTTGCAGGGAAAGCAGGCGTACAATGCTATGGTGCAGTCGCGGGAGAATATGAAGCCGTTGTTTCGCAAGTTTGAGAAGGTGGATATTGATGATGGAGTGCTTGAGCATGTGGTCGAGATTGTGTCCAAGGCACAGCAGCGGCGATATGTCGATGCTAATGATGCTTATCTGCGGTTGAGTATTGGAAAAGCGTACGTATCTCCTTTCTGTTTCCACGTTTCGTTCCTGGCTAATCTTTTGCAGTGCTTGGCCTATTGGTGTTACCATGGTTGGTATTCACGAGCGATCCGCACGAGAGAAGCTGCATCAGAGCGATCAGCAGGCGCATATTTTGAGTGATGAGATTACGCGCAAGTACTTGCAGAGCATCAAGCGATGCCTCAGCTTTGCGCAGACGCGGTGGCCTCCGGATGATCAGTTGCAGATCATGGGCTAGCCTGATGTTGATATGTATCTATACCCATAAGACGTGTGTGCTTTTCAACACTTATCTCTACATAATCAGTAAAGACTAGCGAAGCTCTCGAGCAAAAACAATCAATCCATACACTTTACTCATGTATATCACATTTAGCCAGCGCTTAACCTGCATCATTCGGCTGATCTACATCCACCAAGAGCCTTAAGGTATGTCTAATCTGCCAAGGGCGATCCCAGCTGACTCAGGAGCCGCCGAGATGCAGCAGACAACAGCCCAGATAGCACTACATTGTAAACAAAGACAACCCTGTAAACACTAGCAAGATGCGATGTAAAACCCCCATTCACTCCTATCTCCTACCAAACCTGCCATTCTCCCGTACCCGTAAACCATGCCCCCAACAACACCTCGTCCTGTTCAACAGGAAATGCATATCCACCCTCACCAAATCCCGTCAAACACCACTCCCACCCGGCACAACCATAACATGCGACTCCAACCAGACCTACCGAATCGAAGAACTACTCACTCACGGCGGTAAATCCGGATTACACGTCTACCGAGCGAGGTACATACACCCCTCTCATACCATACCACTAACCCTAGACCAACCCACTTACCCAACCACAGCACCACCACCAACAACAAGCAATATATCATAAAAAACAACATCCCAGGCGACTTCCAACACCAGCTCAACATCCAGAACCAACTATCATCCTGTCCGAAAATCCGGACATTCGTTAATTCTGTCCGCGACACAGAGGTATTCATCTACCCCTTTCTAAGCGGGGATTTGCTGCACGTTAGAAGAAATTATCCCACGAAACGAGGAAGAGGATTCTCCGCGATGCATTAAGTGGATTAGCTGAGATGCATGAGAGGAACATGGTGCATAATGGTAGATCTAATCGGTTAATGTTGACTGATACGTTATACTAACAACCCAGAAGACATAAAACCAAACAACATCCTCATCGACTACACAGACCCCTCCACAGCCGATAATAACAAACAGCCATCAATAAAGTCAGTCCAGATCTCCGATTTGGAAAACACAGTCATCGTCCCACCAAGGAAACTGCGCGGACCCCTCTGCGGCAACGTCATCTGGCGCAGCGCAGAGAGCTGGGCGCGATCTCGTCAGAATCAAGCGTCTGATGTGTTTTCTTTTGCCCTTGTGGTATGCTCGGCTCATCTCGTCTCTATCCATTGATTGTGAGCGGGCTCCCATTTGCTAACATCTTGCTCAGGTGGTTTATGTGATGGCAAATGAAATGGTCCTTCGTGTTCCTGATGAGCAGTTGAATGCTGCTGACGCATGGAGGTATATTCTTCGTCTTCATCTATCGTACTTTGCCGACTTGGATGGCATGGAGCGCTTTCTTGAGCATATAGGGAAGCCAAATCCATTCTTTGATCGCAATTTGGAGCTAATCAATACGTTCGGACCGGAGAATCCGAGACAGCCGGTTGAGTGTTGGGGGTTTCTGGAGCCGGAGTTGAGGGATTTGGTGGCTAGGATGACTTATCTTGATCCGAGGGGGAGGGTTACGGCGAGGGAGGCGCTGGAGCATTCTTGGTTAGGTGATTTTGAGGGAAGGGTTGGGGATGTCGGGAGGTGGAGTGGATGTTATGGTTGCTCTGGGAGGGTTGGTAAATGGGTTAGGTGCAGTAGTATATAGTTCTCGGTTGGTACTAGAGTTCTGTCGCGGAAGTTTGTTAAAATAGTGCCTGTCTATCGGCTTACATATATGTGGGATTGAGTATGAGTTGAGGTGGTGGCCAGGGTTGTACAATCGTGGGTGTACTCATCTAAAAGACTTCTTTTATTGCAAGTAATGACAAGCCCTCTCCAGTCAGAATATATGCAGATCACTAGAACAGTTCAGCAGCTATACATGAGTAACAATATATCCTCCCTTTATAAACAAAGCCAATGGCACGCTATGTACAATCATTCATCACATCTATCGTCTATCATGCATCATCATCATTCCTACCTCACGTCAAACCATCTCCAAAGCCATCTCCACAACCCATTTGGCATAACCCTCTGCGGCCAAGTCGACGCCATGCGGTCGTTATCCACAGCACGAAACTCGCTAGGCGGTGAGATGTCGTGTCCATCTATGCCACGCATGACGCCCAATGATGACTGGGGCCGAGAGGTATTGTTCGATCCACTGCGGACTCGCTCTTTGCCCGTACGTGCGTCAACCAACTTCCCAGCGGCTTGGACGCAGCTGCCGTACGCAAACCGGATGAGAGAATCGCCTGTGAGGCTGCCGATGATGAAAACGTCTGGCGCAATCTCAATATCGTCATACACTTTGCTGCGCAAGGACCGGGCGGAGATGACGGGGCTCGTTTCTGTGGTCGCATCATGGTCGAGTACTTCATCGAGAAGCGGACTGTCGAGGTAATCGAGGGTGCCACGTCGGCCAGTAGCGTAGACCATCCCGCGGACGGCGCGGGTGACGGTGCTCCCGTCAGGCTGGCGGAATGTGACGAGGGCTTGATCCTCTTGCATCTCGACGTCCACAACTTCCGAGTTAGGCAATCCTTCGTATATATCTTCCCATGAGCGAGTTTCCAAGAAAGGGATCGAGGTGGTGCGCCGCGGCTTCACTCGTTTCTTCGTGGGGTCTGCTGCAACCGCAGCTCGTTTCATCAGTCGATAGACTCCGGCGTATTCAGGATATGCTTGGTGGTGGCAGCCACGCAGCGGTGATGACCGCCCTTCCGGATCCCACTTGAACACATGGATGATCTTCTGATCCGCCGGCGCAGAGATGATGATATCCGCGGCAGAGAATCCAGAGCCGATCACAAGTAGCGGAGTCTGCGGAGTGGGCTGGAGCGAGGTCAAAGGCTGCAGCATTGGGCTGGGCTGCAGCACTTGGGTGAATATACCACTAGCCAGGACCAAGTGCTTGCAGTGGATGTTGTGAGAGCGAATGTAAAACCCATCATCTGTTCGTGATATGCCGGAGATGGTCTCATTGAACCGGAACACATCATCGATCTGAACCGCCTCGGGGTACGTGCGGAAGTAGCTTGCTGTTTCTTCCCGACTGGGTCGGGTATATGCCGGAAGCTCCTTGCCCGTGATCTTCCGGTGGTGCTCAGCGAACGAATAGCCCGGGAGAGACAGCATTGACGCATAGCTGAGGGTCTGGATGTCCCAGCTGGCAGGCACGGGATTATCAGTCCACTGACCCCCTGCATGCTGAGCATTCCCGAATACCAAATGAGGAACGGCCTTTTCGGGCACGAACCGCCATTCGACATTCGTAATGGCCTCAAGCTCTTCTACATCCACGCTGGGACGCACCAGCGTGTCCAGGAGCACGTTCACAGGGAGAGCCTGCGTGGAGTACGACAGTCTCGAGGCGGCGAAATGATCCGTCAAAGCGTGCACATCCACATGGAGCAATTCCGGGGAATCCTGGAGCTTCGCATGCAGAAGCGGGTCAGGATGAGGAGGATTGGAGAAATAAAATGGAAGATGGCCATGAAGAATATACGACAGAATCATGGCCGACGGCCCGTTCCCTGTGGGGGATCACATCAGCACGATAACACGGACCAGGGGGAGAAATCAAATAAAATCCCAGCATCTCCGTTGGCACGAAATGGCGACATACCGACGATAATGGTATCAGTCTCCAATGAAGGCATCTCTTGCGCCTTCGCCCGCCCAACCATCGTGGGGCATGCTGTTTGCGACATGCGATAGCAGGGTTCCTCTGATAAGTCCCAACCACACAGAGTATCAAATATCTACAGTAGAGCCACTACCTCCAGCTTAAGGGAGAGAACCGGAGGGCCATCGAGTGGCCGTTACATTGACAAGAAGGAGGAAAAGATTAAGCTTGTAGGGAAACCATAGGCAGAGGAAGGGGGAGAGGGGATGCCGATTCCGCGAGCGGACAAGGCAGGCCTGGGGAACGCTGACAAACTGACAAATGCAAGACCCTCAACTCGACTATGTAATCCTTACTTATTCCAGTAGGAATGGATCCAGCCAAGGGACGTGGGGGGGCGATTGCTTGCCAGCCTCCAATGATGACCGTTGCTCCGTGCCACCGGCGCATCCGGGGTCGAGAAGGTGAGAAGTTTGGCTGCCACGATTGACCCGGCAGGCCGTGGTGAATGGACCCCGTCAATCTGGGTTCCGAGACACTTTCATTGAAAGGAAGAGCAACATTCCGGAGCGATAACGGCATTCCCGGATAATGAATAATATTCCCAATAAATCAAGAGATCGACAATGCATGACTTTGACGTTGCGGGGTCTTCCTATTCCGGAAGGTAGGGCTCGGGGTCTGCATCGTATCTACCCTATACCCTACCTTCCTGTTCGAGACACGGCTGACGCGTGGAACCCCCAGGCAATCAATCTATCGCCATCGGCGCTGGCCCAGCGTCCTCCGTATGTATCGAAGCGCAAGAGACAAATCAAGCAGCAGGTGGAATATTACAAGAATCCAGCCTTCTGCTGCTGCCATGATTCTGTTACCTGAGCTGTCGTCCCGCCGGTTCTAATTGGAATTCCGAGGCTGCCTCCGCCGGAGGTTATCTGGTCTAGTCTCCGCAGACCGTCCCTCTCCGCAATCATGTATCATCTGGCCAAGTCCCTGTATATGTACGCTACTAGCAAGGAGGGTGAGTCGATGTCTTTGTCATAATCCCATCCTCGCGCGCTAATATCACGGTAATAGAATACTCCGTACTCCTCCTTGGCCTCGATAACGCCGGAAAAACTACCCTCCTGTCGCAAATCAAAGCCCTCTATCAACCCCGACCAGATGGCGCCCCCGCCCCTAACCCCGGCAAAACCGTGCCCACCGTCGGCCAAAACGTCGCGACCATCTCCTTACCGGACATGTATCTGAAGATCTGGGATGTGGGGGGACAAATATCCATGCGGAACCTCTGGCAAAGCTACTACACCAGCTGCCATGCCATTATCTTCGTCGTCGACAGTGCCGACGTCGGTCAAGACCCAGACATCACCCGGCTTCCGAGTCGACGACCTAGCTCTGCGTCCGGTCCGTCAGGAGGCCACTCAGGCGCATTTACGGAGGAAATGGTCGGGATCAATGCGCCCGGGAGCGATTTCGGTCGGCTCGACGAGTGCCGGCAAGTACTGGAATCGGTTCTACAGCATGCGGATGTGGCGGGTGTACCGATTCTCGTTCTCGCCAACAAGCAAGATCGGGAGGACTCGGTGGAGGTTGTTCGTATCAAGGAGGGGTTTGTGCGCAAGGTCTTTGAGGGAGAGTCTGGGGCCGGGGTGAGGGATAGTCGTGTGTTACCGGTCAGCGCGTTGATGGGGTCAGGCGTGCAAGAAGCGGTGGAATGGGTGCAGACGCGAGTCAAGTGGAATAAAGAGGGACGTCCACCGTTAATGAAGTGATAGACTTGGGGATGGGATGGTCTGTTGCGAAGAATTCCGATTCTTTTCTTGTTCTTATATCGTGTTATTCGGGCTTGAGTTTGGCGTTAAGAGGTTATGTGATCGGGAAGATACCTTAATTGCATTTGTTTTTCATCAACTTGGTTCTTGTTCAATTGGCTTTCGCTGTAACTGTCATACCTAGCGCATGTTGTACCTCAACCATGTAGACAGCCATATCTACATCCAGCAATGACCACAGCACAATACACCACAAAACACTGTAAACACCTACTACATCATAATTATCATCTTCATGGCCTAGATCAAAACAAATTGCCAATTCCATGCATCGGCATCTGACGGAGACATCCCTAATCATCCCGTACCAGATACTGCAGAGTTACACCACATCCATGGAAGCACGCGACCGAAAACCGGACTGATTGGACGCACTGAACATTCTCGATGCCAGTGCATGACGTTTATCCCAGTCAAAGCAGTGGTTCGATGAAAGTGAAGTGATGGAAAAGCATGCAAGCCATGAAGTCAACGCCGGTCACCTTGACGTCATTCCCGTGAAGCCCTAAACTACCATCCCAGACGGTTCAGCTTGTATATATAGCTGTTCGGTTACTGTCTGCTTCATTTTCTGTTCAGCATCAATTGTAAGAGTGTTTACTTGACAATATTATCCTGATTTTCACCAAACAATAATTTCCGCACACATCCTTCCATCATGAGCCACTTCAACAACCCCGACTCCGTCGCTACGAACAAGCAGGGTGAATTTCACCCTTCGGTGAAACCTACGGGTCCTCTTGAGCATGGCGGTGTATGTATTTCATTTGAATGGTGTCCGATGACGCAAGTTGTATTGACAAATAACAGCACCAAGTAGGAAGAAAGGTCGCTCCTAGCGACTTCGTCCCCGAATTTCGCGCTGAGAGCCATCCCCCCGGTACCGCGCCCGCCAGCAGCTCCTACCAGCCTAATCCCATCGGCGAGGTTGGTGGCCAGGCACTCAACCCTAATGTCGAGCGCAGCCATGGCAAGGAATCTGTCAAGACCAACGCTAGCGATACCTTGATGGGCGCTACATCGCAGGACGTGCACCGGGGTATGGGCCAGCCTATTTCGGGACAGACCAGCAACGAGCTTCGTCATGATGGACAGCATGGACGCAAGGGCCAGAGTGCGGGCTTGGAACAAGTTGGAGCTAGTCGGGGAATTACCTTTGAGAGAGAGATGCCGAGCCAGCGTGGACTGGAGCGCGATGAGGCGCGCCCTGGTCAGCGCGGTGATAAGGGTGCATTGGCTGCAGAGGATCGCGTGCCGGAGTCGGCAGAGACGGCGGCCGCTGAGTGGAGGTATGAGCCTTCGACTAAGAGGGACAACCCGCATAAGCATTGAGCGTCACCACAGGCTGGACCTTAAATGGATTTGAAGTGAACATGCTTAGAAAGGAAGTATTTTAACGGCAATGTATTAATGAACAAAATATTCCTGCGTCTATCGGTATGGGTATCTTGCTGTGTCTGTATCATAAGCGAATCAAAATTGCAAGTCGAGAAGAGCTTGGCCTGATCATGGTGTTGAAGAAATTGTAGGTGCAGTCGGGATCATGTTATGATGCAGGCCCCAGACGGTCGCCTTTATACGTAGACCCTGGCCGTTTGTTCTCTTTTTGGTTTATCTTCTTAGGCCAGCTGCGCGCAATGTCAATGTTTGCACGGGGAAACCACATCTCCAAGAAAACATAGAGTAAGAAGTCGATCACCACGCAAAGACAGAACAGCTTGCCTGCCCACACTCCGCATCCGTAGTACCGTTTCAAACGGTCAATAAGGGCAAAGCTTCGCACCCGGTCCCGACCGGCCTCCCATCCCTGTCCGGGATAGTAGCCGTAGAATTCCTCGGGGCTAATGTCCCCGGAGATGCCTTTGTAGACACGTTCCGTACGTTCGGCTACGTCCGTCCAAGAATACATCATCTTGACCTGGTCGTGGAATCGATCCGTGCGGACTTTGTTCGAACGCAATGCGGCGATGGCTTTTCCAGTGGCAAGCACGATATCATCCTCCTCCGGTTTCGCAAAAGTTGTCATGTGTTGGGGGAGCACCTCGGGAATGCCACCAACGCGTGTGCACACCACGTATAGACCACAGCTTGCAGCTTCCACAAGGACAGTACCGAACGCTTCAGTCAAACTCGGATGTAGATAGATGTGTCCCCGGATCATCACGTCACGAACCTCTTCGTGTCGCACCGAGCCAAGCATTTCAACCTTGTCCTGGAGAACATTCCTTTCTAGCATCTGTTCGAGATCGATCGCCTTGGGCCCTGATCCGGCAATGATGAATCGTACATTCGGATGGGACGCAAGTATCCGGGGAATGGCGGCAATAAGGAGATCGGTTCCTTTATTGTAGAAAAGACGGGATATGACAACAATCGTGATAATATCGTTGGGCTCCATGGGTCGCGCTATTGGCCGTGGCTCTGGGGGTCGGAAGTTCTCTGCAACCACCGCATTGGGAATGACAGACACCATCAACGGGTCTAGCGAGGCTCGAAGGACCGTGTTCTCCTTGCTATCCCCTAAAGTTAATATAAGTTGAGCATAATCATGCGATTGACGTACCATGTATGACTGACACAAATAACATGGTCTACGTCACTCAAGATGAACTTGAGCAGCTTGTTGGTGAGAATTGACGCCGCATCTGCAAACCCAAACAGCGAATGGTCGGTAAAAACTGTCCGGAGGCCCATTGTCCGTGCATGAAGAATAGCTTCGTGACAGAAGCTGCTCAAGCTTGCATGGCCATGTACAATCTGAATCTGCTCACGAATCACAATATTTCGGAAGATAGGGAAGAACGAGAAGACCGTCGGCATGGTCGACTCCCGATAGATCACGAAGAAGGGGACATGGTATACTTTGAGCCCATTGGTGAGGTAGCGAACGCCGGTTCGTCCCTTGTAGGCATGGGTTATGATGATGACTTTATGGCCGCGATCGATAAGCTTCTATAGAGCGATAAGCGTTGGCTGGAGCGAACGAGGTCTGGTAATCTTACGGTCGATAGCTGATAAATGTGACTTTCAATTCCGCCTGGGCTCATCAGTAGCTGATCGTCAGAGGAACAACAGAATGAGAGACCAACTGACCTGGCTGGGGGAAGAAAAAGTCACTGACCATACTGTGGACCGGTGATTAGTAGGCCAACCTTGATAGATCGCTCGAAACGCAAGTAGACACTCACGCAATGTTGTATGTCATAATGGCAGTCGGTAGCCTCTGAGCTACCCAAATGACACTTTCAAAAATGGCCTTGAGAGGGCCGTTTCCAGCATATCCATGTTAGGACCAGACCAGCGTCAGGGGATGAGCAGATGGCCGTCGATCGAAGCTGCGGCGATGGAGAGACGCGATGAAGCCCGGATTGGTCCAGACCCGGGCGGCGGTGGGGGCGGTGGGGAGGTTCTGCCGGGAAACGATTCCCCGCTGGAAAAGAAATATTGATGTTTAATCTTCGGAGCTGCTCTGGCAACACCGACCCAGTGCTACATTCCCCTTTCCCTTGTCAACCTCGCGCTGACCCTGCGCTACCGCCGCGATCATGGCCGGTGATCGCTCCGCATCTCACGATCCTGCCCGCATAAGCTCAGGAACTCCGTCGAGCGCCAAGAAGTCTCACAAGAGAAAGAGAGATCTCGATGGCTCCGCCACCGCTATATCCACTCCCACCCCGACGAAGAAATCCAAGAAGAGTCAGGGTTCTCCATCCAACGATACCCCAGTCAAGGAAAGCCGGAAGAAGAAAAAGCATTCAGAAGCTGCAAGCCGAAGTGCTGTTCAAGAGACATCGCCCCAGAAAGAGAGTGCTGTCTCGCCGGTCGGCGGCCAAACGACTACTTCAAACCAAGACGACAGCCTCACTAAGAAAAAGAAGAAGAAGTCGAAGGATGGAAAACGGAAAAGCGGAACAATTAGCGATACAGCTGAGGAAGATGTCAATATGAAGGATGCGGACGACATTGAAGAGGCCAAAGAGGAAGAAGCTAAAGGGACGAAGAAAAGCCGAAAGACTTCTGACCCTGCAACGACAGAGGGTGACGACGACAAACCTACGAAGAACAAATTCGCCGGCATCTTGTCCAAGTTTGAGAGGTCGAAGAAAGCGCGGGAGCTGGAAAAGACAAAAGAAAGCATGAAGGATGAAGATTCCACTGAGCTAACGACAGCAGAGCCGGTCGTAGCACAAGGTCTGGAGCCGTTACCACAACCAGAAGCAGCGCCTGAGCAGGATGAAATGCCAACCTACTCTTCGTTGCCGCCATGGCTGGCCAATCCCTTCCGTGCATCCGCTCAGGAACGACGCAAATTCGCCGATTTGGGAATCGACTCTAGCCTTCTCCGAGTTCTGGAAGACAATGGCTACCATGAAGCATTTGCCGTGCAGTCAACCGTCATGCCTCTCCTGCTGCAAGGACCAACGAACCATCCGGGAGACCTTTGCATCTCCGCCGCCACTGGTTCAGGAAAAACTTTGTCCTACGTCCTACCATTGGTCACAGCGTTGAAGCCGCTTCCTGCGCCTAGGTTACGAGGACTCATCGTGGTGCCTACTCGGGAGCTGGTGAAGCAGGCCAGAGAAGCCTGTGAGCTCTGTGCCGCTGGATCCGGCCTCCGCGTCGCGTCTGCAGTTGGAAACGTTGCGATCAAAGACGAGCAGCGGTCGTTGATGCGCGTCGATCAGGTCTATGGCCCTGCGACATTCAAGCTTCGTCAAAACGTGCAACTGACAGGCGATGACTGGACGAACTTCAATTTGCAGGACTACATCTCAGAAGCCGGTGATCTAAGTGAGTCTCTGCCAGGCTACGTTCACCGGCCAGAACCTAATGTCGACATCTTGATCTGTACTCCCGGTCGTCTGGTCGACCATCTTCGTTATACCAAGGGGTTCACCTTGAAGAATCTCGAATGGCTCGTCATTGATGAGGCAGATCGACTACTGAATGAAAGTTTCCAGGAATGGGTGGACGTCGTGATGACCTCCCTGGACGCCAGGAAAGCCCCTGGTGCATTCGGTTTTAGCGGGAACTTTCTGTCCGGGCTTGGCTTGCCGATCCAGAGCAAGGAGCCACGGAAAATCGTTTTGAGTGCCACCATGACTAGAGATGTGACGAAGCTTAACTCTCTACGTCTTGCCAACCCCAAGTTAGTTGTCATCGGCGCGGATGCCGCCGCAACGGATGATGAGAGCGGTGGCATTGCACCTTCAGACGAACAGTTTACGCTCCCGCCTACCCTGAAGGAGCATACCGTATCGGTTGGAGATGGGTCGCAGAAGCCGCTGTATCTCCTGCGCCTCCTGCTGTCCCACATCAAGATTGAGACTAAGAGTGTCAAGCCTTCTGTGCACGACACTTCTGACTCTGATGATTCGGATTCCGACGAGTCAAGCTCTGGATCAGATTCCGATGACGCGTCGGACGTGTCTAGCTCTGATGATTCAGATTCCGACTCAGACTCGGACTCGGACTCTGATACCAGTTCTGAATCGTCTTCAGACTCCGAGGATACCTCGGAGGACGAGTCGAGCGACGAGTCAGAGTCATCCGACAGCGACTCTGAATCAGAAGACGAGAAGCCGGACCGACAAAGGCCATCGCAGACCACAGTTTTGGTCTTCACTAAATCGTCTGAATCCGCATCACGACTGGCTCGACTGTTGGCACTCCTCGAACCCTCCCTCTCCGACCGCATTGGCACGATTATTAAATCGAACAAGTCGTCTGCTTCACGCAAGACTCTCACAGCTTACCGCCGGGGCAAGATATCTGTGATTATTGCAACGGATCGGGCCTCGCGTGGTCTGGACCTACGGTCACTGACACATGTTGTCAACTACGATGTGCCAGCTAGCATCACTACCTACGTGCACCGGGTCGGTCGTACAGCTCGTGCTGGCCAGGAAGGATCGGCGTGGACGCTTGTGGCACACCGAGAGGGCAAGTGGTTCGCAAGCCAGATCGCCAAGGGGTCGGATGGGAAGATCACTCGATCGACCAAGGTAGGAAAGGTGCAATTCAAATTGGACATTATGAAGGAGGTCAAGGCACGCTATGCATCTGCCTTGGACTTGCTCGAGAAGGAAGTGAAAACGGGTGGGACCAAAGCCTCCAAGCCTAGTGCACAATGACATTGATGTTAGGTAGTCTCGGACAAGTGTATATAGTTAGGCCGAATACATGCAGACCAGTCTGGTGACCCTTCTTTCTGTTTCGAAAGAGTGGCCCGGGCTGAATACATAACTATCAAAGCCCCCCCGCAGATCACGCTCAACAGCTATTCCCAACAGTTTTGTGCTGTATCAGATTATCAGTAACCATATCACTGTTCGTGTTGAGGTGCCGGGCTCAGCCGAGCGTGTCAGGTGCAGTCAATCTCATTATTGGACTCGCCGTTCTTCCTTCCTCCTTTCTCAGTTCCTCGTTCCTATCGTGGCCAAGTACTACCAACCAGTTGCCGTTGACTTGTCTTTGCTTTGTTGTATGTCAAGAGGTATGCTGGTACAATATATATAACTACTCGGGCGGTGCTCTTGAATACTAAGTCATATATTTATGGCATGAGCTGATCCTTCTACTACATTTACTAGGCAGCAGAACATCCTACCAGCGTCCGTGCCGTTTCCCCAATATGATGGTCAAATACTCCTCATGTCACTAGTTTATATATGCCCACCCGCGCCGCTCAAATCGCTGCACCAGACAACCGGTGCTGTGGCAGATACATTCGACCCAGATCGCAACGTCTTTCATGATCGTCCTGGTCCGAGCTGGTCCCTCAGGGCCGTAGCAATCCGTCTCCCATAGAAGCTACGCACATTGGAAGTGTTACTCAATTCCTGAGAGGTGGTGGTTGCCCATCTGGCCTGCCTTTCGGAAGCACAGTGTTATCGACGGCCCTACGCAAATTACAAATGAGAATGGGGTATTGACAAAGAGCTGTACAGGATTCGTCGGGACAGGTCGAATATGGGAATGAAGGACTGGTAGGAAGAACACTCTCACTGACAACCGTCGATATGTATTCCCGAATTGATGGCTGCCTGCTCCAACTGGATACATCTGTGCGCACCTCGGCCTGGTCATCTGGACGGCGAGCGACGACGTGGAACAGAATAGACAGAAGCCCAGCAGTGGTGTCACAGCCAGCAAGGAACACACTCAGCAATAGTTCCGGTCGCGTCGCTAATGAGTTCGACCACCTGGGAGAGAAGCAGCTCAGAGTCTAAGCCTTTTCGCATAAGGGATGTTACGCGCTCGCACGGACTCACTCGCACTACTGTCTACACTTTACAAAGACCCTAGTCCCAGCAGCAGCTCGGTTGAAACTACGTTTGGAAATGGGCTGCAGGGAAATGGACAAACCCCATTGTGCGCAAGCAATAACGCCATTTTGGGCTATGTGATAGTCACGGGAGAACTCTGGCAACTCGTGACCGTCCACTTTGAACGCTTTAACTTCAAGGAAGTCGATCGCTGAGTCAATAGTTTGCACTATTAGCAATGCTATCATCTACAAGGTGTTTCAGGCGCGGAAAAGAAAAAAATTCAAGAAAGAAAGGGAGAGAGAGAGAAAAGGAGGGGGGACCTATTCCAGATCAACTATTGGGGTTGCAGATCGGATAGACAGTACACCCAACTGTCCTACTATCTCCTGACTTACGGACATGCCGCTCAAAAATTCAAGGTCAGCGATGTAGCAGAGCGTGGAGGTGGGTTTGAGCAGCACTCGCGACTTTTCCCACTGCTTCCCATCGGTGGCGATGCCCACGCAGCACTTCACCACAGAATGCCAGATTCGGAAGAGTATCCAATATTACGAAAGCGAAGTTGCATATAGTTCAGCAGACGGCGCTCGAGCGTGGTGGCGACCGTCTTGCGGAGAGCGTCGGGGCTTAGCCCAGGGTCTAGATGGCTCACCTGCGGTGGTGGAAGGCACCTGTGAGGGTCTGATACCTGTCAGATGTGCTGTCCTGCAAGGGGAACCGGGCCTACAGTGTAACGGCAAGGCGAAGTTTCCAATCACTGCAGCAAAAGAAAAGGGGAAGCGCGCTGTCAGTATTCAAAATGCATGTGACGAACCAAAAAGAAAAGCAAAACCAAGAGCAAAGAATCGGTGCCACAAGTAGAGGGAGCATCATGACTATGTGATTTAGAGACCCTCACTACTTTTCCGAATTTCCCGCTATTGACTTATTGGGTTCTACTCACCTCCACTGCCTTGCAGGCCTTCTTGCGGAGTATTTTTCGGCGTGGATTTAGCCCGCGCCTTCATTTATCGAAGCTCATAGCTTACAGCAGTGATCGACCGACTGCAGAAGGATCACGACGAGAGGCGTCGCAATGCAAGTAGGGCGATAACGCCAGGAAAATTAGGAAATCGCCGCGCTCATCGGCAGCACCGGCTTATATTATTGAGCTTGGGCCTCCTATTACGCGTTTTGGAACCGTTTTCCGGCTGTTTATGGTAATTCGGGTCGTGAAAGGGGAGTCCCTGGCTTGCAGACTACTGTGGGTGGCATACAATAACGCAAGAACAGCCTGATTCCCCACTGGGTTAACGTTGCCGAAGAATAGTATAGTATCAACACGTTGACATTCTGGAAAAGACCAATAGGCGGCAGCTGGTGCTCAATAGTGCAAATGCTACGTTTCTTTTCTTTTACGGAACTTTACCCAATCGGCAGCAAGAGACTGTACTTGAAGAAGCAAATTGCAGGGGTCTCATTGCTATGACAGTTTTATCATACAGGATCAGAATCACAACACATCAAATTACTGAGTTATGCTAATTAAATTGATTGTACGAGTCTATTTCCGACCGGTTTCAAACTATATGCACTATCATGCCAATGATTCCAGCAGCGAAGATCCGCCAAGCTCGTCAAGCTCCTGTTCAATATCCACCAGTTCCCATACTATTTAGTTTCAATAGCGATCATCGGCCCAGCAGGTCGACCAATCGATGCACCGGAAGTTTGTCCTGATGGATCGCGTCGATCACCCGGCTTGTCTCCTCCGCCGTGAACAGGCCCTCCATGTTTCGCTCAAATTTGGCACGCACCTTGGGCAAAGTATCTTCGTGCATCGGATGCCCGATCGGGTATTCGACGACTACCTCGTCTAATTGCTCCCCGTTGGTCAGAAAGACGGTGAGTCCGCTGGCCGCCGCCTTTTTGTGGTGGTAGCCGTAGGTGAACTGCGGGTCTTCGGCCATATGGATCCGCTGGCGAAGGGCCTCAACACGCGGGTCATGGGCCCACACGCTCGAATCGTGGTAGTCGTCTGCTTCGATGATCGCGTTCTTCAACAGCACCACCGACACCATGTACCGCATGCAGTGATCGCGGTCGGCCGCATTGGTGAGCGGGCCTTGCTTGTCGATGATGCGGACAGCCGCTTCATGCGTACGGATATCTATGCGACTGATTTCAGTAGCGGGATCGATCCCCCTGCTGGCCATGGTCTCGGCCAGCGACATGGCTGCCTGAACTGCGGAGATGCCGTGGCCCTCTGCAGTGATGAGTTTGAAGAACACTTCCTCCATCACCCGTGTCTTGAAGGGTCGTGGCAGCTGCAGCTCCTTACCCCCAAAGCTGACAGCCAGAAAACCCCATTCTGGCTCAGTTAGCGCGCTAGGGATGCCTGGCTGGCCGGCGCGAGCTAGTAGGCACAAGTGTACAGCACGCATGGCGGCGTCTCCAGCGGCCCAGCCCTTGCGTGGCCCCGCATTGGGACTTTGACGGAAGATGCGCAGAGGGTGGCCATCAGCCCACGCATGGGAGAGAGCGACGGCGGCTTGTTTCTCCGTCAGACCCATCAGCCAAGCGACAACAGCTGTGGAGGCGATCTTCACAAGTAGCGTATGATCCAGCCCCACCTTGTTGAAGGCATTGCGGACCTGGTAGCAGCCTTGAATCTCGTAGGCTTTGATCATCGCGATCAGAACCGTCCGGACGGTCAGTGGCTGGCTGGTGGCGCCTGTACGGCTGAGCCAATCTGTGACCGCCAGGATGGCGCCCAGGTTATCTGTTCGTCGATCGGTTAGCCCTATATCCAACCAAGCTTCTGGGAGCGCAGATCCCGCAGACGGGCCTTACCAGATGGGTGGCCCCATTCGGCACCAGGGTATGCATCATTGTGATCCAGAAAGCGAATCAAGGTTGCCATGTCAAAGGCACCCTTGACTGGATCGAGCTGGTGGCAGGTGCCCGGCAGCTTGAACCCATAAGGAGCGACCAGACCTGGTGTGTATGGGCCGATCAGAGCGCGACACTCGGGGCTTTGTTGAAGAGTCTCCAGAGCGCAACCAAGAGCATCCATGAGAGCATAGCGGGCCCGCAGGATAGCGAGGTCGCTTGTTACTTCGTAGTGGTAGACATACTCGACTAGGCGAGTTATCATTTCGTCATACTGTCGATCGGAAGTGGAAGACATGGTTTTCGGAGTGTGCACGGAAAGACTTTGGAGTAGATAGGATTCGGAAGAAATGTTTGGATTGGCTCAGAAAGCGACGAGAGTGATGGCGAACGAAACAGACCGCAAAGGGAACCGCCCTTTTATGCTCCGTCGGGCAGACCGTGTCAGCCAGATGCCTTTAGATCGCCGGTGATAGTCTCTGCGGGCTGTCACTAGTCGATGGACCAAAGCTTGACAGACTATCTCGGCGTATCCATTCGTCCTTTTGAACTATTCCGTCCGAGACTGGATGGTCTCGGACAGATGGCTGCTGCCACGCCAGACGAGGTACAAATATGTGCTTCAAAGCCAGACAAATCCCAACAGAATCAGGACAGCAGCAGCGACAATCCTTCGCAGACTCATCGCATCCCCTTCTACATCATGGCATACACACTGGCATCTTGGCTGGGCCGCCTCTTCGATGCAGGCAAGAGCCTGCTGCCCTTGCAAGGCAACTACATCAATGCCCTACTAGAGCAGGAGCTGCCTGGTGAGCGTGAAGGCACATTGACAGTGCGGGATAACCGGACGGGATCGAAGTATACGATTCCCATCGTGCGCAACTCAGTACCGGCCATGGGATTCCGTCAGATCTGCGTCGACCGTGCAGGAAAGAGCCCGCGACAGCAATTCGAGGATGGACTCCGGTTGATTGATCCGGGGTACCGCAACACAGCCGTCAAGATGTCCAGCATCACCTACATGTATGCTTACCTTTTGTCCCCTGGTCATCTTTGTCTTACTAACTGAGGTAGCAATGGCAACGAGGGCGTCATTCTGTACCGGGGCCACCCCCTGGCATCGCTCATCGGAAAGAGCTACGAGGAGATTACCCACCTTCTCATCTGGGGCTCGCTACCCACACCCGAGGAGCGTCTGCGCTTCCAGCGGCGAATTGCCGAGGCGATGATGGTGGTGCCCGAGAACGTAAAGCAGCTTGTGGCCACTTTCCCGTAAGTCCGCCCCTTATCTTCGCTATGCATGCTGCTAACCTTGAAGCAGACGCAACACTCCTCCTATGGTCATTCTCTGCGCGGTCTTGACGGGCTATCTGGCAGATCAACCCGAGCTCATCCCCGCCCATGCAGGTGCCAACCTGTACAACCGACGCCCAGAAATGGTCGATGAGCAGATCATCCGCACGCTAGCTGTCACGGCGATAGCCGGGTCGATAGCTCACTGCCACATGAAGGGAGAGGAGCTCCGCGCAGCCGACCCGAACCTGAGCTACATCGAGAACATCCTTTGGATGGGCCGGTATGTGGATAACAACGCGGCAATCACACGGGAGAAGGCAGCGGAGATCTTGACGAAGGCGTGGTCGCTGTATGCGGATCATGAGATGACCAACTCGACATCGGCTTTCCTTCACGTCTCGTCTTCCCTGGCCGACCCACTTTCGGCGATGGCTGCATGCTGCATGTCTGGCTACGGACTATTGCACGGAGGTGCCATCGACGCGGCATACCGAGGAATGCGGGAGATTGGTGGACCGGAGAATGTGCCAAAGTTGATCGAGAAGGTGATCAACAAGGAGTGCCGGTTATCCGGATACGGCCATCGGATCTACAAGCAGGTGGACCCTAGGGCGAAGTACGTGCGCGAGATGCTGGACGAACTGACACGGGATCGCGACATCCGGGAGATGGACCCTGTGCTCCAGGTGGCCATGGAGATCGATCGGATTGCGAGCACACACGAGTACTTTGTCAAGCGCAACCTGCAGGCAAATGCGGACTTGTACGGAAGTTTCGTGTACACGGCACTGTAAGTATTCCCCATATATTCGAAGAGGATGTCTACTAATCCATGCAGGGGTATTGACTCGCAATTTGCGACGGTGCTGGCAGCTACTGCACGGGTGTCGGGTGTGATGGCACACTGGAAGGAGCAGACTGGTAAGTTTTCGTCACTTCCCTTCTTGCGAAGAAGAGAAACTAACGAATGTAGAACGCGCACCGGATTTGTGGCGGCCACTGCAGGTGTACGTGCCGAACTAGAAATAGGGGTTTAAGGATGGAATTGTACAGAATGGGTCATCATAGGAGTCTATTGTTTTCGGGCCTGGGTCTTGGTTACTCCATAGTTTGCGCTATATTCTTTAGTTAATATATTTCAACAATAGTTCTTGATTGTCATCTACAATGTTTCTTGTGTCATACAGTGAAGCGTACTCGTTGTAAAAATAGGGTACCTGCAATAATTATCACAATGACAATTGACTTGTGGTATTTAGAGGCTGTAAATAGAATCCTAGAAATTCGCTTGATGATAGATGGTAACAGCTTATTGTATAAGATCCAAGAACATATTAGAAACATAACCTAGTATGACCGTAGTAGTCAATCAGGAGTACTAGCCTATAACTACTAATGCTCTCCAACAGTCATCCTAAAAAGTAAAAACTTATTATGAAGAATAATTGCTAGTATATATTTTTAGTAGTAACTTCAAGTGGTCATATAACAGTAGCATAGGTGTACTGAACGTGGGGCGGCTCAAGAAAATAGTTACTCCAATTCTTATCATCTATCCAGAGTTCAGCTAGAATTCGGGGCTGAGGCCGGAGATACCGATCGATTTGGTCCAATGTCCAATTTATCTAGTTTTTGCATTCTCTGTCAACTCTTGCTAGAGAGACTAATCCATTAGACCGGAGCCAACCATCCAATCCCGTGGCTGCACACGTCCAGCGGAGGTTAGTTCCGAGACCACTTTTTCAACCTATGCATGCTTTTCTCAGTCCAATCTGTGGATCGCGTGCACCTCAAAGGTCACCATGGAGTGTCCTCAGTGGCCAATACTTTTAAAACAAGTGCCATGCTTGCAACCCATACACTATCATTGTAGGCGCCACACTACTTCACGACGGTGTTGGATTATCACCGTCGTTGGAATCAAAAGGTTGATAGTTACTACAACTGTTGATGTACTAAAAGGTCCCAATCTAAGTAGCAACCTCAAGTTAGAGTCAAGCCCCTCCTTTCTTCTCGATTTCCATCACTGAACCCATCATCTCATCTTACTATCATACACCTCCTCATAAGCAGATCCAGTATTCACCCAACCAAAGCCAACCATGAAGCTTCTCTCCACCCTCGTTGCCAGTGCCCTGGCCCTTACCACCTCTGTTCAGGCTGCCAACTGCAATGCTGGCCTGAACTACTGTGCCTCTGTGCTGAAAAGCATCGGTACGTGTGCTCCCATAGTATTCTACCTTACCTAAAATCATCGAATATATTTTTCATCATTGGATTCTGACTTTCGCCATTGAATACCCTTAGACTTCAAGTACGTGCAAATGATGAATGCCGCCATTGGGCAAAAATACGGAGATTTCAATGCGGACCTTGTCCACCCGATGCTCTACCTGTGGCATTGCAATGCCGATGGATCTGTCAGTATTGTCAAGCGCTGTGATTGGGACTGCGTGGATGGAGGTGCTGGAAATAGTGATTACTGCCAATGGCAGCAGTAGATTGTTATAATGTGATGTGGTGTATATTTGTGGCAGGGGTTTTGATTAGGTCGTGTGGGTTTGAGGTTGGGGTTAGCATGTATTGCTTGTGTTATTTACATGGGGAGTGTTTTGAAGATTTAGCGTGTTAGGGGAGACATAAGATTTGCTAGGGAGTAGAAGATTTTGGATGTATCTGTGAAAAAGGTATATAACTCTGCGTTATATGCCCATGTTTGCCAGTGGCAGATGAATGAGGGTGGTAGTTGCCTATACTGAGAGTTCTACAGTCTTCCACAATCTCTGTATCAACAACCGCCATAACTCATCACATTTCTTATGTGTCCGACTCCACAAATTCCAAAGAAATACATCTGCGCCCTTAATTAAATCCCCTAAACGCCTTGATAGCGGTCTGCATTGATAGTGTTATCTCGTATAATAATTAGCTTCACTAGTTGCAAATGGGCGGCAGCGATCGACACGCCGCAAACAAGCAACAAAAGACCCACAATTACGAGTCGATCCTACAGAAGAAATATTGAACTTGGCATATCAAGTAGACTATTGACGTGTTTTAATTTGATCAATATCCTATCACGGCCTAATGCAATGATAGTTTATATGGTGGGTCATCGACCAGTCGATCCGGGCATTTCTACGCCGTGTCTCAACTCCGCACCGAAATACTCCTAGTAGATTATAGTCCAAAAGATAGTTAGATCCAGAAATGAATCGAATCGAGAAAATGAAGACGATCGGGTTCGCCAAGAATCACCTTATGTTCTTACATTCTTTCTTTTTTCTTTGTTGTTGGGTAATCATTCATATCCCAATAGGGCTATAACTGACAAACTTCCACTTTTCCCTCGCCAAGCCATTTTTCTCACTTGCTATCATACTCCTCTCTTCTATCCCCATCATTTACCTGTCCTTCAGTCGCATAATACATAATAAAGTTCTACCACAATGACCTCTCACACACCTCCCCCCGCCACTTCCACCGGCACTCCCGTAACTCACACCCTCTCCAACTGGCTGGAAGAACTCACTCCGGAGTCCATTCCCGCCGAAGTCCGTGAACGAGCCAAATACCTCATTCTAGATGGATTGGCCTGTGCTCTGCTGGGGGCACGACTGCCCTGGTCCGTCAAGGCCCATGATGCCATCACTGCCATTGAGGGAGAGGGCAAATGTACCGTGATCGGATGGAATGAGGTATTTCTTTCTCCTCTAATCAGACTCCTTCACGAATATAGACGTATAGGATAGGATACTAATGAAGTGATAGACCCTTCCTCCCAATGCCGCCGCCCTCCTGAACAGCACCTTCATTCAAGGCTTCGACCTCGACGACATCCACATCGAGGCCCCGTTGCACAACATGTCCGTCATCGTCCCAGCGATTCTCGCAGCCGCAGAACAGGAACATGGCAGCTCGACTCGCCCTATCAGCGGCAAAGACTTCCTCACTGCCACAGTTGCCGGCTGCGAAACAGGGCCCCGTGTAGGCTACGCCCTCGGTGGAACGCACATGCTTACCATTGGGTGGCACTCCGGTGCCATCTTCGGCCCTGCTGCATCTGCCGCAGCTGTCTCCAAGCTGTTGAATCTCCCCGCCGCGCAGATCGAAGATGCCCTGGGCATGGCGTGTACACAGGCTTGCGGACTCATGTCCGCGCAGTTCGAGAGCATGGTAAAGCGCATGCAGCATGGGTTTGCATCACGGAGCGGAGTGCTTGCCACATACCTGGCAAAGCAGGGATTCACAGGAATCAAGGAGATCTTTGACCGCGAGTATGGTGGATTCTTGAAGATGTTCTCGCTCGGGGCGGAGACTGAGCCCAAGTTTCACCCAGAAGAGATTTGTAAGGGATTAGGGGAGGTATGGCAGATCAAGAAAATCAAGCAGAAGTTGCATGCGTTGTGCGCGGTGACGCATTGTACAGTGGATTGTGTTAAGGATCTTCAGGCCGAGCATCCTGCGAAGATGGGCGAGTGGAAGAAGATCGTCAAGATCGAAGCGGAGATGGCGAGGGCTGCGATGAAGAAGGGTGGCTGGGCACCGGAGAAGCCGGCTACCGTCACAGCGGCGCAGATGAGTATACCGTACGCGGTGGCGTTGCAGGTCGTGGATGGGGAGATTGTGCCGGGGCAGTTTGCGCCAAGCATGTTGAACCGGGAGGAGTTGTGGGATGTGATTGGATTGGTGGAGTGTCGGGAGGCTAAGGAGCTGGATAATACATGGGCGCAGAGGGTCAAGATCACGTTTGAGGATGGGGAGGTGCTGGAGAAGTTGTTGAAGGCGCCCAAGGGAGTCCACCCCGGGGTGACCAATGAGGAGGTGCTGGAGAAGTGGCGGGCTGTGACGAAGGGGGTGATTCCGGAGGAGAGGCAGAAGAAGATCGAGGAGGTGGTGTTGAATTTAGAAGAGGTGGAGGATGTCGCGGGTGTTTTGGGCGAGTTGTTGAGGGGAGAGACGGTGAATGTGCTGCAATAGAAGATTACCCCTTTCGGACGGGGATGGCTTCATATTTCCCAAGCGATGTCACGCCATACCAAAGACTCATTTACCCGGTGCCTGAGCAGATCTCTAGTTGTTAAACAATGCCAATGTTCGTATTGTTTTAATTGCTAAATGCAAGCATTCCAAGTTCTTCCCAATGCCGGCTAAATCATTCAGGCTAAACCCCGCGATGAAGTCAATCGGCCATTCTCCGGCGCATCTCCGCATCTCCGCATAACTCTATAAATCTACCCCAGATTCAGTCCCCGACCATCTTTTTCTCCCCCCACAGACCGGCTCAACCATGGCACACTCAATGTCTCGTCCCGTGGCTGCCACTGCCGCTGCTCTGTTGGCTCTGGCTCTTCCCCAAGCTCTTGCCCAGGCCAACACCAGCTATGTTGATTACAACGTCGAAGCCAACCCCGACTTGTACCCTTTGTGCGTGGAAACCATCCCACTGAGCTTCCCCGACTGCCAGAATGGCCCCCTGCGCAGCCACCTCATCTGCGACGAATCAGCCAATTCCTATGATCGAGCAGCATCGCTCATCTCGCTCTTCACGCTGGATGAGCTGATCGCGAACACTGGCAACACCGGCCTCGGGGTCTCCCGACTGGGCCTCCCTGCATACCAAGTATGGAGTGAAGCACTCCACGGCCTCGACCGTGCCAACTTCAGCGACTCGGGCTCCTACAACTGGGCCACCTCATTCCCCCAGCCTATCCTGACCACCGCAGCCCTCAACCGCACCCTCATCCACCAAATCGCCTCCATCATCTCCACCCAAGGCCGCGCCTTTAACAACGCCGGCCGCTACGGCCTCGACGTCTACGCCCCCAACATCAACACCTTCCGCCACCCCGTCTGGGGTCGCGGACAAGAAACTCCAGGAGAGGACGTCTCTCTCGCCGCCGTCTACGCCTACGAATACATCACCGGCATCCAGGGTCCCGACCCAGACTCAAACCTCAAACTCGCCGCCACGGCCAAGCACTACGCCGGCTATGACATCGAGAATTGGCACAACCACTCCCGCCTGGGCAACGACATGAACATCACCCAGCAAGACCTCTCCGAATACTACACGCCCCAGTTCCACGTCGCCGCCCGCGACGCGAAAGTCCACAGTGTCATGTGTGCCTACAACGCCGTCAACGGCGTCCCTGCCTGCGCCGACTCTTACTTCCTCCAGACCCTCCTCCGCGACACCTTCGGATTCGTCGACCACGGCTACGTCTCCAGCGACTGCGATGCCGCCTACAACATCTACAATCCCCACGGATACGCCTCCTCCCAGGCTGCCGCTGCCGCCGAGGCCATCCTCGCTGGCACCGACATCGACTGCGGTACCACCTACCAATGGCACCTGAACGAATCCATCACTGCGGGAGATCTCTCGCGCGATGATATCGAGAAGGGTGTGATCCGTCTCTACACGACCCTCGTGCAGGCCGGATACTTCGACTCCAACACCACTAAGGCGAACAACCCTTACCGTGACCTTACCTGGTCCGATGTCGTCGAGACGGACGCATGGAACATCTCCTACCAAGCCGCGACGCAGGGCATTGTCCTTCTCAAGAACTCCAACAACGTCCTTCCCCTCACCGAGAAAGCTTACCCACCATCCAACACCACCGTCGCCCTCATCGGTCCTTGGGCCAACGCCACCACCCAACTCCTGGGCAACTACTACGGCAACGCTCCCTACATGATCAGCCCCCGCGCCGCGTTCGAAGAAGCCGGATACAAAGTCAACTTCGCCGAGGGCACCGGTATCTCCTCCACAAGCACCTCGGGCTTCGCAGCCGCCTTATCCGCCGCCCAGTCCGCCGACGTGATCATCTACGCCGGTGGTATCGACAATACCCTTGAAGCGGAGGCACTGGATCGCGAGAGCATCGCATGGCCGGGCAACCAACTGGACTTGATCCAAAAGCTCGCTTCGTCGGCCGGAAGCAAGCCGCTCATCGTTCTCCAAATGGGCGGCGGACAGGTCGATTCCTCATCCCTCAAGAACAACACGAACGTCTCTGCACTCCTCTGGGGCGGATACCCCGGCCAATCCGGCGGTTTCGCTCTGAGGGACATTATCACGGGAAAGAAGAACCCCGCGGGCAGACTAGTCACGACACAATACCCAGCCAGCTACGCTGAGGAGTTCCCCGCGACGGATATGAATCTCCGTCCTGAGGGTGATAACCCCGGCCAGACATACAAGTGGTACACCGGCGAAGCAGTGTACGAGTTCGGCCACGGATTATTCTACACGACCTTCGCGGAATCATCCAGCAACACCACCACGAGGGAAATCAAACTCAATATCCAGGACATTCTTTCCCAGACACACGAAGACCTGGCATCAATTACCCAGCTCCCTGTGCTGAACTTCACTGCCAATATCAAGAACACTGGAAAGGTGGAGTCGGATTACACCGCTATGGTGTTCGCCAATACGTCTGATGCAGGCCCGGCGCCGTACCCGGTGAAGTGGCTGGTCGGGTGGGATCGGCTTGGAGATGTGAAGGTAGGCGAGACGAGGGAGTTGAGGGTTCCCGTTGAGGTGGGGAGCTTCGCGAGGGTGAATGAGGATGGCGATTGGGTGTTGTTCCCGGGGACGTTCGAGTTGGCGTTGAATTTGGAGAGGAAGGTTCGGGTCAAGGTTGTGTTGAGTGGTGAGGAAGAGGTAGTGTTGAAGTGGCCGGGGAGGGAGGAGTAGATCGCTCCAAGCGATTAAATCATCATCATGACGATGTATATAGCCCCTAACTATTTATTATCAATTGACATTAAATGTTAACTCATAGAGCTAGCCTCCGTCGTGAGCGAATAAAGTGAAGATTTCATAAACTTTATTATAGACTAGCTAGCTATAGGCTATTAACAATTAGCCGGTTCTGCAATATGGCTTGCTTACCCGCCCTGCAGGATCATCACCAACTACTCTTGGCATAAAACGTAAACAAAGGCCTCGGACCAGGATCCGTCCGACTCAAAAGGAGTAAATCCCTCGTTCGCATACTCGCCACATGAACCTGTTGCTCCGAGACCTCTTCAACCGGGTCTTCAAATGCCCAGAAGACGCTTTCTTCCTGATATCCGTCGGATACGCGCTGGCCGCTTAGACATACGAATGATGTACCCTGTCTTCCGAAGGAAACAACCGTGTTTCCGAACCCGGTGTCGAAGTCGTAGGTCTGGAATTTGAAGAGTGTGCGGGCGTTGCCTTGGAGGGTTGGGAGTGCGACTGCGGGTTTTTTTAATGGGTTAGCAGGGTAGTTCTTGACCGGATGTTTATACTTGTACATAAGTTTCAGAAAGGGGTGGGGGAAAGCTCACTGTCGCTGAAGCTGCCGTTGTCGAGAGTTCGTTCTTGGGCGATCATGGTTACTGTTCTGATGGCCAGCTGTTTCGAAGTTGGGTTAGTAGAGGATATTTGGGGTATGGTTTGTTGTGTGCTTACTAGGACTAGTTTCTTGTAGTCCTCTGGAATGGGATATGAGATTGGGGAGTTTATTTCTTCGGGGTTTTCGTTGATGGCTTGAACCTTATTTCTTGTCAGTAATGTAATGATAGCTAGAGGATTTCTGGGGATGTGCAGGCTCACTTTGGTGCGGATCACGGAGAGTATGTTGGCCCCTTCTTCGTACAGCTCGGCCTGTTGCTCTCTGCCGTTGATGAACTTTGAAACAGGGACTATCATATATGAATGGTTAGTAGATGGCACCAAGCGGTGATTCTTGTGGAAGCTATACTCTTCCTGACAAGCTCAAGGTACGCGTCGTACTGCGTAAAGTCTTCGAATAGGTACCAGCTCTGGTTCAATTAGTTTCATTTCATGAATTATCATCCAGAGTAGGTCTCACTCTCTGATTGGCAAAAGTATAGTCAAAAGGCGTGAATGCATTGTTGAAATTCGGCACGTTGGTGTATCTCCACAGAAGTGCACTGCGTCGATGTAAGTATCCTGTTGCCGAGAAAACTTAAGGAAAACTCACAATCGTCTATATCTATGCTTTCCCTCCCTCAACTCCTGGTAGAAGTTATCTGCGCCCTCCTTGATCGCAAAAAGAGGCGAGTCTTCACCGTCGTGGGGTTCTGCGTGAATAACTCCAGATCGGCCTCCGCCTCCAGAGGTATGGATCCAGACTGTGACGCGAGAGTGTCTGTTGATTGTCTCCACGGCACTTCTCACTTCGTTTGTGACAGAGCCGGTGACTCCGTACATTGAAAAAGCAACCTCTGAGCTTTTCTAAAACTGTCAGGAGGAAATAAGTTGAAGGACTCTGTGATGACTTACGCCTGCCTGATCTCTTGACTGGTGGATTTGTTGACTGCGGAAATGGAGACGCGAGCAAAGTATTGGCCACCTCGAATGAAATCTGCCACGGCAATTTAGCATCTACCCAGTGGCTAGAACATAGTACATTGTCTATCTTACCTGCAATAAAACGGTCTCCGTACAACTTATTCGGAGTATCGGTGTTTATTTGATTAAACGAGTACGAATTCCCGATTGATGCCTGCTGTCTGGATGACACCTGGACTTGATAGGTCACCGTACTGCTTTCAAAACTGTGTCGATGAAGATTAGCTGGTTTGATGCTCACCTCAAGCCAGAACAGATACACTCACCTTAGCCGATCAAGATAGCCAGCGTCGATTTGGGAGGACTGTCCCCAGCCGGAAATAGCAGCGCCAGCACTTATCTCCAAGGACTGCGCAAGTTTTCTGAAGAAGGCAGAAGGAAAAGAAGTCAGCATTACACTTTAGACTGAGACGTTGGGTGTGCAGACGTGTAATCATTTATCCTTTCACTACTATAGAAGAGGTCATAGGTGACGGACTCCGGTTGGCCCGGAGTGATGGTGACAGCATCTGCTACACCAATTTGTTGAAGGTAGGTATTGTATCTAGATGAGGGATGAATTGTTCAGTATGTTAGCAAGGACACGGTTGTATCTTTGAAGAGGATTGGCGTCGATCGTACCCCTGTCCTTGCTGCATGCCATCGAAATATGGAACAAGTTCGGCCATCTTGAAATATATGGCTGCTTTGATCAGGTAATGGGGTATGAAAGGTCTGAAGATGATTCACAAAATTGACTGGTAGTTGCATCACATTCCGACCAAATGCTGATGTCTTTATATGCTGAAGCACCAGTGTACGAGCAATCCCCGGACCTATACAGACATCACGTCACTCACAACAAACCCCGATGCAATGTTCTCGGAGATGTAACTTCGTGGTGGCGATCTGCATCATTCAGTTCTCTAAATGAGGCATTTTCTTTGGAGAAGTGGATTCCATCGAGTGACAACGACACTATCCACTCGGCGGAGCAAAATCCATGAAGCTCACAATAGCAGTGTCAGGGATACAGGTACTCAAGCTGATGTCTAGGCTCGCAATTGATGTCTGATTCGTTATCGGTGACTCCGAAAAGCCACTGGACGGGCACTGGATTCCGCTGCACGAAGCGGGGAACAATATCGATGAATCTGTAAACCATCTCAAGTGATCAAGGAAACGTTCGGGGAAGAATGGACCTGCCTGTGCTCAATTACCTCAATATAGTGTGTTGACATGGACTGTTCGGGAACTGCTCTATAGTACCCCTGCAGTGGCAAATGCATGTCATCAGAGATGCATGAGCTGAACATCGCGCAAACCCCTCCCCCTCATTTCTGAACGCTCAACTTGCCCTTTAGCTCGATGTTCTACTCCACTTTATACTGTCGGAGGGTTACATCGATGAATTTCTTGCAATTGTCTGGCTGGCTTTTTATGCTGTTCCTCCGAGGGCAAGGCACAAGGAAACTCGGCGACTGGGAATGGGAAGGCATGAGCTGCACAATCCCTGCTACTTCTGCTGTTGCGAATACGTAATGTGATGGATTAACAGAATTCAGTACCCAGAACATGGCTATGCAGACAGAAAGACGCTTACGCATACTAGGCTGGAGGATGACGATGGTGGTCGGAAACTCCAACTCCAGACCTCAGCAGCGAGTACCAGAGATGATATAAAGACCCCCTTCCGGTCGCTCAGAATAGAAATTTACGAGAAGCAACTCTTCGTCAACTCAAATCTATCACAAATCTACACAACCATCTCTACCAAAGACTTATACCACAGCCTCTACCCCCGATCTAAACATGGCCGAACGAGCAGAAGCCCAATGGGTGCACATCCGCGTCGTCAACTCCTTATCCTTCGACACCCTCAGTGTCAGAAACACCTGGCTGGGCTGGTAAGTTCATAGCAAGAAGCTACCCTCTCCTCATCCCTAACACGTTATCAGGGGCAAATTCCACAAAGAAAACAACAAGAGCGCCGAAATCCCCGTCTCCGACATCAACGCTCTCCGGGCAGCTCCTGGCGGGTCCTTCAACGTCTTCGCGTGCGGCAGAGCACATTCGCCCTCTGGCACAGAGGGAAGCTTCGACGTGTTCAATGGAGATGTCCGCGTCGCTTACATCTACTGGGACTGTCCTTGGGGCTCGAAGCGCAACCAGTTCCGCGTTGACAGGATCGCTGATGATTACTGGGTGGAGACGGGTTATTGGAATCAGTCGGGCGGTGCTATTGGTAGTGTTACGGTGGAAATTGGCAGAAGAGATCGGGCAATTCGGTCGAGTCTTTAGATAGGGTGGATTCTGTGCTTCTTGTCCTGCTATTGCAGGAGTGGCTGGATTGTTGATTATGTGCGTGTTGTAGGTGATAGACGGGTGATAAGAAGAACTGTTGTGATTGAGTCGTGATTAGCTCCTTGCGATTCAATACAAGAGAAGACTAAATCACGATTCTCATACCTATGCAACTGATGGCTTATGGTGGACAGCACGAGTAAAGAGGTAAAAAATCAGAAAATTAGTAGGATCGACAGCATCTCCCCCTCGTCGGGATTTGCTCTGCATTAGCGCAGAGACTGAAGTTTGGGGTGGAGTGGTGATATGATAGATTATCAATTGACAGGTACTCTAGATAGTGTGTTAGACATGTACAAGATATATAACGTGGTATTGCCTCATCTGTCCGTAGCATTGTCTTGTTTGCTTGAATTTGACACTGAGGTCTTTCGGATATGTTCAGTGGTAAGTCCCTAGCAATGCAATCGGAATAGAGGCATCGACTCCTCGACCACCACCACAACAAACTCAACTCAACTCACATTACAGCAGTTATAGCAATTAAAGTGCACACCCTCACCCTATTTCTCGGAGCGAAAAATAATTTGAAAAACAAAAACGACGACAGTCGGATTTGAACCGACGCCTCCGAAGAGAATAGATTTCTAGTCTATCGCCTTAGACCGCTCGGCCATATCGTCTTATGATGGAACGTTCGCAAAAATGCTATAAGAGGTCGTCACTCAATGCATCCAACATTTCATTCGGTTTATATCATAAATCATTGATGCCATATCCATACTAATCATATACATCTATGCACTATTTACTCTCCATCATCTCGATCAGTTCCTCGTACTCGCCCGTATTCCGCACCATTTCCCAAAATACGCCCTTTTTCGCGACCAGTCGCGCCGGTGAATCATTCCTATTAGCTTTCAGTTAGTTTCGTTCCTAATTCATACTGGTGATAAAGGGGTTGGCAGTGACGCACTCGATAATTTCCCCATCTGCCATCACCAACACTCGATCATAGTCCATGATCGTCCGCAATCGATGCGCAATCGCTATGATCGTGCAATCGGCAAACATCGTCCGCAATACCTTTTGCATATGTGAATCTGTCTCGTGATCCACCGACGCCGTCGCCTCATCCAGCAACACCACTTTCGATCGCCGACACATTGCCCGCGCCAGGCTCAGGACCTGTCGCTGACCCTGACTGAAGTTCTCTCCGTTCGCAGCAACCGGCGTGTCCAGCGCCAGCGGCCGCATTGTCCGGCTCTCGCCCTCGCCCTCGCCAGGGACATGGACTGTCGTGCACGCCGATAGCGCCGCGCGCAGCTCGGTCTCGCTGGACTCGCCAAACGGGTCGAGATTGGACTGCACGTCGCCGGAGAAGAGCACCGGCTCTTGTGGAATCAGCGTCACGTTGGTGCGCAGCCGGTTCAGGCGGATCTGGTCAATGTTGACTCCATCAATGGTTACGCTGCCGTCGACGATATCGACGAAGCGGAGCAGGGATAGCCCCAGTGTTGATTTGCCGCTGCCGGTCCGGCCGACGATCCCGACGCGCTCGCCTGGGTACGCGACGAAGGATACTTTGCGGAGTACGTCGGGCCCGTCGGGTTGGTAGCGGGCAGTGACGTTTTTGAATTCGACCCGGCCGGAGGTTGGCCAGCTGGCGGGTAGAGCGTCGGCTTTGCGTTGCTCTTCTGTTTCTAGCTTCTCCTCTGGCTCGATGTCGCCGTATTCTGTCATGCGTTGAAAGGAGTTCAACTCCACTTCGAGCTCGTTGAGCGTCCGGACTAGCGTCAGAATCGTCTGGCTGAGGCCGATGGCGTTCGTCAGAGAGAATCCCACCAGACCTGCTGATCCGGACCAGAAGTATGCTACACAGCCGGCTGCGGCTGCTACAGACGCGGCGCAGAAGTCTGTCCGGACCGAAACCCAGCGGTTGCAATTGTATTGTGCCTCGGAGGAGCGGGCGTGTACTGCCAACTTCTCGGCCAGCAGGTTCTGGAACACCTGGTCCATGCCGTGCCGAGCTCGGATCACGCTCAGTCCTGACAACGAATCGGTAAAGTGTGAGAAAACAGGGGAGTAGTTGATAGAGGTCAGCCGCTTGATCGATACTTGAGCGCGTGTGTACATCTCTCCGATGACGAACCCTGCAGCGCATATAACGGCCGCTGGGAGAGCAAAAATGGGCATGATGGAAGCGACACTGGCAATTCGAAGCAGAAATCGTAGAGTATTCTCGATGGACATCCGCAGCCACTCAACAAGAACTGTGTCCAGAGACCGTGTGTCGTTTCCGAACCGGTTGATGGCGCGCCCGATTGGATTCTGATCGAACCAGGCAATTGGTGCAGACAGCACGGCCGTCACCAGCCGGTGGTGCGTCTTCTTAGCAGCCACCCAGCTGCCGTACTGATAAATGAGATTGTTACATAATTGCAAGGTCAAGAAGGTGATGATGCACGCTGCGTATATACCCAGGTAGAACAACGTGTTGGGATGCTCGTACTTGTCGTACGCCCCAGTCCATATGGATAGCCAGTATGTAATGGCAAAGTAGGCGAATTGCACGGAAATGGTTGCAATCACAACCAGTGGAACGTAGGAAGCGCCACCAAATAGCATCATATAACGAAGCGCTGATCTGTTAGCAATGCTCAAAGCCATCTGAAGTCCTCGGGTTCTTACCTAGCGTGCGAGGCACTCTTCCCGTGGCGGACGTCTCCTTAGCTATGCGTTCCTCAGCAGGCGGTTGCTTCCCAGCAGGAGCAACTGGCGGAGGCTCTGATGGGGATTCCAGAGCTTCGTCTGCCACGCGCACATTGCTCTCCGACACCGAAGAGTCTGTATCAGTGCCCGGTGTGGTGCATCGGGAGGACATGAGAGAAAGTGTAGTTTTGGAGATAGCTCGAGCGGGGACAATCCTGCCATGCTCCAACCGGATCACCAAGTCGGCATCCTGCAAGGCGGCTGGGTAGTGGGTGATCAAGACGACCGTGCGGTCCTTGAGTAGACCGCTGCGGAAACACTTCTCATAGACAAGACTAGTGGTATGGGTGTCGAGTGCGGAGAAGATGTCATCAAATAGCAGCGTGTTCGATGGCGAATACAGTGCCCTTGCCAAAGATACTCGCTGCTTCTGACCGCCGGAAAGCGAGGTTCCTCGCTCTCCTACCATGGTGAGGTCGCCTGCCGGAAGCTGTTGCAGGTCTTGGGTCAAACCACTAGCTTCGATGGCCATGGCATAGCGGGCTTCATCGAACGGGCTATAGAAGACGATGTTCTGACGAATTGTATCGTTCTGAAGCCATGGTGCCTGTGGAACGTACGCTACATCGCGCGGGCAAGTAGCAGTTCCTGATTCCAACACTGTCTCACCCAGGAATGACAAGAGCAGCGATGTCTTTCCGCAGCCAGTGGGGCCCGTCACCACATTGAGAGCGTTGGGCTTGAAGCGGAGAGTGATATCCTGCAGCCTAAAGGCAGCAATGGGGGTGCGTCGAAAGGTGGCATTCTTGAACTCTAAAGGGCCGTCTGGATGCCGCTTGATCTCACTAGCCGTGTCAAAGAAGCGGTCGACACGACGCAGCGACTCTGATCCTTGCGCGGTATAGCGGCTGATGTTGGACAACCAGATAAACTGAACGCGCAACGTTTCCATGATAGACAATGAAGTAAAGGCGACAGGTGCCCGCAAAGGAAGATCAGTAAACAAAATATAAACAGAAAACATGACTAGAAGACTAAGGAGCGGCAGCAGCTCGCCGCCCATGGAAATAAGAGCCACAAATACGCTGCGTCTCCACAAATGGCGCTGCTCTACACGGCGAACATCGTTGATGTTGTTCATCGCAGCATGCTCCCACCCAAAGTACTTCAACGTGCGGATGGATCCCAAATACTCAGATATCTTGGACAGCCGAGCATCCGTAGCCTGCATAACGGTGCGTTGGATGCGGGAGACTTTCCGCGACGCCAGGGCAGGCAGCGGAGACAAACACAGCAGCATGAGAACACCAAACAGCGACGGCCATCCTAGCATCTGATACAGGAACACTAGAGCCAAAGTAGTCGAGATCGGGCCTGCGGTGGCTATATAGAAGATATCACGGGAGTTGTAGATAGCGTCAACATCGTAAGACATCAAGCTGGTCAGATTGGCCTGGCTTGACTTGGAGGCACCCTTGGACTCAGCCCGGTGCTTCGACTTGGCATGCTTGCCTGAAGAGTGGCCCACAGAGTCATCGTAGATGTACGAGCGCATCGCAGTCTGATAGAGCTCCTGGACTAGTGACACATTCACACGAACCAGTAGTCGGGTTGCCGTAAAGATATACTGTTGGTAGCAGAGCGAGCGTGTCGCCGGACCAGCAAATAGTAGTGCGATCCACAATGCAGGATGGAGCACTGCACTGCTTGGGTTCTCCAGATAGGCTAATAGCCGCAACATGGAGTATGGCGCAAGAAAGTCCACCACCGCCGTAAGGGCCGCCCAGAACATCATGGTTTTAATTTCCGTCTTCAGCATGCGACATAGCGTACGGAAGGTCTTGCCGCCTTTGAGCCGCTGCTTCTTAATCTTTTCTAACCACTTCAATGGCTCATCGTATGACGGCAGTGGAGGCAGATCATCCAAAGTCAGATCCCTCTGACAGCCTCGCAGGATCACATGGGTGATCCACTCATACGAGCAGTAGTAGGAAAAGAGAGAGCATGTCTCTTCTGGAGAAGCCTTCTCTTCAACCACTAAATCGTCCGTCTCTGCGTTCTGAACAACCGAGCGTCGTGGGCGTGGCGTAGCCGCTGCAATTGCCACAACCGCCGCCAAACAGGCCACAATAGCAACTCCAATGGAGGTTGGCCTATAGGTAGCTCCGATCACCATCATGGGTACTATATCCTGCACCACGGCCAGAATGAGAGCCGTTGTCACCATTGCATTCATATGCCAATACATATGACGTCGATAGTCATAGCTCTTGATGCAGAGCCGGCCGATACCCAACAATACCACGTAGGTCAAAAGGGCGGACCGTTTCCAACTCTCACCATTGTGTATGTCGACCCAGGTGAGACAACAGGCCGCAATAGCGACAGCCAGGTGTGCGAACGCGAACGGCAGAGATACCACAATTTCGGACTGATCATGCGGGGTAGTCTTCGGCGATGGTGATTTCTTCCGGTAGGAACGGATATAGCGCAGACTTATCGACAGCAATACCACAATCCATGATGCTAGGATCGCCGCTAAGTGCAGGTTGCCGGATCCAACAAAGGCGGACGCCTTCCGAGTCCGATATTGCCATAATTCCCTAAAGCAGCTTCAAGTCAGTTATGCCATCACCCACGATCTTGCTGGAATAAACCCACCTCTGCACCAGACCAGGGTTCGGAGTATAAGCAATCTCGCCAGCCCCGCCTTGAACTGTTAGAGGCACCACGGCTGCGGGCACGATGGCCGCGAGATGCTCCATCGGTCAAATTGTGTCTGCAACGGGCAGACAAGCTCACTCATGGGCAGTTCTCGCTTTCGTCATAACCAAGTGAGAGCTCTCTGGAAACTGCCCGACAGCATTGGAGATTGGCGAGGGTGGGGAAGGCAGTTATAGAGCACGGGTCGAAAGGACACTACCCATTGTCTTAAAGACTCCGGTAGTGAGAGGCTGGACAGAAGCCGGAGGTGCAAGCGAGGGGCCGGGAAATTGGAGCAGCCGGAGGAAGCGGTGTTAAGAGCAGGGAATAATTTGACGGTCATATTGCCGATAGCGGTGGACCTTCAATCTTTGGATCCGGACGAATTCTGCCCCGGATCGATCCTTGGATCGCCTCGAGGAAATCCATCTGATAACATCCAGCTGAGTCAGGATGGCCGCCTGAGGCAGTCATTCTTTCCATTATCAATCTGTGTCCGTTCCATTCTCCCTGCCTTGAACACAGAAGGTATTGAGGCAAGTACAATGCTTTCTCAACGATCTGGAACTATTGAGCGGCATACTCCGTCACCAACGCAGGATCCATTGACAAGCTTCGGCACATATCACATCATCCCCTCTCTCACTGGCTGTGGGATCAGCACTAAGTAAACCCCCCACTCTCATCGCTTAGCGTGTCATCCACGATAGCCACCGCCCGATAACGATAGGGAAGACGGCCGATGCGTGATTCCTCGGATTTTGAAAGGCTTAGCACGCCTTATCAAATAATCAAGCAACCAGGCTGTAAGACATCCAAGGTCCCTGAATAATACCATGAGGATTGAGGCATCTATGAAGCTGGTGCCCTTGATGCCTTATATTTACGGTGTCGAGGAAGCCCTTCCTGAGAGACTCTTCCCATACTAAGGAATGTTAATGCGCGATTACCGATGAACAGGCGGAGCCGCCTACCCCGCATTGAGTCACCCAAAAAATTTGAATACTTTTGATGCATCTTGACTTAAAACAACTGTTTCCTAAAAGAAAGAAATAACACCCATCTTGGACATCCTTTTGCCTATAATCAAGTTTCCCAAATAGGAAAAGAAAGTCTTGCTGCGGCTTCCCGCAATCCTAGTCCCTTTCCGGCCTTCCCGCCCTATGACTCAAAATTCAGTGCACGGATATTTTCATTAGTCAACTACATCGAGTTATCATAGCTCAACCCATAGTATCATTCCATTTGCATGAATATCGTCCAATTATAGACATTGGGATCAGAATGTCGGTGATAGAGCTTGGTGACTCTATTCCATCGCTCACCTCCCATGTAAGTCACATCCGTTCATGCAGACGTTCGCATTCAAGCCTGTCAGTCAACAACACTTACACTTCCACAGGCCGTGAGCGTGTCCCTACCAACATGGGCGGACAATGTAGGTTATGAGGAAGGTGATAGACGAGTCGTGGACAAAATGACAACAGGCTATCCACGGTACTGTTCAACGTATATGCATCCACGCTTGAATCATGGAAACTAATGTCACGGCCAGATTTTTCATTCATAAATCAATTTGTGCGTTAGCAGATGCTATCATTGCCAGATATGGTAGCCCAAACCAAAAGGCTATGTTGTTTCCTTCCCCAGCATCTGCCCAAAGATGTCGCGACTTTATCAAGGAAAAGGGAGAGCCCGACCTCATCAAAGATGTCGAGGTGATTGATTTGACCCTTGATAAGGGGAAAGAGTCTTCAGAAATCATATTGAAGATTTCCCCCTCGATATCCGCTGTGATCTATCACAGCGACCTCTTCCCAGTAGCGAAGCAGTATTGGCAACACTCTGGTGACGGAATCTCAAGCAGACGTGCTGAGTTTTGCCACTCGCTCTTTGTGGACGGCAAGCTCGTGCCTGCGGTAACGCCGCAACCTGTGATCCCTCAGAAAAGGGGTCCCAGGCGATACCAGCGAGGTTCTGTTGACCTTACTTCCACCCCAACAGACAAAAAGGTCAGCCCAGAAAGAGTCAAGGATGCAGCATTGATCCAGGAAAGCACGCAGTTCCTCGAGGATCGGTTCGGTCGGAATCTTGATTTATCTTTTATTGATAACGCCAAGATCTCCCTCCGTCGACGCATTGCTGGCTCCTTGACAGGAGAAGTGAATCTTGCCGAACCGAAAACGCCCGAGCAAACCTCTAACTCCCACGGAGCGACCCAGGACGATGTATATCTCTACCCCTGTGGAATGAACGCTATCTTCAGCGCCCACCGGATGCTACTCCAGTCTAGAGGCCAGCTGAAGAGTATATCATTCGGCTTTCCATACGTGGACACTCTCAAAATCCTCCAAAAGTTCGGCCCTGGATGCATCTTCTACGGACACGGTTCATCAGAAGACCTGGATGACCTGGAAGCCCGCCTTCAGGCCGGAGAAAAATATCTAGCTCTATTCTGCGAATTCCCCGGAAATCCTCTCTTGAAGTGTCCCGACCTCAAACGGATTAGAAAGCTAGCCGACACCTACGACTTTGCCGTGGTCGTCGACGACACGATCGGAACTTCCATCAACGTCCATGTCCTCCCTTACGCCGACGTGGTCGTCAGCAGTCTCACCAAGATATTCTCCGGAGACTGCAACGTCATGGGCGGCAGCGCAATCCTAAACCCTCAAGGAAGATATTACGACTCCCTGAAGAAAGCCTACGAAGCAGACCATAAAGACAACACCAATTACTGGGCCGAAGACATCATCTTCATGGAACGCAACAGCCGCGACTTCATCAACCGAATCAAGAAGATCAATCACACCACAGAAGCCATCTGTGATCTACTCAAATCCCACCCTCTCGTCAAAGACGTATACTATCCCAAGTATAGCTCAACGAAACAATTCTACGAGGACTGCCGAACCCCAGAAGGTGGATACGGTGGCCTGCTGTCTTTCTTCTTCCACAAGAAAGAACACGCAATCGCGTTCTATGATCGCATCGAGACCGCAAAGGGACCTAGTCTGGGCACTAACTTCACTTTGACTTCACCGTATGTCCTACTGGCTCATTACTGGGAGCTGGAGTGGGCAGGTGGATTTGGGGTACCTCCGGATTTGATCCGCGTTAGTGTGGGTATTGAAGACACGGAGGAACTCGTTTCGAGGTTTGTGGTTGCGTTGAAGGCTGCTGAAGCGGTTGATTCCTGATTCTGTTTAAGCGAGAGTTGTTGTATGCATTTATCTTCTGACACTTCAACCTGTCAAAATCTTGTACCATGTTAGTCTATTATCTAATTCAACCATATGTAGCAGGTACTACTACACCAATATATATCATTGCACACACACACACACACATACACACATACATTCGAGTCAAGAACTAATAGACCCTATCCACACTCCACCACATAAACTAACCTAGCAGCAAAAGCCAACTAAGGCTAGTACGCCCCCCAACCAAGCACAACAAAAAAAAAAAATTTCGAATAATCTAGGTAGTACCACCTCCGTGCGTAAACTTCCGACGACAAGCGACTCAGCCGCATACTTCCGATGGCATGGACAGGCCTTTGTGAGACTTCGCTTAGTTCTCATCCCTTCATGCATGAGGGGGGGAAGTAAACTTTCTAGGTCCCATTTAACCAAATCAGGTAGGGATATGGGGATGGGCGATGTTGTGTTGTGTTACATGGATAAGCGGTGGGGCGGCACAGGTCAGTTGCGGTCGTGGCACGGCATTTAGAATGTGTTGTACTGGCAATGGCTGATCGGAAATGGGGGAGTCGAGATCATATTAATGTATATCTCGATGGGGAGGGGGGATGTTGCGGAGGACATGGGTAGATGCTCTTGATAGTATTGTCATGATATTTCGTGTGTTGTAGGGAGGAGGTATATTTGGCAAGACTGGAGAATTCCGTGAATATTGTGGATGGTAGATGGATTGGGATAAATACATATACTTGAGTATGTCCCAAGGGGAATTGGGTTGACTGTGTTGGGTTAAAGAAAAAAGTACTAATTTTATTCTAAGGCACTATATTATTCATTATGGGAAGGCTATTCCCACCCCAAGTACAAGTCATCCAGTGCGTCAAGTCACTAAGCTCAAGACGTTTCTGATCACAAACCCCCAATTCAGCAACATGTCGAGTGGAACAAGGTGTAACACGAAGCATGCAGGTCACGATTCCCAAGACTCCCAATGTAGTGCACCGTCCATGCATCACCCCAGAAACAACGGAAAACCCGGAGGAAGACACCTTTCTCTCGGTGACAGCCCTCCCATGTGCTACTGTCGGTCGTCCGCGCACGGAAGTTTCCTCATGCCATTCGTTTGGTGGTACAAAGAGGCGGTTTCACCATCGAGACCACCCCGCAGCCGCACGTTCAGCAGCCATATATTCAGCAATTTGAGTTCAAAGTGGTGGACAAGCTTTGAGGTGCGAGGTGGCACAGCACATACTGTTGAAAGTTGCTGAAGCCGAACAACATGCATTATGACAATGTCATTCTCCGAAATAAGAAGCTCCCTGTTAAATTGTGTAGAATGAGTATATAAGCCCCTCCACAGTTTCGTGAAGCAGTGCCCCTGGTTCTCTAGCAGTCCATTATCTCTTATTCTTATCCGATTGTGGTTGACCCTCGACTGTACGGTGCCACAACAAGCACCACTACAAACAGATGTCTCACCAGGCAGATATCATGCCCAGGAAACTTGTTGAGCGCCGCAACCGTATTATCTATCCGTTATCAGTCACTCAGCTCGACCAGCGGGATCTGACTTCGATAGTTGAGATCCTCCTCATTGATAGCGAAAAGGATCGTGCGAAAGTCGCGTATCTGGGCCAGTATCGAGGCTACAGAACGTCTAAGAACATCAAAACTGGGATTCAGACTCTTCGATGGCAACTGCAAGCAAACGCTATGTTCCGATTGCTCTTCGGCCCCTCCAAGATCGTCCTCTGTGAGGTGCACAAGGGATTTAATCCCTGGATTATCCACAGCCTCTTCGAATTACTGGTCAAAGAGGTCACATCGTTCTTGGATGAGCTGTACTGGTTCCTGGAGTATCTCAAAGACGATGTCAAGGAGATGCTGCGCGCTCTTAATTCAATCGCCGGCATGTGGTGGTGTCCTAAAAGCAGGCACGACCTTCCTCCTTTCCATGCGAAGTATTACCAAGAGAACCGTTGCGAGGCGTGTATGCTTGCGCGTGTTGTTGCTAAGGCTGCCGATCTGCAAAATCTTCACGCCACGCTTCTGAGTCGCACAAGAGAAGATAGGTCTGAAAAACACCCTGAGCTTCAGAAGTTCGTTGAAGTGGCCATCAGTATAACCGGATTTACCCCTGATATGCTTCGAGATGGGATGGGATTGGCAGCCAGAGCCAGAGCAGCCCGAAAGGCAGCACGCAAATTCGCGAGAAAACAAATGAAGGGGCCAAGACCAATGCGCTATAAAGGGAAAAAGAAGAGATCCCATTGTATAACCATCCAGTTGAAGGCAGAAACGCCCGAGGAAGCGGAAAAAGAGCGAAAAGAAATTTTGGAGATGTTGGCACGTCTTAAAGGCGAGCCCTCCGAAAAATTGGACGATCTTGCTAATGACATGGCTAGAGAATTCAAGTGCGACGTGGAACGCACAGTCAATGCTAAAGATGAGAAGCTCCCAGACTATGCGGACAACGAGCAAGTGTCAATGCCTGCACCTAGCCATCATCGTGTTAGTCTTGTGAGTGAAACGGAAGTCAGTGATTGTCTATTGGAGGACCCGAGCATCAACGGCGAAGAAACGGACATGACGCCTGCACCGAGCTACCATTCTAACCTAAATGGTGTTGGGTCACAAGAGCCTCCGGTTGTAGGTGCCAACAGCTTGAATAGCACGACTTATTGTCCGCCCACAGTTGCGACTGGATCATCCAACACAGACCAAGCGACTGATATTCGGTCGCGTCTCGGTGACGATGAAACCATACTTTCTATTATTGAGGAGGCTCGCAGAAGTAGCGACAGATTGCCGGTGGAGGCCAAGAGCAATGGATCGGCAATCCCTCGACTCATGCCTGATACGCCAGGGAAGAAATCGGTGAAGTTTGCAGCGCCCAGACATGTTGCACCTGTGCATGGGAGCCGCCTGCCCCAGAACTTCTTGAGGTTCAGAACGTCGTCATGATCGTGTCAAGGGATGCAATATTCGAACCACGCGAGCTGCTGAAATTTGCTCCATGTTCGTATAACGTTATTTCAGGCGCACCCCATAATTCACGATTACTCAGTTTGCTGTAAGTCATCAGAATATGGTAGAAGTGAAATTTATACAGATTATTTAGTAAGGACAAGAATTGAGTGGAATGAACAGAAGGGAAGTGCTCGTCAATTTCCAAATCTCCGTGGTCATGCAGGATGCCCGATTAGTAGATAACCCGAACAGTAGGTGGGTGGGTGAAAAGACATTGTACAGGTCCGTAGCAGGTTCTCATGAACCTGGCTATTAATACAGCGTAAAGGATAATGCAGTGAACAGACAGCGAAGTAGGAAGTAGGAGGCGTCCCGCAACTCCAAAGACCCCCGCTGGGCGGCGAAGACAAAAGGTGGAAGAATTATTACAACGAATTATGAAGGCAAAAAGAATTGACTATAGGACGCTGCTGGCGACGGGGTGGTTTACGCTTCGGAAACCATCGACATGCGGGGAAAGCGTGACGGTCTTTCTGCGGCGAGAGCGAGTGGACTCTGCCGGTCCTTCTTGGGGAACAGCTGCAGGAGTGACACTTCCGGATGCCGGAGTATCAGCACCCGAATTGGTGGCGGAGCTAGCATCGTTGTCAAGCTGCTTCTGAGCAGATTCACGGGAACGTTCGTAACGCAACTTCACATCGCCCTTCCACTGAGTACCGAACCAACGATCCCAGATTGTGAAGAAAGGCTGCGAAAAGTTCGTCTTGATTCCCCAGCTTTGGTGGTGAATGTCATGGTAAGCGGCATTGTTGGATGTAAAATGCTGCAGCGGATCCCAGGGGAAAGCATAGCCGCAGTGATCGTCAACGGTTTTGATGGTAGAAAAGGTGAAGAACCACATGCTCTGGCGAGTCGACATCCGGGCTGTCAAGAATGCGACGCCAGTGCCAGCAGTATCGAGAAGGAATCCTTCAACGGGATGGTTGTAGAGAGCGCCGAAAGCATAGGGAACGTATAAACGATGGTGGCGGGAGTGGAAGGTCACTGGAGACTGTCAATCGATTGCCCAAAGCCGGAATGACTCGAAGAAACTATGACTTACCATAAAGCCACCGGTTCAAATGCATCGCGCGGTGCAGGAAGTACTGCCAGGTATCGACGACGCAAACGCCCCAGATGAACTGCAACGCGGGGACGAAGAACCAGTAGATGAAACCAGCCGTAGAAAGTTCCCAGCTGGTGAAAGCAGGGACCACCGCTTCTGCGCCACTCTCCAGAATAAGGGACTGGGTAAATTGTGGGTAATGCCCGCCTGCAATGGCGCCTCCAAGCATTCCCCAGCCCTTATGCGACAAATTCTTCCCTAAACCCATAGCATCAATACCAAAGAGAGCCAGCAGGTGAGGCAGGCCCCTTTGCATGAGGCGAAGACGGCGAGCCCAAACTGCCACATCATATGCTTCTTTACCCAAACATTCGGGCTCATCCAAATAGCTTACTGCCATGCCCGCGATTGTCTGGACTACTTGCTGGAGCAGAACATCTCTCACTACTTCCCAGCGCGTGACTCGGTTTCGCTTCAACACCTCCGCGGGGGTGTGTAGGCGGTATTGAGGGAAGTAATCGTTGACATCGATAAAGTGATATACCATGGACAAGGCCCAGTAAGCAACGATGGGTAAGATCAAAGCGAGGATATTGTCGGGGATCGGAGCAAGAACCGGCGGGCGGGGAGTCAAGGTATAGGTCGGAAGAGGGGGGAGGTCAAAGACGACCGACGCGTTGGTAGCCATGATGGGATGAGGACGATCGATCGCTAGGACTATGCAAGTCAAGAATTGAGAAAGGTTATTCGACAGACCTACCGCATCGGTCGCGGAGATCAAAGGTGGAAAGGAGATTCGATTGAAAGAGAAATGAGATCGCAATCACAGTCGGATGCAAGTAGGGCAGTGAGAGGTTCCTGGCGCAGGCCAAAGATATAGCAGGAGATTTAAGGGCCCGTGGGACAACGCAATGATTATGAACCGGCGATGGCGAGATATCTGATCGGGGATCCTGGTCAGGTCCAAGGCCCACCAAAATCAGGGGACGCAAATGGCACCAAGTGCCGAGGAACCGATGGGGTAGTGGTGAGGGATTAATTAGAAAGGAGGGTTCAAAAAGAATGACCGCGAGGTTCAGATTACCATCGACTGTAGCAGTAGTCAAGGAATCCAGCACCGGGATGAAAAAGATAACAATAGTCGAAGGGCGGCCAAAGGAGTGTCTACCGCGAGTTGGAAGGTCAAGACGGAGAGAAAAGTCACGGGTGGAATTGGCAAGCAGGAGTGGCGCCACGGGATCGTGAGGCCGACCGATAGCTGCACGATGTTGTACTGGTATGTATTACATTATATGATACCACTATTCAGCATGATGTTATCATGGAAGATGATTGTTATGTATCAGTAATATACCACTGTATGTTACCGACAGAAGACCCCTTAGCCACAGTGATTATGCCTCAGGCATGAGGATATCTGGAGTGGGAAGATCGGATGCCGGAGCCCAACTGACATGTCAGCCGAGCTAGAATAATACTACCCCAACATCTAACTACAGAGTAAAACCAATTCCCTTAAAGAAAGAAAAGGATTGATGCCGCCGTAGTCTGGACTCACAGCCTTGTCCTTCATTTTCCTTTTTGCCTCAAATTTTTTTTTTCCCTCATCGCCTGTCAGAATTTGCCATCGGGGCAATGGACGAAAAAGACAACAAAAAAAAAAGAAAAAAACGATGATTGGGATCTTTCTTTTTGGGCCAGACGAGTCGACCAGGCCCAAATGGGACTAGCGGCAAGCGGTGCCCCTCGAGCGACGGAAAATCGACCGTGAAAAAAACCCCACCACGAGAAACTGGAAAGGAAAAGCGCCACTAAATATTAATCTTCATTTTTCCCCTCCTTCCCCTTCTTCTCCTCTTCCCTCCGTCTCTCTCTCCTCACCTGCCACTTCTCTCCTCCTGTGACTTCGTCCACTTCTTCATACACCCGCCAAAATGATCATTTACACTGTTCGTATACCCTTCTAAGTCTACCTCTGTTCTTGTTGCGATCCTCCAGCAATGCAAGGATGCGTGAAAAGAACAACAAACGGTTGCATTAATCCTGCAGCCTTGTTGCGTCTCCTCTGCTTCCTTACCTGCAACCATTTTCATCATCATTATTACCATCATCATATCCTCGCATCTGAAATTTGCATGCCTCCAAATTACTGACGTCCGTCCTTATAGGATATCGTCTCCGGCGACGAGGTTCTCGCCGACACCTACAAGATCCAGGAGGACCCCGAGAGCAAGCTCCTTTGGACCTGCGACTGCCGCAAGTACCTCAAGAAGAGCAACGAGGACTTCCAGCTCGAGGGTGCCAACCCCTCCGCTGAGGGCGGTGATGATGATGCCGGTGGTGAGGGTGAGGCCGTCATGGTCCACGACATCGAGGACCAGTTCCGTCTCAACTGGCTCAAGACCGAGGAGGGCCTGAAGCCCTCCAAGGATGCCTTCAAGGGTCACCTCAAGAGTATGTTCTCGCACTTCTGAGATACGGTTCAGTTATTTCACCCCAATGCTAACGAGTCTACCCTGTACAGGCTACGTCAAGAAGGTCCTTGCCAGGCTCACCGAGACCGGTGCTTCCAAGGAGACCATCGATGAGTTCAAGGCTGGTGCTGCCGGTGCTGTCAAGAAGATCCTTGGCAACTACGACAACTACGATGTTATGATGGGTCAGTCCATGGACGGTGATGCTATGTACGTTTATTCTGCCATCCATCTTCTGGTTGCAACTAAAACTAACTTACCGAACCAGGCACATCCTGATTGACTTCCGTGAGGACGGTGTCACCCCCTACGCTACCCTCTGGAAGCACGGTCTCCAGGAGGTCAAGGTCTAAATTCAGACACTGCAGTCATGCGAATAATTGTTGTCATGAATTGAAAAAGAAAGAGAAGAGACACTGAAAATGCGATCTCTTAATACGAGCAACCAAGGGTCCCCGGAAATTAGCTGTCCAGGAGTTTGGACTCCTGGGTTCCCGCTAACGCGTCCCTTCTGGCTATTGCTAATTATCTTTCCCTTCGCATCTTGATATCACATCATGCTCCTGCGTCGCATATCTTCTGCGTCCTTCTTGATTAAAGTCACGCCTCATGAAATCCATAACTGTTACGTCTTTTTCTATTTCTGATCACATATTATTCCATCGTCTAGCGGTTCTTCCGTTTGACACATAATCATCTTCCAACCTCAAGACACTGAATCCAGTTGTAACAGTAGATCTCAACCTCAAAAGATGAGTTCAATCAAAAAAGTAGAAGAATAGAACCGCTATATACACAATAATCGAGAACTAAATTTATACCCTCCAACCAACCAACCAACCAAACACCTCCAATTAGACATACATTAAGTACTAAGTAAATCAACAATAACCCACCCAATCAGACCCCCTCACCTCCCCCATCCCAACCTCATTACCACCACCACCACCACTACCACTACCAACATTCCCAAAACTACCCCTCCCCACACCACCATCAAGCCCCATCCTCAAAGGCGAAGCAGCAGCATTAGCATAAGCCGCACTGCTCAAATCCCCAAACTCGAATCCCGTGACCGGATCCAACTCCATCAACTCATCCGCCACCGGCAGATGCTGCCCGAAGACAGCGTCCCACTGGTCCCAATCGAAGTTTAAGTTCGGATCCACCATTGATGGCGGTGTGGGGGCCCCCGGGATGGGTTGGCTGGTGGGTGAGATGGCTGTGTCCATGAAGGACGGAAGAGGAGCTGCTTGTATAGGACCAGGAGGAGGAGGGGTATTAGTTGGTAGTTGTGGTGCTTGCTGCGGCTGCGGGGTGTTGTTGAAGGTGCTGGCGAAGATGTTAGGGTTCAAGGGGGCGATGCTTTCGGGGGAAGAGATGGGGGAGTTGCTGGCGAGGGGGGAGGTGGTAGTGTCCATGGGGTATTTGGGGGGTGTTGGGGATTGGGGCAATGGAGGAGGAACGGGAGCGGTTCTTGATTGCGGGCTTGGGAGGATAGGAGCAGGGGCAGGAGGAGGGAGTTGATAGCGGAGAGGGCTTGGACGGGAGTTGTTATTAGTGGTAGCTGGGTTGGGAAGTTGATGGGAGCGAGTCATGTTGTAGAACATTTTGGAGAAGTCGGTGAGTTGGCGGCGGGTGGTAACGGCGGAAGGAGGATGGTAGGTTGAGGGGGAGGGACTGCCGCTGGTGTAGCAGGGGTCATTGTTGGCGTAATCTTCGGGGAGAGACGTGACGCCTGCTTGGATCTGGGCTTGTTCGGACCATAGTCTGTGAGGATCCAGGCCGGCTTTTTGCCATGCTTTTTGGCGTAGGCGTCGGATCATGTCCCATGCTTCGCGGCCGCCGTCTTTCAGGGGTCGTTGGGTTGAGATGCCGTCTTCGCCGCCGACGACGCCGCCGTCGGGGCCTGTCATGGAGAAGATCTTGTCGATGTAGGCGCGGGATTTGGGGGCCTCTGGGCTGTAGGGTCGTTCGTAGAGGTCGATGAGCATGATCATGGTCGCGTGCATTGGTTGGTGATTGCCGGGCCAACTCCATTGGAAAGGTTGGAAGTCGGGGTCAGTTGCGAGTGAGACGAACTTCTCCATGAAGCCGTGACAGTGGCGGAGTGCGCTGTGGTTTGTTAGTGGTTTGTGTCTAGTTTGTGGATGGTGATGTTGGACAGTACCTCTGTCTTGCAGCCGGCCAGATTCGACTTTTGGCGTTCTTCAGGAAAGGCTGATAAGCGACGCAAAAAGCCTGGTAGGTTTGGTTAGCAGGATTATCGGTCCATTTGAAAAACACTCACTTTGTCTATGAAAAGAGACATGAGGATCCTAGCCCATTTGTGGAAGGATACAAGGACAGGCGAATGGTACTGCTCTGCACATCCATTGGGCCCATCCGCCGGCAGTTCGGTGCGGGAATCTGCTTGTGAGGATAAAGACCATGATCTAGTAGATGACACTGGAGACGAAGTATCAAGCGAGTTTGCTTCTGGTATCCGGTTAATGATAGAGTTGAGTTTGTATTGCAGATCAACCAATATCGACCTCAGCTCCTCCATGTCCCTTCGCGTGACGGGTTTTGTACCAAGCTGGATCTTCATGATCCGGCGAACAGCGCCTGCAGGGTTGTTAGATCTCGTAACCTATGGACGTATACTTCAGATACTTACGAGCCATCGTATATTTGCCCTTGGCCGATAGGTAGTAAACGTTAACCATAGAAGGCCCACCACATACGGTTGGATCATCGGGGTTATCCGGTGGCCTCATGCCGGTCATGACAAGCCTCTCATATTTCTCGGCAGCGGGAGTTCCAAGAAGAGTGTCTTTAACCTCGCTAGTCTCGCGAACATCCCAGTAGTTCTCATCACTGACCAGGGGAGGCAGACCGCTGGACATGGCCACTACGCCGTCCATGTGTACAATGTGCCACCATATACGGCGACGGTATTCCGCGTCGCTGGGGCCAATGCCGAATTTAGCAGGGTCCCGATGCAAACCCATAGTCTGGGCCACCCTCATGGCAAGACTGATGAAGAGACTACTGGTTAGAGGCTCTTCCTCCTTGGAAAGAATGGTCTGGACCAGCAGATATGCAGATAAACCTTGCATGGACGGACTGCGAGGGAACGATATCTTGGATAGCCAGCGCGTTACCTCCTCACTGTATGCCTTGGACAGACCTGAGCGGGATGACACGTTGAACTCAGCCTTGATTGTTCGTATTGAGACAGTGACGGAACCGCCATACCAGATGGCATAAAGCAAAGGGATAAAGGATGGGTCAGGGCAAGACTCCCCAGAGTAGCTACTTGAATCATACCAATCCCAGAAGGAGTTGTAAAGCTTCAGAATGGTAGGCGGGTGCACAACTGGGGTAATGGCGTGTATTCCAGACATAAATCCTTTGTACAGGATATGGCTCTGTCGTTTTGTCGGCATGTTCTCAAGCATCTCTGGCTCCACTATCTTGTCATTCACAGAAGGCGATTCGCTTGACGGAAACAAAACAGACTTCTGGAATGTCTGTACTCTGCTAAGCTTCTCGGCAGGCTCGCTGACACCGTCAGCCGACTCTTTCCACTGGCGTCCCGGTGTTGTAACCATAGGTTCCGTTCCCGCATCGTCAACGGGGCTCTCATTGAAGGCTGGTTCGTTGTGCGATCGATTCTGATCCCTGAGCAACTGATTGAGCTCATTTATCTAGTGATACTTAGCATAGTCCTTCAATGAAAGGCTGGAAACTTCTTCAGCATACCTCATGAGAAATATAAGCCCAATAAGTCGTCCCGACGTATCTAACCCATTGTCAATATAGAGCCCTCCCGACCACAAAACAAAACCATACCTTGATCGCCCTCCATCCTCCAAGCTCAAATGGCCAAGATTCAAGCTCCCCACAGGATCCACCAGATCAGTAGCATGGCCTGCGGGGATAGGAAATTCATCGCCACTAGACTCAGCCGCGCGACGCGGACTATCCGGACGGGAACCAGCAGTTGGCTTTAAGGCCGCAATATTGCTCAAACGAGGATCACCCTCAGCCGGCTCGAGTTTCACATTTGGTGCCAGCCGTTGCTTTCCTGCGACATCCGGCGGCTGATTCGTCTTGCTCAGCCTCTCGATCATCGAGGTGAGTTTATCCAAACGCGCCTCAATGGCTTGCGACCGTTGCTCGGAAGCTCCACTTTGCTTCAGATGACCGTAAATAGATTGTATATCATCGATATCCTCCTCAATAGGTCGCGACGACTCCCTCCTCCGCTTGACGCCATGTCCGTTCTTCGATATGCTCGAGCGCGACTCCGTATCCTTTTGTGGCGCCGCATCGTAGACACATTCGGTACCGTTTTTCACGCAGTTGCCGCAAATCGGATGGACCTGTAAATTTGCTTGTCAGACCAGTTCAAGACTCACAAACAGTCTAGGACTATGCACCTTGTCGCATTTGACCTTTCGCCTCCGACAAGTGTGGCAGCTGTAGCTGGCGCGATTGCGGGTGATTTGACGGCCCCCAGCCTTCCCAGTCTTAGGAGCAGCAGAAGACGAAGAGCCTGAGGCAGGGGAGTCATAGCTAGAGCGAAATTGGGATCGGGGGGTTCCGTTCATCTGCCCGTAGCCGGGCAGAATGCTCGGTGGGCTTGTATTCATGGTCCGTCGGTCGCAGTGGCGGGGTTCTATGATCCATCGACAGGACGCAGGGAGTGGTTCATGAGGGAGTGCACATGAGTGTCAACCCATGTATGTGAGTCGCGACTACTCGGGTGTCGATCGAACAATTGTGCGCTTGTTGGAAAAATAAAATGGAAGCAACCGCGCAGTGATTGAAGCTGAAGCTGAGAGGAACAGCGGCGGAGGATGACTCTGGGGTAAAAGAGGCCGCGGTTCTACTTATCGGCGATTGCGCCGGCTCGGCCAATGACAGCGACCATATACGCAAGACGGTCGGATGGTCCTCCCGAGAAACTCGGAGTGATTTGGATTGACCCATGATTATTTACTGAGAGGTGTGAGGTCTTGCAGAGCATGGTCTAGGTACGCAATAAATTTTTTTGGGAATGATCTCCGCAGAATAAAGTAGAGAAGCGACGGCTGCCATCCGCTGCGGAGACGGAAGATGGCACCTGACAGCTACATCCAATACCACAAACCAGACATGTCCCCACTCATTGATCATTTCATTCGACTTGGTATCAAGAGAACAGCAGAGATGCCCTCTATACATGAATCATCATAACGCCTTTCGCCCGTGCCAATGCAATCAAAAGCCTATGTACCACATGAAGAAACACCGACAAGTGCTTCACGCCTTGCCCTTCTTCTTATCCTTCTTCTTCTTTTCGCTGCCTCCAGCAGACGGGCTTCCACCCATGCCCCCCATTCCCCCCATTCCTCCCATCATCCCCGCCAGATCCGGCATTCCAGGTATCTGGGGCATGCCGGGCATACCCTGCATGTTCTGCATCTCAGCCATGGCGTCCTTGAGCGGGTTATCGCTGACTCCACCACCGCTGTAGGCCGGAGAGTGTATAGGCAGAATCTTTCCAATCTTCCATCCACGGGGAGCGACGGGCGCAGCAGGTAGTTTCTCGGGCATGGGGAGTCCTCGGATTCTAAGACGGTAGGGGGATTCTTCGGTGGTAGGGTGAGCCTTGAGGTATTGCGCCACGAGGATGTAAAGGTGGTGTTCTGCAGTCATGGTTAGATAAAGGAAACTGCAATCAAGCCATATCAAAAGGGGTCGACTCTGATAGTAACCTGCGAACAGGTTGGGGTACACTGACTGTTCTTGATTCTCGAGTTGACCAGCTTCCCGTCCTCGTTCTTCAGCAGGACACGCACACGTCCAGGGTTGGCCCAGTCCTTGGGATGCAGCTTCTCAGGCTCGAATCCGACATTCAGTCCCAACATCTGCACCGCATCGACAATGTCCCTCGCTAACGGGTTCTCAACCGCCAGCTCACTTCCAACCTTGCGGCCCTCCGCGCGGGACCGCGACTTGTCGAAGTATATCGGGTACAGGCATTGATAATGCTTGGGGATCTCGCGCTGAGGTTCAGGAGCGGGCCTCATGGGTATTGAGCCGGACATAGGTACTCCAGCTCCAGAAAGGATGGACTCATTGGCGAAGTTGGCGGGCGAGGAATCGGAGGGAGCAACTTCCTCCGGGTCAGAGTCGTACACCTCCTCTACTTGGGCGTGTCGTGACATGATTAAGACTCAGTATAGGTAATAATAACAGCGTAGAAAAATATGTATAAGATTAAGACACGCTAATGTGTCCGGAGCGGAAGGTTGAGCAGGTGGGCTGTTGTAGTGAAGCCGTGGTGGCCTTTCTGTGCGGCAGGGAGTTTTAGTGGCCAACCAACTGCGGAGCGGAGAGCTTTGTCCGCCCACCGCCCGCATCGCAGCGGAGATACCCATCACTAGTACTACATGCAGCCCTTGATTTGCTTCTGAGCAACTGCTCTATTATGTACCGTACAAACCTTACCTTTGTTTGCTGCAGATGATGCACATGATTATGCCTTGACATTGTCGCTCTAATAGGTCCTGTACGCCGAGCTTTACTTCCCACATCGCCTATCTGGGATTCAAGGGTTGCAATGTGTTAGACCAGCTCTCTACCTCTACGACTCCCGCAGTTCTGCCTGGATACTAATTAGGGTTGACGATGGAAGAGATATCCCAGAAAAGGGTCGACTTCGGCATAGAGGGCATCGTAGGGCACCAAGCTAGGATGGCACTCATTACCATGGAACATCCAGCGATAGAATCCTGATTGACATAGTATCCAACGGATTCCTACTAGTAGCTTATATATAAGCTGACACGACATGTAGAGACATTCTCATTGATGTACTATACTAAGTTGATGTCCACTCAAAGGCATGGTGTAGCAACAAGTTGTCGCAGTGCGACCCCTTCGTGATCCATCATTAACAAAGCCAAGATGTTGCATCGCCTTAAGCGAGGGAGGTTACTCATCTCCGCGTCAGCAGGAGATGATGGAGAGATGGACGACTCAAACGAGCACGATAACCACCATCAGGTCGGAGATCGGCCCGTCGGCGGAGACGGCCAACCATGCGCTCGGCTTCCTAGGATTGGGTTGCCGGCTCCCCGCCGGACTCCATCCCCGCTCCTCCCCACACCCTGAGTCACTAAGTGATATCAAGAAGAGGGAGCAGTCGAAAGGGCTTATCGCAGACATAAATAGCCCTGCATCATGCTGCAATCATGGCTTCAGAAATATTTATCCAGCTCTATGCACTGAATCTACATTTGTTCTACTCCTACGACTATCTATATCCTCTTCAATCATGAGCAAGCCAGGTACGTTCCAACTAGTAGTATACCAGACAATCTTAATCCATTGTTCCTAGCTCACGAAGAGCCAGAGACTGTCACCCAAAGCTCCGTCCTCCACCGTGATACCCGCTTCGTTCCCAAGAAAGCTATCGGCGGTAAAGGCAGCTACATCTTCCTTGAGGATGGCACCAAGTTTCTCGATTCGACCGGTGGTGCCGCCGTATCCTGCCTAGGCCATGGCCATGAGGAGGTCAGCCAAGCGGTGATTGATCAAATCAACAAGTTGTCATACTGCCATACGGCATTCTTTGGGACAGAAGCATCGGAAGAGCTTGCTACCTTCCTTACTGAGTCGACTGGAGGCAAGCTCTCGAAGTTGCTCGTTGTGAATTCTGGTACGTCAACACACCCACTCTTCACGACCTTTCGATCAAAGGAGTACTCACGTATGCCCAGGCTCCGAGGCTGTCGAGGCCGCACTGAAATTAGCCCGTCAATACTTCGTCGAGCTACCCACTCCCCAATTACAACGATCCAGGTTCATTGCCCGGAAGCCCTCCTACCACGGCGTCACTCTAGGTGCCTTGTCAGTTGGCGGACACATGATACGTCGAGAGCCTTTTGAGCCAATCCTAGCAAACAACACATCCCACGTCTCGCCTTGTTACCCCTACCGAGGCAAGAAAGCAGGTGAGTCCGACGCGGATTACGTCGCCCGGCTAGCAGCAGAGCTCGACGCAGAGTTCCAGCGCGTCGGACCAGAAAATGTCTGCGCTTTCATTGCAGAGCCGGTTGTAGGAGCGGTAAGCAAGCAACCCTTCTTAAATTCAACATCAGGCCCTCGACAGAGCCACCTCTTCCACACAAAGCTCAGCAACTAACGCAAGCAACCATCAAACCAGGCCCTAGGCGCCGTCCCCGCCCTCCCTGGCTACTTCCCCGCCATGAAAGCAATCTGTGAAAAGTACGGTGCGCTTTTCATTCTAGACGAGATCATGAGCGGGATGGGACGCTGCGGTACCCTCCACGCCTGGGAACAAGAGGACGTAGTTCCCGATATCCAAACCATCGGCAAGGGACTAGGAGGCGGATATGCACCCGTCTCTGGTATCCTCATCAGCGAGAAAGTCGTCGGGGCCCTCGACAAAGGCACAGGGGTGTTCCGGCACGGCCAAACGTACCAAGGCCATCCTATTGCATGTGCTGCCGCGTTAGCCGTGCAGAAGGTCATCAAACGGGATAACCTGCTCGAGAATGTCAGGAACATGGGTAAGTACTTGGAAGAAAGGTTACGGGGCAGCTTAGAGCAACATCCGTATGTGGGCGATATCAGAGGGAAGGGGCTGTTCTGGGGTGTAAGTAATTCCCCTTGTTCCACGATCTTTTGTCCTCTGAGGATCGGATCGGATGAAGACTAATGTGCCTTGTGTCTGCAGATCGAATTCGTGAAAGACAAAGAGACCAAAGAACCATTCAGTCCGGACAAGGGCGTGGCGTTTCTGATCCAAGAGACCGGGTTGAAACCGGAGTATGGGGTGTCGTTGTATGCTGCTAACGGGACGGTGGATTGTATGAAAGGGAACCATATCATTCTGGCGCCGCCGTATAATATCTCCAAGGAGGAGATCGATATCATCGTGGATACGGCGGTCAAGGTGCTTGATGTTGTTTTTGCGAAAGTTAGTGCAGCTTAATGACGGGATATGGAATTGCTTGCAGTAGACTCTGCTGCTAAGGATACGTACGCAGTTGTTGCGATGGTGCATTGACTGATTGCATCAGCAGTCAATGCGAGGGTCCGTCTGTCTTGTTGAAGGATGGAGGGTAGTCAACTAGATCCATTTTAAGGAGAATACAATTGATGTCTCTTTATAATATGTCAAGACGTAGGGTCAAAGATACATGGATTTGATCTATCTAGATCTCAAGAAGATGGTTGGTGGTTGGATTGGGTGGTCAGAGGCCACACAGGAAGAAGAGGCGAAGGATCAGCTGACAGCTGCCTGGCTGCAGTGAATGTCTCAACATAATACAAAAAAGCACTAAAGCATCCGAGTAGAAAGAAAAGAATCAAAGCCACAGCCATCTTGGTCTCACGCAGTCCACGTCATCGTTTCAAGCCTGCCAGTGCTGTCATCGCACCAATCTGCTAGCAACCCAGAAAGCCTTATATGCTTCATGGAGTTCATTATGCTGAGCATCTGCTTGCATGGGATCCAAGTAATCACCTGCATACCCAGCTGAAACCAAGGCATCTAGAAATTTGTAGAACCGTTCCTCAAATAAGTCAATTCCTATTCTCTTCTCAGAGGCCTTGACTGTGGCATGTCTTTCTATTACATTGATTATCGGAATGTAGTCTTAATGTAGGTAAGGTCAGCCCCTGGATAAACAAAATGGGAAATACAGGAATGCTAATAGAGATCCGGCGGATATAATATATCAAAACTTACCGATCTTCTTAGCAAGGCTAGGATCAACCCCATAGAGAAGCACAAAGGTATCCCGGTCATTGCGTGGTGGGTGTATCTTTCCACCTTCATCGAGATAACGCGAATCTTCTTCATAAAAGGAGGCATCCGCCTTGAAATGGCCTCCATGGGCTCTTACATTTCCAATACGGATGAGTCGTTGAGTTTCAACCGCCGTATCATTCAAAACATCTCTTCGGAACGAGGAGAGGAATCTGTCTCTGATATCGATGAAACCATTGCTGAATTGTGCGCGCGCCTGCAGCCCGAACTGATCAGATGCGTGTTGAGATTCGGCCAGTCTTTGTTCAATTCCGGCCAGTTCTTGTTGAAATTCGGACAGTTCTTGTTTAGTCCCGGCCAGTTCTTGTTTAGTTCCGGCCAGTTCCACTCCAAGCTTTTCAATATCCTTGCGGAGCTGATCAACCTCTGAGTGTATAACTGTTATCATCTCGTCTCTCTCAGCTTCCACGAACAGTTCATCGCCTTCAAGAAATTCAGAAAGCGACCGCTTTGTAGCAGCAACCATTTTTGAGACTCGGGCCCAAGATTTACTTGTTGACTGGGAAGCCGCGGTAGAAAGGTTGTTTGGGAAAGCACGTTGACACTGCGTCTTGGGAAGGTGTCGCTCCGATGGGGTACTGCCGTTCTTGAAGGCGTGGGTTAAGAAACGCTGGAGAATAGCACGTCGTAAAAAGTATGGTTATGAGCTTTGAATAAAGGAAGTAGTAAGGTGAGAATGTGAGGGGTGAAATATATGTACCGGGAGGTAAGTAGATGATGTCTGCATTATGGTGTATCTACGTAGGTACCGTATCCATAGGCGGGTACTGACGGGGATCTGATGAAATAGTACGGAAAGCTCTGTGTTTCCGAGCAAGTGAATGTACAGTGAATGGTGATTTCGTCCTTCCTCTGTCCTCTGGAACCATGTCGTCTCACGCAGTACTCCCCAAGGCTCAACATGAAATGATTAAGCCCTTGGATCAGGCTTGGCCTACCGGAAGGCTTACAGGCATGTCACTCTATTATGAGATTTTCATTTCTTTTGAGCTGTGCTAGGTAATTTGTTCAGTGAGGAAATAGTGAAGTTCAAGTGGAACATATCAAGAAGCTTAATTCTTTCTGCTTGGGTACTTCCCTTTTGCTTTCTGTCCACATACTACGCCTACTCTACTCATACTTCCCGTTTATCCACTTTTTCCCCCTTCACAATGAAAAACGCTCCAAGAAATCAAAAGGCCCTGCTCCTGCTGACTTTGAGATCTACACAGACGAACGAGCAACCGCTATAGTATCGTCGAATATCAATATTAAACCGCCGAATCCCTGAAGCCGATGAAATGCGCGTGGAAGCTGTGAAAGACGAGATGATAACAGGAAATAACGCCGGTGTCGAGTTGGCTCGCCAGAACGCAAGACTATCTATCCTAGAGATGAAACTGGCCAGAGAATGAGTGTTGAGTATACCCTTGGGTTTGCTAAGATCCGAGGAAGATTTCTTTCCAGCTACCGATGACCACATGGCCGATAATCAAAGAATTATCAGCCAAGGACACGCGAAAGCCCACGAGGGCGCTTTCTTATACCGGGAGGAAGGCCGCTAGGAACCGACGTATTAGAAGCGCGATTTGACACGTTCCTACATGCCTTGAAAGCAGCCGAGTACCCCGGAAACTACTTACCTCGATTTGATGTCTCCCGAGTATCATCAGTTCAAGGAACTCCGATCAGCGTACAGAGAATTCTGTGCGGCGACCTAAAGCGCACCGGGTACTCTGTTGGACGCTTTTGCTTTTTGCTCGAACTCTTCTTCTCATATCCCATACCAATGGCTTCAGCAGCACACATTTCCTAGCAGCAATGTTGACTACCCGCACAAATCCACACCTGACCCATCATTAAGCAGCATTTAAGCAGCAGCAGCAGGAGGAGGAGGAGTATAACTCATATACCCTATATAGCCGGCCTTTACTAAATTAAGGTACTGGCTGGGAGGAAATAGTCACTATTTCAAGTGGAACATATCAAAAGCTTATAGTTACATACACCAATTACAGATTCATATCACGCTTTAGCCTCAATCGCTGTCGCCTTCAATCCCGTAGAAGCATCCTGATCTTTGCTTTCTCCATTTGCGGCCACCACTGTAGCAGGCGCAGGTCCCTCTGCCCACATGCTCGCCACGGTTTCCACGGCTCGTTCGACAACGACGCGCACCCGATCCCTTAGCGCAGGGTTGGCGCACTCCACTTCCAAATCTTCCAGCCATATCCGGGCGATGTGCTTGTCAACCTTGATTTCGAGTCCGGGGAATGGAATACCTAGTGCGTGGAGACGAGAGATCTCGGCTGCTTCTAGCTCTGTTAGGTCGTCTTCTTCTTCCTCTTCCTCCTCTTCTTCTTCCTTCACAGGGGTCGACTTGTCGTCGGAGTCAACTTTGTCGGTGGTGCCATTGGTGATACTATTAGGGGGTAGGCGTGGGCGCTCGATGGCTGTGATCTCGGAGCCGAATTGTGCTTGGAGCATCATGAGGAGACGTCGGAAACGCTCTTCTGGTCCGACGTTGGAGTGGGGATTGAGAATTTGGTGGGCGTGGTCATCGTCGTGATGGTGGTGGTGATGGTGATGCTTGTGCTTTGCGGATTCTGTATGATTTGTAGTTAGTAGGATGGTTCTTCATAGGCATTATTATGGGTGGTTGCCACTTACGTTTCACTGACGCAGGGCTGCTCTCAACAGTCAGGAGGACCGCCATGACTGCATCAGCAACTCCGTCGTTCATCATGTTTCCTTCCCATTCAAGTTCGACTTCGCGAGTGCGAGGATAGTATCGGATGAGCACGCAACCCATGACCAGGTAGGTTTGCGTATCTCCCATGGGGATTTCTTCATCGGCGGCTTCCTCCTTGAGTTTGTCTCCGTTGGCTTTGTCGGATTCGTCTTCCTGTCCCTTCTTGACAACTTCCTGCTGTGGCTTGCCGACTTCTTCAATGGCACCAAAGGTACCTTCAAGAGCCCACTTGATTAGGTCCATGCTTGCAGAGCTTAACGTAATATGCTGCTTGCATGTAATGGCGGTTGTGGTCAAACCAGCATACTCGCGGAGATCGTCGGGTGCCATCAATGATAAGTTGAAGCCATTTTGGACAAGGACGCCGGACATGAGCTGGCCATCGTCTTGCTCCGAAGGAGGCGCGATCTGAGCCAATTTACCCACTACCTTTGCGATCTTGTCCTTCTTGAACGGGATACGAACTTCTTCGCAGTTACCCGGCGTGTATACCTTGACTTTGACGGTCTTCTCGGCGTTGAGACTGAGCAGCTTCGACTTGAGTCGCATCATTTGGTGCTTTTCACCGTGGACAAGAATCTAAGGAGAATGAGTAATCCAAACATATTGTGACGGAAAGTAAACGGGGCTACATACCACAACAGGTGCAGAGACTTCCTCAATGAAATTTCTGTTCTCAACTCCATCTACATGGGCTGCGAAACTGACCTCATCCACTGTACATCTTCTGGGAATCATAACCTTCTGCTCTTCTTCATTTCCGGCAGCCATGCCTCGCCTCACCAATCCCGTTGTTGCTCTTGACATGACCGCAGGGATTTGCTCCGGTTCGTTCAGGATCTGCTTGGCCATCGTGCCCTCAACACTGTAGCCTGTCATGACCACACCATTGCGTTCGTTCGGGGCCCACCGCTCCAGAAGCTCCCTACTGGTTCCTGTCTGGAGCATACCTGGGGAAGCCAGCATAACACATCCCCCTACATCATCGAAACGTTCCAGGCTGCGCAAACTTCTGACGAATCTGAAGTCCCAGGGCCCTGCACTGACACTCTTGTCACCACTAGCTTCCGCTTCCGCCATACGCTGACGGAAGAGTCGCTTAATGTTGTCGTTCATTGCACCTATATATGTTTGATACACGACCATACATCTGCGAGCCGTATTTCCGATATAGTAGATAGGTATCTTCTGAAGTTCGGGATGTGTCTCCCAATATTCATCCAGAATGAGCAACAACTCTTGTGCGCGACCCAGGGCAAACACCGGCATTAAGACCCTGCCTCCGCGATTCAGGACTCCGGTAATGGCTTTCATAAGGGCGGCTTCACGTTCCAGGCGGGGGGGATTGGAGGAGATGCCGAACGTCGATTCTGTGATAAGCACGTCGATTTTCACACCTTTGGGAACTTCGGCTGGGATCAAGTGTCTGTCTTCTTCACGAGAGTAGTCACCGGTAAAGAGAATGTTGAGGCCGGCGATTGAAATTAGGAACATTGCCGCACCAAGGACGTGGCCAGCAGGGAAGGGAGTAATGCGAATGCTATTGATGGTGTGCGTTGTGTTAAAGTCGATCGTCTCGATCAAGGGAAGCGTAGATAAATGGTCCTGCTCGGTATACAGAGTGGTGCGTTGATCCGAAGACGAGGCCGTGCTGCTCACACGCACATTGTCCTGAATCAACCATTTGTAGATGGCTTTGGTGGCGTGTGTCATGAATACACGGCCCTTGAAATTGGTCTTGCTGAGCACATAGGGGAGCGCGGAGGAATGATCAACATGGAAACTATGGGTTAAGTAGAGTATCTATCAGCCGACTGTCCGATTCAGATGGTCGAGCAAGAATGAAATTGCAATGATGTAGCAGAGGCTGCGTTAAAAGGCACGGATACAGAGATACAACGCAAAGACCAAGATGAATAACTAGCATATATTGTATTGTGTCTCTCAGTACATGAGCAGATGCAATTGCTATGATGGCAGAGAAGAACCCTGCCACCATGCTGGGAAACCAAGGAGGTATGTGGTGTGGGATGCAATCCACGGCCATGAACAATCCCCGCATGCTCGGGGGCAACGGTGTAGGAAGGGTGACTAGGGGAACGCAAAAGAGAGACTGTCCCACATACTGGCTGATCAAAAGAATATCTACCGTGCTGAGGTCAAATTCGTCGAAGAAGGGCAGGGCTGAGAAGCCTTCTTTCGCAGGATGCATACCAGCGTCAAGCTAATGAAACCACAGTCAGTAAACAGTAGTTACAGCATTGGGTTGCGAATGACACACCATCACTGTTTTGCCTTTATACTGGATTATGTGACATGATCGCCCGACTTCATTTCCACCTCCTAGACAATAGAAAGCCAATTCATCCGTTGGATCGGCCGGCTCGTCATCCACCGCGGCATTTAAGGCCGACGCCTTTCGCTTTGTGGCCATGATTGGGAGTTTCGGATAAGCTACAGGTAGCGATGCAGAACTGATGAGAGTATGCAGCAGGCCAGTACAGATGCGACGGCGTCAATAGTAGGTGATGGTGTTCCTGGAAGTGCCGATATTCCTAAACTAGCTGCCTCTGCTCCGTAGGATGTCAGTTGACGCGGGATTGATTGCCCATGACATGTACTGCACAGAACCTGATCTAAATCTGCAGGAGTGTAAACAGTCAGTGCAGCGTCCACCACAGTAGTATCTTGAGCAACAGGCAAAGTGTGTTATATCTTCTGCATTTCCTGCAACTGGGCGCATTAAAGACACGGAAAGTCGCGAAACCAAGAAGCGCAAGGTCCAACATGGCGCGGACTTACCTAAGCCAGCCACGTGATGCTCCCGGCCGGATCGCCGCAACAGCAAACCTCGTCGGTGCGAAGCTCCCCTTCGCCGTTCGCGAGAGTAACACCGATAAACCCCGTCGACCTTCTTCCCTCCCTCCGGTGCTCGCTTCTTCACCAAGACTCCCTGTTCGATCTCTCTACGCCATTCATATCTTGCTTGCGATGACCTGAGATGGTCTCACTTGGTGGTGGAGGCGGTTAAAGTAGTCCGCCTGGTTTTCCTACATACATACAACGCGAAACACCTTCCCTTCTAGCGTCCAGCGCAACCGTGACTCGGTCTTGCCTTTAATTCTTCGAGTTGGAATTTTCATCGAAGTCACAACATCCATTCACCATGGCGCAACCCCAGCAACAACACTTGACGCAGTCATTCTCCCCACCGGGTTCCTCACCTTCACCTGGTGCCCCGTCGCCTGTAAACGGTGGTGTCCCTCCACCTCTCAAGCGCCAACATCTTTCACCTCTCCCTCAGTCCCAGTCTCCTTACGCCTCACCTAGCTTCGGGACCTTACAACTACCGCAACACCAGCCGGCTCCCATGACTGCACCGACCATGAATATGAACGGCGTCCCCCAGACTCCCGCTCCTCCGCCTCCACCTCCAGGCGCGATGGGACCCCCTTCTCGACCGGCAGACAAGGCTACCGATGCTGCCGAGCTCACAGATGTGCTAGCATCATCAGGAATTGATGTGCGGGAAGAGGAGGCGTACCTGACAAGCAGTTACTCTGGTCCTCCGGTGCAGGCTCAACAACCACCTCGCCCTCAACAGCCACAGATTCCGCAGCAACAACCTCAACAACCGGTGCCACCTGCTGTGAATACTTCGTTCACATCACAAGCGTCGACGACTGGGAGCGTTCCTACGACTCCTAGTTTTGAACAACCCTCCCCATATAAGCCGGCGACGACGCAGGATTCCTTCTACAGGGAGCCGTCGACGCAGCCTCCTGCGCCCTTCAAGGATCCTAACGAGCCGACCCGCGAAGACACTGAGGCAGCTCGGCGCGCACAGTATACTTTACAAGACTCTTTCTTGTGGACCAAGGTTTTGGAGCAGAGGCTGCAGAAACGTGGATTCGAACTCGGAGTCCGTATACCGGCAGAAGGATTGTATCATCCCGTACCCGGTCGCCAACAGCCTATTGAAGTCACTGGACCAGATGGATCATCGATCATACGTTCCGGGCAGACAATTTTGAACCAGACCGGTGCACCTCTATTGGACATTCTCAGCTTAATGTCTATCGCATGTGAGGAGCGGTTGCGAACGGTGGTCGATTATTCTTCAACACTGGCTCGCAGTCGACGCGCACACTCACATGGGGTTGTCCCCACTGAGTGGAAGGACGTTGCTACTTCGGCTAATGCTGTCAATGGGAGGGTGGAAAATCCTAGCACACCACTCAAGCGTTTGTTTACCCCGAGGCTTCAAGAAGTGTTCTAGACTAATCGGTTGGCATATAGGCCCACATTCAGCAATCGAATCGCAGGGTACCAAACCACTGTCGGAGAAGTATCGCCTGCTTATGGATAAGGACAATTCCAGCGAAGAGGCGCGTGCTGCGAAACGTACCAAGCGCAGCGCAAATGCCATCCTTGGAGAAGGGGGAGCGAGCCGATCAGAATCTGTGGATATCCCTGGCTCCGGCGCCTCCACACCGATCGGAGAGAGAGCCCCTAGCATCGATAAGAAGGGAATGTCGAAGAAGGAGGCCAAAAAGCTCATGGATGCCAAGGCCAGCGAGGCTCAGCAACATCAGCAGTCAGTAGAGACCGCGCGCTTGGCTACTAACAGCATGCTATCTGGTCGCATGTTTGGAAGCAAAAAAACGTACTCGTGGTTAAATCGTGGTGCAGCAGCTGGCAGTGGATTTTCAACGCCGTCCCGGGTCAACACCGCCACGCCGCCTGCAAGCGCGGACAAACCCGGACGTTCCGGTGAGCCAGCCGCCGTGCCTGCAAAACGTCTGGGAACATGGCGAGAAGACAAAGATAAAGGTGCCGGCATCCAGGTTCGGGATGTTCTATTCATGCTGGAGCTGGATGGCAGAGGCCCCCGACACGTACAAAAGGCCTATTCGAAAGATGTGAAGGAGGATCGAGCGGACTAAGATTACCTAGCATGTGTCGCTTCAGCGGTTTGTAATTCCGTTTTGGGTTCCGTGCTGTGACTGCGCAGGATCGTGGTTACTTGGCAAGGTTGCATACTCCGCAGTGCTCGCAGTTGGTGTTCTTATCATTCATTGTATGTGCATTTGCCCATTCTTTTCGCATCCGATTGTGAGGCCCCGGACTATTGTCTGAGTAATACTCAAGCCCCCGATTCTCTTCCGTTCTTCCAAGCTTACTACCCCCTGTTTAATTGTCCCGGGTCTCTGCCCGATATTTCATGTGGATGTATTACTTTTCTTATGCCCGTGTGTTACGGAGGGGAATCAGGGTTTTGCTATTGCAATCCGCTTGCTCTATCTCCTAACTGACGGCAGTGAGCAGCAAACGCCAGTCTATGGGGATTGTGGATATTGTCGGACAGTTCAGTGACGTGTTGTCTGGAAGACGACAATTTGACGCCCCGATGATATTTGGCTTTGCCAGTGTGCCACGGGGAGAAGAGAGCAAAACAAAAGAAATGAAAGAAACGACATGGATAGACTCCGTCTCTCCGTGTATCGACTCGGTCACTGCATTTCATACGTTTGAAATGATATGACACATTTGCCTAGCAGACTGGCCGTCTTCTATCCCTTCGTTCCCTACTATTTCCCGCGTAGTTGTAGTTTGTTTCGTACCTGAGGCCATTTGTACTGCATGCCAAGCCCGAGGTTTCCCAGAGCAGTTTAGGGTTGACGCTAGATCGTTCGGGGCATCGGGTGGGACCAAACACGCAAGTCTCTTTCAGCCGGAACAACTACTGAATCTGACTTCATCGTTTGCCCGGGGAAAGTTGCCAATCAGCTTGTCCACCAGACTTTCAGCCATCGGTCCAGTCACACTCGGATCATCGCCCTCTCATCCCTACGATTGATCCCTTTTTTTCTGCAGACGAGAGCAGCAAAGTGGGGTTCCCCAAGAGCATGATCAACTCAGCGGGGGAGGGTACCACCCCCAACTTCAAAAACAAGAGGATCAACTTCGGGGGAATGATGTCAGAGATCAGGGACTAAAGAATTGGGACGAAGGGAGCACAAGGCCGAAAAGCGGAGATTCGCCGCCCCCAAATCCAATCAAACGCCTCCGCGGCGTCATCATCCAGAGCATCGTTCTTTCGGGTTATTATTAAACCTTCTCCCAGGGCAAATTGGCGGTACGAGGCATCTCTTCTCACTACTGCAAACGAGTTAGTTCTCTTAGTTTTACTTCCCACCAGGTGGAAAAACGCATGTCATGCAGCAGCCCTCTCCGGTCGTCTGAAGGTGCCCGAAACGCAACAGCAGCCACGACGACATATTGCCACCAGACCATCACCACTAACTACTACGAAGTAGACTAACACTGCACGGTGAAGACCGCAGACGAGTAGAGCGATGACAAGAAAGGCCGGTTGAACACATCTACAATGCCACCCATACCTTATCACCATGATCATCCCTCTTTCTTACCTGACCATTTGGGTCTCGCAGGGTAATTGGTAACGTGTTTCATATCTGACATTTCGGTTCGCGGAAGAAAGGACCTCAACCGGTGGATGTCATCCAGAGCTTGGAAGCCTAGACTCGCCTCAAACTCCGGCGCTATGTTTTGCCTCCGGGGCTGGTTGGGTTAGATGAGCCTTGCGATCTGCGCCTACAAAAACCGTGCCAGATCGTTGTTTGGGATTGGAATTACTATTATTGATAATCGCGATTGCCCTTTCATGGGCTATTGCCGCATAGAGAAAAGGGGGAATTGCCAAAGTGCAAGCAAGACACCCGACATCGAAGACGGTGTCCAGCCGAAGAATAGGCTTCCTCGGAGGATTGATTGATCCAGAAGGCCCAATGACACCGACTGGAATGGAGGATGAAGAGGGCGAGTTGTATGTGTGTGTGTGTGTCTGTGTCGTAACCGAACAAACCTTCTGTGGTGGTGCTCGTGCGGCGAGGCGCCATCATCCACCATGACCCTTGAGACCGCCGTAATGGTGGAGAGGAGGTTCTGTTCGGTCTGTATTCTTTTTGGTCAGTAAATGCGGGCTGAAGGAATAAGTTCTGCACGCTGCCATTTTGATCTCCCCATCATAGAAGAAGATTTGTAGTTGTTATTGTCCGTCTTCTTTGTAGTGCTTGTTGCTGTAGGCCGAATTGTTTTAAAATCCAGGCAAGAATTGACGAGGATAAACTGGTCCTTACCAACTACTTACTTCTTGGGAAGGATCCCATTTTCACTTGCTCTCTGGGCGCTGGAATTTCCCGTTCCAGCGCAACTCAGTTTCTTTTCTGGAGTCCGTCTATCTGTCACCAGATCTCATCGCCTCTCCCATTTTCAAATTCCAGTCTTCGCGGAGCACCACCACCACCACTTCTTGCTTTTCTCCCCCTTTCATCGATGCTCACCATTCTTTGATAAACCCACCACCCCAAGCTGATGCTCTTCGACACTTCAATGATTTCTCCTTTGGCTCACCCGGTGACCCAATGAGTCTTCCTTCGTGAGCTCATCCGTACCGTACGAAGCGTTTCTCGGACGCCTGCTGGTTCCCCCGACCGACCGCCTCGCCATCCATCCATCCATCCATCCCTCCAGCCAGTGATCCCCACGCCTCTCGACTCGCTCTTCCTTTCCTTTGCCCGATAATATTCTCCTTGACTCTTCTTTTTATTTTTCTCTCTTGCAATCCTTTTCATCTTTTGATTCTTTTCTATACCCCCATCAATTTTCATTCCACTTTTTGCTGGAATCTCAACACGAGAATCCCCGGGTGTTCGAACCCTGCTCCCAGGTAGTTTCGCAGAGATTAGGATTACTACGAGGAACGACTGCCGCTTGTTACTACGACAATTCGGACGGCCGACGACCATCCGGCGACTGTGAATCTCCTCCCCTCCACCACCACCCTCTCTCTCTCCTTTCCTCTTTCTTCTCTTCCTCCTCTTCACGTCCTTATCTCCTTTCTCTTTTCCCTCCTTTCTCTTCCTTCCCCTCTCTCCTTCATCTAGCCGGAATCCGCCGTGAGGACATCCGGCTAGTATACACTTTTTCTTTGCATCATGTCCACCCCTTCCACGGCTACCGCGACGCATCCGCATCAGCAACACTACGGATACCCCCATCATCAACCCTACCAACCGAACGCATCCTATCCCACCACCTCCGCTGCAGCCACTTCTCGCCTCGCCCCCTCTTCATATCCCTATCCCGTTTCCGCCCCGACGCCTACTACCCTTCCTTTCGTGCAATCTCCGAAGCTTATGCCAACCGCACCCACCCCAACGACTACCACAACCACCAACACAACCACTGCCACCACAACAATGCCTCCAGCCCACAACGCTGTGAGCGCTGGCACAACAGCGCAGGGCACCCGGAGGAGGAAGCCCAACTGGGGCGAGTTCTATAAAAATGGGATTCCGAAGGAGGTGATTGTCATCGATGACACGCCCCCTCCCGAACAGTCCAAGGCCTCCTCGCGCAGTCTCGCGACAGCGTCCACCGTCACGGCAGCCAACGGCAACGCTCCTCAGCCGGCCGGGAAAAAACGGCGCACTGGCATCGAGTCTGCCTACGACGTCACGTATTATGATCGGCCGTCGTACTCAATCAATCCACAACACTATGGCGAGGAGTCATCGGCTGCCTCCCTGTCGACTGATCGGACAACCTCTCTGCACACCACGGCTCCTACATCTCTGTCCCAGGGAAGTTCGGGTGCCAGTAATGGGATCATTTACGAAGATGCCAATGTTGGCCAGAAACGCAAGCGCGTAACCACCCGCAAGTCCGCTCGCGATGAGCAAAAACGGCGGGAGTTGGAGAACGCAGGGGATGCGTTCTTGAGCTATGTCCCGCCGCCGAAGCCGCCCATCAAGGCAAAGGATGTTCCGGTACCTGTGGTCCGCGATGTATGTGATAAATCAACGCCCCATTTTCCTCTCTCTTTTCTTTCTTTGCTAACCAACTGTAGTATGCGAATCGAGGCGAAAAGTATGATGACGACGATGGCCATTATATTGTCAATCCTAACACTCCCTTGACTGAGCGATGTATGTGCTTCCTTCGTGGTCATTCAGATACGAGCGATGCTAACGTTTCGCAGACTCGATCATCAAACTCTTGGGGCAAGGTACCTTCGGAAAGGTGGTTGAAGCGTTTGACAAGCAGCGTAAGACCCGCTGTGCCGTCAAGATCATCCGCTCGATCCAAAAGTACCGGGATGCTTCGCGGATTGAACTTCGGGTGCTGTCCACACTGGCCTCCAATGACAAGCAGAACCGCAACAAGTGCATCCACCTGCGGGATTGTTTTGACTATCGCAATCACATCTGTATCGTGACGGATCTGCTGGGGCAAAGTGTCTTCGATTTTCTGAAGGGAAACGGCTTTGTGCCGTTCCCCAGCAGCCAGATTCAAAACTTCGCCCGACAGCTGTTCACCAGTGTAGCTTGTGAGTACTTTTGGCAATATGCCTATCACTGGGGATATCCAGCTGACATTCTCAGTCCTTCATGACCTCAATCTCATCCACACCGACCTTAAACCTGAAAACATCCTCCTCGTCAGCAACGCTTACCAAACGTTCACCTATAATCGCACCATCCCATCCTCTTCGCATGCCATTTCCCGGAGTGCACGTCAAAGACGTGTGCTATTGGACAGTGAGATCCGACTGATTGACTTTGGGTCAGCCACCTTTGATGATGAGTATCACTCGTCTGTGGTGTCCACTAGACACTATCGGGCCCCCGAGATCATTTTAAATCTGGGCTGGAGCTTCCCTTGCGACATTTGGAGTATCGGTTGCATCCTCGTGGAGTTCTTTACTGGGGATGCCCTTTTCCAGACGCATGACAACCTGGAGCACCTTGCCATGATGGAAGCTGTTATCGGCGACCGCATCGACACTAGACTAGTGAGGCAGGTGATGCAAGGCGGTCGCAGCGCAGGCCAAAACCAGGCCGCCAAGTAAGTTACATCGTGGTTACACCCGCCGAACTATGCTGACAGTCCCAGGTATTTCAACAGGAACAAGCTTGAATACCCGAACGATCAGACCACTCGTGCCTCACGAAAGTATGTGAGGGCAATGAAGCAGCTTCCGGTACGAGCCCCTTCCACTCACGGCCTAGAGCCGGATCAGGATTGCTAACCAGCCGCAGGATTTCATCCCGACCAACACCAAGTTCCATAAACTATTCCTCGATCTCCTTCAGCGGATATTCGTGTATGACCCGAAGAACCGCATCACGGCCAAGGAAGCGTTGAAGCACCAGTGGTTCAAGGAGTCCTTGGTGGATGACGGCACCGAAGCCCTACGGATTGGGGAGCAGCTGCAACGCACCACTCAGCGGCGTTGATTTTGACATCCTTCCGCTGGACACTTGTATCGGGTGTGATCTAGCTTCGCGCTAATATTGAGACGCTGCGGAGCCCTTCTATACCAAGAGGCTGGTACGTCGAGGTAAACCCTTCGACAGCCACCAGGCGTTAGCATGTATGGGTACAGCCACATTTGCGATAGAGGGATGTTATTTTTCTGTTTGGATACTACTTCTCAGGGATGGCCTGGCGATAGTGCTAGCCGATTGACGATAACTGGGTAATGGAACTGACGGAGGGTACATGGATGGGATATCCCGGAGTTGATGCCCGCAGTCGGGCAAGGTGTATGGGGTTTTGCATGCTTCATCGTGAACACAAGAAACCGTTGGTCGGGGCCTGACTACACCAGTCCCCGATGAGGACAAAAAAGCAGTACGACATATATTTGATCATCGGAGGGACATACCATTTTATATTTATGTGTTTTTTATACAGTCCGGGCGGCCTGGACTTGGGGCTTTGTGGGCTTATGGGATTTGTGTTGTGCTTCATCGTTTTTTTTATATCGTCTTTTTTCTTCTTGCAGCATCGTTCGATGTGATTTCTTCATACTCGGAACTTATTGACGTCTACGGGCGCTGGTGACATGACGATTTATCTCCTGCATAGCTTCGACTATGATTCTTGACCTTTTTGACTTGTTCTTCGACGCGGTAGAGCAGTACCCTCTGGTCTGTCTGTCTGTTTCCCTCGGATGGACCGAGGCGATGATGATGCATAGACGTGTGCATTGTGAACTACCACTCCTACCGATGTATATATATTATACCACTTGATACTACCTTACCTACTTACTTTTATGAGCTCGTTACGACTGATCAACGGACCCGGAGTTCTCTGGCGCTACCATCTACCATCTCATATACCAATACCAATACCAACCTTGATATGATGGACAATTTGAAGATCTTCCAATCAGCATTATGTTCACAGCCATCCCTACTGCTCATCATACCAGTACACACAACGATAGAATAAGACAGGTACGAAAATCCTATTCCCCTCCCAAATAACAGAATGGCTACTACAATACTAATCCATCCCTTTCCCACTACTACTACTATATCTCCCTTGAAGCCCTTCATCAACTCTAACTACAGTTACACTTTCCAATATCTCAACATTTCACTTCAAAATATCTTCCATCCCCACCACTCGCCAACTTACCTCCAACAAAAGCCTCCACAAAATACTCACCCTTATGCATGCACCCAACTGTTCCACTTTACAACTGAGTATCAAAACATTCAGCTACCACCACCATTCTGTTCATTCCTCCTCACAAGAAAACAAAAGTCGCCTTTTCTTCTCCAATATCAAAATGAATCAAACACTACAACTAGACTTCCCAATGACCTTCGCCTCCGTGATCCCATTATACGAACCACCTGAAAGACAAGATAGATGGAGGAATGTGGCTGGTGTGTATGTGTTATCGTTTACCTTCTTTGTACTTCAGTTGTCTATCCAAACTCTCTCATGGTCTCATGAACTATATATGAATTGACGAAATTCGACTTTGACGATATATATGACTGAATCGGAGTTTTGGGACTAAGGAGGTGAATCACAATTAACTCTAGATTTGCATGGTAGTTAGTACTACCGCTGACTCAATAAATAGTGTATTTGAAAGACTTAATGTCGTTATCATTGCGCGGGAGAATGTATGGGCGTTATTGAAAGACATCATTGCTAGTAGCCTTTCAGTGACCGGGGATGGGGTAAACCTACACATGCTATATATAGAAGATGTACCTGTATCAGTGCAGATGGTAGTCTATTCGATTAAGAGTCTTATGCATGCTTATCTTATAAGCTATGTAGCAAGTTCTGTTATATGATAAGCCTACAGTTAGACATTACTCTCAACACTTGATCATATGAAGATGAAATCAGTAGGTGAGAGTATTGCAACTATTGTACAAGTATCTTGTGATCATGGTATAGAAGAGTGTGTTCGGAATATATTCATGGCTTGGTTCTTGGTGAAACATTGCAGTACTACTACTTTATAGTGTATGATTATTTATACTTATAACTGTAAGTATGATACGCTTCAGGTTCAGGCTATACTGGTAGTACCCAGCACTACTACGTAACTTAAAGAGGTTATACTACTAGTAGTAGTAAGTAGATATATATTATATTTTCAGTTGATACCGAGAGAGTGATGACGTGCCAAGTAGTATATGCGTTGCACTTTTACTTGAATAGCAATTCCATTTAAAATGCTTTAGCTTCTCTCAAGACTAATGCTCACCCACAATAGTATATATGCAACCACACGATCTATCCACAAACGGTCTAACGATCTAAAAAAGCATTGTAAAGCACGATGACCCGAAGACAACAGCTATGAACAAACGCCCCCCCTTCCCAACCAAGGTAAACTTTTTATCTACATGCCCCGGTTAAACTCCACCTGACCATCCTTACCACCCTTCTCCCAGAACTCAGGCTCCAGAGTCGTCGCGCTAATAGCCTGTCTCTGGGGGAACGCACCCAGGGCCAACGGCAACGCAAACAGGGACGTCGCCAGGACCAATCCCAAGTTCAAGGGCATAATCATCCTAGGACGAGCCTTCAACCAAGCAGTCTTCTCCAACCGCACCAACACCAACGGCGGAACCACCATGATAGGAGTAGCATTCAGCACACGACTGATAGCCGTCTCGCCGACAGCAATGGTAGCCGCCTTCTTACTCTTGCCCAGACTCTGCACCGTCTCGCCAGACTCCTCGAGCTTCTTCTTCTCCACCTCCGACAGCACCGGGTACACATCAATACCCTGACGGATCTCCTCGCCGCGCATGAGGAACACGTTCAAAGCGCTGGCGCTAGAAACGGCGGCAAACGGCACAAGACGACCCAGGATGAGCTTCGCGTTGGGCGAGATGCCCTTAAGACGGGGCACAAGGGCGTTCAGACCCAGAGCGACGGAGCAGGAGGCCGACACGGCCATGAGGTAGGACTTGGCGATCTGGGGGACGGACAGCGGGGTGGACTTGTTGGCGTTCGCGTTGTTAATGGCAACATTGAGCGATTGGTTGGCGATTTGCCAGAGAAGAGTTCCGGTGGTCTTGGTTTATTGGTCAGGTTTGAAAATCCATGGTCGGGTTTAGAGGCTGGAGCGTGTCGGTGTGTAACTTACCTGCAGTCCCGGCGTAAGCATACCAGCTGTCACGACCAGATTGGACATAACGTAGCAGGACATGCGGAAGGGAAGGAAGACCGGCTCGCCAGTGTCTGTTGGTGTGTATGAGTATATGCTGTGTGGATTCTTTCCTCTCGAAGGATAGCTCATGGGGTAAGGTGGAACGCACCAGGGTGAAGGGTGGAATCAACCACCTTCTTCGCGCGCCACAGCTCCGGAGTCATATGCGGAAGATGGTTCTGCTTGTAGGAGGAGACCAGCTGCTTAGCCTGCTCCAGGCCGGATGAAGACACGAACATCATCCTGGAAGAATAGGCGTCAGCGAAAGTTCACACACTCATTCACATTGAGCGCATTTCCCACTTACCGCGGGTCGGAGAGGTCAGCCGCATGCCGCACGCGGCCCCAGTAGGTTGTCAGATCATATTGAGACCGAGGGAGGTCCCGGCTGCCGGGGAGGGAGGCGGACATCTGCAGAGACGAACGAAGGAGGGTCGCGAAGACAGGATGGACAGAGACACTTCAGGGAAAGGAGGAGGATCGGAGGAGTCATCGGCGCCACGGCGAAAATCATTGAGGCGGGACGACACACGTGCCTATCGCGGGCGGTGAGCCGATAAGCGTCAGGTCCACCAATCGGAGTGCGTCAATCTCCGATCTCGTCAGGAACGTCTCACCGCCTTGAAAGCGGTACGGTATTTCCGTTACCGAACGCTATATCGAAGTATGTACTGGTAGGAGTCAGGTCTACTCAGATTTACTTGTTGCTAATGTAGTACTTCATGGTAGTGGTTTCATTCGAGGTGGCGAACATATAAGAGTACAGGTATCACAAGTCTCTCGCCACACAATTAATAGAACAAATTAAAAACATCCAACATCCACAGGTGAGCAGTTACCGCTGGGATGTGATACATGACCGCCCGAAGCGGATAGAATGTACGTCGCAAGGAAATGGGGGTATGTCTAAGCTCTGGCACACAGATAAACAAAGGAAACCCGGTGGAAATAGGAAACGAAGGCGTAGGCCTGCTCACTGGCGAGCCATCAATGCAAAAAATAAACCCACCCGGGATGTAGGTCAAGTCGTACAAAAACTCGGTGCGAGAATGGTACACGAAGAAGGGAAGGACGCCAATCGGGCGCCATGGTCATTACATTCATCGAAATCGGTAGGATTTATGAGCTAAAGGCGAGGTGGGGGCATGTCCAGAAGCCCCGACAGGCACTCGGACCCGATGATTCTTTCGAGTGGGTGTCTGGGCGCAGAAGATGCACACATACACGGACGGCAGGTTGGCCCGCTCCAGTCCAACGCACTTGGTGTGTAACCAGTGACTGCATGATTCGCTGCTCATCAATCAGTAGCCATCCATAGACAGTTATTGCTATGGCTTACCATTGGATCATGAGGTGGCCACCATTGTCCATGGAATTGCAGACACACCGGGTCCCATTGCTCGGGTTGCTGAAGCGGTCGGTGACGGGGGTGGCTATGTCGGGGTCGGTCATGGTCGTGGGCGATGTATTCGTGGTTCGTGAGCTGAGGTCAAGCTCCGCACCGAATCGTGGCGGGGACGATCTGAGGTGAGCGAGAGAGCGAGCAGAACGGCTGATCCGCGACCCGTAGCTGACAGTGTGCGGACGAGGGATCCGACCTCTCTCTTGGAGGACCTTTCGGAGTGCATGCTGGGCATCACCACTGTCATCCTCGGGATCAGCAAAAGGCTCGCCTAGGGAACCGGCACTGAGGTATGATAGGTCTGAGTGGAGCGTTGCCAACTGCTTTTTCGGGGTGCGCTTCCAGTCATCCAAAGTAGGCTTGTACTGTGGTCGTCTGGAAGGCGCTCGACCGGCGTCAGCCCACGGGGATGCTCGTCCCGAGGATGACGCTGCCGTAGAGGTATAGGAACCCTTCGAATGGGGCCTTGAACCACAGTCACTACGAGCAATCGTCGCCCCACTGGCGTCGGAAAATGCAAATGAAGGGTTGCGGCTGGGGACAGTTGGGTATTCACAGTAGTCCACCGAGTCATACTCGCTTTCCGTGGTGGAGCCATCCAAGTCCATTCCTGTGAGGGGGTCCGTCAAACCGGTTGATGCCTCGGGCACAGGTTGCATTTCCGCCTTAGCTCTACCGTCTTTGCCTATCTTGAGGACTACGGACTGAGAGCGTCTGGGCAGACTAGCAGCCACTGAATTTGCCCTCGACAGCTGATGACGAATGGGCTTGATAGGAGAGGAGCGACCCTTGGAGGGACTCTTCCGGATTCCATTGCTGGAAGCCATCATACTCCCAGACCCCGGTCGGCTGGCAGACCCTGCAATAGCACTGTGCGTTAGGCTACGAGTCAAAGTCGGCCTCATCTGACGGGGGGTGTAGTCATCGTCATCATCATCCTCATAGACAGGGATATGGTGGTTGACGCTGCGAGCGCGGCGGAGCTCCTCTCTCTTGGACTCCTCCGTTTGGTGATGGTAGGGCTGGCGAGTCGGTCGGGAGAAGAGCCTCTTCTCAGGAGTCGGCTGCAGTCCACCAAATCGGCGTGCAGGGGAGCTCAGGAACAGTGCTGGATCCTCTGCTTTCGTGATAGGGCGGCGAGGGGAAGTGGAGAAAGGGGCAGGGAAGAGGGCGGCGTCGGTAGTGGTCACCCCCGAAGAGAGGTTATATGTACTACTATTATTGAAATCGGGGAGGTCCATGTTTCCTTCGATTATAGGCAACTGTGGGATGTGAGAATCCGGGGCGGTGGTGTGGTTGACATGGAAGGAGTCATTGGCATGAAGGTCAAACAAGTCAAGATTGTTACTGGCCGACAGGCCCATATTGCTCTCGTGCTGATTGAGATCATGGTCCCAGAATAGCCTTTGCTGTGGGAAGAATGAAGAGGCGCCGGAATCGATTGATCCTAGCTGGAATGGGTCTGAGGATGATTGAAGGTCTCCAAAGAGCCGTGGGGAAGCCCCCAGTAACCGACTGGGAGTTTCTAAATGACCGCCAATCATGCTAGAGGCGGACGGCCGTCGACCTGTACCAGTGGCCTCGTCAAGCCCCGTCACCTTCTTCCTCGAAGCACTGCTGGGAGGAGGGGTCTGAATTGTCGCAGCAGATTTGGCTGAATCTACTGTGCGAGGACCATCCTCTCCCACATGCCCATGTGGCCTGGACGGGCGACGTCTCTTGGCCGTATCAGTGTCCTGCTCCGCCGCTTTGCCATTCCGGGTATTGTCCTCAGTATCGGTCGGTCGGTCGGGGGCAGTATCCGGCAGCCGGAGAGGATTGATGGAAGGTGTGCTCAGCCCAAACTTCTGGGGCGTGCGGAGGAATTCCGGACTCGAGGCATAGGGGTCCGAAGTATCCCAGGTAACCCGGGGATCGAAGAAGCTGGATTCGAGTTTAGGGGTCTGGAAAGCGGAATCGCCAAAGATTGTGGTTGTCGGGGGAGTCCTCGTAGGAGTCTGAGGTTCACCGTTGGGATAGCTGAAGCTGAACGAGAAAGACGGCTCTGTCAGCATCATGTTGCACACTAGCTACCGCTGAAGGGTCGGAGCTCGGTAGGAGCTCCGCAACCCACACGATATACTGCCAGAGGAGACCAATGTGGGTGGAGGGTTTATGTGCATGTAGAGATAAAAGTCCGGAATTAAGCGGAAGACAGTGAAAAAGTGCAGTAACAAATGAGCAAGGAAACAGTATGAGGGAGAAATTGTAGCTAGTAAGGAGTGTGGTGATAGAGAGGGAGCCCCGCGTGTGCCGGTAATACAAGATGAGTAGGAAATTCAACCGACATACCTGTGAACCGGTTGATCCCAACTCATGTCAGCAACGTTGTGATCCCAGCAACCATACAATGCACAAGCTGCCAGGCAACCCTCTTGTAGGAAGTCCAGATATTTCGGGGGCCGTCAGGAATGTTGGAGGAGAGGGGTTGGTTCGGTAGGGATCGCTGTGCCGACGAATGTGAGCCTCCTCCACAGGGTCATTGAAGCCAAGCTAGTTCGGACTGGAGTTGTAGGTTCGGACACAAGAGTGTTTGACCCTTCGAAGGAAAGGTTGGGGTTGGACGAAGGGAGGACGACGCTAGCACATAGTCCTATCGCCGGTCTGAAGGACGGGAGGTCACCGGGGCTGGTAATCTGGAGAAGGGGACAAAGAAAAAGGTAGAGAGGGAGGAAAGAGGAGGAGTCGAGAGGGGAGGGAGATAGAGAGGATGGACTCAGACCAGGCAGGCTGGGGGTTCGAGGGATTGAAGGTTGGGTTAGGTTGGTTAGTATGGAAGGTTCCAAGAACGACAGAGCTCTCCTGAACAAAGGGAGGAGCGGAATGCGTTTAGATTAGGACGCTGTGTCTTTGATGCTTCCCTCTTTTGTTTTGGCCGAACCTTGCCCTTCAAACAGGAGTGAACAGGCAAAAGTGAAAAAAGAAAAGGGAGACCAGGAGAAGAATCAACCGGCTCGCTGTGAAGGAGGAAGAAAAAAAAAGAGACAGAGGAAGAGAAGAAAGTAAGAAGCGAAGCCGAATGGGAAATTTTGTGTTTTCGTTTTCCTCTGTTTGTAATTTGGTAATAAGTTGACAGTTTTTTTGCCCTCTTTTTTCCTTTTTACTTACATCCGCAGATCCACCAGCTGGGGACTTTTTTTTTTATGAACTGCTACGTTCCCTGGGAGGGTCAAGGTCCGGTTTTGCTGCAACCAGGACTTGGTACCTTCAATTGCTGGTGACAAATGAGGCTGCTCCAAATTATCGTCTTTGATCCTGCCATCTTAATTCCCCCGCCATTATTATAGTGTTTGTTATAGTATTCTAGTATTCATCTAGTCCTTGGTCATCGAGTTCCCTCTCGAATCATCATCAAACTAATTAACCAACCAACTAACTCTGCCTTTCCTCCCGATCGTCCTCCACTTTTGGCTGGTGGAGCTACGGGCCTTGGGTGAGATGAACTGGGACCGCTGCACACGACCGACACCTTGACCTTCCCGCTGCGAAGGGGGAGCCTTTCATGACGCACCGGATGGGTACAAAAAGTGAATGGATTGTAACATAGAATAATAACCTTTGCTATTTTCTTACTTCCTCTTATGAAACAGAGCATGAGGTGATTACTACTAATCATCATGCTTTGGTGGTTCTATCAGATTCCAATGGTTCTGGTTCCGAGAATAGTGAACTATCACACTACTCTTTAGTAGTTTACTGTGTACCTCGGATGGGATAGTCAGCTAGTAGTGACTTAATTAAGTCTTAGGGAAGGTATACTCCGCTTGTGATTGTACTGTATAAGATAGTAGTAAAGAATAATAGACAGTGATCCACCCATCAAACTCTGCTATACTGTACTGTACCTATTATCTTACCGTCAATGCCGGAGAAACGTATACGAGGTCACCGGCATCATCTTGAAATAGTCGACAAATGGAGACGACGGGAAGAGACTGGTCCTTTCAGCGCGAGATTACTAGTATACCACCGAACGTATCCATAATAATCCATGACTAGTGAACCGCGCTCCAAGGCACCAGCGGGCGGTCCCAAGAACAAGGAACAGCGGTCCATTTCCGTGGGTCATCTATCACCGTCTCCAGCGTGATCGGTTGGTCAAGTTACTTACTGGTGCTGACGCCGGGCTCTGGACCTGCATCCGTCTTCGATTGTTTCCCTCCCCCGTATCTTATGGCTTGTTCATTATTCCTCGGGTGGCCATCGAATAGACTTCCCACTTGGCTGAAGAGGGTGACCGATATGTCAACACTCACAGGTGATAGATATCGAGGGCTTTGGTTTCACTTTGATCCCAGAAATGTGGCCGCACGTCTCGACCGCTCTCTAAACCACCGATGTATGTAGATCGAATCATACCGGTCAACACTTACTCCATATTTTGCTCCATACTGTACTTACTGGAGTAGGAATCAACCCGGACAAGGTTTTGAATGTGAGCAGGTCAACCTCCCTTCCCTTACGAAAGCGTCGATCGAGGCCGGATTGGGCGACGGGAGATTGAGCCTTGCGACCACCGCCAACACTAACGACCCTCGGACGCCCTGGGGTTTCTGGTCCTTCATCCTCCCACCACCACCCCCCGACTCCGGCCACGACCACCACTAAAACTAACCACTAATAGTCAATCCACTGGGGGCCCTCTTTTCAGCTCCAGCCTCGATCTCATCCCACGTCTTGCAAGATTGTGTTTAATACTGTGTTAGTACTGTGTATGTGTGTGCCCGGAATATTAATAGCTCCCCGTAATTACGATCTCCTGGGCCTGGGACCGACCCCAATGACGACATTTGAACCCATTTCCAATTTCCTTCCTCAATTCAGCTCCGTGTCTTCTCCGGCATAATCCCTGGTCTCGCTCCCTTTCCTAACTTAGCTGTCTGGAAGCTAGTATGTCGACGCTATTTACACCCGCTGCAGCTATCCATGCTTCAAACTTCGGGACAGTCGAGGTGACAGAAAACGTAGCCAAATACCAAATGGCTCGTCTCCAGAAACCGTTGAATTTAAGACTCGACTGATTCCAAGTCTTTTCCCTCCCAGTTCCCACATATAACGAGTCAGACTTGTCTAATTTAGTCTATTTCCTGGGGAGCAGATGTTTCAGCCCGCGAGGGAAGTATCTTCTTTCATGGATACTAGTACCAGTAAGAGTAAGTGGTAGCTAGAATGGATACTGGGCAGGGCAAAAGGGTAGGGTGAGCTTCCGTCCCCGAAAGTAATATTACCCGATTAAGGAGATTCACCGCGACCCGCCCGGTGGTTCATTCATTGGGCCACGAAAAGAGGGGACGTGAGGCGACCCAACGCGAGTCTAGACTAAGTACTAGGTAATGACAACTATCTGCAATCATACTATCTATCGGTTCTCCTGGACGGAGGATTCTAATGCCTGCCGTAACTCGTTTAGCAACAAGAAAAAGAGATCAATGCTTTAGTCTCTGGCGAACATCATTGGTCGAGCACTATTGGAAAGGGGAGAGCCTATGGTAGGGGCGGAATTCTCCCCGATCGGTTAAACTAAAGTACTACACTCCAGTCTTCAATGGGTAATGCCGTCCACTACTTCCGAACCCAGATTGAGTTGATTCGCAGTTACATACTTACTCCGTCCCGAACTAACCCTACTATTATTCAATATTATTATGATCTTTTTTCTATGTTCTGCGGGCATTGATCTGCTCTGCCGATGCTAATCCAGCCGACTGAGATGGAAGCCGTTTCCGATAGGCTCCAAGCATCCACCAACGATGACTTGCTGTCTGGAGTCCCTCCCCCCTTTACAAGTCAGCAAACAACCACTCTCAGGCCATCGGGGCTGAACCAGTAAGAGCTGCTGCACGCGAGCGACGGGACCTGCAGCAGTAGTTAGACGCCCTGCGGTGTAACCCGCAGTAGTCTCTCCTCTCTCCCTCCATTGAGCATCTATGATTTCAGTTTTCGAGGAAGCCCCTGACATGATGGTTGATGCAGCACCGGCTTAGTGTCCTGCCAGCCTGTCCATCTCGCAGCTCGTCAGGCACACCTTGGCTGGAATAAGGTTGGAGACATCAGTAAGGAGCAGCACTGGCCAGGGTGATGTTTGGCTCACCCTTCCTCTAATTACAAAAAGGTTTTGCTTTGCTTTCACCCCGTGCAAGAAATTCCTGGACAGACAGCCGGGGTTCTTATCTCTTGTGCAGCCAAAGTGAGATGTGAGTGCACATGGCTCTGAGGACTGCATACCTAAGCTGCACCATAGATCTATCTATAGCAATTTCTTGCTCTTCACGATGTGTAAGATCCGGGCCGTGGGCGGATGACCTGACTGGAATGCCGGCGGAGCATAATCATCGATCAATATCTGCGGATCAGATGCACATAATGTGCAGCTTCATACACCGACTGCGAAAATGGCAATTATTGTGCGGATATTGCCGTTTACATGTAGGGTTGTTACCATGGGGATATGGGCCTGGAGCGGGTGCTTTGCAGAGTCAGTGCGATCGATCCTGCAGGAGATTCGTAAAGTAGTATGCAGCGAATGCATAAAGCAGAAGGGCTGATGATAGTTCATACAAGTGCTGCCAGTATAGACCGATAGTGACGACTGGTAACTTCATCGTGCGGAGTACTCCGTAACCGAGGCTCTTATTAAAGAACAGTTGTGCTTTCTGTAGCCCATGCTGAGTGGCATACTGTAGATACTCTGTTTCGCCTCCATAAAAGAGCCTTTCACAGGATAAGAAGACGGCCATTCCCATAAATAGTGTGAGATGAAGGGATTATATAACTGATGAAGTTATTATTGTATACCATATATAGAGTATACTTGAGACCCCGAAATGATACATGCGACTACTCGAGGATCTACTCATACTTGATACCTGAAACTGCAGGCTGTGAATGCCGCGCCACACACCAGCCACAACCCCGCCAAGATCCACCGCCCGCCGAGAAGAGGAAAGTGAGTGGATTCATCCATCCAATCCATCCATTGTGCTGTGTCAAATCACTCTTTGGCCATTGGGCATCAGTAACCAGCCTTTCTTTCAGCCATAACCACAATCATTAACAACCATTTGCTACAAGGCATAACCAACTCAACCCGCATGGGTTGTTATACATAAAGAGAAGGACAGCTGGGCCGTCGTTCTTTGACTATGAATGAACGTTCCTTTCACTATCCCGACCCATAAGAATTACCATCTGCAAGCACCTATTCAGTTTCCTCTCCTACACGCCTCGCCGTTATTCCATACAAGCAGAGCAGCAGTAGCCTTAGTGCAGCGTCAGATTCCAAGTATACAATAAGAATCAGATTTGGATCGTGTCTTGCCTAGTCCTTACTCAGACTCTTATCTGAATGGCCTTTCCCTCTCAAAAAGATCGGAGATAATGTCGCCCACGCCAAAGAAAGCCTCCCACTCAGGGGCCGCCAGAAGGCGGCGTGGGAAACGGAAGATCACCCCGAGATCGCCCCTGTCTATCCTGGCTCAGACTCGAAAGAACAGCGCCGTGAAGAAACGTGATCGCGGCGACGTGGTCAGCAGCAGCAAGACAAAACTTACGGAGCGCAGGAGTAAACCAGGGAGACCATTCAGTCTGAATCTCCTTCCACTGTCGACCGAGCCAAGAGAAAAGGTGAGTGATGACAAAAACCGAGAGACCTGCTTCGGGCTTCTCTTCTGCCCTTGATAGTTATCAGTAGTGTTCCCGGTGTTGTAGCAGGGATCCCGATCACCCAGCCTTGATCCTTGCATTGCCTGCATATCCTAGCGCCAACTCGGGGTACCAATCACTAAATACATACTGACACCCGAGTCGTGGACAGAACTGTTTTAGACGGGATCCATCCCCTGCAAACTACCGATTTGTCCCCAAGGGCGACATCTACATTACTCGCAATTGCCGAAAACTGACAAAGGAGTCTGGCCGAATTGTCTACGTGGTTTATGTGAGGATACAAACCCAAATCATTCTACTACTAGCAGCTTCTTTGTACCCATTTCCTAACCCTTTCACAGGATGATAGAGGCAAGAGCACTCTTGGCCTACGTGTTCCGGCCGATGTTCACACTGCCGTCCTCCGGTTAGCGGACGAAACAGCTCAGTCTCGCGCTCAAGCTGTTCAAGTACGTGATGAGAAAGATTATGCGCAAGCCCGTCAACTCTTACGCGCCCAGTTTCCTTTAATGCCCGAGGAGTCACTGGACACTGTTCTCGAACATGCCTTTCTGAAGGGCTCTGGCCGCGTGGGCCGGACATCCAGATTATCGGATCAAGACAAAGCCAAGTTAGCCGTAGAGGCTCATATCAGACACACCCATACCAGCTATGAAGCACTCCTGAAGGCGGGGAAGACGCGCGGTGAAGCTCGTCAAGCGTCAAAGGAGATGGTCCAGGCTATCAGGACCGCATGGTCAGGTGGCAATGTAGAGCCAACGGATTGCCTGACTATGCGGGATCGAGTGATTGTGATTGATTAATCCCTGCGCGGATTGACTTGGTCTCCAGACCAACAACTCAAACCGACAACATTCAAACGAAAGCGATGCCCTATTAATGTTCATTTCTGGTATGTTGGAGACAGTACACAGATTGCATCAGGGTTAACATTACATATGTGCGAGGCCGCAACACCTCCACGGCTACGGCGTTCTGTTCTGGCTTATTTGCATTGATGCACAGCGTGATGACCACAAGCATTCATGATTAGATTAAGCATAGAGATTAGACACTCGATATAATATTTGATCATGCTATTAAAAAATGAGAGAGAGAGAAACCTCTCTCAATTCACCTTCCAACACACCCACCCCACCCCAATCAGCCCTACTACCCTCTCCCCTCTCCCCCCAACTACCCATGAACCTCACCACTCCCCCCCTCCTCCCAAACCCTCAACCCCCTCGACCTCCACCCAACAATCGGCTCCCCGGGCTCATAAAAGAAAATCTCCAACCTCCCCCCATCCCCATCCCTCCTATAAGGAAAGAACCTTACCTCCCTAAACCCGCCCTCCAACTCCAACACCACCTTATCAAGATCCCCCAACAAATTCCCAAAGATCTCCTGCGCGGTATCCCCCCTCGCTGCAACCTTACACAGCACATGATACTTAGACCGATTAATCGCCTTATTAGCGAAACTCCCCGTCCGGAGAGCGTGTGCTAGATGCTGCTTCGCGGATCGCAGGATGGCGAAGATGCAGTGCGGATGGTGTCTGTTGATTGGGGTGTGGGCGAGAGTATCGCATTCGGGCATGTTCGTGAGGAGAGTCTCGAGTGTGAACCCGATGGTTATGAGGATGAGGTTGTCCAGCGGTGTGTAGAAGAGTTTCTTGTAGTATTCGAAGGTTATTCCGGATTCTTTGAGGTGGAGGCGTCGGGCGAGGATGGGGTCATTGTGGGTGGTTTGGGGGAACGGGGGAGGGAGAGAAGTGGATGGGTAGAAGGGGTAGAGGTGATGGTCGAGGGTTGGCCAGTGGCTCATGTCGAGGTGGGGATGGAGGTCGTGAAGGAGGGTGGGGTAGAGGAGGGTGTCCATATTTGATTGTTTATTTTTATCCTGGGCCTGCTGAGCAGGGGGGTGAAGGACCCTGAGGTGGGGTGTTTGGTGGTGGTAGAATGCGTTTTATAGGGGTTTTATATGGGGAGGGGAGTAGGTTGGGGTTTATGGTGGGAATGGGAATTGGAGATGTGTAATTGCTGTTGTTGCGGGAGTCTCCATAGGGCTCTCACTGAGAAGCCTGGATTGCATATGGGTGCCTATGCATGAGCCTGAAGTGCCTAATGGATGCTATACTAGGCTGGTAGGCCAATAATGGATCTTGTTGTGGTCTTCTGCACGTAAAATGACCCGTCTGGTCGAGCTTGGTCGGGATTTGCCGTAGATGGTGACTTGATAATACACCTGCTGCTAACAGTAAATGGGCCTAGAACATCTTTTCCCTGATTTTAGAGGTAAAGCTGTAGTGCTAAGGCTCCGTGTCTTGGTGGCCATATTGTGGTTCTAGGCAGCATGTACTAACACCTATGTTGTCCCTTTGTTTCTGAGGGATCCCCAGGAGTATCGGTTTGAGGTCTGACAATACTCGCATGACAAGAGATGTAGGTAGTCTGTGGTATGTAGTAGCAAAGTCTTATTCCAGTGTGCATGTGTCCACCCATATAGCTGAGTGACGCACTCCGTCCTTTTCTTGATATACTGCATATACTCAAAAGAGCTATGCTTATCATGTTGTATCATCATACATAGAGGCATAAGAGCCGGATCCTCACAACCCACATCCTTGCAGGTTAAACCGCAGAGCAGATGTGCAGATCAGCCCTACGGAGAAATCTCCAAATCCTGCGAGAACCCTTTACGTACTTGATATAGAGAACTTTTGAGGAGATGCCTGAATGGAACCATGCCGCCGAATACCCTGACACATCTCCTCAGTTCACTGCTCATGCTCCGTATCTCTAGTCATCTACTGTAATTGAGTCAAAATCACAGGATTTACCCACGTAATTTCTGTTTTAAAAACAGACCAGGCCCCCTCTGGTCAGAATATCTTCAGAGTATACAAAAAATCCCCACTATAGCACCCGAATGCCTAAAAAAAATTGAAAGCCCCTGGTGGGGATCGAACCCACAGCCTTAAGATCTCAGAGTAGCTTCATAGACAGTTAGTAGGGAGGTCTGGTTTAAGGCGTGGTCGGGGGTACTTGCAAGTCTTACGCGCTACCGATTGCGCCACAAGGGCCACTTGTGTGGATCTGCGGCAGAATTAAAAGAATTATAAATATGCTCATATATACTGTTGATGAGGTATCCTCCAAAGCACACCTTTGGGCATCTGCATAGCTGCATGTCTTGTCGATATGGATGTACTGTGGGAGACCTATCATATCCCGATATCTGGATATATGACCAAAATATGGGTGACGCAAGGCTACTCTCATGCCAGATTTGGGAATCGAAAGGTTCTATCTGCATACTTCTAATCGACACCAGAGGCAATAGACAGGCTGAGTGGTTGGAGAAATAAGTATAATATATACGTAAATAATTAGATAAGAAGACAGATTAAGTAGGGGAGAACTCCGTAAATTTTCATGCATATCATCTTGGTAAATTTGCTGCAATTGTTGAAGGATATTGAATGAAGGTATGTCAGTCGTATAGTTCAGATCATGTAAACAGACTTCCTCATTCGACCACACTAGGGCTAGCCCCACTCTAGCCCAATGCGGAGCAGCAAAAACGTGACGGTAACTTTTCCAGACTGGAGCCGCTCATGACTTTAGGTGCTGCAACTACTACAGTTTCACATCACTGCCACCGTTACTATGGAAGGTGCCGATATTGTTGAGTCGCCGCGCAAGCGGCTCAAGACTGATAACACTCCTATCACCGAGGATGCTGCGCTTCCTTCCTCCAACGAGGCAATTGCGCCATCGGACGCAGCCAAACTCTCCGCGGAGGAGGCGAGAGAACTCGAGGTTGGAATCACCGAGTTTGTCAGTGGTGACAATGAAGGATTCTATGGCATCCTGAAGAAGAGGTAATTGCAGTCTAAATTCTGTTAATATACAGGCGCTTACCGACCTCTTCTACTAGATATACCGACTTCCTTGTCAACGAGATCGTACCATCCGGCGAAGTCCTGCATCTACACAATATCCCCACCCCGGAAGCAGAACAGGAGAAGGCTAAGCCCGCGGAAACTCCCGCGCCCAAACCCGCAGAGAATGACCAGCAGGAGAAGCCAGAAGGATCTGCAGAGAAGGATGCTGCGCCAAGCGCGGAGAATACGCCGGAGTTCCAGATCCCCGAGGAAGACATGGCTCTCCTGGAATCCCTGTTCGGCGAAGAATCCACCAAGAAGATTGTATCGCTGAACAAGCGTGCCGTCCTCAATCCCAAATCGAAGCCGAGCGACCTGCCCAAGATTCCCACTCTCGTTGTCGATGACCGTGACCTGCGCATTAAGATGCACCAGGCCATCCGTCGCATCTTCAAATCGCAACTCGAGTCTCAAACCGATGGCGAAGGAATGATGGTTATTTCTGCTGCGCCAAACCGGAACAACCGCAGTGCGCAGGGTGGACGTAACAATGCACGCCCCCGCGTGCCGGTCAATTGGGATGAGCTGGGTGGTCCCTATCTGCACTTCACTCTGTACAAGGAGAACAAGGATACCATGGAAGTCCTCTCGTTCATCTCGCGGCAGCTGAAGATTAACACGAAGAACTTCCAGTTCGCCGGAACCAAGGACCGCCGCGGTGTTACTGTTCAGAGAGCCTGTGCGCACCGTTTGCATGCTGAGCGCCTCGCAAAGATCAACCCTACGCTCCGCAATGCTGCTCTTGGCGATTTCGAACATTGCAAACATGGCCTTGATCTGGGAGATCTGAATGGTAACGAATTCGTCATCAGTCTCCGTGAGTGCGATATTCCGGGTGTTGACTTCAGCGACCGCGAGGCTGCCATTGCCAAGGCAAAGGACGTCGTGGGCACCGCACTACGGAATCTCCGCGAGCGTGGCTACTTCAACTACTTTGGTCTGCAACGTTTCGGTACTTTCGCTACACGCACAGACACAGTCGGCGTCAAGATGCTCCAGGGCGACTTCAAGGGCGCCTGCGATGCTATCCTCCAGTACAGCCCTCATGCTCTGGCTGCCGCTCAGGAGGGCGAGAACTCAACTGCCATGGTCAGCTCCGACGACAAGGCCCGCGCAGAGGCAATCCACATTTTCGAAACTACCGGAAACGCCAACAAGGCTCTCGAGAAGCTTCCTCGTAAATTCGCTGCGGAATCCACCGTCATGCGTCAACTCAGCCGTGCCCAGAACGATTACCTTGGTGCTCTCCAAGCCATTCCTCGTAATCTGCGATTGATGTATGTCCACGCCTACCAGTCCTTGGTGTGGAACTTTGCCGCCGGTGAGCGCTGGCGCTTGTACGGCGACAAGGTTGTCGAAGGTGATCTCGTACTGGTGCATGAGCACAGCGACAAGGACGACGCCGGAGCAGCTGCCGCTGCGGGCGAGGTTGACGCCGATGGCGAAGTCATCATCACCCCGCAGGCGGGAGACAGCGCCTACGTCTCTGAAGGAATCACCCGTGCGCGGGCCTTGACGGCGGAGGAGGCAGCTAGCGGCAAGTACAGCATCTTTGATGTCGTTTTGACCCAGCCCGGCTACGATGTCCTCTACCCGTCCAACAAGATGACGGACTTCTACAAACAGTTCATGGGCAGTGCCCAGGGTGGCGGTCTCGACCCCTTCGACATGCGTCGCAAGTGGAGGGAGGTCAGTCTCACCGGTAGCTACCGCAAGCTGCTCAACCGTCCCGGACCCGACTTCTCCTTCGATGTGCACGTGTATAGCCAGGATGATGAGCAGTTCGTTCAGACCGACTTGGAGAAGCTCCAAGGCAAGAAGACTGAAACTGAAACCCCTGGTGAAGCGACACCATCCTCCAATGTGCAGGAGAAGCTTGCCATTGTGCTCAAGTTCCAGCTTGGATCGAGCCAGTATGCCACCATGGCTTTGAGGGAGCTGTCCAAGGGTAAGGTCAAGGCCTACCAGCCCGATTTCGGCAAGGGTCGATAGATGATGGATGTATATATAGTATAAGCTATTTTTTTGTACATACTCTGGGTATAGATTGACATGCAACATAAATGAATGCTACGTGATAAGCCCATTCAGTGAAACCAAGTAGCATAATCCATTAGGCAGAGATCCAGTGTGTATGCTAAATGATTAACCCCCATATCTAGAGTAATTGTCTAACAGACGGCATACACAAATAATGATAGTGGAGAAGAGCAGGGGTTTGGATAACCGATCCTGCTTCGTTTCTCTGCTTCATCCCCATTATGACAAGTTTCGTCTTATAGACCGTTGTGTTCTCAACAAATGAACATAGAATACTTATCCGCTACTGCCAGCGTCTGAATCGGCTGTGCATATGGAGTCCTCCATCACGGAGCGGTCGTCCAACAAGGACTACTGCCGAGTCTGAACCTAATGCGCGGGTGAAACGTCGCAAACGAGCATCTAATAAATCAGAAATGACACCAGGAGAGAACGGTCGTTCGCCATATGAGCGAGAACTTGTTTACTCCAAACCTGGCAGCACTGTCGCTCCTACTCCTGCTGCTGCTACTGCTACTGTCGGGATAGCAGAGGTACCGCCGCCATCAGGACCACCATCCATTGGTGAATGGAACATGTTCGATATCTTCAGCTTCCCAATCCCGCATGATAACTCGCAGGAGAATGTCATTCCACCATTGTGGACTCCAGATAGTGCTGTTCCTCCGATGCCCAGCTTAACAGATTATCTCCAACTGCCTGCCCATCGATTAGCACGCCTGAGCACTCAACCCGGAGTCCTCGAAGATAGAAGCGCATCCTCCGGACTACTAGACTCACTGCGCGACATCAACCAAGAGCTCTCCAACGTTAACTCCTATTATTATCAGAAGATCGCGTTTTGTACACGCATAAACCCTAAATATAATAGGCGAGCACGGTAACCTAGTTGACCAGTATAATCAGAAGTGTTCCTAGGGCTAAAGCCTTACAGCTAAGCTAGCTTAGTAGTATGTCTGTAATAGTATCCACAGCTGGTACAACCGCCAATGTGATTAATCTATAAAGATTTCCAGATCACCCGGTGCGAATGCCCTTCAGATACAGAACAGCAGAACCATACATACATCTAGACTGCTTTGGTAAGTCTCTCTTTTATTCAGTTAAAAAAGTCTGGATTGTAGTAGCTGGAGAAATGAAGTTATTACCAAGCTTCTATTGAGCGGCGTCTTCAAATATGGGGCAATTTGTTCATATGCGTGATTAATACCTCCTTAGCCCGCCCAACCTGAAAGAGATACGCCTCTTACAAAGAATATACACAATTACGAAATAAAGAGAACACCCTGCCTCCAAATAGACAGCAATGAATATAAGCGCCCGACTAATGATCCAAAGTCGATGTAACAACGCACAAAGGTCCGAGCACCGTACATCAAATCGGAGCCTTCCTTCAACCGCCCATCTTAAGATAAAGCCAACCATAGTTCACTTTTGCTTCACTGCCACACCCAAAAAACTACAACACCATAGCCTTATACTCATATTCCATCCTTTCCAACATGGCCAATCAACAGCAAATCGAACTCCTCCAAGCCGAAGTGGACGAGAATGACCAAAGCTTCTTCCGCCTCTTAGTCAACGGCCAGTCCATCAAGTACATCACCGTTGAACCCGGTATCTACAGCACAGAGGATATGTGTTTCGCTCCGTCTCTAGTCTCCATGTTACCGGATTTTCCCCTTGGGGATTGGAACGAAGGCTTGATTTCCCGAGACGCAAACGATAATCAACCGTGCTTTACATCCATCAAATTGACCCAGTTCCCCGGAGTCCAAGACATCTGGCATGAGACTCATGTCGACTACTTGGATCTTTCGGTGGAGAAGAAATTACGGACGGGGATTTATAAAGTCAAATGTCCACAGTATGATAATGTTGTTGTCGTCGCCAAGTTCGCGCGGTTTCCCTGGGAGGTCCAGTACATTGGAAATGAAACTACGGCGTATCAGTGGATATCGGGTCATGGTATTGGGCCTGGGTTCCTTGGTCACGTTACGGAGAGTGGACGCGTGATTGGGTTTCTGATTGAATATATAAGAGATGCACGGCATGCTGGGATTCAGGATGTTGAGAGCTGCAGGGAGGTATTGCGGCGGCTTCATGATCTGGGGGTTTGTCATGGGGATACGAATCCATTTAATTTTCTTATCGGTGGTGGGAAAGCTACGTTGATTGACTTTGATACCGCTCGGAAATGTGATGATCGGAGTGTGCTTGTTCAGGAGATGGATGGCTTAGCTGCGTGCTTGGACGATCGATCTGGTAGAGGGGGTGGTGGCCTTCTCTGAACACTGCTGGGTGGAACCAGAAGAGTTTCATTTCGTAGAGCCTGGCAATCGGTAGTTGGCAGGGTGCTACTCTGTCACCCGATAATGCCAGGACAGTTATAGTAATAATAGACGGTATACAGTGTGACATGGCTATGCAACGATATATATATACTAATGATACATGACCCATCAATGAGCCAAGCGGACTGCTAACACATCAGTCAAGACCTCCGCTCAACGGGGCTTGGTGTTCAAAGGAAGAGGCGGTGGCGTCGGGGCTGACCCGGCGACAGGCGTTGAACGCATCCCCGCCTTCTTTGGAGGAGGTGGCGGCGGCGGAGCCTTTCTTTTACTCAATGCATCCGTGTCAACACTGGATGTCGAACTATTTGCATTCGGGTGAGGTGGCACCGGAGGTGCTTGAGTGCTTGGAGTCTTCTGGTCGTCAAAAAACTTGTTGACTCGCTGGGATATCCCGTACTTCTCGTTCAGCCCATTCAGCTTCTGTTTCCCCGCTTGGATCTTGTCGTTATGTCGCTCTCGAAATTCACTGACTGTAGAAGAGCCACTTCTGGGCTCCGGGCTAGATACAGACTGGGCCGTGCTGCCATTGGTATAAGTTCGTGCTGGCGGCGGGGGAGGAGCAGGAGAGCTCGAGGAGGTGGTCCTCAATTGCGAGAAACGGGATTGCAATTCGTTCACCGGTGCTTGACCGACGGAGCCTGCAATTGCTGGGGACGCAGTACCGGGAGAACTGCTATCTCTTCCCCATTGACCGGCATTATTTCCTATTCCAAGTGCAGGTACTGACACACCAGCTTGGGAAAGGCGGGAAGCAGCGCCTTGGTTTATGTATTCTTCGGCATGCGAAGGCGTCTGAGAATGGGGAGAGTAAGCTGGGGGTGGGGTAGGCGGGTGCGGGGATGGAGTCGAATTGTTGCGAGAAGGAAGTCGCGGCGGAAGATTGGGTTTGGGTCTGGAACTGGGGGGTGGTATGGAATCTGCTGGAGAACCCATGCGTCTGACTGGGGGCGGCGGAAGGTTAGAGGTGTCCAGACCCGTCCGGTTCGCACGATATGGCAGCGGTGGGGGTGCTGGTTTCTGAGCAGCCTCCTCCTGCATTTGCATTTGTTGCTGCTGCTCTTGCATTTGAGCATTTTGACGATCTATCTGTTCTTGTGGCAACGGGGCACCTAATCCTCTCCGATCCGGCGTTGTCTCATTCGGCAGAGCGGCAGCGCCATGATATTTGATATGCTTCGGCGGTGGTCCAAAAGATGCTGGGTCCTTGAGCGAAGAAAGAGGTGCCGAAACATGCTCTTCACGATCGTTGGTGTTGTCTTTCCCCTTCCCCATCCATCCTGCCTAGAATGAGGTAATTTCACATCAGCTAGTGGCCTAGTTGGAGCCGGGGGTGGAAGACACTAACCACTTGATTTATGCCTTTGAAGTCATTCCTCCAACTTTCCTTCTTCCCATCTTTACCCTTAGGGTGCCAGCCCTCTTTCATTACCCCCTTGAGTCCACTCATGATCTGTAACAGCGGCGTTGAACCAGCAAATAAGTTGTTTCAGTGGAGTACTTAGGTAGTTGCAATGACGCCGATCCGACCGGGACCGGAGAGATAAGAAGAGCGAGGCAGTGCCGTGACACTAGTCCCTTTTGAGCGGGCGGTCCGCACTCCACCCCGCGCCTAACCGGATCCGGCCATCTCCAATTTCCGGGGTCATGTGATGTTCATTCGCTGGATTTACGAACTGCTTCAAGTCATGCATTGCTCCTGCTTACTCTTCTTACATACTTCAACTGCATAAGTAAGTTATTTTCGTCCCAGACACACCGGCTGGTCATCCGGGGTATGCGATGATCACATATCATCCCCGGGGTCTCCTTCGGCCGCAGTATAACTGGCTGTCTGCGACGGTCAAGGATCCTTTGGCCCCCATGTCGGGGCCACGCAACGCTGCTACGTCTCCGGTCTCTTAACGCGACGAACTAATGCGTCGATCAGACTAACGGGCCGATGATTGGAGCTAAGTCACTCCCTCTCAGGGCTACCAAATTCGCGGCCCTATGAGCACCATCCCACCTCGCGGCCAAAGAAAATTATTGTTTGGATGCCTGCTAGGCGCCTTGTCTTTGTTATCTCATAGGGCAGATATATAAACGGTCCCGGTCCACGACAGCGCTAGATGGAACCCCCCTCCCAGACTAAACAACCTGTCAATGTCGGCGCCTATCGTAATTAGTTACTCCGTACTAACTGAGCCTCGGGGAGGAGAGGCTTGTCCGTTGTTTCGTCTCTGTTGACTAACGGATGCGAGATGCATGCGTGTCGTCCTGGATGGTGGGCAGCGCTTCGTGCTGTGCCGCCAACTTCACTGCTGATTGGCAGTGAGCGACCCTCCGTCCGAATCTATACTTGGTGCCCTCAGTAGTCCTTCACTAGGAGCTGCTGCGCCATGTCAGCCTTCCTTTGTGTTAGCTTGGGCAGTTTTCTTTCCCCATCTTTATTTCCCGGGCAGGATCCGTGCTTTTCTTTTATTTCTCCCCGTATATTCTCATTTCTCACATACGCATAGGCGCGTATAGGCTCTTTGTTTGCTCTGTGACTGGCATGTCTGGGTGTTCCCGACGTACATTAGTATAGGAATCTTTCTCAACAGAAGCCTGCAGAATCAGCCTGAGGGCTCCCATGTGGTAGGTCCATGCTCATACGTGAATCTCAGGTGTTCCATTGTTTAATCATGGCTATAGTCGAGTCCGGCATATCCCACCTTGTTCAATGAAAGATCGCCCTTGTGTAGGGCCACTACATTCCTTAAGATTTATCACCACTGCCCACCTTCCTTTGTACCCCGGCACGACGCACATATAAAGCCCCCATTGTTCTGCACCACCACGTAGGCGGGATAAAACCAGTCGAGAACAAAATTTGAGCATTGGCAAAATGGCCGGCATAGGCGGAGGCTCTAACTACAACCCTGGCGGGGAATCAGAATTCACCACGCAGGACCCATGGGGATCGGAGCACACTACGACAGCAAAGTATTATCCTGGAGAAACCACCAGGACCACCACCCAGCAATGGACTCCGATCACCACTAGTGAGTCAAGCTCACAACTCACCACTACCACCGCAACTGCAACCCATTCATCCTCAACCTCCTCGAGTACCTCCACCTCTACAGCTGTCAAAAGCACCAGCAGCTCTGGCAGTTCTAGCAGCAACAACCAGACCATCGCTATCGCGGTTCCCGTTGCAGTCGTTGGCGCAGCTATCATCGCAGCCATATTGTTCTTCATCCTAAGACGCAGGCGTCAAAAACGCAACCGCTCCACCTTACCACAGACCAACAACAATCAACCCCCAGTCAGCATGGGCGCAGTCCCTCGCCAAGCACGATCACCTCCACAACAACGACCACAGCAAGCAGCAAACGGCGCAACATGGGAATTTGCGCCCACAAATTCCCACGACATCCCCTTCACAGGTCCCATCCCAGGTCGCCCTGTCCCGCAAGAACCCGAGCATATCAACCCTACCAACAATCATCCCCGCGACTTTAGCCCACCAAGTACGAATAACCACAACTTTCATACCGCTGCTACTGCCGCTGCCGCTGCCGCAGCAGGAGCAGGAGTTGCAGCAGCAGCAGCAGCAGAAGTCCCCAACAGAGACAACAACAACCCCGAGAGAAGCCCCCAGCCCACCATGCCAGCTGCCTGGCCCTCCCCCGAAGCAAGACTTGACCGTCCAATATCGCCTTTTGATCATCCACTCGACGACGCAGTATCTGAGATATCGCGTCGATCGTATACCCATGCTAGGGATATGGATGATGTTTCGTCTGTATCGTCATTTGAAGATGATGAGCGAAGGCCGGCTATGCGTCGTTGAAACTGCCTTTCCACTCAATAAAACTTTTTCTTTTGATACCTTTCCCCTCGTTTCCAATTAGCAAGCGATCTTCAATTCAGTTTTTGGAAGATGGATATACCAAGGTGCTACCCATTCACTTTCCATGCTTTGTCTATTTTCCTGTCTTGTCATGTGAAGATACGTACGTGCGTGCATACATACATACATACCCACTCTCGCTTTTGTACATACATGCATCTTGGTATGTGGAATACGGAAACTGGTACTTTGATGGACTATGGATTAACGGACGGGGTATTGCGCGTGGAGGCGTTCATAAGGGAGTAGTTGAATCAAAATATCGGATTGGACATTGCACTTCTTTGATTCCGACATTAGTCGGCGACATACCACGCCTATGTCATTATCCAGTAGTACTAGGCTTATGTATCCTGTATTCGAGGACTATGAGGAGTAATACATGGGAGATAGACCAGAAACTTGCTAGCAATGCTACCGAAAAATACGACGTCGCTCCGTTGAGCATGTACTCTCCGCTAATGAAATGATGTGTGCCATCTAATCCTAGTGTTAACAGGATACAGTAAGCTACGACCACAGAAGCTGCCAATGCTCGAACATACGCCAAGGAGTCGATACATCTCCCTGATTGTGAACTCCAGACTTGACGGCATGACCTTGATGATCGTCACAGAGAAATACGAGTGATGTGCGTTCTGAGCCGTCAGGCTCAGAATCCTCATCTACTGACAAAGGTCTAACTGGGCAGCTTCTCGTGTAAACCTGGAGCAGTACCTACTAGGGCAATTCCTGCCAGGCAATTGCGTTTCTACTACAAACAGTTCTTGCCAGTATCTACTTGTCCGTCTAGCCAATGAGGGCCGGATTTGTCGAGTCAATGATGGTTGGGTGATGTCAGGCGCTGAGTCAGCACCACGAGTCATGGTGCAGTCACGGGATCCACTGTACTGCTTCTGGAAGGCCGGAAATCGAATTGTTGGAGAAAACCAAAACCAAATCCTTAATTGGCGTGGAATGGCTGTCACTTCCGCTGGTTGATGTCATACCGTTTTAAGGCAACTCAATTCCTTTCCGGAGTGTTGTACTAGGTGTTTGATAAGAAAAGGGAGTATATTGGGGCAATAGGAGATGTTGTACTACCTTGTTTTCATGCGGTTGAGAGCAATTGCGGAGGGTTGATTTGTTCGGTTTGTTTGTCGAGGCGGAGAAATATTCAGTAAATCCGGGCCGGTCATCATGTGAGTGGGAGAAACAAGATCTTATATCATCTCCAACAAATGCAGTCAGCTTGTATAGGATGGAGGATGACCTCCTTCAAGGGGGAAGATCCCCCAAACCCCCATGCAATTCCAATGCCAATCCATCATCATCATCATCTTTATCAGTATCTTTCACAAGCATGCCAGAGCTCTCCAGTAACCACTTTGTTGGGCCGAGGCTTGAAGGTTGGCCGAATTCCCAACAAAACGCTGCGCGGCTCCACTCGCCGCGATCATCGTGACTCTCATTGATCCACGGTCCAACTGCAATCCGGAGATTGACTGACCTCAATTATGAATTAATCACATCGGCCTTGCTTTAACTCCTTGTCACCAGCGATCACCGTTCGTTCGACCAACCGTTGCCTATCCTCCTCCTCCCTCTCCCCTCCTCCACGCTCGCGTAAGGTTTTTGGTCGCGCCTTACAATTGCTGCTTATCCCCAGTTCACAGCGGGATTTGCGCGCGCTCCCCTCCAGTATCCAGTTGTCCGAGTGGACTTGCTTGGCCTGGAAATTTTCCTGGTGATTTTCTTCTCTCGGCTCGGGCTAATTGAAGTGTCCCACCATTTCTTCTTAAAGAGTCGCCGGCCAATTCTCATCTTCTTTCCCTCCTGATTCTTCCTTCAATCTCCCATCCGTATCTTTTCCCTTATCGTCGGGTCGTCCCAAAGTCGCACGAAATCGCGTCCCGACCATGTACGACTTCACCGTCCACGGCGAGGCGAACCCGGCCGTTATTCGCATCGGCCTGCCTCCTTCGTCCCTCTTGAAATTCCCTCCCAGCGAGCTCCCAGCAACTGTCCCCGCCCCTGTGATCTCCGAGCCGACATGGAACCAGCCCTTCAACATCCCCCCGACGCTCTACAACCAGCTGTTGGACGTGCGCGTTCCGATCACAATCGCCAGTGTGTACGCTGTGACCGTGGTCCTCGTCAATCGCATCAACAAGAGCCGGGGTTACAAGCCTTATGGATTCAGTCAGACGCGTCTCTTTAAGCTGTTCGTCATCCTTCACAATGTTTTCCTGGCCATCTACTCGGCATGGACTTTTGCGGGCATGATCCGTGCGTTCCGCAGCTCGTGGCCCAGTCGGGATGATCCCAACTACGTCGCAGCTGTTGCCGATACGCTGTGCAAGATCAATGGGCCCCGTGGTTACGGTAACGCGGCTACGTACGACTCTACTGTCGACCAGTGGACTTTCCGCAACCCCGAGTTCAGCCTGGCTGCAGGCGGTGTTCCGGACCCCTCTGATCTTGGTCGTCTCTGGAATGAGGGTCTGGCCTTCCTCGGCTGGATTTTCTACCTGTCCAAGTTCTACGAGGTCCTTGATACCGTCATCATCCTGGCCAAGGGTAAGAAGAGCTCGACCCTGCAGACTTACCATCACGCCGGTGCCATGATGTGCATGTGGGCCGGTATCCGTTACGTCGCAGCTCCTATCTGGATCTTCACCTTGGTCAACTCTGGAATTCATGCTTTGATGGTATGTGACGTCCCTCTCGGGTTGTTTTTGACTTGTTGCTCATATGTTCTGACCGTCCCATGCAGTACACCTACTACACTGTGACTGCCCTGCGCATTCGCGTCCCCACCGTGATCAAGAGATCCTTGACCACCATGCAAATCACCCAGTTTATCATTGGCTCCACCATGGCTGCTTCCTACCTGTTCTTCAGCTACACTCTTCCTGTGGGCCAGACCGCTCCGGCCTCTCCTGTTGACACCCCGACTGTGCCCGCGGGTACTGCCGGCGCTGGACTTGTGCCATGGCTCAAGAAGCTCGGGTTCCGCGCTGCGGGCGCGGAAGGCATTGCTGAGAACGTGGGTGTCCCGGAAGCTGCTGCTGGTGCGCGCGTCCTCCATGTCGGACCGATGGTGACCTGTATGGACACCAGCGGCCAGGGTTTCGCTATCTGGCTCAACGTGATGTACCTTCTGCCTTTGACCTACCTCTTTGCCCGGTTCTTCGTTCGCTCGTACCTCTACCGCAAGGAGCCCGGTCCCCGTCAGCCGACTCAGTTGCACGCCGCTGAGAAAGCCGGAATGGATGCCCTGAGAGGCGTGAGCCGCGAGATCCGCAAGGCCGTCGAGGTCAACGGAGAGACCAGTGAAGCTACCGAAGATGAGGCTGTGAACAAGATCCAAGCCCTCCGGGCACAGAAGAACCAGCAGAAGCCTGCTGAGAACTCTCCTATTCGCACCCGCGCAACTGCTGCCAAGCAGAAAACGCGTGTCGCCAGCAGTGATGCTGACTCCGACTCAGGGTTCTCGACCGTCAGCGGCAAGAAGGGCGCGAAGAAGGCGACTAAGGAAGAGCTCCAGAGCTCGACCATTGTCGTGGACACTAAAGACTCCAACCCCTACGAGGTTCTGGATCGCTCTGCCTAAGTCTTCAGCACCGCTGGTTATGGGTTACTTATCTGGAGCCTCGAATCAGTATAGAAGGATAAAAATATTTTTCAGGGAAGATCAACTGAAGGCGACATAGCCTGTCGCCTCGGCCCGAATCGCGAAATCGGCCTTTCATCATGGCGGTTCGGGGATGTACGATAACGTCGGTCGGTTTCCCTCGGGATTCATCGACCATCCTGCAGAGGCAGGACCCGCGGTTTCCCCCCGCCGGGCCCGGGTTGGTTCCGGTCTGATGGCCCACGGTATCTAAAGTGGTCGCCGTCAGGCTAGCAGCCTATCCACGGGCCCGGTTACATACGGTTTCTTAATGTACTTTGCTTCTCTTGGACAGCTTCTCTTGGATTATTGTCTTCCCTGTTTCACCCCCTGCTGTTCATAATCATTCCCCGTTTATCTTGTGATAGATCCCTACTATTGTGTGTGTACATACTTCTTTTTGGAACCTCATCCACCGTTGGACATGGAGGCTGTTGGTTTAGGTGTCGGGATGGAATTGGAAAAGTTTTTGTAATTTAGTCAAAGAAATCGTTTGGAATTGGGCAATCATATTATCTTATTAAGATCTCAAATTATGATCTCGTAACAATGCAGCTCATCTGGTGGTGGCGTCGCGGCCATGTGCGCGCTGGGCTCTCTTACTGTGGGCTAGAATCCTGCACTTCCCCGTCATCATCTCCATCTCGAGATTCATCACATTCCCTATAATACTATCTGTTTCATCAACGAACAACCTCATTTATCGAAAGACTATCTAGCTCTCCCTTTGAACCTGGAAGTACGTTGACAGCTCTGTCCTTGGGGTTTCTGGTCCAGCTAACTGGTGTTGCTTACCTCGGCACAGCATCTCTGCGTCAGACAGGCATCGATCAAGCCATCCGATTCCCCCACAGGAAAATTGCACCCCGACAATCCCTCTGAATGGAGGAAAAACCCGGCCTGGTTTCCCCACAGACTAGTTCCACCCCACATTGGCTGACACCTCCGCCGGACTTGTGCAGCGCAAGCTTGAATCTACAATGGTTTTGGTCCCTGGGTGTACTCCACCCCGAACCCTGTCCCGGTCTCATTAAGTTGGCACTATCGGCACCGTTTAATCATTGGTTCTTTGGCCTCCATGTCCTCTTGAACGAATGGTAGCCTAGTACTATTCAAATCAACGAGTATTATGAGTTCGCTTGGCAGTCGTTGATTTCATCACAGAGCCAGTTGTGGATAGTGTCATTCGGAGTTACGCTTACGCTTTCAAGAGAGACTTTCGGAAATAAACCAGGGCTCATGGGTTCTACGCCACTAATTAGGCTAGACGGCGGGGCCTGAAATCATGGGAGACGAGATGTTAAACATTTTTCCTCAGTTGAAGGCGGGCTATAAATTGGACCTCCTGGCCCGGAGTGTCGAAAATGGGTAATCCTTACAGGCACGCATTCCTGATCCTCCATCAGGTCAGTTCAAGGAGCAGCCATGACGCGGATCACCAAGTTATGCGCTCTTTTACTCTCCAGTACAGGTCTTCTGGCCGCTGCCCAGAACCAGACGGAAACTGGATGGCCGCTTTACGATGACGGTCTGACCACAGACATCCAGTGGGATCATTACAGTTTCAAGGTCCATGGTGAGAGGATCTTTGTCTTCTCCGGTGAATTCCATTACTGGCGCATCCCAGTACCTGGCCTATGGAGGGATATCCTTGAGAAGATCAAAGCTGCAGGCTTTACGACTTTTTCAATCTACTCGAGCTGGGCGTGGCATGCCCCGAATAATCACACGGTCGACTTCTCCACCGGTGCCCGCGACATCACACCAATCTTCGAACTCGCAAAGGAGCTTGGGATGTATATTATCGTTCGCCCGGGTCCCTACATAAATGCAGAAGCCAGTGCGGGTGGCTTTCCTCTGTGGCTGACGACTGGCGACTATGGAACGTTGCGCAACAACGATTCGCGATACACGGAAGCATGGAAGCCATACTTCGAGAAAATGACGGAGATCACTAGTCGCTACCAGGTTACGAATGGCCAAAATACGTTCTGCTACCAGATCGAGAACGAGTATGGCGATCAATGGCTCAGTGATCCCAGCGAAAGGGTTCCTAACGAGACAGCCATCGCCTACATGGAGCTTCTTGAAAGCAGCGCTCGCGAGAATGGCATTCTCGTACCGTTCACCGCAAATGATCCCAATATGAATGCCATGGCTTGGAGTCGCGATTGGTCCAACGCTGGAGGCAATGTCGATGTTGTGGGCTTGGACTCCTATCCTTCAGTAAGTGGCTTGTCGCGATTGAATCTTGACTTAGCTGACTTTTCCAGTGCTGGACTTGCGATGTCAGCCAGTGTACATCCACCAATGGCGAGTATGTAGCCTACCAGGTTGTCGAATACTATGACTATTTCCTCGACTTTTCGCCGACAATGCCGTCGTTCATGCCTGAGTTCCAGGGCGGCTCGTACAACCCCTGGGCTGGACCTGAAGGTGGCTGCGGCGACGATACTGGAGTGGACTTTGTCAATCTATTCTACCGGTGGAACATCGCCCAGAGAGTCACAGCCATGAGTCTTTACATGTTGTATGGAGGAACGAATTGGGGAGCGATTGCTGCGCCTGTCACAGCCACTAGCTACGACTACTCCTCTCCTATCTCCGAAGACCGATCCATCTCGTCCAAGTACTATGAGACCAAGCTGCTTTCCTTGTTTACGCGCAGTGCACGAGATCTGACAATGACCGACCTCATCGGTAACGGAACGCAATACACCAACAACACTGCTGTCAAAGCATACGAACTGCGGAACCCTACAACCAACGCTGGATTCTACGTCACGCTTCACGAGGACTCAACTGTCGGCACAAACGAGGCGTTCAGCCTGCGCGTCAACACGTCAGCGGGCAACCTCATCGTTCCCAGACTTGGAGGCTCAATCCGTCTCGACGGCCATCAATCTAAGATCATCGTTACCGACTTCACCTTCGGGTCGGAGACCCTTCTGTATTCTACTGCCGAAGTCCTCACTTACGCCGTCTTGGACAAGAAGCCCACCCTCGTCCTTTGGGTTCCGACAGGCGAGTCTGGAGAATTCGCAGTGAAGGGCGCAAAATCCGGGTCTGTTGTGTCAAAGTGTCAAGACTGCTCAGCGATCAACTTCCACCAACAAGGAGGTAACCTTGTCGTCGGATTTACTCAGGCCCAGGGAATGAGTGTCGTTCAGATCGACAACGACATTCGGGTGATCCTACTAGACAGGACCGCAGCATACGAGTTCTGGGCCCCTGCTCTAACAGAGGACCCTCTTGTTCCGGAGGACGAAGCGGGTAAGAAAACAAAACAGACTCCTTGATATCCAGAGTAACGATCTAACCCACGAGTAGTTCTCATCCAAGGCCCATATCTTGTTCGCTCCGCTAGTCTGGAGAAATCAACTCTTGCAATCAAGGGCGACTCCATCAACGAAACAGCTGTGGAAATCTTCGCGCCTAAGGATGTCAAAACCGTCACATGGAACGGCAAGCAACTAAAGACATCCAAGTCCTCCTACGGTAGCCTCAAGGCCACTATCGCTGCGCCTGTATCTATTCAACTGCCAGCTTTCACTTCCTGGAAAGTCAACGACAGCCTGCCGGAGCGACTTCCGACATACGATGCCTCCGGTCCGGCGTGGGTTGGTCAGTACATTCGTCACTTCAACTCCTTCACCCGATACTAACCTCTATCCCAGATGCAAACCACATGACAACCGCCAACCCCAGCAAACCCGCCACACTGCCCGTCCTCTACGCTGACGAATACGGTACGTCTACCCTCTTCCTCTATACCTAACAAACTAACCTAATATACTTCCACCCTAGGCTTCCACAACGGCGTCCGTCTCTGGCGCGGCTACTTCAACGGCAGCGCCAGCGGAGTCTTCCTGAACGTCCAAGGAGGCAGCGCATTGTAAGCCCTTCCTTCCCCTTTCTCCCTCCACCTACAAACAACCACCCCCATCTAACAAAAAACCAGCGGTTTCTCCGCCTACCTAAACGGCCACTTCCTAGGCTCCTATCTGGGCAACGCCTCCATCGAACAAGCCAACCAAACCTTCGTCTTCCCAACCAACATCACCCACCAAGCCACCCAAAACACCCTCCTAATAATCCACGACGACACCGGCCACGACGAAACCACCGGCGCCCTCAACCCACGCGGCATTCTCGAAGCGCGCCTCCTCCCCTCCGACAACACCACGTCCCCCGAATTCACCCACTGGCGCCTCGCCGGCACCGCCGGCGGCGAATCCAACCTCGACCCGGTCCGCGGTGCCTGGAACGAAGACGGGCTCTACGCAGAGCGAGTCGGATGGCATCTGCCCGGGTTCGACGACAGCACATGGCCCAGTGTATCATCATCAAGTCTATCCTTCACCGGCGCAACAGTAAAATTCTTCCGCACCACCATCCCCCTCAACATCCCACGAGGCCTAGACGTCTCCATCTCATTCGTACTGGGCACACCTAACAACGCACCGAATGCGTACCGCGCGCAGTTATTCGTGAACGGATACCAGTACGGACGGTTCAATCCGTACATTGGCAACCAGGTGGTGTTCCCGGTTCCCGTGGGGGTGTTGGATTACAGTGGGGAGAATACGATTGGGGTGGCGGTGTGGGCGCAGACGGAGGATGGGGCGGAAATTACGGTCGATTGGAAGGTGAATTATGTGGCGGATAGTTCGTTGGATGTGGCTGGGTTGGAGACTGAGGGGTTGAGACCGGGGTGGAGTGTGGAGAGGTTGAAGTTTGCTTGAGTGATGTAGAGAGAGAGAGGTTTAGTGTGGTGTAGGTAGAAAAAGGGATTATTGATTTAGGTTTTTGTTGTGTGTTGTTTTAGTTCAATTCATGATTTGTATCATATTGTATCTTTATTTTTATGTAAGCTTTGGGTTTTAGATCGAGGGGTCTTGAGGGTTCTGGTGGGATATGGGAAAGGTGTTTGGGGTTCTTGGTATGTCGTAGTTCAAATCACATTTTGTTTTCAGATCATGTCTTTATTCAAGTAGTCTTGGGCTGATTGAGGGGTTTTGAGAGTTCTGGTAATAAGATAATAGGCCTTAATTGATGTATTTGGGGGTATGTCGTTGTAGTTAAAATCACATTTTGTATTCAGATCATGTCTTCATTTAATACCCAATAATAGATAGGTAAAATAACACATCATAATGCATCATGCATCGTGCATCGTGCATACTCGTCATGATACTAGCCAGCCAACTAGATGACCCAAAATCTGATAGGAATGCTGTGTGCAAATATTTACCAAAACCATAACCATAACCATAACCCGCTCGGGGTATATAAAGCAACCCATAACAATCCGAAGTCGTAACAAAGCAATCTAATTCTAAACCAAGAAACGGAAGCCCCTGGAGCTGGCTTGGCCAGGGACACCTCCGCCATCGCCCAGGCCCTCGCCCCGATCGAGCTTCTTGTTCAGCCGGACGAGAATGAAGCGGAGGGCAGTTGCGGACAGAATGGCCACGAAGGCGGTGACACAGTTGACGGTCATGGCAGTGACTAGTAGTATAATTAGTGTCTGGCTTTTGTGAGATAGTAAGTCGAATGAGGCTACTTACCGAATCGTGGCGCATCACTGTCCGGGTACATGTAACTGGCATAGATACTACTGGCATTACTGACGCAGTTGATACCTGCCAGAGCCGCAGCACGCTTCGATGCCGGACGGGGGAGGGTGCTTGAGATCCAGCCCAGGGCTACCACGTAGCCGGTGTACAGGGATGGGACCATCAGCATCATAGAGACATAGCGGGGAGCGATACTGGTGGTGGTGGCAGCGAGGATGAAAGACGCGACGGAGATGTACAGGGGAAGGGTGATGTGGAAGTAGCGCTCGCCAGTACGGTCGGCATGCCAGGCATTGGCAAAGGCACAGATGACGGCCAGAACGTATGGGGGAGCGGTGAGCAGAAGCGTCTCGATGTTGCCGTAGTTGAGGGTCTTGACGACGGTGGGGAAGAAGTTTGTGACGGAGGCGGAAGAGACAATGCACAAGATGAGTAGCATCTATATGTGTAAGCTGAGAGAAGGGCAATGACTTTGTAACTGGGCACTTACAAGAATCCAGGTCTTAATATCGGTAAAGGCCAACTGCACACCGTGGAGGAAGGTTTGTTGTTCACTATCCACCCAGTCGTCCTCACCGATGTCTTCCTCCAGCCGCCAAGCGGCAAGCTGCTTCTCTTCTTCGCTGAGCCAGCTGGTGGTTCTAGGGAAGTTGGGCAGAATGAAGATGGAGATGGCGGCAACAACGATGGTGATTGCACCCTCGATGATGAAAAGCCAGCGCCTGTTGCTCTCAAGTCAGCGATTTGCACGTCTTATGTTTTTATTTTGGAACTAACCAAGCACGAAGACCCATCTTGTAGTCCATGTTCTCAGTGATACCAGCGGCAATAAGTCCAGAGAAAGCTCCTGAAATCAGGGAACCCGAGTAGAGAGCTGCAGTGCGGAAGCCGAGTTCCTTGCGAGTGTACCAGGCACTCAGGAAGTAAAGACAGCCAGGCTGGAAGGGAGAATAGAAGTCAGTAAGGCGCTCTGAAATATATTGTTTCCGTCTAGGCAGACGTACGAAGTAAGCAGCTTCAACGAAACCGAGGAAGAAGCGAACTACAACCAAGCCGGCATAGTTCTGAGCTCCCGCCGTGCACGTAGAGATAATACCCCATAGCATCATAGCACCCGGAAGGTAGAGGGCAGGCTTTCCGAACTTGTTCAGGAGCAAATTGGAGGGAACTGGTACTGTTAGTATTTGCTACTCTGCCAATAGAGGTCTGCACCTACTTTGCATCAACAGATAACCCACGAACAGGATACTGACACAGGTCTGGTATTCCACGCCCTGCAAGTTCAAGTCGGTGACGAGACCAGCGAGTTTGGCAGCAGCCTGATAGTAAACAGAATAGTGAGCACAGAATTGATTATACGGACAAGCTAAAGCATTCCACTTACGATGTTATTCCGGTCCAGATAGTTAAGGATGTACATGATGATGATCATGGGCAGAAGACGCAGGTCAATCTTGCGGACCAGGGCCTTCTCGGCTCTCTCACGCTCCTCGGGGGAGAGACTGGCCACATAGGCCGGGGCCTCCTTCTTGGGGTTCGGTTTGTCGGCATTGGCCACTCCATCGGTCACGATCTCGACGTTGTCGACATGGCTCTTGTCGAAGTCCCGTTCGACATCATGAGAAGTTCTGGGGGACATGATTGTCTCCGATGGTCTGACACTGGCCTTCTATGAGGCAAAAGGGAGGGAGACAATGACAATGACACTGACAATGACAACGACAACGTGAGAAGAAGAAGAATGGATCAACAGGAGAGGGAGGTGGAAACGGTTCAAGTAAGGGAGGGCAAGGGGATCAAGAGATAGGAAAGATTAGGAAGAGGAGAGGGAGAAAGGGAGGAGGAGTAGAGTAAACCACGGGACCATGGTGCCAGCTGCAGTCGGGACCAGGGGACCTTTTTGATGTGGTCAGAGAGTAGAGAACCGAGCGATGACGACCCGACAAGGTTCCCGAAGGATGGGGAGACAGACGGGGAAGAGAAGCCGCAATGGCAATGGGGATCGGGAATGAAGACATGGTTGAAGACTAGAAACAGCCAACCCCGCCAATGGGGAAGACGGAAGCGGGGAGAGAGTCTGGAGATGAGATCAGGATCATTAGGGGAAACCGTCGGGACTGGTGGGATGCCATTTGTGGAGAGGGCCGACTGGCGTGGGGGTAAAATAAGAAGAAGATGATGATGATGATGATGTTGTTGCTGTAGTATGGAGTAGACAGAGAGAGAGAGAGAGAGAGAGAGAGGGAAGAGAAGAGCGTGGGAGGCCATCAGCAACATTCCGTGGGGGTTCCCGAGCGAGGGTCCTCTTCCTGCTCTCCACTTTTCTCTTTCTCTTCACTCCACAAGACACACCTCTACATCTCTTCTCCATCTAAAATCCCCGAGAAAAGAAGAGATACATTTATCCATCGGGTAAGATCTAATTCTTACTCTTTGCATACAAAAGAATTCTCTTCAATTTTAACTCAAAACGTCGACCTTTTCTTGAGTAACAAAAAAAACTGTAAGGCACATACAGTCATCCACAACCATCCCGCAATCCTCAACCCCAGACCGATCCAATTCCCCGAGAAAAACTTAAACCAACTTGGTCGGTGCCAAGGAACACCGGCCCGAAAAATCAAAAAGCTCGCTCTCACGATGTCGACCCCAGGCGGAAGATCCCTACCCTCTCAACCCCGGCTCTGGCTTCAACCGGTCTTCCCCAAAGGATCAATCATCAATCATATACTCCGTACTTCCTGATGGATGGATGCAACTCCACCATGGTGGATATTAATTGGTCATACGGGAATACCAACCCCTCTTCCCCTTCCTTCACGCACGAGAGTCACCGCCGGTTTGATTGATCATCAGGTCAGTCAGCAAAAACCAATCTTCGTCATCAATGGTAGGTTGGAGAGTTTACCGGCGGATGGACCCGACATTCAACGAGAGAGAGGAGAAGAGGCCATGGCCATCGGGAAAAGAGGGATTACTTCCTTGCTGGCTTAGCGACACGGGCATATATCGCACATGCCGGCTAGATCATCTATTCGGCCCCCCGTCTGCTCCCCCGCCCCCGAAGGAGGAAAATAATGGAGAAAATTCATTCTCAACGCCACACACACACAGAAAGAGAGATCAGGCCATGAAGGTAAGCAGTAGCCAGCCTGTCCATGGTTCACAAAAGTAACTACCCGGTTGGAACAACCAAGCAGTACCTTACTTCGTATGTACCTGATCCATCCACCATCCATCCATCCATCCATCGGGATCCCATAACAAGTCTATCTACTACTGGCAGCCGAGTCTACATCCATCTACTTTTCACCCGAATACCTACTACTCCTCCCATATCCAACACATCCCAACCGAATAGCTACTATACTACTCCGCACATAATTACCTCTTCAAACCAAGATCCCATCCATCCAAATAGCCAAGCAAAGTACCACCCAACTAAGCAGGCAAGGTATAATCCCCAGGTCCACCCCTCGGCAAAATCCTCGATTTGCCAAGCATGTGTTTTCCCCCTAACTAACTAACCTGAACCCCGGCAACAACATGTGGCAGCTGATGCCGCAGAGACTTTTCTTTTTCCTTTTCCTTATTCTGTCTTCTTTTTTCATTTTTTTCTTTTCTTTCCTTCTTCCCGATTATTCATTCTCGTCCCATTGGCTTTTACCCTCGGGATCTCTCGCGTGGTACTATCGGGACCGGGGCCGGGTTTGCATGTTTATCCACTCATACGCTTTCCATTGTAGATGAAAGCGTGGGGGTTAGTTAGTTAATTAGTTACCTACCCTTCCTTCCTTCTCTTGCCTGGAGGCCTTATTTATTTATTAGTGGCTGTCGCTGTCATCTTTTTCTGGTTTTACTTTTGTCTTTCTTTCTTTCTTTCTTTCTTTCTTCCTTTTACTTCATTCTTTGAATAAGCAATACGGTGGCTATGGTCTGAAGCAGAATTACATTGCCCCCCTCTATCTCTCTCCCTATGTCTGACAGAGCCAGATCATAATGGAATTCTTCAGAGGCTCGAGGGCTACGCGGTTTCGGATTCATCGGGATACACTTCTACGACCTACGACCGATGTCTGCTGACTTGCCAGACAACCACCCTCAAAACTAGAATCCAGCTACATGTAGTCCCAGGGAAGCATTGCGTAAGGTCGGGCGAAGAAGAAAAAAATTGCATTGATATTGCCAGTCAATGCTTGGATGATGGATGATGATGATGCTGCGAGACATTCACTTGTGTACCGGTCTCAGAAAGCTGTACACGGACAACACGTCGATAAAAAAGGATCGGTGCTTGCAGGAAATAGAAAACAGCAAAAGAACGTTTCACAATGAACACTATGAGACAATGTGCAAAGAGATGCTGCCCAATTTTCACGCTTGCAGAACAAAACGAGACTTCAAAGAGACGGTGTGGCTTGCATGCAATGGTCGGCCAGGAATCGGGGCTCGAGGGAGAAAGGAAGACGATTAAAGAGGAAGCGAAAAGCACGAGCTGTGACAGGCCGCCGAGGGAGAAAGGAAGCGCAAAAAGTAAATCGGTGCCCAAATCCTGGGTGCGACGTAGATCGAAGCCAAATGATCCGGAACCGGGTCATAGGCGATGCCTCCCTTAGCCGATCCACTATTCTTCATTTGCTGTAGTAGAATCCCCATAAATCTCCATGCGCAGAATAACGAAAGAACACGACACAAGACCAAGACCTGAATGTTGTTGTCGCCATAACTCCCAGAACGCATAGCAAAAAAACACAACAAAGGGGCGACCCGGTCACGTCCATACACTCGACGGACAATTAGACACCGAGTCAGCATGGGACTGAAGACGGAAACCAAAAGACTCTCTAGCGAAAAGGAAACAGGTCTAGAAGCCACCAAGGCTCAATACCATGCCGTTGATAGATCCAACACTCCTCCTAAGGGTAAATAACACAAGACACGCAATAAGAACGCCATTCGAAATGCAGCGGCTCAGAGAAAGTGAGTATAGATTTTTGACGTCTCGTGGACCTCCATCTCCTGCGGCATAGTTAGCACTTGATCGAACTTTACTTAGAAAGGGGGCGATTAGGGACGAGTTCCTTACCATTTTGAAGTTGTTCAGCTCCTCCTTGATTTGTTGGGCAAGAAGGGGAGTCAACCGGTTGCACGTGGCGATGTCACCACGTCGATCGTACTCCCCACTCGGCCATGTCTCGTGGAACTGGATCCGGGGACTGAACACCAGACTTTTCGGCATCACAGCTTGTGGGGTAATAGGCGCGCTCTTTGATTCAGAGGTCTGGAACCGCCCTTCTGAGAGATAATCATCCTCGCCAGCAATTTTAACCGCGTCGGTTCGCCGATTGCCTGACCGAGTCTGGTCTTCAGGAGTGCTGGGAACGCTAGAATGCGGCGAGTCATTGCCGTTCATGTTTTCAGACGATTTGAGCACATATGTCTGGTTAGCCGGGTCCGAGTAGGTCTCTATATGGGACGTTAGTACGAGACATATCACAAGTAAGGATCATATCATGGTAACCAAGACGTACTCTTCAGTATGCCCTTCCTCACGGCTGCCAGAACCTCCGCTCGCTCCCTGTCTCCTCCGACAATGCTTTTACGCGACTTGTCCAGGGCACCATCTTCATGGGTCACGGCGTTCGCTGCATCGGTTTCCACCTTAGAGAACAACGAGTTACCAAGAGAATGGTCTTGCGAGTCTGAGGTGACGGCTGTGCTTTTCCTCTCCGCTTCAATGTTGACCACGGACAGCTGGGGTGCCATGGGCTCAATCATTACACCATCGGTCGAAGATGTGCTCACCACCGATTTCGGGCGGAAAAGCCCCACCAATGATCGCGTCGATCGTTTCATTCCCTTGCCCATCTTGCGTAGCATAATAGAGGCGGAGGAGGCTGTCGATGAAACGGAAAGGTTGTCGGTGGAGCTGTTGAATATACGGCCTTGGTGATGTGAGGAGTAAATGCTCTCGCCCAGGCCGCTCGCTTCCTGTTGTTCGGCTATGGCTGCCTGTTCTGGACCCAGTTCCTCTTGCAGCAATTCCCTACGAGCCCTCTCCGCAGCCATCGCTTCCCTTTTGTTTTGCGAGGAAGCTTTGAGGAGCTCTGATGCGCTACCGAACGAAAAGGCCCTCCTCAGCCTGGATTTCCCTGGTCGCTTAGGGTCGCCCTTTGTTATTTCGGCAAGACGCTGGGAAGCGAGACTCTCCGTGGGAGCAGGGTTTGGCGTTGTGGAAGGCTGGGATGCTTTGGGAGTCGGGGGCTTAGAGTCAACCTCGACCGGCTGAGACAGCGGTGAGGGTTTGTTCGGTCGCTTGCTGTCATCGGTCTTGGGACCGCTTTTACTGGAGGATGATGCAGATTCGCTGTGTCCTGCATCACGTACAGATGAGGTCGAAGAATGGGCGGACGGAATGCTTCCCTGGACTTCTTTATGAGACTGTGCCGATCGGGGCCGCGTGCTCTGATCGAAGTAGTCATGGCCACCTGCTGTCGGCGTCGGCGATGATGTGGGCAAGTGTAGCTGCATATTGATGAGACCAGCGTTATCAATGTTTCCCCAGCTCCGGCGCCTATACCTCTTGGCTAACTCTGTCTGAGGCTTATCTGCGCGCGTAGTATCATCAGCACTGGGCACGCGGACATGCCCAATGCGGCGGGGGGCATCCAGAGACACACCCGCAAGGCTGGGAGTACTCATGTGGAGGGCACTGTCGTCCGTGGCTAACGTTGCAGAACGTGCAGGTGCCGGTCCGTTAGGCTGCGTGGAAGCGGGCTGGGTGCCCGCAGCATTTTCCGGTCGCCGGTTTCCACGACGATAGCGGTCGGGGGACGGACGGGCCACAGTTGGTGAGGATATGTTCATGAAATTCGAAGAGGAGGGTGAAGGAAGGTTAACTGTGGAGAGCGGGCGCAAGGGAGCATCGGTACGTATTTGTCTGGTCGGAATCGCCGAGTCGTCTTTCGACATGTAGGAATGGACGGAGGAATTGGAGGAAGAAGTGGATACAGAACCAGCTGCAGGATGGGCGAGACGCGAATTGACTCCGACGTTGGCGGGACTTGCAGGCCCCTGAGGCACCGAAGGGGCTGAAGATGTGCGATGCTCTGGCCTCAGATGAGGGGACAGTGACTGACGGGCTTGCATGTTGGTTGAATTCGAGGGGTTTGGGGTGCTGGTGAAGGCGTAGGGGGCCACGACCTGGTGGCCCACTCTATAGTTTCCCGAACTGCCGTTGTTGTTATAGGGGTTCCAGGACATCGTCGAGTTCCGCGGATTTTGTTGTTGCCCGGGTTGCGAGGAAGTTGTGAAGGTGCCCGAAGAAGAGGATGGTCGGGTTTGAAGCACAGAAACCGTGCCACTTTGCTGGGGGATTGTCTGTACCAACGCAGCCATGGTGTTCTCCTCCACTACCCGGAACGAAATAACATCCGACGCGTAGCTGACAGCGTCTCCGGGGAGAGATGTGTCGACAGGTAAGCTCGTCGACTGTCCGCAGCGCCCAATCTAAATGAACCAAGCCTAACGTCGATCAAGTCTGGAGGAGAGGTAACAAGGGTAGAAAAAGGAGACAGATTGTAAGAAGGCAACAGGGGGAAAGTCTGTACTACACACAGTTGTCAGTTCAGGATTGCACAAGAACAAGCCGGTTCAAAGGCTAGTTGAACTCTCGAGGACCGATGTTTCTCCAACGCGAATGTGGTTGCCGTTTCGAAAGGGGGGTGTGCAAAGGCAAGCGGCGGAATGGGGTCGTACCTGTTTCGCAGGAAATATGTCCCCACCGAATTATACTGATACAACAATTAAGGAAAAGCGTTCTGTCGATGTAAAAAACGAATGCTGATGAGGACAAAAGAAACGAAAGGCTCGGGATCAGGCGATCGAAGAGGGAGGAGAGCTGGCGACGAGGTACGACGTGCGGAACACAAGGCTCCAGGGATGGCAGAAGCTGTCTAGAGCGGTCGAGCCATGTACAAGAAAAGAAAAAGAGAAGAGGAAAAAAGCAGAGCTAACAAACAATGTTGAATAGAGACAAGAAGGGAACAATGCCAAAACCAAATAGGAGATCGAGAAGGAAACGATAACCAGATCCTAGGCACCTTGTCTTCTGAATCAAGCAGAAGACGGGCCGCTCAGGGGGGAGGGGAGGAGGGAGGGATGGGGAGAGCCGGGAAGGATGGGAAAAGAAAAGCAGAGAGGATGGGTCGGGAAAGGAAAAAAAAGGGAAGAAGAGCAAGAGGGGCTGAAAGGTGTGGGAGGGAGTAGAAGGGGAAAGGGAATAGAATAGGGAGGAGGGAGAGATAATGGGGGAGAGTTGAGAGAGAGAGAGAGAGAGAGGGGAGGGAATGATGGGATGCTGCGACTACAACTTTCTCACACTCTCTCTTTCGCTCTCAACTTTAGGGGAGACCGACTGACTTGACAGGCGGAGACAAGCGGACGGGATTTTCCAGAGAACGCGAGAAGGAACGCCAGGCACACACCCTCCCGAACCGTGCCCTGTATTTCCTTTTTACTTTTTGATTCTTTGGTTAGTATTTCTTGATTTATTACTTTTCGTTTTATTTCTTTTATTTTAATTTTTTTTCTTCTTTCCTTCGTATGTCACTTTTTGTTCAATCCAGTGATGATCCTTAAAAATCATTCATGTGTATTTAGTTCTTTTTCTATTTTGTTCGCCTTTCTCACGTTCGCTTTCTTGTTCAATCTAAGTTCGTTGAACAGACAAGGAGCAGAAAAAGTAAAGAGATCAATTTGGGGGGGGCGCCCGATTAAAAATCCACGAGGGGAAACCCGATGGAAGTGTATTGTATGGACGTAGTATGCAACGTACGCATAAGGAAAGAAAATCTTTTGAAGACTCTGATCTGATCTCAAAAAGCTCACATCCAAGTAGGGGTGAGGTATTCTACGATGACTCTTATTGCAACTGCGAGTCATACCAGAAAATACAAGGAGAACTCGCCATAAACATATCTTCCATCATACTATTATTATTATTATTATTATGAGTATTTCTTGAAAGACAAGGAATGAGGGGGATTATGGTAAACGAGCATTCTTGCTCGGTTCGAGAGGGTGACCCTCCCTTCACTTATCGTATCATCGAAGCTAATATTATCAGGTAGATTAAATGTTCGAACGTCTCCTGAATCTCTTTCCACTCTTTCTTTTCTCTTTTTCTCCCCTTCTGCATCGGTCAACCACTCTGATTCGACCAGCTAGGCGGGTGAGACTAAGACACCTTTGGGGCTGTACGGTAAGTCCGGTTCCATATTGGTAACTGGTACTAAAGTTAGGCTGGGAAACTAGCGGGTTGTAGTTCTGCGGCCGTTGTTGCCATTCGGTAACCATCGTACCGCACATACGATTCGTCCCCAATAATACCTCCATATTACGTTAGGAGCGGGTCAACCATTCCCCCCCCTACAATGGCCAAACCCGGCTCCATCCTTGCGAGGTAATCGAAGGCGACGCTACTTGAGAACTTGGATAAACGATGTGCGGGTCTGACTGACTGAAGATGTCTTTGCATTCGCCTCATCGGCCCATCTTCCCTCGTTTGATAGGAGATGTTCGTTGTGGGGGATTTGGCCCTCCGACACGTAGAGTCGTAGTAAAAAAAGTAGCTGGACCTCCTACTTACATTACCAGATCTCTGTAATGGTTGGTATCAGTGATTAACTGCCGAGTACGCGCAATAGTAGAGAACTAGAGAGCCGCCTCCTTATCTCTTTTCTTTTTTTTTACCATCTTTCTTTTTTGTTTTTACTTTTTTGGGAGTTCGGTGCAGTGCTTTCTTCAGATCTTTGGTGTGCGGCAGAAATCGATAATTGATACCAGAAGGTATTAATTACTGAAGAACAACAGAACGTGCTAAATGCATAAGACCATAATCAACTGGAACCAATTAGTACTGTCTAGTAACCTGAATAGTCCAATCGGACGAGCAAATTGGAAGCTGATTTGCAACCACACGCCTGCTAAATTTCTTAGCTGTCACGCCATGACTACCAAATGGAGTCTGCCTCCAAGGAACTGAACCCAAGCACGGAAGCTCGGAGAAACAGCCTGGAGAGAGCTAGTAACTAGTAGCACTTAGCTAACACTATACCACAGTACTACGTACTAACTAGTTACTTTTGTATTATTATTTGACTACTTAAGTAGTAGTAACAGTCGCTAGGTAACTAACATTGGTACCTCGGCCGCTGGCACCACGGATGACTAGGCGATCGCGTTTGCAAATAATACCGATTAATGTCATTATTATTATCCTTCTTATCCAAGGATAACGCGATGCCAAGACTGCAACAACAAAAAGGTTGCCAAGTTGATTCTACCAAACTCCAGTCTCTTCTCGAGTCTCCTGATGAAACGAGTCAAGATTTTCGACGATTATCCTGCAATGATCTTAGCCAGGATTATCGCCCACCCCAGATTCTTTGCCCAACGCACAAAGCATGACGAAACATTGAGGGGGATTTGCCAATCCCCAATTTCCCAACCCTACCTAGACTAATAGTCTCTATGGACCGTGTATGGAGTACATGTATCAGACTAATGATTTAATCTTTTATTTTCCTACATTACCAGTGACAGGAAAACTCTCCTGGTCATGTCCCGACTCAGGGAATGCTGATCTCTAACCAACCAGTGGAAACCTCCCGTGAGGGATTCCGCGGTTCAGATTGTTCCACCAAGAGTAACCTAATCGATAGCCACGGTCCGTGTCCCCCCTCAATGCCGTGAAGTTGAAGTGACCGGTATCCACGGAGTTTTGTCGCAGCCTCCAACATAACACACCTCACACTCCCGGTTGTGTACCATGGGAAGGTTCAGACTCCCGAATCAATGGATGAGAACCTTATTCTTTCTCTTACTACGGTTGTGTACATGATGTCAGCGATGATACTCGAGACTGGTAACGCATCTTCTCATCCCTGAGACCGATTCAGAACCCATCTACAGCAGTGCGGAGGATATGTTGTGCTGGATCCTCAAACCCTATGGCCACCTGTTTGTCAGCTACAAGCTATAGCCAAGAAAGAATGTGTGTGTCCCAGTTGGGTGCGCGGAGAGAGCGCAATAGACTTGAATTGGATCTGAGTGATCTGAGATGCCGGGTCAATTGCAAACGAGACTGATGTACAGTCAATCTTCAGATTAGAATTTGGACTATTGATGCAGTGCAATGCAATGCCCAGTATTTGACATACCAATTTGCTTTCAGTGACACGGTTTGCGGTTTCTCCCCGCTTTGAAGATATATCATCATGATGATGGATCTTGGTGATTGTGCTTACTACTGAAGATTACTGAAACAACACGACGGATGATTCACCTGGTCAAGCAACCGTGCCCGTTAGCACATAAAAAGAGGAAGTGAAAAGCTCTCTTCTACTATACTTCTCACTAGTACTACAGAATATTGACGCCGCAGGTCGGTAAGTATGCGCTATATTCTTCGGGGGGTTCTGGAATCGGTCAATGCAAGCGAATACTAGTTGCATATATTTCGGCAGTGCCTACCCTCCAAAACACCACGACAATCGCGGGCTTAGCGTACTTATACTTTGTATATAATCAATAAGCATGCAAGCTGAAACTATGAAGATTTTCTACACGTAAAGATGGCGAAGCGAGGAGAGCGCAAAAGATTCAATAGCTTAGCCACAAGGGATCCCATCCGTCGTATTCCAAGCTACTGGCGACTGTCGGTGTGCAACCCTGCCTGACTGGTCTCACTCAGAGAGTGACCGCCTACATACAGTTTCCATTAGGTTGGGTCAATGTCTGATCGCACGTGTTGGGTGTGTAAGCTACGGCCCAAAACCACACAGGCCCAAATGGTTATCTCGATTGACGGATGATGAGGACGGTACATCAAGCCGGCTGATAAGTCGCGGGCGCGGTTTGACTCGGTGGTGGTGCATGCGGAGATTGTACTTATTAGTGGAAAGGCCCACCATTACTAAGTACTAAGGCACAAATTGTCATCCACATTCCGCCCCTTCGCTACCAGCTTGTCAAGATCATCTACAATTTCCTGTCTGACTGTTTCAAAAACAAAAAGGCAACTGCCATCGCTTGACTGGCGTCGATTTTCAACGGTCGTCGCGAGAAAGACGGGGCCTGAGCTGCAAGTTTTCCAGGAAGTGGATATATCCTCCATCTATCGTCTATCCCCGGTTTAGTGCCATTGCAGATCCCCTGTAAGGAGTTCCCGCGTGATCGACAAGCAACGTCGCCATCTCAACATCTTATTCGGGGCTTTGCCTTCCAACCGCGTCACTTCCATGCTAACTTGACAGACGGGCTCCGGCGGGCGCATATCATCGCCTATCCTGCAGTCTAAATCATGGTTGGCGTACCAGTGTACGGGAGGACTTGCTTCTAGTAACATCCATTCTTCCATTTTGCAGAGGCGAAGGAAGAGGGAACGTTCTGCCGTAATCAGATCAGTTCGTTAATTCACAATAGTAGTAGTATGTTCCGATGCCGCAGTTGGCAAGCACGGGCGATTCTCATTCGCGTGGTTTCCCTTCCACTGCATAAACCATGGATCCTGGGCCAAGTTTGAATTTGACAAGTCAGCGAGTCAGGAAGCATCAATTTCAGCTCCTCTTTTCAATGCAATTTCTCCAGGATCCACTATCGCAGAGTACTCCGTACCTCGGCGAGAAAAAGATATTTAAAGTGGGAAAGCAATTTTCAGAGATTATGCATTGACTCGATAGCATGTTGCCTGAATGCTCATCGAATTGCAAAGTACGAAAAGAAAAAAAAAAGTGGATATCTTTGGGTTCGAATTATACACACTACTACACATTAACCAGACGAACATCATACGGTGCGGAGAGTGTCCTCCGTAGCATCGGACGTCAACCGCGGTTCCACCGTTTTAACCCGACTATCATCCAGTCGGAACGAGGTTCATACGAATGCCGAACTGTCGAAAGCTGGGTCAATACTGTGCCGTTATGCTACTAACACTGATAGTATATTTGTTCGTTATCCCTGGATGCTGGACTGCTTATCCGAACATCCGAGCAAAGGCCAGAAGGGACGCATGTCATGGACCCATCATGATGCCACCAATTAATTAGCTAATGATAATAGAATACAAAATTGTCAAGGGAATGCAATGGCTGGCCTGAACGCCATCGAACCGACCGACCAACCTACGCGGGGTGCCTGACCATTGGTTTGCCTAATGCTTATTTGCACCACTCCGTACCATATCAACGGCTGTCAGTTACCCCAAGCGGCATCATGGTCGACCGTTGTGTTAAATCAGTGGCGCATTCGACTAGCTCACGTTGACGTGTATCTCAATAGCGGGGACAGCGAAAATGCGGAGTTGAGAGATCCAGGTCCAAAAAGCCAGATATTCTGACAAGGTTCCTGCCATTGGATGGCCCAACCGCACGGTCCTCTCTAATATATAGCCCAGGAGCCTTGAAACCTGGGGAGTAACCTGGCACGGACATTTTGGTAGCTACTACGCAAACGGAGTGGTAGATGCTGACTCCTCCATGGAGATGATGGACGAGCTTCCTACCAACGGATTCTTTCTTGATGACTGCAGTGGTTGAGTGTCTGCAAGACATTAGCTGTGAGACCCAAAATACTCAACTAGGTGAGAGGTTGAACCATCTGATTCTCCAAATAAACACTCTCTACTAGGCTATTGGTGGCTATGGGCCAATTGCTAGGGACTATCAACCTAGCACGAGCAAAGCGCGCTTGAATGTTCTAATCCCGCCTCAAACGGCGAATCCCTTATATCCGGGGAAACCAAAGTGTGGAGTACATACAGTAGTTAGTCACTAGTGGGCAGCACCGAAGCAACCGTCTAGTCTACTACTGTAGTCTAGCCATGCCATGGATCTCTCGCACCCAAACATGTCAGGTGGCCTTTACACCTAGACTGCTAGTATTACAGAGTAGTACTCCATAGTATCAAGCTAGTAAGGAATAGTAAGAGTCCATCATTGCGGACATGGCTCCTTCGGACAGTCATCGGTCGGAAACGGCGCCTCATTCTCAACCCAGATCTTCCTTCCCCTGGTGTTATCTTGGGGTTCAGACATCGTACTTTTAGGCAGAAACTAGGAGCAATTACTCCGGACTCCGTACTTCACCAGCTTACCCTCTTTGGGTCCGGTCGCAACCATCCAGGGGCTAGATAATATAGTATTGTAGTATCGCTACACCTATATGACTACTAACTAGTGAGACGGTAGTAACTAGTCAGCCTGGGCTTTATATCCGAACCTCCTCAAAAAGGTAGGAACCGATCCAAGCCAATCAATCTCCCTCGTCCCCCTTGAGACCTCCAGCTAAATCCCGCATTATCATTCGGGCGCATACCTACTTACCGGCTTATCACCAAATGGTGCCCCTCAAAAAGAACAACAACACAGTAGAGAGTCAAAATTGAAGGCAAGGGATAAAGAACCATCATAACAATTATCCCTCACCAGGATAGACGATAAAATCCATGATTGGTCACAGGAAACTGAAATTTCCCGGCCCGCCCGCCATTTTGGTTTCTGCGGCCGAGATTGAGATCCCCTTCTCCTTCCTATAACTAGAGAAATTAATATAATTGTTTATAGAAATGGTAGGGCCTTGATGCCTGAAATTCCCATTCCTTACTAGTTCCGCTAGTTGATCGAGCTAAGCAGGACACATCACTCTGCATTTAAGTATCGACCTACTGCATGTTCTCGCAAGCATTGTAACCGGGATATACCTGAAACACCGAGTGACCCTCTGATCTGTCCTGGCATAATAAGCCGTTTAACGATACATTGTGTTTGTTTTTTGTTTTTTCCTGCAAGCTGCACGGTAGGGGGAGATAAAGAGAGATACTACCTTGAAAGGGGGACATCGGTACAGGGTACTCCGCACTAACTTGTCTGGTCGTTTTCCTTGTTGATATTGTTGTTGTTCCTTTTGCTTGGTGTCCGTGGGTTATGATTTCTACTACTACTACTGGTTCTGATGTGGTTCGTGTGCCTGTGCCAGGAACGGTCATCTGACTGGATGTCGTATCTCCCTCACTACCACCATCATTTACTACCACCACCACCAAGAACTAAGACATTGCCAGCAGTGAGACCTTCCCGCCAAGTATGATGTTCCGTTTGTTACCCCGATCGGAAGTTCTTTAACCATCCAATATTATCCATCATTAGTCACTAAAAGAGAACCAGTGGAGCACCAAGAACTCGTACAGTAAGAAGTCTACGAGAGAAAAAGAAAAAAAAAAAGAAGAAAGCGAGAAAGAAAAAGGAATAAGTGGTGTAACTGCGGCAACATGATTCTCGGGCCAAAAAGAAGAGGTTAAGCCATTAGCGGAATCTGCATGTCGCTGCAACTGGAAAGCCACCAAGCGGGGTTTGTGTTGCCCGGTAGGAAATCCATTCGTTCTTGGTGACCTTGGTTTTTAAGCGTTCTCTCTTCGTGCTTACTGCAGTCGCCCTGTGAAGAGGGGCGGCGGCCTACCGATTGTCTGCCGACTCTGAACCCACACCGAGTTTGTCTGGTGGCTGGATGGAAAATGGAAAAAAAGAAAAGGAAAATAAAACTCGAAATCTATTGTTGATAAGACGAAGCCAGATACAGATACTACTAACTACAATCCTTGCACTTGCCTGGCTCTTATCTCCAATTCTTGACAACATCCAAGGTGATCAGCAAGTGGAGCTCTAATGATCAGGGCTGGCTGAGATCAAGGATCCTTCCAATCTCCATCCAACATGCTGATTGATTTGCCCAATGCTCGTCGGACCTTGAACTTATGCTCAGAGCAATGAATGAGACGTGAGATGCCGCGCACGGGATTATCTCAGACAAATATTCCTATCTCGACCCACTGCGGGGTCCACGGGTTTCGGGAATAGAAGGATTGAGGAACCGGAACCCTCTTCATGAACTGATCAGGTCTGGCGATGATAAGTCGATATCGTACCATTGCGTGATCTGATGTTGTCCGTGAGTTGGATTTGCAACTTCATTTGCTATGCGAAGCTATTATTCACTCACTGTGTCGCAATTATTCCTGCACTTTCTGCTTCTTCAATGACTGCTCCTCGTCTGGAAATGAGAAAGGCTTTGCTTCAGCTACAAGTGGGGATGCTACTCAGTGGAGACCCTCATATTTTTGGTACTTAATAATAGGTCCTTGTCGCTGATTTTCGCTTCAGCTTTTCCGGTATTGGTGGGATAGCGTGAGACACGCACGTTCGCTCACCGGTGTGGACATTCTGTACATTGGATTAGTCCATTGTGCGGACAATAGTAACGAAAATAGCAAACTGAATGCAGGATGTTTATCTCTTTCTTCCTCGTACGATTGGGGCTCATACTGCATTGCTCCGGGATCAGTATGGTAGGCCAGAGGCTTGTCTGATCTTGACAACCTTGCAGTATCTACGTATCATGTAGTACTCTGGAGGCTGACCTGGATGTATGGTTGGTAAGCATATATGACCTATGATGTGATTAGAATAGATGTATACCCCAATACGTTTTCCATAACCTTACTTCAAAAATGGATGAAATTGCGGACTGTGACTTATACACATAAACAGGCTCGTACAACCCGTTTCGAATAGTTCAGTAGCTGCTCACATCTTTACTAACAATCCACTGGATATATAATCTGGCATCCTATCTGCAGAATGACACAAGTTGTATTAATGATAGAGGCACAAATTCCCTCAAATCCTGATAATGAGAATTTAGGACCATGTACACCAATACAATATTGAACTTGTCCCATGATATGTAGTGTGGAAGGTTTCTACTATCGTAATATCGCTTAGCTCAGAGAATAAATGCTCACGCTGCAATATTAATACTAGGTGTCACTAGCCAACTTGACATTTGATACTAGTAGTATATTCTAGGTATACATGACATATTACTATCCATCCACCGCATTTGCCCACCTTCCAGGCTCTCAGATGACTTTCGAGAGTATCAATCATCATCACCATCAGCAGCAGCAGCAGCAGCAGCAGCAGCAACATGTTTGCCTACTACTCAAACTGCCCATTTGCATCGATGTTTATAAGGTCATTGTCTGTCTTGTCCTTCACTGCGTCGACCCTCGCCTTCACTACGTCGATAACACAAGATGCCCTTCTTTGTTTCCCACCAGCTTTGGGATTCCTACTCCATACAGAGATGGGAACTTCTTCTAGATGCATTTTCATTTTACTTCATCTCGTCCATCCTATCTTGGCTTCCCCCGGGATACTTCTCATCAACCACATCCCCTCGTGTGCTTCAACCCAGTGGTAGCAACACCAAGTCAACATGACCCAATTGGTTGTTCACTGGTTCGCGTGCAATCACTTCTACCCTGAATGGAGGAACACCCCCATACCTCCTTGGGCATCCCCTGGAACTATCCTACGCCCTACAGCTGCATTACACGGATACGACTGCACCGTTTGTCTTGATCCGCCAAGCAAGATCCAAGAGGCACGAAAGTCCGTTCTGATGACCGCTGCTGCCCTCTCAAAGATTATCGACATCCCCGTTAACGATGGCGGATTCATGCAAGGGGTCATTCGATTCTATGCCCGAGGTGACCATCTAAGATGGCTACAGCCGCCTACCCCTGATGCGCAACTTTTGGCACCCGACCCATATTTGCATGCATTGATGATGGAATCGTGGAGGAACACATTGGGCGAATTGTACTTCTGGACCAGACCTGGTTATCTCTTCGATGTTGCTCTGGCTGAGGTGAAGCGCTCAGAGCCAGACAATTACGAGCTCCTTAATTGGTCTGGGACGAACTATATGCCAATTTGTCCGTACTATTACGTGTCGATGTCACCAATGGCGCAGCCCGTTGTCAAGCCAGTGCAGAGCTCTTATGATTCGGCACAGAGATGCTCCCTGGGATCACAGACTTCGTCCAATCTAGTACAGACACCTATGAGAAAACCAGAGTCTAGTAATGGTTCGACACAGTCTTCTTTCGATACAGCCCGGTCTACTTCTTCGAACCAGAGTCTCTCTTCCCGCGTGAGCCAGAGTCCCTGCCATGAGGACATCATACAGCAGGTAGGTACCCAGAACAATACCACTACGGCTATGCAGAACGTCCAGACCTCCCAGGTGTCTCTGCCCTTTGTGAGGATGGACCCCTCCGTGGCCCTAGATGACCCGTTCGTTGTCGAGCCTATATCGGTATCCCTAAACTCATATACTCAGATGTTTCCATCACTAACTGTGTGGCAGGGGGAGGGTAGCTGGTCAAGGCAAGACGACCATTTTGCCGACCTGAAGCGCCAACTCAGACTACCTGGGCCAATGGTGAGGAATGTATCACCAGACCTTGGTTCCCCGACACCTTCAACTCCTGAAAGGATATCTGCGAGAGAAATCAATCGAAGGAGGGATTCGGAGAAGTCCTACAAACCCACTTCGCTCGGCAATGGTACTTCTGCATCTTGCGATGATGATGAAACTTGGTCTATGGAAGATGCCTCAGTATCGTCTTTCAAGGACGCAGTTAACGCTCGTTCCGAGTCTGCATCTTCCTCCGCTGGCAGCCCCGTGGTGGCTTCGAAGACCGATAACAATCTAAGATCACCTGTGCGCAACACTAGTGATATTCCACCTACCACTTGCACAACCGTCGATCCCTCCTTGCTCGTGATTGAGAATGGCCTCAAGATGTATCCCTCTATTGAACACTCATATGATGTTGCTGCAATCAGACCTCGATCACTCTCGCCAGCAGAAAATCCCGAACATGAGCTCCATGTTGGCTCCCCCAGTGGCAAGGATGCGGAAGATGCAAACTCGCGAGCTTTTAAAATTAGAACGGAGAACGGCTCTAATACGGATCTATTTACGGCTACTTTGGATCAGTATACTGTAGAGCAGCTGGCCGCGCGGCAACTTACAAAGACTCCAGAATTAGAAAGCAACCCGAACGAATATGGCTTTGGGTTTGGTTTTGAGCACAATTTATTTGATGGATTCAACTTTCTGCTGCCCGAAGAACAAACTGAAATACCTTTGGAATCGAATATGATGATCTGATAGGAATGCTGGTTTGTGCAGCAAATGAGAGGAATGCGGCCTTGTCCTTCGACTCACGATTCCATGATATCTATGCTTCCCTTTGGGTTCATTTGCATTCACTTTAAGTCTTTTTTCGTGCTTCATTGAACTTTCTTTTCATTTCTTCATTCGCATATGTACACATAGTTCTTTTTCGTCCATACTTTTTCCTTGCTGATTATCTGATGTGGTTATTTCGAATATTGGATCGTTGCTTCCTGGGGGATACGGTGTGAATGGCAAGAAGGGGGTCGTTAGTTTCGGTCTTATTGACCTATTCGTTTTATCGCATTTACGGCGTTTTCTGATTCCTAGCAAAACCATTGCACTTTAAGAGCTTGTCCTATAACATCTAATACTAGTCATGTGATCTATAACTACCCCAGAACCACGTGCCGACGGCAAGCTGAATCGGCTTATGCGGGCACTGCATAACTACAGGGAGTAAGCAGCATAAAAATGGGGCCGAGGAAGAGAGATTGTAGTCTACCCCGGGCAGTTCCGTACCATACCGTAAGGGAAACGATTGGTTGCTCCTGGCAGAAAAAGCAACCCGCGGTACCAATAAACAGCGGGAAACTATTATCATATCACCAGCCACATGTTTCTCGGTTCGTCCGAGGCCAGCCCAGCCCGCGCGGCAAAGTAGCAGCTACTACTACTACTTAGTTACTAGGACTTTAGCTCCTCCTTTCTTATCCCCATCATTACTACCACACACCCCCCCAGCCCCCTCCGCTCTCCCCTCCCTTAGACAGAGACTTGCGATGTGACTTGCAGCTCACCGCGACCCATCCCAGTCTATGCGCCACTATTAAGCCCCAAGTTCAGTGTGATCGCGATGTCCTTTCCTTACTCCCAGGATGCTCGCCGCCGGCGGGTCGGAGCCGGCGCCGGCTTCAGCTCCACTGGTAATCGGACCGTCCTGGGATACTGGGTGCCTCTTGCTGTTACCGTGGGCATCGCAACTGTTAGCATTGCAGCCTGGATCTGGAGCGAACGCAGCGAGGACGATGACGATAATAATAACAATAACGACCGCGATACTACTATCCCCCCTCCTCCGCACGATGACCGCTTCCCCGCCCCCGAGGGTTACCCTCATGGCGAATATGCGGACGATTACGCCCGTTCAACCGCTACGGATATACCAGGGGATGATGCTAGCATGATGGCGCGCATGCAGGGTGCGCTGCGCCGCACTCCTAGTCCCCAGCAGATCTTTGATGGCGCTAGCAAGAAGGTTGCTGCGGGAGTCGCTGCCGCGGGAGCTTTCGTGGGTGGTGCGCTGACCTCGATCCGTGAGGAAGATAGGGGTGACTTTGAGGATCATTCTCGCTGGTCGGAGGAGGTCGCTTCGAGAGCTCAGCGCGCGGAACAGCCTGCGCCGACTATGACGGGGGCGTTGCCGGTTCGTGATGTTGGTGTTGGCGGCCCAGCGTCTGCTACGAAAAAGAGGACTGTTGCGATTGTGGTCTCGTCGGAGTCTGCGCAGGTGGATCCGGAGGATATCGTCTCTCAGCATGTGGTAAGTCTTAATGGTTTGGTGTAGGTGCCAGAGCGGGTTATGCTAATGGGCTTTTGCTTTCTGCGCAGTCTATCCTTTCTCATCTCCCCGAACACGTCAACCTAGATACGGCTAGGGTCTTCATCATGATCTATGCCCCCGGTCTCAAGCACGCCCCGAAGCAGGGAAGCTCCTCTCAGCCGGACTTGTCTGTTGCCTCTTCCTATTCCAACATCGCCCCCGAAGAAGCTGTTGCGTCTGGTGAGCTTCCCGAGGGAGAATCGCCCTCGGAATCTCGCCAGGTCGATGAAGAAGAGGGCTCTACACCACTGTTCAAGACAATGTACACTCAGGCGCAGGCACTTGTGGAGAAGGAGAACACCATCATGCCCTTCAGCACCGCGACAGGGTTTGTGCATCTTCTTCGCCACCTTTCTCCTGAGGTAGTGTATGTTCAGGAGTCCCTTACCGGGGAAGCAGGAGAGCATGTAAAGCTCTTCTCTGGCTGGGTTCGGGATACGGTCATCGTCGTCGGAGGCGAAATCGGTCACGGTGGTCTTGTTGACAGCGACGATGAGTCTGCTCTTGCAGACAAGGGCGAGAAATGGTGGCAGAAGGAGGGTGTCACTGGCATTGGCAAGCGGATCAACGTGGTGGATGTCCACCGCATTGGTGATGATTGGAGGCGGAGAGTGTCTGGTCACGACTAGACTAAAGTCGAGTATTGGAAATGTTGGTGTTCCAGTGTTGGCTGAACGTCTCGGTTGCCTTGCGTATAGGTGTGCCTTATGTTATTTTGATGAACCTTCTCTTTTCTTGTTATTGATTCCCCTGTCTTGATGAGATGAAGAGGATTTGCTCTTCATGTTGTTTACCCCTGTGTGAATATTGATTGCATGATGACCGCGAAGCATGGTCTACTTAGCTTCTACGGAAGCGATATGTTGAATGAAATGAGCCTTTGCACATAGCAGTGAGTTTACGCGTTAGCATTCTTAGGAGTATAAACTCTGTATAAAGTTTCGTCATATGTGGTCAACACTTAAATGGCACATGATGTATGTATGATATGGATTGTTGGCTCCTAACTGGCCACTTCATTTCTCATCGTTTAATTCCTAGTTTAGTACAACTGCATGATCTCAGGGCTCAGCTCCTGCTGGTCCCACAATGGAAATGGTACGTGAATTAGGCAAAGCCCTTCGAGCATATATATATACCCACCACCTCATTCCCCAAACCACAACCCGTCTCTCTTATTACTAAGGAGCACTAGTGTTCTTCATTTCTCATATACCTCTCACCTATCTCTTACATGACTCCATGGCAATACTGACTAAATCCCCTCAAAACAGACCTCAACCGTAATAAGCGACACCTACACCATCCTAGCCGGGCTACCAGCATCTTACCAACAGTGCCCATTACTAACCTGGAAACAATTACGAGATGCCGTGCAAGCCATATACACCCAGCTAGAGCAGCACCACTGGTCAGGAAACCAATGGATAGCTCTCACCGACATGTCACAAGCTGCCATCGAAAAGCTAAACGAAGACCATGACCTACTAGCAGGTATCTCAGTCCGAGTTACATGGATCGGAACCACAGGGCTCCTAAAAGTAGCCGCCGGTGCTCCCCACCACTTCACTACAACAGAAATATTCCGTTACATTGACTCTCAGTGTTTTGAAATGGGAGTGCCACGCACACAGCTCACTTGGGGAATGGCATAGGTGTTAAGGATAGGGCCACTTTGGTGTATAGATACTCAATTACAATGAGGTCTGCCTTACCTGCCTGCTAAGAGCTGCCACTAAAGGCACTTTCAAAGCCCAAAGCACCCCTTAGTCCCTAACTGCCTCTTTAACGTACTCTCCTCAGAGACCCTAAAGGCCACCACCACCACGGTCAGATTCTGAGAAATTAGAAGTCATTCAAGTGACGGCTAACACCTAATTTGTTACTGTCGATACATAAACTGAAGACCAACTACTATGGTGTTGTTCAATATCCAGGCAGTCTGGTTGAAACTAAGTACAAAAAGGCCAGTATTTATGTAGGGTTTATAGTCATCATGGAAAGAACACAAATCTTCTTCAGTAGATGAATAGAAGATATAATATCTGGAATACTCCATATCGCAGGCGCGCGGCACTAAACCCAAAGCGGTAGTCAGGTGACCCCGACCTCCTTCACGTCGCCCGCGGCTTGGCATCATACAAACTCCCTTTGCAGAGCCACAACCGACCGTCGACCGACTCTTCCCACTCGCTCCGAGCCTCCCCTGCCTTCCTTGCAGGTGTCTGTTCGATGGACTTTCATACCCTTTGTCTGTAGCGACCCGCGCTTTGTGCAAGTGTTCGCATTGAATCGGGCCAGTTCGTTGTCGTGCCGCCCCCGATCTCCGCTCCCCACATGTCTCGCGCTCCGGCTGTATCATCAACCACGACTCACGGCCCTGTCCTCATCCTTCCTGGATCCGGTTCCCCCAAGGTCGCATTTATCAGCTTGCGACCATAATCGCGCCGCGGTTCATCTCCGAGACTATGGCGACCGCAATTTCGAAGCCGACCTCGCATACCCCTAAGATGAAGCGACCGCCCCCGCCTTTCGTCCAGACCGGAGTGAACGGAGTCAAGTCTCAACAATCCTCCTCTTCTTCTCCTCCCTCCTCCGCGAAACGTCTGCCCGGTTCGAACCAACCGGCTTCAGCAAGCTCCGCCGGCGGCCCGACGTCAAATAACGTCAATGGCGCGGCTAATGCGGCTGCCGGCTCGAACAAGGCTACTCAGAATCGACCTAAGAAGGAAGCGCAAAAGCCCGGTGACCAGGCTGCGCGGTTACAAAAACCATTGTTAAGGTCCTTATCCATTGACAATGATCGTCGCGCAGGGAACAGGTGTCCCGAGCCATACGGTAAGCTCTCAACCCGATCCACATGCGGAGCCCCTGCGTACTGACCATCGGGTGCGTCATAGTCAAAACGTCGTCTTACATCCTCAAGAAGTTCTCCAAATGCCCGCCCTCGCTTATCCTCCACCTTCACCCAACACATTTCCGCTTCGAGCAACAAGATGGAAGCTTCCCTTACAATTCCGAGATGAAGGTCATCATCGAACACATTCGTGCCGGAACCGTTCCCCATGATATGATGGAGGAGCTGTTGCGGGCTAATGTCCGATTTTATGAAGGCACGCTTCCACATGCCTCAACTTCACCTCTATCTGGTGGGCTTGGCTAACCTCTGCAATTCACAGGCTGCCTCATCGTCCGCGTGGTCGATCACAAGTCGGTGTCAGCCCAGGCCAGGAAGTCGACTGCGCCGACTTCCAACGAGAATAACACCCCGTTCTCGATTCATAACTATAACGAGCATGTTACACCATCGGCTTATGTGCCCTACCCAAAGCAATCCCAATTAAACTCCGATAAGCCGGCCGCCAAGGAGACCCCAACCGGAAATCAACCCGATGCGAAAACCAACGGCGAGCAGTCCGGCGATTCGGAAAAACGTGCAGAGGAAGCTACATCGAACTCCGCTCAACCCAAGCAGCCTCCAAAACCTCGAGTTTTCACTACCGTTCTCCACCCGACTCCACGTTCCTTGCAAGCGGAACTCACTTTGCTTGCCACTACACCCGATCCCAAAGCGGCGAAACAGTCGGCATCAAATGCTGCTTCTCGTCCTCAGCAGTCCTCGTCTACAGCTCCACCATCTCCAGGAGGGACATCCAATCAGACCGAGCGTGGACATCCTGCAAAACGACAGAGAATGTTGGTTGAACCTCAGGAGTTTCTGGAATGTGAAGCGAGATTGACACGAGCACTGGCTCCACCTCTTTTCTTGGATCCTGTCAACAGTTTCGACGCTGTGCAAGATCTGCTGAAGATCATGGAGAGCCCACTCCACCGCGATCCGCCACCCTCACCAAAGAGGAGGAAGCGTACCGTGGCTGAGCTCGCTGCTGACGAGGCACTGGCTGCCGAGGAAGAGAGATTCATGCTCATCATGGATGAGCGACTGGAGCCTACCTCCTCCGGTGGTGCTGGAGGGCCGAAATCCGCGGTTGTGGATGATACGGGTGGTGGTGTACCATTTGAGCCTCGATTCTCAAGGTTCAAGACGCTTGAGAATATCCGTATGCAGCATGAGGAGAAGGCCAAGCGCGAACATGAAGTCAAGATGAAACAGGAGTTGGCTAAACGACAACAGCAAGAGCAGGAGAGGGAGAAACGTCGCCTTCTGGAGCAGCGACAGAATGAAGAGCACGCTAAGGAAGAGGCTCGTAGACAGCACTTTGCCGCGCAGGCTCAGGCGCAACTTGCAGCGCAGCAGCAACAACAACAGCAGCAGCAACAGCAACAGCAGCAGCAGAATCGGCATGTCATGGCGCAAACAAACGGGGTTAGCCAAGCGCCGCAGTCTTCGCCGGTGGTCCGTAATCAGACACCCCACAACACCTCTTCGCCTGTTGTTGGCAACACAATGGCCGCACAAGCAAGTGTTCCTATGAGCATGACGCCTTCTATGCAGGGAGCAGGCAGCCCACCGAGGCCGCCATCTGCATTGCAGCACGCCCATCCTACTGTTATGAGCCATCCGATGGCACCTTCCAGAAGCCAACAGGGACAGAGCCGACACGGGACACCACAGATGACTCAAGGAACGCCAGCAATGTCTCATGCTACACCTATCATGCGCAATGTAACACCCACACAGCGAATGAGCCACGCCAGCCCGAGTCACACGACGATGGCCCCAACACCGGTGATGAACCAGGCTACCATGATGGGAACACCACAAATGGGAGGCGGGATGGGCCTCACACCTCAACAGCAACAGCAGATGCTATTGCAGCAGAGGCAACAACTTCTTGCCCAGCAAGGGCATATGGTACAGAATCAATTCTCGCCCAAGCAAGTAGCTCAGATGCAGGCCAACGCACATGCGCAGCAGAACATTCAAGCCCATCAGCAGCAGATGCTACAAGCCCAGCAGCAGAATTTCCAGGCACAGCCCAAGTTCCCGAATCCACAAGCCTATCAGGCTCAGTTGATGCGTGCGCAGCTCGCGCAGATGCACATGGCTCAGCAGCAGCAACAGCAACAGCAACAACAGCAGCAACCGCAACAGCAGCAAGGCCAGCAATCACAGAATCAACAGGGACAGGTACACCAAAACAGCCCACATATGAACCCTCAACAGCAGCAAATGCTAATGGCGGCGGCTCAGGCCAATGGAGGTCATCTGCCACAAAATATGCAAGGAGTAAATTTGGCACAGAACGTCATCACTCCACAGCGCTACCAGCAATTGTTCACTCAGCGATTGGTACGGCTTAGGCAAGAAATGGCGGCTCGTTTGATGCCACAGTACGGTTCACCGTCTCAGTTCCCACCACATATACAACGACAGTACACCACGGGACTGGAACAGAATGCCAAAGCTTGGGTTCATGACATTGTTCGACGAGAGCGCGAGCTGATTCAGCAACGTGCCAACCAGGTTGCTCATGTTCAAGCTCAGGTGATGCAGCAGCAACATCAGCAACAGCAACAGCAACAAAACATGATGCAGAACGCCCGGGGAAGTAGCTGATTTGCTTTACCTTCTTTTTCCTTTCATTCTAACTACAATACGCCGCAGGGCTATTCTTTCATCTTTACCCTTTTTCTTCAAACCCTACCGTTCTTATACCTTCTATCGGATTTGGACAGCGCATGGCGCTCCCCACGAACCTCCACGATTATACATTGGGATTATTCTGTTCTTTTTTTTCTTCTTCTTTTCAAGTCCCCGCTTATTCTTCTTCATTTCTGAGACTGTGCATAAGGTATTGGGATCCAAGGCAAAAGAGGTTGGCGTTTTTATCTTTTTTTGTAAGACTTGGGCCTCCTTTCTTCTTCTTCTATTTTTTGGGTAACCTTATTTATCTTGCTTTGCTTTACTTTCCTTTTTTGTCTTCCTGGTTTGCGCTTGGCGATTTGATTTGATTTGCTTGTACCACACGGGAATGGACTGGTTGAATTTAGGGGAGCAAGGAACCGACTTGATACCATTTTTGTACAGGTGTCCCCTTTTGATTTATGCTGATGTTGACGTTGATGTCTGATAAGAATCGAATTGAAGCAAACTGATATAATTTTGTTTGTTATGAGTAAGAACTGTCTAATCGACAGGTAGTAATCAGCCCAACATTACACCGCCCTCCTCCTATGAATTGATCTGGAGGCTTGCACCTAAAAGATAGTTTCACCATCGACAGTGCCGATAGCCAATAGGCAGTACACGGAGAGCTAAGCTTCCTTTTGGAGGGATGTTGATGGTTGAGTGAGTGAGAGGTGGGTGGTCGGTGGATGAGGATGAGTAGGAGTGTCAGAGATAATGGAACAGATCAGATCAGATCAGATCAGACCAGATCATTCATATATCTGTCTAATGACCCAGAATTGCGGTAGATAATAGTATATATGGGCTGGGTAAATATGCCTAGTAAGTAGTAAGTAGATACATAATACCCACATTGCATGATCATATAGTAAACGTGGTGCGATAAAGAAGAAGTTAGCAGTCTTTCAACTAGTCACACTACTTACTATGAACCACTACTATAAAATGATGATTAAATCTTCTAAAACTAAGCAGGGTAGAGTGGAGCTAGATAGTAACTAATTAGGGGATCTACTATCTACCTAGTTCCAACAGTTTACTAGTAGTAATCAATCTATTGCTCTATTGCTCTATTGCTCTAGTTATCATTGTATTATCAGATCTACCTATAGGAGTATAGTATAGTGTAATCATTGGGGACATCGGATCAGAGTTATCTGCACTAATTGCCTAATGTAGAATACTACTCACTCATACATGGTGTTATCTGAGTATTTATCTAGTTATCGTTAGTAGTATCTTCAGATCGGTCTAGTTAAGTTACCCAAGGGGGGATGTAGTAGCACCAGCAGAGCAGTATTGAGGTTTTAAGTCATTTAGTATTATTATCGAACATGAACATGAACATGAACATGAACATGAACATTCAGAACAACAAAATTACATGGTGTGGTATTCCATCCACCTTTATCTTTTACAGAATAATTTTTAAAAATGGACATTGGTGGGGAAGAGATATACAGAAATATGGACAAGGACAGAGGCCAGGGAGAAGGAAGAAATAATTATTCCATCATTCCATAGAAACAACTGTACGATAAAACTGAAATATGTGGAAAAGGGCCCATAAAGCCATAGATAGATAAAAGAGGCATATTGCACAGATGAACCTTTGGATTTTTTTGGTGTCTTTTTCTCTTTCCCTTCTGTTCGTTTTATGTTTCACCCTTTCCCTTATTTTGTCTGTTTCCCCTGGGTCGTTTTTTGTTTTCACATTTGAGATTCAAGTTCATACACACATGCAAGCACACACAAGACGCACTCTTTTCTCTCACTTCTCTCATGCACACACACAAAACTTTCATTTTCGTTCTCATCTCATTTGGATCCCTGGATTTCGACTACCTAAGTTGCTAGCGAGAAAAAAAGGGGTGTTGGGGAGGGAGGGTTTATGGTAGTGAGGATCATGCGTAGAAAGAAAAGAAAAAAGGTGTGGGGGTAGCATGGGCATGCATGCATGGATGCTAGCCTATAAATGCAAGTTTATGAGGGAAAAAACTGCATTTATTTGCCGCCAAGGCTGGGGAAGTTCTTCTCGTCGACGGCGACAGTGGGAGCAGCAGCAGCAGCGGCAGCGGGGCGCTCGGAGCGGGGACCGTTGCCACGGCCGCCACGGCCACCACGGGGACCACCACGGCCACCACGGCCACGGGGACCAGGGCCACCAGTGCGGGGAGCCTCAACGAAGCGCATGTCGACCTCGAGGATGTTCTTCTCCTTGCGCTGCTTCTCGCGCTTGGCCTTGTCCTCCTTGCCCTTGATGTAGGCATCCTCCTCCTCGGAACGCTTGAGCTCCTTGGCGGCGGCCCACTTCTTGTCGAGCTTGGTGCCCTCGTTGGGAGCACGGACGGGCTTGGCGCTCAGGTCACCCTGGGCGGCCTTCTCGGCAAGGTACTCGGCGTAGGACTTGGACTTGTCGGCAGCCTCCTCGGGCTTCTCCTCGCCGGGGGTCTGGGGCTCGGTCTCATCGGTCTGAGCAATGTTCTCGCCGGCCTTCTCGTCGTCCCAGGTCTTCTCGCCGCTCTGGTTACCCCAGCCCTGGTTCACCTGCTTGCGGGTGTCGCTATCCAGTTCGTCAGTTTTGATCGAGTCCCAAAACTTCTTTTTGCCCATCTTCATAAGGACAAAACGTAAAGGGAATGGCTTACGTCTGGCCGGTGCGGGACTGGCGGTCGTGGCGGACACGCTCACCACGGTCCTCACGGGCGCGGAATCCGCGCCGTTGGGCGTCCTTCTCATCGGTGGGCTTCTCGCGGTTGTTGTTTCTGCCGGCGTTGCGGTCACGGAAAGCTGAACGCGATCGGAATCAGTCGGAATGGACTTGCCAGGAACTGGAACCCAATGTAGATGGAAATACATACCGGCCTCGTTGCCAGTGGCACGGCCACCACGGCGAGAGTTGTTGTTCTCACGGGGCTGGGCAGGGGCCTCCTTGGGAGCGTCCCGCTTGCCAACACGGGGAGCGGGCCTGTCTACGGCTTTCGTAGGGGGCTCGGGAGCTCTGTTGGGGTCGAGTTCAGGGTCATTGCCTGTAGTTGCGCAGCGCGAGCAAAAGCACGCTCGAGGTTAGAAAATGATGTAATCCCTTCACGAATTCGAAGTGTAGATGGATCGACGACAAGCGAAAAGAGAGACCAAGACATGTCAAAACACGATAGGTAGTGCAAAGTGCAGGATGGGACTCAGGTATGGTAGGTAGGTAGGTAGACAAGGGAAGGGCGAGAATTACCAAGAAGCTCGTAGAGGTTCTGTTATAGTAGATGATATGTTAGCCATCGCATTCCTTGGATGTTTGAAGCTGTCGCTTTCTCTCCCGTCTCATCTGCGGTTGTGGTGGTGATGGTGCGAGTTGGTGAGGAGCAGGATAGATTTGTGCAATATTCCTGCCGTCCCCCAAACCCCGCTCGTTGCAATGCAACTGCGCTCCCAACCCAATCCCAGCATTCTTCCATCAATCCAGCCCGTAAATCATTCCTTCCCCCAAATCGCGGATTTCCATCACCCTCGCACAGCAACAGACGGAGAGAAAACGAGAGCCATTCTCTTTTCAAAAGCAACGCACCTTGGACCGGATCTCCGCCATGACGCCTGGTTTTATGCGGGGCCTTCCGGGGAAGGCTTCTCTCTTATCGCAACAATTCGGTCCGACGGAGCGGGCGGGGAGAGTCGACACAGGCAGGAACCTCGACGACGAACGGTATCTGACCTCTCCTTTGTTTAGGGGGGATGGGATAGGATAGTGGTTGGAGTGAAGGGGGTTGACTGGACGGTGGATGGAGGCGACGTTTGTGGTTGCACTCGCCCGATCCGGTAAGGTGCGAATTGCTGCTAAGCGAATCCGGGAATGCGACCTGTGATTGGTCTACAGCAGCTAGGGCTTAGGGTAAAACACCAGCGGATGACGCTGAGATGATGCTCTGCATCGCTGCCTTCAGTTCGGCTTACGCTCGACAGTATGTAGCATGGTTGGATGTTGCTTTTTTCTGCTCCTCTTCCCCTACAGCATTCTTGGGGTGATCTGTAGATCACTGCCATCCCAATTCCATTCCCCTCCTTTGTCATACGTCACTACTCCATTCTCCATCCTCTTTCTTCCTTTCTCTTTCCCTCGGCCGTTGTAGCTTTCCCCCCATTGCCGAGCTCCGTACTAGCTGGTCACCTGCCACTCCAGTTACTTCCCTATTCGAGTAGATACCTTCCCCTAGCTCTCAGAGCTCTCCCAAGAGGGAATTCATCCACATAGTAGTTTCTCCAGAAAAAAAAGTAGCGGCAAAAGGAACAGTGGAATATAAGTAGAAGCAGAGAAGTAATAAAATGATTCATGAAGATGAATAGAATAGAATGCAATGCCGCAGGGATGCAACATAACCCAGACCAGCAAGAAATACACATGCAAGCCACCGTTTCACTGCAGCCCAAATCATCACCATCACCATAGCAAGAAAAGAAACACATCAGATAGCTATGTCCGCAAGAGCTGAGAGTAAAAAGTGCGACCCAATTCGAACTGCACCGCAGTCGCCCTCGGGCCCATTATACCAGTCATGCATGTACACAAAGAACCATGTCCCAACTTTTATCGCGGCCTTTCTTTTTACTTTCCCTTTTTACCCTTCTTTCCTCCGCTCATTCCGCGCTCAAAGGAACAAACAGCCAACCGCTTTTTTTCCAGTTTCAAAGGCGTCAATCAATCAAAAGCGCCACAGCAACAGCAGAACAGCAAGCGAACCAATATAAACAAATGGTATCAACCGCAAACGCCAGGCAATGCTTCAAAGTTTCAACTTTTGTCTTCCAGTCATAGAAGAAAGCTATGAAGGAAATCCGTCAAGCGTGTCTCTCTCTTCCGACCGTGGTATCCCTCGAACCGAAAGAGGGAAGTCAGTGCCGGATGTGAGATTACAAAACAAGAAACAAACGGGTTAATGGCGGGTATTATTCTGCTCGTAACTGAAAGGAGTCTGGAAATGCATGCTAGCACTCAATCCAAATGGATCGGCATCCAGCATAGGTTCATAGTTCCCCATGAGGTGGTTCGCATTATTGTATGCGCCATTGGCTCCCTCTCCCGCATGTTGGGTGTATTGGTTGAGATTATGAGCCCCCATGGGGTGAGAGCCCGCCGGCACAGATGCGGCATTGTTGTAGCCGGAGACGTAGGGTGAGGCACCCACGGTGGAATCATGTTCCTCGTCAATCATATCGGCCTGGGCATCGTACTCCTGTTCTATGCGGACATTAACCAAGGGTTCAATACCACCACGGACCTGGAAGAAAACAACAATGCGACAATGGAGTTAGCTTACCCAGTTGGTCATAGTGCTTCTGGAATGGCGATGGGTAGTACGCGGAGGGGACGCGGGGAGCTCGGGGATTCGTACCACCCGGCATGGCGGCCTTTGGGTCGGTCGACTCCGGCTGGCCGATGCTCATCGGCGGCGAGGTTTGGCTGATATTGCGCGAGTGCGACAGCATCTGCGAGCGCTGCTGGGCCTGGGGATCCACCCCAACCGGCGACATGGCTCCCTGGAAGGGGAAACCGGGGGATTTGGCGTGGGACGGAGAGGAGACATGGGACGGAGGCGTGGCCTGGAACTGTGGCGACGGAATACCATACGCACCATCACGATGTTGAGCCATGCCGAAAGGCTCCTTGGGAGCGATGCCAGGATGCCGTTGAGCCGAGGTTCGGTTTACGGCAGCACGCTCGAGGGTGGAGGGAGGCTTCGCTGCCATTGGGGTGGGCTTAGCGGCGCCCGCGCCAGGGGCCCCGGCCTTGAGTCGCAGCTCTGCTTGCACATCGATTCCTACGGTCGGTCAGTATCTCACGTATGGGACAAGGATCGCCCCGAGGGCGCTTATCAGGAAGGGGGCTTGCAGGCTTGCAGTTGGGTATGCGAACGGGGGAGACCAACCTTTTTCGAGCAAGATACGTTCGAGCAAGGAGTTCTTGTAGCGCAGCATCAAGCATTCATCAGCGGCGCTACGATGATTCTGCTGGAGGGTCTGCAGGGAGTCTTCATTGCGCTTAATGGTGGACTCGAGCTGGCGGATGTACTCTGTGCGACGCTCACGGAAGGCGGCCTGGGCCTGGCGGTTGCGTTGCTTCCGCTCCTCCGAGGTAGCATAGATCTGACGGCGGCTGTTAGCTTCATGTCGGGGAAGGGAAGGGATCAAGGGTCCAGATAGATAACAAGATCGATAAAGGCTGAAGAGGGGAAGGGAGTATTAAGGTGCAGATGAGATAAGTAGTCAAGGGGACAGCAAGAATGGAGGGATATGACAGGACGATAAGGGATGAACAATCGCAATGATAAATGATAATAATAAACGCAGTGCGGGGCCCCGGACTGGCACGCAGGGACAAATCACTGGGGGAGGAGCAGCGATAGGCACCAACAGCACAGCCAGTGATGATGCTTGATGAACACCAAAAGACGTGATGGATGTGATGATAGATAGATAAAGGTAATAGAAATGAGATAAGAGAAAAACAAGCAACGACCACCACGAGGTATAAAAAGCCAAAAGGGTCGGTCGATCTGGATCCGGGGTAAAACAATAAAAAACAGAGTTGAGGACAGCCACCCTCGAAGAGTTCTTACGTACTGGTTTTCTTCCCCCTTTGCGCTTCTGAGTCTGGGTCACATCTTGCATCAGAATCTCCCCCTCGGCCTCAGGTGTTGACACCGCCGAGCTGATCGAGCCTTCAGGCAACGGCTCGGTCTTGGGGACAACCGGCTCGGTGGCCGGGTTGTCATTTTGTGTGGAATTGCTTGTCTCAACCATGGAGACCATTGGATTTGGCTATGTATGAGGAAGGGGGGATGGGAATTTAGCCTCGTTCTTTTCTTTGTTTGCTGGCCGTTCTTGTTGCCTGTCCGGATTGCCCAAAAGACAGGTCGGTTATGGGAAATCCCCCCTTGCGTGCTTGGTGGATGGAGAATGACGCACCCAACAAGAACGAAATCCGGGGGCGTGGGATATTATAAAATTAGCAAGGAAAGAAAAGGGAACAACAACAGAAAAAAGAAAAAAAGGCAGATGACGACGGCCGGGATCGAATATCAAAAGCCTTCTTCTCTTCTTCTCTTTTGTCTGTCTCTCTCCCAAAGACCGGGCTAACAAGACAGCGGACTTAATTTCCCCCTCACACAAAATAGACGCGGTGAACGATCACGAAAGACAAAATGGTAATAGAATACACAGCAGGTAAAAAAGTTAGCCGGCGGGGTTATAGAATCTGATAATTCAGACGCAGGAAACGCGCGGCTGGGCGGCAGAAAGGGACGTGCGAGGGCTGGCAAAGGGTCGCAAGGAGGCCAGCGGAAGAGGTGACATAAAGGAAATTGATGATGGAATACCCAGATAGCCAGCAGGTTCGGAGGGAAAGTAGGAGAGAAGCGCGAAGGACAGTGAGAGGGGAAGGGTGGGAAGGTGAGAGTGGGAAAGATGTGAGGTAAAATTATTTACTAAAAAGAACGGGGATGTTATTAAAAGGAAAAAAAAAGGTCGAATAAGGGCCTTCTTCTCTTGGTCCAAGCCTGGTGGGTTGGAAAATTCGAGCAAAGAGTGGGCAAAAATAATATTTAATGGGGACAGCAGAAGGAAAGGAAAAAAATAAAAAAGAATTTTATTTTATTTTTCTTTTGGCTTCTCTTCGAACTTTCCTTTTAGGTCAAGGCAGAGACTTTCCCAGGGGAAAAATCCAGCCCATCATCCCCATCCACTCCCTCCATCCACTCACGCGAGACGGTGCAATGAGTGTGAGAGGGGAAAATGGACCGAACGGAACGAGCTTCGGTTTCGCCGCCGCTGGTCAAAACTCTTTTTGACTTTTACACTACTTTTTTGACGCCTCGTCTAGTCTTTACTTTTTTCTGCTTTTAAACAACTGATGTTCTCTCGCGCCCGTCCGGTTTCTGTTTCTTCTAGTAGTTCTAGTAGTAGTTCTACGCATTCTTCCCTGCCCCTGCTTTAGTTTCTGTCCATCCAACATCACAAGAGCCACTCTCCCCTCATTGCCCAGTTACAACACCCCCCCCCCGCCTCCCTCCCCTCTCCTCTCAGCTTTTCTCACATACACTGGCACTTTCTTTGCTTTTCTGTCCACTCAGGTCCTCGATGCAATTCTTCCCTCTTTGCTAGGAGCGGTTTTCCTCGGCCGCGGCACCAACTTGAGCGAGATCCACTGCAAGGTCAGACCCAGCCGAAGATCCGCCCAGGGTGAGTCGTCAAACTCGTCACTGCCTCCGTGGTCCAAGTCACTACTAATGCCCTATTTGAACGAGCTTACTCCTCTGGTAGTGCTGGTGGTGGTCCGTCCACCAGGCGATGCAGGCTCCGAAACGGAGTGGAGAGCAGGAGAACGTGTCGTTGTCCTTTCTTATTCCTTTCCGCTTCTCTCGGAAGTGGCTACTGGGGGTGTGGATGCGAGCAACCTTGAAAGCAATGCCATTGTTGCGTCGGTTCCAGCTAGCTCAATCTGGACCAGAACTGTGTAGTATCTATTGCAGGCGATAAAGTAGATGCCAGTCTTTTCTCCTATCGACAAGTCATGAGCAGACTTCCCTGCCCCTTTCTGGTGGGCACGTTGTTAATATCTTCATCATGCCGCGGAGATGTTCCGGCAGGTCAAGACAAAGTTTTCCGTGGTTCAGCTGGGGCGGATTCCTTGTCCTGCTGTCGTACGAACTCGGGGGTCTTGCGTGGACACACACCAGGTTCCCCTTCTATCCTTTTTTGACTCCTCTTTCTATTGAAGGCGGTGGGTTTATGATTGATTGATTAATTGAACCTCGGTCTAAGTACCGTGGCAGGAAGTAATCCGACAGTCAAGAGAATTCTGGTAGTCTAACTCCCACGAGAGAGGTCGTACGAAATGCCCGGGACCCTTGAAGGAGGAAGAAACAGCGAGGAAAATCACGCAGATCTAGCCAGACCAGACCCAAACGGGACAAGGTGAATACGGCAAAGTTTCGTCCCTGACCCCGTGACCAGTGGCCATTTGGGGGCATAATACGGCATGATGACCATACGGTACCACGAATCCATCTCGACTAAATTACCTTTCTTATCCTCCCAGAAATCTCTCAGGGTCTTGGATACAGCATAAGATAGTCTGATCTGTCTGGTCTGTTCGGAATCCCGAGGATAACCATTTGGATGACAGTCCTTGGCATGTCTGCTAATAGAACCGTCGGACTAGAAGAGACTTCCTTCTGGATGCTTTGTGCTTTGTGTATACAATGAGAGCACCTGATCCGACAGCCGAACTTCCGGTTTCCATTTCCCCCTCAACGCAAACCAAACCAACTAATCCAGGATGTACCTGCAGGACAGCCAGACTAGACAGAAGACACTATGACTTACTCGGTTTAATACTACTACTTGTGGGATATAGTAGGAGACTGCCGATGGAAGGAGGTCTCCGCCAGCCAACCACCTCCAGGGCCTCGCCTATGTCCCGTCATCGTACGTCGCTCCGAAACTCCGCCTCAGGAAGAAAAGGCAAAGTGACTGTGACTTGACATCACGAGGATCCGCCACGGGATCATCTGAGGATGATGGGCTGATCGGAAGGAATTCCAGTGCCCGTACCTGTTGCTGTTGCTGTTGCTATTGCTGGGTGGACTTGCGGCGACTACCGATGAGCAGCAGCAACTATTGACCAGATCCTTCTTGGCAGACTTGGATTTGTTGTCGCTGCTGCTGCTACTACTGCTGATGTTGCTGTGTTTGGAAGATGAATATCAGAATGGAGAGAGCGTAGCACTTCTCTACCCTCGTAAAACAGAACGTATCTTCATCGGAGTAAATCTGAATCCAGACCGAGTCAGTTGTTCGAACATGTTAACTAGTAGTTAAATCTCCATCAGATCTGCCGGTGACAGCGCCTGGACCCTGATGTCATTCCCAGGTCTTTCCTAACTATACTCACTCACTCCCTACTGCTCGACTCTATACTCTTTCTTTCACTCTACCCCTATACAAAAACACAACCGTTCATTACAACTCCAAATGTCATTACAATTACTCCAAATAATGAATGCCATCCTTCCATTCCCCATCCACCATCCCCTGAGCGCAACTCCGAGAAAACCAAAAGAAAATAACCGCGGCGATCGGCTTTCCATCGGCTCTTCCCCCACCACCGAAAAGATGGACTGACTGATTATTCATTCCCTTCATTTCTTTTTTCACATGAAGACCAAAAAATACACTACATCCTCAGCTCCCCATCGTCAACCACCCCATCTAATCTAATCCCGCCTGTCAGACTTTCTGTCTCCTGCATCGCTGAAAAGGAACAACACAAGAGGCTCACCTGCGCGCCAATGCAATCCGTCTCCGCCCGTCGCAATCCAGCAACTGCAACTTGAACCCGCCGCATCATTTTCCCCTCTTCCCCCCCCCCCCCCAATCTCCTCCCCCTCGGCTATTGCGATCATCAGTCATGGCCTCCTCATCGGCTCCCTCCGCCAACATTGGCGCAACCCCCCAACCTGACAATCCTGCTGCTCCCACACAGATCCCCGAAAAGGTTTCTGCGGATGACCAGAAGAAGTCCGCCACGACGACTGCCCCGAATAATGCCCCCTCCTCAGCAGAGAACCCCGCGCAACAACAGCGCACGAACAACAACGATGACGATGACGATGACGACGAATCGGAATTTGATGAATTAGATGGTAACTCCACATACTCTTTCTCTTTAATCCCTATCTATATTCTTAACTAACAAACAATGTGATATAACAGAGGTCCTCGACGACTTCAAACCCAAACCATCCCCCGCCCCCGCTAAACCCGATGCCGCACAACCATCTGCCCCCGATGACTTTGACGAGGAGGCCTTCCTCCGCCAACTCGAACAAGATATGGCGAATATGATGGGCGGTGGTGGCGGCGCCAGCAACGACGCTGCTGCGGCTGCGGCTGCGGCTGGCGCCACCGATACCAACGACGGCGGCCTCGACAAAGACGCCGAGGCATTCGCCAAGATCCTCGAGGAAAGCGGAGTCTCACCGTCTGACTTTCTAAAACAGCTCGTCGGAGACGTCATGATGAAAGGCGACGACGATAACAGCACTACGGCCGCCACCGCGGGCTCCTCAGCAGCACCGGCACCAGCAGCATCATCAACGCCATCAACAAGTGGCACCGCCGCAGCGCCCGAAACCTTCAACGACACTATCCAGCGCACAATCGAACGGATGAAAGAATCCGGCGACAAAGCCACGGCGGCAGCCTCGGAGGACGACATGTCGGATGATCTGGTAGCGCAGCTCATCAAGGCGATCGAGGCGGGGGCATCGTCAGGCGAAGGTGGCGACGAGGGAGATCTGACGAAGATGTTCATGGGCATGATGGAGCAATTGTCGAATAAGGAGATCTTGTACGAGCCGATCAAGGAGCTTGATACGAAGTTCGGGCCGTGGATCAAGGAGAATAAGGGCAAGGGGAAGGTGTCAGATGAGGATATGGCGAGGTATGAGAGGCAGGCTGGAGTGGTCAGGCAGATTGTGAGTAAGTTTGAGGAGAAAGGGTACTCGGATGAGGATCCGAAGTGTAGGGAGTATGTGTGGGAGAAGATGCAGGAGGTAAGCCCATCCCATTTCTATCATTTGTCGTGCTTTTCAGTACTAACTCGGGGTCTAGATGCAAGCTGCGGGTAACCCGCCTGATGAGCTGATTTCTGCTCCTTGGATGGAGGACCTTAAGGGTCCGGGTGGTGGTGCTGGCGCGGGTGGTATGCCTGATTGTCCGCAGCAATGATGAGTACTAGTAGTAGTTGTAGAATTCTAATATATATACACATGCTTGGGCTGAGGGATAGTATTCATGTTGACCCAGACTCAATGTTGTACTACCGTACAGAACCTCTTGGAAAACAGTCTCGTCACCTATAATAGATAGTACCTTCAAATCCCGTAGTCTCCAGAACCCTAGGGCTAAGACGCCGTATAATATAGAAAATAAAATTATATTTTTTAGAGATTCTGTATAAAGACATATTAGAAGAGTATCTTTTAATAAGTAATCTATCTGGCTGTTACTGACTGGGCAGAGTGCCAATAGCCGCGCTAAATTTGAGGGTAATTACTACTACTACTACTACTACTACTACTACTACTACTACTACTACTACTACTACTACTACTACTACCACCACCACCACCACCACCACGACTACTACATAATAGTAGAGTATCTCTTACAGACTATCCTCATAGAAGTTTCCCAATCCTAATTCCAAGATGGCCTATTCGCCCTTTGGAAAACCCCCAAGCCTAATGGATCAGGACATGGGTTCCCGCCTCATAGTATGTTTAGTACTCGTTCCGTTCCGTCTCTGATGTCCCTTATCCCCCACAACCCCAACCTCCCCCGGCCCAGTACTACTTAAGGACATGAATGATCATCACCTATCGTCCAAGCTCCCTCAACCAAATCTATAATAAATTCGGTTCACTTGAATTAGAGAAGATCCATTCACCCTAGTCAGGATAATCCGGGCTCGCCGTGAGGTATCAGTATTAGATAGTTACTATGATCCTCCGAGTGATCGGATACCTTTCGAGCCAATCATTACCTACATACAAACCCTTCACCCCCTAACTAAGTACTCTTGCAAAGGGTTGTTAGTCGGTTGGTAGGTTGCTTCAACTCTTCCTACTTTACAAAAGGAGAAACACGGAAGATTATTTCTCCTTCTTCCCTTCCCTCCTAAATCAATGGACATGGACATCCCTTGATTGAATCTAAGAACTTCTTCATCATCTTCACCTTCATATAAGAAGGAAGTATCGGAGAGTGCCAACAAACATTCACCATATAATCCCATCATCATATCACACCCCCTTTTTAACGCAGATAATTCATTATCATCACCGCCCACTCCATCATGGACGCCTCAACACCAGATAATAGTCACGATCGCATTCTCCACCAAATCCACGGAGTTCTCTTCGAGTTCCTCCAAGAGTCTAAAGACACAGGCGGCCCGATGTGAATACTCGGTGATATTCCAAATAGCATACTCGATCCTAAAGATTATCTAGGATCCATACGCCCCTTTGTTACAGAAATCCAGAATTGCGTCCATGAATTTAATGCAAATATCAAGACTTGTTTCCTTGCAGTCAACATCTACCCTGGAAAGCACACCTACTTTGTGGTGGACCTTAATAATACCGATTATGAACTATCAGACTGCTCATGAATCCAAGACATTGGTGCCCGTTTATATCCTACGCCTATCAAAAAGAAATCCCCCCAGGATTTTCATAAAACGGGAGCTGGATGGGCAAATTGCTGAGACTCTTCGGATCATGCGTAATGGCCATGGTCATGATCCTCTCCCTTTGGTTGATGATTATTGTGATCCGGATAGACAGTATAGTAATCCGAGATGTCTTAGTAGTGACTTTGCTATGTAAGTTATGTACATGTGTTGGGGTGAAGAATTGGAGGGGGGGGGGAGGGCGGGCTTTTGATGTTTGAGTGGGAAACTGAGTATATTCTGCATGTTTTGGTAGACTTGGAATATACCGGCCATGTATAGGCTCACCTGATTCTCTTTGGGTAGGGGTGAGGAGCAGATAACGGATGTGTCATGGAATCTGGTGCATCTGTTGGTAACTGGTTGTAGTTATCAGTAACATGGTTGGTTCTGCTCTATTGGGTTTGCGATAGTCTTAGCCCTGGGGTTGGGAGACTACGGGATTTGAAAGTACTATTATGGAGCGGGAACCTGGGTATGAAGCCCTTAAGATACATGACCATGTCCTGATCCATTAGGTTTTGGAGTTTTCCAATGGCCGCCTAGAAATGAGGGATGGGAAATGAGGATAGTTTGTAAGAGCATTATGCATATAGTATTTACCTATACTTCTAGTAGTAAGCAGTGGCACATCTACGTGCTAAGCAGAACACAGGATATTAAATATATGGACAGACTAGATTACTATCTGAGAATTGACTATACTGGATGATTTGCTAATTAACTACTGTCTAGATAACCGGGTGGGTGGGTAGGTAGTAGTACCCTATATCATTATAGTCCCAATCCATGTACCTCATTCAACGCCAGACCATATAATATTATACCAGACCATGCTTTTGCCCTGTCCGTAACAATCAACGTGATACTAGTAGTGACAAGTCCCATCGACCCGCGACAAGACACTCCCATATCGAGATCCGATACAGACACACGCACAGACAAGACAACAATCATGACATATCCATATCCTGACTATGCGCAAATCCCCCACTTGACCCAGGGATATCAGGACCACCATCATGCCCCGCTAGATCCATGAATAGATCATCGTATTCTTCTTCATCACTAAATGAGATGTTCATCCCACCATTACCTCTACCAGCAGGACCACCTGAATCAAACAATCCGTGGTGATGCTGCTGCTGCTGTGGCTGTGGCTGCTGGTTCAAATACTCCAACCGTTCCATCTCGGCCGCTTGTTCTTGCAAGTACTCGTCCAGAGCATATGCGTCTACATCATCTGAGCGGGCAATCGTTAGCATCGTCATATCATCATAAGACGTCTCAGACAAGGAAGCTGTCGAACATACCATATCCATTGGCATACCCCTCTTCCTCTTCTTCCTCAACAACACCCATCATCTCCTCCGCCCTCCGTCTCATCACCTCTCCCCACCTCTTCTCCTCCGCCACATGTTCCATAAGCACCAACTGCTCGCCGCGATCCCCAAACCGCCCATCATCCCGATCCCGCTTCACGCGATTCAGAAACACATTCCGGCGTGCCGAGGGAGATGCGCTTGATTTCAAGTGCTTGGTCATGGGGTTGGAGATGGTGTTGGCGTAGCGGTGGGCATAGTTGGGGGAAGATTGGATGTTTCTTTGTCTTCTTGCGAATTGGTGGTGTGATTGTTGTTGTTGTTGCTGTGGTGGCGTCGGGGATGGTGGTGCGGATGCCGAAATGGAGGGGAGTTTCGTGGGTGTTGGAAGTGTGAAGGGGCTGGAGGGGATGTTAAATTGGGCGCTGTTGTTGGATGTGGCGGCGAAGATGTTGGGTGTTGCTGAGGGGGTGTTTGTGAGGCGGCGTGGTGAGAGGGGGGATGGTCGGGTAGGTGTGTATTGTTGGTGCTGCTGTTGAGGTGGTGGTGGTGATGATCCTGGTTGCTGCTGCATGGGGAGCGGAGCGAACATCATTGTGAATGCCTGTAGTTGATTGATTGAAGTAATGCGACTCAACCGGATGGATGAATGGAGGGTATATCAGTCTCGTAACGCGTAGAGGTAGTGTGACTATCGTTGAAAGTATAGAAATGGTTTCCTCGTCACTCATGCGACAAAGACAGAAACAGACTAATGTTCAGTAACCACAATTGCCACTCAATCGTATCTATCCAGTTGACGATAGTAGAGATGGTTGTCCGGAGAGACCAGCAATGGCCGCGGCGGAACAACGTGAAAGGCGGCAGGGATTCGCGAGCGCGTCCGACACGACGCCACGTGCTCACTAGTCTGCTTTGGGATATATAACATTCCTCAGGCTGTCAGGCACCACGGCACCTTTGACCCCTCCGCTGTGCGACGCATCATATGTAGACGGACAATATGATTATGCGGTCTTTTGCATCGTACATTATCATGATAGATATATCCCGAAGGCCTTATAGCTGATCGTGCTGTTGTACCACCAGTGCCGTCGTAGATCGAGGAATAGGTGTTGGGGTGTCTGATCGCTCATACTCCTTATGTGAAGATTTATGCAATGAAGATAAGTATATGGGTAAATGGCATTGCTGAGTGTTAATGTGAGATAGTTGGATCGGCTTTAGATAATGCAAGTTGACGATAAACTCACATTGCAGGATCGCATGTTCCTGGCGCACTGTTCACTACCGGCATATAGTGTGGACTAAGACATGTCAGTGATTGTGCTATTTCCTACCGAGGTCGTCTGTATTAAACATGGTGAGAAGGCTCGAATCATCAGACGCTACGATGTATGACCTGCATAGTAAATAGGTAACTACACATATGCAGCATATCTAATCTAGCAAAACTGCCATGACATCATTGACAGTACAATTACTGCAGGAATCCTTCTCAAGTCATTTTTTTGATTAAATACATACAATCGAAAGCTTTTGAAGGCTGAGATCGGGGATCTGCAATCCACAGCAGAGACAGAGACGGGACACTTTGCCGCTCACCGCTCCGCCAGAAAAGAAATCAAATGCTCGAGGGGGGAATCAAACTAAATCGACCAACCATAAATGCTAGGACAAAATCGCTGTGCTAAGTAAAAGGAGCGTGATATCGGTAAAGACCCGACGTATGGTCTATCAAAGCGAGAAAAGAGCGGTAGCTTCTTGAATGCAAAGCAAACAACCCAAGATAGCAGTGAAGAAACAACAAATCAGAGGATTTCCTCTCCACAAGCGCCAACAATAACTGCGTCATAATCGTACAAATTTACAGTCTCAAGAACGGTATCAAACCAGACCATATGCCTTCCCTGTTCGTTACTGCAGGATAAACATAGGAAAAGGGTGGTGTGTTCGTATCATAGACAGGATGCCGGGTTGGCTTAGAAGTTTGATGCAGCGTTGACAGGTCCAGGGTTGTGATACTGGTCAAGCGTGGTCTTGAAGGGCGTGCCACCAGCACCGGGGCTGGGTGCCTTCTCGCGAGCACCTGCACCGACTGCCGTGCCGCTCATGAGATCAGCAGCCTCGTCGTTGTCTTGCGCAGCCTTGCGAGCGTGGATCCTCCAGCCAACAACGGCAAGGGCACCGACGATGATTGCACCACCCACACCGACCACGACACCGATGATGATCTTCTTCTGAGAGGACGAGAGACCAGAGCTGCTGTTAGAGTTATCAGACGAAGTGCCGCTCAGACCAGGACTGCCCGTGGAGTCAGCACTGGCGGGAGTCGAAGTAGTGGTGAGAGTGGTTTGGACGGGGGTTCCACTGATGGTCTCGATAGTCGTGACCGTCTGCACAACCGGGGTTGCGGTGGTCTGCTGGGTAGTGCTTTCGACGGTGGTCTTGCCATTCTTGTCCGTTGTAGTGACTGCAGTTGTCTGCGCATTGTTGTTGTTGTTGTTCGATGATGTTGTCTGTTGCGGCTGGGTGGTTTGTTGGGGTTGCTTGTTGGTCGTGGAAGTGGTCTCTTCCGAAGTAGACGACGTAGTTGTAGGTTCACTGGTGGTCGAAGAGCTCTCCGAAGTCGAGGTAGAGGACTCAGACGTCGAGGATGATTCACTAGATGTGGTAGAAGGGGCCTCTGTGGTAGCGGCGGCAGCGGCAGAGGTGACGGCGTTGCCTACACTCGTGACTGCAGCGCTCTGGCCAGCGACGACAGCCACGAGGGACAGGGAGTAGAGGAGGAACGAAAGACGAGCGGCTCGCATGGTGGGCACGTCGGATGAGATCGATCAGTCGGACTCGGGGTATTCAAGGCGTTCTTTCGAGGCTTCCAGAGCCAACACGGATGAGGCAGGAGGGCAGTGGAGAGAACCGACACCGGGGAGGCGAGATTACGATTCCAACGCGACACGGGGGTGCCCAGATGGTGAGAAACGATCGTTTGGAGGGTTGAGAATCGGGGGGGACAGCAGGAGGACAAAAAGAGGCTGTCGGAAGATATGATTCACAAGGAGGGGTTAACGAGTGACTGCAGATATAGAGTTGGGTGTGGTGGTGTGTGTGGTAAGAAGACAGGAAAGAGCGTAAGGAGGCGGGATGGAGATGAAAAGGGACTGGAGATGAAAGAGAGACGGAGAGAGGGAGACGAAGGGAACGGGATGGTGGAAGGGCACTGGCCGGCTCAATTGGGGGGGCCACCAACGGGACTTTTGGCTGCGCAACACCAATCCCAGCGTCGTGCCCAGGAGTCGGCGCTCTCTAGCGTCGGCGCTAAAGAACATGCCAGCCAGTCAGCGGCTGCCAGTTGAGACAGTTCTGCACAGGGGCGCCCCTCGTTTTGTGTTTTTTGTGTTTTTTTAGTGTTTTGTTCTTGCATTTTTGGGGCGCCTGACTTTCCGCCCAGTATTTGGTACTGAGTATTATGGATACTATGGGTATTCTTCTTTTTCTGCCCGTTGGCTGTCACGGCCCTTGTCTCGGACTACTATGCCCAATACGGTGCTTTCTGGGTCGTCCCGATCCCACTCTAACCTCCTAGTGAGGTACCTGAGCAGTAGTGCTCCGGCTTGGTCGGCTAGAGTGAGGAGCAAGCAAGTCCATAGTATGGTAGATCACAAAGCGATCTTACAAAATTAATGCGTTCCATAATCCATTAGAGTAATTCTGGTACACACGTTGCTATTTTAAGGCATGTACCATGGGTCTTTAGGTACCGGTTAATGACCGTACCATAGAAAACAACTTTGTTCCTTGGGAGAAATTACCTAAGATTCGGCACCAACCAACAAACAACAACACCGAATCAATAATGATAATCCACAATTTTACTATGATGACTGGATATGTGTACATTCTATCAATTTTTATGCTTCTTGATGTTGGGTGGTCCTTTTCATTGTATCCGCGTGGCTCCGGTTCGATAGTAAAATAAGGAAGAAGAAAAGAAAATTCTGTAGTTTCCGAGCACCCACCTCCTCGGTGTTTTCCTGGGAATACGCACATACGTACATTCTCTCTCACGTGTTTCAATCCGAAAGAAACAAATCTTTCCATCTTTCCAAACATGGCCATCGACGTGTGCCGGCTCACCCGACTGCGGCAGCTGCCCGCTTAATGGACGCCAGGGCGGCAATTGGGCCGGTGACTCCGTTCCCACAGCGTTTTTGCTGAGCTGTCTTTCCTTATGGCGATACCAACAGGGCTTAGTGGTACAAAGTAGTCTCCTTCCCCGTAGCGTTATCACTAAGCCCCAAAGACCCTGCATCTTAAGGGTCAAACTGGTCTTGTTCGTAAATGATTCATCCTTCATAAACCTTAGTCTGGGTGCCACCCGACACTTTCATAATAAAACTTGATTACTCCTCTCCATAAGACCAGTTAATCATTATCTTCTCTCTCACGGTGAGAGAGGGTTAGCTAGCTAGCTAGCCACTTTCGAGTTCGAGTCGGGTGATCGGCAGCATCTGACGGTTCTAGATTCCTCTCTGCTAATTACACAGTACCCAGCTGGCCATCCATACTAGTCTACTACTCCTCACTAGACATGACACGGCGCTCTGGAACGTTGTTGTCCTAATTAGACTCCATATTTCTGTTAATTAACATACCGTGGGGTTGACGACTTCTTAGAGTGGTCTTGGTCTCGAAGGGTTCCAATGTGCGTGTGTGTGTGTGTGTGTGTGTGTGTGTGTGTGTGTGTGCGTACTCATCGAGGTTACGTATATCTTTTTAATAGTGCGTGTGCCTAGACCGTTCCCCATCATACCCTTTCTCCCTCCCAGTAGGTAGAATATTACGGGTCGATTCGGGTCTCTGCAGCCACTCCGTCCGCCAGTTGATCGCGTGGCAAGGATGAGTGAGTGATCTCGCTTGCTTTTCTCCTGCCTGCTTAGTGATCGGGGTTAGTCAAGGCGTTCGTTATCATTCCTTTTGCTTCGCTTGCATTAGTTGTCTGTCTACCTGGTATGTAATCAGTTATGAAAATGTGCACTGACTCAGATGGGGATATTTCGACGAGGTTAGGTTACGTAGGTATTTGCGTATGTAGTATGTACGTATTTCATAACCTCTGTATTCTCTGGTCGCACAAGTAACACCTCGCCTGCATATGCAGGTTACGCAAAGAATAAAGTAGCCCTGGCAGCGAGGACACACACACTCGTGCCGGGGAGTCCCTGGGAATCGGCCCTTGAAACATACAGGTCCTGCCATCCGGATTTCCCGATATTTTGTACACATCACATGGGGGATAAGGTTTTAGTCGTGCCCAGCCATGGCCGGCTATGACCAAGGGATAAGATCTTTTCTGCCTATGTAGAAGGTTTGGATGATATAAGCGATGGATTTGCTAACTAATTGTTTGATATTCGGTTACGTTCGACTCTATTTAAGACTATATATGTACGCTTCGACATTTCAAGGCCCAACCCAACAGTCCAAAGATACACGGTTAGGCAAAGCGGATGAAGCAATGGTAATCGTTCTCCGGATGGAATGAGGGATGTAGCTCATGGTGCAGAAGAGCTACAGCCCAATCTGTATCCGGTATACCAGATGGTATATTAGACAGATCAGGATGGACAAGCACGAACAACAGAGAAACAGAAAATAACGGAGTATATGAATATTGATGGGTATCACAAGTCATAAAAAGCAGGGCTGTCATGAAAGCCCGGATGAAAGAAACTCCACCTTCTCATCAATGTTTGTTGCGGGGGTTCCCTTTCATCTGGTCCTTCAGCTCTTCTTTGAAGTACTCAAAGAATTGGCTCAACTTCGAAGCTAGAGTGAGGGGCAGGTTAGTATCAAATGATACTACACAGCTACCATGACCGGTTCACGGTATGGGCGAAGTTCATACCAGACTTTCCAGAGTCAGGGCCATGCACCTCTTCCAGTGGGACACCCGTCTTCAGGTGATGAACCTTGCGGTGAATCCCCCCAACCAATTTATGAAACGACCGGCTGGCCAGCAGCTATACGTGGCAACATGAGCATCAAGCTCAAGGACTAGATATGGTTATCAACCTACCCTAGAGGTAAGCCATTCCTGTATGAAGAAGATTGTTAGTATGGAGGGTTGTGTGCGATAGTTCAGACACAAGTGCCTCATACACACCTCGAGAGGCCGTAGCAGAAATGCGCTTTTGAGAAACGCCCGAAACATCTTCAGTGTGGACTACGTAGATCAGGTGGGATCCGTGGCAACACAAGCTAGACTAAAGCTTGAGTGCAAAAGGGATGAAGCCAGCGCACCGTGGGGGGGCTGGTGAGAAGCGAAAGAGAGAAGAAAAAACGCGTGGTTGCACCCTTGAAGAGAGAAAGAAAGGCGACAGTGAGGTCCAGCCACCAACTGAGTTAAGCCTGAGGCTGGTGACACAACTGGGAGTTCCACCAATCAGAGGTAAAGGACACGATACTCCGCCCGCGGCAAAGTGTCTCGGAGAAAGCGATGATCCGGACGGATTAAAGGGATGGAAAGTGGATAGATCGACCGCCTGAGGCCGACCATCATGGCTGACGATGGCCGGTTGGATGAAGATCTCAAGGCACCGCTGGAGATCTGAATCATGCCTCGGACGGAGCATGGCTCTGAATGGTGAATGCAAGTACTCTTGTACTATCTGTTCCTGAGAGACGTTCTCCTGAATTACATCATTGTTTTGCCATCCCCCAACCCTTAACTAAAGCATGGAAGCCGTCGTAATGGCAGTAGTAGTAAAAAAAAATAATAAAAATACTAATAATCTCCTGAAGGGATCCGTACCGTCTGGACCCCGAATAAATCAGAAGAAAAAGAAAATTACCAGGAATGAAAAGGATCTCTTCTTGTATGATACATACAAACTCTGCTGCCAACCTGCCAGAGAAACATCTCCTATTCTAATATTTTTTTCTTGGCTGCCCAATTCTCATTCTTTTCTCTTCCTTGTATAACCCATACTTATTCTATTAGTCCAAACCCACTCTCCTTAACAACCTCATTGTTCTAATTTATTTAATGACTTGACTGATTGGACTGCTGGCCACGTCCTGAGGTTAAAAGACCCCAAAAGACGAGAGAGTGCGGGGAGAACAGCAATTGCCAAACGGTGTCGCGAGGGGGTCTTGCATCAAATACTTACTCTCCTTCTTTTCCTGTTGCTGGCCGGACCCTCTCGCCTGCTGTTTCCCCCGGGTCGCATTTTGTTGACGAGGTTATTACTTCATTTTCACTGACCCGGTGGTTCTCCCTGTTCGTCCATATTTTTTTTCCTTTCTGATAATCACCCAATCTTTTTTCTCCTACACGTTGCAGGGGTTGTGGGCTGCACGAAGAAGTTGGCTGTCGGGTCTTGTCTGCCGGCCGAGTCATCTTCCATACTATTATCGACTGCCAGGCAGTCTTCCTATTCGGCCGCGCGTTGTTCCCGTGAGATCCAGAAATCTGGCCAAGCATAATATTACGTCGAGGGGCAGCTTCCACAGCTGTCCCGATCTGTCCACGCTACAGATATCATCCCTGCCGCATCCCCCCAACGGCGCGCACGAGGATCCGCCCGACGGCATCGAGGGGGAAATCATCACTGCCCCAACCTCCCGCTCGCCCTCCCCCGATACCTTCAGTCTACGCAGCGGCCCCCGAAAACTCGCAGCGACTAAGAAGCGGGTCTCGAAGAAGGCGCGCGGCGTCCTGGGCAAGGTTCGGGCCTTCCAGAGGATCGCTGCGGCCAAGATGGCTCATCCCACCATCAAGATCGATACCAGCGTACAAGCGACCAAGCGGTCGCTTCCCGAGGATAATGACGATGGCTTCGAGATTATAGATGGTCCGGAGAACGATGATCCTGGCCTGGAAGCGCGCGATAATGAATCTGTTCCTCCATTTCTCTGCCAGTCGGTCCTAGGTCAGTACGCGCCCGCCTAGCACTTCACCCCGCTTGCTGCTTCTGGGCCTCCCAGTCGTTTCTGGCGCAGTTACATGTGTTGCACCTCTCCAAATATTGCCTACAGCCTGACTAACATATCTGTCTTGTGATAGAAATCCATCAAAAATTCGAGGAACTCGAATGGATGCAGCGGACTCGGATACACGAGGGGATGCTCGCCAACGACCCCTCACACCGTTGGGCGCTAGAGGGAGACCCCGAGGTCAGGGCGAGGAACCGATACGTGAACGTGCAGGCATGGGCCAACTCCCGCATCCATCTGCGGGTGCCAGAAGGGGAATGCGATTTTATTAACGCATCGCCGATTGTCCTCGAAGACTCAGTCTCGCAGGAGGAGCGACGGTATATCGCGACGCAGGTGGGCGCATATATTCTGCCGAGGGTTGAAGGATAATTGCTAATCCGCTGCTATGTAGGGACCGAAGCCGGACCAGCTATCCCACTTTTGGCACATGGTGTTCCATGAAAGTGAGGATGTAGGCGTCATCGTCATGCTCACGCAGACATTTGAGGCGGGCAGAGAGAAATGTGCCCAGTACTTCCCACTGGACCGCGAAAACGCCACGATGCCCCTGCGACGTGAGCAAGACCCGTTCATGAATGACAACCATCACCAGCAAGCCGATGAGGACCTTCTAGGCTATGTTACACTGCTCGAGACTCAATGGGATCCCACATCTCGCTCGGAAATCCGCAAACTTCGGCTCACCCTCGGCACCGAGTCGAAGATTGTCTGGCATTTTCTGTTCGCCGGTTGGGCGGACTATTCCAAGCCCGAGGGCGATGACCGCGATGCGCTCCTTCAGTTGATCAAACTGTCCGGTTCGAAATGCACCCCTGCTAACCCCCGCATTGTGCACTGCAGTGCTGGTGTCGGCCGGACAGGCACGTTTATCGCGCTGGACCATCTTTTGCAGGAGCTCGAGTCCGGCCAGTTACTAGAGGCGACTGACCCCGACATCGACCCTGTCTTCGAAACGGTCAACCAAATGCGCGAGCAGCGAATGATGATGGTCTATAATGAGATGCAACTCCAGTTTATATACGAAGTCCTACGGGAGCAGACCGATCTCAAGCTCGGAAAGACTGCCGTGCCCAGCGGGCGCAAGTCGGATGAGAGGTCAACGAAGATGGCCAAGTTGTCAACCGACGACAGCTACCGACCATCCTCCAAACCTGAGCTCGAACCTGCTGACGATCACCGATCTACTCCTACCCGGAGCTGGTCGGGCACCCCCGAGGTTTCCGATAACGAATGAGGCTAGGGACGACCGGTTCCCGTCTCAGACAACATTATTATATTACCTTCCCTCGTACATATATAACATTCTAATCGCCTATTGATGTTTTTCTTTTGCCATGTTTGTCGTTTTTTTCTTTTTGCCATGACTAGTTACGAGTTCTGACCTGCATCTTCAACATGCATTCTTTGCCCTTTGCGCCACCCTGCATACAATGTTTCAGTATACGACCTGATGCTTTTATTCCTTCAGTGCCCAGGATGCTTACATTTTCACAAGCAAACCGTCCTGAACATTCGTCATCCGAAGCTGATGTGCTTACTCCCGCGCGATTATCTCTCTTCAGCTTTCATTCTGTTTTCCCCCCTAGCATTAGAACTGGTGTACCATACTGGACTTGTGGATCTGCCTGGAAATGAATAACGATGCATCTGTTCATACGCGTGCCCTGAAAGGTCCTCTCTTACACACCCTACCAGAATACTACCTATCACCTGATCAATCAACCACTCAATATAAAGCAAAGCGTTCTTATACTATTAAACGGGAAACAAACTCCCCCCTCCTCATCTCTGTTATCCTATGTACATCATAATTCCCACGGAGGGGTTTATAGAGCTAAAACCAGAACCAGAACCAGGAGGCGTAAGAATAGAGATAGCTAGATAGTTAGGGTTCGTAGAGGAGAGACGCAGAAGATATAGAGAGAGAAAAAGAAGAAAAGAAAAGAAAACCACAAAACAGGATGTAAAGGATCAACTCAAAACGCCGGTAGATAACGGGTCGGGTCATGACACGGTCGTAGCGAGAGCAGCAGCAGTAGTAGCAGTTGTGAATAGATAGATAGGTATGGTAACTTTTTTCCTTTTCCTTTCGTTTCGTTTCGTTGCCTTTCTTTTCTGCGTAGCGTAGTATAGCAATCGTCGAAGCGGGCGGGGTACAAATAGTCTTCCCTATCATGTGGAGGATGGGTTGGGATTATATCGGGGTGTCGCGGAGGGGCGATTGGCAGATAGAGAGTGTATGGTAAGCGTGGTAGAGAGCGACAGGTGGTGGTGGTGAGCGCATCAACGCCATGTAAGCGTATACGTCGCGATTATATGGTGGGCAGCGATGTCATTCTGCTGGGTGAAGCGGACTTCACGGTCCAAGAGACGTGCAAAGCATAATGAGATATAGGTAGCTAGCGAGAAGGCGCAAGAGCCAGAGATCTAGCTAGCTAGCTAGAATGCGACTTAATCACTCCGCTTCTTCCCATCTTCTGCGGGCGACGTTCTCTTGGAGGTATCAACGGCCAAATCTCCAGACTCGTCCTCCTCGTCCCAATTATCGACAGCATTCTCATCCCAGTTATCTACCTCCTGCTCTAGGCTCATAACACCTGTCTCCTGGGGTCCAAGACCCTCCTCCTCGTCGCTGTGGTGGCCCGTCACTCCGAGCTCGACATCGTTCTCTGTGCCGTCGCCGCCCAGGGAGCCGAAGCGCGCCTTGCGTCGCCGGTCGAGCATGCGCCGGTGGTACCAGCCGCAAAGGCCGACGGCGCCGAGACTGCCGACGATGTTGGCGAGAAGGTCGAAGGCATCGAAGGACCTGCCGTTGGGGAGGAGACCTTGGATGATTTCGGAGCCGATGCCGAGGACGAGAGTGCAGACGATGAGAGTTAGGTGGAGGGTGCGACGACGGGTGGTGTCGAAGATCCAGTAGAAGACGAGGGAGAGGAGGAAGAAGGTGACGACATGGAGGAACTTGTCATTGGGTTGGAGTTGGGACGGAAGAGTGGATGATGTGCTGTGCGGGAGGAGACCGATGTAGGCGGCGAGGATGAGGAGGAAAAGAAAGGCGCCTGGTGAGAGTGTTGTTAGTGGTATATGTTATGGTGGTATTTTGGTATTAGTTGGTGTGGTGTGGGAAGCTGGTGAAGCTCTTGATGTAATCGGATGATTAGGTATCATGGAGCTTCACTTTTGGCTTCGGAAGAGGTGGAAACGGGTGGGAAGAGCTCAATGGATGGGGAAGATCGGGGGAAAAGACATACCCGCGAAAGGGTATCGGATTCGCATGATGGGCGATCTGGAAGGAGATGGTTACGGGGAGGGAGTGTAGAGAGAGGAGGGCGTAGAGAGAGAAAAGAAAAGGCCGGAAGAGGGAAAGACTGGATGATGAAGCGATGAAGATGATGGCATGTCATGTGGTTTAGTTACTTTACGATACAGACAGACAGACAGCCAGAGACGGCGCAGCCTCAGGCTGAAACTGGGTTTATTGTGGTTGAAACATCCTCGGGAAACTCCCTGCCATTCCTTCTTCTTTTCTTGTCCCCATCGAGGCTGAGTGTTGCTTGTTCCCCCGTTCCAAGTTCAATTCATTGACGGGTTATTGCTCGCCTTGTTTGATTTTATTCTATTTTTTAATATTAATGCGGATTCACTTTTTGTCGGCTCATTTCTTTTTGTCATAGTGTTATTCTGTCTCATTATTATTACTATATCTTCCCTTCACAACTACTACTAGTTACTCTGTTAGTTGCTTTGCTTTGCTGCTGCTGCTACTGCTGGAGTCAACGAATTGCGCGGTTGGTCTGAAGCTGCGGTCGCCGTTCCGCCTTCACGCAACCAACTTCATCTCATCCGTTCGCGCAGAGAACCTTATAAAGAAGCCCTCCAGTCCCCCATCAAATCCCCCACTATTTCATCACTTGGGGTCTCCAAATCATCGTCCCTCATTTCTTGACCCCTGTACCCTAATGTATATGTCTTTTTCAGCGTCTCAAAAGACCCCCTTGTACCCTAGCTGGAACTGATCCGAACCGTGGAGAAACGAGCCCCCCTCGCCCGCCCCAGAACCGGGGTCTTGGAGCGAGCATGTCGCTCGGACACCACCACGCCTGGCTCCCCCCAGGTCATCTGCGCCCGCCGGATGATTTCCATGATGCGCGGTCTGTCAATGGCTATCCCAAATCTTTTTCCGGTTCGCGAACCCCCCAGATGCGCGCTTCGGCCGACGCCGACGGGTCTCACGCGGGCGGTCTGATATCAGATGCCGATATTGCAGGCGACGAGGACCCGCGCATCGCCATGTTCCGGGATCTGTACAAACGCAGTGAGGCGCAAATAAATTCTCTCTTTGCCAACCAGAAAGCTGCCGAAGATGCCCGCCCTGCGAACGATTCCGACGAGTCCCAACCCGAGAGCCAACGCGCCGACGAACCCGCTCCTCCCCCGGCGCCCCCCAAGAAGCCCGCCAGGAAGTTAGATGACGATGACTACGATGAGTATGACGACGAAGATGACGCTGAGGATACTGAAGCCGCATCTCCTCCCAAGCCCAAGTCTCTCGCTGCCTCTCAGCTACCTAGTAGCTTCCCATCGCCCAGCCGACCGCCCAGCGGCTCCGTGTCGGTCGGGCCCGATGCGCAGAAGGAGGCCAAGAAGGAGACTTTGGAGGATATCCGCAAGAAGCTAGAGGAAGATAAGAAGGCGACCGAGGAAGCTGCTAGGAGAAGTTTCCACACACTCTTTTATACTTTAGAGAATGATAGAGATGCCATGTTGGACCAGCAGCGGCTAGAAGAGTCGGAGCGACAGGTAGAAGCGGAAATGTCGGGTCAGGCGAATGCGGGCAACAATGCGAACCCAACCTCCAATGGATATGGGTCGCTGAGTAGCGCGAACCTGGGCGCCTCGAGCCTGACCCTCAAGAACCTGATCGCAAGAATTGACATGAAGCGGAGTTTGGTCCAAGCATCTGACGCGGAACTCCGAAGCCTGATGAGCGAGGTTCGTAAGAACCGTAGTAAGTGGGCTAGTGAGGACAAGATTGGCCAAGAAGAGCTGTATGAAGCTGCAGAGAAAGTGCTTAGTGAGCTCAAGGCGATGACTGAGCATTCAAGCGCCTTCTTGACTCGGGTGAATAAGCGCGATGCGCCTGACTACTATACAAGTAAGATACTCTGACGGACGAAGAACCACGCCGTGTGTCTCGTTGCTGACTCCCTGCGCTAGTTATCAAACATCCGATGGATCTAGGAACCATGACGAAGAAGCTGAAAGCGCTGCAATACAAGTCGAAGCAGGAATTTGTCGATGACATTAATTTAATATGGTCGAATTGCTTCAAATACAACACCAACCCAGAACACTTCTTGCGCAAGCATGCTTTATACATGAAAAAGGAGACGGAGAAGCTCGTCCCTCTGATACCAGACATCGTCATCCGAGACCGCGCCGAGGTCGAAGCAGAAGAGCGCCGACTGCAGATGGCCGAAATGGACGGCGCTGAAGAGAGTGACGACGAACCGATCATGTCGTCCCGTGGTCGCAAGGCCCCCGGCAAATCATCATCGAAGAAAGGCACTGCGCCTGTTCGAAATACTCCCAGCGGATCGGAGCCTCCTGGTCAGAGCTCTCAGCCTCCGGGGCCGGTCCGTTCGGATTCTGATGTTGTGATGGAGGGGACTCAGAACGGGCTTGTAACGCCGCCGCCTGGCACACAAACGCCATCTGACCCTGCGGGCGTCAGCTCTGGTGTACCTGGAAGCCAAGGTGATGCTATGGACATTGATGGGTTAGTCCCGACAAGCACCGCGCTGAGCGCATTGCCTGCGTCTGGTGTGGATTCCGAAGATCCCGAATACAAAGTATGGAAACAGGTGACGAAGAAGGATCGCGCCCTCATTGCCGCAGAGAGGCATCGTCTCTTCAAAGGTGACAAGCTCAACTCCGATGAGCCAGCATTGCTCCGTACTAAAGCGGGCATGCGGCGGTGGATCAGAAACCAAAAGCATAATCTTGCAGAGAACGACAAGGCGCGCGAGTCAACAGGACAAGGCATGGAACCTGGCGCCGCGGGTGAAACGCTCGCAGAAGGTATTGAAGTGGATGAGGATCGAGTGATCCCCGACTATTACGATGTCATGTCAGGGGTTCCCGATCTACCCTCTCAGCTACTCTGGAAGGAAGACTCAGACGGCAACATTGTGGATGCGTCCGAAGAGTTTTTGAGGATCCTCCCGCAAGGCTCATTCACTCAACCAGATAGTAAGCTGGCCCGGAAAATGGATGCAAACATGCGCCAAATGCAGGAAACGCGAAAGGTCTGCTCGAAGATCGGCATCGTCAAGCAGATGCAACTGCAGTCTCAGGTAAGCGATCTCTCGAATCATAATTTCCCTTGTCTAACCCTCCAAAGATGTACCAGAATCAGTTCCAGAAATACCAGCCGGAACCCTTCGTCGAGCAGGATGTGTCACCACATGTGATGAATGACGGGGGTCCGGTCATTGCTCCTTGGGTTTGCAAAGCGGCCTTGCAGCGTTCCGTGGCGAAGATCTTCTACCACACTGGCTTTGAGGAGTATCAGCCTTCGGCCCTGGATGCAGTGACTGATATTGCCTCCGACTTCTTCCAGAAGATCGGCGAAACCCTGAAGTCGTACATGGAATCCCCTAAAGTCCCGACTACCGACGCGACCGAGGCGACGGGTACAGCTCAGTGGAAGCGAGCGTACACGGAGCCGGAGATCGTACTACACACTCTCTCATCTGTTGGCATCGATGTAGAGTCTTTGGAGTCGTACATTAAGGACGATGTGGAGCGGCTCGGGACGAAGCTTTCGACAGCTCATGACCGGCTGCGCTCGCTACTGTCCGAGCTCCTGCGACCTGCGCTTGCAGATGGCGGGGAGGATGGCTCCAACGCATTCCACGATGGCAGTGAACAGTTCATCGGCGGTGACTTTGCAGAAGATATTGATGAGGACTTCTTCGGGTTTAAGGAATTGGGGCTGGACAAGGAGTTTGGTCTGGCCACACTCAGCGTGCCACTTCATCTCTTGCAGAACAGGATGTACAACGCTGCGCAGGCACAGAACACCAGGTATGTTTCTCATATTGTATCGACTATTGCTTGCTTGATACTAATGGGTTTTTGCAGTGCTGCCCAAGCCGTCACTCTCTTCCCTCCGCCCGCTCCCTACCCTCGCATCACCAATGACTCTCTCGCTTTGCAAATTGGGTTGGTTCAAGAATTCTTCAGCTCTAAGCTCCAAGCAAACAACAATGAGCCTTTGGTCGAAGATCTTGAACTACCACCGAAACAACGACCCATGGCCGCGCGACCTCGTCTGCCCGCGTCTGGCAAGATCCCGCCACCTTCCGCTCCTTCAGGCGTGACCACCAGTCCCCAGAAGCGACCCCTCCCACCCTCCGCATCGGGGCAGTCGGGCGCTAAGTCTGGGACGGCGGAGCCGAGTAAAAAGAAACTCAAGAAGAATGGGCCTAGCCTGGGCGCTCCCGACGCGACAGCTGAAGGAGACGATGCCGCCGCCGCTGGAGTAGATGGCACCAAGCCGTCGAACGGATCGTTGTTTACGGCCGCTTCAGCGGACGAGCCCTCTGCCCAGGATGCAACTATCAAGGGCGAGATGGAAAATTCGACCGCGCCAGAAGGGACTGGTGCTGAGCATCAAGCCCCAGCTGGGACCTCAAACGATGACCAGAACCCTAACCACGACAGCGCTGCTGCCCTACCAAACGGAACGGCAGATGAAGCGTCATGATATGATCTGTCCTACTCATTCCCCCACACTGTACTACCTCACTATACCATGATTATTCCCCTCTACCTCTTCTACCACTTTTATTATTTCCTTTTTCCTTTCGTCTATGTCTTCTTTGCAGTATATTATATCGTCCACCACTTATGTCTTATCTACCTTTTTTACCCACTTTTGTTACTTCTTCTTCCATCTCACTTGTTTTCTCATTCTCTTTCATCGCCTGTTTTCACTCTTGGATGATATATAGTGTGCGATATGTGGCGTCGCGCTCTTTCTTTCCAGCTGCCTGCCTTTACCCGAGCCCACGTTTGAGTTCGAGTTCGACTTCGAGTTCGAGCCCCCTCTTGTCCTATCTAATCCCAGCATTACCAGTGTGCGACAAGAGAACGGAACTACAAGGGGAAACCACACAAAAAACCAGATAAATGAGATACACAAATACAAACGATGCATCCTTGTTCAATTTACTTGCCTTGTATACCGTAACACAAGATAATGCATAGCTGTTCAACGTAGATAGAACATAAGAACAGGGATTAATGATTTCCTTCCATTACGATCTGGGCTGCATCTGCATCTGCCTTATTTTTCTTGGCTTGGCTTGTGCATTGCTGATTGTTCTAGACTAGGCGGGAAGTAACTCTTCATCTGTCATATTTTTGGTTTTTAGATCTCACAAACAAACGCTCATCTGGTACTACCGTGTAACTTCACCCATTAAGACGGTAAGTAACTAGCAGGGTAACACAAACACAAGACGAACAGACAGGCACCACCTAGATATCTACCTCCGAGATGCAGCAGCAGCAGCAGCATGCACGCATGCATACATGGCATGATAATCCATCCATCTATCTATCCTAACACATCCCAACTGTATCCGAATATACTATCTATTATCCTATTCCTAGCCCCTGCTCAGCTTAGATCTATCAACTACAAACAACATCCAACCACATAACTCCAACAAGTTGAAACAAACAAAACAACTACCTCATCGTTTTGTGACCGTAGACCCTAACTATTGTGCAACATCCCCACATTCCCCACTATCTCATCCCATCTCATCCCAACAATGCAGGGAAGGCAGGCAGGACCTAAACCAACTTACCAAACTCGAAAAGTACTCCGAAGCTTAAACCATCCTAGCCCTCTATAGTAGGTACTAATACACTTCATATAGAACAGGATTTATTATGTTCAAAATTCATTGCCACGCAAATGCCCCCCCATCTACATCCTATCTCACAACATCTTATCTTATAACTTCATCCGTCTATCCTTTACCCATACTTTCTTTGATCATTACAGGTAATGATGGTGTTAGCATGAATAATATCGAGAATTAAAGTAGAAAATATAGGGCCAGCTCTTACTACTTTACTGGTGCAGTATAGATACGTAGATAGGTAGGTAGATAGCTACCCCTCAATCCTCCGAATAGTAGTAGTAGCCTTACTCTGCTATACTCGACGCTCCTGGCTGGGTGGTTTAGTATGATGGTTCAGATTTGCATCTTATTATATGTGAACTACATCACCTTAGATTCGTTCTACTTGGTTTGTGGTGGTTCAAAGTTTGGGGCGCGCTCTCTGTTGGGCTTTGTACGATCTCTCCATCTTGGCTTAGGTTTGGCGCACCCGCTTGTTGGCTTAACCTGACCTATACTGTCTGGCTCGTCCGTGACCGACCTAGTCTGATGAATCTTTTAATACTCAGAGATGATCTACTAATTGTCCTACTGGCTACGAGCTCTTGTGCACAACTGGTAAAGCAATAAACTTAATTAAAACTCAAGGACTATGGTACGGTACGCCAATGCTCTGGCCTGCAATCCCTATCGACCTAAACCGTCCTACCATCAAGGCTGGTCAGTTAGAGTCAAAGAGTTTGCTACCTGAACTTCAGTGTTGAGCCGATGCAATCCGAGTACGACAATAGCAAGCAGATCAGACGATGTACCGGACATCGCTGTGTAAAATACTAATGGAAAAAAGCAACCAATATCTCCACCACGCCAACTTCTGTCTAGATGTACCACATCTGCCAGGGCAGTCTGTTCCTCCGGTTGATGATTGGCAGTAGCTTAGGGTCAACTGGCCTGTTCTTAGGCTTGGGATTCGTAAGCTTGATCGTGTTACCGCTCTGTGGGCCAGAGCTGGCCGGAACATCCTCGTGGCTGCGGGCACGACTAGCGATAAGGTGCGCATAGTAAATGGCAGGGTCTAATGTTTCATATATGTTAGCACTATAAACCTCACAGAATGGAAGCAAGGCAACTTACACAAGGAGACCGAAGTCGTAGACCGGATGTACTGGTAACAATGATCATAAATCATGTTCTGAAGCTCATGGGGTTTGTGCTTTATCTGGTCGAGGATAACATGATAATGAACGGGCCGCGAAGTTCCCTGCAGAGCAATATGCGAATAGAGAAGGAAATCCCAGTCATGTGGAGAGGTCACATCTTTCTCAATCAGAATACCGGGCAGTGGGTTGCCGTTCTTGTCAGCAGCATTGCGATCGGCCGGCTTTGGGAATGCTCGCAAATGGTGACGCTTGTTAGCAACCACCACAGTGATCTTACCATCCCACTGATTCATGTTATGCTGAGTAATGACGCTCTTGATATTTATGACCTCTTGATTGAGTACGTGCTCGAACTGACCGGAAGAAACACCATCACGGAAGTAGTAAACGTACTTGGGCGCGCGTCCCTGTCCGATAGTGGTTATCCATTCACGAACAAGAGGGGCGAGCATAAACTCCATACTGGTCCGCGAGATGATCTCTATACGATCCATGTTTGCTTCGCAAGCACCGAAGTAGCTGCTACCATAGGGATCCTTGGACACGGAAACTGCCGCCATTGAGGGTGACCAGACACCCATGGGAGGATGAGTCACGTCAGCGCCGATAATCATTGAGCCTGGACGCAAGGTCGCTCCTTGCACCTTTGACACTGCACGACTAGTGACTCCTCCAAGCTTAGCGTTCACCTTCATGAGGACATTGGAAACATATTGGGGATTACCCCTGTTGACATGACCTGCCTGCAGGACTTGGGAAGGCACACCCCAGCGGCAGTCACACGACTTCTTAATCCGCGTATAAGTGAAGGAATTTTTATCCGGGACGATGACAAGAAGCAACTGAGGGTCCTCTTGATTTGCCTTTCCGGCACCCTCATACAGCTTTTTGATCGCTTCACCAATGTCTTCTTTGAGCTCGATGATCACAGGACGGCGGGTAATTGTGCCTCCATGTCCAGCATAGGTCTTCATAAAGTTGTCGGCGAACCTGACTACCTGGTCGTTACTGATAACGTTGCGTCTTCCAGGGAAATAGCCAATCCCCCATGTTTGAAGGGGCTGTGGGTTTGCTGTGTAGAACTTCTTTCCGCGGAGATCCCAGCGGCCACTAACACCAGGCTCGATGCGCTGGTTGTTGCCGAACATGACGGCGGGACTTGGTAGAAGCCGAGCCTTGGTCTTCATCATGGTATTGCTGATCTTAAGCCCAAAGTTGTTAAGGACAGGGTCTTGGTCGTGGGCAAGTGTTCTCTTAGAAGTGAGAATTGTCTCGAGCCTCTCTGACGGACGAGACGCCGCATATTTGATCATTTGAGCTGTCTGGGTTTCATTCAACTTAAAAGGAAAGCGCTGGAGACCCTGGATGGTCAAGACCTCCATAGGGTAGACCACATCTTTCTTGGTCATCTCTACCATGGGAAGTGCCCAGTCGTTGAGGGTCAGGTCGTACTTGCGCTTGAAGTACTGCTCGACGCTCATCCGGTCAATCTTTCCGGTAGCCTTGTCCTTTATGTCAACCATGTACTGGCGTGCGTTGCCGTTAATAAGCCCCTTGACAGTGAACCGGACTCCCAGGACTGGGCATCCTCCGTAGAATGGAGCCACAACCAGCTTTCGGAGCCGCCTACTGACTTCTTGGAAAAGCTCCGACTCGGTAACTCCGCCATATCCATCCGGCTTGGGCCTAAGGAGATGGCATAGATGCTGATGGTCTCTGGCGTCACAAATCTCCAGTGCCGCGCCAGTCAGGCTAATACGGGCCCAAAAGCATGTATTGGAGACGTCGACATTGACAATAAGTCTACCGCCCTGGGATAACAGTTAGATCAAAGACCGGGGTAAGGTAGGATAAGGGCAATCTCACGATGGCAGGCCGAATGGATTGATACATTCCCTTAAGAGCAATGACGCCCCCGCCCAGCTCCCCCTTCCCTCCATTTTCATCGAAAAAGGAACGTTTGATGGCCAGAAGCCGTGAGCTGGGATGTTCTCTAAGAACATGGTCAAGGAAATCTGGGGATTGTCAGTTGGTCTCTAATAACATCAGGAAAAGAGTGAGTACTTACTCATCGCCTCCAGCACTCCATCGTCGAAGGACGCCTGACCGGAGAGCCAAGCATTCAACACGGCCAGGTTGACTGTCCTTGTGTGCCGGACAAGCAGACGGAAGGTATTCTTGTCCTTCTCTATGCCTTTCCGCACGGGCCGACCCTCTTCGACGTCAAGATTGATTTCCTCATTGAATTCGGTTTTGTAGAGGTTCATCGACCTGGTTGTACCATAAGCAGTGCCCTGTGAGATACTCGGTGGTCTACCTACCATGCAAGCTTCGAGCCATCATAGACGATGCTCTTCAAAGCCGCCCTTCGAGCCCTGGAATTCCACACCTTCTTATTGACAATGAACTTCTCCAGTCCGGTGCCGATGTGAACCTATAAAGGTTAGCAATAGAGAAGTGATTCATCTGGGCCGCAACCTACATCGTACTGATAAACGGTTCGGCTAGGGAACTTCGTAATGGGGTAGGCATTGAGCGAAAGCTCGACTTCTTTTCCGGTTGTATTGAAACCTGGACGGGGGACAGTCTCCACTGGTACAGAGTACTTTTGGAACTCCTCATCAGTACGAATTCTCAAGTGACGGAGACCCCCTGGGAGTTTATTGATGGCTTCAATATTGTCCATGATGAACAAAGATGTAATGCAAGATAGTTGCTTTGAAAGGATAAAAACGAAAAGGAAAAGCGATAAACGAGAATGGTTTGCGAAGGAAGCACACGGGTGGATAGGAAAGTAGAATAGGGTGATGGAGAAGGAAGAAGAAGAAACCCTGGGAGAGAAATCAAGGGGATATTTATATTCCTGTCGAGAAACGGACATTCCCACATATTGTGAAGCAATAGAGCCAGTGAAATAGGAATATGGAAGTCAACTTCCTACATGAAAGGAATGGTGGAAAGGTGAATCCCGGCATGATAATGGCAGCAGGAGGCGTTTGCCCAATGAAATGGGGTGAATAGGCGACGTCCTGCAGGTGATAGCCTTCAAAGTAGGTTGTACAGAGTAAAAAAGACCGGCAAGTCCCTTCAGATTTGGAAGCAGGGGAGAAGGTAATGGGTCGGAGGGAGGGAATATCCCGGAGATTCCCAGCCCGTATAAAGAAGGACGGTGAAAAGACCAAGGGAATACGCCGTACGACGCGGCCCGACGGCGGTGACAGGAACGCCAGTGCATTACACCACATGATGCATATTGAACGAATCGAGGGAATGCAAACAGAGGCCTGAACTTACCAAGTGGTTAATCGCAAACGCAGACATTGGCAAGTCCACGTTCTTACACATGTCGGTTTTCAATCTCGGCCGGTCCAACGCCGGGTCCGAAAGTGGAACATTTTTGCTCGCCTGCATGGCTGCGACAACGCCGAGATATTTTTGTTGTTTATTGAATTTTTTGGGTTTTTAGGCTGTGTGTGATGATGGTCAACGATCAGAGGACGCAGCAGAAGGGAGGAGCGCTCAAGAGAAGAGGAGTAGGTTGGGGAGGAAGAAGGAAGAAGAGGAAGAGAGAAGAGGCCTTTTATACCTTGACGCCCACGAAAAGGACTAAGTCAGATAAGAGAAGATGAAGTCAAATGTGAGGATACAGAGAAAGGTAGAAGGATGAGAAGATAGGGAAGAAACAGAAAGAGAGAGCGGAAACACGTCGATGGCGAGTTGGAGGAGCAACAACGCGTGTTAAGATCTAGATGAGGAAGGAGCGAGGCAGAGGAGAGCAGCGTGGGATTGATCGCGCCTTCCTTGTTTGTCATGTTTACAAACTGAGGCCTGAGTTGATGGAGAACCGACAGTGAGGTCAATCTGGATGGCTTCAGATTGCTCAGACGATCTACGCTGTGTCTACTTTACGGAGATTGCGCGGAATTGCGCACAATATCAGATCGAATGTGAAACGGAAGAGGGTGTCGCAACAGTTGAATTGCTATAAATTGGAACGAAGACTGGTCAGAGGTGATATTTCTCTTTCAGTTGATACCAGCGCCTGGTGGGCTTTCTTTCGATTCGCTTCAAACCATGCCATTGAAACGCAAGCTAACGAATTTAGAGAGTTCAGATAAAATGACAATCCTTGATCCTCCATATCAAATTAGACATTTAAAGGTTACGCACTCAGCACCACTTTATCATGGATAACGAGCGAGACGCCACGAGCAGGAACGGGAGATCGGGAGATCTAATAACAATACCAATGGATGAACGCAAATATACACTATTGCTGTAGTGGTGGAACAGAAGTTATAAATGGCCAAGAATGTACCGAGGAACATAATAAGCAAGAAAGAAGATGGCTGAATCAACACATTCCTCATTACACAGTTGACTGCCATAAATCTTCGGAGACATTATTCTTGGCTGTCCTGCAAATGTACTTCATGTACAGAATCACACCATCAGGATGGCCCATTCTTCAATCAAGATGAGAGACCCCGCCAAATCATACGCCTCAAATACCATTAAACAGTCCTCACCCGCCAAATAATACCCTAAGAAGAATCCTCCCAGAACGCAGATCATCTATCAAGACGCTAGAAGCATTCGACTTGACCCTCAACATCTGCTCTACCAGACGAGAAAAGAGCCCCTCGCACTACTTAATAGTGCCAGATACGCTACTCCACAATACAACACCATGGCACAGCATGGACAAATAACCCTTCCCCGGAGACTAGCTAGCATAATTCCGAAGCGACCAAACAAAAAGGGCCTATCAACCTAGCCATATATAAGCCTTGGTTTCTGATCTAGAACAAGCTCAGTTAGATTATCTGACCAACCTACAATGACACGCATGGCATAGCTTCCGGGCCACGACTAGACTCTAGGAAGAGAGAGCTAGCCCAAATAGGCGAATTTGACCTTCTATCAAGTTGACTGTCGCTTATTTCGCTCATCATATGTCTACTAAGCATCGGTCGACTATAAAGCACATGTAGGTAGGTAATACAGCGCGCAGATACTACTTCTGAAGAGGGCTCTATGCGGGAGTGTGTCCATAGTAAGTTGATATCATATGATGAATACTTCAAGGTAACATTCCACAGGCAGCTAAGTAAGTAGGTTTACACCCATTCGATGTAGATGCACGTTTCTCATGTAAGAAGAAGGGTGGGTAAAGAGGTGGAAAACGGACAATCTTACCTGGGAACAGTGACGCTTAAGAGTGGGCTTCAATCTATACCCTAGTAAGAAATCGAAAATATCAACAACCTGAAATACTGCACTTGATGCATCTTCAATTATATACTAGACTATCTATCTCTCCACTATATACCCTCAAAATCAAAACCATTATATACTTTTAGCCCATCACCTGCACTGCAGCGCTTTCCCTCATGGGGAATACATCTACTCACACCCCACCAGTCGTACTCCTCCGCCTTACACCCAACCTCTGCATCTCATACGCCTCACCTCTCTCCAAATCATCCTCAACAGCCGACTCCGACGAGCTCTCATCCCTCCGCATCATAACCCCATTACCACCACCCCCATTCTTTGAATCCCGACGATCATCATCCCGACCCGAAGCAGTAGCAGCAGCGTCACTCAGCCCATGCGTCCCACCCACGCTCTCCATAGTGAATGGACTAGCAGTTGGGGCATCCAGGATGGACAATTCCTCTTGTGTAAACCACCAGGGGAACAAGAACGAGCGGACGGGGATAAGCAGCAGGATAATAACCGGGAAACCGATGACAGCAATAGTCTGTGTGATGGCAAAAGTGGCGCCGAAGCCGATCAGCTCCAGGATGACGAACGCCCAGATGGAGAGACGGCGTTTGATGCGCTTGAGCGGGTTGGATGCTGGCGTGAGACCGCTGTCTTGAGCGAGGAAGATGAGTTTCTGGGTGATGCCGTTGCCTTGGAGAGCTTGGACGCCCATGATGAAGAAGAGGCCGGCCAGAACGGCTTGGGGGATCAGGTGCAGAACAATGAGCAGAGGGCCGGTCATGGTGCCCAGGGTCATGAGGCCTTGGGCGAAGTTGCTGACGCGTTGTTCGACGACGTGGTCGGTGACGCGGATGGCTTTGCCTTTGTTGGTGTCGTCTTCGTCGGCGACGTCGCGGGTGACGCAGAGAGCGGCCGTGTGGAAGGGTGCCTGGGGAATGAGACCGTTCGGGAAGGGGATACCCAGGAGACCGGCCACGAAGGTGGTGATTCCGAGTAGCCAGAGGTCCCAGTGGAAGCCGGCTGGCTTGCGCAGAGGAAACTCGGTTCCTTGGGCGATAAGAGACGAGACTATTCGGTCAGTTACCCACCAGAGCATTTGCGACCTTGTACGTTGACTTACCATTATGGTCAAAATAGAACAGAATCGTCAACAGCACCGCAAACGGAATAGCAAGGAACACATCGCCGACATTGATATCCCAGAAATGAACCAGCCACGGGCGCTCCTCTGTCGGGAAAAATGCCTTGCTAGTGGGCAGTCGCGCGACCTCGACATCCCTCATATGGCCGATATGAACAAACCCAGTAAAGAACACAATGGTCAAGGGCGTGCCATAATCCTCCAGAAACTTGCGAATCCACCGTTTGAAGAGACTGCTATTACCAAGCTCGCCACAGATCCAGCCGCTCATAAGCACTAGCAAGGCGACCATGATACTGAGATACGCGGAAGTCTCGCCAGCGGTCCCCCACTGCCTAGTGAGGACTTGGATACCCTTCTGGAGGTAGATAAAGGCGACATAGAAACCGAAGATATCGCACGAGAAACGGGTGACATAGGTGAGACCATTACAGGCATTGGTAATGGCAAGCAGCCAATGCATGATCAACGACCATCTACAACATCAGCACACGAGCTGTCAGAATAAGAACCGCAAGAAGACTCACATCCCAATCCAGCACATAAATGCCAAATAATTCGTCCCTCGTGGCGAAATGATATCATAAACCGTGTAATTAAACACAGTAATAGGACCTAACCCACCACCAGATCAACAACAGACCAAAAACAAAAGAAGAAAGAGATCGAGATAGAAAAAGAACATACCAGTAACCCCCACAATAACCAACGGCTGAGCCGCAAAGACCGAAAACACCACCGCAGCCAACACACTCGCCAGCAAGACCTCATTAACGCCATAACTCTGGTTGGTTTTCTCAAACATATCCAACGAGAAAGCCAGCGCAGGAAGAATACTACATCACAGCACAACACAATCAGCACCACAAAAGATCCCCAGACATAAAAAGGAGGATTGAACCCACTTAGCAAAATACATATACACCGTCGCGGGCACGACGCGATAATCCCACGCATCAGTCCAATCACTCCAATAGAACGGAGCACGACGCTTAATATCCTGAATCATGCCGCGGAAGAGATGGATTTTGTACCATTTCTCTTCTCCTTCTTCTCTCGCCCCAGCATTACCAATCCCACTCCCCGTGGAAGACTGATACCTAGTATGTTGTTCATGATGGCTGTTGTGTGTACTGTGCTGAGAGCGAATACTGCTCGTCGTCGTCGTCGTCGCCGGGCGGAGATGTTGCGATTGCGACTGCCACGGCCGGCGCGAATGCGAAGATGACGGTGGGAGGGTATCTCCTCCCCCTCCTCCTCCGCTGCCGCCGCTGTGGGAGCCTGAGGTGGAGGCAGATGGAGCCTGCATGGTTCTATTAAGAACTCGGCTATCCCTCAATATACTACAAGATAACAATAATAATGAGAGTAAGTATACGTAAAGAGCCTAGTAAGCTCTCTCTCACAGCTGCCCCGGGCGGGAGAGGGAAAGAAAAAAGTCTCTCAGCCGGAATCTTAACTGGTTAACTTGATCCGGGGAAAGTTAGGTTCGAGGAATGAGAAGAAGGGAAAAAGTGTGGAGAAACGGCCGGCTAGTTAGTACTGGCTAAGCTAGCTGGCTAGCTAGACTGGAGTTCCGGCAGCGAGTCACGGCGACGGTTGCGGAAAGCTCACGAGGATTGTGCTTCTAGAAAGGCGAAGTGGAAGAAATATAATATAACCATGACTCTAGTCTAATAACAATTGGGGACACCGAGAGATAAAACTATGATGGCGGGTCTGTCTTTATCTATGCTAGTCATGTTTCTACGCGGTAGCGACCATGCTAGTTAGTGCCTAACGTCATTGGCTTTAGCGAGCGAGCGAGCGAGCGACGTTTTTTGCCGACGGGCAGCCATGCGTACATTTTGCAGACGGATTGATGTATCCCCCTGCAAACTAAGTCTCGAATTTATCGAAAAGTGGAAGCAAACAATTACAGCAGAACGCTTGATGCTGGACTACCTAACTATTACACAGAGAGAGTTGTTGTTAAAACTATCATCGCCAGTGTCCTACGTGCACTATCAATTTACCCGGGCCGGATTCTTCTACCGGTATCCCTAGCTATCGTTTGCATCAACATTAACCACTTTTCATGTCGCATCTCCTCTAAGCGGGAGGGGGAGGCGGGGGAGGCTGGTCACTAGGCGGCTGCATCATCATGTCAGTAAGCAGTAGATTCAATGGGATAGATAGCAAACATACCGGAGGCGGGGGACCCTCGCCAGGAGGCGGAGGGGGTGGGCTGCCAGAGCCGTAGTACATCGACGGCATGCCCGGCGGCGGAGGAGGAACACTCAGACCCGGAGGAGCGCCAGGGGCACCCATGCCGGGGTACGTAGGATAAGCTCCGTATCCGTACGATGCTTGTCCGCCAGGGGGCGGCGGGGGAGCAGCCTGTTGCCAAGGAGCAGCAGCGGAGGCAGCAGCAGCTCCAGGTGCACCATAACCACCGTGAGAGCCATAGCCATAGTCGCCGCCACCGCCACCACCACCACGGCCCTGTGCAGCCCATGGAGGCGCACTGCCGTGGTCGCGGGAGCCGTAGTCGTCACGGCGGTCGCGGCCTCGTTGCTGCCAGGGAGCCACGTCACTGGGCGGAGGTCCGCGCTGCCATGGCTTCACATCGCGGTCATCATAACCTTGATCGGGGCCAGCCTCGATCCGACGAGGGACATGGCCGTCTTCGCCGGGCGCGCCACCAGACAATTCTTGCATGAGTTGCTGAGGGATGTTAGTACTATGTACTGTGTACTTGGAAAAGGAATGTGCGGGAACATACCTCCATCTCACGGTCGACAGCGTCACCGCCGCCAATGGCCCTGCGGCCGCCGAAGCCACCGTTGTTGTTGCGCCAGTCAGAGCCGCGCTGACGGTCGGGACAATCACGGGCCATGTGACCAGCGTTACCACAGACGCGACAGATGATATTGGCGGTGAAGTTGCGCTGCTCAGGACAGTCGTACTTGCGGTGTCCAATTTGACCACCTGTGTTTGTCAGCTATAATTCTAAGTAGATTATGAAGGGCACGTACAGTTCTGGCAAGCCTGGTTCTCGTCGTCACGGAGAGTACCGTTGAGTGCAGCCAGCTCTCGAAGCTGATTCCTCTTGAGCTCGTTCTGACCCTCGGGGATCGAAGCAGCCTGTGTCCATTAGTACCTGGACTTCATTGTACAACATCTTGGGAGTACATACCGTCTCAATGACATTATGCACCAGCTTCTTCGCCTTGTTAACCTTCTCCTCAGTATCCGCCATAATCAAACAGTGAAGATCTTCTTCCTGGTTGCTGGCATGAGCGGCATCAGAGCGACCCTTTCCTTCCTTGACGGAGCCTTTACCACGAATGGCAATCTTGGCACCAGACTCCGACTCCATCTTCTTCAGGGTATTACCACGAGGTCCTATGAGTAAGCCAACTTTAAAAGATAGCAAAAAGCTAAGTGTTAGTGCAAGCTGTTTTAAGTACTTTCAGGCGGGTGAGTGTGAGCAAAATGGTGCAAGTGGGAGCAAAAGAACAGGTAGAGCAAGGGTTCGCAAGAAGCGAGCTGGAGATAAACAACGCCCGGCGGCGAAGTCTTCATCAGAAGCCCGACTCGAGCACAGCAGAGTCAAGGAGTGCAGGAGAGTACAAATACAGCAATGGTTAGGAGTTAGAGGGTTAGTTATCATACTGAAGTTAATCTCTGGATAGTCATTCACAGGCACATAGACCTTCTCCTGGGTCTTAGTAGGACGTCTGTAGTCAGAAGGCGGGTGGTAGTTAGGAATAGTCTTCATCGCCTTTTCGACGAGTTTGTGGCGCTCATCCTCGAGACGCTTCCGGTAGCGGTATTCCCTAGTGTTTACACGTCTGCCAAAGTTATCGTACTGAGGAGGGGGAGAGGGAGATCTAAAACCGTTAGCATGTTTTCCAGAAGGGCGCAGCAGCCATCAACAGGAAGAAGGGACGAACCTATCCCCATCAGCCGGCACAACATCATTGATCCTCAGCTTCTGGCTAATCTCCTCAATCCGCAAATGCAGGGTATACGCTTCCAGCTGTTCATTGGTGAAATTAGCCATAATCATGGTCGGCAGACCCATGAGACCGGCGGCCTTGTTTTCCTGCGCATCGCCCCAACGGTTACGCTTCTTGCGCTTCTTGACGCCGTCGGCGGGGGGTTCAGCTAACAATAGCATTAGCAGCTGTTTAGTATTGAAGGACAGTTATAATATTATGCACTCACCTCGGACAGGGCTCCGACCACGCTTGTAGGCCGAATCACCAGCACCAGGCATAGACGCAGGCGTCGCGGTGCGACTCTCATCCTCCGGGCCCTCCTCACCTCCAAACCGTCTCCGGCCCAGAGGGATGTTATTGGACCCGGTGATTCCCTGGTTGCGCCAGGCCATGATGAACGACTATTAACCCCTGTTGTTAATGAGACCGATATACGAGCAAAAAAGAGATATTCTTTTTCTTTCTTTCTCCGCAGGATCCTTGACGACAGGACGGCGATGCGATGCGACGAGAGAAGCTGGGGAGGGAGATGTGGCAAGGCTTTTAGACCGGCACGTGGTGATGACTAAGCGAGAGCAGAACAGAACAGGAACTAACTATGCACTTTCACATCAATACTATCTCACAACTTTATCATGGCAAAATAAAAGTGTCATATATATCATCACTAACTAAAACATACTAACGAACAACTAGTGCTTAGCATCCGCCTTCATCCCCTGCTGAATCCACCCCTTCGACTCCTGCGCAATCTTCTCCGCCTTGGCCTTATCCTTCAAAACCTCCTTGATAGTATGCGGACTCGGCACATGTCTACCCTTCTCGACTCCCTCCCTCGCAGCCATGCGTTCCTCCCACGCCTTGAGATTGGGGAACTCCTCAATATCGACTCCCGCCCATCCGGCCGCAGCAACCCATCCCCAATGCGAGATATCCGCAATACTGACGTGATCACCAACAAGATACCCGGACTTGGACTTGGCGAGGTGCGCATCCAGCACGCTGTATAGCCGTCTCGTCTCGTTGATGTAGCGGTTCACGCCGTACTCGATGCGCTCGGGCGCATACCGGTGGAAGTGGTTCGCTTGGCCTTGCATGGGCCCGACACCGGCGTTCTGGAAGTAGAGCCAGCTGTTCTGTTCATAGTATTCGCGGGTGCCCTGCGGGTAGGAGATCTTGTGGTCTTTGTCGTATTGTTCCGCCAGGTAGGTGAGGATGCTGCCGGATTCGAAGAGGCGGATCTTGGATCCGTCAGTGAAGGTGTCGGTCAGGGCGGGGATGCGGCCGTTGGGGTTGATTTCGAGGAACCATCTAGATGGTGTTAGTGGTGATGGGGAGAGGTTTTGTTGAGGTATGGAGAAGGTAGCGTACGGCTCTTTCTGGGTGTTCTTGGTGATGTCGATCTTCTCGACTTTGTAAGGGAGACTGGATTATCGGTTAGTTGATTGCTAATTATCCTATGAAGATATCGGCATACCCTAGCTCCTCCAGCGCAATGGAAATCTTAATTCCATTGGGAGTCTGCGCTGTGTAGAGGGTGATGTCGGGGCGGCTCATTGTGGTAGCTGCAGCTGTAGCTGTACTATACAGAGAATAAGAAGAAAAAGTAGTAGAAGAAGGGATCCGTGAACAGAAAATTGAGTTCAAGTAAATAGGTGATGATGATGGTGATGATAATACAAAAGAAGATGCAGTGCGACGACGAAAACAACGGGCATTAAATAGGCCTCTGGATCCTACACGAACCCCGCTCATGACCGACCAGATAACTACTACACGATGAATAATGCAATTGAACAGCTACGTTAGTTAGTTAGTTCATGGGGGGTAACGGGTTAACCTTAGGAAACATGATGATGCCATTTTCGGCTGATTCATCAGTAAGCCCCACTTGAGCTTGAGGTTTGATTTCTAAGCTGCAGAAAAAGCATCCGGCTGTTTCTATCGGGGATTTTTCTTTCTTTATCGGGCGGGGATGCCGTACTAGGATTATGCCGGCTTACTGTACGGTTAATTTATTATTGGGATTGCGTGATTAGTAGTTGGCGGAATTAAGTACAGGGGTTTAGATGTCACTCTGTAGGTTCGGGTTCGTAATGTGTTGCAGTGTTGCTGATGCCGGGGTGCATACATCGATCGCTATTATGGGTGCTGTCTGCTGCCCAGTAGTCCTAATGGGTTGGAAGAAGCTGGTCAAAAACAGATTGCATCGTGTAAGCATACCATAGAATCTAGTGTTTAGGTTCAATGGCTTACAAAAAAAAAAAAAAAGTTTCCACAAATAAGCACAAAGTTATGCAAAACCTGATTGTTATGTGCAATCGCAAGCTTCAGAGCCACGCACGAAAAGGAAAAGCTATATATATATACCCTAGCTACAAAAGTATAAACCAATAGCAACCGAAAACACCGAGAGGACCCAACACACAGGTAGCCCATAGGCTATAGATGATTGAGAGACATGGCTGCCAAGCGTGGATCTGCTGAGACAGAAATGGGGGCCAAGTGAGCAGCAGCCCTCCATTGAACATTCACTTAAAGGCAGCCGGCTGTCCACCAGTCTTACCAAGTAAAACTCTCCTCGATGAAATCCACTTGCGTTTGGTCCTGTCTCTTGCGGCATACCCGTCGAACATCATCGCTCAGGCTTCCGTTTCCACATACCAGCACTCCCATCGCTCCGACCTGGTTCTCAACCTCCATGTTGATCAGCGTATCAACGTTAGGACGACCCGGGAACATTTGAACGGTGGTGCTGGGGCTCTGGATCTCCTTGGTGTTGCGCGGGCGGGTGATGAACAGCATGATCCGAAGGACTTCGCGACGGCGGTCCATCGCCAGAATGCTGGTCATCCAGGGCCGGATCCACTCGAGGTGTTCGGGGGACTGGATGATCCAGACCAGAGTAACGCGACGGGCCGCCACGGTCCCTTCGGCAAAGCCCTGGACGAGATGCCGCACGAATGGTACTTGATGTGTGATGCCGACACCGCCTGCAAAGAGCATGACCGTGCCGTAGGAGTCCATGGTGTGGATGCTGCCGTACGGGCCTTCTGCGAACGCCCGCAAGGAAATCCGTCCACTGGGAGAGTTTTGAGCACGCTTAAAAAGTTTGTCGGTGAACCCAGTGCGGCGACGAATCAGCAAGGAGACGGTCGTCTTCTGGAGACTCGCAAGGTCTTGTTGGGTCATAGGGATGCCTTTTTCGCTTGCGGGGATTTCTTCGGCTTCGCTCCACCCGACGGAGAAGGGGTGGCTCATCCAGAAACCAATGGATGGGATGTACAAGTACATGTGTTGGCCAGGCTTGAAGGTCCACGGCCGTGCCATCTTCAGGGTGATTCGCAGGGCATCGCCCGGGAGGGTCTCGACATGCGCTGTCGTGCACTCCCTTCCGCAGTTACGGTACACAATGATGAGGATTCGGGCGGCTCTCTATAACCATGGTTAATCCTGTCTCATTCTTCAGTAGGAAAATGGAGGCTTACCTCGAGAGCCCAGAGGATGATGGCGGCGAGAAGGTAGTTCTGAGACACCAAGCCATCCAAGTGTATCCACAGGAAGGCGAACGAAAGCGCAACGAACGCGATGTGGAAGTGGAGGAAGGTCTCGTAGAATGCATGGCGGATGGGGGAGGGTGAGTGCACAAGAAGAGCAGTGAAGGCGCAGCCAGCCTAACAGTCAAGTTAGACAAATTCAAGCTTGGTATTTCATAGTTGCTTACGATCAATCCACTCAGCATGAAGCTGCTCTCTCCGAAAAGCATTCCAACAAGACTCCAACCGGCTATACAATTATTAGCACATATGGACCATACTCCGACATGGGTTGCAACCGCATACCTTCCTGAGCCTCCGGGATTGCAAAAGCAAACACATGGGCGATTGCCTCCAAGACGACAATGCGAGCGAGCCAGCGGTGAATCAAATTGAAGGTGTCAAACGGCACTTGAAGCAGGGTGATCAGGGGATTGTTCCTGCCGGCCATGAGCACCACCGGGATAAGGTTCACTGTCGCCATGGTTCCGGTGCGGTTGCGGATCAGGCCCGCAACCGTGGACTCCTCGGTCCCATAGGGTACGGTGACAACGCAAAGGACGACGTTCATAACGATAATGCCCACCACGATGAAGGAGTGAAACCGACTGGGCAGCGTGCCCATATTGACGGCTCGGGAGAGTTGGAACTCGCGGTTGTGGCGTGTACGGAACAACGGGGCATAGACGATATGGTTGTGGATTTTCGCGAGCATGCTGTCGGGGCGAATGAAGTACCGCTGGTGTTCATTGTTAAAACTTGCCAGTCGCCTCATATGACTGGCAAGACGATGCCACATCTTCCAGACATAGATAAAGGCAGCCATTAGGCCCAGGACCAGCAGACTGAGACGAGCGAGGTCGTCATTGAGCATCTCATAAAACGAATGGCCCCCTCCATGACGCTTTCCGAGCTCTGCTGCAGAAGCAAGTCCGACCAGGGACGAGCAAAGAAGAAGAGAATGCATGTTTGTGTGTGAATTGAAAAATGAGAAGAGAAAAAAAAGAACGGAAAAATGTCTCGACAATCGACGTGGAGATGTACTAATAGGGGATATTTCTTGCAGGAGAGACCAGCTCTACCCAGACGGAGTTTTTTCTTCAGAAACTAATTGCAAATGAAGAAAAAAAGAAAGAAAATCCCGAGATGATCCTCGTCGATGACCCATGCAAGAGACCCAATGAGGAGTATTTGAAGTCTCTAGTTGTTGGACTGGCGTGGGGAGAGCAAGAATATCCCACGTCCAGCTGAGAGCCAGGGTTCACACCAACAAGGGTATTGTGATGGCGCTTTGTCGTGCAACGGGAAGATCACAACTTGAACAAAGACCAAGCGACAAGGCTGGTCACGGATCGAAGGGAAATACGGTAAAAAGCTTGGTGTGTCTTGATTTACAGAGAATGGACGGTCGCCTGGGAACTGGGATACTTCCGTGTGGAATCTCTCGACAGTGGCGGGCAACGGAACGGAATGTTTAGACGGAATATGAACCAGTCACACCCTTTGCTTTTTCAGCTTCAGAAAAGAAATGAAAAAGGTTCTGATAAAGAATGAACAAAAAACCGGTACCAACAGCCAACAATCGACCAACAGCGAGGCAGAAGCGAGCCAAATCGATTGGGGGGCGTGGGATAGGTACCCAAAAAGTAGTAGGGTTGGAAGGGAAAGAAGGGACTGACTATCCTGTAGCCGATATGTGAAGGGGAAAGCGCTTAACAAAAGGGAAAGCTGAGAAGCAGGAAAAGAGGAAAAAAAGAAAAAGAAAAGTCTACGAAGAAGAAGAACGAGCAGAATTGAGAAAGATCTCCAGAGGGCCAGTGCAAAACCTTCTCAATCAAGCACACGCCCTTGGCTGGATTGGAGCATTGCGGGTTAGCCAGCGACTCATCAGGGCCCAGCATCGGGGCCCATCAGTCAAGCCAGTGCATCGCGATAAGTGGAGAGAGGGAGAATGAGGTGGAACATTGACAGGTCGAGCCATGTCACCAAGAGACGCTGGGCCCGTCCGGGTGACTCCTGTCAAATTTGCCATCCACGCCAAGCGAAGCGGATATATGAGGCCATCGATCGAGTAGTCAAGAGGAGGGGGGAAGAAGAGAGAGAGGAACAGGGAGAGGATGAGTGGGTTCCTAGATGAAACACCCCAGCGGAGGCCGGATGAGATCTCGCGGCTTGGCTGGAGGGAGTGATGGCCGTCGCCCTTGCGTTGTAGAAGTTTAACAGCCAGTGAGCGAGCCAATCTTGGCGGCGCGGGCGGACAAGAGCGGGCCCCAAGTGGATTTGGCGCGGTTTGAGGTTTGAGGATGAGCGAAAGACAAGAGTCGGAGAGAGTCAAGATAGGCAATGACTTTTCCCGGATGGCGAATCAGAAGATATAATAATAGTCTAGACAGGAGTTCCTCTTCTTTCTTGAATGTGGCTATGATTAGGTTGTCGGTCATTGCCTATTTGACTGGTGATATCAGACAAGAATTACTGAGAACAGGAAACAAGCAACGATAATGGGAAGGAAAGAAAGAAAGAAAGAGGAGGTACCTATTCTTGGCACCGGAAGACCCGTGATCTGACTGATTGATTGATTAAAGTAGGAAGATTCCTAACTATTCCTTTCTATGCTAAGCATAAACAAAGGCTCCCGAAATAAGCTCTCTGCACAATCCTTTTCTTTTTTTGTACTACCATAACTCCCTCTCAGTCACATCATAAGACATTAATTTTACTGATATCAACCACACGGCACACCACCCCTCTCAGCCAAGGATCGAAGGATTGTTAATGTTTTACTTTGGGGGAAAATAAGTAGTCTAGTCTATCTACTAAGTATCTACACCAAGTTCCTATCGTCACGCCTTCCCCAAAGCAGCAGGTGGAGCAGTCCCTCATATCATTACTCACCGATTCAAGAAAAAGTGGGAATTAATATGGGATGATAAACAAACCCTCATTTCATCAATCAGAAGCAATATAATTATTCCTGGGGTTATACGGGTAGTTGGGGAACTTGTTGGGGGAATTAATTTAATTTCATTTCGTATTTATCCTGATTTATACTTCCCTCCTGCTGTCAGTCGGTGCATGATGTATGTCATCTGTCAATGTTATTGTTGTTAAAGCTACAGTCGTGCGACACTTCTTGTCACTGCCGTTGCTTCAATCTTCCCGTTCAGGAGGTGCCCTTCTGACCGACTGACCGACTGACTGACCGTGGGGGTTGAAGGTCTTCTACCGACTTTCAACTAACTAGCATCGATAATAGTATTCCCTAGGGAGTTTCAGACGGTGAAGCCATACCTAACCACATTAGTTCACCTACACCCACAAGGAAACTTAGTAATCCATTCAGAAAGATCTACAATTAAAACAAAGCCAAATTCCGTGCCCAACCCATGCCACAATTCCCTTTCACCTTAACCCCCACGGTCAATCCAGCCACCGGAACCAAAGAATCAAATGCAAGAATGACTTTTTCACCCACGAGTATCCTTATCAATCAGTCGATCAAATCCACCAAAACGCGAAAATCACCCCCCAAAAAGAAACCTAATCAATCAACCAACCCACTCCTACCAGGGAAATCAATCAGTCGGTCTAATCCTCAATTTGCCGAGAAAAAGAACATCACAACAATACGCACGCATATGGGAAATAAACATGGATAGAACCAGACCAGACCAAATCATCAACGACCCAGCCATGGGGTTCGTCTGAAATTGAGACCTCGCCCAAACCAGCATTGCCAATTTCCCAACGCCCGCCTGAAAGTAAAAAGGAAAATCATGACCCCCGCGCGCTCACAAGAAAGCTCAGCTCGTCCTAGCTGTCATCATCAGAGCCAGGAGTTACTCGCTTAATTCGGGACAGGTCGCGTGCGAGTGGAGCGTCAAGGACACTGCATCTCCGAACGGTGTAGTGTTGGAGGTTGGTACCTAGTTATTGTCGCCGTCCCGCACCGGTGGTGCAGATCGGCGGCTCTTCACACGGGCTGGTCAATGATAACCACCACGAGCCGGTAAGTCAAGCTGATAGGATCCGGCTGGTGCGTTCGGGCCCTTCTTCAAAACGCTGTTCTTGGCCTGGGGTACAAACAACATCGCCAAGGGGGCTGTCCATGGTCCGGGCGGCTATCAGTGCAGACAGGGACGCGCCCGCGTATCGCTGGCGAAGCGCTGGCCGTGACTGCCAGGACTAAATGCAGCCATCAAATCAAGTCTCTTGGGAGACGAGACGGTGGCCTCCAATCATTCTTCCCCCGCGCCCTCGTTTCCCGCTCATTGATGGCGCAGATGTCACGCTGGATGCCGCAGCAGCCCTCCTCTGAAGGTTCAAGGCTAGGCGATATGCTACTGGTTGAAACATCGACGCTCAGGTCTCGCAGAAGCTGGAATTGAAGCACCGTGGGGAGCCAGGCGCAATCCATCCATCCATTCATTCACCCAATGCATCCTTCCTATCAGTACATTGAAGTGATGTGGCGCATCCAATATAACCCCCCGCCAACGCTATGCTATCTCCACAGGTACCTTAGCGAGCAGATTCAATCCCCCCCTCATCGTCAGCTGAACAAGCCACCATATGAATTACTCAAAAGTTCCGAGCTATCCTCACAGCCATGGAACATCTATTGGACAAACTCTACTGTTCGACTGCATTGCATCCTGTTGGTATACCAACAATGTCGTAGGCAGAACAATTCTAGATTCTTTTCCCCGTGAACCAACTGACTTCGGTCATTTTGCAGCGTTCACTCATCCTGGATCATCATGTTTCTCGTCTGAGAGATTTACACCAGTCTCTGGGCCGGTGGGGGTTGTAAACGGTCAGGGTCTTGACCAGTCCTGACTTTGGATTTCATCTCAGCGATGCTGTTCCCACTCCTCGTAACATCTCTAGAGTTAGTAAGTAGTAAGTAGTGGATATTTAGATGTCAGTAAGCCAAACATGCGATTCGCCCACTTCGCAGTCGGTTGGATAATACTACTAGTACTACGACCCTTCATATTGCGCCAATTACATCGCGGCTTAACGTTGGGAGAGAGCTCTACATCCATGATGGAGAGAGAGATCCAAGGAAAGCGAATGTATTTATTGATGTATTGTAAATTTCATCATGTCAGCCGGGAGGTTGGTGACCAGATAACGGTGGGGTAATAAGTATGTTTAGGGACACCTCGATAGATCCAATATCTCTCTTATGGTTAGTTACTAGGATATACACAGTCAAAGGTCTCTCGCTTCAGTCCTGTTCAAATAGTTTGGAAAGCCATTCACGACTTTAATTTGAAATACCGATATGTAAATTTATGATGGGATATGCTGCTACGAAAAGTAGCGATAATGAATAGAGACATAGCGTCGTTACAGAGTCGTATTGGGATAACCACCGATCATCGTATATAATACATAGCATGCGAATCGCCCGGCCTGGCTATGCACTGCCCGCGATAGAGAGAATCCATGCCAAAAGACGTGAAATGAACAGAACAATAGGAAGAGAAGAAGAAGAAAATAATAACATAGAACCATCAGCACTCAATGTGGTGCGGGAGTAGAGAGATTTCTGCAAACGGCCCGCTCATCCAAAACATCAACTCTTTGCAGGAATATATAGAGCCAAATAATACCTCTATTAAGACAGGCATAATACAAGGAAATAAACCCAAGATCATTTTGTAAGCTCGGCCAGCGGCCATGCATAGGGAACTGGAAGGTAGGAAAAGAATATGAGACAACCCATCACGCTTAAGCCGAAGACTTCTTCGATCCACGGAGCTTGGGGTTGCTGGCAGCAGCGCGCTTCTTCTGCTTGGCCTTGGAAGAACCGGCATCACCGCCCTCGATGAACTTCAGCAGCTCATCGACGCTACGGGAGTCCAGGGAGGCGCTGCCAGGAGCCCTGGCTCCAGCGGCCTCGGGAGCAGTCTGGCCAACCTGAGGCTGGATCTTGGTGCCGAGAGAGCGAGGGTTCATGTTGACCCGGCGCAGACGACGAGCCTGGATGTCCTTGGCATGCTTGGCGATCGAGACCGCGTTCTGAGTGAGCTGCTCCAGCCAGGTCTCAGCTTCCTTAGTGTTGCGGTCGTTGGGACCCAATTGGCTAAGGAAGATGTTGTAGGCATCACGCATCTTGCCAACGGCACCCTTCGAATCCTGGTCAAGAGCCAGAGCCTGGGCCAGCTGGAACAGAATGGTCGCGGTGTTAATGGACTGGCGGCCAAAGAGGTTCTCGCACACTTCCAGCGAGGCCTCGAACCACTTGCGAGAGTCCGAGTACTGCTTAAGGTGCTGCAGCATCACCGCGGCGTTGTTCATAGTGGTGATGGAATCGGGGTGGTTGGCGCCGTAGATGATCTTCCAGAGGTCCATGGCATGCTTGATGTAAGCCAACGCAGTCTTGGTGTTTCCAGAAGCGTGCTCGAAAAGACTGAGGTTGAGGTAGCTCAGAATGGTGTCAGCCGAGTCCACACCCAGAGTACGCTCAGTGACGATGACAGCCTTGCGAGCCAACTCGACAGCCGCTTCCTTCTCGTCGGTCTGGTAGTACAGCATGGACAGCTGGTGGTAAAGCTTGGCGACCTCAGGGTGGAGGATGCCGTAGATCTGCTCGTGCAGAGACAGAGACTCCAAGATGAGCTCCTGGCCCAACTGCTTCTGGTTCTGCATGAGAGAGATACGACCGGCCTCCAGGGCCTCCTCGGCGAGGGAGCTCCTGGGGGAGGCGTCCTTGACCAAGGGCACAATGTTGAGGATGTCATCAGGGACAATGGCAAGGATGGGCTTCTCCTCCTTGGCGGCGCGGGCGGGAGAGCTGGAATCGCCACCCTTCTTCTTCTTCTTGTTCTTGCCCTCCTCCTGAGCAGCACCGTTGGCACCGTTGGTGACAGGAGCCTTGGCAGGGATCTGCGACTTGTCGAAGATGAATTCCCGGGCACCAAGCTGCAGACCGAGCTTGATCGACAGGTCACGGAGAAGCTGCAAGTGTCTAAGAGAGTTGAACCACTCGGCCTCCAGGGTGAAGCGGTACCGGATGGTCACCTGCTTCTCAATCTCAGCCCGGAGAGTAGCAGGGGTGGCCTTCTCGAAGGAGAAGTCGCCTTCAGGGTAGATGGAGCGCAGAGAAGCGTCGATCTCGGCAACAGGGTTGGGGTTGACATCAGCACCCAGAAGGCAGTTGAGCAAGTGAGAAATGCAGGAAGCGACGAACGGCGCCGGCACGTTACGAAGGTATTCGTTGGCAATGTGCTTGAAGGCACGGGCAATCATCTCCTGAACAAGGAGAGTAGACAGAGCATCGAGGCGAGAACCCTTCTCCTTGGACAGCTGAGCCAGCTTACCAAGGTAGCGGATGTTGATACCACGCTTGTGCAGAAGCTGGCTAAGAGACTGTCCGTCCATGGGGAAGCCGACATCACCGTCGTGCAGGTCCTGGATCAATTCGGGCATGATTTTAGAGCGCAGGTAGTCGCAGGTCTCGCGAACCTCCTTCTCGTCCTGGGCCCACTGTTCCTTCTCTTCGTCGGTCTGGGGAACCTGACCGCTGCAGACATCGGGGTTCAGCGCAAGCGAGAATCCGGAAATGTCAACGCGCTCCTGCTCAGCAGCCTCCTCGCTCTTCTCTTCTTCGGAGGCCTGCTCCTTGGATTCGGTAGCCTCGGAGGATTCAGCCTTGGCAGCGTCCGCCTCGGCCTTGGCGCTACGGCGGCGCTCGACTTCGGCCTTCACATACTGGCTCATCTTGTGTCTCCAGTAAGATTCAACGAGCTCCAGTCTCAGGACCGACATACGGTGAGGGTAGGCATCGCTACCTTCTTCCTCCTGCCACATGACATCCAGGGGAGTCACGCGGTAGAGGTCAAGGACGTACTTGCGGCCATCAGTACCCAGAAGACCCTTGGTCTCCACGCTACCCTCGAGCTCGTGGCGCTGGCCCTCCTTGTCCCACACGGCGTGCTTCTTGACGCGAAGAGCCTTGGACATCTTCTCGAAGACAGACACAAAGTCGGGGTGAGTAGCCACGACATCCTTTCCTTCAACACCACCATAGTCGATCTGGTGCTCACCGGGCTCACGCTGCTTGAAGATACCTGGGACAATGCTCTGACCGACGATACGCTTGCCAAGGTAGTCAACGACAACAGTTCCCGGGGTGAAGAGACCGTTGATGTCGAGCTGGTTGACAGCCTTGATGCCCACAACATCCTTACCGACAGCGACACGGGCAGCCTCATCACCTCCCTCGGAGGCAAAGGTGCCAACACCGTCCGCACCGAAGGAGTAAAAGATGTTGTTGTACACGAAAATCTGAGCATCGCGGCTCTCAGTGGGGTTCAGAGGAGCGACCTCACCACGAGCAACCAGAACGGCACCGCGAGCGGCGGCCTCGTTGTAATCAGCGAACAGCTTGGAGGTCAAGCGCTCACGGAAGACACGGTCCTGAACAGTCTCGCGAGGCAGCTCCCGGGTGGTCTGGAACTCCTCGTTCCAGTCACGGAGGGTCTCTGCGTTGTCAACTCCGGAGATGAGGTAGTTCTCCTGGGAACGGGTGATGTCCGGCTGGTGAGCGTTGGCGGTCGAGGTGGGAGGGGGAACAAGCCACGGGTTGTTAGGGATGGCGTTCTGGAAGGGGAAGGTGGTCAGGAGATCCTTCTTGTTGTTCGACTCCTGGAGGGCTTCGAAAGAGGCGTTGAAGGAAGGCGACAGGTGAGCGATCAAGGTGAGCAGCGAGTGCGCGCGACCACTCTTGGGGATAGTCTTGGGGGAAGGATCGAACTTCATGTTCGAGTTCTTGTTCACGTAGAAGCCGGAGATGTGAGAGGTGATTTGGAACTGCTCACCCTCGTTGGTGGTGACCTGAAGGTAGAGCAAGTGGCCCTTCTGGCGGAGGTGGTAAGGAACGGGGTTCCAGGGGGAGAGAGAAATGGCCTTGACGGTTTTGGGAAGGGGGGCTTCGGCGCGGGGGAGGATGGTCTTGAAAGAGGGGGAGCTAGTGATGTCGTACTTGGACAGGGAGTGCTCCTTCTCCGACGCTTCAGCCACCTCGGCGGAGATGGCATCGTGCAGCGACAGACCAGCGCTGATACCGTGGAGGTTGTCCACCCGGTCACCAGCAGCGCCAACCAGCTCTCTCATGCGAACAACGTGCATACGAGCTTCCTTCTCGTTGTAGGGATCCTCCACCAGGGTGATCTCGGAGTCAGCCTTCAGGTCGGGCACCTCGGACAGCTCAACGAAGTCATTGATGCGCTGACCGTTGAATTCGAGGTGGAAGCAGGTGTACTGGAAGGTGCTGGGCAGCTCGACGATCGATTGGCGCACATCTTGAACTTGTTCTTGGCTCGACACCTAAGCATACGGGTTAGAGGGTTTTTGAATCATTCCTCTGGTCGCATGACTCCTGTAGACATAATACCCACCATCACCTGGATCTTGTAGGGCTCATGGGGGAGCTTGACGGTAATCTGGAAGAGGCCTGTAAACGATGACTCATGGTCAGTAACAGGTACGCGATATTGAGCCATGAAGCGACAGGAGAGACATACCACCGGTGTTATCCTCTTCCTGAGTCTCCTCAGGGTGGTTACCATTGGTGAGCTGTTCGGGAGTCTCTGTGGACAGGAGGTTAGTTTTATCGGACATATGGGATCGGTGATTGACGGCGGAACAAAGAGAGCGAACCTTTCGAGTGCTCCAATTCGCCATTGGTCTGGGCCATTATGACGGACTAATTGGTGGTAGATCGAAGGGAGAAATAGATAATAGAATAGATAGGTAGCACTTGATAAGACAGAGCTACCTGATGACGGCAAATGTAAAGCGGGTGGCGGTGGAAGTAGTAGAAGGATGTTGAAAAGGAAGAGAAAAAAAGGACGGAGGGTAAACAGAAGCAAAATGGTATGATACAAGGACAAGGGCAATTGAATCGAATACAACCCGACCCCGTACCCAGGACAAGAAAAAGGGAACCCAAAAAAAGACCCGATTAAGAAAGAATTGGTAGGATGGAGGGAAAAGGTTGAAGCTGGAGAAGAAGCACACGGGGAAGCCGGGCAAGAGAAAATTTCGCGGATGCGGAATACCCTCGGAAGTGCTCGGGCGGTGGGAGAGCCAAAACCGGCACCAAAAACTAAATTGGTGGATTTGGTCGTTTCTCCACATCAGTTGGGACGATGCCCCGGCGACCAGATAAGGTGTGGATATAGTAGTCAATGTAGTCAAAGTAAGTCTGCATCATCGTGAAATTAAGTAACTAGTAATTGAAATTTAAACAGGAATTTGGTTTTGCGGAGAAGATCGATAGTTAAGTAGACACTGCTAGTAGTAGACCATGGCTCTCGCAGACAAAATTGAACAGTGAGATCATTGCCCGTAACCTTACTTTGTGCGACCTCGGACAGATGTGTCACCAACACTATCTGTAGTTTGCACAAGACTTCACTGAGTAAAAAGAAGTATATTGAGACTGAGATTCAAATTCCATTGATATACCCACCACTACATATTACTGAGCAAGTCTGTTGGTCAGGTAAAGGCATTAGGGTAGAAAAGATTGCAATTATGGCTGGAGGTTTCCTCCCCTATCACGAACCAGGCAGTACGTTGACCATGATCCCTTCTCCACTACCATTGATCATGGAAAGAAACTGACCACATCAGTTGTCAACGTTCTCATCCTAATCTCCTTTTTCTTCTTCCTCTCCCTAGCGGAATGGATCTCTTCAAAAATCATCCGCGCCGGCATCATTGGCCAGATCGCCGTCGGTATTATTTACGGAACGCCACTGGCGAACATCCTGCATGAAGATTGGCAATCCACTTTCCTTGCGCTAGGTTATATCGGCTTGATACTCATCATCTTCGAAGGCGGGCTAGGAGCCCGTCTTGACCTCCTAAAGAAGAATCTTTTTCTGAGTATGATTGGCGCTGCAACAGGGGTTCTTTTTCCGATCGGACTTTCTTACCTGCTCCTCTACTTGGGATTCGGCTATGGTGAGTAACTATACATTATACTTAACTATGATATCAAAGGTGACACATCCCGACAGGTGCTGTTGAAACTTTCATCGTGGGAGCATCTTTGTCTGCCACCTCTCTTGGCACTACCTTTGCTGTTATCTCAACTGCCTCCAGCACAGTCGATCTCGCCCAAACTCGCGTCGGATCGATCCTCGTAAGCGCAGCTGTCATTGACGATGTTGTCGGCCTGGTAATGCTAAGGTAGATAAGCTACTTGCCCTAAGCCCCAGATCATCCCCAGTGTTCAAACTCACGTAAAACAGCGTCATCAGTGATCTAGGCGAATTAAGTCAAGGTCACTCTGTCAATCTAGGCTGGCTAATTGGCCGCCCGATCGTAGCCTCTATCGGAATGGCTATTGTAACCCCCCTGGTAACAAAGTATCTCTTCGCGCCACTGTTCCGCCGCTATATCGAGTATCACTTCGCTCGGTTCGACCACATCTCCAACATCATTCTGATGATCTTGGTCCTCTGCGCATTTATCAGTATTGCCGCATATACGGGGACTTCCATCCTCTTCGGTGCATTTCTGGCTGGTACATTCTTGACTTATATCCCTAGTAAACATCCAGATGGACCGTTTGTGGTTATGAGCCGCGAGGAAGGCGAAAGGGAGGAGAACAAGAGTCCGACGTTTGTACACACCTTCGAGCGCTATCTATTAGATGTGCAAAAGTATCTTATGGAGCCGCTTTTCTTTTCGAGTGTTGGATTCGCCATCCCCTTTGTGCAGCTCTGGACGGGGAAGAGAATCTGGAGGGGTATCGTCTTTACCCTTCTTATGCTGTTTGCAAAGGTATCAGTTCCCGTTCTCTCGCTAAGCTTGGTTCTGACATGACAACTAAAACAATGGCCAGCTCATCGTCGGAATCTGGGTCCCTCTCTGGCAATTACTTTCCAGTTCCAAACTCCTGAACAGAAAGACGGCGAAAGAGTGTCCTAGCGAAGAGTACCCCAGCGAAGACAGCACAAAACCAGTCTGGTCCACAGTCTGTCTCTCTGGCCTACTTCTCGGCTCGGCCATGGTTGCCCGCGGCGAGATCGGCCTCCTCATTGTCGAGGTCGGGTACAATGAGACTTCGTACGTGAGCGAGGATGCCTTTATAACCGCCGTCTGGGCGATTCTGCTTAACACAGTCCTTGGCCCTGTAACTGTGGGGTTGCTGGTGAAATTTCATGGAAAGAAGATAGAGAAGGGAGCATGGGGCCTTCAGGAGGCTGTTCCTGCTGGTGGTGGCGGTAGTGGTGATTCAAGCATCGATTCCTCAGTTGGGTGATATGCTAGGCACTATACCATTTCAACACTCCAGAGGGCCACTCAGGTCTGGCCCAGAGCCTTTTCCCCACGAATATCCAACCTTCAGTCAACTGCTTACTTGCAAAATAGTCGACTACAGGGTATCATTCAGTAAGCGCAGGAGATGAATATTCACTGCAGGAAAATCGGATGAATCAACATCGACTCTAGAACCGATGATCATGTCAAGACATGCTTATTATGCTGTAGATATTCGCAATCTTTGAGGCAGCATCGAAAGGCTATTGTCTGGCACAAAGCACGCGTCAAGCCTGAAATGCCACCAAACTATACTATCTTCCTGCAGGGATATTATTCCCGAACGCCCACATCAATTATATCCCACTTTTCTTCACTTGGCAATTCCTGCTTCAGTGTAGGGCTGAGTCATGTGAGCTCGTAGCAGTCGGGGCACTATAGTAACATAAGATCTAAGGAAAATTCTGACCATCGGGCGTGCATGACTATATTATCTGATGATGATTAGGTGCCTAGTGTTCGACATACATGGATATGATGATAGAGCAGAGGTGACGGAGTCGAGTTTGGAATCGACGGGGGTAGAGGAGAATTCGGTGCTTGGGTGGCTCTTGCCATGCTGTGTAAAATAGAGTGCAGTTGGTATAAAGAATGCCGAGACATCTCATCGTGAAAAATAACAACGAAACAAAATAATAGTATCAGTAGTATCAGTAGCTGCTATAGCAAGATTATTTTGATGTCCCCTCTGTGCGCGCCCCGCCCCCCCTTCTGGACCTCCTTTCAGCCTTTTGCTTGCTGCAGGAGGATTTCGTTGCTGAACACCAATAGCAATATGTCTACGGGGAACTTTATATACTTGTGTCTGGTTGATGGATAACGTTAAGGGCAAGCTCCCTTGGTGATATAGACTATCAATTTGATATAAAGGTTCAATCAAAGACTGGGGCGTGGCAACTTCAAAAGATGAATAACAGCAGATGATTCAGATAGCTCGGACAATGAATATTGAGGCAAATCTTCCTATTCTCATAAACAAAGAGCATTTTAGGGGTGCACGATATCGCAAAGCATAACCTAACAAGACAGCTAAACAGGTAGAGCAGCTAGGGGGAGACATCTCTGTCCTCGGGGTCAGACTCATATTTGTCAGATGAGCGGTCAGTTCTCACTTTTTCCATCAAAACCTCAGCTTTACAAATTAACCAGGAGGTAGGCTCCCCCTCCAGTTCCTCGAGTCGTAGAGGCCGATGGCTGAATGGTACGTATCGGATTGGAGTATCGTACCGGCACACTCCCGGCCGAACCACGAGGATTACCCGGCCGCGTGGCTTGGGGACGTACAGTGGAGGATCCTCTTGCTTTGCCGAGAACATGAGCCCCGTAGAAGTATCAAATTTCTCCAACTCAGGAAGCTGATGAACCTTCACCTGTCCACCCAGCATAACCTCGTGGTTGGTGAGGGCTCGTGCAGTGTCCTGAAATAATTTCACCAGGCGCTCACGGCGCGCCGTCTCTTCTTCTGCACCAGCCAACTCACGCAGGAGCAGCTGGAACAAACTGTCTGCCAGAAGTTGATCCGCCAGGCCTTTTGCCATGTTTGCCTGCCGCTTGCGGCTCCTGTCTCCAAATTCATAAGGTGTTTTGTCCCGAGAGGACTTGGCCATATCGTCTTCTTTCAGGTTGGCAAGACTGAGTGTGACCGACTTCCACCATACAGCATTGACCGGGCTTGCTAAGAAGACCAGGGATGACAGTCCCGCCTGTTAGACAAAGAAGAACCCTTTCATGTATTGGAAACGAGCTGGATTACTCACATTCGTAGTATCTTTCATACAGATACTGGATTCGTTCGGAGAACGACAAGTCTCCAGTCTTGTCAGTTCCATCACGTTTCCCATCTAGGAACCTGAACGGCTTCTCGAGCAAATGAGTGAATATAGTTTGGTAGATCATTGCTTCGGCCAGATAATAGTGAAATACAGCACGATATGAGGGAGACAGGAGGGACTGAATCTTAGTCCAAGATTCTTGGATACAGTATTTATCAAGTCTTCGAATGATCATCTGTTTCTGTACTCTGGAAAGGGATGGTGTATCCACACAAACAAATGCATCAGTCCAGGAGTGGACTTCGTCTTGGAGGTTGAGATAATCTATTTTGAGTCGACTCGTATCGGGGTAGTATCCCACTTGACTGAGTGTCATGCGATGACAATGGCTTTGATATTTATCAAAGTCCTCGGCTGTCAGGTGCACCGAAGGCCTTCTGGACGGTCGGGTATCAGACGGTGACTTGCCCTTCGGGGATTTAGTAGGAGAAGGCTCAAGCGGCGCATTGGCACTCTCTGGCAGAGAATCTTGTGGCTTCTATGTGAAGATCAGCAATGTAAGTGGAAGTCCGGGGATTGCCAGGGTTGGGAGGTAGATGCAGGATGATAGGCAGGAGGTGAGACGGGGGCCAACAACCTTTGGCTTCGTTGCGTTACGGCGTCGTTTACCCGCCATGGTTTTCAGAGTAATTCGAAGACGCAGGATGGTGTGGACGTGATGATGGGAAGAGAGGTGATGGAGGAACGACAAAGGAGGAGTTAAGAGGGTGTAATGTATCACTCTGGGCATCAAAGTCCAATCCCGTGACTCTGTCTTGTCTCTCAAGCCAGCAAACGCCGAAATAATAGCAGCAGCAGCAGCAAAAACCTTCTCCTACCCCGCCTGATCATGGTTTCTTTATCTCACGACCGTACCAAGGCTAGGGTCTCTTTATCGTGGAACTGTACCAAAGGCTACGATCTCATTGTCTCGTAGCCGTACCGTTCCTGCCTTTGACATCCAATCGTTCTTGTTACTCGTATCTCTCAAAACTTCTCACATTTCAAAAAGCATGGATCGGTCCAGATTGGTTATTAATATCGAATTTGGGGCGAGTAAAACAGGTAAAACTCATGCCCTCCAGATGCTTCCTTCTCCCCTATGTGTTCATCACTCACTCCCCATTCTGAATAGTCGTCGGCTATCATGTCACCACAAATAGGCGGAATGGGCTTCCTACGTTCCTACGACTACACGATACCCATATCATTCCAACGGCGATCGCGTACCCCCAACGTGGCTTGTCATACTATATTGGTCTAGATGCCCAACGCCAAAAGAACTGCATTTATTGGATAAAACACATATTCGACGAGGCTCGCATATTGCGAGACTCTGAAGACGAACTTATCAAGGAGCTCGTCGAGTCGACATGGACGCACCTACCTCCCAGGCAACGGGAGGATCCATCCCTTGTCGTGTCTGACTTCCTGGGAAAGATATTAGGACATCTCCAGAGTGCCTTGAAAAATGACCCCACACTCGACGGAATGCCAAAAGTCTTCATATTTACCACGCCATCTACTTGGTCAAGTTCTGCGCATATGAAGATGGAACAGGCTGTATACTCAGCAGGGTTTGCAAGCCCTCAAGACGCAAGCGTCTCTTTTACTTCAGAGGCCGAGGCGGTCGCCGTATACGCCGCCAGTGAAGAAGGATTCAACATGGGGCAGCTTTGTGAAGTGAGTATATGACTACAGGCAAAAGCCCTTTTAAAATCTTCGGAATTAATCTGATGACCGGGGGCTTCTAAACAGACAGGTGATGGAGTTGTGGTGGTCGATTGTGGTGCCAGCACCGTCGTATGAGTTCTTCTAAGTAACAAGGAATCTCTTTCCTATACTTGTAGCAGGACTAGGACATAACTACATTTTCGGTCGATCAGAAAACCCCTTTTGAATATTAAAGATTGACAGCATTCACAAGTGAGTAAGGGCCTAAATGAGGGCATGTTTTCAGCTAATCCTTTGTAAGGTAGCGCCTTTGGGGCTGTTCAGCTCCAGTCTCTGATATATGAAGCGTTGCAGCAAAGCCGGAGGTCTGGTCCGATGACGAGAAGCAAGGTCAAGCTAGCTCCGTTTGCCCCATGGGCCCGGCAAAAGTTTCCATATGGTCCTGTATCAATGCCCACTGATACCGGGCTTCCGGATGATGGTTTGCGGCTGATCTACGATAGTGTTGCCATCAAGATCATTAGCCATATTCGGCGTGAAATTGCTTGCGCTAACATCTGCGCTGGACGCAAAGTTATTAAGGTACTCTACTATCCGGTAGCTCTCGTACTGCAATAAGCGACTAATGTCTCTGTCAGAGACTGCTTTTAGTGGGAGGTCTGAGTGGCTCGGCCGAGATCTCAAACGCCATTCAGTACGCATGTACAAACGATTTCGAGATCGAATTTCACCAGCCACAATACGAGTAAGATTGCCGCCATCTTCGTCACAGTATCCCCCCGTTCTTTTTCCATTCAAAGCTTACAAGCACTTCGTAGTTTTCGGAAAATAGCCGTTTGTATTGGTGGCACACTGCGCGGCCTCAGGGGACCGCAGCTGTCCTTCAAATTTTGGAGATATTATTATCTGGTCTACGCGGACCGGCAGACCACCATGATCGTCAGCAAGGTAATGCGTGAGCCTGGTCTATCGGGGTGCTACTGATGGCTTAACCTTCTTCGCAGGGAAGCCCCTATGACAACGAGTACACCAATCGAATCGAGATAACACTGCCCCGAAGCACTGACGGGGCCCATACCATTTTGGTTGTGGAGAGTGCGCAGCAGGTAGACCTGCTCGAATCGGTCGAAGACCAAAACAAGGTTGTTGGCAGAATTAACTGCGACTTGTCACAAGTGCCGGGAAACTGGCAACTTCTGAACGTCTTGGTCAAATACCGAGCCACAGTGAGATCTGAAGGACAACATCTTCCTCCCGAGCGCTTGCTCCATCTGGCTGTGCACGAGTCGGAAAGTGAAGAAAAACAGCTAATAGGCCACACGCGAGTCCTCATGCAGAGTGGGTTGTGAAAGCAGTGCTTGGAGTTTTATTCAGCTACGGTGGGCAGGATGGGTAGGGGAGAAAAGAATTGTTTGGACACATAGAATGTAGAATGTTTTGGACGGTTAGAATGTCAATTTCTGTAGGTACCGGGTGGCAAGGTGTCCTTCCTCGAGTTGTCCTGTACAATATACTTCGTAGGATCTGTTATGTAGACCTCGCACGGAAAGATTGGATGGAAGAGCGGAAGCTGTACAACCGGTAGGACCAGAACTTACTACAGCCCTCTACCACGGGTACGTAAGAATCTAAAGAAGCAGATACATGGCCCCTATCTAGCATGACAACAACAAACACCACCCTCCCTTGACTCCAAGGCCTTACTTACCATGCATCTATTTTTCAGGTCATTTCCATAAAACCCACTGTCAGGGCCTATACCCTATGCCCCCTCCGAAAGAACCAGCTCCTGTCCAAACATCAACATACATAACCGACCATGTCTTGATAAATGTCCACAGACCCCTCACCAAGATTGAAGAATAAGTAAGGCAACTCAAAGAAGCCAATGAACAAGTCTCCCCTAACCTTTGAGGTAATATCCATCTGTTTTCTTTCACGACGCCCCCCCGCCCCCAAATTTCATCGGTCGAATTGTAAAGTGTACCAAAAGTTTGACGATATGGCGCGGCCGCCTGCATCGAATCCTGAACCTGGACTCCTATTCCCCCCTCCCCTTTTCCCCGGTGCTCGTGCCATATGGGTTGTTATTGCTATGTTCACCACCTAACAATGAGAGAGAGTAGCCAGTATAGCTTTCATTAGTAGATGATATTTGCTTCAGTACATTTACTGAGCATACAGATAATAGCCTCGAATGGAACAAAATCTACCAACTTATGATCCACGGAAGTTGATATTTACAAGCCTTCTCGAGTTGGTGGGCGAGGAATTCCTGCTTTAATAGATACTACGCGTGCAGGCATAGGCATGTCTTTCGGGCGCAGGTTGGATGGATAATGGGTGGTGCCTCGACCTCTCCCTGTCAGTCTTTATCTTAGTTCTCTCTGGGGAGATCGAGCTGGGATGCAAAGATCGTTGAAAATGTGCATCTCCTTGAAAGACAGAAGGGCCAATGGGTCAAATAGGGGGTTTTGTAATATTTAGATAAAAGGATGGAGACGGAGAGAAAGAAAGGGTAAAGGACAATGAGAAGAGGGTTTTCGTGGCACAAAGGATATCGAAATGGATGGATGGGGAAGGAAAATGAAAAACAAAAGGAGAAAAAAAGAAAGATGGGCCCGAACCGCGATTCGAACGCGGGACCTCTCGCACCCAAAGCGAGAATCATACCACTAGACCATCCGGGCTTGTACATGTAATCATGTGGCAAATAGAAGACAAAGGCTAAGAGAATGAAGATGACGAAGAAGTAAAGCCAAAAAAGATTGGAGATAGGCCCGAACCGCGATTCGAACGCGGGACCTCTCGCACCCAAAGCGAGAATCATACCACTAGACCATCCGGGCTCGTATGTGGGGTTCTCTTAGCTTTTTCCATCCATATAGAGGGTAAAAGCTCCATCCATGCTAAGTTTTTGTCGCTGTTGATGTTCCATTGGCGGCGTTCAAATATATATGTTTTGGATGGTTGGAACGCTCGAAGAATTTTCACGTCCAGCTCCGTGATGCTTATTCATCGCCATTGGCGACCCCAGCTTTCCCAGGCTATTGTGTGCTCCTTTAAGTTTCTTTTATCAGTACTAATTTCAAGTTTTTCGACTCACCCAGAGAGTCAGATTGATACCATTTTTGGAGTGAAATTCTTAGGCAACTCAGGTTGGTCATTAACAGAAGGGCTTCCTTTTTTACCTTGTCCGTTTTCTCTCTAGAGTTTGATATGCAGGTATACATACCTTTACAAAATGTTACCAATTTCATATGCAGTAGTAAGATGGCCGAAGCTTTGCGCAAGAACATATAATAGTACGAAACTGAATGAATATAACTACCTATGGCTTCCTGTGGAATGAATGCGGCGTGGTTTATATGATACTTTTGAGATGTAGCTTTTTGTCTTCAACATGGGAAACACCTACTAGCCTTGAAATCGTATCTGAATGCCAGATATATATATGAGATCGGCTAGTTTTGACTCTACGATGCAACAGTAGTACTTTGTATGTGCACTCATAGTCAAGTATTCAACTATAACCGGCTATATACTAATGAACCTCCGACGCTATTAGTAATTGTAGCCGTAGTATATATGGCATCGACGGTGCGATACCACACCATTAGTACCGAGCTTTCAAAAGCGGCCCCTGAGCAGTGAGGATACGTCAGGCCAAACTAGCTCTTAGGTTCAGCCTCAAAACAATGGAGAGAGCTTCAATGTGGGCCTGTGCTCAATCTCACGTAGCAGATCCTCCAATGATGTCGTGAACCTTACGTTATAGGGTACCTCCATATCTCCAGAAACAAAACCCGGTTCATTGATGTACATCCGGCGAAAGTAGTCACGTCCAACCAACAACGCGAAATCTTTTTTAAGTCGGATTCCGCACATCCGCTGCAATATATCTCTTGCTTTAGTTCGATCGAGGTTTAGTAGTGGTATTCTCTTGTCGCCAATATTTCCCTTGGAGTACAAGAGCGCTACGCTGTACAAGGCCCTCCGTGTCGTTAGATCCCGATATCCGAGTCGTTCTGCAAGTAGCCGGAGAATGTCTTCGGCAGCGAGCATGGCTGGCCAGTAAGTATTGTTATAATTGTATGCTGTCTCGTGCATTGCCACATTAGTGTCCCACAGAACCTTCCTGATTGCCGAGTACGTTCCAAGTCCAACAGCCTCTGCTGCCAAGTCGAGTATAGCTGAGGAAGGTGATATCTGCTCTTCCCAACTCCATATAAGGTGAAGGCTTCGAGATGGACGATTGTTCTGGGACCGTATTTGTTGGAAATCTGCACTTCCTGCTCCGTATGTCTTCTGGAGAACGGCCCTTAGCACGACCACTCTGAAACAACCATCAGTGTATCTGATGATGGATGGATCTGGAACTCCCTGCAGGAGGCATACAATATCCATTGGCTTGATCGATTCCACTGATTTCCTGATGGTCCATTTTACTTTCCACAATTTCTTGTGTCCCGTATTAGCCACCCCAGTCAAAAGCACTTGTAAATTGGTCTTCGTGTGCGTGTCATCCGCGGTGACAATGAAACCCAAGATCCGCCCACTGCACTGTATGCCTGCAATTTCCCTACCAGGCCAGGTCTTCACCGAGACCTGTTCATTCAGGAGAAACCGGATTAATCGTTGGAAGAGCTGCTCCCAGGACACCTGATAATTGGGTAACAGACCAGGTGCTTTATGGGAATCAGAACTCAGTCCCAGTAAAGCATAGATTTTATCATGCAGAATAGAGGCCTCGCTCGTATGATGCATATTGACCAATTCGGCCAGGGAGAGCTTGTTCATTGAAAGCGTTCCATACTGAGGTCGAAAGATTGCTCCACGAATCAGACGTGTGGTACTCAGCACACAGGGGCCAGCATACGAGCCCCATGCTTGAATGCCCGTGGCAAATGTGTAACCGCTCATTCTGACGGGTCCACACTGTATCTGAATATTCCGAGCGAGACCTACTTCTTGGAGAATCTGTTATGTCTCATTAGACATTGAATATCACCGCGTAAAGAGCAGGTGGAGGGGGAGGACGGTAGCCATAGCGTGGTAATACTTACCCACATGCGATAAAACCATCTCCGCTGGAACAGACTTTTTACTCCCTCAATGGGGATGCTTTCTGATGGCAGAACATAAGGCTCTCCAGCAAACACTCCCTCTGCCGCTACACGGATAGCTTCTAAGGCCCGAGTACTATTATCCGCCTCCTCGCCCAACCACACCATCACCTGGCTGGCTTGCTCATATATGCGCGCCATGTTTTGGATTTGCTCCTCTTTCTCTCGCATGTTGTTCTGGTCGATGCAAACTGCGTCGACCCATAATGTCCGTTCAAAATTAGGGCCTCGAAGCCTAAGGAGGGCGGAGTGTAAATTCTTCCCGACTGAGAAAGCCTGGTCGTTGATTGAGATGTTGCACTGCCCGTCCGCCTTATCTCCCCATACGTATGAGAGGGCGTCATACTCTTGGGCAGTATCGTCCAGAAGAGAATAATTGGAAAGCTGGCATGCGATCGGAGCGGCTCTGTCCTTGCTTGGGAGCAGACGAAGTATGCGAGTGCTGAAAGGCCCTTGATCCAGAGGAGAATATTGGAAGACGGGCATGGTTGAGAATAGTAGTACTTCTTTTGGGTCACTTTACGGGATGAAAGTCCTACAGCGTCGTTTATGAGCACTTTACACATGCAGAACAGCCGTCCCTGATATCCCGTGTCAACGATGCAACGGATGGAATGCCCATCGAATTCGTATGAAGCTGATGTGCCAATAATGGTGGGGATTAGAAAGCCGTTGAGATGCCGACCGTGCGGAATTAGCCAACGAGGTGCACCTTAGCGAGATATTCTCGTGCATCTCCTAGTAGTAGTAGAACTTAATAGAGTAAGAGTGTCGACAACCTGTCCTTGCAAGATTGGCTGGCTGTGTCCCTGCTTATCCTGGGTTCCCCGCCATGAACAACGCATCAGTTTCCGGTCCTAGTACCCCTCCCCCCCTCTCCACCCATCTAGATTAAATCATGCACGCGGCCCAAGGGGAGTACCGCCTATCTACTCTGCAACTGGCTGCGGATGCCCCACTGACAGGTGCGGATAGAGGCATTAGGCGAGAGCGGGGTTGTCACTTGTATGTATAGGCTATAACATGCTTGCGAATATTATTGAAGAATGCCGACAAGGGATTGGTTCCACATTCTGATTAGTCTAAATAAGGTAGCCCCCGAGCAGCGTCGGTCCAAGAAAATGTACGGGAGAAATATTCCGTAGACGAACGGGGATGGTCTGGACATCGTGTCAGGTACTAATATTGACTTGCTTCAGTATACTTTGGCAAATCTGCATATGCTGTCCTGGGCCATCTGCGCAAGATGGATGAACTGGCTACCTATAATATAAGTCCAATAAATTTCAATCATGAAGGTATAACATGAACTAAGTCAGAAATTAGGCAAAGGTGGGTGATTAACTGAGAATGCTCTCGCACACAGATGAAGGCGATGTGGCACTATATCACGTTATGTCTCAGAATCTAAAGTAGTTGACCATCGAGGAGGCTGAATTATAGTAATAGTAATAGTTGGTTAGGTACTCCGTAGATGGATGTTATAGACGTGTCAACCGATTCAGTACCGATGGTATAGTATAAGCCGCGGATAATGGTATGGCCGCGATAGCATCATCAATGTGCATTGAATATGGGTCACGTGATACAGACCGGGGTATTCCAATAAACAAACCTGATTAAACCACTGCAAGGCTATATCTGAGACAAACAATGAAACCTGAAGACGGGTTTATTGTTGTGGAACACACCAACTCTAGCTGGTCCGCAACGATCATTACATCTGCATCGTCGCTAATACATATCTAGTCTATTTAGCAATAGATCTGAATAATGATCAGCCACAGGGTGGGCCCGGGATGCGAGGCGCAGCAGCGGAGTAATCCACGCCAATCCGATCTGGGCGAGTAGTACCGACTTTTTGGTAGCAGTTACTGATTCGGGCCCGATTCCAACTCACCTCTTTTTCTCACCGTGCGCTGGCCTTCTTTCATTCATTCCTTCATTTGTCGCTGCTTCGCTCTTTCCCGCACCTTCTCTCTGCCCAATTTCTTGCCATTGGGAGCCTTGTTGCTGTCAGGATTTGATTCCATCTGGAAACAGCGGTTCTTTCGATGTATAGATAGAGTGGTGTCTCACTTCTGTGCCGGACCCATCTCCGCCCTTTAAAAAAGTTCCACACACTCCTTTATCAATTTCATTCGATCTCAATTTTTCATATATACATTCATCCGTTGTTTGATATTATAGGGTGATCATATATCCCCCTCGGAATTATTATCCGATAATTAGCAGGGATATCCGATACCCAGCAGAGAAATATGTGGTATCGCAATGCTCACCGGTCCGTGATCTCTTTCTCTCGGGCTGGCCTGCGGACACCTCCCAGGACAACAACCACAACTACTACTGCTACCCGCATAACAACTCCCTCCTATCGACGGGGGTTCTCACAGGGCTCAATTCGGAGAAATACGGAGTCCTCATCTTCGGAACAAAATGCCTCCAAGGAACGTAGGAGGCGGAGGAGCGACGACTCGGAAGAGGAACCTACTCTGCGGTCGACTTTGTTAAAGATGGGGGAGTCTGCGGCTACTACTCTTGCTTCGATGGCTGTTCTTGGGTAAGCTATCTTGTTCTTTATTATTGATTTTCCTCCATGCTAATACCGGCCAGTATGGTTGGATACGCGTACCATCGGTACTACAAGTATCTCATTCTGGAGAAGATGGAAAACGCCTTCAAACCGGGTGATCCGGCCCTCGAGCTGGCCGGTGTGGAAGACGGAAAGCATCAGTCTACCTACGAGGAGCATTGGGTGCATCGCGATGAGCAAGCCAGAATGGATAGAATCATCTCCGGTAATGCTGGAGGTCGGTATTACCTACTGGTAGGCGAAAAAGGAACCGGAAAGACGTCGATGCTTCTTGAGGCAATGCGCAAAATTGATGGCGAGGGCTGTGCCATGTTCGAAGCTCATGCTGATCTGGAACTTTTCCGGATTCGTCTGGGAAAGGCTTTGGACTATGAGTTTCACGAAGAGTACGTCTACTAAAGCATTCTGATCCTATGTGTGCATCGGGTCACTGACGCCACTTGTACAGTTACATCGGCAGTCTCTTCAGTATCAAGGGCCCTCGGGATACTACCGCACTCCTTGATATTGAGCGCGCTTTTAACAAATTGGAAAAGGTTGCTCTTGCCAGAAGGCGCAGCAAGAAGTCGCCTTTGGTCTTGATAATCAACAGTGCCCACCTGATCCGAGATGATCACGATGGCCAGGATCTGCTTGAGGCGATCCAGCAACGGGCCGAACAGTGGGCTGCAAGTGGGCTGGTGACGACAGGTAAGTCTCATTACATATACCATACATTTATGTGTGAGTATTGACGGAAACAGTCCTGAACAGCGACGAGTACTGGGTGTATGAGCGCCTGAAGAAGTACGCTACCAGAATGGAGGTCATCCCGGTGCGCGACCTCCCGAAAGACCGAGCAATGGAAGCCCTGAGGAAGTACCGCAAGCAGTATTTTGGCCAGGAATTGACCCACGAGGAACTTGAGGAGGTGTACAATCTCGTCGGCGGACGATTATCCTACCTCAACCGAGTTGCCAAGGCCCTAGACTACAAGAAGCTCTGTGAGAGCATCTGCGAGGCCGAGAAGACGTGGTTCCTCAACAAGTGCTGGATCCTGGGGCCTGAGATGGATGACGATGTGATGGACCAACAGAAATATGCTGTAAGTGCAACCCCCTCTGTCGATGACAAGAAACCGGCGCACTGACCGATATGTAGTCTGCGGCAATGGTGCTGGCGAAAGCACTTGTGGACAAGGGAGAGGAAATGGACAGGACGTATGATCCAAAGCTGGGCCACATTCTCCCAGAGATTCCTCTCCATGAAGCGCGACAGATTATGACGCGCGCGGACTTCATCCAGAGCTACGACCACGAGAACATCTTCACCATCGACTCGCGGGCGATGGTGCGTGCGGATTCGGTGCCCATGCAGAATGCGTTCAAGGAGATCTGTGGCTGGCCAGGATTCGACGAGCACTTGGAAGGCACTCTTACGCGCATTGGAGACATTGAGAGCTTGGGACGTACTCGGGAGCTGACGATTAAGGACCTCTGGAACCAAGGCAAGTATCAACTGGTCATGCGGGACCACAAGGGTCGTGAGCAGGGTGCGGCAGAGTTCTCCGTTGTGGAGCCAGAACAGGAAAAGGAGGATAACTGAAGACCAGGTTTAGCCTGGCGAGCCTGTACGATTTACAGAAGATGGAGGGTCTCTGGGATACCTGAGCTCGGAGGATATCTCAGAGTGTACTACTACAACATGTGCCACATGGTGGGAAAGTGGCTTAACCGACCCATGTATTTAGAAGATTCGCTTCGAAGCCACTTACGACTGTCTTATAGAATACACTAACTACACCTCGTCCGAGTTTTTGGGGTCTTTGAATTCTTTGGGGCATCGTCACCGGTGACATCATGGCCAGGGTGCCTCTCACCGCCCGGCAGCTCATTCTGGCCATCGCATCATCCCAGCCTCATCTTTATTTCGCTGCTTGTCATTTTCCTCTCCTCGCTTTCCTCCCCTCTTCTTTTCCTGCCCTCTTCCTAATCCCTCCGACCCTGTCCATCACACCATCAATTTCCATCACCCAAAACAATCCCACCCACCAACAGAGCAATGGCTCCCCGCAAGAAAGAAGTCCTCTCCGCGGTAACAGCAGCCGACGACGATACCGCCGAGAAGACGACGCGCCAACTGCGTCACAAGACGCGCCTGGACCGCATTCACCCCGCCGTGCGCTTCATCCTCGCTGTGCTCGGTAGCTTGACATTGAGCTCGACGCTCTTCTCCCTAACGACGGGGATCACCCTCGGCGAACTAGGCCGCGTGAGCAAACACCTCGAGACATGGTGGGAAGTAGGAGGTCTGATGGCCTGGAAGGCCGTCGAGGTTGGACTTGCCTGGATCATGGGCTTTGACGGTATCCCTCCATCCCGTATAACTTCATATCATCGTCAGTGAAACTAATTCAGCAAAAACCAAAGGTCGCGATGTCCTCTCCTTCACCTATCTCACCCACCTCCCCACCTTCAGCCTCCTCTCGACCTTCTACAGCCTGCGCCCAACCACAATCCTAACCAGCTACTTCATCACTCTCCTCTCCACCACTCTCCCCTTCGTCCTCCTTCGCAACCTCACTCCCCTCCACTCTTTCTCGGATTCCACGCGCATCCCTAACCGGTCCATCCTCAACGACCGCCCGACAACCATCTACACCACCATCGCCGCGGCCGCCATCTTCACCGTCACCCTCTCCCTCAGCTACGCCACGCCCTGGCTCCCCACCACCCTCGTCACCCACTTCCAAGACATCCCCGACGTCACCGCCATCCACGCCGGTCCCGCCGCTCTCCCGGGCCTATTCCTCTCCCTCCTCCCCGCTGGCTTGGCGGCGCGCGATTTCCTCTTCGCCAGCTCGACCGGTGCATCTTCCAGGAACTCCAAGAAGAACAGCAACAACAACAAGAACAAGGAGGGTACATCCAGCCCCGAAGGCGAATACCTAGCCTACACCGTCTACCGCAAAACATGGGGCACCCTGTCCCGCAAGACGCAAGTGCTGGTGTCCCGCACCGTTCTGCTGGCGAGCATGTTGTTCGCCAACACAGTTGTGCAGGTCGCAGGGACAGTGAACCAGGTGGACGCCGAAGGCGCAATGGTCTGGGGTGCCGTGTGGGCCATCGCGGCGGTTATTACAGGCGCGATGTTTGGATGGATTGAGGCCGTGGATGGAGTATAGTTCCATCAGCTTCATTCATCATCAGGTTGAGAGAAAAATTAGTCCCTTTCATCCGATTTATGATGATGTCACTTGGTGTTATTTTCTTTCTTCCTGTTGGTCTCTATATTCCCCCCTTCTTTCCGCCCATTTTTCTCTGTTCAATGAGATGAGATGCCGTATCTCCGTGACACAGAAGCAAAAGCAACATTCTCATACCATGTGGTTTTCTTCCCTTTTCTCTCCCCCCGCTGTCAGCTAGTCAGTCAGTTAGTTATTTCTCCGAAAGCCAACCAACCAACAAGCTAGCTAGCTAGTTAGCACTCTTGATTTTGTCATTTCCTGTTTGCTGTTCATTATTTATTATTTTCCTTTAGTCCACCTACAATCCCAGCCGTGGCGTTTTGCGAAACAAGGAACAATCGAAAAAAGAAAGGGAAACGCAAAAAAGGCGGAACCAGGAGCAGGGATGATGTGGAAATTTGAGAAAAAATTAAGGTTTGGTCTGAGTATCAGGATCAGGGTCAGGAACAGGGACAGGAACAGGGACAGGGACAGGGTATCTATCCGATTCCGGGGTCAAGTGTTTCGGCGGCGTGTTTCAAGTTGGTGTGTTTCAGCGGGTGGTCTTATTTTTGAGGTTTGTTGATCGTTGAGTTGAGGTGATTTATCTGGGGCAATGGTGTGTCTGGTCTTTGGGGCCATGTTACGATGTTATGTTTCCAATGAAATGTTATTTTACTGCTTGGCTATGATTGTCATGATTGTCAAGTATTCCTTTGGTTGAGTTGATTATAGTTGATTGATTTCCATGGTGCTGGGGCAGGGGAATCATCTAGTTCATTAAAGTTGAAATGGAAAAGCTAATTACATAATGCCACACTCCAATCCATCTATCGATATTTTGAACGCTGCGTTGACATACCAGAGACCAGAGGCAAAGCACGTGGACTCGCATTCATGGCGTTGAGAATAAGGTTAAAAAGGTGAAATGGGGTCAATGAATATATCTCTGGAATAGAAAATAGGAAAGGTGAGAAGCGACAAAATTACCGCATCTCCATTCCACTAGCCACCCCGTCAGGAGAGTAGATCTCGCGGTGGAACGGCTTGACTTCGTTTTTAGGCAGCAGCCATCCTGGATGGAAGATGTTGAACACACCAACCGCTAGGACCATCATGATACCGTCCAGGACGATGAAGTACCGCTCGTGCGTGATCAAGTAGCCAGACCACCCCTGCGACAGCTCGATGGTTCGATATATACTCCGAATGTAGATGCAGAGGACAGAGAAGATCATCGCGCCGAGAAGAGGGATGATTGTGCCAGTCATGGTTTGCAGGATCCGCATACGGAGAGTGCGACGGACGAAATCAGCGGCGAGGAAAACAAAGACCGTGATAGACGCGAGCTGGAAGACGATACCGGCGACCATGGTGTGTGTGCCTGGGGCAGTATCGCCGTTGACCTTGTTTACTTCCATCGACGCCATGCCACCTCCCACAGCCTGGACGACCAATGAAATGATATCGCAAGTGACGAAGATCCAGAGATAGAGTTTTGGTCTCAAAATTGAGGTCTCGGGCCCCAACAGGTGGATGAAACGGCCCAGGAGCACGTAGATCCCGGCGGTAAAGAAAGTGGGGGCTAGAGAGAGGCAATTAGTTTGTGTTTCATGAATTGAATATGCGTGTCCCTGCTTGCGTACCGATGATCAAGGTAGAGATTTGCATGAGAAAGGCGGTTCCATTGTATGGGCATTCAGCAGACCAGGTACGTGCTGCCCAGCCCAGGACTTCCGCTGTGATGGCCGAGTTAGCGTACGGTTGAATAGGACTCTTGTAGAAGGGGTTGACATACTGATACATCCAAGAACGAAGACAGCGCACCACCAGGTCCTCTTCCACACCAGCTGCAATGTGTGAAGCAACATCGACAGACCGAAGAGGACACAGAATACAATGCCGGCAGCTAGCGAGGGAACGTAGCCATACGATGTGCCGTAGCCATCGATCTTTGCATGACACCCATAGGTCAATTGCTTCTTGAATTCATATTCCGCAGTAGTGTTAAGGCTCGACATATTGGCGCAAATGGAAGGCCGAGGTGTTCGAGACCAAGTATGCCGAAAATTATATGGCGAGGCCAAATGCGTCTTGGACAGAGTAAGGAGAGAAAGCGGTTTTGAGGCAGCGAAACACACTGCAGATTATTATACGATCAGAAATCGGAAAAAACGAATGACACTGAACGGGCAGGCTGAGCGCTAATCGAGCCTAGAGGGGTTGAGCTATTTGCTGTTGGACATGAATATATGCCTATGAATATGCACGGGGTACCAATCGGCGAAAAGAAAAGGAAAAAAAGAGCATCAGCAAGGAAGAGGCTCTGCCTATAAAGAAGAAAAATGGGAAGAACTGTGATAGAAATCCTTCCAAACTCTGCCCCCATACTCTATTCTTGTCCGTTCAATAGTGATCCCCGTCCTCCTGACTGCCCGTCTCTGGGCGCCACCTGGTACGGCGGGGACACCCGTTGCAGGGAGCAATCTGATTGCACCTCATGAGAGTAGGCAGGGCCTGCCTTGCAAAAGCAAGCACTTCATTCGGCTAACAGACTGGCGAGACCCAAAAAAGAGTTGGGGGACGAGATGATAGCTCGCAAGGTTCGCTCAAAGAGGTTTAGCGCGTCTCGCATGAAGCCGGTAACTCCGGCCTTTTACCATTAGACGGTTTCGCGATAGAATTGTGAACAGACACCTCCCTAAGATGATCATCCTGTTGTCGCTGTAAGGCAGCTCATCTGATAGGATTCTTGACTGTCAAGGATTGTGGTTAGGACCGTTAGTTATGCCGTGTCACTGTTGAACCCAGTAGAATCAATATATGCCATGCAGCCCAGGCAGTGATGCATGGCCAAGACCGATCGGGAAACAGGAAACCCGGGAGTCCGTCCACCCGGCTACCATACCAGCATTAAGGAACAGCACGGAGTACAGTACTAAATAATTCTGAGACGGGATCGGAGCTATGATAAGGCCCGATCCTAGGTTGCTGAACATCGAATGAAACCTGAAGCTAGGCTTCGATCAGACATGATGGATGGGATGTGGTCGTCCATCCAGATCACCCTAGTCAACACCAGGCAGGGAGAGTTAACTTAACAGTAACTCATGAAATGCAAGCGAAAGAATATTGATCGGTAATCACATGCAGAGAAGAGCGGAGAACTTCCCTGCACCGGCAACATCCAAATACGGAAGGCGCGTCTGTCAACCCCGCTGTCCGCCTCAGGCATCAATATAATACTTCCCTCCCTCCTTCCCTCCCTCTCTCTCTTTCTCATTTCCCACGCAGCCTTCAGCTACCAAGTTTCAGCCTCTCGCAACTACAAAACACTAACCACAGTCTTTGGCATGTCACAGCAAGATTCAGGACCACTCACTTCTTGGCGATTCGAGTCTAGCCCCGTCAGTGAGAACCTAGATGTCAAACTCTACGTCCGTATGTGATGGCTACGCTACTGTTGTCCCTATCTGACCAACATGACATCCCTGGAGGCTGCACAAAGACGGTCACTTTAATATTCACTCTTCTCTAGCGCTAATAATAGGTCATGTCTTTTTCATATGCTTCACGCTTAGATCATCTCATTGACTACTCATTCGGATTCATTCAAACGAGGGCATATCATACGTATCATCCGGGTCTGTGCACAGTCAGTATGAGCAATATTCGACCGATCCACGGCAGGTGAAGCTCTTACCTTTGCGGTTGGCCAGAATGTACTTGCGTGTCTCCACGACGTTGTGGTCGAATTCGCTGACCAGCTCGTGCTGCCGGATCTGAACCTTCTCATTCCGTCTGGACGCCCCAATCACGGCTGCCTTCGCCACGTGGTATCGTGAGACGTGATTCAACAACATCATATCGAATGGCGTCGTCGTGCTTCCTTCTTCCATGTATCCTTCCACTGAAACCCGGTCCAGGCGGGGCCGCCCGAAGAGCAGACCCTTCAGCTCGCCCGGGTATCCGTGGTAGTTGAAGTGTATCGGGCGGTCCGAGCCAAACAGGCTGTCGAAGGCTTCGGTGGACAATGCATGTGGATGTAGACCTTCCTTCTCCAGAATCATCAAGTCGGTCACATTGACCACCCGCACCCGGAGTTCTGGACAACGCTTGCGGAGGATGGCCGCCGCGTAGATGACCTCGAACATCACCTCGACTCCAATGCCAACCAGCACGACATCCGGGTCCAGCCCATTGTCGGTGCTACAGAATCTCCAGATCGATGCGCCGGCTCGGCAGTGACTCTCTGCTTCCTCGGGACTCAAGTACACTGGAGTTGGCTGCTTTGAGCCCACCATGAGGTTGACGTAATTCTTGGACTTGAGACAGTGATGAAGGGTGGTCAAAAATGTGTTAGCATCAGGTGGCAGATAAACACGCGCGGCGGTGGGCTTCAGCCTGAGCACGGCTCCGATGAAGGATGGGTTCTGGTGAGAGAAGCCATTATGCTCCTGACGAGCCCATGTACTCGTTTCGATATAGTTGATGCTACTGACCGGCTTGTGCCAGGTCGTCTCTTGAGCCTGTCGTGGCAGTATCCGTTAGTATCGGGCAATCCAAGAAGAAGCACGACAGAAACATACCATTTTGTTGAATTTGGCATATTGCACCATCATAGTGTGGATGATTCCCAAGAAGCTTTCATACGATGGGAAAATGCCCACCCGGCCCGTCAACGTGTATCCCTGCATAAAGCCCTGGCACAGGTGCTCACTGAGCACTTCGATGACGCGGCCGCCTTTCGCATTCGAGAATTGATCCCACTGAAAGTTTCTTCCCGTGTGCGCAAGTGCTGCATCCAGCTTGTTGCTCTCTAGCTCATCTGGTGAGAACACTCGGACGCCGTGGGGGTTTTGGGTAAACACCTGGTCAATGAATTTTCCAATCGTCTTCATAGCGCTTTGCTGGGAGCCCTTTTCTACACCAAACTTTCGCCAATCTGGAAGATCGGGTGCCCTATAGCCCTTGTAGGATTCTGCTCGCTGCCCCAGCTTCTTGGAGTCTTCCCGAGGGATAACAGACTTGATTTCGTCAATGATATCTCCGGTCTCAGTGAAAAGTTCGTGCGGATTATACGAGGAAAGCCATTTCTGCAGAGCTTGAAGCTCCTCGTTGTCCTTCTTTGCATTTGGAAGAGGGACCTGATGCGAATGGAAAGATCCCTCTATGAACGACCCGTGGAGCTCTTTAGGTCCTGACCAGCCCTTCAAGGATAATTAGCGGAGATCCCAGGTTAAGGCGGATATTATCATACCTTAGGTGTGCGCAAAACAATCATTGGCCATCTAGGCTTCATTATTGGCTTGCCAGAACGCGCCGCTTTTTGGATCTTGTGGATCTCCTCAATTGCCCACATCATAGAGCCGTGGAGATCTGCATCGATGTCATCCAGGTTCTCAACAATGCGCACCTGGTATCCATAACCCGTGAAGAGGGAGACCAGCTCTTTGTTGTCCATGCAGCCATAGATGGTGCGCTCGCTGATCTTGAAGCCATTGACGTGGAGGATCGGCAGGACGGCACCTGATTCTGCAGGGTCAATGTACTTGATTGCATGCCAGGACCTGTCTGCTGTCAAATTGTGCTCCAATGGGGTATTGTTAGGTACTTACGTCGCGGTAGGACCAGTTTCTGCTTCTCCGTCACCAACCACGCAAGTGACGATCATGTCTGGATTGTCCATGACAGCACCAAATGAGACGGCCAATGCGTAACCCAGCTCACCACCTTCATGGATTGCACCGGGGGTTTCCGCGTTGATATGGCTTAAAGCAGTTAGCTTGGCTTCAACTCAGATTCCCAGCCAAAGTCATACCTTGGTAAACCAGCGCTTGTGCTGAAAGTCGAGATGAGCTCATGAAGACCATCCATGTCTCGGGAGTAATTGGGGTAGAATTTTTCTAGAGAGCCCTCGAGCCACAGCGAAGCCAGAATAGCTGGAGCGCCGTGTCCAGGTCCAACGACATACAACATGTCCAGGTTATGCTTTCTGATGATATAGTTCAAATGGGAGTATATGAGGATCAACCCGGGACATGTTCCCCAGTGGCCTACAGATCTGTGAGCGGAGCTTGCGGAGGACAGCACCGGGAGCTTGGAGATACTAACCAAGAAGCCTTGGCTTAATATCCTCATGCTTTAGATTCTGTTTCAGCAGCACATTGTCCTGGAGAAAGATCATTGCTTGTGTGACGGGTCAGTGAATGTAGGCTGGAAATTTGGGAGCCTCGATCTCACCAGCAGCAATGTAGGCCGCTGCTCGGCGGAATTTCAGCAGGGCATTGTAGTCAGATTCCTCCAAACTCGTCTCTTGGAGTTTGACCTGCAATTGATTGACAAGGTCGGGGATATGTGAAGGCTCAGCCTTGGGATTTGGCCTATCGATGACCTCTCCAGGCATGGTGATTTGATGGATGTAGATTGGTCGCTTGATAAATCAAAAGGTAGTATATCCGTGGAACTAAGTATTAGGGTCCGTTCGAGATCCTAGGGTCTATGGAGGGGTAGATCTAATAGCACGTGGTAACAAGAATCTAGGCCACTTTCTGCAGCTGTCAAAGATGGTAAAAGAAGGAGATCATACCACTGCCTCGACTGCACTGCTTAAAATAAGAACAGGGAAGCGAGGTGGTGAGGTTGTTGTTGTATGGAGACCCCTGGCAATACGTCACTCGGGGAGTGACATCACCCGCCGTCGCAACCGGGAACTGAGCTGCCACCACCAACAAGCATCAACCCACAACTTCCGAGATCAAGGCTCGACAAGGGTTCAGAAAGCCTATATTTAAATCTTTCTTTCTCTAGTAGCCAGCAAGCTAATTCAACGTGTCCCCGCACCCAACTGCTCCGCAACAACATGGCACGCAAATCCGTCCTCTCCGTCAATGCCGGATCCTCTTCGGTCAAGCTTACCTTCTATACCTACGAGAAGACCCCAAAGGTCATTGCTGCCGCGCAGGTTTCCGGTATCACTGCCCCACCAGCAAAGCTGAAATATACGAGTGGCGACAAGCAACACAAAGAGGAACTCAAGGAAAGCATCAGTACTCCTCAAGATGCCTTCAAATTTCTGCTTCAGCGCTGCATCTCTGATCCCGAGCTTTCCGAAGTCGCCAGCACAGATGATCTAGCCTATATCTGCCACCGTGTGGTGCACGGTGGAGACTACGACAAGTCTGTTGTAATCACCGACGAAACTTATCATCATCTCGAGAAACTGGAAGACCTAGCTCCATTGCACAATTACTCGGCCCTGGAGATTATACGGCATTGCAGGAAGGAAATCCCATCCGTCAGGAGCATCACCTTCTTTGACTCGGCGTTCCATCAGACTCTTCCTGAGCATGTCAAGACCTACCCAATCGACCAGAAGACAGCCAGGTCCAACGGGCTCCGGAAATATGGCTTCCACGGCATCAGTTATTCGTTCATTCTGCGCTCTGTTGCCGAGTTTCTGAACAAACCTGCTGATAAGACCAATATTATCGCAATGCATATCGGAAGCGGTGCTTCTATCTGCGCCATCAAGGATGGTAAATCAGTTGATACCACGTGAGTCTCCTGGCACTTTGTCAAGGACATTTATACTGACATAATTACATATAGGATGGGACTCACACCGCTAGCCGGATTACCAGGCGCTACACGAAGCGGAGACATTGATCCATCGTGAGTCCCAATATGCCCAGTTCAGGAAACTAAATACTGACAGTAGTCCAGCCTTGTGTTCCACTACACCAATGATGCAGGCAAACTCAGTCCTGCCAGCACTAAAGAAATGCACATCAGCACGGTACGTATGCACTTGATGGCAATAGTTACATTCCGCTAACGCATGACCAGGCCGAAGAAATTCTCAACAAAAAGTCTGGCTGGAAAGCCTTGACCGGCACAACCGATTTTGCCCAAATCGCCGTCGAGAACCCACCGACACGGGAACATAAACTGGCATTCGACATCCTCGTTGACCGCATTGCGGGCTACCTGGGCAATTACTTTGTAAAGCTAGACGGCCGTGTCGACGCCTTTGTCTTCGCAGGCGGAATTGGCGAGAAGAGCGCGCTGCTTCGAAAAGCAGTTACGGAGAAGTGTCGCTGCCTGGGATGTGCGGTTGATTCGGGGAAGAATGACAAGGGTGCAGGGGATGGGGAGACGGTAGTGGATATTTCTCGGGGTGAGGACAAGGGTCCTAAAGTATTGATCTGTCAGACAGATGAACAGGTGAGGCATAGCTTATCTCTACCCCTTTGATGATGCTCGATTGTGCGTGTGAACGTGGTTACTAATGATGGATATATAGTTCGAGATGGCATACGGATGCGTCAATCAGTATGAGAGGCCGTAGACAGCTAATCCCTCCTCAGGACAAATGTGGTATCTAGTATTTACGAAGTAATGAATCGAAATAGGAAACTCGTCACAAGATCTCATACCCAATGTAGGCATCCCTTTCCTCAGGCATGCAGTCTCCTGTACGAAAATAAAGTTCAGTTCACCTTTCACTCTACTAGATATAGCGTAGTTCTCTACTAAGTAATCAGACTTAAAATTGACTCTCAGCTTCCTAAACCGAAGTAATAATGTAGAAGTGAAGAACAATGACCACCTTACCCAACAACCGAGTTGAAAGAATGAAGAGCATCTCCCAACAAACCAGACCATCACATAACATTCCAATCACGTTAGTCACCGAGGAACCCGAGACTCAGCCAGCCAGCCAGCCAGCCAACATTATCCGTTGAGAGAGAGAGTTGTAGTCATTGACAACTGAACAAAGAACTGATACTGATTAGTTAGGACTATACTAGGTATATACCCTGTATCCCTGCATTAACTTAGCATGATTAAATATAAACCCCGCTTACTCGTACTCAGTACATACCAAGTACTTAACTATGAAGACTCAATCTGAATGGCACACGTAGTATCTCTACAAGATAGTAGAGCCTTTTGACATCTACCTCGCCAAGAACTGCCATCAAGTTCATGATGTCCAAACTAGACACCACCACCACCAATTCCTTAGTATACTTGTTTAGACACTTGACAGATCAATCATCATCCCTCATCCTTCCCTGTCTATCTATCTCAACCCCAAACACAATATCATAGGATACGAAGCATGTCTTACCCCCACCCCAGCACTATAGCGTAGCGTATCCAAAGAGTGAAACCATAATCACATCCCATCACATCACATCCACCACTACCATAACCACTACCCCTCCGTCTCGGACCCGACAGTCTGGACAGTCCAGACACTTCCATCAGGGATTAAAGGGGGGCCCGGGTGGGTGGCGGGTAATCCTCTCCGCGGGATTTGAAATGGTAAAAATTGTCAAAGGGAGAAGTTTAATCTGAACACACTTTAGTAGTAGATAGGAATGTGTTGAATGTACTACTTTGTAGATAAAAGTGGCAAATCATTATGTTGGAGGAGGGTTGTGATTGGGTGGTTAGTTGTTCTTTTTTCTTTTCTGGGGATCGGTGGTTCGGAGATACTCCATCATCTCCATGAGGGGGATTAGTGTTGGATGGATAGTCATACTAATAATGATGGTGTTGAGTTGGTAGATGATGTGATGAGCCCGTGGGTGTCACCCACTCATTCACCCACTCATTCACTCACTCATTCTGTCAGAGTTTGATAGGGAATCCAATTAGACATTGAAAATCCTCTAGTCGTCGCTTTGTTCCCCCCATCACCTGATCAACAGAAAAGAAAAGCAAAAGAAAGAAGAAAGGAAGCAAAAAAAGCAAAAAGAAATTAGTTCGACCCGCGGAGTTGGTCACTCATCTCCGTCTGACAGGATAAACCAATAGTCAAGCCGTACTTTTGATAAAGAAAAGATAGATAGATAGATGCACGATTATCGGGGTCACTCATTCACTTGCTCATGCAGCTAGAGGGTTAGCTGGGACAACAACACTTGGTCTAGATGGGGCGGGGGCCATCCATGTATAGTAACACTATGTAATAATAATAATAATAATACTGATATAATAATAATCATAAGAATAATACTCCGGTTCTATTATGTAGTCTAGACTATCTACTACAATATGGAGTAAGTCAGTACTTTGACGGCAGACATGGATGTTCTCTTCTAGTGGAGCATCATTATGGCAGCTAAAAATGGATGTGTATAGCTGCCATATGCCGTGTGAAGGAAGAGTGGCTCCACTGACAAGGGATCCAGCATCTACCTAAAGAGGTAGGTAGGTACTACTTCTCCATACACATCGCATAGCAACCATTCTAGAACTTTCTCAGTTAAGATCAATTGCTTTCATGGCGAAAGAAGAGAAGTGGAGGCGGGGGGAGGGGGGGGAACCGCCTCATCTCGGCGGAGATGTATGATCGCTCACTTGCGCTATCATCTCCGGGAAGATAGGTAGGTAAAATAACTCAGCTACTGTAAAAGTATGATCTGATCTATCTATTCAGTCACTACTTAACTATCTAGCTTTCTTCAGTAAAGAAAAAAAAATAATTATAGTAATAAAATAATAGCTAGCTAGCTGGGTCCGCCACGGAGGCGACCTGAAGATCATCACTCCGAATCGGGAAGTCTGTCAGATGGATGCATGGACCGGGCCCCCTTCAATCCCTTCCCTTCCCTTCCCTTTGGGACGGATGGAGGGTCGCTCAGCATCCAGACTAACGATGAGGCTGACGGACGGGTCAAGGCGATCATCACGCATCAATCTGTGTGGTTTGCTGGGTGGCTGAAGAAATAAAAGAAAATATGTCTTTGAGGTGATACGGGGGGAAGGAGAGACGGGGGGGAGGGATGCACCATGACCTAAAAAGGGGAACTGAAATATGGTCCGGAACGGGGAAGCGAAATGAGGTTCCAGAGTGGCGGGTGGATGCGTTAGTTGGATTGACATGGAACTTGATACATCCACCGTGGACCTCTTTCTTTCCCTTCCCTTTTCTTTTCTCTCCCGTGACTTACTGTAGCTGTAGCTGTGTAACTATCATGTATCTATCCCGTCCGTCCGTCCGTCCGTCCGCGCGCGCCTCCCCATCCTCTATCTCTCTTTCTCTCTTTATCTATCAATCTAGAATATCTTCCTCAGCAGAGGAAAAAGAAAAGAAAAAAGAGTAAGGGAAAGATAGCAAGCACAAGAAAGAGAAAGAAAAAGAAAACATTGACAGGGCGACACGGGACATCCTTATCAGGTGAATCATCAACCCAAAAAAAAACTATCTATCGAAAAAAAGTCGCCATCATCCGTCCGCACTGTTATTGGGAAGAAAAGAAAAAAAAAAAAAAAAAAAAAGAATAAAAACACACCTCCCTTTTCCTTAGTATTCTTTCATTCAGTTCAGCCCCGTTCGTAATAATGAGCCGAGAGCCCAAAGGGATTTGCAGACGATCCGATCAAGTTTCCCCCCTTCTAGAACGCCATCCCGTGGACGAGAAGTGGACACTAAAGGAAAGCCGGCTGCGATTCCGCGCGCCTCTAGTGCTGTAGTTCTGTAGGGTTATCGAGTTTCTCTTTGGTCTGTTACCACTCAGGTGGATCAGGGGGAGAGAGTGTGTGTGAGAGAAAGAGGAAAAAGAGAAAGAAGAAGGGTGAATATCGTTACCTGGTTAGGGATAACGGGTTGGACGTGTTGTTTTGTTGTTAACTGCAAATTACCTACTTTGTACGAAGTACTCTCTCTAGTATCTCTCGCTGGATCAGTCATGTCGCATGGATTCTAGTTGCATTACTATTGATTTTGGGTTATGGGAGTAAAGCACACTAAAATGATTGACTGAATGACAGACAGCTCAACTCTCAGCTCAGCTCAGCTCAGCCCAGGAACTTTGCCTAGAGTCTTGGCAGGTACCAACCAACCGACTAGTTTTTCCGGCCTGAATGTTCAGGTTTTCACGCCACTGTCAAGGCACGTGTTCCACCTGGATGGATAGTAGCTGTAGAACTGAAGAATTGCCGCCTTGATTGAGAGCTTAGCTAACAGTAGTATGGATGATGAACAAGGGAATGATTTACTTTTCCAGCAAGGAAATACTTGTACCCATAATGGCAATTGATCATTCACTTCAGCTCTTCGGGGATTTTCTTCATTCACTCACTGTCCCATTCCACTCAGCGCACATACATATTTACTGGGTAGAGACGGGTTGTGTTGATGCAAGACTACTACTTACTATGTAAAACAAGACAATGTCTTCACTTCCACTTCTGCACAGGGTAAATCGCCAAAAGTACGTACGTACATTATTTACCTGATCAACAAGATGCAAAAAACGCTTTGGCATTAACCATAATCAATCTAGCAAATGCAGTTCCCCCTGCGTCGGTCGCATAACCCTCGCCCATTCCCCGTCCCATAGTTTTCTGCAAGGTACTATGCAATGGCGAACAGACCTCCTCTTCAGAAGCACATCATCCTCATCCTTTTTCCCTCTTGGCTATAGTTTAAGTAGTACAGTAAGGGTAAGTTAAGTGGTTTGGTTTTCGTGTTTCACGGCAGATCGGTCGATCCTCTCTCTCTGGCTACTGTATTCTTCATTCGGGATGTGCTCTGCAGTATGTATGTCTGTATGTATCTAGCCACATGCAGTACATACATCCATTTATCTCTTTCTGTGGCTGAATTAAAATGATCTGCTGCAGAATAATCCCGATACCCGGCCGTACTATACAGCGATACCATGGAAAGTAGAACAGGGTCTCGATCATTCTGGTATGTTCCCTTTCCACGGGGAATAAAATAAAATCGGACGTTGAGGTGTTGCTGTATTTGCTAGAATTAGATTGCTTTTTCCTGCATGGCTAATGCACTTTGCCGATGCGGGCTGAATCATGTCCAGTCATATTTTTGCAGGGAAAACTAAACCATGCTTAACCCTTGAACCTTGAACCTGGTTGTGGGAACGAATGAACTGACGAATGAGCCATTCGGAAGTGAAGTAAAGTAAAGTACATGCTCACTTCGTGGGTAAGGTAGTTAGTAGTAGTACTTCTGGCTCCGTGTTCGGACTACTTCGGCCCATCCATTGATCAATCAATCAATCAATCAATCTACATCCAACCACCACCGTCGGAATTTCCTAGACATGTTTCGAACGAACTCCAAGATGAACGTTCTCGCATGATAGGTCAGTTTTTCTCATCGCTGTTTCCTTGTGCGGGAATTATTAGTGGCTTGCAAGGGAAAAAAAGTTTGAAATGATGGATCATGAAACTAATCACAATCATGTGGTCTGATCCCTGTTTACCATTTACCACTTACCAAAATTGTAAACAAGCAAGCAAGTAGCAGCTCGCGACGGATTCTCAATGGATTGATTGATTGCTGGATGTATCCATTATCTATCCAATTCAATATATCCCCAACCGCCCTATTGAAGACCAGTCAGTCAGTAGTCGGACAAATAGATAGCCAGATAGCTTGAATAATCAGCCCAACTATCTATCGACAGTCAGTAAATAGTTAACCATATCGGATCGGAAGGATCCTATCCATCCATTCCATGCCATTTCTCCCAATCCTCTTCAATCCTTCCAACGATCTAGCCTTCCAAGACCGACCGACCCAATTAGGAAAAAAAGCCATAATATCCACAAGTTAAAACACACTCTAGCGTCTGCGGAACCCGGAAAGAAAAAACTCAACCTACGGAGTACTTACCTTTGGCTTTCCTTCTCCTCCATTTCCAAAAAGGCAATACCGCCCAACGGTTCCCTTTCCACCCTTCTCGCTAGACCAAAGTACTCATTAGTCCCGTTCCTCCGGTTTCTAGCGCCGTTCTAGCCTCCCCGTAAGCCAATTACGGAGGACAAATCCACTCTCTCGATGGAGTCATGGTGGTTCGCCTATCGAGTAATTTCCTCTTTTGGGGACATGTTCGGGCCGCTGAGACGGGGATCACAATAGCTATTTCTGCCTTACAGTAGCTCTTTTTGCAATTTGTGGGTTTTATTTCGTATCCCCGATGTCTATTTTTCTTTTTGGCAGCCAGCGGGTTCAGAGGCGTAAAGTCCCGGGGACCATGACGGATGGTACGATCCGCGAGCGAACCATGGTTGGATGGGGAAGGGAAGAACCATCCGGATGGGCCTTCTAGAATCGTTCTGGAAGAGGTGGTTGAGTTGACTTTGACCCATCCGGGCGCAAGTGGGTGGAACACTTGCTTGCGTTTGCTTTTTGTTGATGTTTCTGTTTTTGTAGCTATTGCTGGATACTGGGCGTGAGAGGGTGTGTCGGCTGTTGGGCCTGGATTTCTGGGGTCAATTGACGAGTGCTATAATTATTGCTGGGTGGTTATTATTGTGTGGGTGTGTATGTTCGGCTGTTTGGTCCAGGATCATGATGATAAAACAAAAAAACCAAGCTAAGGTGTCACATGTAGCCGAGGACGGCTTGTCGCAAAAAACATTGAAGGATTAAAGATACAAGTCATGCCATTCCATTGGATGGGATGGTCTCATGTCTCAGAATCTGATGCTATCAGCAACTCTACTTCTTCCTGCTGACACAGTCATAACGTCCTATTCGACCACAAAGAAAAGGCCAACTATGTCCCTTCCAATTGATTCACGTCATTGGCTAGTCAGAGAAGAGACGGGAAAAGTACGAACCAGTTGTGAGATAAGGTGTAATCAGACATCCCCAAACAAAGATAAAGCGCCTACGGTGTGACTGTGACGGCTAGTTCCAATCCATCGGTTGGATTGAAACACGCGTACGCGCCAGCCTAGCAGGGAGTCCCATGTTGCGAATCCCGGTACATGCGTCGCTTGGCACTTTGTGGCATTGTTTCTCCGCGCAGATCGACGGCGACGTCAAGACGGTCTACAACGGAGATACTATCAGAGGATCAGAAGCTACCCAAGTGAGCAAGAGGTTGGGCAAACGTGGGCGGCTTCGAGCAGCTCGAGTCAGTCCAGAATTCCACTCGTCTAGACGTTACTACTTTGCTTTGCCCCATTGTGGCGAAGGTCAGGAATAGAAGTGGTAAGAATGATGTAGTGGGATGGGCTGGTGGAGTCGAATAATTTAGCCCATACTGGGTAACGACGGTCAAGCGACAGAGGTAATTTGTAATTCCAGCCACAATTTACAGAACGACAGACAAGTGAGAGAGCTTGCTTACCTGAGTATTAACTAAACTAGCTTCCTCCATGCAGTCGGAGATGTCAACCCCCAGAAATCCGCACAGGGCTGCGAATCCCCCATTTTGTCGGGGGGGGGAAGAACATCCAGATTGTTCTTCGGGAAGTTTTAGAGGGCTCCTGGACCCAGCGTAAATTGAGCCTATCGTTTACTAGAGTCTGGTAGTCTGCGATCGTAGGACCGAAAAGCTGCAAAATTGGCGCGCTGGTTCTGGTTGCTCGCAGCTCCATCCGCGGTCGCGGGGGCGAACAAGCAGGGCGAGGGCGCTAGAAGGACTAGAAGCGCGCGAGAAGAATGCGAGTTGCACAATAATACGTAACGGAGGCGGGTAACAGTGGATTTGCCGGATCATGGATCGTTATTAGGGGGCCCCACTGCCCCTTTCAGCCAGCCGATTTCCCCGGTGACCAAAGGGAAGGAAGACGCGAGTGTGCCAAAAGATCAGAGGACGGAAAAGAAGTCCAGCGGGAAATGAAGGATAAGGAAGTAGAAAAAGTAAAGACAGACAATGTCTTGAGGTCAGCTCGGATTCGCTTAGTAGATAGTTGACCTGTGTATGTTGATTGCTCACTCAGAGACGACAAACGAGGGCCAGAGGTGACAGAAACCGGTGCTAATCTCTCTGTGGCTGACATGAATCAAACCAGGAGAAATGGTGGGCCAGGCTAGGGAGGTCCATCAATAAACAGTGATCTTGGTCGCGAAATAGTCTCCCGAAACTACTCCAAACTAAAGTGCAGCAGGTGACTAACTACCGGACGGAAAGCTTCTGGATTGGTTCTGAACCTGGTTAGGTACCCTGGTCCTCCGTATCCCCGGCGGTTACTTACTAGTTAGTAGTTAGTAGGCCAACTTCCCGTAGGGTTGAATGCCTGCTTGCTTACCCATTGCGGATGAAAGCAGAAACAGCTAGCTGGTTTGTCAAAGTACTGAGAGTACTTTTTCATACTTACCTACATACTTCTACGCCCAGGATGATTAAAGTGATAGCCCAGAGCTCTGGACCTTACCTATCAAACCATGGTTGGCGCCATCAAAGTTCGATCATCTCGATCGTACAGTAGTCGAGCTCGATAGATAAGTGCGGCTATGCAGGTACTCCGGCCCTTTCCAGGATGTCTAGCCGTGTTAGGGGGGAGCTACCGACAAGGGTGCGCCGCTCTAAATCTTAGCAGCCACCACTGGTAAATAATAGATCCAGCCCGAAAATTCAGAGACCCCGTTTCATAGGATAAGAGGCAAATATCAATGAGCAAAAAGGGAAGGGAAAAAAAAAAAAGAAAAGAAGAAAAGTCAAAACATCTGCATGGGGTCATGCTGTGCAAAAGCACCCAGACAGACCTAGTTAGCTAGCTATGGGCATCCCATGGAATTTTGAATACGTAGGGTTTCCGGGAAACAGGCTCCTCCCCCCATCCAGGGGCCCCTGACTTTGGTTCTTCCCTTCCACCCCCCCCCAAAAACCACGCGAGAAAGCATCAGGTCAAGCCCCAGCGGACCCATTGGTGCTGGATTCGGATCCATCCGCGGGATCCTGTGAGCGGCTGCCTTCCCCACTCACCTGCACTCAAACCTGCCCGTCGCGTCCGAGGAATCGGTTCCTAGCTTCTGACTGATGTTCTCCGTACAGTCAGTGGAGACCTCAAAATTTCTTCTGTAGTGGTATTTTCCTTTTTCCGTTACTGGTGTGGTGGTCGTCAGAATGATGATGATGACTGCTGAACAGTGGCTAAATTCTCAATGCCATTACAAATTTACAGTACCTTTACTTACTACTATAGTCGGAGAGGTCGGTCCCTTGACTGGTTGGGCAAAGTCTTCTCCGAACTAGGCCATGATCGATGGAATGGATTTCTCTATTCAGAAACAATCTAGGTAAGGTCACTTCCGTTACGGATTAGACGGACTCTTCCTGTGTTTTCCCTACAATTTCCGAGATGAACCCGTGTCTAGGTATCAGCCATCATCGGGAAGGTCTAGTAGTAGTAGCAACTGACGGGGGGAAGGGGGATGGGATGCGGATGGAGAGCCACTTGAGTGACCGGGAATAACATGAGGCGACTCAGACAAAGAAGCAAAGGGATAGGATAAAAAAGCAACGAAAAGGTAAAAAAGATACCAACCTTCACCTGAGCTACCTATTACTTAGTAGGTGGCTACAAAGTTTCCCGTCCGAGAGAGGCGTCACGACGTTGGTGATGGGGGCCAGAAACCCCTAAGAAAAGAAAAAGAAAGGGGGAAATGGATCGCACCCACTCCTTTCACGTACTACGGTACCTTACCTTCGGGACGGGAGAGCCGCCTAGCTATGCTAAAGAGAGCTGTTGCTCGACTACTATTATTGTTGTTATTATTACTATTACTCCTACTGAATGCGTATTTTGCTTTTATTAATTTCTGTGTCTCTCTCAAATTTCTAGTCTTCGCCGTATTACTACGACTCTGTCATTGCTCCGTTTACACACTCTTCTGGCCAGGTTTAGCCTCTTACTCTCTCCGTAGTTTTTCCATTTTCCCAATTGGATTTTCCACCTTTTATTTTTCCCTTTTTCCTTTCTTGAATTTTCTTTTTCTGTTTACTTTTCCTGTCTTTCCGTATCTAGATTAGGTATCTTTCACCTTTATTTTGATTTTCTATTTTTTTTGACTTCCTACTTTCAGAAGTTTAGGTTCTTTCTGTCTAAGTTGGAAATCACCCCAATCTGAGCATTTAAAATTTTAGAATAAAAAAAAATAAATCAACCATAAAGTAAGAAGGTCTAGTCACTATATATCTATGGGATGGACCCCCTTCAACCATCTGGCTACTAAATTCTTCATCCATCCATTCCTAAAATCAATTAAACTCACCCTTCCTCCTCGTCCAGCTCCTCTCCTCTTCCTCCCTACGTACTTTCGCCCATTCCCTTCGCCCTCGGCTCTATTCCCGATCCTCCTCGCCGTGACGTTACCAGGCCGCGTTCCATCCTCCCTTGCGATACGTCCAGTCTAGCTTGGTTTCTTTTTTTTACCGGATTAGACGGAGCTCACTTCCGTGCTCCTTTCCAGGATCACCTCCTTGCCGGCTGCATTAGTCGTCCTCCGTGTCCTTGGTCGCTGGTTCTTGATCAGATCGCGCTTGTTTCCAATTACCATCATCTGCACGTCTCGCGTACTTTTTATCTCTCGTCGCTCTGCCACCTGGAAAAAAGTTCCCAAGGGGAAAGAAGGAAAAAGAAAATAGACGTCTTCGAACCGCATGAGTGTCTAAAGAGGATCAAAAGAGGGTAAAAACAAAAGAAAAAAGCGACCTGTCGACTGGGTTTAAGGACTCCACCCTTCCTCATTCTTACACGCCCATTTCTTGGTACTTCGACAGTCGCATTCCTGCCCTACTCAGATCTGCCTACACTACACCACCCTGTCTCGTCTCCAACCCAGTGTCAGACTTGTGCGCCTTAATAAGGATCCCACTTCCGATCTCACCTGCAGCCTGCATCATCTGTCTGCGTCGTTACCGCCTGTTCGCTGCCGGGAATCGCTTGGGTACCTCGCTAGTCCTACACACGATCTATCAACACGACGCACAGTCAGAATAATAATCGAGCTCTTTTTATTTATTGGTATTTTCTTTTTTGGGGAGGCCCGTCGTGTGTTTATTTAATCTTCCTGTGAGTACACTTCTCCCAGGCTTGAAACACACTTCCCTTCAAAACATCCGCCTTCGCTTTTCTATATCTTTCCCACCGTCTTCCACTCCTTTCCGAAAGAGAAAACCTTCAGCATCTGACCATGGCCATTCGCTCAGAATCTGAAATGATATTGCGAGATCTGTCAGCCTTCAACATGGGACGAGGAGCTTACGACACTACCGGAGTCAAGAAGCCGGGTGCACCACCGCCGCCGCCTTCGACCCGATGAAACCCTTGGAGACATCTGCCAACCACATGCTGCTGTTCTGCTGTTCTCTCGAGCGAAAAGTTATTTGTGACTTGCAACTGGCGCATGGCTCCTGGAGTTTGACGTGACTACTATGAAGTCGAGCTTGTAAGTTGCCTAGACACAAGCATCTCCCCGGGTGGTCTGGTTCCCGACTAACAACGAATCATAGTTCCCTGTACCACTACTATTTCCTGCTCTTACTGCGTTGTCCTTTTGCCGCCACTGGTTTCGGTTTCTACATACTTTCTAATCACGCCCTTTCCGCCGTGGACATTTTTCTTCTCACCATGGAACGACACGGCCACCACCTATTTCTTTTCAATTCTTCGATCGACCATTATTTTTGCCTCCATACACCTTTAATCCGCCGACACGAACCAGCTCAGGTCTATGATCTGTTCCACCAAAAGTGATTTGTCGAGATTTGTTGTTTTTCTACTTGGTCTGCTTTACTACCGGCGTTGGGAATAGACGGAATGGGGTTATTTTCTTTTTGATTTGGGATACATGGATTGATACCAAGACAGACTAGAACGTTGGACCTCGCGGTCAAATACCTGGATTTTATTTTTCTTACAATTTCATCATCATTTGCTCCTTAATACAGTCTGCTGCTAAAAATTGATTCTGAATATTTTCAATGCTTTATTATATTCTAAACCGAGCGAACTTCATCGTGGTTGCGTCAATGTGGATAATTGTGTATGAGTTTGCGCGTATGTGTACACTGCTACTGGCACTGGCACAGATAATCAAAGTTCATGGTTTGGGGGATTATGACTACTGCTACTGCTACTACTACTACTACTACTACTACAATGGCGTGTCACTCCATAATGTGAAAATCGCAGCCCACTGCACCAGTACCGGGGAAACCTGCAAGTCAGCTGGATAAGTGAGGACTTGGGGAAAAGAAATTCGGCACTCGGACGAGACCCCGACGATGACATCTAACCGTGATTGTCTTCAGGGTTGTTTGACGGGAGCCCACAGAGCGACTTCAATCTGATTTGCCGGGGAGAAGGCAGTGGCATTATCTGGGTGGATCCCTGGTCGAGAATCAACAAGTTCTGAACGGCGTGCATGTGCTTCTTTTTTTGGGCAGCCACCGGCTCTGCACAAATCATGTCGTGCAACGTTGGCTCCGTGACACGACTGGATGCCATTGGGGAGGCGTTTCCAACTGTCTGGCTGGCGATCATGGGCCGTTGAGGGACCTATTGGCACGTCATGCTCGGACGCCATGGCATGCTGTTGTTCTGCCGGTCTTTGTTGTTGTTGTTTACCCCGTGCCTACTTTGCGACCTATAGATCTGCACCTTATGGATAATCCTGGCGTTGAGTTGGGCCAGATCGCTTGCCTACCAATCATGGAAGCCCTGATGGTTGTGGTCGGGGTTTGGAGGGTTTCTCTAGAAAGATGATCTGTCGCATTTCCCGCGATAGTCAGGCCCCAATGATGGAATGACAGTGTATGAGGAGATACTATCTATCGTCTGCGTTGGAGCCGGTTGATGTCTCGATGGGTATCGACAGCAGGTGTCACGGGTAAGCTGCTTTGTTTCAGGAAATAGTTTAGGGAAGCAGCAGCTTGCTTTCCCCATGTACGTCGGATGTATCTACAGGTCGACTGTGGGAAATCAACTGGACAGATGGAGATACCAAACAGCCCTAAACCCTTCCAACCTGTGCCTCTCCGCTGTTGTCACCTGGTTTACCCGCAGAGCCACAATTGTCTCATCCTGTGTCTTGTCTGCCTTAATTTTCTCCCCATGGGACCAGTACCCGCGAGGTTCTGACTGGTACCTGAAGCGCACCAAAAATTAACTAATAAAGATAGTAATTTTTCTGTTTGGAGAATTGCGGGAACATCCCGTGACTGCCCGCCCGCCTTGAGCGCGCTAACCGAGTCGGGCATCGCGCCGCCATCTACTTCACCCTCCGCCTCACTGCGTATCTACCTAGGCCGTAGCATCTCTCTCTCTCCCTCTCTCTCGCCGTCATTGCGCTCTCTCTCCATCACCTTTCCCCGTCCACCGCCATTTCACTCTGGTACCGGTGCGTAATATACCTTCTTCTTATTTGTCCATTTTTCTCCTCCAATGTTCCCTCCGTCACATTAATCCCTGCTCGATTCTGGCCCTTTCCACCACACCCCCTCCTCCGGAGTTCCCTCGTGTGTCTTGCTTACGTCTTCCTCCAGGCTTCTACTCCCGAGCAGTGCTCTCTGTATCGCCCGGCCTGAGCCGCCCTTTGCGAGCTGAAATCATCCTTCAGATTGATAATCATTCCTAGTGTGGGCTTGTCCTGCAAGACGACCTGATCGCATACCTTCATCGCCTTCGTTGGGCTCTCGAGCCATGTCTGAATCAACTAGCACAAATACTCCCAAGCCGAGTAGCAGCGTCAAGCTGGTACTTTTGGGTGAAGCCGCTGTGGGAAAGGTACGAGCAACCTCGGCACTTTCCTTGCTCTGACCTCCGCGTGGTACCTGAGTAACCAGAGAGAAAAAAAGACTGACAATGAACGCAATGGATGATTACCCATTATAGTCCTCACTGGTGCTGAGATTTGTCAACAACGATTTCCAAGAGAACAAAGAACCGACTATCGGAGGTAAGCTTCTCCCGGCTGTGGCAGTTACAGATCACTTTTCCGGTTGGGAAGAGACGGAGGGAAAGGAAGAAGGGAATTGTTCCCGGTTTTCCTAGTAGCCGAAAGTGGCCGTAGCTCCGATGCTGATGTCATTGTCTATCTATCACAGCTGCATTCCTCACCCAAAAATGCTCTCTGCCTACGCGAACGATCAAGTTCGAAATTTGGGATACCGCCGGTCAGGAGCGTTTCGCCTCGCTCGCTCCCATGTACTACCGTAACGCCCAGGCGGCTCTCGTGGTCTATGATGTTACCAAACCGTCCTCTCTCACAAAGGCTAAGCACTGGGTTGCGGAACTCCAGCGACAAGCTAGTCCCGGCATTGTGATCGCTCTCGTTGGCAACAAGCTGGATTTGACAAACGACGGGAACGAGGCGGCCGGGGAGTCGCCCGCTGATGCTGAGGGCGAATCGTCTACGGCCGATGCAGATGAAACCGCCGAAGAACCTCAGGAAGCACAGGATGTCACTTCCGGTGATGCTCGGAAGGTGCCTACACGGGAAGCTAGCGCCTACGCAGAGGAAGAGGGTCTCTTGTTCTTCGAGACCAGTGCCAAGACGGGCACGAATGTCGTGGATGTCTTTACTGCGATTGCCAACGCGATCCCGGAGAGCAGCCTGAAGAGCGGGCGAGCAGGTGGCGCTGGCACGGGCCAGACTAGCTTGAACAGCGGTCGTCCGGCCGAAGACTCGCGGGTCAACCTGGGGGAGCGTGGTCCGGCAACTGCAAAGGAAGGGTGTGCCTGCTAATCTCGGATTGTTTTTGCAGCGTGTCATGAGATTTTGGTCGTGCTTCTTTCGTTTTTGCAATCGTCCTTTTACTGTTCGATACAATGTCAGGTTGATTACATGGTAATATCCTGCGGCAGTGATTCCCCGACCGTCAGGACCAGACTGACATGCGGCTTGATCCATTCTCATTTCCCGGCGTCCCGAGTTTTCTGTTCTGTTTTGCTCTGCTATGGTACTGCACTACTTCTTTATCTTTTTTTCTGTTTGTTTCCAATGACTATGCAGAGTGTTAGTATGGCGATTAAGGGAATGGCAAAGATTTGTACAGAGAACCGGTCAGGTTCATTGCCAATCAGCCATAGTCATAGAATGCGATGCGATCCAAATGCAATGTATAATATGAGGATTAACATGATAGACAAGCAAGCATTTCTCGCAATGCTGCATGGTAGTAGTTGGTTAATGGTTGATGATCCGAAAAGGGCAGAAGGGTCACGGGACCAGACATCCCCTAACTAGGCCCAAACGGGACTACGGCCACCCGCTAAGCGAGAGGCCGAGCCTCCGATCCCACAGCCGACCCAAGCGCAAATTGGAGGACGTTCGAGAGATCTCCGTTCAACCACCAACCTCGACAACCAACCTCACGACAGAAGGCAGCATCCGCAGCACAGCCAGCTACCCGTCGCTCGTCTGCAATCATGGCTGCTATCAACAAGATCGCCATCAACTCGCCGTCGAGGCAGAACCCCTCCGAGCTGGAGACCGCGATCGCCGGTGCTCTCTTCGACCTCGAGAGCAACACACAGGACCTGAAGGCCACCCTCAGGCCCCTGCAGTTCGTCTCTGCCCGTGAGGTAAGGATGATTTGGTTTTTTCATTCATAGCCTCCGTCCGTGTACAGATCAGAGAGGGTCGAGAGTTTTATGAATTCGCGGAAATTGCCAACATACGAGAGACGTTCTGGGAAATATCAAATATCAATGTGGATATTGTGTGTTTGTGCGGTCTGCACCTTGATGGTGTATACGTGTCTGCTTGGGGATTATATACCACCAGCATCGAGGCAAAGACGAGAAAAAGAAGAAGGCGAATTGAAACGTCCCAACAACCAATCGACACTCAACTCTGATCTGCTGCGCGAACTGGGAATTTGAAAAATTCATTTGTTTTTCTCTCGGATTGTGCGCAATTTGATATTGACTCTACTATCACCATAGGTCGAGGTCGGCCACGGCAAGAAGGCAGTCATCATCTTCGTCCCTGTCCCTCTCCTCCAGGGCTTCCACAAGATCCAGCAGCGGTACGATTTTCCACTCCACACCTCCACATGAAACAAAAAAAATACACACCAACCCCGGAATGTGCCAGCCACATGCCCACAACTACCAGAAGCGTAGCAGCAAAAAGAAAACGACACCAGAAACCATATGACTGACTCCCCTTTCTCTAGTCTGACCCGTGAGCTCGAGAAGAAGTTCTCCGACCGCCACGTCCTCTTCGTTGCTCAGCGCCGCATCCTGCCCCGCCCCAAGCGCTCCGCCAGCTCTCGTTCCAACCAGAAGCAGAAGCGTCCCCGTTCCCGCACTCTGACTGCTGTCCACGACGCCATCCTCACCGACCTCGTCTACCCCGTCGAGATCGTCGGCAAGCGTACCCGCACCAAGGAGGACGGCTCCAAGACCCTCAAGGTCATCCTGGACGAGAAGGAGCGTGGTGGTGTTGACCACCGCCTTGATGCCTACGGCGAGGTCTACCGTCGGTTGACTGGCCGTGCTGTTGTCTTTGAATTCCCCCAGGGTGGTGCCGACTACTAGAGAGAGTGAAAAAAAAGGAATCAAATTTTTTTTTCCTCTTTTTTTTCCTTTTTAATTTGACAAGTGACAAATGTGACAAGACAAGAGACTAAAATTTGATTTGACCTTCTTACCTCAATTCTTCTTCTTACTCCGTCCTATTCTCTCCCATTTTTTCTTGCCGTTTCTTCCATATTTTTTTTACTCGTCGATTTCCCTCAGAAAAATCCACGTACCATGATATTGCACGTGGGCTCGGGGGACATGCAGAAACATTAAACTACGATCTCCCCGTCCCCCATCACCACCCCCTGTTTTGTTTACTGCATGTTCCCCACCCCAGCCGTCAGTCAGTCAGACAGACAGACAGTTAGACACCTTCTTGCTTGCGGCTCTTTGTGGGGTTGAGGATTGAGACAGTGAGGTTCTGGTCAGGTATCTATCTTTCTTTCTTTCTTTTCTTTCGGTCGGTCGGTCGGTTCCGGTACATGGTATATGTGTTTGTTTTTGGTGGGATTCGGGGCAAAAAACAACCGGGTATTAAGGGATTGAGGAAAGTCAAAGTTCAAAGATTCATGTCGGTCTTGAGTTCATTTGTTCATTTTGTCATGTTATTTTCAAAATAAAAAAGGGGGAGGAGAAGGAAATTGGTTGCTAGGGTAGCTAGCTAGCTATAGGGCTAAGGGGAATTGCCTGGAAAAGAAAATGCATTGTGTTGTCGAGTGTATGATCTTTGACTTGTAATTTTTTGAGTGTGTAGGTGGTGGGTTGGGTAGCTGAGTACTATACTGTAGATGAGCCGGTAGTAGCATGTGACTGTCATAGTATTATTTTGTATTAGACAAGTAACTGGACTCTTTTGAGTCTTGTTGGTAAGGAGTCGCTAGTGCTATTGCTGCCAGGAAGGGGCTAAGCCTTATAGTTATTCTATTGTGGGTTCGTTGTATGTCAATTAGTAGTAGTCATCATGCTATAGGGCGTGAAATACTAACTACTATACCCACCAGCATTCGATACTATAACCTGCCTTGGAATCAAGAATGAGAAAGATGCGATATATGTATATCTAGTAGAGAAGAAAACAAGGTATCACCAACATCCATCAATCATGACATCTATACACAACCAACAACGATCTGTCTACACAATCTCCCTCACTATCCTCCCCACCCCCAACACCATCCAATACGCCAACTCCCTCTTCACCGTATCACTCCCACCCGCTCCAGCCCTCCCCACCCCCTGCTCACTATCAATCTGATTATCCGAATCCCATTCCATATGCACAAACACCGGAATCTCCAGCACATCTTCATCCGGCTGTAACTGCTCATTCGGGTCAGATGCCTGTCCGCTCCAGTCAAATCCCGGGTCGGATTCGGAGTCATCATCGTCAGAGTTGTCATCCTGGTCATCTAGATCATCATCGGCGGGTGTCTTCTTCTTCTTCATCTTCTTGTCTTTCTTGGTATGGTTGGCGGAGGAGGGTTGTTTCGCACCACCAGGTAATGTCCCCGGTACGACTTCCAACACCACGGTGGTCCAGTTCCGTCCCTTGTCCCAGACTTTGCCGGCCTCTGCGACTTTCTCGTACACGCCGAGCCCTCCGGATCGGGATCCGCGGGGGTCAGTTCCCGTGGATGTAGCCGTGGTAGTGGTAGCCGAAGTACCCTGGAGGGCTTCGTCCCACACGTCGCTGTTGGCGCCAATGTCGAATTGCGGACAGAGGATAGTTACTTTGGAGGCCACGCGGCCAGGGGTGACGGATGGCGTGGCGAGTGTGACGCGGACGGGATCGAACATGTGATTCTTCAGCGTGAGGAGGAGTTGGATGGGTCGGAGTGGGGAGAGAGCGTCCAGGTTCGGGTTCGTCGTGGAACTTGAAGGTGCCGGGAGAACGGTGGTGGTCGTGGTGGTGGCTGGGGAGGGACTGGGGTTCAGTGGCCGTAACGTCGGCAAGGGAATGTAGCTGAGGGCAATCAGGCGGATGCGGAACCGCGTGGACTGTGGTTTCAGTTCGGGTTTGACGAGGATGTGCTTGCACGACTTGCATCGTTTGGACCGTTTCGTGCGAAGTAGCACGGGCAGCGGGAGGAGGTCCTCTACGAACCGGGCGTCTGGGGATTGGAACGCGCGTTGTTCGATGGAGGCGAGACCGTCCCATCCGCAGTCCGGGGAGGACATGCGTTCGATGAGTGTGTCTTCTGCGTCGGGGGAGGGGATCTTGAGACCCTCGCCGGCTGTGAGGGCTTCTCGCATGACGGGCGGTTTGGTTTTGGGCTTCTTGTTGGCTCCGCCGTAGAGGCTGCTGAGGCGGGATGACGAGGTGTAAAGAGACATGATGCGGTTTAGGGCACCAGGGGAGGAGAACCCAGAGCCGAAGTCCATGCCTAGGGGGTCGGTTGGGGAGGAGGATGTCGCGGAGATCTGGTTTTTATAAAAGTTCTTGAGGGCGTGGAATCGAGCATCTGGAGTGAGAGGAGCACTGGGTTGGTCCAGAGGGGAGTCTTCGGGCTTGGCCTCGCCTGGTGGTAGGAATTGCTCATCGATGGAGGAGTAAGTGGAGAGGGGAGACTTGAGGTCCCCGAATGTCCGGGACATTTGTCTCGAGCGAGCAGGAGTGACTTCGGTCATCTTGGACAGTTGAGTCCGAATGTTGGTCGGTTTATCAAACTTGATGCCAATATCCAGAGTCGACCACATGCAGTATCCGCAGGACAACACCCAGGGGCCTTGTTGGCTGGTGCCGCCTGTCACGACGTTCTCAAGGGTGTTTACACCCAAGGGGGCGGTGCATATCGGGCAGTTGAAGCAATTGCGAGCGCATCTAGCATTCACCACATTAGCATACACCTATAAAAGCTTGAGGCTTGTTCATCCTGCTCAACGTACCGATTCCCCTCACTCCGGACCATGCTGCTGGGCGTCTCGAACAGACAGTTCGGACAGTACCAGCACACAATCTCCTCCGTTATGCATCGCGGGCACTTGATCTGATGGCAATCCTCGCAGTACAGCAGCTGCTCCGGGGGATACAGAGAGAAATTGGCGCGCGGAGACCGAGGATCAAAAGCCTGTTCATCTTCGTCGTCATCCGGGCGCAGGAGAGATTTGGGTTGATCGGGATTGGATTTCTGCGGCGACTCCCTCGATCTCCGTTTCTTCGCCGGATCAGGTACAGGGATGTTGGCGCAAGGACAAGATATGAAAGTGTAAGGGAAGGGACGTGACATGTTGAAGAGTTCAATCAAGATATTGCTTATTGCATTCTAGGCGCATCATCAATAATCAGTATGGAAGCCCGAAAACAACATCAGGGGGAAGCAGGAAGCACCATACCTAAAGCACCAGCAGATCGAATCACACAGAACGGTTCAAATTGCTACCTCAATGTAATCTGCTTCCAACATACCCATAAGAACCCATCACACATTTAGAAAATTGTAGAGCGAACAACCCCGCGACAAGAGGACGCGACGTGGCGGGAGAAAATGCGGAGATGGAATGGATTTCTCGCCGACGTCACGTTCCACTGCTGCTGAGCTGCCTCCAACTTTTTTTCCCTTCCCTCTAAACCTCTTCTCCCTCCTCTCAATTCCAGCAAACCCAACTCCAATTCATAACCCAGAGACCTCAAAATGTCTCTATCTCACATATTTCGGCCAGCGCTGCGCTCCCCGCGCATCTACACCAAAAGCACACCCACCTACACATTATCATCATCAGTAGCATCATCATGTCCATCACGCCGCACCTACGCCAGCCAAACACCCGGAAACCCAGTCATGGAAATCTTCAATCGCAAAATCAAGCACTTGCAGAAGGACCGCGCAGCCCGCAATGTCGAGGAGAGTCGCAAGACCGACTACATCAAGGACGAAGTAGCCATGCGGCTATGTGAACGGTTGCTGGTATGCCTTCACCCCCCATCATCCTCCAGCACCCTACAGATATAGGATAGCAAGCTGAATGGTATGGAATGGAATAGGACATCAAACGCACCTTCCCCCAAGTCCTCGACCTCGGCGCCAACAGCTGCAACATTGCCCGCGCTCTCACAATGCCCGATCCAGACCCCGACGCTCCCAACGGCAGCTCCCCACCCCTCAGCACTCGCATCGGGCAATTAACCTGCATCGACACCTCCGAGGCCCTTCTTTACCGCGACGCAGACGAGCCCTTTAATGACCAGATCTCTCTCAAGCGGCAAATCGTGCCTGATCTCGAATCCCTCCCCTTCCCGGAGAATTCCTTTGACGCGGTGCTCTCCTCGCTCTCGATTCACTGGATCAATGATCTGCCTTCGCTGCTGGCGCAGGTCAACTCTATCCTCAAGCCGGACTGTCCGTTCATTGCGGCGATGTTCGGTGGGGATACGTTGTTCGAGCTGCGGACGTCGTTGCAGTTGGCGGATTTGGAGCGGCGCGGAGGTGTCAGTCCGCATGTGTCGCCGTTGGCGGATGTGAGGGATGTTGGGGGATTGTTGAATAAGGCGGGTTTCAAGATGTTGACGGTGGATGTGGAGGATATTGTGGTGGAGTATCCGGATACGTTTGCGTTGATGGGCGATTTGCAGGCCATGGGGGAGAATAATGCCATCTTGCATCGGGAGTTGGGGCCCATGTCGAGGGATGTGCTGTTGGCGAATGAGGCGATTTATCGTGAGTTGCATAAGGAGGAGGGGTCTAGGGGAGTGCCGGCGACGTTTCGGTTGATTTATATGATCGGGTGGAAGGAGGGTGAGGGTCAGGCGAAGCCGTTGGAGAGAGGGAGTGGACAGTTGAATCTGAAGGATTTGTTGGGTGGTGGTTCCATTGGTAATTGATCATGATTTCAGTGGAGTGGGTTCATGTATAGTATAGAATATTGTGCTTGTATAATATTGACGAGGAAAGGGAAAAATAAAAGAGGCACATCTAGGATATCATCCTGACGAAGAACATGAGTACAACAGAACACACATACACACACCTCCATCTTCAACATACAACAACCCAAATCAAAACACAACAAGAATCATGCAATTTAAACAGTCCTCCGATCCGTCATGACCCTAACAATCGACCCCGTCCCCGCAACCTCCACCAACTTCTCATGCCAGTTCAACAACACACTCATCTGCTGTCCACCACCTCCTTCACCCAAATTGCGGGCCTGGATCTGCGAGAATCCCGTGCTCTGCGGCGACATGCGAGGCGACTGTGCCGCGCTACTGGGAGCTGGCGCCGCCATGCCCTTGTACCTATACACAACAAGGATTCATTAGTATGCACATCCACAACCACCAAAACCACCACTTGGTATAACACAGAGAAGCGAAGGGGGAACCATACAAATACTTCATCAAACAATCCGCTCTTTCCGACCCACCCTCACCGGTACACACAGACTCCAGCACGCGACTCATCTCTCCCTGACGAATACCCTGCAAGACCTCCACGACAGCGGCCAAATGCACCTCCTTTGCGCGGTCATCGCCGCCCAGCGGCGCCGTCTCGAGCACGTACCGCAGAGCTCCCTCGTTGTCGCCGCTGCGGAGGAGCTGGCGCACCTGGTTCACGACGGAGGCGGCGGCGCTGGAGGTCGTCGGGGCGGGGAGAGTGGGTGGGAGGAGAGTGTCCATGGGGAAGTTGATCGAGGACTCGGGGTCCAGGACGTCGATGTTGATTGTGCGGTAGTTGAGTTGGGCCATTGTTGCGGTTGCTGTGCTGGAGGTTTAGGGTGTATACTGATTTGGGTTATAAAGGGGTTTTTCGAGTTGTCAATTGGAAACGTATATAGCTAGTAGTAGATTCTCTGGTTAGCGATTGTGGTGGCTTGAAGCTGGAGCTGGCCTGGTAGGTAGGCAGCGTCATTACCAGGTGTCCGCGGGGAAAGGAGATGACGGAGGTGGTCAGGTAGAGAGATGCGGTAGGTGGCTAGGAGGGGATGGGTGTGGTGTTCCTAGCGAGGTAGGTGGGTACAGTCTTACTGTGTTTGACCGAAATGAATTGACAGCGTGGATTGGAACAGACAGAAGGAATCAAGAGCTCCTGGAGAAGATGGTGGTGATGAATGAGGGTGAAGTGGCGGCGGAGAGCGAGAGTCGCTGCGGAGTGCGGGCCGGCAGGCCTGAGGCAACCCCTGTCAGGGTCAGAACTACATTATTCGGTTACAACCATTTCAACAACTATACGTTTTGAGATGAAGGAATTGATATTATCACAATCAGGTATAATTGGTTTTGAAATATATAGACACTTTGCTGGTGATTATATTCATCTAATGTACATATACTGCTTGTTTCGAATCTAACAAAAAGCCACCAACTCCATGCACTATCTGCATATCCACGCATGCTTAATCGCTGTATACCCATATATACAGAAACTGAAAACCCGCTAATTAAACATCATACAAATCATCAAGAAGTCGTAATAGTAATTGGAGGCACCGGAATTGATGTAACAGGCGCCTCCGGCGTCGGCTCTCTCTTCAACTCGTGCAACGACGCCCTTCCTGCCTCCTCGTCGGGCAAGGCATCAGTGCTGGTGTTTTGCTCTTCCTTCGCACCGCGCTTCGCAACACGCTGGGCTGTTCTCTTAACCGGCCGCAGACAAGAGCGAATCATGGCCGCAAGATGACTCATAGCCCGCCCGATGGGCTTGAAGATAAAATTCATGCATCGGACGACAAAGTTGAGAGCAACTTCGCATGGCCCGTCGGGGACGGTACGGAGAACAACTGCCCATGGGAGGCAGCCCAGCGCGCAGATAATGCAAATGGCCCATTGGATCCCATTGAGACGGGTCACGCCAAAAGCCTCTCCTCCCACGAAGACAATCATGATTTGACCGCCGACCATGATGCAGTTGATTCCCAGGAACCAGTAGTTGCGGAACATGCCTTCGAAGATGTTGAACTTGTTGTCCAGTCTTCGGTTGTTGAATTCATTGAAGATCTGCATCCACACAAAGGTATTGAACACGATAGTGTTGAGCACCGTCTGCGGGTCGTGGGTTCCAAGTCGCGACCCGATAATCTGGTGTCCACCAAAGTAAAGCATGAAGGTGATGGCCAGCTGATAGAGAGCTTGGCCGAGAATCATCTTCCACATGATCACTGTAAATAGTGATGCGCTCTTGGGAACAGGCTTGCGGTTGAGAATCTTCTCTGTTGGGGCGTCAGTCGCTAAGGCAAGAGCTGCAAAAGTGTCCATAATCAAGTTGACCCAGAGCAGCTGCACCGCGTTCAGAACGCTCTTGTTCTCACTGCTGTACAAGGACGAAACAAAGGTCAAGACCACAGCTGTGATGTTGACCGTGATCTGGAACTGAAGGAACTTGGCGACAGCATCGTTGACAGCCCGGCCCCATGCAATGGCGGTGACAATGGACTTGAAATTGTCGTCTAAAAGGATGATCGAACTGGCTTCCTTCGCGACTTCGGTTCCAGCAATTCCCATGGAGAAGCCGACATCAGCTGTTCTCAATGCCGGCCCATCGTTAGTACCATCACCGGTGACGGCGACAGTCTCGCCTAATTTCTTGAGCCGTGCCACCAGAATCCGCTTATCCTCGGGTGACGAGCGAGCTAGCACTTGCAGACGAGGAATGACTCGATCCATTTCCTCGTCAGAGAGCTGGCGAAACTTGGGACCTTCCATGACAATACCATCCTCTGTCTTGATACCACATGAAGAAGCTATCGCACTGGCGGTTACAATGTTGTCACCAGTGACCATCTTCACCTGTACACCTGCCGCATGGCACTTTTGGATGGCAGCGGGCACTTCGGGTCGGAGAGGATCCTGGATGCCCACAACCCCGATCCAGGTCATGTCGCGGAAAACATCCTCAAATCTGGCAGATTCCGGATCATCTTCCAAGCACCGGGCGTCTTTCGGTGGCCAGCTTGGGAAGTCGCGGTACACTAGTCCGATCGTCCGTAGGGACTGACCTGCGTAAGCTTCGACTGTGTTTAGGATAACCCTTCGGTCTCCCTCGTGCAAGGAATCGGTGGAGATATGGCCGTGAGAAGAATCTGCCTCGACCATCTGAGTCGTGCATGAGCCGACCATTATCTCAGCAGCGCCCTTGACAAGGAGGCGATAACCCATCGTAGGTTCCCGGTAGACAACCCCCATGCACTTACGTGCAGAGTCGAAGGGGATCAATTGGACAACGTCCGCAGAGGCACGCTCTGCAGTAACGTCCAGGCCGAGATGATCTTTGGCCATTTGCAGCAGAGCCACCTCGGTCTTACTGCCGATGAACTCCTTAGACCCATCCTTCTCTTCCTCGAAAGCAGTAGAGTTCAAGGCGATGCTATGAAGAATGAGATCCCGCTGCTTGCCTGAATATTGCTTGAAAAACTCAGCAGGAGTTGAGACGTCAGATGAGCGTTCCTCGCCTGGGGTATGCTTGAAACTCTTCGAGCCCAAGGTCCCTGCCACAACAGTCATCTTGTTCTGGGTAAGGGTCCCGGTCTTGTCGGAGCAAATAACTGTTGCATTTCCCATTGTCTCACATGCACGGAGGACGCGCACAAGGTTGTTCTCCTTGACCATTCGGGTTGTGGCAAATGCCAGTGCCAAAGTTACAGCAAGCGGCAGACCCTCTATGGATATCAGTCAGTAAAAGTCATTAATCTAGCATGGGGAAACTACTTACCAGGAATCGCAACGACAATGACGGTAACAGCAACAATGAGGATGTCGACGAACTCCTTGCCCTTGGCCGCAGGCGTTCCAGTGTTATGGGATAAATCCGCCACGAACCTGAAGAACAGAGCGAAGAACAAGATAATCGCAGCACTAGGAGCAGTTAGCAAACAATACCATGTGAATACACAGGAGGGTCGCTCTTACCCTGAGCCTAACCAGCCGATCCAATTAGCAAGTCGACCCAGCTTGACTTGAAGAGGTGTCGGATCATTCGATTCCTGCAAAGACAGCAAGATCCGGCCGTAGGTTGAGTACGGCCCAACACTCGTGACTAAGTAGGTACCGACACCTTCAAGCACCTTGCTGCCCGAGATCATGAACGGGTCAAGCTTCTTCGTAGCCTTCCCATTCAAGATCAGCCGCCCGACTTCATATCCATCAGTCTTCTTCATCTGGTCAGATTCTCCTGTAGCGGAGGACTCGTCGCATTTGATGCCATGACCCGAGACGAGAACCCCATCCGCAGGAATGGCGTCGCCCGGCTCGACATGAAGAATGTCACCGACTGTGATGTCGTGTATAGATATCATGGAGACCTTGCCAGATCGAACAGCCTTGACTTCTCGATCGTTGTTCTGAAGAAGTCAGTGGTGGTATTCGTCAATAACAGAAGAGAGGTAAGTACTTACACGTTTATTCAGCTTAGCAAACTGTCTTTCCTTCTGCCAGTCATTTGCGGCAGTCACAATAGTGACTATCAGAATAGCCACACAAATCGCCACTCCTTCAATCCAATCCACTCCACTACCTTCGCTCGTAGTCTCATAGATACCAAGGGATAGCGACACGATAGCAGCTATCGTCAACAAAATGATGATCTTGTCGTTGTAGGCTTGCCAAAACAGCTTCAAGAATCCCGTTGACTTTCGAGCAGGCAGTCTGTTCTGACAGAACACGCCTATGCGGTCTTGAAACTGCGTACCGGACTCTATAATCGGGGCGTCAATGGTTGGAGGAGCGGTTTCTTTGAAAGAGGCATAGTCAGGGGAAGTCGCTTCCGAAAAACTGATCGAACCCTGCAAGAGAGTCTCATCGACCGACAGACCAGATGTCAGATCTGTCCGCAGTCCTCGTTCCAATCCCTGCATGCCTCCAAGTGCCTGGAACGCAGCCAAAGATTTAGGGTTCTGCATCTTGTTCAATTGTCCTGGAGAGAAGGCGAACTTATTGTCTGGCACTATAAAGTCCTGTTCGTTTCGAGGATCGGGATTCAAGGCATCGGCCACCGAAACATCATCGTACTCCATCTTGGTCGGGGCATTAGTGGCTTCAGAGTTGGCTCTCGACCTTACAGCTGTATCTGCACTGGAGATGGTAGAGTCTGCTCGCGGACGTAACGTCTCACCGTCCAGCGACTGAGCCGACGTCCGCGTGTCACTCCGTACCCTGAGCCTGTCTGGCGATAGAGTGGACGCCATGTCCGCGGGTGAAGAAGGTCGAATAGATGATATGCTTGTTCGTATTGAGTCGGATGATATAGGGTGCTGCTGTTGGTAAGCGTATGAATATATGGCTCTCTCATTAAGCTGTAGCGCTGTTGTACATACCTCTCTATCTGAAACCCCGAAAGGGTTCAAGAAGCCAGACTGAGGATGCTCGTCTGGGGTCTGCATTGATGCGACCGGAACGAGATCTGATTTGGTAGAGACAAAGAAACGGGCATAAATCCTGGTAAATGCAGTATCAACTTCAAAGTGTTGCACCTGCTACTGTTTGGTTCTGTGCCCGAGCGACACCCGTTATTAGTAGATCTGGTCTGGGGGCTGTGCTTCCGAAAAGGGTAACCTAAAATTTAATAGTCTGATTGTCTCATAACGGATTTCTTCGTATCAATCCCTCATGTCTGGTTCGTATCATCCGTGGCACTGAGAAGAGATATTGTAACGCCAAGGGTCTTCCCAACAAGCACGGGATGAAAAAAAGGAAGCGGTTGCAAGGTCCGAGGAAGAGGCTAGCAAGAGTCCGGCTTTTGCCATACGCCAAAACAACCATGAAGTGTGAGTGAGTTGAGTTGACCCATATGCTTGGTAGCATCACAACGCGCTGCACAGCCTCCTTCAATCCGTCCTATCACCGACGGCGTAGACCAAGGGGTGGAGAGAGGTATGACCCATGGCTGCAACTAACGAGCGGGGGTATATACCCAAAGCGCTTTATCTTAAAGTTGAAGACGCCATGACACCTCCACTCTACCAAAGCAAGTTATATTGCTCAATCTAGACGCCGACGGAGCTCCTGTTCATCTCCAGCGTAATCTTATCTCTCCTATGAGAATGCAAGAAGCAACCAGGAGGGGGGAGAATTAGAACCGGAGGGTTCCTACCTCCGATCACAAGCCTGCAATCACATTTCATCAACTGTATCGATGCGCGCGCAAAACCATGGACAAATGACGCATGCTGAACTCTGAGTGGAGCGTTGCAATCAACGCATACTCAAAAACCCTTCCAGATGGAAATGCCGAGAGAAAAGTGGCCCTTGGAAGTTGCCGCCGGGTGAGGTATAGTTCCAGCAAATGAGTTTCTAGCGGGCGGCTGCGCCTCCTTCGTTTAGTTCGGAAGTCAGACGATTAGTCGGTCAATGAGGAGTCACGACATGCCGTTGCCGCCAATGAATTTTAGTTGCGTTCCAGATTTCCTAGTGCGCATCGGTGATCCGGCCATTCATTCGCCTCGAGCATTCAATCACGTTGACTCTATCCTGAAGAATGTTTGTTTGTCCATGTCCCCCTGTTGCACGGCCACACCTCCTGCGCCACATCTCCCACGGATTGTCCCCATTCGCCTCTTCAAGTTGGTTTCGCCCCCCCTGTGGCTGAGGAAATCACCGAGATCCTGGAAAATAAGATTATCTGATGTGGCGTCATGACTTCAACTGGCTGAGGCTTTGTACATGACGAAACGCTTTGGGTGCGGCGATTAATTCATGCTGGTGCTGCGAGCTGTCTCGGTTGCGGAGATTGGATGCTCTGATCAGGCACTGCGGGTGTGGCTGGTGAGTGTCTAGGCTCTGCTGAGCGGGCTTCACGATGGCGAATATTGCATCTTGCCAGCTGAGGTGAACGATTTGAGTGAGGCTTAGAAGCTTGATCTGTCGGTTGATGGGGGAATGACACCCACGGAGGCAACAAAGCTGCGATCTGGTGGGATGAGATGAGATGAAGGTGGGTAAGTTGTGTTAGCAGGCAGCAGCACAGTTGTTCAACATGAACAAACTGCCCGAATCAGCCTCGCCAATAATACATACGATTGGTATTTTCAGCGTTATTCAGGTATTATTGGCTCTACTTGCGAGAAATGAAAATCTGTTTGTAAATTTCATACCGTATAGTAAGTTAACATACAGCATCAATGTCTCTAAAGACACATCTTCATCATCAAGCCATTCTCAGGAGTATACTCCGCAGTGAGGAGGTATATGCAGTACTACAGCCTCCACAGACAGCCTCGAATCTTATTCTCGTGTTCATTCATTGCCTTGGCTTATTCGTCCACGTTAGCAAGCTCAGCATACCGATTCCCCAAACCGCAAAAGCACTGCTTGGATCGTTCAGACCCCGTATCCTCTGATCCTCTTCTACCCAACACATCCTCCATCGCCCAGGCAATCCGCTCCGCACCCAGCCTCGCTCCCTCAAGATTGGCAGCACCTGGTCCCAAACGAAGGGACCCCAACCGGCCCGTCAAGAAAAGTGGCACATTCGATTGCCACATCAGGTCATCCGTGATGCAAGGCAATCCCTGCTTAGTTTCAATCGGATACTCACGGTTCATGCGTTGGAGCAATGGGAGCTCATTTACATCGGCCTGCATGCCTGTCGCAAAGTATATATAATCGATGCGAGGCAGGTCAGGGATCGGAGGATCTGTCGTAAGACGCCATGTGCGCGAGGAGGCGCAGTACTCCTTGCCGCAGATGACGGTGCGTGGGTGTATAGAAAGCCGATGGGCTGCCACATGTTGCTTCAGAATCTTCTGATACCGTGGCGTGATACTGCCGCCATTACGCGCGGCTTTGATCATCTCAAGGCGTTCCTCGTCCGTGTCTGCGGACCAGAATGCTGCCTTTTCGAAGTTCTTGAACTTGCCCATCCAATTCAATGCGAGGTCGAAGTGCTTGACTAGAAACCATCTGGTCAGCATCCCCCACGTCTGAGTTTGCATGGATGATGTAGGAGGCTGTGCAACCTGCCCACTATCTGTCTAGTACGTACCTTTAAAATCCGACCTCAAAAGAAACCAAACCTTGGTCACCCCTCGCCGAATGGCCATATCCACCACCTGCGCTGACGATAGCCCACCCCCAACAACCACCACATTCGTCTCCTGGCGCTGCTTAATCTTGGCCTTCACATTGATACTCGGAAACATGCGAATCTCCGTGCTATGACAAGCCCCTTTCTCTTCCTCACCCGTCAGCTTGAACGGAAGTATCTTCGTCCTCCCCGGCCCAATAGCCAGCACCACCACACGACTATAGAACCGATTGCCCTCCGCCGTAGTAACAGTAAATATCTTGTCCGACGGCGATAACTCAGAGTGATAGTCGTACGATATATCATTCACCTCGCACTGCCTGATCATCCCCGGCGCGTCCAGTCCATACCGCGATACAATGCTCCCGCAGTAATCTTCAAACAAGTCCGTCGACGGTGAGAAGTAATCTTTACGATCTCTTTCATCAATCTCAACCTCGCCAACGGCCCTAATCACCCACACAATTAGCAACCCGAACACAGGATATCAGTCACTTCTTATAAGGAAAGGACAACTTACTGCGCCCTCGACCTCATCTTCTTCTTCTTATGCTTACTCAACTCCTTCCCCACGCACCCCGAAATCTCCCACAAATCCCTCTCCCTCCTCACCTCCCTCGTATACGCCAACATACCATCCCGATCCCTGGGATCCACATGAAAGAACATCGGGCTGCGCAGCTGCTCAATCTCCAATGTCTTGAACGCCCGATTCCATCTCTCCATCCACTTGTCCCCGGAACTATCCAGTACGAGCGTTGATATGCCCCCATTGCCATTTCCATAGCCACCATCATTCTTATCATCCCCCCTCCCCATATACACCCCATCATCCGACGATACCGACGAAGACAACGACGGCGGAGAAGAATCAGAGCCCGACCCAGAACCGGAAGATGAAGATGACCCCCGTCTAGGATAATGCTCATCATCATATCTCTGCCACTTCTCCGCCTTCACGCCCTTGAGTTTCCCGCGGTGTGCCTGCACCAATGCCATTCGGCCACTATGTTTGTTGATCCAGTGGTAGCGTTGGTGTTCGTCGTCGGTGAACATGGCGGAGGGGGTTTCTTCGCGGAGGCGCGCGGCGACTGCTAGGCCGCAGGGGCCGGCGCCGATGATGAGGACATCGAGGATGTCCGGGAAGGAGGAGGATGAGGATGATTGTGGTGAGGTGGTTTTGCCTACCATGTCTGGTTGGTGTGTAGTATGTATGGTTGAAGTGGGAATGATGGTGGAGGCTTCGTAGGTAGTACTAAGTGTGATGTAGTAGAGTAGAGCTATTGATTGAGTGATTGATTGATTATTCAAATATGTGCATGCAGCAGGGTTTATATTTGATAAATAGATAGTAGGTGATATTTGGTTATGGTGGTGCTCATCACTCCCCCGGGTACTTGGATCCCCAAGGTCCTTGTCGCCCAAAAGGGAAAGTCGGGATCACCATTATTGATAATGTATTTGAAGTTTGAGGGATGAGTTTGGGGACCTTGGGGGTGATTGCAGAGCATGATTTGCTACTATGCTAGGGTTTATGTCATTCTGAGTGAGCTTTGACGCTATTGATTAATGGTTCTGTGCTGGCCTACTATACTGTGAAAGGGTCCGCAGTTGATATATGGAAAGACATTACATTACTATAAGACAAAAGCTATGTAACAACAAGCATAATTAGTAGCAGCAATGAGAAGCCTGTCTCCGCTAAGATAAACGTATATTATTTGTGCCACTTTTTGGGCCTGGGTTCCGTCGTCATTGCTCGGGAACGAGGAGCTCCTCCACCTTCTCGACGATGCCAGGCATCCTGGGGCCACACCCAACCTCGAACTCGCTTCGCATCACGGCGCTCCCCAATCTGGGGCTCCGGGATCCATTTGTCTTTCTTTTCTGGTAGGATGCGCTGCCGGGTCAGAGCACCGGGGCCTCCCACGTTGAGATGGGCAGACGGTTGTGACGGCAAGGGAACCGATTTTGAAAGCATCAGTAAAAAGTATAAAGCTAGACTGGCGGTCATTGGCACGTCCAGCTCATCGGAATCCGAAATTGGATAGCTATCCAGTATGGGCGACTGGCTCGCCAAGGAACTGTCGCTGGATGGAGTGGGCGAATGCGGATAGCCATAATCACCGGTACATGGCCCCGAGCCGTGCCCACGCTGGTTGATCGCGAGCTTGGTTGGAATTGGCGCAGACAGCTCCAGGAAACCAAAGTAGGGCACATCGTCGCCCTCGTCACAACCTGCCCGTACACACACGAGCTCGATCTCGGTGAGAATGAAGCCGTAGCGGCAAGAGTGCTCGCGCATGCATCGCTGCAGGTGTGCTAGACCGTTCAGATACTCCACCCTGCGGTGAGGCGCTTCGTTGCGCATTCCCGTGTTCCAGCGGTCGAAGGTCTTGACAATACCAACGAGTCGTCCTCTGGCAAGGCCTGAGGCGGTTCGTTCGGTGTCAGACGCATAGTTAGCGAGAAAATGTGGCCCGCCATAGTTCTTGTTAGGTGATCCTCGCGGAATAGGAACAGCGTAGAGGGACAAGTGATCCGGGCCTTGCGAGACTGCCAAGGCAGCATTGATACGAGGTGCATAGATGTCTCGGATGACGTTGACTAGAGCTGGCTCGCAATCTGGGGACAAATAAGAGCTCGGAAGGATATTGAGGGGCGTGAGATGCGAAGGGATTGCGGTTTTGAGAAGTTTCGGAAGTCCACTGATAGAGTTGAACGTGGATAGAGAAAACGAAGTCCAACTGCGCAAGTTCCGAATGTCCCACCAAAAGTAATCGTGCAAGCCTCGTGTCGGAATCACGTTCACGTTGCGCACGAGGTTGATTGCTTGTGTCGGGGTGGTAAGGTACGAGAGCAAGGTGGTTGACTGAGAGTTCGTCCTCTCGGTCTGGTGGACGATGCCGATGGGAGAGCATTGTGCACTCGACGCTCGCACGTACCCATATGGTGAGCCGGGAAGCATGAGTGGCACCTGCACCGGAGGGTACACTTTGGGATAGTATGGCTCGGCTGGCGAGTGAGGCGCATAAGGCGGATACACTATAATATTGGGTGTGGCGGGCGTAGCCGGTGTGGTAGGGGAACTCTGAGGTTGAGAGGCGTATCTGATGACCTGTCGATATGCTGGATATCCGCATCGACTTGTCCTTGGATCGTCAACGTTGGAGGCAGAGACTGATCTAGTGTGCGCGCTCGTCGCCTTGCGCTTCTGCGCCGGTGTGACGCTCACAGGAGATGATAATGACGAGCCATTGCGAGTGGTATACTTCGGCGACGCCACGGCCGGGGATGCCATAGGAATGCACCCTGAGGTCTCAACAGCAACCCGATGGCTTGACCGGCGGTTGGAAGCAAGCGGTAAAGAACCAGGAGGATTGCGTGTGTTTGACAGCACCCGCCGTTGACGTTGGGATCCACTGGCGGGTGGAGGTTCAATCACAATGTCTTGAGGTCTGATCTTCGGAAGAAGAGTAGGCCCATGGTGGTGTTGTGGGGGTGAGTCAACTACAGGGCTGGTAGCCGACGTGATGACGGACCAGGGCGACGAGTTGTTGGAGTAAACAGAAGAATCAGAAGCGTTGCGGCTATGCCCCGTTCCACTATATTCTTGCAGATGCAATGCAGGAGGGGTTGAGGGACGATAATAAGAGTACTCCACAGACATCTTGCTATATAAAGTCACCGCAGGTCTGAGACGATTTAGATCAAATAAGATTGCGGGAAAGTCCAGCTTCCCAAGAGGTATCAAACAGGGAATGCTCGCGTAAGAAGCTAAGGTCAAATGAATAGAGAAGAAAGAGATGCACTAGGCAAAAGAAGAGACAATGTTGTCGAGTTCGCTTTGTCTTGGTGAACGACTTGACTGAACTGAGGCATAACCAGACTGGAGAACGGTTGGTTATTAAATGTTCTTCAATCTGGAACCTATGAGTCCCTTGATCCAAAAAAAGATACAGAATCAATCGAACTGCCTGCAGGGGCATGAAACAGATCTGGCTCCATTGCGACAGCCAGTCGCTAACCATACTAGGTAATCATGATGGAGATGGTAGGGCCATCGACACAGGGATGTCGATATCTGCTTGGATGATGTGCAGAGCAAACGATCCTAGGGCAAGCGAAAGCGTTTCATCGACAGTCGCGCGTCAAAAAGTTTCTATATTTGACATCTTCTTCGCTTCTTCAGATCTGAACCAGGCTGTCGGTAGTCTATTCCGACGATGGTTCGTTCGGAATCTGCATAGGATCTATATTGGGTAACATTGGGTGTTTCGTCTATTCTGGGTAATGTAACTAGGATCGATGAGTTCCCGCAAAGGCGTCACGCCTGGGGCATTTATTAGTCGGCGGCAAGCAGATGTTTGACGTCAAAAAAATAAAACGCAAGTGACTGGTACATTTCCACGGCGTGTAGTGCTTGAGGGTGTGCCGTTGTAGAGTTAGCCGCCGAGGTTTGATACCAGGGCCTGGGGGAGCCGCAGCCCACTCAACGGGCATTGGCTATTGCAGTCGAAGCTTGCAGAATGAAGTCGAATACTAATCAACTGATACGATACTCTCAAGCCCAAGAGGTTCTAAGAATATCCCCGCCTGGATGTGTCGATAAATCAGAGGTCTTGCAGGTCGTCACAGTAGGCGCCGGCTAAGACCCCGGACGGCGTCAGGATGCCTCAGTGGCTCTTCCCTGTCGACAGCCTGCAGTGTGCTTGAGCTTTCTCCAACTGGACCAATCACAGTCACTTTTGATGAACTTGAGTGCTTATTGTGTGACGAGGTTTAATTGTAGATGGGTCAGACGGAGACTGACAGACACTGTAAAAGGAGAGTCGGCGGGAATTAAAACAATAGAGCGACCTTGTAGCTTGAACTGCTGCTATTCTTGGTCACGCCTGGTTTCACGCCCATCATGAAGTTCGTGGATCTAGCAAGATGCCTATTTGTCTTTATGTCTCCTGGGCGCTTGGGTTAATCAGTGCAACTTGCAACAGGGTGAAGGTGCTGGAAGAACGCGCCACTCTCTGCACCCATGTCACATGACAAGGTATGCTACAGTAAGCACCCAACAAGCGGATTAAGAAAGATAAAAGACTACAGGCCATTATACATCTTAGTCAGCCACATTATAATCGTTGTCCTCGAAATGACTCCTGATGAGTCTAGAATTATTGGTCATCGTCGTATATAATTGCATTCCAGCTCCTGTCTGGACAAGAGAAGGTCTCCTCACTGGGAGGATACATGAACAACGTATGAAACATTAAGAACCAATATAAAGGTAAAAAGCAGACCCGGAAATTGGTAGGAGCATTTCGCTGCCCCCGAGCTCTATTAAGGCGAACCACAAATAAACAATGCGCATGCTGAAGGGAATCTAGTAAAACCGTCTAAGCAACCGGTCATGTCCAAAGAAGCAAGGTCGAAAGCAAGTCCATCATATGCTCGTCATAATTCATGCCTTAACGTCGTACTTGCGGCGGAACATGTCGTCCACCTCAGTCAAGTAGTAGGTACCAGGGTAGAGAGTCTCGGTGCTGCCAGAAGGCTTGAAGTTCTTCTTGAGGTGAGCGTGCTCACGGAGGGCACACATCTGTTACCAGACGTTAGCAACTGAACTTCGAGGTGCAGGTCAAGATTAGGTCGTTGGAATACTTACATCAACGTAGGACTGGGGAGGAAGAACGTTGCGGTTGCTAAGGCGGTTCTTGAGATCAAGCTTCTCCACCAGGTTGGACACGTCGCCGACAATCTTCACGCTAAGCAGGGAGCTGGCAAGACCACTGCCGTAGGAGAAGAGACCGATGCGCTTGGACTCGCTAGCATCGAAGGGAACGTGGGAGATCAAGCTAGCCAGACCAGCCCAAACAGTGGCCGTGTACATGTTACCGCAGAGAGTGGCAACCTCAAGAGCGGGCTTGACGCGCTCAGCGAAGCGCTTCTTGGTCAGACCCATGAAGGTCTTCTCCACGTTCTTGTCAGTGAGAGAAGTGGCGTAGTCCAGATCACGGAGCTCAGGAGCCACTTCGGCGAAAGCAGGGTGAGTGGGGTTGGTGAGGTAGTCGTTGTACAGCATACGAGCGAAGGACTTCTGCACCAGCTTGCAGGTGGGGGCGTGGTAGCAGAGGTAGTCAAAACGGTCCAAGGCAGTCTTGGAATCGTCCTGGGCGGTGCCGTTGGTGCCGTTCTGGACCTTCTCCTTCAGGGTCTTCTCACGAGCATTGTAGGCCTTGTAGCAGGCGTCGACAGCCTCGGTGTAGCATCTGAGGGAGAAGTGGCCGTCCACGACGGGGTACTCGCTGGTCAGGTCGGGCTTGAAGAAGTCGTAGGCGTGGGTGACGTAGGAGGCACGGAGACCAGGCTCGAACACAATAGGGGCGTCGGGACCGATCAGCATGGCGACACAGCCAGCACCACCGGTAGGGCGAGCAGCACCCTCGGCGTACAGGGCAATGTCACCGCAGACGACGACGGCATCTCTGCCATCCCAAGCAGAGGACTCGAGCCAGTTGATGCTGTTGAAAACAGCGTTGGTGCCACCGTAGCAAGCATTGACGTTGTCAACACCCTCAACGTTGGTGTTTCCGTGAGGAGCCAAAAGCTGCATCAGGACGGACTTGACGGACTTGGACTTGTCCAGCAAGGTCTCGGTACCGACCTCCAGACGGCCAATGGAGTTGGGGTCGATGTTGTACTTGCGAAGAAGGGAGGAGAAGGTGGTCAGGGAAATGGAGTAGATGTCTGCCGGGAAGTGCACGTTAGCATTGCCACGCGATCATGACATGCGGACGATGTCTGTCATTGTCTAATGCATACCTTCACGGTCATCACAGAAGCTCATCTTGGTCTGACCAAGGCCAATGGTGTATTTGCCTTCGCTCACGCCATCGAACTTCTCGAGCTCGCTCTGGTCGACACACTAGAAAACACAGGGACATATTAGAACACTGCTCAGAACAGACAGGAACAGAATCGAATGACGTGGCAAGACACACGAACCTGACGAGGGAAGTAGACCTCAATGGCCTTGATACCAATGTTCTGAGGACGGGCAGCCATGGTGAATGTGTAAAGGAGGAGGGGTAAGTATTAAGCGGAAAGTGGGACAGTAGAGTTTAAGACACAAAACACTCAAGAAAGAGAGCTATTGCGGAGAGTATGATGTATGGGGGGAAGAAGGGAGGTGAAGAAAAGATAATTAAAGGTAAGAGGAAGAAAGTTTGTTGGAAGAGAGAGAGAGAGAGAGAGAAAAGGAGCTGAGAGAAGGTGAAAGAGGAGAGTATAAGTAGTGAAGCTCACGATATACTAGAGGGGCCCCCCGAGGCCAGCGGGCGAACGGTTTCCCAGGTGGTCACTGGCCATCGGCCGGGGGCAAAAGAAAAAAAAAAAGCAACGAACTGGGTCGACCCCCGTTCCTATGCAGCCAGACAATACTTACGGATCAGCTAGTGTGCTTCTAGTGCGTGGCCTAGTGGGTCCATCTGGCTTGGTCTGCGGGCTGTGGTTGGTCGGCGCCCTGGCCTGCCCTGGGGTGCCTGAGGTTGTCCCGGCGGTGTTCTGGCAGTCACGCCGCCTCAGATCTATAGTATAGATGGTCTTGGGGTTATCCAAGTCACGGCGCATCATATCAACAACTTTTCCCACGATATACACCATTTCCCCCCATGACCGGGACAGGAAAAGGGGTCGAAATTGTGGATGGGGAGTTTCACCGGAGAGGACTCCAACTCAAAACGATCCACCTCCTAATTTCCACAATTGTTGAGAGGGAGAAAATCTGATGGTGTCCAGGATCTGGTATACGCCGTACTCTTCATCCTATGTCCCGAAAACGGGGGAACAGGATACGGCTGCCTCCAACCACAGCTCTCGCATCCAACGCATCATTGCACAACCTAGCTCCAAGTGGTCTTACCGACAGCTCATCTTGCTCCGGGTGGATGATTCTATTTTGCGTTTTCCTTTTCACCGACTCTTGCCGCCATGTTTTGTGATATGGCCTTCACCCTAAACTATACATCCGCCCTCAATCAACATCGGCCCATGTTTCTCCCACACTGGCCGATATGAACGGGAGGATTTAATATCCACGCCACCGTACTTTAGGAGCTTGCTGCTGCAATATTATTACCCTACTTACAACCATGCAGCTTAACTGCAGACACATGATGTAAACCCGCAATGTTGCACTTCTGTCCCCGGGATGCCAAGCACTTTAACACGGCAATGGGATGCGTTCCCTGGTATCCTTTGTCTCTCCCCTGCGTCCCGGCCATTGATTGCCCATGACGACAAACCTGCTTACGAGGAAAACTCCGTCTAGACGCGGAGTATCTTTATGCGGATTGTTTCTGATCAGACGGCATATCTAATGGACCACACAGGATAGGTCTTGCCCAACCCGTAGCCATTAATTGTCGCATGCCCCTCATCTTCTCCCTCTTATCACGCTTTTCCCTCCTAACATAGCCCCGTTACTTACTCAGATGGACCGAGAAGATAGTAATGGCCAGACAACAGTTGTCAGCTGAGGCCTATGGTATGCTTGCAGTGACGTCTACGTTCTAAAGCGTAAGTATGTCAACCAAAAGTCCCGTTCTTCGACACCTGCATACGCCAGATACCAAACAAGTGGGATAACGCAAGCAAGCAATCAAAAAGGAACCTCTCTGGAATCGATCCCATCCCAACCAAATCCAGTTCCGACAACATCCACCCGGTATAGCCTGACCGTGGAGTGGAACAGTGAAACAGGTTGAGGGATTAATCAATCTTATCTTGTGGAGCTTTCGGTGCCCTTTCTGTAAACGAGCTTCCATCTTACCGAGACTTACAGGCACAAGTAGGGTCCCAGTGGGTTCAGATGTCGGAGAGAGTCGAGAACAAGCCCGCCATTGAAGAAGAGTATACCCGATCTTTGGCCGTGCCCCTCTGGCGCGAAATGGGCCGAGAGGAACGCTCATTAGTCGTTGACGAAAATCCCACATTGTCATGCAGATTTCACTAAAAGTAGATAAGTACTACAAAGTGGGCTACTTGGTAGGTGCCAATGGCAGGGAAGATCCACCATCATTCAATTGGATCGGGTCCTTCTTTTTCTTTCGGACTCAAAAGTAGCGCCGATTGACATTCTTGGGGCTGCATTTGTGTGGTCATTTGTCGGATCTCCATCGTCGAAGTGGGATGTGCGAGAGAAAAAAAAATTTTTGTATCGGTTTGAAGCATTACGAACGTCTGAATTGCGTGTGCTGCAGATGCTGTGAACCGGAGTGGAAAGCAAGGGATCAGGTCAAGCAATGCTGTCGGCTGTTCGATTAAGTAGAGGAGTAATAAGTAGGCATCTGTATGATCTAAAAGCCTTGCAGCATTAATTTAAGGACATGAATTGCCCAACCATACAATGATAATAATAATGGATATGTGATGCATGTTCGAGTTGGTCCCTCATGGACCACTACGTGAGCACACTAGTATCAATGTACTTTGAGTGTACATAGTAGCACTCGGGCATTATTATTAGTAGTAGTATTGGCAGGTCAAACCAGCATGATGATGGTACTACTACTAGTACGGAGTAGAAGACAGAAAAAATATATATGATAAGCCATTGTCCGCTTGCTCGGCTACTTTGACAGTACTCCTTTATCTTTTTCTTCGTCTTCACACTTACTACTAACCAAGTAGTACTGGTATTAGTACCATACCAGTAGTACTACGGAGCACTACTATGACAAGAATATATGACATACTATACTACAAGTTACTACTTCTACTCTCTAGTATAGTACTATCAATGAGATTGGAAGAGTATCTCGGTACTAACGGGATGCATGGCCAGCGTTACTGTTTGTCTCCAGTTTCTACTGCTATTACTGGTACTTGTAAACTGTTCTTCTCTCCTTCTACTCTATTCAAACAATACCACTCTGCCTCGTCCTCATCATGACCAGTTGCAAACAATTCAAATTGACTACTAAATGGCGGATACAGAGAGCCCTTGAGGATGATTGATTGATTACATATCGATCGGTCGGGAGAAATCTGTTCCAGAACCCTTCTGCCTACGGATGCCGAGCCGTGGCCCCGACCAGCAAACTCCCCCCCCCTCGACTGCGCCACGCGTAGCCTCAATGTTCCCCCCCAAAGTGACGGGCGGTCCGGGGAACTTGAAGTGAGTTCTCACTACTACTGCTACCTACTCGAGATCTGACACTGCGATCGACTGCTACTGACCCATCCTCCTCCTACCTCCATCATCAGGAACACCACCACCCCCTCCCCTTTTCTTCTTTAACCCCCCTCCTAATATATTTCATAAAGTACACACTCTTTATTTACACATTCAACCTCCTTTGTCTTTCGTTCCCGCCCCTCCGATCGGGAGCATGGCTGCATTGGCTGTCACTCCTTTCTCATCCAGATCATGATCCCGCTTAGCCCGGTATCTGTGAGACTACCCAACTCGCACGGCTCTCGGGAGCCCCATATCACCCGCCATGGGCAACGACAATAAATTCGAATATGAAGCCCTTCCAATCCCATCCTACGAAGAGGCCATCGGCGCTCGCCCGGGCTCTTCCCGTTCGCACCTCGATTCTTCCGAAGAAGTGAGCGACAATACCGAAAGACAAGGCTTGCTCCAGCGCGGTCCCCAAACGGGTGCCCGCGGAGAGACTAGACCTCATGGATATCACCCTCCCACCGTTGAGTCCGCTCGGAATAGCCTCGATGACCTTGAGTCCGGATCTGGATCGGATAGGGGCTCGTTGGAAGAGTTACAGCGGGAGCTGGCCCAGATGGACGTGGAGGACGCTGGTCAGCAAATATCATCTCAACGATCTCGCCTACGGTCGCGGTTCTCGAAGCGATTCAACGACTTGACTCGTACATTATCCTCGTTCAATCTGCCGTTTCGCCGTTATTTGCCAAGCTTGCCAAATCTCAGGTTTACCGTCTACCTAGACGATGCTCGGTCGGGCTTCAAACACAATGGATGCATGATCTTGTTGCGTGTCTTTGGATTGCTTCTAGTTGTCACCATCGTGTACATCTTCTTCATTTCGGACCTATTCAGCATGAACAACCGTTTTATCATGGGTCAATCCTACAGCGCCGCGTCCGTGGAGAACTTCGTTCAGGGTCATATCAATGAGACGAGCATTGCAGAAAACCTGAAGAAGCTGACCGCATACCCTCATATTGCCGGTACGGAAGGCAGTTTCGTTCTGGCGGAATGGGTGGCATCGGAGTTCAACAAGGCCAACTTCGACGAGGTCGAGATGGAAGAATTCCAGGTATATTTGAATTATCCCCAGCAAGACGGTCGGAGGGTGGCGATCATCGATCCTCCCGACCTTGCCTGGGAGGCTACACTGGAAGAGGATAACGAACAGACCTTGGTATTCCATGGCCACTCGAAGTCGGGGAACGTCACTGGTCACCTTGTCTACGCAAACTACGGTTCCCGAGAAGATTTCCAATACCTCAAAGATCAAGGAGTTGCCTTGGACGGCTCCATAGCGCTGGTCCGTTATGGTGGGTCAGAGAGCGATCGGGCCCTGAAGGTCAAAGCTGCAGAATTGGCTGGTGCAGCTGGTTGTATAATATATTCCGATCCCGCGGAGGATGGCTTTGTCCGGGGTCCGGCCTTTCCAGATGGACGCTATATGCCAGCAGACGGGACACAAAGAGGTGCTGTTAGTTTGATGTCATGGGTGGTCGGTGATGTACTCTCGCCAGGTTTCGCGTCCACACCGGATGAGAAAGTGAGACTCAAGCCGGAGGATAGCAAGGGGTTGACGGCTATTCCTAGCATCCCTCTCGCCTGGCGCGATGCCCAAAGGCTCTTGCAGGTGCTCAAGGGCCACGGTTCGGAGGTGCCGGCCAAGTGGGTTGGCGGTGTCCCGGACGTGAATCAGTGGTGGACTGGGGACGCATCGTCGCCCACCGTCAATCTTATGAACATCCAAGATGAGGTAGAAAGACAGCCCATTTACAACGTGGTTGGAAGGATTATTGGGTTGGAGCAGCCGGAGAAAAAGATCATTGTTGGTAACCACCGAGACTCGTGGTGCGTGGGAAGCGCAGATCCAGGCAGTGGCACGGCTGTCTTCCTGGAGCTGGCTCGAGTTTTCGGGGAACTGCTGACATTTGGCTGGCGCCCACTACGCACCATCGAGTTTATCAGCTGGGACGCTGAAGAGTACAACCTCGTTGGCTCGACTGAACATGTTGAAAAGGAATTGCAAGCACTTCGTGAAAACGCGTACGCCTACATCAACGTCGATGTTGGTGTAAGCGGCAAAGAATTTGACGCCGCAGGAAGTCCGCTTTTCGAGAGCGTCATTATGCAGATCCTCGGTCGCATATCGGATCCTGACAGCAATGAAACGCTCAAAGATCTCTGGGAGAAGAAGAAGAAAAGACTCGGACCTCTTGGTGCTGGAAGCGACTACGTCGCTTTTCAGGACATCGCTGGAACTTCCAGCGTCGATTTTGGATTTACCGGCGAACCTTTCCCCTACCATAGCTGCTATGAGAACTGGGATTGGATGACCAAATTCGGTGACCCCGGATTTCAGTATCACAAGATTCTAGGACAGTTTTGGGGTTTGTTACTTCTGCAACTTGCAGACAGCCCCATTCTGCCTTTCGACTTGGAGGCATATGCTGCACACCTTGGTGGCTATGTCACTGGCCTGGAAAGTTATGCTAAGTCAAGGAATGTCCCAACTACCGACAACACTCAGAACGCCGCTCGGGACACCTCTGTGACATTCAAGCCCTTGTATGAAGCGGCGGCGAAGTTCAAGGACGATGCGTCTCACTTTCAGGAGTGGGCTCGGGTCTGGCATGATGCTGTTTGGGGAGCTGGTGGGTTTGAGAACAACGTGGTTGCTGTACAGCGTCTGGCACATAATACGCGGCTGGCTCATTTCGAAACCCATCTTCTCGACGACAGGCCAGATGGCGGCGTAAGTGATTCAACTCTTTCCATCTGGAACAAAGACTAACCACATATGAATAGGTTCCCAACCGCACACAATTCAAGCATGTCATCTTCGGCCCTGAACTCTGGTCCGGCTATGACCCTACTCTCTTCCCTGCCATTCGAGACAGCATTGATTCTGGCAATTGGACGCTAACTCAGGAGTGGATTGACCGGGTCTCCGATATCATCAGCGACGCGAGCGATCATCTCGTCCATAAGAACTGATCATTCCACTGCCAGGCGGACAAATCCCATCACTTTCTCCTATACAATCTTGTGCCAGAATCTACCTCCTTGTCTTTCTACCGCCAAACGACGACCCGATTCTGTCATAAACTCAACGCCCGCTACACACCATCTCCCGACCCTGCACAGTATACCTCCACATCTCTTGACACTTGTGTATCTTCCTTTTGCGCAAAAGATTCCCTTCCTTGGCATTCGTGTTGTCCCCTGATAGACGGGCATTGACGAGCCCTCTTCTTTCCTCTCAAGCCTTATCTTCAAGCATTTGTGTGTGTCATGACATGCCAATCGGATCATATATCTTCTTGTATCTAGTCACCTTGACGCCCACCCCTACCGATCCGGGCCTCTTACGCATATTCTTCTACTGTCTGTCTCTTCTATCTTTCATCTATGTATCTACATTTGGGTGTTTATCTTTGCCTCGGTGCTTGTTTTTTGCACCTTGCTGTGAACCATGGTGCATTCGGAGTATATCAATTTACTACCACTACTACTTAGTCAATGTCAGGTTTCTTTTTCTCTCCACTTTTTCATCATACCTGATAACTATCCATCAAATTCCGCGCCTATCAAGGATTTCAATCCATGCATTTGTCAGATCCTATTCGAACGTATACAATAGCTTCCCATTAGCATGAACGCGTACCTAAATATCTTACATAGTTCCTCCAATCTGACACATCATAGTCGGATTACATTCCCTTGTATACTTACATGGTGGAATACCCCCAACGTAACTAAGTAGTTCCATTAACCCACCCCCATAACAATTACTATGGTTGAATAGCTAGCTAGTTAGTTAACAATCACGAAAAGGGGGTCCATTTATCCTAAGTTTTCCACCCAACTACTAAGATATGACCGCTATTTCAATACTAACTAACTAACCTATATCAGACTCAGTTCGAAATTGATGTCTATAGAATACATACACATCAGCCACACTGCTTACTGATATTACCTACCTAATACGTATGTAATCATGTCCCAAGAAAGGGCCTAAAATAATAAAACGAAAGATAAAAATAATAACAACCCGAACTCATAATGGATGCGTCGTTACTCATTAGATTTAAAAAGTTCATGTCTGTCTCCCAGTTGCAATCCGTGCATTTCAACCCATGCCGTGTCTTTCTTTTCTTTTTTTGCTTTGGCTTCACACAAATCACCTATATCCTACATTTTTTTGCTGCTTTGCAGCTAGCTAGCTAGCTACATCCCAGATTAGGTAAAGGAAATTAAAACAGGAAAAGTTGAATGAGTAAGGAATGAAGAAAGATAAATGGATGGAATAGGAGATAGTAGCAGTCATTAGAAACTGGATTGGTTGGATGAGAGGAAGAGAAAAGGAACGCATCGCAGACCATAGCCATGACTCCGCGGAAATGTAGATAGGAAGTAGATTGAATGACGTGGGAAAGAAAGATGAAATTTTCAGAGAGAACAAATAATAAAAAGGCTATAAGATAAAGGAAAAAGAGACAACCAGGCCCTCATCCCACACCTGTGCATGCGCCGTGTTATGTATTAGCCAGTCAACCCAGATTTATATACAGTACATGTTTGGAAGTCAATGAGGAATCAGAAGGATGGAAAGGTGACGGAAATAGAACAGTAAGGTATTAAATATGCATAATCCCGGGTTCGCCTTTTCGTGGTCGTACGCTGTATGCAATGTGGAACCGGAAAGTGGTGGGTTCCGTTGCATGCTCTATAGGACAGTTTGCGTGGTATTGGTGAGGAAACATGATGTGCAAGAGATGTTGTGTGCTGGTGGTTGTATGTAGTAGGACTTCTATCTTGAAGGTGGATGAATGGAGTGGCCGGAGCCTTCGGTTTGGAATCCGAATGCGGAGGACAACACCTCCGTCAACGCAAGTCAGGACTGACTCATGATCAGTATGGAGGATATACATTATATTTCCATTTCTTCCTAGGCTTCCAGTGCGCTGCTTACTTGCGGAAACTCTCAACTCCCAGCGTTGGTGTTTCAACCATGCGATCGCAGGGCACGCCTTCGTCTCGTCTCCGGGCGAAGAAGCTATCACATTCGGATACAATTTGTGCCCACTCCGCAAGAGCTCTTCCTGCGTATTTACTGGCTGCGAGTTTATCATTCATCGCAAGACTGATATCAAGATCATTGGACTGCTTTTCTGACTCTGTACTGTCGTCTGTTCGGGCGTCTTGTTCGTCTGATTCGGGTGCACCTTGAGGGTCATAACTCTCATCGTCGTCTTCTCCCTCCGCCGCTGAAACGTATTCGGATAACGTCTCACAATCATCCCGCTTATTCAGAGATTTTCGGAGCTGCAAGTGCAGCTGCGACCCCACGGGAAGACAGGGGGTGTAGAGACGTTTGTTCTTGCTAGGCCATTGAGGCCGATCCATCCACTCTAGCGAGAATTTGAACGAGTAGGGTTGGTGTGCAGTCTTGGGCCGACTCAGCTCCCCAGAGTGGTTCTGGGGCTGCCATTGACCGTCCAAGCCTTTGTCTGCTGACGCCAGATTTTCAGAGCTCGCAGAATCTGACTCGTCAGAGGTGCTAGAAGATGACGCCTCGCCATTAGACTTTGAGCTAGAAGAACCGCCAAACATGGCTTTAAGGATACTCCATTTCCGTTTAGGTGCGGGTTGGGGCTCCAATGATTCCGCTTTCGCAGAAGTATTGCTACTGGAGAAAGCGGACGTTTTCTCCGCTGGAGCCGGAGGAACAACACGATCGAATGATACGAAGAAGTTCGATGGCGACAACTGATTATCACATCTGATAATGATAATCCTCCGGCCTGGTGCCGGCGTGCACGGTGCAGAAGAAAGCGGTGTGGTGAGTTCTTCATCGGCTTTGGCCTGGAAAGCAAGGTAGTATTTCCAAGTGCGCTGAAGCCGGTCCCATAGCGTCTCGTATATCGCAGTGTCAAGAGATGTGGGCTCATCACTAAACCTCCCCAGTCTCCAACACAACAGACGATGAAAGTAGGCGCGGACCATTGGACTCCAATGACTGAAGTAATGGTAGAAAATGGACTCTTCAAGGAGAAATTTCAAGCACAGATCGGCTTTTCTTTCCTCTGAAGCAGTCCATGTGGTCCAGATAGCAAAGAGAAACGAGAACACCCGAACTTCAGTGAGAGAATTGTGACTTTGCATCATTTGACGACAGACTTTCAGCCAGAAATTCCAGTCGAACAAGTCATTCTCAATGGAATGAGAATATCGTATGATAATGGGAATAACCTCCTCCACAAAATCACACAGTAGGAAACAAGCATTATGGTCGAACAGCGATGTCCTCTCCGCAGCTGCTCTCATGATGGTACAAAATGATTCAGCATACAGCAACCTTGCATGGTTCGGCTCAAGCGAAGATTCCGAGAGAAAATCCCGAAGCAGAATAATCAAGCGATTTTCAGCCATCAAACGATGACTATTCGCTGCCCCTAAGGGAAGAGCCGAGACAGCCGCATCGGTCCCTTCTATAAAATCATCAAATGTGACCGCGGCAGCCGTGTGATTGGTTTCCTGCATTTGCGGAACCGATTGCTTGTAAAGGGTGTCCTCAAGAACAACCAGGAGCTGCGAGTGAATCGGCAGCAAGCCTGGTGCTAGGATCCGCTTCTGCTTGTCAAGATCTGGCGGCAGAGCATCGGCGTACAGTACATGAATGTACTTGACAAAAACGAAAAAGAGATCGGTATCCCGGCCACTCCATCGCGAAACCCACGGGCTCTGCCAAGGAATCTGAACAGTACTCAAAGGTACATCAGGCTTCTGACGAAGGTATCGCACCAGAGCCGTATGGGCGTGAAAAGCAAGCGTCCGTAAGGCTGCCGGGAAGTTTAGGGCAAGGTCCTGTGTTAACGCTTTCGTGCCGCTACCTTTGTCGAGATTTGACTGGGAAAGTACGCGCCGGAAGATGCTGGGAGGTGTATTCCATAGCCGCACAAGGATGTCGGCGACGCCAGGACAGAAGAAGAATGCATACGCACAGGCCTTGCCACAGAATGCAACTAAGCTGGCGGGCGCATGTCGCATAGACATTCTTTCAACCACAAATGACATCTGAGACAACAAATTTTGCGTAAAGATATTCCTTATGTTGTGATGAATAGACTCAAGGAGAAAATCGGAGCCTGACGAGCCATCCGAACTCTCCGATATAGAAGTTGACGCGTGCTTGAGAGGCTTTGGGAAATTGCTGTTCGACGGTGGAAGAGGGAAAGGAACCCTCCATTCGGGTCGAGTCATAATGCCGACAATCGCTTCCAAGTATACTGGCCTATCCGTTCCGGATATGGATTGATTATTCTTGCCGTTGAGCATCTCTAACAGCCCTGTCCACCACTTGTTGAGTATGTTAACCCGGCGATCTAGGTCTTCGGGCCTCAGATGTTTACAAGATTGATGTGACGGGCTTCGGTTCAAGAACGGCAAGAGCGCGGACCGGATGACGTTGGCTTTCAAAGCGCTGGACTTAGCCTGAAACCTATATGAAGACTAAGTCAACCAATGTACGCATATATGCAAGTTCCGTGAGGACTCACTTCTGGAAGTCAGCCTCGAGGCCCCGGAAAACACCCCAGAGCTCATCCTTTTTCCGCGGCACGTCCACTGTTCCGGCGGGATTCGTAGTTACCGGTGCTTTAGGCACCGGAGGTAGGACCGGCGTTGAGACATTTAGGGTTGCGGTGAGTTTTTCTAGTGAATTCTTGGCCACTAGTGATTGAGGTGAAGAACTACTAGGAGTACTGGGACTATCTGCTCGACTTTGCGTCACAATCGCGACCATCGGACGTCGCGGTCGTTTCTGTAGGATGGTCCGCCTGCGGGCGGGGGCAGTAGGCTCAGTTTCTGCACTCCCAGAATCTGCTTGGCCGTTCGCCTTGGGTGAAGTTGTCGGGGGATTTAGGGTTTGTTCCTCTGTACGTAGAGAACGGAGCCGGGAGCTTTTCCCAGATGGCGGGGAGCTTGACATCCAGGGTTTTCGAGCCAAACTGACCAGCCTTCCGGACATAGAGCGGGCTTTGGAGGGGCGAGCAACGGGCGACGGTGCCCTCGTTTCCGGAACCTGGGCAGGAGGAACTGAGGTTTCTGGGCCAGCAGGATCCGACACATCCTCTGTCGATACGGTAAAGCGAGAAACTGCGATAGTTGGTTTGTTCTTAGACCGAAGCGAGGTCCGTCGTAAGATGTCTTTGCCAGCAGCCACATCCTCTTTTGACGGAGACTCCGTCTGAACAGGATGGTTTAGGTCGGAGAACGTCCTCCGCAGACCAGGCCGGCCGGCCTCGGTGGCCGCTAGGTCCGGAAGGTGGTTGTAACTAGCGGCATGGGTCAAATGGACGTGATCGTCATCGAGATGAGGGGTTGCGAGCTCTGGAGAGGAAGAAGACATGGTCAAGGATAGCCAAGATTGGCTATAGATCCACGCAGAGGAAGAGCCCTAGCGAGGTGTACATCTCCTCCAGCCGCAGAAGGCTGGGCAATATACTATCACTCAAACGGGCGTTGGGGAGACCAGCTCCTCCATATACAACGAAAGCCACTCCCAGAGAGATCAAATCATATGCGGGTCGTTCTATTCCAGTAGCATTGAATCGTTCCGGTCACCGATGCGGAGCAAGACGAGGGAAGGCGACAAGGAAGGGAGGCTTGGAATGATGGCGGTGCAGGCAGGCAGAGGAAGGGCAAGCGACCGCGGCGAGCGAATACGGCAATTATCGACGAAGCTCGGGATAGGACTGGCTCCGAAAAGCTAAACCGGGAACCTTTAACGACGCACGGCGAACTAGGGACTGAATGTTAGCCAATGCTGGGCAGGAGAAAATGAAGAGCGAGCGGTTGATCGACGGACGGGCAGAATTCCGGCGTGAATACGAAGTATAGCGGAGTAGTAACGATCGTAAGGTTGAACGAGGGGCAGATGGGAAAGCCGGCAGGGGGGCAAGAGATAGTAGGTAGGAGATTGCAGTAGAGCTAAGACTTGCTTGCTCCTTTTCTTGTTCTTTAATATGGGCCCCAGGGAAATGATAGAGCGAAGGAATAATGGGGAGTGAACAGAACAAGCAAACGAATGTCGGAATCAACGAGGGAAGGGGAGCGGAGCAGGAACGGAGCGGAATAGATAGAGTAAGGAAAGGGGAGAAAGGAGCCGCAAGAAGAGGAGATGGGGATGAACAAGCCAGCGAGAGCCAGCGACGGCCAAAGAAAGAGAGACAGAGAGACAGAGGGGGAGAAAGAGAGAGCGAGGAGATGACGAGCAGGCCGAATGGGGCAAAGCAGATGAACTGACCGGTTTCGATAATACTTCCCACTTCCTATTACATACAAGCCAGCCCACTTGTTCTTCTTCTTCTCCTGGTGGCTTCTCTCCTCTCTAACCCTTGATTTAGCCCTTCAGGAACCCGGGCAGATGGGGCTTTCCTCAAGACTGGAGTGTAGCCCCCGTGAAGCTTGGCCCCAACAATGGAGAGTATAATGATCTCACCAAGTGGTTATTTTCTTTTGTGAACAACGACGACGATGATGATGACGGGGGAGGGAACAGTGACCTTGCGGGCGCGGAAAAGTAGAAGACGAGAAGGAGGACTGAATGGGACTCCTTCCACGTTTAAGATTGAGAAAGAAAAGAAGGCTGTCCTATCCTAAAGGTTCCAGGCAATTTGCCCAAGTAGGCGGTCGCTAAGGATTTCTTTCTTTTACTATTTCTTTTTTATTTTTTTACTATTTTTTATTTTTCTTATTTTCCATCTGCCTGCTTGTCTGGATTTTATGGCTTGATGATGTACCCCGTCCACGCATGGAGGGCCAGAAGGTAAGTAAGCAAGTACACACCGTCTGGCTTGCGCTTGGGCGGTATCGTTTATTACAGTAAGTACCGGGTATGTATGTAACCATGTATTCGATTACAATACCCGCAGTTCCCTTGTCGGAATTCGAGCGATCCGAACACCAGACTCGCCCAGAATGAAACTCCATTGTCCGTCTAGAGATGATATTGGGACGAGGATGGTGATGCTCATATGATGAGATTGAGGGGAAATTAAAGCCTGGACTTGGTATTTGTCCCCTTTATCGTCCCCCTTCCTTTCCTACTGTATATCTCACAGAACGTTGAACCGTCCGGGTGCGTCCCTGGTGCTTAAGCCTCGTAACCTATTAATACATGGAGAAGGGGGAAGGAGTTTGCCCCATGCAAGGCTGTGAAGAGAATTCAATAATCGCGTCATGACGAAATCATTCTCCAAGCTGGATTTTTTCTACTATGAATAACCCACACTGTCTTAGCAGTCCTGGACTTGCGTAGATTTAGATGTAGGTGCTATGGTAACAAAAGGGTTGAGAAGAAGGATGGATCAGATCATTGCGACTATTGATGGAAGTAAACTGTAATCGTGAGCGGTACCATACTTTACTATCTGTACTTACCTTTTACTATCTATCTACTTACCCATCCAATCTCGCTCAGCTCCGGGCTCCGATCCTTTTTGAGGCTGCATGCACGTCCAACAGCAGCTTGCAGGAACAGGTTGGGTACGCAGTAGAGTTTTCGATCCTCGTCCTAGCCCCCGAGTTGGGCAATGCGAAGCGTCTGTGGGAACGGTTGTGCTGACTCGTCCGAGGGGCGCAGTGGAGGGGAACATTCTCCCGTGTTATTATTAGTAGTGACAAGATGGGAGTTATCTATTTCGTACAGGAGGAGTACTGGGATCTTGGCAGGACCCTGATATTAGTCCCTATTTGGTTGCCGTATGGGGTAATTGTGAAACATTGTGAGTAAAGCCGCGCGCAAACTTGACTTGGCATAGGGAAATGGTTAGTCAGGCTGAAGCTGGTAAAAGAGGTGTCCAGTAATGTCAACTACTTAGTAGAAAGCGCTTCAGTGCTCTTATCAAGTGCTACTTCATGTTGCAGAGGAGTTGCTTGCTACTTATCAGTCGGGGCGTAAGTAGATGATCAAAGTGTGGTGTGATTGTTCCATCATACTCTGCCCCTGCTTTGTCAGGAAAGTAAAAGTAAAAGTAACTATCTCTGGGTGACTTGGTCTTTCACCGTCCGCGCCGTAACTTACCATTCATTGTTTGTTTGATACCACCGAATATACTTGGATCGGATCGGATCCTCACCAGTACCACCGCAACTGGAAAACCTTCCCTCCAGCATCCTCCTCCTCCTCCTCTTGGATTACTAGTCAGGTCGCTAATCAAATCTAAATTAAGTGGGTTTACATTATCAACCATAAGACAGATGTGAATTCCTGCCAATTCAATCCTCCGAAAGGAATGTTGTACAGTTATAAGCGGTCCACCTGGAGACTCCCGCTCCCATTCCATTTGACCAACGTCATCCTGTTGATAACCGGGGGATGAAGTGGCTCAGCCAGCCTTTTCATGCCTGCCACCGTTTCCCTGGTCTTCTTGTCAAGATTCCTGGAGTATGAGATTCTAAATTGGCTGACAGGCCCATCGATCGCTCAATCATTCCACAGATCGGCCCTGCAAGTATGGACGTGTCAGCCCCATAATGTTGAAAGCAAACCGAGTGCAACAACCCTTATAGTGTGATGGGTGTTGTCGACAGACAGACAGACAGATGGATCAAGACAGATTATCGTATCATTCTTTCAGTCAAAGGCCTGAGTTTTGATGGTCTAGCGGTCTGCGAAAGCAGCCCTGGCTGGAGCTGTCATATCTCACGCTTCGCACCCACTGTACAGTAGAACAACTAACGCTAAATCCCCTGCATCCTCTTCGAATCGACAGATCTTACCAACACACTACTAACAACGATGATTCGTATTGCATGTTGTTTTTAGCCCGATGAAGAAGGACACGTTATGATCGTCTCTCAGCCCGAAGTAAGGTAGATGCAGTTGCATACCCTTGAGAAGATCCAAAGATGTCCTGCCCTTCCGGTCACCGGCGCCCATGTGCACTTGACCATAACCGAAATGTACCAGATGTATTCGCAACTTTCACACGTCGCACACCAGGGTCATCATTGCAGGAGGCGAATTCCAATTTGTCTGCCTGTATCATGTCCCGCTGTACTCCGGACAGCGTTCCCAAATGGCGTGCTGGGATCAATCTGCCACTTATCAATCAGAAGAGGAGGTTCGGACGGTCGGATATATCAAACCCGCCCGCGCTACGGTCGCCTGAGGCCAATTTCTGCGCTCGGGGTACCCGCTTTGGCCAAACGTTGAGTACTACGGCTACGAAGTACTCCTCTCACTCCCTTTCTTGAATTACCTCCCGGCCGGATTATGTTCCGAAGGGATGCAAAACATACTTGACTAGAAGAGCTTGATGGCAAGAGGAAAAAAAGAAAGTTCATGTGCTCAAAGTAGGTTTAATTTACAGAAGTTACTCCAGGACTTGAACAGCGGAGGATATCACATTAAGTCCATCCCATTGTCTATAAGCCCCGACTCTCCCTGATCGTTGTCGGTGAAACAACAGATACCTAGTGAGCAGCGTGGGCCTCCTCCTCCGGTTCCTCCTCGAACCAGCTCTCCTCAACGGGAGCGGCCTCACCAGCGGCGGCCTGGCCCTCAACCTCGACCTCCTGGCTCTCGTAGGACTTCAGCTCATTGGCGAGGTTGGCCTCCTCGGGGGACTGGGGAGCGGCGGGAGGAGCGAACTTCTGGACGTGAGCGTCGGCGTCACCGGCCTTGACGGGAGTGGGCTTGTAGGCACGGAGTTCGCGGAGGTAGAGCTCCTGGACAGGGTCGGCTGCAAGACGTTAGAAAGCGTAATGCCTCATATGCACGGCTAATTTGCCCAATCCGAGTAAACATTCTCGATGGGAACCGATTCCACATTGTATGATAGAGGGTCACATACCCTGACGGACAGCCGAGGTCAGGAAAGTGCGGCGAGAAACAGAAACCTGTTGCCGAGAGACGCGGGAGAAGAGAGAGCGCTACCGAACAGGGTCAGTCACCATGTCACCCGGTTGAGTTGGAGGGTATATCGTAGGTGTATTGTAATCTTACCGACGCTCTGAGAGTCTGGGACATCATCGCGGCGGGGTGATAGATGAGGGGGGTTGGAGGTAGGTGGGTTTCTGCGAGGAGAGCAAGTGCTGATTGAAGCCGATGTTGGAAGTTCGACGTTTGTTCGGGAGCCTTCGGCTTGGCGGATGACTCAGCAGGGCGGCTGCGAAGTCCAAGTCAGGTGCATCTCCAAGCTGGGTTTGTCCGCTTCGCCCCTCAACCTCAGTTCTCTCGCTTCCTCTTCCTCTCCTCTCTTCCCTCTCGTCGTTCTTTGTTCCCCTCCCCTCTTAACCTCCCGGCCACCTCTTCCGCAAGGCCTTCCTTGTCTGCTCTGCGACACTTTTTCGTGATACAACCCTCACGGAGAGACCTTGACTGGTTCCATCGCGGTCGGGCAAGTTTGGCTTCGAGGTTTCGGGGATTACGCTGGAGAAGGTGATCACCGAGTACTTCAGTGCTTTACTCTGGGAACTTTGGCAGGACCAAGAGTCCTTCACCTGCCCGGAAAGGTAAAGCGCTAGCTTATAGAACCTGATCCCCTCCTTGAGGATAAACCTGCATGTCGGTGACTACCGGTGGACCTTCACCGTTGTCATTCATCATGTAGTTTTCACTCGGGAATCTCCTGCATCGTCTCCCATTGGAGTTGTTGTTCAGATATGCTTGGGGCATTCAGGCTAACATTGGTACAAAGGCAGTGACGTGGAGACGTACTTGCAAATCAGTCTGAGCGATTTGCGCCGCTGCTGTCCCGTTTTCTATCGCCGTTATACTGTGAGCACGCCGATTCATAAAGTCTCTCCAACAGACTTTGGTCGTGAGCCTCACCTCACCATTCGAAGGCCGTTGCACCTGCAGCTCCGCGTTTATCGACCCCTTTTAAAAAACGATACACCCAAGCTTTGTCACACTGCCTCTAAATATGGCTGCCGTTTCCCCTGCTGCCGCTAGGGCCGAGCCAGGCCAATGGAAGAAGAACCTTTCGGCCCACGTCATTTGCCCCGAGTGCAAAGAAGTGCCCCCTAATCTGGAGTTTCCTGGTTCCCATGAAACTGTTTGCGGCTCATGTGGCTTGGTCCTCGCTGATCGGGAAATCGACATGCACTCTGAATGGCGTACATTCTCCAACGACGATCAGAACAACGACGACCCTTCTCGTGTTGGAGATGCTATGAACCCGCTTCTCAACGGTGATCAGCTGGAGACCCAGATTGCTAGTGGTGGGTCGGGCCGCGTTCGCGACCTTTACCGGGCTCAGAACAAGCAGTCAAGTGAAAAGGCAAACAAAGCTCTTCTGGCAGCCTACAAGGAGATCGGTGCTCTCTGTGATGGTTTCAACATCCAGAAGAACGTGGCAGACACAGCGAAATACCTCTTTAAGATTGTGGACGATGCCAAGGCATTCAAGGGAAAGTCTCAGGATGTGATCATTGCAGGCTGTATTTTTATCGCCTGTCGCCAGTGCAAGGTGCCACGTACCTTCACTGAGATCTTCGCGGTGACCAAGGTTACGAGGAAAGAAATTGGTCGTATTTACAAGGCTTTGGAGAAGTTCTTCACTGCGCAGAACCTCGAGCGGATCAATGCTGTGGTCTCCAGCGGAGGTGTCCCTGACCCCAACGACACATACACCGCTACGACTTCCACCAAGCCTAGTGATCTTTGCAACCGTTTCTGTAACCTGTTGGATCTGCCCTTCCAGGTTACCAGCGTCTCCTCTGCTCTATCCGATCGCGTGACAACGATGGGAGATTTGGCTGGACGTTCTCCCCTGTCCATTGTGGCAGCCTGCATCTACATGGCTTCGTACCTGATGGGACATGGCAAGAGCGCCAAGGAGATATCCCAGGTGGCCCATGTCAGCGATGGTACGATCCGCGGTGCTTACAAGCAGCTATATGCTGAAAGAGAGCGCCTAATCGATCCCGAGTGGATCAAAGATGGAAAGGGTGACTTGAAGAACCTGCCTAATAGTTGAATGGGCTAGACCTTGCCCTTTTCAAGCAGTTTGACTACTCGACATTTTGCCGGAATAGCCGCTTGTGCTTCACATCCAGCGCCTTAGTCAAACCTCGCTACTAGCTACTGAGAGTAAACATGATACCCCAAATCACCTAGAGATATACACAAAAAAAAGAGAGAAGAACAAAAACAAAAACACAGATATATAATCCAAATCCATTTCATACCGTCGCATCACCATATCAAACAAAGAATGGCAATTTGCGAAAGAAGGACCCGGTAGTCTCCCAAACGAAACGAGAATGAAATCCAGAAACCAGAAAGGGGAAATCTCAGTCGTTATTTCAAAACCATCATCATATGCCGTCATTTTCCTTATACTAAACCATCTTCCAACTTCCAAAAGCAGCCCTGATAACACCCTTTCCTTATGCTTCTCGGTTCCCCGTTGAATTTTCCAAAAAACCTTCCCATTGAAATTTATTTATTCATTTGCTCGGTCCTTTAGCCTTTCGTTTCAAACTCTGTATGTAATTAATCCAGACATATCTAGCTAGCATACATGCCATGCATCATGCATCATTAGTTTTCAAATCGATCAATTCCTATTACTACTAGTACTAGTAGTAGTATCTATATAACATTCATACAGTAGATAACGTAACCCTGACAACTCTTGCAATTCACAGAACGTAAAAATCTAAACACCCAAATTTACCTCTGCAGTGGTATTATTATAGGAGTAGATCTGATCAGTAAGTCGTAAAGACTGAACTTCGGCTTAGGTGAAGGATGATGATTAGTAGAAAGTATTAGGGGCAGTGTCCCTCACGCAGATGTATCAGAAAAGTAAAGTACGATGAATGATACGAATAGCACTGCTGGAAGTGGGCACTCAAGCTAAGCTAGCTAGCTAGCTAACTGGCTGGCTAGCTGTACTTACGTGTTGTCAACTGGCGGTGGTTGTTGTCGTTGTTGTTGCTGCTCTATAGCTACTGCACAGAGGTATGGTAGTACTATGCGTGTATGTGCTATCAAGGGAGTGAAACAAGACGGTGGGGTGCACGAGTGTCTCAAGAAATGAAGGAAAAAGGAAAAAGAAATGAGAAAGCAACATGTAGAATCAGACAACCGTCAATAGCCGGTACTTCACTGGGTCTCGCCAATGTCACCTTCCGAAGGCCTTTTGCCGTCTGCAGAGGCGGCTAGGGTTTCGGCGACGTTGTCGACGTCTTGCTCAGGGGATGAGGTCTCTTTGGCAATAGGGACATCCTCCTTGACCACGGGTTCTACAGCGGGACTTGGCTCAGCCGCACTGTCAGTTGGTATTGAGTGGGCAGCCTCGGTGAATGTAGGTTCCTTGGACTCAGTGACTGTTGTGTCCTTCGGTGAAGCTGAGACTTCCTCTTCCTTCTCCGGCAATGGCTGCGGATCAACAGATTCACCGGCGATATTCTTTGCGATCGCTGGAGCCATGGTATCGGGCTTGGTATCGGGAACAGCAGAGTTGGCTTCAGATCCAACGACCAAGTTACCGTCTTCACCAACTTGCCAGACATTCAACGTTGTGGTGATTCTGACCTCAGGAATAGTGGGTAACCTCGTGCTGGCCTTCTCAACGGCAGGCTTTCTCCGCGCGGGTCCACGGGCGCGGCCCTTCCGAGCATCACTCAATGGTTGTTTCTCTACCGGGGCGGCTTCTTCCTCTTTCTTCTTCTCCTGAGGCTTGGGAGGGGCCTGCGGGCCAAGCTGCAACCGTGAGTTCAAATCCGACAGGAACCCTGCCTTCAGGGCAGCAATCTTACTACCGCCAGGACGCGCCGGTACGGCCGGTTTGGGCTTGGGAGCGATATCTTTTGATTCTTCGGGACTTGCACGAGAGATAGGCTTGGCTGGACGGGCTGGAATCTGAGGCTTGGGTCTATCCGGGATGACTGGAGGTTGACGCTTTTCAGTAGGTGAGGTGACCGGCTTCGTTGATGCATCCACTGCTGGTGCCTGCTGCGGGCGCTTCTGAGGACGTAGTGGGATGCTCGGCTTTGAGGGAACTTCTGGGCTCTTGACCTCTTCCTCTGACGGCTCTATGGTCGTCACTAGTGTATGGCTTTCAGGGGCGTCCTCCCAGATGTCACGGCTGGGGAATCTCTGCTTGGCCACTTCCGGTCGAGCGGGGGGCTTCTCGTCATGCTCTTCGGATTCCAAAATCTGTGTTGCGACCTGATGGGGATCCAAGTGACTCGCGTGGCTTCTACGGAAAGACTCTTGCTCAGGAGTCTCAAACGCCTCCTGCTTGGGGCCCTCCGGGGTAGACACTGTAGCGTGCAGCTGCAGACTGTTAGGCGAATCTTCCCAGATATCCTGGCTAGGGAATCGATGTTTGAGCTCCGGACGCTGCTTAAAGCGCTCTGCAGTTGAGACAGTCTTCTTGTCCTTAGCATCGTCCTCAGGGAACAGGGGCTCATATTCTTCGACATCTTCAAGAGGAGTGTAGACGCCTCCATGCTCTTCGCGCGAGTCATATCGCGTCAAAGCGGGCATACCACTCTGTACACTAGCAGCCCTGCTGTTAGATCTACTGTGCGTGGCGCTAGGTGTGTGACTTCTGCCTTCATAATCGACACTACCACTCCGTTCAAACGAAGGAGAGACAGCGGGGTGCTGGTAGGCCGACTCGGGGCGTACTTCGTCGGCAGCCAATATGGGCTCGTCGTCTTCATTGCCATCAGCAAAGCCGCGGTTAAGCTCTTCCGGATCCGGAGTCTGGGCGAAACCATCGGGATGGTGCAAGTGGTGGTACGGCTCGTCAACATGGATCACTCGAGGTTCTTGTGGCTTCTCAACTGCCTCTTTCTCCACAGCCTCATCCTGTTGTGCCTGGGACTCTGCGGCTGGTAAGCTGGACTTGCGGAGTGGGGACTCGAAGGCCGGACGAGAATCCCGACGTGACTCGGGAGGTGGCGATGACAAGCGATGCGTATACTCGTCGGAGGCAATGTAGCCAACTTCCTCCTCTGGAGTTCCCGCCACAGCAGGCGAGGTACCTGAAATATCATTATCAGCACTAACGTTCCGATTACAAAAGTGTATTGTTGGTTAACGTACCAAGTCCAGAGCCAGTGACAGCAGAACCTCGAACAATCTTGTTTAGGTCGTCACTGCTCAAAGCCCAATCTGGTCTAGGCGTGCCAACACCAGGACCATATTGGCCTTGTTCTTCCTTGACGTATTCCTCAGGGTGCTTCTCGTACCACGCTTTTTCAAACTTGTCGTTTGTAGGTACACCGTGCCCATGCAGGCCATAACTTCCGGGTGGCAGAGAGGCCTCACGACCACTACGGGTTCTGTTGTGACTCCGACCTGGACGTTGCTGCTGGTGCTCCACGATGTATGGACTTGGGGACGGAGCCTGGACATCGCCCGCGTTGGGGTACATGGGCACTCTCTGCCCAATCTCGGGAATTCCGTGATCATCACCGTGGAGTGACTGTCTGCGATCTGCGGACGCGGTTGAAGACTCGGCGCGTGAGCCACTAGCCCGCGAATGCGATGAGCGAGTGGGCCTTTCGGCATGATCATCATGAAGAGGAGACCCGGCACGGCCCAGACCGGCTGCTGCAGCTTGACGAGAATCTGTACGTGTGACCGCCTGCACCTTGGCCTTGGCACTGGAGGAGGGTAATGATGGCCTTGGCGCATGAAGCTTGAGATCGCTTCCCACGTTACGTGTTTCCGCGGGGGTCGACTGGTGGGCGTCGGAGGCGTTGCCAACATCCAAGTCTTCGTACTCGATACCCTCTTCACCCAGAGAAGGAATTGTGACACTCGGAGGACGGGGAGGCAGATCGGTCGAGGGGGTACGCTTCACGCCCGAACCATTGGGCAGTTCATTCAAAGGAGAAGGTGCATAGCTATCGCGGTAGGGAGACACTGAGCGCTCAATGCGGTGGGTAGGACGAGGAGGGATCCTAGGCATGTCTGCTGAGGAAGGTGCAAGGCCTTGTTGAGGTGATCTTGACGGTCGGGGAGGGATGACTGGAGCTGTTTGACTCGACATGATTGTCTGGTTGGTCTGATAAATATGGTTTCGGTATGTGCTGAAAATCAATTCTAACGATCGTCAGTCTCAGCGGAGCATTGAACAAGTGTCACATGAGCCAGTTGGATCTCGATGGCGGGGAAGTGATGAGGGTTGGGTTTGAATTGGAGCTAGCACAGGGCAGCTGTGCATACATAGGTCACGGAAACAGGACAGGATGCAGGGGCGATGGTCAGTCTGGGGGGACGTGCTCCCAGTGGGAAGATAGAAGAGAGCACTATCTCAGCTAATAGAGGAGCTAGCGGAAGAGCTGCAGAAGAGGGCACGAGGCGAACTCTGTGGCAGGGATTGTACATATGTAGCCGGAAGCAGGTCGATAAGATAGGTGCCATGCGAAGCCGCTCACATTCTTTGTTGTCTTGGCTAGTCCAACAGACTTCTGAAGGCGGATAGGAAGCCGTTCCAAGGGATTTGGAACGATAGAGAAAGGACGATACTTGCAATGACTGATAAGGGACATGGAATTGATTCGCTTACCTGGCAAGGATAACAAGTGTTGACGCAATGATGGAAGGAGGACTTCAGCCCGAGCTCTAGAATGGGGGGGAGGAACGGGGTGGGGAAAGTCAATTCTGGGAGAATTCAACAGATGAATATGAATATGATGCTGAGACAAGATGGAAATATACGAGAGAATGTGTCCGAGCGAGGGGGAATGAGGAGAACAGTGAAGAAGTAGAAACAGTAGCAAGTAGGAGGAGGAGGAGGAGGAGGAGGAGCAGCAGCTTGGCAGCAGGAGACGGTCAGGCCTGCAAGATAACTAGTCTACTAAGTAACTATGGGGATGATGTATGACTCTTGATTCCCGCAAAGTGGCCGTAACAGCCAGACTAACCGCTTTCTTCCTGCCACGGCCCACCGCCCCGTCGCGTGACGTGCTCTGACGGCATAATACCACTCCTGTCCCCTCTTGCAAACCGTATGGTAACCGTATCTGGGCTGTGAACCAACCGGCGCTGTTTGTTGCAATTACATAGTATTGTTGAGGCGGTGGCAGAGGACCCCGCTGGGATCAGGAGTCATTTTTAGGTTTCCCATTTTTTCTTTCTGTATCACCGTGTATCATTTTTAAGACACGTTCCACTAGACCCTTTTGCAAAGGATGTTCACGATAACGTTAATCGGTTCAGACAAATACAAAGTAGTCATAGTAGTAGCTAGATAGATGGAGAAGACCACATACCAACTGTCCATTTCTCAGGCATCATCTTTCAGCTGACGACAATCCACCAATAATACCAGATTAACAACAAATCCCAAGACCCTCAAATGAGACTTACCCTATGCATGAATGACCGTAATGGATAGGTATGATTTGGTGATTTTTTTTTACTTTTTACCCTTTTTCACTGCATTGCATCATTTGAGGCATTTTCCCCTCTTAGTCTGCTCTTGGAAGGTTGAACATAATGCAAACCAAAAGTCTAGACACCTACTAGGTACCCCAGTAACATCGACGATAACACTTTAGCGCTTCGTGATACTACGAATTAGCATCTATGAAAAGGTCAGCTCAGACCCCAAAGGCAAGGCCGTCGCCCCCCGCCTTGCACGACGCAGAAACTCGGTATCAAATTGGCGGATTACGGGTTGATGATCTGTGGCCGATCCATTCTTGAAAACTCCCCGTTTGCTCTAAGAATAGGAGAGATTAAATCCCTCCCCTATTTTTTGCGATACTTGGTAAATAGATACGATGAATGGTGCGGGGGGAAACATTCTAATACTGGTAAGAACATACACTGTCCATGGTGAATTCCCCCCCTCTGCTGCGTCAGGGACCACTTCCCTTCCCCCCTCCCCTTTCATGTTGGGAAAATGAGTCGGGCTAGACCATGGTCCAGATATAGTCTCAGCCACAGTGCCACGAAGGGGGTATTTCCCCCCGTTGCTACTGTTGTATAGTGCAGAGATCTGTCAATGGGCAATATTTCCAAGACACCAAGTGACAGAGAAGATTACCAGCTTAGCTATGCAATTCATATTATTTGTACAATAGGTCACCCCCTGTGCACTATTTTATTCCCCTTTCTACATTGCAATTGCCAAATACTTCAGTGTGGCGGTGCAGACCGCTTCCCGGACTGATTTACTGGTGCAGCCTTCCGTGGTACAACAGGTAGTACTTTGTGTTGGTTGCCGGTCCAATATTGAGTAGTACTCCATACCAGGCTGCATGCTGCTATGCATGCATATATACCTCAGATTTTAAGATCGTGAATGTCAAGCAATTCCGCTATTATATCCATTCTGTCGAAGCACTCGTTGAAAACGGATAGATACGGAGTATATGTAGCATGATATGAATTGAAGTATTCCATGTAGTCTATAGTAACTATGCATCTATCCTTGGTGGCAGGTTTTGTGGCTGCCCGTGGCGCACCCTCCCTGTCCTTATCAGATCATGAAAGGGCAACTATAAAAAATAGCATATACTATGAATTATATAAGAAAACTCTCCTTGTTTGCCTGCGTTGATATAGTTGCTAAATACATTTAAAGAGTTACGTATTCGCCTAGTTAGTACTCTTGCAGTTATCAAGAATCCATGATTCGTGAGTAGATATAGTAGTTGGTAAAGATCTTTCCTAGTACTCTGCAGAGGAGACATGGCTGGCAACCTTAACTTTACTACTCTGTATACTGTGTGAACATGCCGTGCAGAATTGACTAAGATGATGCTACCCATTTACTACATGATAGACGTGTCTCTAAAGAGTGAGGGAGTCCCTGTATCCAACAAGTATCACATCAAGACCTGAAGATGCACCTTGAAGAGGGAAGAGAGAGGTAGGGTGATGTCCTTCAGACGAGTGGCCCTAGAGACAAGAAGGCCATACCTTAAAACCCGCTATTTAACAACCTTCAAAAGAACAAGAAGAAGCAACCAAGGCAGTCTGAGGGTCGGAACAGTCGTCTTCCCCATCATGAGGGCTGTCATCAGCAGTTGTGATGCAGCATGGACATGAAGAGGTGTACTGAGATGCACGAATGAAGGAAATCCTTGCCGAAAGATAGTACTACATGATGGAAGCAACCGAAAAGCAGGTTTTCCCAAAATCCAAACCCAAGACAAGATGCTGGTCGGCGGTAAGGGAAAGAATTGATGGGCTTCTGGAGGTTGGAAGGGGAGGCTGGCGGGCGCCCTTGACGTGTTTGGTGTAGGAAATTATTGGTGTGCTGGTCCGGAAAACTTATCCTACCGGCACAACCAGCTATCACTGGCCCCGTTCTGCCTTGACAGGTTCCTCCCCAAGCAGGCGGACTGATCTCCGGGTTCAGTCTCGAAACTCGCAACTGTCGTCCACTGGCTCACGCCACTTTCGTCTTCCTTCAATGCTTTATCTATTTCATCGTCTTTTGCTCGGGATCTTCCCATCTGAGTTGATTCTTGTTATCATCTACTGACGATTTACCGTGGTCTTTCTTTAAAAAAACAGATGCCGCATTTTTCAGGAAACACACATTAACACTACTGAGGGAAACTCTTCCCCCCTCGTGGTACAGGATCTGATCTTCCCCCATCATGCCTTCTAATTGAACCTGCTCCTTTCGACTTTCATCCACTATCCATTCCATCTGATATCTCTATAATGATTCGATGCAAACATAATGACGGAGTAACAATGCCGTTCTGGCAAATAATGCTATGTTACCCGGGCTTACAGCCATTGTGAAGTCTCCTGCCCCCTGTGATCCAGTACAGCAACAGCTTCTGGGGGTAATGTGAGCCTCGAGGACTGAACAATGTTCTCTAGATTGCGAAGCATCTCTTTAGCTAACGCGAATCTCTTGCTGAAAGCCACTAGAAACCGACACAATTCCACAAACGCATCCTTTGAATCGTCCTCGTTCAAGGCACTCAGAAAGACAAGGAGACTACTATTGGTGGGCTCGAGCATCTGCCTGGGTATTTGTCGCAATCCATAGGCTTCATGGTACGAGCGGAGACAATGGACAACTTGCTTCGCCGATCGAAGCTGATTTGACCGGGCCTGTTCAAATTCCGATGGATGGGACGTGGGCCCGAAATGTTGATGCTCCAAGAAATATTGGAACAGTACCATAATCGTATGGTGATATCCGATACTAAATGACAGTCAGAGATGCTGTAAACATCTGCTCTGTGAAGTTCATGTTCTTACTGCAGGTATAAGATCTGTGGTGGTTTCTCATCGTCGGCTTCAAAGTCCTTCGGAAGGCTGTCAAGCCATCGCTGCAACCGAACGCATCTCTTATTGGCTGCTATCCACAGTTCGCTGATTGGCATGTCGAGCCCTTTGTCAAACAGCAGATCCGGTATGTCCGCGACAATCTCGGTCAAATCGATCATTTTGGTCATGACGAGTCGTAGATATGCCGGGTGTTTGACGAGGCCAACCTGATTGAAGCGAGGATACGGTTTCCACATAAAATCATCATCGAGCGCAGTTACAGGATAAGGTTTATATTTCGGTGGCTTCAACTCTGCGACCTTGCGACTATGCAATGACGTTTGCCTGCAAATTCAGCCGGTTAGCTTGGTCGGTTTACGTCGGGGATACCGTCATACGCGTTCAAAATAAAGAGACCCCAAGCAGTGATTGCACAAGCATGCTGCAGTCGGAGAGACATTTTCTCCCACTGGTGGTGTCCCATCCTCGGTGACATGAACATGCCAAAATCTTGTGCGAGCTGTACAGCTTGCCTGAGCATAAGCCAGCTCAGGTCATCTTTACCTTGGAATTTCAGGCTTCAACTAGTCAGCTGCTAGAATCGGTTATGTAAAGTAGGGAGGGGGATCTCTTCGCAAGCCATACAAACGACTCATTAGGGCCACAGCTTGAATATTGGCCAGAGAAACGCGGCCTTCCTCCGCGTTCCACAATCGCTCTGCTTCCGCATAAAAATGCTGCCCCCGTGACATCTCATCGTCAGGGACAGCAAAAACTTCTGGAAAGTCGGAATAGATCTTGTTGTTGTCAGAAATAGCAAATTGAAAGGAGGATGGGAGCAACGCACACTTGCCACTGCTAATATGCTATTAACAAGCAGCGAGGTGCAGCAATCTGGATTGCTTTCTCTGGTAGTCATATGCTTTAGGAACGTCTCTTGATCCACGACCTGCAATAACGGATGATCCCAAGTGAAGTACAACGATATTAGGTGCGAAACAAGATGGTCATCATTAGTAACCATTGTCCAAGGCCCGGAAGATACCTGAAACAGGGGACTATCACATAGCCTCTCCACTGTTATCCGCAAGTGGGCATCGACAACTGGGCGCTCGTGCTGCGATGGGATATCTTCCGCAGGCCCAACGCTCTTGGAGTGCTCTGAACTTGCGTCACTGAAATCAGTGGCAGGAGCGTCGATAATAGTGACGAGGTCGTTCAGTTGGGCATTGCCACGGATCTTTTCCAGCATCTGTCGGGCCTTTTCTTCATCTGAGGATCGAAGCGTTTCGAGAAGCGAGTATAGCAGGCCTCGGTAATACTCTAGCTCTCCTTGGGTGCGCCTCGCAGCGACCTTTCGCCTCAAGTCGAGCGTCTCATCGAAGATGCATCCCCCAGTGTTTTGGCATGCCTTACAAGGTGGCGGGCGTCCGCTGCACTGTGATCCTTCTTCGTTAGCAGGAGCGCGAAATAGGTGAATGGGCAGACGAAGGGCAAGGATGCAGGGTACTTCGTCGGGAGAGAGGCCCTGGGTTGCCAGTCGAGATTCATTGAGACACGCATGCACACAGAGTCTCCCTCCCTCCCTGTGTTTCCCCATTGCTTGTATGCAGAACTAAGAGTCCAGGTATTACCTTTCGCTTTGCCTGCTTGCATGGCAAACATGCTGTCGAATTCTTCCTTGACTTGGCCAATGTGGTTGATCCAGTTGCAACGGGGCCTCGGGGCCCAGGGGCTAGGGAGGGAAGATGTTTGCCTTTGTTTTCGGTGTTCATTTCAGGCGACGATGCTCCCCCTCGGGCGAAGGAAAGGTAGCTATGAGATGATGGAGAGATGCTGTCGCATCGCTGATTAGTGGTTAAGGCTGCTCTTGGGTCAGTCGGATCGTACGACATGAATATCGCAATAAGACGTACGGCAATACTTTTTCAATCTGAACCGATTATTCTTGGGGGGAAGGACTGCAAAGAAACGGATTTCGGCTCAGGAACACGGGCGAAGATGCTAAATCACCTCACCCTATTTCAAAATTCGGTATGGAGCGACCTTGATGGTTCAACTCTCATGCAAAGAACAACCTATTCCGGGATACCTGTCAATAGGCATATTTCGTCAAACACGGATGCCAGCCTTTCAACGGTCGGTGGTTGTTGCTGATGATTTGTGCCGCGGTGACAACAAGACCCAGTGGGGTTGGGGAGACGATTTCACCCTAGAGGTGATAAAATGGTTCAACAAATCGAGAACACCATGATACACGTGATCATAGACGTCTTCTATACGAGAGCCTGGGGATGGGAAGGGGCAGGGCTGGCAGAAGCAGAAAGACTTACCAGATAACTAACTGCCCGGGACCATGACTAACGACCATCACTTCTAAGCCAAAGCGCTTGCATGGTTTGGAAGACCCCTCAGCGGGAAGCAAACAAGCATCAATACCGGTTATTCCAACAAGGGGCCCTGCTTAAAAAGGACCCCGAATACTACAAGTGGACAGTTCTCCCAATTTCCTCCCCAAGGTTCTTCGATGGGCAGAGGTCTGGCAGCAGCGCGAGGCGCATCGGAGCGATCCTGTCGTGGTATTGGTTACGGCCCTATACCGTTCGTTCCGGTCCGATCTACATGTAATGACACTATGTTCGCATTCCCTAAGCAAATGACTAGTGTCAATGTCTCATGGCCCTATATGTGAGGAAGCTTGGGTATCACTAGCCCAGACGCATCCTAGCCAGGAAGCCTGGAATGTCCGCACAAGGCGAGATAACACTAAAGGTGACAGGTATGCACGGAGTCCCTCGGACTGCAATTGGTCTACACGGTACCCTCAGGCCGTCAAATAAGCGTGCCACAAGGTAGGCCAGGAAGACTCGCGCCCATCTTGCTGCTACTGCCATCGATTCATTCCAGTGCACTGTTTACTAGGATAAGGGATCCAGGACTCGAATGCATACAATACATGACATAGGCCAAACTCTACCTGCGGGTACCATCCGTTCCTAGCGATCTTACAGGCCGGGTAAAACAGCCATCGGGCCAGCGAACCGCAAAACAAAGTAAGGGAGAGTTTTTGGCGAAGCACACAAGGCGGAGGGATAAAATGGAAAAAGAGGCGGGCAATATGGCAGACAGGTGCTCTAAGCCGACACCCGATATGCAGCAAATACAATAGGTGGAAACGTTCACCGACCCGCAACACAATGGAATAGCACTGGCTAGAGGACTCCAGATCCTAGACTGGTAGAGGTTGAGGTCCACCATAAATCAGGTCGCCGGTCCACTCCTTGAAAACGAATAGCTACCGAACCAGACTGCTTCTTACATCAGCCCAGCCGGCTCGCCTGTCAGGATGGGGGCTCGCATCCTCTCACTGCGTCCTTACTACGCGGCGAATGATGCTCCGTTCTAGACTGCCATGGCATGGCCCCGCAGCAGTTTCTTCGACTGATCCTGGTTAGCAACTCGATATTGGCGCCGGCTTATGTGGCTTGCTCGAGCCAATGTGGGTTGTGCGGTGCAAAGTTCCGTGGGCGTGACGCCTCGTAGCAAACTCGGCTGAGCGGGTACAAGATGGCGAGTTGGGACTGGGTCTACTGACTTGAGAACAGAGCCTTCTTGCAGTGGGACTGAGTGACCAGAAACTAGAGCTCTCGTGTCATAAGCTTAAATCAAGGACCAGAGATCCATATTCTCTTGACAGAGTATGACATGCGCTGGGGCGCATTTCTATGCACCAAGCTGTTATCCTCCTTGCAGTATAGGGACGGGAGGGGCGCGAGCTCGCTCAAAATCCCATCTCCACATAGAACCTGCGGCGAGGGTCGCGCCTGTCGATCATTAATAGTCCAGAGTTACATTGGGCCGGTCATCTGTTCCCGTAGGATCCTGGAGGCAAGTGTGCACACGCGGCTTGGAATACTCTCAGCAGAGGGTCACGATGAATGGGTCAGATCACCTGACAGCCCGCAGCACGTCCGATTTGCGCAGAAACGGCCTTTTACATCACTGTGACATGAGCCTCCTTCAATCTTCGCTCTGTTACGAGGGGAACCAGGCTTTTTTACTTACATTTTGTTGGTGTCAACCGATGCTGGCCCTCCTTTCCTATATCGCCACCGATCACGATGACTGGACCATGGCCCGATTTTGCATACCAGCAGCACGCGAGCTCCCCAGCATTTCAAATTCCTCGAACTCTGGGGCAACGCTTCTTCGGCCGGCGTCTGCCAGGGGGGGTGGACGTTAGTAAGGTCCAAGCGCTTGGCATGATATCTCTCTCTGCACCGAAAAGCATCGATCCAATCATCACAACTCATTCCTTACCTTACCTCCGCGGTCTGAGCGCCAATCAAACATGCAGACCCGGTCTCCGCCCCATCGTAGGCCATCTGGCCCTACAGACAGCTTGCCTAGACGTTCGGCATGGACGGTTTATTTTTCTCAACAATAGCCCCCCTCCCTTCTTCCTGCAACCTCACCGTTGAGGATACTGACAGGCAGCCCGACGACCCGACAATAACATTCTTCTGTTCGGGCACCACCGGGAAAGGAGACCCAAGAGCTGGGCATCCATGGTTATACAAGTAGCCGTGGTACAAAGTGCTTTCCCCATTACAGTCTTCTCTTCACCACTTGGGCTGTCCATGTGGCTCAAATAAACCCCGAGGCTTTTCTTTATCCTTGCGTGCGGTGTCTGCAGGAGTTGGCTAATAAAGTTCCAGACAAGCACTCGAGTCACACTACTAATGATCTGTTGTCTCCAATCAAAAAGGTTGCAACATGCATCCACGGCATTCCAGTCTTTCTGGGTGCTTCTAGCCTTCCTAGCTCTACCGAGGGTCCATGCGGGTTCATGATAGCCAAGGATAACTAGTAAATTTTGCTTTTTATTTGCTCCAGATGCTCTAACTCAAAAGGTATGTGCCTCTGGACTTTTGTGGAATGCAACCCGCACTTCTCGGTCGGGCGTAGGTATGGAGGTCAATGGATCGAAGTACTCTGCAGAAATTGTTTCACCTCCACATATACCTGTGACGGGACTATTCGGCTCGCAGTGAAAATCCCACGGAATCTAAGCACCAATAAATAAATACCGTGTCCGCTTTCGATGAAAGGGACAATCATACTCTGAGACTGAAAAAGCTGGAAGGCCAGAAAGAAGCTGATTCTAGTCGACCAGCTATGCTAACCATTCAACAAGCTCTTAATCAATACCTACCTGGGCCACAAAGACCTTTCAGTTAAGCGAAAGGGTAACCTTTCAAGATATTGCCTAATCAAGGCGAACATGACTCCTTTCACCCTCCGTTTCCGGAGTGATAAGCCGCCGTCTATCTAATCAGAAGACGACACCGCCTTCGGTTAGCATCGGTACGAGGGGCTCAACGCATCAAGTCGATCGATATGCATACGATGGAGTCCGCTGTCAGATATAGAAATGTATCGAATCTGTTACCCAATTGACGCGACAAAGAGACGGACATTAGCCTATCACCGTTATGTCCTGTTAGTTCGCGCCCTGTCAAGAACAACGGCGGGACGTTGCATATCGCGTGGAGACTCGGATATCGATGGCAAAAAAGGAGTTGTCCCATAGAATCAAGGCACCCGAACCGGCAAGTCACTGTAAAAACTTTTTTTCTTGGTTTACCCTTTCCCCTCCGCGGGGTTTGTCTGGGTGCTCCTTAAATTCAGTAGATAGAATCATCGGTTCCTCCTCGTCTGTAGAAAAAGAAAAAAAATTTGCCATCTCAATTGCTCTCTTACCACTCGCTTTGCCACCCGAACAATCTCTGCATCTCTGCAGTTAAGTTGGTTTTCTTTCCGCTCGGGTTACGGAACCGAAAGTCGACGCATAAGGTACTTCGAACGGATCGCCAGGGTCAGTCAACTTATTCGGTGACTCATAAAGCCTGTTTCGTTGCGGAATTCACTCGCGCCCAATCAATTTTTACTAATTCCGCATATCCTATTTAATACCTTTTCTTTTTCCTTGATCACTTCCCTCGCAAATCACGCAAATCATACATCAACGCAATAATGGGTTCTGTTGCGCCTTCTCCCGCCGAGCTCGACGCCTCCGTCGTCAAGGTCACCCGCTCGACCAACCTTCGCGATGTGCCTCTTCCTGGCTCTCCCGAGGAATTGAGCCACTCCCACTGCACCGACCACATGGTCACTGCTCGTTGGACCGTCGCCAATGGCTGGGAGACTCCTGAAGTTCGACCATTCGAGAACCTGAGCATCCCTCCCACGGCCTCGTGTCTGCACTATGCCACCGAATGCTTCGAGGGTATGAAGGTGTACCGGGGATTCGATGGCAAGCTGCGTCTGTTCCGGCCCGACTGCAATGGCGAGCGTCTGATGAACAGCGCCAAGCGCACCTCTTTGCCCTCGTTCCGGTATGAGGAGATCAAGCGTCTCATTGCCAAGTTGATGCAGATCGATGGACCTCGTAAGTTTGAACCCGAACCCGATTGCTGGATGTGACTTCCGAGATCACGATGAACTGACAAAATCCTCGTCTTTTGTAGGTTGGCTACCCAAGGATCAACCCGGTCGATTCCTCTACCTCCGTCCCGCGTTGATTGGCAGCGGTCCACACCTCGGCGTCCAGACACCCAAGGAAGCCCTTCTTTTCATCATTGCCGTGCCGTGGCCCGACCCTTCGAAGAAGCAGTCCGAGCAGCCTGGTGTTCCTCATGGATTGAAGCTTTACGCTTCTCAGCCTGATAGCATTCGTGCTTGGCCTGGTGGTTTCGGATACGCCAAGCTCGGCGCCAACTATGGTCCGTCGTTGCTGGCGCATGGCAAGGCGCAGGAGCTGGGATTCGATCAGGTGCTGTGGCTGTTCGGTGAGGATCGTCAGGTTACGGAGGCGGGTGCTAGTAACTTCTTCATAGTGTGGGAGAACAAGGAGACGAAGAAGCTGGAGCTGGTGACTCCTTCGTTGGAGAGTCAGCTCATTCTTCCGGGTGTTACTCGTCGTAGTGTGTTGGAGTTGGCTAGGGAGCGCCTGACTCAGTCGGTGGGCAAGCTGGCCCCTGTTGATGTTGTTGAGAAGCACTTCACTATCGGTGACGTCGAGGAGGCTTGGAAGGAGGGCAGGATCGTGGAGTCGTTTGTCTGTGGTACTGCTGTGAGTTTTCCCATTTTTTTTCTACTTCACTCTGTGTGTATGGTGACTAATTGTGACATTTAGTACTTCGTCACTCCTGTCAAGCTCATCCGCAGCGGAGACGTAGATATGAACATGCAGGAGGCTGGTGTTGAACGCGCCGGATATGCTGCTCAGATCAAGTCCTGGCTCGAGGCCATCATGTTCGGCATGAAGGGCGAGGCGACCCATGAGTGGGGATACGTCATTGATGGTGAAGTTGAACAATAAGCGCTGACAGCGATGATGATCATGATGATGACGATGTTTTGCAGGAAGGGATTAGAGCTACTGTATATACTTGACTTTATTTCTCTGGTACTTTTTTAGAGTGGAATGATAGACTCATGTGACATGCCGCGTTGGTTTTGAACGGATGCCTCCGATGCTAGTAGTATTCTACAGTTGAACCCGATAGAAAGTGCAACCATGTATATATAAACAGAACACTAGTAATGAAGATGTGTGGCATCCTTGCATTTATTAAGTTTTTTTCACTACCATACACTATTGGAATAATTAGTGGAGACTACACATTATATAGCCGTACAGATAGTTTGGAGTCAGACAGGTTATTTATGCAAGTTCTTACTAGTAGCCATAACCTCAACGAAGTGCAGCGACATTCTGAGCATACTACGTAATAGATATTGTAGGCTTTAAATGATTGCCTTCTTTTGGTTATCCAATAATTACTAACTGCCAGTAAGATAAATGTATGTATATATATACATGATGCAAGCCTTCGACTCTAGTACTCTAGTAAACTTTTTTATTTTTAATTACACCTGTTCGCGCAGAATAATATCATCCAATTCTTCTCCGACAATGCGTCTTTTCACTCCAATTACCCTCCTTGTTACTACTATTGCTCCAGCCTTGGCTGCAGTGGATGCCGGCCAAGATTCAGATCACATTTGCAACGCTAATGAAGTACGTATCTATCATGATTCGACCATATTTTACTTATTGGTATACCTCTTGTTGGACTATTCAGACTACTAACCTTATTCCCTAATATTTTAGGAATGCCGTTATACTACCGACTACCCGATGGAGGACTTCAAGCCACCTGCTAAGGAATGCACATGTCCCACAGGGGTAAGTAAACGGATGAAACTCATCATGAAACAACATGCAGTGGTTGCCTGTAACTGACTGCTGCTATCCTAGTCTGAGTGCACTTTTGAAAAGGATGATATGTGGAATAGCGCTGTAAGTCGAGAGATTCATACATTACTACTACCATTAGGACGATTATACTAACATTTATTTCCAGATACAAATATACTCATGCCAGTAGAAGCCGTCCCTGAGTTGGTCATCTTAGGACAGGTCTACATCACTCTTGACATGAACTTTCGTCTCCAATAACAAATAACCATTTGGTGATCGAGTGTGTTGGGTTGTCGGAAGATCTTTTGTTCAGAGTGTGTTCTTGGGTGCGAGTTCTATCTATAAACTAACTACGTCGGCCATTATTTTGCCCCAGTAGAGGCTTAAGTAGGAAATACTACTAAAGTAGCTCATGGCTGCGAGACGGTATCAGGTTTCGAACCTTGTGGGTGGTATTGGATTGAAGTTGTTGCATAATCTGTAGAGGATAGATACTACTACTCGTAAGTACTAGTAAAGATAGTATATTCCAGTCCGCTTTAACTACTACTAACCAGATAGTATACTATTCACCCAGCAGTTGCTAGTCTACAGATCTGCAGTGCCATCCCGGAAATCAAGATCAGACCCACTGCTAGTCTGTTCATGATAAGTATGGGTAGTTGTAAACATATACGCCCTGAGAAGTAATATTATATATATATTTTCGCATAGCTGATGGATGCCTCATCAAGCCTCTCCCATATCTACACGATCCTGCGCGGAATCGTCTCCCAAATCTACCACCATCGGAGCATACTCTCCTAGCTCGTCGTCTTCATCGTCATCGTGCATGTCAAGCTCCACCTGCTCACCATCCTCCAGCTGAACCATACCCCGCCGAACAAAGACCTCCCGGTTCAGCTCCCAGTCATATTCCTCCTTGACCCAAGCCTCGAGCTTGTCAAACTCCACCTTCACCACTGACTCTGTCCCATCGACGATCTCATAAAGCGATCGTCTAAACTTCACAAGTAGTCTTCGCAGGAACTCACCACCTTCCTCACCATCAAGGTCAAATAACCCCCCTTCGACATCATCACATCTCTTGAGCTGCAGTAAAAGCAACCTCAACACCCCAGCCACCAAGGCCTCTCTATCCCGTATAGCCGCCCGACACGTCAAAATCAACTCCAACAGCCTCTTCCACTGCTGAAGACAAGAGTAATTCATGAGCGTCAAGATCATCAAGAACGCAAACTGCAATTCCCCTAGCACCTGATCCTCCCCAGCCCTCTCATCACCCTGAGAAACCCTGTGTATCAAGTCCCCCAACGCCCACGAGCGATCCTGCGCAGCCTCCGTCCTCTCACGCCCAATCGCCCCCTCCCGCCACGTCCTCTTCAAATCAACCGGCAGAAATCCGAACTGACTCTCCTTCTCCCCCGTAACCTTCTCCAATTCCTCCGTCGCCTCCGCCGAATCCATAAGCCCAGGTATAACATCCGTATCTCTTTGCGCCGAGCTAGCAGACGTAACCATCCACCGCGGCCGACCATCCACATCCAAAGCCGGATCGCCCACAACGCGCGTCAAAAGCCGCGGCGTCAATTTATCCGTCAATCCCTTCCAAGTCTGTCTTCCTTCTTTTTCGTCCTCTTCATCGACTTCAAGCTGTACCGGATGTCCAGCATTCTGTTGTGCCAAAGCCGCCGGCGAGACTCGACTGCGGTACCGGAACAGTCCTCCCCTTTGCCATATAGCTCCCAGATTCGCTTTATGGCGCATTGCTTCTTGTTTGTCTGCGTCGCTGTCGATGGTTAACGGGGCTAGGGTCTCGGTGTCGGTGTTCCATTTCCAGACAATTATGTCGGCGCCGGGGTGCGAGGGGTTGCTAAGAGAGAGCGCACTGCCGGCTTGGGCTTCGCTGAGTTTGGTTATGTCACCGACGTAGAACCAGCCGCCGCTTCGGAGGGATAGACTCTCTGTTGTTCCGGTGTAGAGGAAGTGCCATCCTGAGGGTAGGTCGCGGATTCCGTGGAAGTTGGGGGTCGAGGTGAAGGTTATGAGGTCGATACCGACAAAGGTCTTTGGTGGGAGGTGGGGGACGAGAATCGTAGGGGAGGGCGATGATGTGGATGTCATGTCTGCCTTGTGAGTATCGTTAAGTGTGAGTTGGATTTCTTAATGGTGGGATAGCTGTGTTTAGTCGTGTCGCATGTAAAAAGATCGAATCGCAAAGCTGACGTCAAACCAGATTAAGGCCGGATGGGGTAATGGCAGTTGATGTTGGTATATCACAGAGTATGGCGGAGGGAGTAATTAATACATAGAAGATATTTGAGGAGACTAGAATCGACGTGTAAGAAAATGTGGTAGGGACAGGAAGGTCGAGGGGAGCTCTGGGTCGATCGATAAAATGTGCTTATCTTAGCTTGATTGCGGGATAAGGAGCCCGGCTACGGAAGATCAAAATCCAGTTGCTCGCCGGACCTGAAGACTTACGTTAACAAGCACAAGATATATCGAGGTGCAGGAAATAGCCAGCGTCAAGTTGCAGGATTCTATACAGATGTTCTATTTACTGGGATTCTCTACACATACAAGTTACACTCAAGGACCACATCAGTTCTAGGTTCAGTTATATTGACTATAGCAACCGCCACACAGACAGCAGACTACCTAAATCCAGAACCGAAAGACACACTTTTGGGTATGTAATAAATTGAAGACCAGGCGATAAAGGCCGTTCTTCGCGTTTATTCCATCCACATACGGCAAGCAAGGCCAAGTCCGCTCCAATCCAACCATGCGGAGAAGCTCCGCATAACTTGGAAGAGATGAACCCGCACATGCTTACAAACGACGACCACGGCGACCACCCTTGCGACGAGTAGAGTCGGAGGGAGTGGGGGTGACGTCCTCGATACGGCCGATTCTCATGCCGGAACGGGCAAGAGCACGGAGGGCGGACTGAGCACCGGGACCGGGGGTCTTGGTGCCGTTACCTATATCTAGTATTAGTGATTGTTCTCTCAAGTTGGTGCTTTCATAGCGCTCGTTCACATACCACCAGTGGCACGGATCTTGATGTGGAGGGCGTTGATGCCAAGCTCCTTGCAGCGAGCAGCAACATCCTGAGCAGCCAACATGGCAGCGTAGGGGGAAGACTCGTCACGGTCAGCCTTGACCTTCATACCACCGGTGACACGGCAGATGGTTTCGCGACCACTGTTATCCCAATCAGTTAGCCAACTGTATTCCGCTGAACAGCCTTTGCGACAATCCACGATATCCGGCTCCTCGTCCATTGCGGGGCGCAAAATGTTCTCCGGAGAACGGATTTTCGTGCAGTCGATAATCGGGTGTTTTAAGATGTGACGAACCTCAGATCGGTGACGTGAACGAAGGTATCGTTGAAGGAGGCAAAGATACGGGCAACACCGAAAACGAGCTTGCCTACAAATCATCTCAAATTAGACATGGTCTCGATCGTAAATTCTGTAGAGTGCACTGGGTTGTACATACCATCTCCGGCCAAAGGACCGAGAGAGACGTTCTCCTTGGCAGCACCGGCGGTCTTCTTGGGAGCCATTTTGTCGACTTGCTGGGGTAGTGGGATGGAATATGGAAAGGAAGGAAAAAGGGAAGTTCGATAGGCCTCAAATGGCTTGGATACAGAAAATGACTGGTGTGTGCCCTACCCACGGTGGCTCACATTCTGATTGGCTGAGAGTTAATCAAGGGCGGTGGGCAAGCGAGTGTTGTAGCCTGAGGCCGCGGAACCGCGGTGAATCAACTCGATGACTCTTTCTGTGACAGGCACTGTAACGCCGGATGGGCAGTCGGCCCGGTTTGGTGCTCCTCCCAGCACTATTTAAAATTTCTGCTGCAACCTCCCGAGCTATAACTTTCTTCTTTCTCCTCATATCCAATCAGGCAGACAGTCGGACTCTGTGGCTTTGTCTGCTGGCTTGTTTATTGGCTCAATTGAGCGTGTCGCGCAGCCTAGTTTCTCACAACAAACAAGACTGAACGAGGACTAATCCAACCAGCAAACATGGGCTTCACCAAGGAATCAGCCACGATCGGCATCATTGGCATGGGAGACATGGGCAAGATGTACGCCCAGCGTCTGAGCGCTGCCGGATGGAGGTAATATTTAAACAAGTGTCCTTCCCAGTCAGTTGTTTCCGATTATCACCCTGGTGGTGTGTGTTATTGTAATAGGTGAGCATCCCCTTCTGTTCTTATCTCTCTCGCTTTCCCCCTCTGCTTCTCTCCCCCTCTTTGGATGATGACTTGAGTGCATTTGGCTCGAGTATGGCCTGGAGGTAAGCTTTCCTACCTTGGTAGGTTTGCGACTCCGCCAGACCGTCAATGATGTAACATCTCAGCTACCTATATTTCTTTGTCTGAAACCCAAAGCTATCAACATTTATGATGATTGATTCACACATTTGCGCATTATGGGCTTGTGCTAACCATTCTGCCAAACTAGGTTCTCGCGTTGTATATCTTTAGAGCAAAGCATCAAGCCGGACTGGATTAGCTATACTAACTATTTACTCTTCTTATCTATCAAGGATTAATGCATGTGACAAACCCGACTCGTATGAGCGTCTTATAAAAGAATTCGAATCCACAGTACGTCCATGATACTTCACAGCTCGCGCTGTCCAGACATAAACTCATCCATTCATAAAACCAAAAAGCAAAATGTCACTATCTTTCCCAATGGCCACCTGGTTTCCAGAATAAGCGATTACATTATTTACAGTGTAGAGGCCGGTGTCATCGACAAGGTAGTGGAAATGTATGGCCCGTGTATGTATTTCAAGTTGCAAAGGCTTGCTTGCTTGCTGCGCCCTTATATTTGCATCATGAATTTGAAATGTGCCTGTCTGACTTGTGGAAAATCACACAAAAAGCTACCAAGGTCGGTGCAATCGTCGGTGGTCAAACGTCCTGCAAAGCCCCTGAGCTCGCGGCTTTCGACAAACACCTTCCCAAGGACGTAGAGATCGTATCATGCCATTCGCTACATGGCCCTCAAGTCAACCCCAAGGGTCAACCTCTGGTACGCTGCTGTCTGCCTGCTTGCCTGCCTGTCTGTTATTTGCTTGGAGCATATTATATGCCCTCAGAGACCCAAGATCGCACAGGACAATGTATGAATGATAACATAACGCCCGTTTGCCTTTCCTGTGTCTAGGTCTTGATCCAGCACCGTGCCTCCGATGAAAGCCTCAACTTCGTCAAGGAAGTCCTGTCATGCTTCGAATCCAAGTTCGTTTTCCTCTCCGGAGAGATGCATGACCGCATCACGGCAGATACCCAGGCCGTCACCCATGCGGCCTTCCTGAGCATGGGAACAGCATGGCAGGCCAACCAGCAATTCCCATGGGAGATTAACCGTTGGGTGGGAGGCATTGAGAACGTGAAGATCAACATCACCCTACGCATCTACTCCAACAAGTGGCACGTGTACGCCGGTCTTGCCATCTTGAACCCAGCGGCGAAGAAGCAGATCCGGCAGTATGCAGAGTCCGTGACGGATCTGTACAAGCTCATGATTGAGGGCCGCCGAGACGAACTCAAACGCCGTGTCAGAGCTGCAGGGGAGGCCGTTTTCAAAGCGGGTACCAACGGCCAGGATCTGCTGTTGAAGGATGAAGTTCTCGACCGTTTCTCCCTGTCAAACCGGGAACGTGAGCAGGCTCCTCCAAACAGCCATCTCAGTCTGCTTGCCATCGTTGACTGTTGGTCCAAACTTGGCATTGTCCCCTACGATCATATGATCTGTTCCACGCCTGTGAGTTGCTTTGTCCCTTGCTTTCCATGGCGTTCCTGCCTTCATCTTATTTTTTTCTGTTATTCCCCGCGCAATTTATGCGATGTAACGTTGCTTTAAAGTCAAAGTCTAATCATCGCGCGCGCATGTGCGTGCAATCTATATAGCTTTTCCGTCTCTGGCTGGGCGTCACGGAATACCTCTTCCGCAACCCCGAACTCCTCGAGGCGGCCCTCGACACTGCAGTCGACGATAAGACGTTCCGTTCGGATGACCTGGAATTTACCTTTGCAGCTCGCGTGAGTACCAACCCTGTTTTAGCTTCAAAAAAAGACCCTGGCCGCCTTTGTGCGGTTTTATTCCAGTCCAATGGATATGGATGGGAACCCAACCCCTCCCCCAATGCACATTTATTCCGATTTGTACAACAACAGCACCACTGACGTCATTCACTATGAAATCGTGCAGGCATGGTCGGACTGCGTATCGTTCGGTGATTTCGAATCATACCGCGACCGGTTCGAGCGGATCCAGCAGTACTTTGCTCCCCGATTCCCCGAAGCCGTCAAGCTGGGCAACGAAATGATGAAGACCATTTTGGAGAAGACTGCAACGGGCCAAGCCTAGTATAGGAGAAGACACACCGAAAGAGATGAAAATCGAGTAATGCCAATGGCTCCTCCCTAAGTCTAAAAGCCCAATCACAAGAAGAAGCCGGCTAGGGAAAGTCGGGTAGCGCGCCTAGAGTAGGTGGATGTCTCTGCGCCAGTCCGGCAGGATCGGAGAGGGGGGCAATCCATAATAATCATACTCATAATAATATACTAATGATATTAATAATAATGTGTAATAGGCAGCAACTGTCTCGCTCGTTGGATAACAACGACGACTGGTAACAACAGTGGAACTTTGGTAGACGTACGGGGAGTATCCCTTGAACTAATCGCAATCGGGCAGATAAGGGTAACCCTTGAAATGTTGTTGACAGGGTTTCCTTCCCGAGGTCGAACGAGAGGCATGGAAAGTCATGGATCTTTCTTTCTTGATGTCAGGCAAGAATGGCTATTATTGTTCCCCCCTTAACTGTCGTTGTTCCGTGTGGTTGGAGCAGCACTTGGTATGCTGAATGGGTATGTATGTATGTATGTACGTAGTAGTATGTTTTTGTTCACGCGCGCGGGGGCTCAGGTCGCTCGCACTCTTTTGCGCACGGAATATTCCACCGTATCGCTATGGGCTGGGCTTTATCCATTTAGGGCAATTCGCATACGTTTCATGGGTCCCGCTGTGGCAGTCACTAAGATGCTAAGCCAGGATGTTATTAGTCCAAGCGGTGGCTAAAGGTACTAGGCTGCTTGGTGTCGTATCTTTGAGAGGTGCCAAAACTCTGGAATGGGGATCGGAGACCCAATCCGATCCCAACAGACTTGAGGAGGGTAGTATCGTTCTTGGTCCTCTTGCATGAATAGATAATTGAGTAAAGTGTGTGTGTGTGCGCGCGCATTTCGAAGCGACTAGCTACTGCTAGAGCCGAGATCTTATATTACTTGCATGACCTGCTTTGGGAAAACAAAAGGTTGATCTGTATGCTGCATGACGTTTTGAACGGAGACCCTCCTTTGAGGCTTCAGCCCCGGGTCGTGGGAAATCCGCGGTTCCGGTAGGGGAGATGGATTTACGGAGTACGTCGGATCATTTTAATCAATTGTTCTCCGGATGGATACTAAACTTTGAATGCCATGAGTCTCGGGCGAGAAGGATAAGATTCGCAAAGATATATGGTAGTATTGGTAAAAGTCCGGAGCAGACCGTTTTTCTTGGGGCACGTCGAAGGTTGTGCTCGATCGATTAATCTTGGCATCGATGCACTGCTAAGTCCAAAGCGGTTGGTTGCAGCCTAGCTGGATATTGATAGTTCATGAACTTGTCGTATACAAAGTAATTTAAAAGCGCTATCTGTGCGGACCAGGCCGTCTTGTGGCGTAGTGTCGTATCTGCTGGGGTATGCTAGGATAATTACGATCCAGGCTATGGCGCTTCCTGGCCTGCATCATTGTCTGCATGGCCATTGTCTTTTCAAGCCACCAGATGATGTAGTGGTTGTCGAAGTGGGGTATCACATGGCTGCACTATTTGCATGGCAAAATTTTTTTGCTTGCGAGGTGCTAAGAATAACCGAGCTGTGGACTGATCGAGTTTGGAGGCGTCGGAGGCTCGGAGAAGTCTTGCGTTATTGGCCTAGTCCGCCCTAGACGAGTCACAATAATGACAGCTTCAGGAGCCCAAAACATAGGGGGCGTCCGGCCCAGGGTGGTCCTGCTTCTTTTCTGAAACCATGCTGCGCAACCTTTCCCCATACACTTTTTCATGTCTGTACTCCGCTGCACGCAACAGGCCATACTGACTGTCGGTCAACCCATGAGAACGTGCGGAAATTGCTGAGTTGTCATATGCTTTGGGAGACGCGTGGAAAGCGTATAGGGATACGGTGTTCGTCCGTCCTTTGGTGCATAAACCATGGCCATGATTAGACTTTTTTCATCTTGCCCACCCCCTCTTGGTTTCCCATTCGCCTCGAACCCCTTTTTATGGGAAAAGAAAAAGGGTTAAGCCCAGCATTTTCCAACCCAAGGTTGTCCGGCTGTCCTATTTCAAGAATGGTAAAACAGCCGTCGCGAGCCCTCGCAATCGGGGAAGACCTCGCCCGTGGAAAGCCAGTAAACGAAGGTCCCGTCTCCCGGCTCGACCGTGTGATTGGATCCGCTATTCCGTCGGCCCACCCCTGGATGAGCAGCGAAAGAACGCCAGGATCGGTGAGAATACGACTGCTTCCGAGATCCGAGAACTTGGTCTTAGCTACGGAAGGCGGATGCTGATTGGCAGCGGTGGTCCTGCACAGGATTCGTGCGTCCGAGAAAGTCGTGTGGGTGACCACTCATGCCTAGTGACGAAAGGGTCCATGATTGGCGCCAGGAACATTAAGCGGACTTGAGAGCTCGACGATAGCAAGTAGCAGTGGACTTGATAGTAAGTAAAGAACCTGTAGCTAGCTATTACACCGGAGCCACTTTGTAAGTAAGAACTCAGTTTTGAGAAAAGTAGATGAGTGGCTACCGATGACGATGCAATGATAATAAACAATGGTGGTGGTGGAAGAAGGGGAGAAAGCTGAGTGAGAGATGGAAAAAACAACCGGGATACCTGTATCTGGATAGAACTTACAGTACTAACTTAGGTACTCTTATTCCGGTTCGCCTTCCGGAGTACTTTTACTCCGGTCTCTGGTAAGAATGGAGGATAGATCATTTTACCATAGCCTCTTGGGATTGAGAAGAGGTCAAGAAAGGTGTAACCAAACGACGAAGCAATATCTAGTTTCGTTTGTTAGATGATGGATGGGCCTTCAAACGAACAACAGATGCGTGCCAGTGAGGGAAGGGGACCGGGGGGAAGGGAAGAACAACAGAAGGAATAACAAGGGAAAAAGGACTGAGTTGATGGGTCCGGCTGCAGGCTGCAGTCTGATTGATCAGCTGCTGCTCTCCGACCCAATTGGCATGTCTCCATCCATTGAACGGTCGAAAATCATGATGCTGGATTCCCGGCAGAAGTTCCTTTTCGCCTTTTTTGCCCCCCTTCTCTACAGTCTACGTTACTGTGTATTACTCTTCCACCCACACACACACACCCCCCTCCTCCGAGAAAGTCTGTCGGACTGTCTTTCTAACTAGTAACTACTGTACTAGTGTCCTTCCTTCCCTCCCAGAAACCCACACCCAGTCACCCAGTCACCCACACCCACACCCACCCCCCCCCAAGAAACCCAAATTCAATCCAGGCTCCTCTCCCGTCTGCAAATAAGCACCCAAACGAAAGTTGCGCATGGACCCAACTCCATGGATATGGCATAGTCCCATCCTGGTTTGATTAAATGCCCACTAGGCAGTCATCGTACCTTGGGTTGGAAATCCCCCTTCTCCGGCTGCTAGTATGGTTTGGGACATTGCTGGGCTCAGTCTCCAGCGCTCTGTCTGGGCACAAGCTGGCGAGCACAGACCATGTGGCCATTCCACTCCAAAATATGTCCACTGAGAGGTCGGAGAGGCGTGGCAGCTGGGGGAACTTTAAATTGGGAAAAACCCGAAGATTTTCGCCATGGTTGATCTGAGAAAAAATCAAGGTACCCGCTTGCCTTGCGCGGTGGGCATATCTATCTGACAATCGCCCATTTTGATTGACGATCTTCTCCTTTCGTGGGCCCAATCTTGCTTCCTATCGCTGTTGGATCTGAATAGACTCGATTGCCTTCACTCGCCCTTCTGCCCTTTCTGTCTCCCTGGCAGCTGCTAGTCTGTCCATCGGAGGGTGTTCGCCCGCATGGTAGCGTGATCTTCCATCTCTTTCATCGTTGTGATTGCCATGCAGATCTGTCGCATGGCATCTGTGGCACATCACTATGTGGCTTAGGACAATCATGCACCTTTCGATTCTTCAATTGCTCTAAGTATGAACAGCCCTTGTTTCCCCTGTCCCTCCAAACATGGCACCTATGCTCTAGCAATCCCTTGCCAAATGGACGTGACCGCGGTACCCCCATCGTCGTCGAGACCCATTGATGGTTCATGACGAACTTGGGGGCACTTGCAGTCTTGTATACCGAAAGAATTCCAGTAGATGTCGATTTTCCAAAAGAATGCTTGGTCTTTACTGACAGAACCTGTCTGCGCAGTGATGTTTCCCATCTCGTCTATCTATGAATATCAGATTTCCAGCATCAACTGCTAAGATTCCAGCATCTACACTCCCAGGAAACCTCCACCAGAAGGTGTCGCCCACACGCAATCCTGGTTACATTCTATTCAGGACAGTCCTTTTGTGATACTATTCCTTTAGTATCCTTATATTCTTTCTCATTGTATTATTCGTGAAGTGGCTTGGGCCCGCTGTCTCCTCTCATTTTCTCTACATCTACACTGATTCGACTATCAATCACCTATTCCTTCCTTCCCTCAAAACCTAACATTGAAACGATCCTTATTACCCTCCAAATGAAGTTTTCAAATCTCTTTGCTGCTGCAGTCGCTGCCTTTGGTCTGGGTAAGTTCTTCCTTCTGAAGTCATTGTACCTGCTGAATTGGCTGACTGTATCTGTTCAGTGCGCTCAGGCTGCAGCCAAATAGTCAAGCACAGGCCCTCAGAAGGTGCAGGTGTCTCCTATAGCATCAATGTACCGAAGAATACCTCTTCGACGGGCTCTGGCCCCATCTTTCTCCAATTAGAGGCACCACCTGGTGTCAAATGGTTTGCCCTAGGTCAGGGGTCGCAAATGACAGACGGGAACTTGTTCATCGTCTATGCGGCATCCAAACACAATGTCACCTTGTCCACTCGGAGGGCAACTGGCCATGTGCAACCTCTTTATGACCCGAGTATCGAGGCATATCTTCTCGAAGGCTCCGGTATCCACGACGGGGTCATGACCGCTAACATCCGTTGTGATAACTGCACAACACTTGCTAATGGAGAGAGTGCACTGGGCAATTCCAGCACCTGGATGTGGGCCTTGACGCATGGCCCCCCGATGATGTCCAGCAACGTATCCCAGCTGTTATACCAGCATGACTGGCACGGCACTTTCACCTTGAATACCACTTGGGCAGTTGGAGGCAACAATACCAACCCCTTCGTTGTCCCGATGGCAACCATGCACGAGCTTTCGGCGTACACCCATCAGCAGCAAGTCAGCGATACCATTCTCCACAAGAAACGAATCGCTCATGGCGTGATGACTTCAGTGGCCTTCGTCCTTCTCTTTCCCAACTTCGCTCTTCTTTTGTACATCGTCCCTTCTCGGCGTACAGTACCGTGGATTCATGCTCCTCTGCAGCTTTTTGCTGTGCTCCTAGCGTTAGCTGGGTTTGGAGTCGGTGTCTCTGTCTCCAAAGATCTGCAGGAGATTGGAGGTTACCACCCGGTCATCGGTTATGTGGCGGTTGGGGGTGTTGTTTTGATCCAGCCAATACTGGGCATCATGCAACATCTCCACTTCCGCAAGACAGGAACAAGTTCGCTATATGGCGTCTCTCATCGTTACCTAGGACGATTTTTCGCGGCCCTGGGAGTCATCAATGGCGGAGTAGGGTTTCATTATGCCACTGCCAAAAACCCTGATATTCCTCCGGCTTCCCCTATTGCTTATGGCATAATATGTGGGTCGATGTTCATCATCTATGTCTCCGTCATCTTTTGGAGGAGATCGAAGTCGGCAACCAAGACCTCGAGGTTCAGTTTACCCTTCTTCCGACGGCGACAAGAGAAACCGCCGATCGCCAAACTTGAAAATAACAGCGACAGCACACTTTGTGGAAGTGGAGTTGTTGAGACGTCACGGGAGAAGTCATGGCTGCCATGAAGTTCCCGCAGAATATCACGATCATTATCAGCATTTTGTACTACCAAGCGTACATTTTCGTTGGGTCTTGCATATCCGGAGTTCGTCGTACTACAGCATCTTGCCATCTTCATTCGTTTTCCGATTTTCTATTCTCACCCCTGTCTTCATGTAATATTTCATTGCATCAACAGGATCTCTCACTTGTCTTCCACCCCAACCTTCGCTAATTTCATGCATTATATCTCAGAGAGATTCTTCTGTATATATACGAGCTAGCTCGTTTGACTACTTGCCATGTGTTTCATGACTATGTTGGTCTTTCGCGAAGAGGCATCGATCACGAAGCCCAATCAATTATATTTACTAGTCAATCCTTAAAATGTATGGTAACGAATTAGAGAATAAACACACATCCAATACTCAAATATCGGTGAGCAATCAGTAGTGGAGGCCACAGAAGCGACGATAAACTTGTATAGTTGCTAGGTTAAGTTAGTTAGCCTGAGGCGATAAGAGCGGGTTAGTCAGCTGGGGTCCGGCCTGAAACCACCAGCGGTGGGATTGGAGAAAGACCCCGGTCATTGAGGCAGATTGCTTGCTTCGTGCTCTAACTAGCATCTAGCGTTGTCATCTGCAGCCTGTGCTACATGTGATTTGATTCTTAGACGCCCTCAACCTTCCCGATCTTCCCCCCTCTCTCAGCCTCATCACCTTCGTGACCGCCGTGATTTTGTTTCCCCTCCCCTCCCTTTTGAGGTGCCCGCCGTCAGCGAATACGCCCATCGAGAGCAGTCAGTTTCCAGTCACCCCGAGCACTTCGATCGCTCCGATAGTCTCGGTAATCTTGTCGGCGAACTCAATGCAGTCCTCCGTCCCTTATTTCAATTGCGACAGGTGATACGCACTCCTCTCTTGCGGCTAGATGGAGCTCTATGGCGTCCGGACATAACTCAGCGTTCTCCGCGACGTCAATCCAGCACCGTGCTGTGGGTGATGGACGGTCATATAATAGCTTGGAGGATAACACTGCAGACGGTAGCTGGACCGAGTCCGCTACGCGAACCGGACGAAATGCTCGTTCGGAGTCTGGAGGCAGCGCGACCATTGGTCTCCGGGGAGGGTCATTAGCCCCTTCTTCGGGGGCCCCTGGTAGCTTCAGCTCCGAGCTGAAGAGCATGAAGACGTCGCGGAGCACTACCCCTCGACCCGAAGGTGTTCCCGCACGACGACCGAGCAGTCTAACGGAGCACGATGAATTGTCCAGCACCGAGGAGCGCCAGGCCGTGATCCGGGACAAGATCGCAAAAGAAATGAAAATCAAGACGGGGACGGAAAACATGCTCGAGGCGCTCCTGGCGAAGAACCCGAAACATACCAAAGATCAGAGGCTAAGGGTGGAGTCGGAGCTGAGTTCATCCAACCGCAAGCTTGCCGAACTACATCATGAACTGGAGGAGGAAATGCTACGTGCGCAGGCGCCGTCCACCCCTCCCCGAAGTCGACTCTCAAGCCTTTTTCAAGGCGGCTCGATGCGTTCGCCCACTCGGAACAATATACCGATCGAAGAGCAGCAGATCCCGGAAGGTGAAGCGGAAATGGAATCGCCAACATATGTGCTTGCGGAAACACTCCAGGCCCTGGAAATCGAGGGCATGTCCCCAGATTACTACGTTGAGCGTGCGAATAGTCTGGTGGAATTGTTCAAGAGACATCCTACTTTGAAGTACGACTTGGAGTGGTCAGTGTTTGGGCTCCGTGTGCAAATAATGCTCTTGAGCGACAGCAAGGAAGCCGTGGCCGCAGGGTATCGTTTGACTCGTTATGCCATCGCAGATCGGAAGTCGTTGCAAATCATCCGGTCATTACATACAGACGAGCTGGTTATATTGTCCCTTGTCAAGGAAAGCAAGGCGAGCATCGAGCGTGAGCAGGCTTTGAAGTTTGTTAGAGCGTTTTTGGACGTTAAAGATGGCGTTCGGGAGATCTCGCGTGCTGTGGTCAGAACGATCGTCTCGGTTGCTGAACATTACGAAGACCGACTCCGGAATATTTCCATCATGACACTAGCCGAAATCTTGGTGAAGGATCCGGCACTAATTGCATACTCTGGGGGCTTTGCCACTCTACATGATGCTCTAGCAGAGGGGACTTTTGGCGCCTCAGAAAGTCTGATAGCAAGCTTCCTTCATGTCCTTGATACCCCTCACAGCAGGAAACATCTTCGGGGAGGGTGTGAGCTAGAGGCTGTTCTCGCACCGTTCACTGACTCCTTGTCGGATACTGTTCGCAATGGGCGCCTTAAATCCTCGGCTAGGGCGATCTCTGCCATGCTCAAGACGTGGCCAGGATTGATAGTTCTCGCGAGAAATGGGGCCCAGCCTTTGCAGTCACTCTTGGACTCATTACATTACCCTGATCCACAGGCAAGGGATCTCATTATGGAGCTTCTGTTCGATGCGTTGAGGATTAAGCCACCTTCATGGTCCTCCTCATTCCTCGCTGGTCGGAGATTGACAACTTACGGAAGAGTAGCTAATCTCAGGACTGAGACTGATACAAAGCAAGCTCGAAGTTTTTATGATGACGATGGGAATAGATTTGATTTAACAGCACATTTCTCGACTCTTATCCTCGCAACCCTGGTGGATGCAGGATTGTCCAAGGTCGGTACTCCCAGTTTTGGGTTGTGGTAAATTATTAACACGGTGCAGGCTCTTTCCGATCTCATTGAGGATGAAACGGACCTGTCTCTTAGACGCAAGGCGACGTTGCTTTTGACCGAAGTCCTGAAGCTGGCACATCACTCTCTGCCCCAGCATATCAGTGCGAAGCTCCAGGTCCTCCCGCATTTGCTACCAGCCGCTATAAAATTCGACGTGGACAACCATGATGTTTCCACCTCAACTATCTACCAGATCGAAAGCATAAACAGAACACTGGCCCGCTCTGTCGGGGGTGTTTCAAATGGAGCGGGGCGTTACAACGTTGACGTTGACATTTCTGCTTCCATACTTACTGGCGACCAAAACAAGGAGAAACTGAGTCCTGCCATGGATGAGACTCAGTTCCGCAATGCGATCCTGGAGACCCATGTTCTCAATACTGTGAATTACCTCAAGTGGAAGTGGGATTTGATCCACCGTATTGTTGAGGGACCTCTGACCAATCCCAAAAGACTGGAGGAAGGAATCAAGGGTTCAAAGTTCATGAAGCGACTTATGGGTTTCTACCGGCCATTCAAGTATAGGTTCTCTATGCTGCCGAACACAAAACCAAACCAACGTTATGTCCGCACTGGTTGTGCGCTGATGCGCACGCTGGTGCAATTACCCGAGGGCATCAAGTACTTGGCCGAGAACAAGTTCTTAAGGCAGGTTGCAGAGTGCCTTGCGCAGGTTGACCGCATGAGCGGGCTGACATCCTCCTCGCCATTATTCTCGAAAGAACAGATGACCAACACATTGAGCGGTGGATACTTTGCAATGCTGGGAGTCCTCAGTGGCGACGCCAACGGGCTTGCTATGATGGAGCGTTGGCACATGCTCAACATGTTCTACCATATCATTGAGCTTCGGGATCGAGATGACCTCATACAAACACTGCTCGGTAACATGGACTATGCCAAGGAGAGTCACCTACGAGTCATCCTCTCCAAGGCACTCACCACTGGCTCCAAGGAGATTCGCATATTTGCGACCAGGCTACTTCGAAAATATGCGGTCGGAAACGTTCCCCTTTCCTCACAGTCGGCCACTGGCAATGCGGACTGGGTGGTCAAGCTGCTAGTCACACAGCTATACGACCCTGATGTGTCGGTATGTCAAGTAGCTGTAAAGATTCTCGAAGAGGCATGCAATCAGCGTCATTATCTCGAGTTCGTGGTCAAGTGTCGCCCTTCCCTCGATCACTTGGGCGAAATCGGTGCGCCGTTACTTTTGCGCTTTTTGTCCACCTCAGTTGGATATCATTATCTGGATGGTCTCGACTACATTACACAGGAAATGGATGACTGGTTTCTGGGTCGTAACGACGCATACGTGGGCCTTGTTGAAGCCGCGCTATCGCGTGCCTACGTCGATCAACCGCGTCGGAACAGCTTTGTCCCTGAAGATCTTGTAGATCTACAGGACATCGGACTAGTGCCTCCCCATTTCTATAGAGAACTCGCTCGGACAGCGGAAGGATGCAAGCTTCTGGAGCAGTCAGGGCACTTCAATGAGTTTGCGTGGACCATCCGCGATTTTCAGCTGGATGAAGAAGACACAGAGGCTCTTCTCAAAGTGAAAGGTTGCCTTTGGGCCGTTGGTAATGTCGGCTCCATGGAGCTCGGTGCGCCGTTCCTTGAGCCTGATATTGTCCAACACATTGTGAAGATCGCCGAGAGCGCGGAGGTTCTGACGATGAGAGGAACGGCCTTCTTTGTTTTGGGTTTAATCTCGCGCAGTCGACATGGTCTTAAGGTCTTGAGAGATTTCGGATGGGACTCTGCTCTCGACCACAAGGGAAATTCTTTGGGGCTGAGTTTACCGACCGACTTCAACAAGCTCTTCTTGGTATGTCTTCAATAGCCAGTACCTGTTCGACAGCCATTAACCATCTTACTTTTGCAGGTTGATTTCCCAAGCCATTCCCGGAACCCTGACTCGAAGCGCACGTCTCAGGAGAAATTCAAAGAAGCCGCCATGGACACGGATCCAACCAACCAGAAGATATTGAAGTTGATAGTCGATATGGGTAATACCGTGTTATCCAAGCGGGCTGCGGCAGACCTCCACAAGTAAGGAACACACCTTGTGTAGTAATAATCAAATGCGACGAAAGCTAACATAGCCCGAATCTACAGTCTCAAGTCGAAACAGCCCGATTGTTTCCACCAGCCTCACCTTTTCCGCAAGACGCTCAGTATCCTGGAAAGCCACCACTTCCGACTGCCTGCACGCCGCTTTGCCTTGGACTTGTTTGACAAGAGTGTCATGCGACGCATAGTGTTAGAAGACGATTTCGATTCAGACTCGGAGGCATCGTCTTCTCAAGTATCAAGCTAGATGGGCACGCCGAGTCTCTCGCTTGTTTGAACAATCTTCCTTTAAACGAACTATCATGCGTCAAGCTAGATCCACAAGCAAGCATCCGATGACCTCACGTTTGGAAATCTTCTTTCTTAGCCACATCCCCCTTTCATTTCTGTCTTCCTGGCTATGGCGTTGGATGGTTCCGGTCATGAGCAACGAAAGGATGTTAGCATATCATGTTGTTCTGCTCTATTCTACCCTTGGTTTCCGGCTTTCTTTTTTTTTTTGGCCGTTGATCCGATACCTTTGTCTGTGTTTCTTTTTTATCCACCATGCTTGCATCAAATCGAGAGTTTTGCTTTCACGGGGTTTGTGGGATTCTTTTTGCATCGATGATCATCATTCAATCTTATGAGTGCCCTCTGTTCTCGTTAGTGGGTAACATTGTACTGTATATACTTAAAGATTACCATTCACCTTTTCTCTTCAAGTCCATGGAATTTTCATCAATTCATTTATGTCTAATAGCTTAGCTACAAAGAAAAGATAGTCTTGGCTACCAGCCATGATATTGAAGGCGCGTCCCCGAACCTCGGATGACAGCCGGAAGGAGAGAGCTCCGGAGACCAACTAGCCTAGCTCGTCTCCACCCGTCAGTCACAGTAAGTAAGTAAGCCCAACTGGAAAACATCAATCAATCAATCATTCATTCAATCAATCTAAGCGCCGACCGACCAACCGACCGACCCTGGTCTAGATTCTCTACCTCTTTCCTCTATATTTGCCTTCTCCTCCTCCTCTCCGATCCCCACATCTCTACATACCGCGAAACCTCCATGGAAGATGCCACCATGCCCAGCCCACCTCCGCATCCCAGCAACGCTGCAGCAGAAGAACAAAACGGCGATGATCACCACCACGACCGATCCCTCTCCCCGACGCTGAGCACCAGCTCACGCGACCCGCTCCTTTCCCGATTAACCTCCGCACATTCCATCATCCGGCTTATCCAATGCCCGCGCTGCTCGTTACCGCTCCGAACCCCGCTGCGCCTGCCCTGCGGAAACACGATCTGCAAGTCATGTCTACCGCCCATTCGGCCACGGACGGGGATCACTTATCCGGCGGATGAGGAACGGAAACAGGGGTTTACGTGCTGTGCGACGAGCTGCTCCGGGGAACATTGTCTGGGGGATTGCGGGACGGATGTTTTGTTGGGGAGGGTGGTGGATGTGTTTGAGGAGGTTTTGGAGAAGGGGGGTGATGGTGATGGTGCTGGTGCGAGGTTTTGTGATGTGAAGTGGGAGGGGAAGAGGTTGGGGGGTGAGGATGAGGTGAAAGGGACGGAGATGGATGCAGGAACAGGGACAGAGATGTGTGTTGCTAGTATTGGGTGTGGGGATTTGTTAGGGGGTGTGTATGGGTTGGTTAAGCAGGGTCGGGTTGGGTTTGGGGATGTGCTGGAGGTGGAAGGTGATACTACATTCGAGGAGGGACAAGGGCAACTATCCTTCGAGAGATTGAAGGAGGCAGTTCGGGGAGAATTGGACTGTCAGGTCTGCTACTCGCTTATATTGGATCCGTTGACGACTTCTTGTGGACATACATTTTGTCGCGGTTGCGTGGCTATGGTTTTGAATCATAGTGATTTGTGTCCGCTGTGTCGGCGCAAGTTGAATATGGCTTCGACGGTGCGGGCTGAGCCCGTTAATAGGAGGATTTCGGACTTGGTGGAAGCTTGGTTCCCTGAGCAGGTTGTGTCGCGTCGCGAGGGTTCTTCTACTGAGGATGGAGTGGCCGCTACTGGGGATGGAGAGCGGACTATTCCCTTGTTCGTGAGCTCGCTTTCGTTCCCGACTATGCCGACTTTCTTGCATATATTTGAACCGCGGTATCGGACTATGATTCATAGGGTCATGCAGACGAGGGATAAGAAGTTCGGTATGGTTATGTATAATCGCTCCGGTCGGCTGCAGGAAGGGTTAGGCAGGGCCCAATTCATGCAGTATGGTACGGTGCTCGTGGTGGAGCGGTTCGAGCTACTCCCCGATGGGAGAAGTTTGGTGATCGCATCGGGAGTGTCGCGCTTCAAAGTGATGAGCTTTGAGATGGTGGATGGATACCATGTTGGCAGGATACAGCGCGTGGATGATATTGCGATATCTGAGGAGGAAAGGCTAGAGTCTTTGGAAACGTCATCAGGAACAGGGGAATCGCTATCAGCAGCGTCAACACCACCGGAGTCTTTGCCCACGCAGCAGCTTTTTCAGATCGCCTTGGATTTTATCGACAAAAGCCGTCGCGAAGGAGCAGCATGGCTCCATCCGCGAGTCTTGCTAGCATATGGCGAGGCGCCTACCGATCCGGCGGTGTTTCCCTGGTGGTTCGCCTGCGTTCTGCCTCTCTGGGAGGATGAGAAGTACAAGCTTCTAGCGACGACCAGTGTCCGGGATAGACTGAAGATGGTTGTGCGGTGGGTGAGGAAGTCAGAGTCTCGAGAGTGGTAGGTAGATGATCGGCCCCTTCATCAGGGCTTTGCTTTCATATCCTTCCTGGCTGGCGCTCACATTTTCTCTTGACAAGGTTGGCTCGGCCCCGACCATCATTCGCCTCGGTCTTATGACTAGCCGTCCCTCTCCTCGTCTTCTCCCTCGTGCCAATGGTTCTGAGCCCAGCTTTGACATACCTGGCCCCGTCTGCAGGAGTCTTTACGTCGTTCACGCCATTTTCCATGTCTGTCTCCATCTCATTTGGGTCTCCTCGTCCAGTTGATCCTGATCGCCGGCAGCGGACGCAGAGTCAGGATTCAGGAGGAAGCTATATCCCACAGACTCTCGTTATGGGGATATTTTTGGCTATCTTTGCGACGCAAATGGCGATCAATGTTGTCCAAATTCGGCGAGCCAGACGGCGAGAACCACGCTGATAGATATGAACAGCGGACGACGAGAGAGATGCACGACGAGGAAGAGGGACGCCACTCATCCACGCCAGGTACGGCTAATCCTTGAAGTATCGAAGGCGCTGTTAGTACGCGATAGCGTTCACTGGTCCTTGTACTAGTTGGCGCCCAGCCTAAGACTGCGGCAGCCATAATATCTCCTCCAGAACGAGGAGTATAAGTATATTGTCGTCCTAGCTGGTGACTGGTTGCCACAGGGGCACACTAATCTCGGAAGCTACCCATCGCATCGTATAGGTGGGCTTAACGCCCATCTCGTATAGTCCGGTGCGACTCCATGCAGGCATGGTATCCTTTCTTTGCCTCTTAATTTTTATTTTTATTTTTTTTTCTTTTTCTCCTATGATCGACCGATGACAGAGTCGAACGGGAACTTACAGCTTTGTGCAGATAGAGGGGTAATAGGAGGGATTGGAAGGTTTCAGGCAACTAACTCTTTGGGAATCCCTGCATGTACTTCGAACGAGCACATTGGTGGTGGAAGTGGAAGAACCAAGCCGTAGCTATCTATGCATAAAGTAGGAGCAAAAATGCGCCTTGCGTGCGTACCGCAGATGGTGGAGACGGCTAATTGCGAAGCCTGATAAGAGAACAATGTTGCCTAACTGGCAGGGGTAGAGAGCCTCTGAGCCAGTATCCAAGCTCTGACTTGTCCAGCGCAATGCAGTGTCGCTGCGCCCGTTTGCCGCTGAGCTGCGCTGGTTGGTGGTTGGTGGCCGTTGGTCGCACAAGCGCTGCACTTGGGATTTGCGACGCCAAAACCACCCAAACGTTGCAAGATGGCGAAGGAACAGATGCAGCTCATGCAATCCTAATCGCCCTTCCCCATGGCGTGCCTCGTTGCTTGCCTGTTCGGGCGCCATTGAAGTCTGGTTCGCCATGCTGGTCCTGATGCGTTGGCTTGCCAGCTCCCTCGGTCGTTTTCCTTCCTTCTCTTCCTCTTCGCCTTTCCTTTCTTCATCTGCAATTGATCCGCTGTTGCATCTTATCTGCAGTCTTCTTATTTATCACTTTGAAATATCTCCCTACGTGTGGAGCGCCCACGGTGAGTGTATCCAGACTGTATCTATGATTACCATGTTCGTCAGCAGAGTGAAAGGTGAAGCAGGAAGAGAAGATGGGAGATTTCAAACCAAGACCCTTGTAGAGAAGAAAGAGAAAGAAAAGAGAATTAGTAAAGAGGGAAGAATAAAAGTGTCGGGTGATCCATCGTTCTTGCAAAGTGGATGTGGAGCGACTGGGGATTGGAGATATCAACTTTCCCTTTTCTCTTCTTCTCCCCTCTACTTAGTACTTCTCTACTCTTCGTTCCTTCAACCATCTCTTGCGCTGGTCTTAGCTTCTCTTCTGCATCTTCCAGGTGAGGACTGCTCAGACTAACAGCTTCTTTTTAGTATCAGCTCAATGTCTACTTCTTCAGGTAAGCTTGGTTTCATTTGCAGCTGTCAAGCTGCTGGCGGATTGCCTGATCTTCACTAAAATCACCCCATATCCAGATTCTCGTACTATGGCCTCGTCGACCTCATTCACAGGCCATCCAAATAGCTATATGCCTCGAAGGTGAGTGCCCTCAGCGTTCTAATTGCTTTGTCGTCTACAGATCCATACTCGAGTTCCATTATATACTCACTGAGATATGTACTCGTCCGACTGACTGGTTTCTAAACAGACCATATGCTGTGAGTCCCACCAACTGCTCGCTTAGAATCTCATCAATGCGAGCTGATCTGATGATTCCACCATGATACAGCAACTTCCGAGCTATAGAAGTACCCCGTCAAACGCAGAAACCGTCACCATCCCCCGCTCGGAATATGATCGTCTGGTGAGTACAATGTGACAGGTCCAAAATGGCCCCTCACTGACCGGCGACACTTCGCAGCTCCAAGATTCGCAACATTTTGGTATGCGACCGCCTCTCGTATACCTAATATCTATCTCTGCAGCTGACATTATCACCCCAGCTAAACTAAGAACCTCACTCCTCAATGGAGGGTTGTCCCAGGAAACTCTTGATGTCAGGACACGCCCACTGAGTGGCGTACATTTACTAACCTACATAGGTCTTAATTTACGGGGCTGCCCAGCAGCCTTGTCACCAAACTAGCCGCGAAAATAGCTCTCAGAGCCCAGCGAAATCGCATGCGGCGTTCGAGAACAAGGCTCCTCCTGGCTGTCATGAACACTTAGACGTGAAAGTTCATGACCCTGATGAATTCGCCATTGGTGAAGATGAGGACGAAGACGAAGACGCTCTCCTGGATTCTCATGACAGCGAAAACAAGGATGACTATGATGAGTCTTCCAGAAGTGCAGGATCTTCTCCTACTCCAAGCGCCCAACGTACCGTGCTAATTCGGAATCTTCCCGACCGTATCACGCACAGAGACATCGTCGCCGCCATAAAGGGCGGAGCCCTACTGCACATCTATTTACGTGCGCGGGAACACATGGCCAGTGTGTCTTTTGTCGAGGAAGCGGCCGCTCGTGAATTCTTCCGGACTGCGAAGACCTACGGTCTCATTGTTGCTGGGAAGCGCGTAAGTGCCCAATTCGGCAAACGGTAGCACCGCTAATAGCTACTATAGGTGGAAGTGGGTTGGAATGACAGACAGTTCTACCTTCCTCCCTATGTCCGGGCCAAAATTGACAATGGAGCATCGCGCAATCTAGTCGTCTACAATGTACAGCCGAACGTCACGGAGTGGGTCATCCGGAAGGATCTGGACCATATCCACAACCTAATCGTGATCTCGGTACAATTCAAGAATGGCAATGCCTACATCTCCACCAATTCAGTGCATAATGCGCTCTTTGCACGCTCCTGCATGATGTCTCGGTTCACGTACAAGGGCATGAAAATTGGGTTCTATCCGGACGAGTGTTTGGGTACCCCGGGGAAGTACCCCAAGAAAGAACCACAAGCACCGGCAAAGAAAACCGGCTCCGTGCCCAATCGTTTTCAACTTCTGTCCCTGGATGGAGCCGACGATGAGGACGACCATACCAGCCATGACGGACTGGGAAGGATGAACAATGGAATGCGATGGGCTGATAATAGCGTTACCGCCTGAGTTGTCACCTCTCCTCTCTTTTTTCCCTTTGTACTCTCTTTGAAGTGTTGTGCTACCAAATAGTTGAGCAGCACGTTACCTTTAGGCGAGACTAGTCACCAAATTTAGGGGAATTGGTACTAGTATAGTGGTGCGTTGCGTGAAGGGGATCTGGCTTGATAGAACGGAATGACTGATCAGGCTGGACGGACGAACATGACGGATAGGCAGCGGCGAGTGGGGTGAGAATGAAACAAGATGGCGGGTGATCTACGAGGGGGATGGCCAGACTGATTGCCAGATGCTATTACTTACCATAGCCAGCGTATATCAGTCATCTAAAACGGTTTATCCGTTAAGAGAACGTGCGTTTGCATGCTAATACAACGCACGGACATCCAATACAACCTTATAGTGACAGGGCTGACGACAAAAAAAGAAATTGGGTGATATTTAAGATAGTCCAGGCTTATACTAAATAACAGCCTAAGACCGGGGCCAGCATTGCACCATAATTTCCAAACACAGCCACTGTAAACAACCCAAACCATCCTCTTTATTTGATTGAATTGTCTGCAGTGGTGGAATGGGACCACCACACCAGATCTCTCTCTTCTTCTCTCCCTCACCCCAATAAGTACAACCGTTAAAACGACAAACAGCAACAACAACACCATCCCGCATGATATCCCGTTTTCTGCCTCACACAAACAAAACCCTTCATAACCCGGCCATAATCATAAGAGGGAAAACGTTATAGGAAAACTTTTTTTTAAAAACCGATCCGAGCCAAGCAAGCAAAAACTCGAACCGTAAAAGGTGGGGGGAAGCATAACAGCCGGGAAAGTAAGGTTTTTGTCCCCCAATTCCATGGTTTAAATTCCTTTCTTTCGAAAACGGAACGGAATGAGAAACAAAAAGGAATGAGAACAGAAAAACAGGCAGAGGCGGAGCAAGCTTGTATGTGTGTATATTGTTGATGTAATAATGAAGCCGTTTAACGGTAGGACTTCTGGTAGCGAGCGCGGGCACCACGACCACCGAACTTCTTGGGCTCCGTACGACGGTTGTCGGCGACGAGGAGTGTGCGGTCGTACTGGACAAGAGCCTGCTTCAGCTGGTTCTTGGAGTGCTCATCGACGTACTTCTGGTAGTAGGCGACGATGGACTTGGCGATGGCCTGACGGATGGCGTAAACCTGGGAGGTGTGACCACCACCGGAGACGCGGACACGGATGTCGACACCGGCGAACTTGTCGGCTCCAACGATCAGGAGGGGCTCGTAGACCTATTCCAATTTCGCGTGTTAATTCGATCCGCCATTGCCACTTCGTAGGGAAAATCCCGACAGGTGAGTATGTACCTTGAAGCGGAGGATCTCAGGCTGGACCAGAGAGAGGGGCTGGCCGTTGACCCGGATCATGCCCTTGCCTTGCTGTAGTTGGAAGAAACGAATCAGTTTTGACGCTCTTCTTTTTCTTCTTCTTTCTGTCGCGGTTTTGGTTCATCTGATATATTGCGATGCGGATGCAGATGTGTCGTTCGAGTTTGGTTGCGCATGCCTTCTTCCTTTTTTTCCCTTTAGGTATTCGACTTCCTTCAAATTTGCATATTCGTGTCGTTCAATTATTTTCGATACTCGATATCGCATCACTCGCGTTTCCATGCATTCCATGTTCCTTAACCCTTAACGTCGAATAGATACCCAAGCTTCCTTCAACCTTCCAAACCCAAGTATTGACCAATATCGAACGACACATCGGCATCCGCAAACACGATAAATCCTAGACCAGCAGGGAGGTGACAGATAGATAGACAGAGAACGTTATTCTCATACCTTGCAGTGGGCGACAGCGGTGGCTAAAAATCACATCAACCGTTAGCATCCCATGCTACCTTCAACAAATCATCCCAACATCCCGAACCCTCCCCCAATCTTCAAATTCCACCCAATCCATTTATATATCAAAAACAAGAGGAAAACTCACCCGTCTTCTTCTTGCCGAAGCATTGCACACTCGGGACGGAAGCCATGATGGGGAGGCGGCGAAGTGTGCTGGGTGGTGGGAAGTAAGGTAGACGGTGTCGGGGTCGTGGAGTATTTGTCGTCGATTAACGGAGTCGCGCTGTATTAATTTTCGCTTCGCACAGTCAGGCGGTGCGATTTCTTCTTTGGGGCTTGTGGTTTTGCTGACTGTCCAATTCTTGGTCTCTCGCTTAGTGCGCTGCGCTAGGCCGCTTTGGGACCTTGAGGTAGGGCTTGTCGGGGGGAGTTGGATTGCATCACGTGATGGGGAAAGTTCGGACTCCCGGGATAGAGGCTGTGCTCAGGTTGTTGTAGGTATAGATTGAAGTGAGAGACATATAGCTATAGCTATTCGTTTTACGTCAAGATGTCGCAGACTGTTGGAAAGGTATATCCCATGCCCCCTTATCCACTTCTTCTCAATTGCACATGATTGATCCCTTTTCCCTCCCTCTTCATCTATCTGTTTATGCTCAATATCTAACTTTGATATCGATATAATGCTATAGACCCGTCTCGCCTTCTCCCGAACATGGCACTACGTCGACGTCGGCAGTGACCCTCGCAGTCTGGGTCGACTTGCCTCCTCTATTGCCCTCACCCTCATGGGCAAGAACAAGCCCGTCTACGACCCCTCCACCGACTGCGGTGACTATGTCGTCGCCGTCGGCTGCCACGACCTCCGCGTCACCGGCAAGAAGCGCTTCCAGAAGAAGTACTACACTCACAACACCCGCCCCGGTAGTCTGCGGAGCATGACTATGGACAAGATGTTTGAGAAATGGGGTGGTGGTGAGGTCCTCCGTCGTGCTGTTCGCGGCATGTTGCCCAAGAACCGCTTGCGGGATAAGCGCTTGGCTAGGCTGAAGAGTGAGTATACCCTGATATCAATATCAATTGGAGATATATACATATATATCTGTTGCCTATACCTTGGGGCTAGACTGGTCTATGGTATGTCGTTTGAGGATGTATGCTAATGGTATTCTTGTATAGCTTTCGAAGGTCTCGCCCACCCCTACAAGGAGAATATCGTCAAGCTTAACGGACAGTCGGTCATCGGAAACTTGCCCGAGGTGAAGGAGGCGTTTAAGACGGCCAAGACCGATGCGTAATTGCATTGTGTTGTCTGCGCATCTTGTCGACTTGCTGGATCGGATACCATTGTTACCGTTTAAACCTCTTGTACTTTTACATATGTCATTGATATTGCTGTTGTCATGTTATGACTTGCTAGCGCATGGGTGGGAGTTTTGTGATCTTATTTTATTATTATCTTTTATGTGACATATCTTGTTTATATTACTACTAGCTACGCTACACAATTACAACAGCTTGTGCATTGATCATGATGTATCAGAACATGTGAATGATGCTATTTATCCCTAACCTATATACAAGTGCCCGAACTCCATCTCATAACTGCTAATGCAATACTACAAATCATCCTACAGCTTCGCCTTCGTGTTGCGACCAACCGTGCACTTGATCAGCCCGTTCGGGTTGGTCTGCGGCGCATACACCTCGGCATCCTTGCCGGTGTTCTTCAGGCCCTTGTGCCAGCTCAAGTCTGCGACAAACAACGGATTAGCCGGAGCTCAAGACGAATACATTTATCAGAGAGATGAAATACATACCAACTTCAAAGTAGTGCTTGTTAGGCAGAGAGTACTCGACCGTCTCAAGCAAGGGCTGACGAGCCAAGATCTGCTCCGCCATCTTGTACATAGTGTTCTGGACACTGGCCGAGTTGTCCTCGGCAAAGGTCTTAAGGGTGATATCCCGGGCCGCCGACCAGGTCGCATCGAACTGAGGCACAGTAGCGCGCACCTCTTCCAGCCCGTTGAAGCGGCGCCACTGCCAGCTGGCGTCGACGTCGGTGCTGAGAATACGGTCCCATGTCTCAGGGAGGGTGGTGTACTCGTCGCGCAGGAAGCCCCAGAACTGCGAGTTGGTGCTCTTCAGAACGGTCAACTTGGCCAGAGACGAAGTGATGTCCACGCCCTTGCCCTCGACGACATCGACCTGCACGTTGCGGGTTTCCTCGCCATCCCGGAGGAAGGAGTGCGGGTGCGGCTTGCCGTCGATGGTCATACGGGTCCAACGGTGGGTGATGATGTTGACATGGGCGGCGTGGATGTGGTTGTACTTGGTGATGAAGTGGGATCCAAGAATGGAACCAAAGAGCTCGGGAGGAGTGACGGGGTTTTGCTTGGCAGTGATGTAGATGGTGTTCTTGATGGAGTCGGTTGCGACAATCACGCTGTTGTCGGCCTTGGTGTAGCTGTAGTAAATGAGGGTTAGCTTTGGGCTTAGATTTAATGGAGGGAGGATACATACGAGGTATCGATGTCACCCTCCAAAAGGACGCAGACGGTCATCTCCACGACCGTCTGGACGCCGGTCTTTTCATCGCGGTGGACCTTGTATACTCGGACATTGTCCTTGCCGTAGCGGGCCGCAGTGACTGGGGAAGACATGGTGGGTATGGGGTAGGGAGGAGAGGAAGATGAGCAACCAAAGAGGGGTATCTGACAATAAACACAGAACTGGGAATTTCAAGTGCAACAACCCCTGTGGCAGCAGGATGAAGCTTTTTAAGACTTCTCCGGAGCCAGGGAGCAGTCGGGATGGGGAGATGGCAGCGTATCGGCCACCTCCGAAGCCCGCGGGACTTGACGGCCGCAGCCTCCCTCGCTTTATCTTATCGCCCCGGGATTCGTAACCTCTGGGGTTATGCAAACATCAGGCAATCCCGGCTGTGGTTGCCGGGGATATGTTTGGCTAGAATGAATGTAATGGATGTAACCAAAGTGATGTGATTGGGATGGATTCATCGGTCTGCCGTCAGCGGTTACATGAAAGAGCAAGAATGGACAGCCAGACTACCAAGAAACCCTACAAAATGTAGAGGAAGTATCGGACATGTGACTGCCCAGACGTCATCCACTCGAAAGAATGTCGCGACTCAACAAACAATGAATCCCCAGACTCAAGATGGTGTCTGCCATCATTGCAAGAAATGCCGGGATCTGCTGAGTTTCTCAATATAGCATATCCCATTTCGACCCTCGACTGATCTTCAATTGCTCTGCTACGGACCTGTCCGACACCGCGGGTCCGGCCTATTGTCCGACGGTTCAGCAATGAGAGCTATCCGGCTCAAGTCGTGCTGAGACCAGGACATCAAGTCGACGAGCCTGAGAATACCATGTGGTTTACAAGTGAAGGTAGAGAGCGCCCGCCATGGCTTCTCAAGTACCGTTCCTCCACAGCCTTCATCATTGCGACAGTCTGGACCTCTTCGTTCACGGTATGCAGACAATCACTCTACCAGAGACACAATAGCTGACACCGGCAGGACTACTTCCTCTATGCCATGGTGAGCATCATCCATACTCACATCTATATCGCCAATTAACTCTCTAGATCGTCCCCGTCATGCCAACAGCCCTAGTCGACCGCGCGAAAATTCCCTATGAAGACCGTACGTCCACCACCACAATCACCCCAACCTAGTCTACACCTTCTGATACAAAACCAGGCGAACGCTGGGTCAGCATTCTCCTCATCTGCGAAGCCACCGTCGCATTCATCTGCTGCCCGATCTTCGGATACTTGATCGATGTCGCGCCCACGCGCAAACTCCCCTACCTGCTCGGCCTCATTCTGCTCGGGGCATCTATGCTCATCCTCTGTCTCGCACGCACCATCAGCTTCTTCGTCATCGCACGCCTCCTACAAGGCAGCGCAACCGCCATGGTCGTCGTCGCCGGACTCGCCCTCCTCACCGACTCCGTCCCGTTCGAGAACCTCGGCCAGACTGTCGGATACCTAGGGTCAGCGGTTACCCTAGGGTTCCTGCTAGGTCCATTACTGGGGGGTCTGGTGTACAGAGTAGCAGGATATCAACCCGTGTTTGCAATGGCGTTTGCCATTGTAGGATTAGACCTGGTGATGCGGTTTGCAGTGATCGAAAAGAGGGTCGCGAAGCGGTGGATGGCTTTATCGCAAGATGATGCCGACAACGACAACGAAACCAACAACGACGACAATTCCTCTGAATCAAGCACACCTCAACCCGAAACCACAGGGAACGAAGTAACCATCATACCCAAACACTCCCGCAAACCCACCCTCCTACTTCTCATCCAACAGCCCCGCATCCTCATATCATCCTGGGGTCTCCTCGTCCACGGCATGATATACGCAGCATTTGACGCCGTACGTCCTTCCCTACCTCCCCCCAACCTCCAATCTACCACAAACTAACAACCCACCCACCCACTAAATGACAGACAATCCCCATCTTCGTCGAATCCCACTTCAACTGGACGCCCCTAGGCGCAGGCCTAACCTTCCTCCCCTCCTCCATGACCGCTCTCTTCGAGCCCTACTTCGGTACACCCCTCCCCCATTCCCCTCCCCCCAAACCACCCACCTCACTAACCCTATCCCTCTATAACCAACAGGAAAACTAACCGACACCATAACCCCACACCCCATCGCAACAACAACCTTCCTCCTCCTCCCCATCCCACTCAGCATGCTCGCGCTCTCCACCAACCCCACAAGCACCCATATCACCCTCCTAATGATAAACCTCACCTTGACCGGCCTCCTCGTCAACATCGCCACCCCGGCCCTGTACCTCGAGACCCAGCGCGTATTGGATACCATGGAGCGCCGGGAGCCGGGGATCTTCGGGCCCAGGGGCGCAGTCGCCCAGGCGTTTGGGATCCAGACGATGGCGCAGTTCCTAGGACTGAGTTTGGGGCCGTTGGCTGGGTTCGTGGAGGGGAGGTTTGGGTGGGGGGTTGTGGTTGTGGGGTTAGGGGTGGTTTGTGCGGTGACGGGGGTGGTGGTGGGGGTTGGGTTGAGGGGGGATGCTTGTTGTGGGAGTAGTAGGTTTGGGAATGGGGATGGGGATGGGGATGATGGGGAGAGGGAGAGGTTGCTTGCTGGGGACTGAGTAGGTGATTAGGATGATAGATTGAATTGGATTTTGTGATTTCGAGTACAAATGTAAAGTTGAAAATTTGCTTTTTGTAGGAAACCTAACTAACATAGGTCGGTCATATGCTGATTGATACATTCGGATTTCAGATCAGATCTAAAATTCATTTCATCCATCCATCTTCTCTCAAATCATACCAACTGCACCTTTTATCGAAAGACATAAGACGAGCATCACACAACACAAGGATTGTCTTCATGTACAGTTCAAACTCAATCCAGATACATACCGGTGTGGATGTAGCGTAGCGTAGCATAGCATAGCATAGCGGAGCGGAGAAAGAAGAATCCATATCAACACGAGAATGGAATGGATCAATCATATAATAAGAGAATCGAAACCCCAAAGAAAGTTAAAAGCGGTACGTTTTTTGTCTGTATTCCATTCACCGGAGGGATAGAAGGAAAAAAAAGGAAGAAAGAAAAGGAAAGGAAGGTATAACGCCATCCAATGCCCTACTTCGACGCCAATAACGCCTAATCATGGGGGGTTAAATTGTAATAGAGAAAAATGAAGGAAAGAAACTCCACCATAACGCTCATATCCCCAAACACCATGAATCAATAAATCAATCAATCAATCACAGACTTAGCTGATCAATGCTTCCCACTCTACCGCTCCCACCGAGTCGACCTCCGCCTTTCGTCACCATCCCTAAACGGTAGAACCGCTCCTCCCCGCCAGGCGTTCGACCTCCGATATACCACTTCTCCGGACCCAGCGCATCGCGGAACCCTCCCGAGCCACTTGAGCTGTCGCTGCCGCGACGCTGACGGCCTTGGCTGTTTGTGATCGGGATGGGGTTTGACGCGGCCGGGGTGGGTGGAGAAGAAGCGGCCTGTTGGGTCTGAGGTGGGGCCGGGGATGCTGGGGAAGATTCGGGCTGGTTCAATGGAGATCGCTGGTGAGAGTGAGGACGGGAGTGGGAGGAGGATGAAGCGCTTGTGGTGGAATGATGGTGGTAGTGATGGGTAGTGGTGGATGGAGAGGCATCTGATGAGGAAGCGGCTGCGTTGCCGCTGCTGGCCTTGGTGGCTATGGCTCGTGCGCCTTGGGAGATTTGGGTGGAGGAGAGAGAGGAGGATGGACCAGCGGTCGCGGATTGTGAGCCTGCTGCTGAGGCTTTGTATGTGGACTGGGCGCGAAAGGCCGCTAGGAAGTTGGCCAGGAATGGCCGGTTGGTGGACATGGTGGCGAGGGGGGGAGCCACGGTGAGAGTATAGAGATGGAGTGAGTGAGTTTGGACTGACAGGGGTACGCTAGTCGGATAGGACTAGGGCCTGTAGTCGGTCGCAGGTGTGTTTGCTAATATTGGAGTAGAAGGTATGTATTGCCGGTTGTGAGAAGTGGTAAGGTGAGGGGATTGTGCGTCTTGTATATTGAGTTGGTGTCGGTGGTCGTCGGTCGAGATCGGGGCGATAGTAGCCGCGGAGTTGCGGAGTAGACGAGATCTAGACGGGGGTCTGAGAGGAGAGTGTGGATGGAGGAGAACGACTGAGTACAAGAGTACACGAGTACACGAGCACAGACAGGACCAGAAGGAGACTGCAGGAGGGGACGGACGATCGGAGCCAGAAGGATGGAGGAGGTGGTGGACGATGACGAGAGAAACGGCGGAGGAGATTCAGAAGTTGAAACTGGAGGACCTCCGGGGAGTCCCGTGGGCGGCGGCCAATCAGCGGGGGTGGATATCAATCCGGGGGAGCCCCTCGGCGGTGACGTCTATTAATTAAGTACTACTGTAGACTATCAGTTAGTTAATTATATCTACTGGTAATAGGAGGGGATGAAATAATCATTCATCACTTGGAATCTTAAGTAGTCTCTTATCTCTCATGCTTGCTACTATGTCTTTCTGCTCTATCAATCTACCCCCCACTCTCTTTTTCTCTCCCCAAGTAAAGTATCGGCCTACTACACTTTGGCACATGCGAAACCAAAAAAAAACAAGAATCGAATCACCTGCAACAAGAGTTACCCGATCGCACTAACCATCCAGCGCTCACCGTAGGGAAATCCCGGGATCTTCTCCAGACATCTCCGCTCCGGACCAAAGGTTGGCTTGTTCGGTCGGGAAAGTCAAGTTCCAGGCAGTCACGGGGTGTTCACATGGCCTGTCCCCTTCCGATCCCGTGAGGCTCTCTCATTAGCTACTTAGCTAGTTAGTTACTAGTTACCTTAGTACTACTTAGGTAGTTACTCTGTACTTTGTAGTACTCTGCTATTTCTCTACTACACCCCCACCAAGGTTAAATTGTAAGTCATGTAAATATGGCCCTTATTATTTCTCGTTCAACTCCGAATCACTGGCTGTCTATATTCTAGCTTTTGGATTCCCGTGGCTTCCCATAAGTGACGACTTCCACCAGGCCTGATGCAGGGGGTTTTTCAATCGGCCTCCCTGGCCTCCAGACTCCAGGACCAGATACAAGAAGAAAATGCATGCGGCATCATGGATAGAACAAGTACATAACCGACGTATGGAACATCTGGGGGCTGACCAGGGGTGTGCATCCAGGCAGATCAACCAACCGCCGTCCGGAGTAACAAAAAAGAATGAAACAAGCTCCAACACAGCAGGAGTCTCCCTGACTGCGGCCAGGATCTGCAGGCAACCCAGCCGCGAAAATGTAGGAAATCGGGCAGTCGAAAAGCACCATGCTACCTTTTTCGGTCACAAATGAAAGAGATGAAAAAGGAACAGAAAAAAAAAAAGAATAAAGCATGAGACACGAAAGGAAACCGAAGCACATTAACACAATAAACACATTGGATAGGAACGCAGGAGGCAAATAGTAAACACAAGACGACGCAACACCTTTCATCCTAGCTCGACCTCGTATGCCCTCCATCGGACACACAGTATGTACTTACATGGTCGACTGGAAGACAACATGCGGATAGGAAACGGCCGTGACGGTTATGCAAACAAATCCCGAACACACTCAACCCTCCGTGCAGCTCGAATTTGAACAGGAAAAGGGAACATGCAACGCGAAACGAAGAGTGGACGGAAGCCTTCCCCGCAAGAAATCTTTTGATGACTCGTTAAGATGAGAGAGCCCTTGACGCAACAAAAATCAAACACATGCCCAAGTCTATGATTGGACGCCAGTTAAACAAACCACACACACCATCCCATCAACCCACTCATAATGGATGGAAACAAAACAAAACAGGTCCAGAATCACCGCAAATCTGCACTCGCCGTAGAAAATGCTCACAAGATTTTTCAAATAAACAATGGACGACCAGATAACCCAGTAGGACAAAAGAAGACGTTTTCATAACAATGAGTAATCCGGATGCTGTAATCTAGACCAACGCTGTGGCGCGCTGCGCGGAGTCGGTGGCCGAAACGAGCTTTTTTCTATCTGTATTTTTTTTTCTTCCCTTCCATTTTCCGGTTCATATTTTTTTTCTTTTATAGGGATAACCCTCGATAATCATTCATGTGGCTTTCCAGGCTGGATTCATGCGCATGATCCAGGAGACTGATAAGGCGCCAAACCGCATAGCATGTAAACCCTTGTGTAAGAGCATCATCAGCATGATCGGAGAAGCGTCCCCATAGATACTCCCAGACAAATGACTAGCATTGCAAGACATCGCTAGACTGATGCATAACATCGTTTGACAACGTAACCCAGTTAGTAAGACAAATTTGTAACCGTTCGTTATGGCCGCAGTGCTCCGTCTCCCTTGACGTTATACACATCAAGCTCAACGTGGTCAGCTCAAGACATCCACTTCCAAGTCACCACTATTGCCTAGCAGGCTGGACAGTACCTGGGATCCGGGGATTAGCATGCCGTCATCCATATGCAGGGGCAGGAGTTGAGTTCCGGGACTCCTTCACTTACCGTCGCCACTCAACGTGGTCGAAGCCAGGTAGAGACCGTTCATCCCACCCTCCTGGGGACCAGCGGTGGTGGTGGGGTAAAACTTGCGTTCGGTATCGACGTGAGCGTGGATAGGCTCCTGGCCGGACGCCATGGTCTGGGGGAAGACGGGATTGATGTAACCGTCGAACGCTCCGGGCTGAAACATCGAAGTCCAGTCAATTTCGCCAGCGTGATTGGGAGGTCCAGGCATGACAGGACGTTTAGGGTCTTGAACAACCGGGGGCTTTACCTGCTCAATAGGAGGACGATCAACATTCAGCTGCTGGCCATTTGCATCTGCGCCAGGCTGCACCATGTATGAGTTCTGCTTGGGAGCAGCAAGCCAAGGTCCACGCTGGTGAGGCTGTCCGCCGGGGAACGCGTCTTCGGGCTGACCGCGGTTCATCCCATTGACGGAAGGCATGGAGAATCCCAAAGGCTGCTGTTCCGGATATCCGGGGCGACCGGGAGCCATGCCATTGCCGTTCACGGGCGCCTCGCCATACGTAGCACCCGGCATACCGTTGGGATGCGGGACGGTCGTATTGACTTCATCCTGAACGGGTTTAACGGCGTTTTGCGCAGCTTGAGACCGCTTCAAGTGTGCCTGAGGGTGCGACAGGTGAGTCGCCCCAGTAGGGTTACCGCGGCGCAACGAGCACTTCTGGAAGTGGCGCTTGAGGATATCACTGCGAGAGAAGGTATCCTTGCAGAGCACACACATGTACGGACGGTCTCCAGTGTCTACCGAAGAAAACATAGATTAGTCATCGGAACAATTCGATCCCCGCCATGCGCTATCATATTATACAAATGGAAAGAGGGGCACTCACGTCTGAGCAAATGGCGCTTCAGATGCTTCGCATGAAGATAAGTCTTGTTACAGTGCGGGCAAGGGAACTTTCCATCCGCATCCTTGGCCGGAATAGTAGTGTTCTTCGCGGTACCATTGACACCGTTCGTGACGGGAGTCGCGCGTCCCGGAACGCTCGGCAAAATTCCGCGGCGGCCCTGCGACCCAACAACCTGTGTCCTAGGTGGTTCCTTCGCGGCATACGGGGGAGCACCGTTTGCACCTGCAACAGGGTCGGGGTTCATCCAAGGCGATCCCTTGTTATCGGAGTAGCTGAAAGCACCAGACGGAAGGCCGGAGAAGTCCGAGCGACGGTCACGCGGAGGCGCCGGCGCAATCGGCTGGGGATAAGTCTGCGCGCTGGACGCGGGAGGCAGCACGCTATGAGGCGGAGGGTAGGCTTGCGACGGCTGGGGTTGAGCCTGCGGATTGGGGTGGGACAGGAACGACGAGGGAGGCAGGCTACCCACGGTGGTGTGAGGCATGATAGGAGCCGCGGAAGACGCGTAGACATCGTGAGTAGATGCGGGATACCTCGACAGATCCGGCCGGTACGGCTGGCCCATGTAGGAGTGAGGGGCAGGGGATTGACTGTGATGAGGCTGCAGCGGGGGGAGAGTATGCGGCTGGGACACAGGGTATTGAGGCTGCATGGTGTACTGAGGCATGGGCATGCTCGAGATGGGTGTCGAGGACAAAGGCGTGGAGCCCTGGGGTAGGCTGGTAGATGGGGGCCGTGAAGGATGAGATCTGGGATCCATCTTGAACGCGGAGAGGCTTTCAAACACGGAAGGAGGGGAAGGAGGGAGGAGAAGAGAATTGGGGTAAGAGACTGGCGAGAGGAGATTTCACGATATCTCGATCATTGATCGCAGGGCGAGAAAACCTTTTCGTAGGATGTGTCTTGCGACCAAGGCAGTGCTCCGTGGATGCGAAAAGACTGCCAATGCCACCTTGTTCAAATCCTGATCGCGTTTCGCTCGCAAAATTCTCCAGTCCGGAGTTGTGTGCTCGCTTCTCTTCGATTGTGACTTCTGGTTCCTTTTTTTCCTTTGCTTGTTCCGACAAATGAACAATCCTCCCACCTGATGCGGAGAATTGACGATGAGATTCGCGGAAGAGGTAGGTTCGATAAGCAAATCGACGCTCAAGGATCCTCAAGGTCGACGATAGACGTGCAGGATCAAGTTCGACTCCACTGCAGAAAAGAGGTCAGGAAAGAGGTCGAGATGCTTAATCTGAATTCCCCACGGTCACCCACCAGAAACTCGAGTTGTGTGGGAACTTCTCACTATCCGCACGTTGTCAAAACAGTCAATGGTTCTGATCCACAAGGGAGGCGGCGTGTAAGTGGGTCTAACACAATCAGCAGTGCTAGAGGGAAATTTCGCTAGCCAATTTTTGCTTCGCGTCAACAATGCGCGCGAAATTGACCAGGATGACTCTGATGGGAAGATCACAACTGCCAGGGACAACGCGTATAGATGCGGAGACAGGGCGAAGGAAGAGTGAAAAGTAAGGGGGGGAGGGTAGAACAAGAGGGCAAAAAAAGAAAACGAAAAAGAATGATAAAATAAAATAGAATAAAATAAAAAAGCTTAGGAAAATTTGTTCCAAGAGGGAACACCCAAGGTAGCCGTCCCTAGGGTAGTCACGGGAATGGAGGGAGGGAGGAGGGGGGGGTGGAAGGGGGGGCGACGAACGGCGGCGGCGGCACAAAGTTAAGTGGGTGAAGGAGAAAAAAAAAAAAATGTTAGGGGAAAAAAATATCGTCAGTATCGGAAGAGCGAAAACTGACACACTAACCTACTACTAAAGGCAAAGAAGGAAAAAAGTGGAAGAGGGAAAGAAATCACGACTAATTGAAGGTTAACTGGGGATTGGCGGTGACGATCGTAACTCTGGGAGGCGACAACCGTAAAGGATGAAGAGAAAAAAAAAATGTAAGTAAAAAAAAGAAATTATGGAAAAAAAGGGAAAATGCTATTAAAAAAAAATTATAACGGAAAATATTAGTTATTTTTATGATTTTATTAGCATCGTTTTCTACTCAGTCAGCACCCAACGTTTGGGACGGTTACTGGTTGCCGTTGACCTGATTCGTGCCTCGTCCGGTTTCCGAAACCCAGTCAAGAGCCGAACAAGGTCTGCATTTTCTCTGCAAACTAGACTATCCTACTTTTGTGTTTCCTCCTGGTCGCTTTACCTTTTGGGTACAACGATGTTGAAAACGTTAACCAAGATCTGCGTGCTTCGGTAGACTTCAGCAGTGCCTTTGGCACTGGGAATTCTAAACCACGAGAAGAGGAACGGTTCTGTAAACTTTCTGCCGCCCAAGAGACGGCAAGATCGGCTCAACAATCAGAGTCTTTTCCGAAATGTAGACACCGGAAGGGTAAGGAAAGCCCTCAGCAGAGCAACCAGTCGATTTTGGTTGGCACCAGCGGCAAGCAGGGGAAAATTGTTGAAGGCGCTATTTCGATCGACGATGCTGGTTGGCTAGTTCGTTCATCGCATAATGTATTTTAATTATTCGGATTTCTTGGTCAGGCTTCCTCTGTGTCACAGATTGGTTTGGATGGGAGACACATCGGGCGTGTACCGAAAGACAGACCCCGATGTACTCGATCGTATCCTCGCCGCGGACAGCCACGGGAAAGATACCTGGCAGGAACTTGTTGTTACCGGCCTGAAAGCCTACCAATCACATCGCACCAGAGACTGCGCGGACGCAAGCGGAGAAACGCATGAACTGTTCTAGGCCAAGCGTCAAGCATAACGAAGAGTTAATTCTAATTTATTTGCCTACGTAGTTATGAGAATATGGTCGAGGAAGGAATATTTTGAACTATCCAGAACGGAGTCGGACAGTTCGATGTCCGCGTCTCAATCGTTACAACCCATCGCAACGAAGACCGTAATTTTACACCTGTCGGTTTTGAACACCCCGGGAGAAGAAGGGCCAGGGCCGAACTTCAAGACTTAAGAGGATTACCAAGGCACCAGACCGGGTGGAAGGATCAAAGAAGAGTAGCAGGTACTATGTAGATACAGCAACAACATAGCAAATCAGTTCTCCTGGTGATGAGGGGGGTGGGAAGTCATGGAGGGGCGGGAGGTCTAAGACTGCATGCCCGCCGTAAGATTGAGCTTCCGACAAAGCGTAAAGCCGGAGCTTTGGTCTCGAAAGCTTAGTGAATCTCGTAAGTATCCCTGTAGTTACATACTTCATCGATGCATGCCTACCGCCGGTACAAAGCAGTAAGTAACGTCCCTGTTTCGGTACATACTCGAACTACTACTAGTAGGAATTAGTTAGTGGGCAGGCAGTGCTCCGTCCGGTCGCGTTCGACTGCCCTTTTGAGCTTGGACAAATCACTGAGTCATCATATTGGCCTGGGTGCAGCAAAGTCTCTCGACGAACTCTGGGATCTCTCATCATGTTGGAGATAGAAGGGTTCTTCTACGGAGTACTACTTTGTAGTATGCTTGATGTCATGAGGCGGATGGAGTTCTGCATCCCTTCTCCGCAGTTGACAGGCCCGCTTGCTCGATATTGGCTCCTTGGGGCGCTCAGTCCTCATGGCACATCCACAATCCCACATGAGTTAGGTAGGGGCAGGAAACCTTATCAATGCGATATCTTTGTTCGAAGTGGAGTGGCATCCTGGCTTGGACCTGAGCTTCACGGCTGGGAACAATGGTAGAGTTGCCCACTCTACTCCACGGCTGTCAATCTCGATTTAAGAAGTATATACTCCATCAATACTCCATAATGTGTGACATCCGATGGGGATCCTTATGGGGCCTTCCATCCTGCACTTCCCCATCACCGGTATTTATATCAACTGCGGGTTGTCCGCAGCAGTCAGGTACCTTTCTTTAGAGTTGATAGTGGTTCACATCTTTTAAGTGTCTCTTGCCGCGGGCTACAACTCCCATGCAGCCATAGCACTATGCTACCCATTGTATTGTATCCTTGTCTATTAATCACTTCCTACGGTCTCTATTAAGAAGTGACAGGAGTTAGTCTAACGGTGGTGTCACAAGCAACGACTCAACGGCTGAGCCTGCATCTATTACTCATATCATGCGCTCGGTTTGCTTTTGCGAACTAGGTATTATTTCGGACTTGCGTAAGCTGCGATGGACGGGCTCGCGAAGCAGGGTATGGGTGTGTGCGTGCCTCCTGAGACATCCTGAGATTACAGGTTCGGCGTTCAGATCACTCAGGCTACCCTCCAAGTCTCCTGGCAATGAAAATCCTACGCCTAAGGACAAGTGATGTTCAGCGCGAAGACACACACAACCGGCAGGGCTCCGACCATTGATTGAACGCCTCAGGTATATACCGGCTGCATGGAGCTTCTAGACTGCAGGCCGCAAGCGTGGTACTTTTGCGTCTCGGGGAGTGGCAGGAAATCCGGCCAATTGGCAAGTCGAGGAGGCCACGCACCTTGTTCCATCCATGCCAGTGTGACACCCCTAACAGCTTGATTACGCCTTGGAAATTGTGATTTCGGAGGGCCGAGTAATACCACATTTTCCAGGCGTAACCCGTGGTTCGGCGCTGCGTATCCTTGCCACTTTCGACCGGAGGTATGATGGATCATAATCAACTCATTCCTGCAATCGCTGCTGGCGTTCAATCTCGAGTTCCGGAAGGGGACATCAGAGCAGCGAACAGGACGATACGATTTTTATGGCTGTTAAGCTACAAATCATTCCTTAGATCAACGATTCTTCATCATGATGGGTCCCTCTTTTAGACTTCAAGACTGCGGCTGTTCTCCACCAGGAGATTTTCGCTGGGAGCTTCTCCCGCTTCGATTGTGGACCTTGACCTCTGGCTTAGGCGGGCGAGTGGAATCGCTGCACTTGCTTCTCCGTATTATATCCGGAGCTATCTGATCTGACCACCCGGCAGGGGTCACACAGCATGCAGCGATTCATAAACTCAGAAGAGGCTTACTGCAGTACGCAGTCCAGTATGGAGTTGTACTGTGAAAAGCGAAATTGACGATGCATGGCGGAATTGCGCGGAGGAGAGTTCCGTCAGCTTGCAAATGCGGAAGCCTATTTTGCCTTCTTTCTTTCTCAAGAGGGATAACATTAACTACATTCGGATGAGTGCCTCGCGCTCGTGGCCACGGAGCACTACGGGAGCGTGAAGGAAACATGCCGTCATACACCCCCCGTACCATCCAATACCTACCGACTATCTTACCAACCCGATATTATCATTACTAATGTGTGCGGAACGAAAACTAAGTAATCTTGCAATCTGCGCTCGGCTGGATGGAATTCGCACAGCTAACCTGGTATCTCCCCCATATACTGAATTCATTATTTGTCTGTCATGTTGTTAGGTGTTGTCGGTCCCCATCCTCGCCTTAGCGATCGGATATATCGCTCAACCACAAATAATAATCAGCTAGACTAGCGCTTGCTCTTAAGCCGGTGGATGATGGTTCTGCAACATCTCGCCCGACTTGCCACTTACGCTGGCGTTCCAAGGAACAGGCGCCCGCAGTTCTCACGCCGGTCAGCACCACTGCGAGACGCCTTCCCGGACACGGTAAGACCAACATGATGCATCCAGTGGTAGCCTCCCGGTACTACCCTGCACCTCGCCCAATGTGGCGGTCCGATCACGGCCACCGGACTCCACCAACGAAGCCGATGGCCCGCTCATGGAAACTTCTACGGAGACACCAAGCAAGGCGGTGTGGGAGATCTCGAGAAAGACCCAGTCCACACACTGGTTTGTCGTACGAGAGAAGGCGCACTAGACGCTGTTGGTCCTTAGGCAGCGCATAGCCAGAGGTTAAACCAGGTGCTTAACGGCATGGCTCAACGAGAAATTGTCCGACCGATCGCCGCCAGTCTGCTATCGTCCTAAAGCTTGGCCTCGCTTGTGAGACACTTGCGGACTAGTTGGACCAGGGAGTACACAGTAGGTAGGCATAATGCTGTCCGCCATTCTCCGCCCACCATACTGTGTCAGGCATGAAAGGACTATTCGGGCTTGGTATTCACTGCTACTGGGTACGGAGTTCTACCCGGCTGCAATAGTAGCCAAGCGCCTAGTATATGTGATGTCGATTACTACTTCGTACCGACACGTACCTACATCAAATTGCGTCGAGTTCTATATATAGATCCTACGGACACCGCCGCCCTTAACAAAAGGACTGTGTGCAGGCCCGAAAGTACATTCACCATAACAGATCGATAGAATCTTTACCGTGTACTCCCTACTATCTACGTGGCAGGGATAAGCAGGCACAAGCGCGCAGCGTGGCTGGTCCGAGTCCAATCTCTGAACAATGAAAACCAACAGGCGCCATGATAATAACATAATAGTGATATAATGCCACTAAACTCCGTACGTGGACTAGTTCAGCAGCGCTAAAGTCCTTAGCCCCTCGACGAAAAGCATCCCTACGGGTCCTACAGAGCAGAAAAGAACTCAAAACGACCGCATGCAGATCTTCCCGCCGAATCCGGGACGCTCAGAGTCGGCCGGATACTTCCTCGGCACTTTTACCCTGCCAGGGTGGTTTTTCCGGGCATGACCGGAGTAATGCCGAAGCTCAAGTCTGGATCGGCTCAGTTTCAGACCTCGCGTGCGATCCAATCACAGCGAAAATGTTGAGCGAGGCGAGAACGCCACTCACCTCATTCCACTTGATGCCAAGCGGACCGGACGCTCTTGCGATGCGCATTTTGTTGGTTGTTGTTCGGTGTGTGTATTGTGTGCTGTGTGGCCTGAGCCTGAGCTGCTTAGGCTTTTCCCCTCTCCCCTCATCGCTCGCCTGTTTGAGTTAGTGACAAAGTAACTTACTCTGACTGGGAGTGTACAGAGCAGTTAGCGCTTGATCTGGATCGCATGGGTGAGGTAATCATGGTCATGTGCCTGACGCTGCGAGTCAGCCAGCCAGCCCGCTCGTCCTCTCTCCCGCTCTCCCGCCCGGAGTGCTGTCGCTTCTGCTGCCGCCGCCATCATTACTTTTTCCTATTCGATCAGATACATCTCTAGTTACCCAGTAGGTGGCTGGGTAGATACTACACATCCTTCGAGACATCTACACCGGCTCGCTTATGTCTGAAAATTGGGACCACACAGAACAATGGCTATCAACGTACAAGATCACAAGCATACTACTGCCCGAGTTGGCAGGAGTGTAAGCGCAGCTAGTAATTAGTTAATTGGGATGTTAGTTGCAGCTACAGGCTATCCCACACTTGACGGGCATCGTTGGCGCTTGCAACAGTTGCTCTATCTATTCGCCAGCCACCCGGACTAGGGTCATGCATAACTGGGGGGAAGGACTCGTTCGATCGAGCAATGTACCCAGTCGGACATGGGCGGCACTGACACTGGTCGTCGATCCGAAGGTAGCCATCGAACCATGGTCTTGGATCCGACTATGGGCCATGGCAACAAAACCGCATGGTCCCTGTTGAGGTCTCTGAATGATACGATGGCGGATCCTTGGGATACGGGATGTATCTACCAGGGCCGCGTCATTATGTTTCCGACTGGTTTGACGCGCATGTATGATCCGGCGAGTGTGATATATTCAACCGTATCAAATGCTACCAGGGCAGCCGGAGTGCAATCCGGGTGGCTATGGTGAGAATGGCCTGATTAGTAGGATTAGAGTTCGTTGAGCGTAACGCCGTCACCGGAGACCACCATACAACTTTCATTTCAGATAGAGTATGTGGCTGCCTGAGGCGTGATCAGATAAACGACGAACCCCCTCTCACTAAAGCTGCAGGGGTATGTCCGCACTACGGAGCATGGAGGAGAAACTAAGGGAAAGGAGGAGGAGGAGGGGACGCTGAGGGGAAAGGGGGAGAACCTGGAGTTGAGGTATCCATGATCTACTCGATGGCCTCTCCCACCCCCGTATGGGACTAGAAAGGCGAGTCCGTCCCGCTCGTCTGTTGTCGTGTATAAGACTTTTGCCACCGGCGACAGGCCGACAAGCAGCCACGCGGACAGGGATTTCATTGTGAGACAGGCAGGTTTATCTGCCTAGTCTATATGGCAGATTATAATTTCTTCCTAGGCTGGAAAAGGATTGTTATGACTTTCCCCAATAGGCATCTTCCACGGTCTGAGACAGGAAAGAAACGGTAAAAAAATGAGAGGTAAGCTGATATTATCCTTCCTTTAGATGTCGATTATTATTATTATTATTACAGCATTAATTCTGTCATTATATGATTACCACCATGGTTAACCCGCTAGCAACAGCAGCAGCAGCAGCAGACAAGAATATCATCATCATCGGCTGCCGAGGCACAAGAGCTGATAATGCAAAAAGCAAAATAATACCGCAACAAGAGGGTCAGCCCCAGGCAATCAACCAAACTAACCCACTAACCAACTAGCGAGTTGGAGGGCCTGCCTCAGGCGGGACACCGGAATAACGGACACTGATTGCCAAGCACCACCAACCTCCCCTCTCTTCCTTCTTCCCCCTGTCAATCAATTTCCCCCCCAGCCCAAACCCACCTCAGCCCGCTACTCAATTTTACCTACTGACTACGGAGTTACACTCGTGCTCTTCCTTTTCTCTCGGCGCTGACTTTGGGTCTCAAGCAAAGATAAAGTTACAAGCTACACCATATAGTCAAAGCAAGTCCATCCCAACACGGGTTAACATCCGACGGAAGAGCATACCAGCCAAGCTGCTGAAGAATTAGCTAGACATTTGACCCAAGAATGCTCGACAAAATTTGTCGGCAGTAATTTTACACACCACTGGGACATTTTGCCGATACGATAGGCAACTACTTGCCTACTTCATAGCAGCTCTCGAAAATAAGTTATAAAAAGTCGGTGAAGACTATCGTCTACGTATAGAAAAAAAACTTATAATTAATTAATATGATAAAAAAAAACAAAACAAAATATCATGGGCTATCAACTACTTACTACCTACGTACCTACCTACCTAAATAAATACCAACAAAGGTACCAACTAACCAATGAAGCCAGTCTACTATGAAACTACATACAAACCACCATGTAGTGAAACACATTGAATAGATACATAGACTTGACTAGACAGACAGATGGATAAATAGATAGATAGATAAACTGAATGGATACATCCCAGCCCTACTACCCACTACCTATCCATCCATCCACTCCATACATACTAGATAGACAATCTAGACACATACTACTGCAACCTGCGTACCTGCAGGAAATTTAATGACCCTCTGGCCCGCACGCCCGCGAAATCCCGCGTCAAAGGTTGCAGGGCAAGAGACAAAGACGGGAAGGAAAGTCATTCGTTCGATCGGGGGAGGGGAGGCGTAGTGGAGATGGACGGATGGATGAATGGATGGGGTTCTGTGGTCGCGCGGCAGGCGTGTATGTATGTGTGTGTGGATCGGGTAAGTAAGTAGGTAGTACAGTAGGGATTATGCTTGCTGATGGAGTATAACTTAGGTTAAGTGGTGCTGTTGCTAAGTGTGGTATGGTGTTGTGTGGTGTGATTACGGAGTAGATAGATGCTATGGGGGGTAAATACTTGGATACCACGGTTGAGTGATTGTTATGGGAAGGATGATTTTGAATGGTATAGTGATGATAGATTATTATGGTTAAGATGATAAATGGTATGAGTGGTAGTTGTCTCTGCTGGATTCATTGGATGGTGGTGGTGGTTGGTACTAAGTTATATATAGCATGTTTGGGTTGAGTGGGTTTCACCTCAATACTATCGATGATATACACACTGCAATTGAACTGCTGGTAGTACTCATAGTAGTATACAATGAGATCCTTCTCGAGGGAATTGTTTCTATATTGCATTATTCGATCAAAAGCGACTTAGAACGTATCCCTATTACTCTTGATGTGGTTCATACTGATTTTCTTAGGGCCTAGTAGCGACATAGTAGCACCATCATTAGACGCCGCTGAAAGCTCTGCAACACTTCTACCACTAGTCCTATAAATAAATCACTCTAATGATATCAGTTGGGATTTTATTAGCTACTACTGCTGTTTCTCACCTGATTGGTCGGGTATAGAAAGTACTGCAGGTATGGTTGATGATAAAGAGAGAGAGAGGGGGAAATCACGAGAATTGTCTAGTCTTATTGTACGAAAGAGCAACGCATCTTCTTATAAATCACCACAGCAATGATAGCCAATATCTAGGAAGGTCAAAATATATCATAAATTCGCAGTCAAGGGAAAGAAAATCCCTGCTGCCTTTTATCTTTCATGCATAACGCTGTCTATACTCTCAACCACACTTCTTCTTTTTGTACCCTCATGCCCTCTCACGGGACATCATAATACTGCTGTGTCTTGAAAACACTCATGTAATGGTCGAAAGGGTATGCTGTTCACAGATTCAGCATCCGGAAACCATACCAATACCATAACCCACCCAGATACATAAAACATTGACAGACAACCCGGACTAGCAGATTCAACCCTACGACACCAAATACACCACCGACTGCACCACCGTAGCAACCCCCACCACACACAAACACATCTTCCCATGCAACTCCAAACAATACAGCAACTGTCTCACACTAATCATCTCCACCACATCAAGCACATGCAACGGTCCCGGTAACCTGAAGAGGTCTTTGACGAGCCTGCCTTGCTGCTTTGGGTACTCCTCATCCTCATCCTCATCCTCATTCTCCTTCCACAAAACAATCTGATCATCACCATCCCCCATCTTCTTATCCCGCGCACCCTCCTCCTCCGGCAAAGGTATCAACGTCTCACAATCCCCCGGCACCAAGCTCCCCTCCACCACAACAAGCACAATATACGCCGGGAACAAAACCACAACCTGAGCAACGAGCATAAGTCCCGCGACAAGAATATCAGATCTCACGAGGGATGTAACATCCGTCAAGTCCTCCGGCTGCAGCAGCAGTACCCCATCGAATCGAACAGGAGCAAGAAGTAGTCCCGGCACATACATCATGATCGACTCAGCTAAGGCATAAAGCAGCGTCGGCAATAGAAGAGCATTCCACCGATAATAATCAAGACCAAGAGGCACGTAGCGCATCTGCTCAGCGGGAGGGAGGATAGCTCCTGCTGTCCGGAAGAAATGGAATTCGGCGAGAGCGACAGAAGCGATGATGTGTGCGAGAGGTTCAGGGAAGCGTGCGATAGGCGATGTGAGCATGCCTGTTACTATGAAGTATCTTAGATGGTAGTAGATGGTGTAATGGAAGCCGTTGATGAGGGATATAAGTCCCTTTTCGCGGTGGAAGGTGGTGAGGGTTTGGCGCAGGTTGCGGGTGGTAGGCTTTGGTTGTGATTTCTTGTTGTCGTCCTTGTCTTTGTCCTTGTGGGGATTGGGAGGGTTGCTGTCGATGGTCTCGAGGATGAGGAGGGACATTACGAGGTTGCCGATGATGTAGCGGATCTAGATGTGGTGATGGCGTACTTGTTAGGTTGTGCTCGTCTTCGAGGGGTGGGGATTAGGTTGCTTACTATGAAGTCGAGGGACATTCCTAGAATGGTCAAGGTCAATTCTAGAGCATTTTGGGGTGGTTCGGTAGGACTCTCTTGGAAGAGTCCATGGGCGTTGGCGAGTAGTGGATCGTTTCTTGCGGTATAGATGAAGGTGTTGAGGAGTTTGCGAAATGTGAATAGTAAGAGGTGTGACATGGTGAGTCTATAGATGGTGAAAAGTACACTAGAAGCGAGAGTCTCGAGATGCCATGTTGGATGTGGGATATAACCACTGAGGTATAAATACTTGAAGCTATATTGCTCTGTCGAAGAGTTGTCGGCATTTCCCTGCTCCTTGTTTCGTAGACTGTCTAGACTATGGTAACAACCGCAAATATCTGGAGATCCTCACGGAAGCCAAACTAGTTCCCTGGTAGGGTCCATAAATAGGGCTGATTTCTATATGAGGCTTCTATGGCCTAAGTGCGGGTGGATCCTCGCTGTGGAGAAGAGAATTGGTTGCTGAATATGAGGGAACAGCGATCTTCTCCCATTGCACCACAAACAACAACAACCTTTACTCAAGGGAGTAGTGCAAGGAAAGTTTCTGTCTCTGTCGACGTAATGCTCTTACCAAAATAATGGGTGATTGTTTCGACGGGGATACGTTAGATCGTACGAGATCAGAGATATAATACTAATTTAGCAGTATATTGACGCAATGCCGAATTATTTACAAGACTGTATGCGGCGTCTGTGGACGACTGTAGCCAAACATTAGAACGAACGTAACCTGAACAGTGTAGTGAGGCAACTACCTCGCAGATGCCTTGCTCGACGCATCATCTTGCACTACGTCTTCATCTGCTCCCACGCCATCTATAACAGCCGCATCCGCAGCGTGGATTGCGTGCTCCACATTGACCTTTGGTCCCGTGAACCACTTGTGCGCATCCACAACCCACCAGATAGTCACCCCCAGCATTGGCGCTCCCCAGACCAGACACGTCCAATTCATTAGATCCGGTGTCAGATCAGATCCCGTGACACTGGGCAGACACAGCACGGGCACCATGAGAAGCACAAACGCCACACCCATCCCTCCAATCCAGGGCCCAAAGGGGCCCAGATGCCACGGACCTTTACGGAACCGGTGACCCACGAAGAACACCCGAATCGCGATGGGAATGGCAAAAGCGACAAACTGAGCGATGCCGCCAATAGAGAACAACGCCCCGATGGCTACATCGCCGGCTAGAACCAGCAGACACATGAGAATACCCAGGACGCCATTGAGGATCACCGCATTGACCGGGGTTTGGGTGCGCGTGTTGACCATTTTCCAGTATTTGGATAGAGGGAAGCAGTCATCTCGTGCGTAGGCGTAGGTTACTCGTGAGGCAGCCACCATGCAGCCTTGACCCATGGAGAAACCGCTGATGATGGTGAGGGCTAATATGGCCAGGGCAGTCTTGCGTGGCACGACCTGGAGCAAGTACGAGGCCCAGGGCTGGCCCAAGTCGGAGTTTATGACTCCATCAATGTCGGTGACAGTGTAAGCGACGACTAACTGCAAGAACCATCCCATTAAGCCACCAGCCCCTGAGGTCATTACGATCGCACGCGGCGAGGCGACATTGGCATTGGAACATTCCTCGCTTAGATGGAAGGGCGAGTCGTAGCCAGACATGGTCCAAATGACCCCGACAAAAGTCATCAGAACGGCAACACCATCGGGAAAGTCGGTGAGGTTGGTGATGGTGCCCCAGACGTCCTTGGACGAGGAGAACTTGGGCTCATTCGTAGTCCCAGCAGGGATGGCGATGAGAGTAATGACGAGGGCGATGATGTTGAATGTTGAGCCCCAGGAATTGACTCGAGCCACCCATATAGTGGGCATGCTGCTGATGGCCGTATGGATTATGAGAACGAGCACTGTTAGAAGATAAACTTGCCAGTTAGTGGGGACATAGTCTGGGTTCTGTATCGACGCAGCGGCGAGGATCATTGCAGAAAGCGCGTAATCCACAGACGGTGCTGCGGTGATCTGCCCAATCCAGTTCGACCATCCTGTGATCCAAGCGGCGAAAGGTCCATACTTTGGAGGCGCAAGGACCGCTGCGGCGTAGTAAAGGCCACCACTGTCAAAGTCAGTTTTATACTCCTATAGTGCGCAACTCAAGAGAATCTTACCTGGTGGGCATCGCAGAACATAGCTCAGCCATAGACATGGCAACGCATTGAATGAAAACCATCGCGATGATCCAGCCCCAGACCATACCAGCTGTACCTGCATAGCCCATTCCTTGTGAAAGTCAGCCCTACCCATTATATTGATGGATCCAGGAACAGCTACCGTAGTATATCGTGCTTGCAAATGATGGAAGCAATCCTAGCACCGAAAAGCTGACACAGAAGGTTGTCCATAGCGAGAATTCGCGTTTGAATTCTTGCTTGTACCCCAGGGCCACGATGACCCTCTCGTCCGCATCCATCGCATGATCGGTATAAGGGACGTCGCCCTGAGGCAGAATGGTCGTGACGGGGTCATGGTCGACATCCGCGAACACTGCTCCCTTGGAGACAGCCTTATGGCTGCTCGTACCAGACATTATGGATGAATCATTTATATAAAAAGAGGTGATGTGTATACAGTAAGCTGCTGCTGGGGAGTGGGAACGGCGGGGCAGGAAGTAACGTGGACGGAAGAAAAAGCAAGCAACGCAAAGATGCGGCGTTTGCTAGCTTAGACTCAAACTTTCATTTGTTCTTCTCAGACAAATGTCAAGCAGTATAAGTATGGAAGACACAGGTGATTAGAAAATAAGTCATAGAGTGGCTGCGGGACAGACAGGGTCATGCGCCAGTACATATATGAGTGGCTTTCGGGAAATCAAGACTGCCATCTTATCTGCACAAGACACGTCCCGTCCTGCAAAGTCTTAATACCGATAGCCAAAGCCTTGAGTAAGATAGGTGGAATGCTGGCGTAACACGATAAACGCCTTAAGGAGCTCAGGTACCTCTGAAGCTGGGTGCAAGCGAAGCGGGGATCGAGCGCTGATACGCTTGGCAGCTGGTCACGATCTCACTGGATGACCGGAAGGAAAGACCATCACTCGCAGTGAACCAGCAGGAACGAGTAGGATGACTTGCTAAAGACGAGACGAGATAGGATGCAGCTCCTTGCTGGTCAGAGACCTGAAGCTTGGCATGCACCATACTTGGCTGGGAAACTTCAGGCGCCGCGAGCGAAGACAAAACTCGGAGAACCCCTTGAACTTGACGCTAAAGCAATGACCCAGAAGCTGGGGAATCCATCCACTCGGGCTTATCGGAAGCAACTGGTTGGCTATTGGGTGCTTTGACTGCCGGATGATAAGCATCGAACGAATATCAAAGTGTTTCTAACGGGTCGATGATAAGACGGACGGCAGCATCTGGAGCTGGCTGAATTTATGACCTGTCAATGTAAGAAACAATTGGCTGGTATTAAACGAGTCGCTCTCCACTGATTTGGCAGGCTATACCTGCCTTTATGAGAGTAGCGGGGTTATTTTCGTTCATTTTCAGCGTCTCACCGTAGCTATAGTGTGTCTACATAGTGCGTATTAGTCGGTGGTCCCTAGACGAAACATAGACTCCTGTATCAGCCCCCGCATACAACTTGCATGGACACCGCGGGAGCCACTATTACCTTGCATTTGATACCAGTCTCCTCACTGGTCTTTCATCCAAGGAGTTCTCGCGAAAGGCAGCCTCCAAATCCTTTCAAGCCACATTGTTCATACATTTTCGCGAAGGTCCATGGTGGTTTGAGGAACTGAAATTGTGACTATTTGGAGTTTATCAGCGATAGTCGACCTGAGACTGCGCTGCGCAGCACTCGAACGGTGTTGTAATGCGTTCCTGTAGTCCGGCGCCAGAATAGAATGACTAGCTCTGACTGGTCCAGTGACGAAACTCTTGAGGCTAATGTTTAAGCTCAGACCATAGGCCCAAATTGTGCATGTGTAGACGTAAGTACCAACGCTTTGGTTTGGGGGGGGACAACTAGAGAAAGAAGCCTAATGAAAGAAAACGATATGTGTCTGGGGCGGGAGATATGTCCAGAGCCTGAGGCTACAAGGCATGCATGAGCTCCTGAAAAGCCATTGGCAGTCTGACGCAGACACAGACAGAGAGTGCGTCTTAATGTTACTGGAAGAATAAATGAAGCAGCCAGTGTCTATGTGCTATCAGAAACTCATCGCTATTCTACACGTACAGCACCCTCTTTTCTTCACCATCCATCCGCTAGGTAGCATATCCACGCTGGGTGGGTTCTTATAGATGGTCGGAAAAGCATATCCCATACGGCACCAATTTAGAAGGGCTAGACGATTGTTAGCATAGCTCTCAATCCCAGTTGCTGGTGCCGCTGGAGCGGTATGAGGGAAAGGCACTTACGTTGTCCTCGGGAGCGATCGTGCGGTCGAAGTACTCATCGAGGAAAGGAACCTTCTGGAGGATGTCGCGGCGAACACGGGGGATCTCGCCGAAGAAGAAGAGAGCGAAGGTACCGGCGGCAACACCGAAGGTGCCAGCGATGGTAGCGCTAGATGTGCCCAACGTGTAAGCTGGCCTGCCAGGAAGCCAAAGACGAGGGGTAGTCTTGGAACCTAAGGGGGAACTTACTACTTAGTAGCCAGGCCGGTGGTGAGGCCGTGGAAGTGAAGGGGAGTGTGGTACCTATTCCACACAGTCAGTGCGTCGCTTCCATATACCACTTGCAGTCCCGGCTGGATTGGTGTCTCTCTAGCTGGATCTTGTAATCTCGTCAGAGGCAGGGAGGGTATGGCAGCAGTATGGATAGTTTTGCCAAAGGCAACCCGCAGTACCCAGAGCTAGCAGCAGGGTCCCTGCCTCATCGACCCAACCCAAGCCAGCATGAACACCTTGTGTATTCCGTATGTCGACCGAAGATGGGATACCGGGGGTTCTCACTTGGGAGCGAAAGGGGAGCGGTAGGCACCGGCGCTCTGGGCGGCGGCGCGGCGGAGAGTCTGAGAGAAAACCTATCGGCGAGAAGACGAGATCAGCACTGGTTCACTTGTGCCCAAACAGGGTTCAAGTCGCTATCATAGTAACATGGATAACGGCTCCCGACGCAGTTGAACAGTGGGCAAGCTCAAAGAACCCGACAGAACACTGGTAGGATGAAGGCCACACGAAGAATCTCTGGGGAAGTACATACCATATTGACTGGGTCTAAAGAAGCACGTCCGGCAACGACAATTGCTCCAGCAAAGGATGACGGCAGCTGCACTTGAAGTCTGAGGCTGTCGACGAAAACCGGGAGACTCCGCGACGTTGAGTGCTTGCGGCTGCCTATAGCCAATCAGCGACCGGCAATTGAAATTCACGTGACATTCTGATTGGTCAAATCAGAGGCCGCGCATTTCCACTGCTCATGCCACCATTTATGTCTACAATTGTAATGCGAGAGTCGAAGCATTCGGCCTCTACTGCAGCATAGCATCCGTTGAAAAGTTCATTCAGAAGACCTTATGCACACTTTTTCGTTTGTGTATGGCCAACTAGAAGACAGGGAAAGTTTTAAAAAGAATTTGTGTACAACAGTAGCGCCATATTCTAACACCATTCGGGACAAAACAACAGACAAAAGTATAAGAGTAGAATCGTCAATATGAAGAACCCAGAGATCCTGGTAAACATATAGCAACCCGGTAAACGTCCAAAATAGACACGAAATTAGGGCGTGGTAAAAGGTATAAAAGAAGTAACTGTACAATGCCCATATTATGGATTCAATCAACCTTGCCGGTCGATCCACCGTTCAGAAGACCTTCCTTTCCATCAAGGTTGAAGAAACCACCACCGGTGTTACCAGTAACCCCGAGTATTCCGCCACGAGCCCCGCGTCTGAGACTCCTTCCCCGGGCTACAATTGTAGCACCAGCCACCGAAAGCGTCAGGATGATAAAGAAGAGGATCGGGTGACCGCTGATGAAAGTCCGAGTGAAGAAGAAGACAGACTCAAAGGTACCGACTGTGGACTTGGGCGTAAGTTTCGGTGGGTTGGCGATGACCAAGGGGATGGTCTCAAGGATGGAGGTCCGGGAAGCCATGATAGAAGCTCCGCTAGAAGACGTATCCCAGTAGCGCCGGTTCTGGAAAAAAAAAGTCAGCTTCAAGTCCTAGCAGATGATTAACTATTCTGTTGTGGTAACTTACATCCTGGTCATTGATGACCACGCGTTCACCGTTCTCGACGTCGATGCCGTATGTGGTTCTCAACCACCGTTCCCAGAAATCGCCATCAATCCAAGCGAAACCGACTTGCTTTTTGTCATCTTCGCGGATGGTAATGCGCATGTTCTTGGCGGCCCGCAAGGCACGCTGGTCGTTACGGTCTTCCGCTTCCTCGATCCGCAGCTGCTTAGCGTCACGCAGCTCAGCACGCTCCAACTGGAACAACTGCGTCTGCTTGTCCATCCACTCAAGGGCGGCATTCTTGAGCTCTCGCTTCGATTGAAGGAACTCGTCCGAGTGCTTCCGGCTCAGGATGCCAAGGACCACATACTTGCCGTCCATGATCTCCCGTGCGTTTGAGGCGGTGAGCTCAGGAACAATGGGCAGCCACACAGTGCGCATCCAATTGAGAATCTGGCGGAAGTCCCGCATATCCTTAGGAGCAAGCGCATTGTAGTAGCTGGGGCGACCGTCGCGGGACACAAGGAGGCGTGGCCAGGTCGAGATCTTGAACCGTTCCGCAAGAGCAGCGCTGTTCGTCTTGACAAGCCGGGCATGGCCGACCAAACTAAGAGTCAGGCGCTCGAGAGCTTCGAAATCTTCCGAGGTGGTCGCATGGTCATAGAAGTACAGGAAGATGACGTCCTCCTTCTCCTCCAACTCCTTGAAGGTGGTGGCATCGACATCCTGTACACCGGATCCAACATCAACAGCCTTCTTGGCGTAGCTGACCAAATCTCCGAGGCCACGGAGACCGGTATACTCAACCCTCTCACCGCCGCGGAAGAAATACATCGTCGGGAAGGCGCTGACACGGGCATCTTTGCAAAGTCGGGATTCCGCATCGCAGTTCACTTCGCCCACGTTGAGAACACCCTGCATCTCCTTTGCCATTTCCCTCCAGTTGGGAGCCAATGCTTGACAGTGGTGGCACCATGGTGCGTAGAACTTGATGAACCAAGGATCCTGAGTGGTGGTGACCAGCTTCTGGAAGCTCTCCGCGGTGAGAGGGACAGAGATACCCTGGGGGTTTGCTGGGGCCGGCTTGGGCTTAGGCTTGGACTTGGACGACATCTTGTCTGCGGGTGTCTCGTCCTCGGCCAGCTGTGCAGCCTGCTCGTTGTGCTTTTCGCCAGCCTTGGTGCCCGCCTCACGATCCTTATCTTTGGCGACGGGCGCCTCGGGCTGAGCCTGAGTATCCACTCCCTTGTCGCCAGGCTTGGGGAGGTGGAGACCCTGGGCAGGCCGAGAACCAGGCTTGATCTGTTCCAGCTTCTCCTCAACGAACTCGCTAATCCCCTCCATACTCTTCTTTCCAGTGTACTGTTCAACCAGTTCACCATTGTGGTACAGCGCGAAGGTGGGGAAGTATTTGACGTCGAGTTTCCGGCAAAGATCGCCATGCGCGAGACAGTTCATCTCGGCAAAATGGAAGTTGTAGAAGCCATGGAATGAGTTCAGCAAATCGGTGTTGGATGACTTGGAAGACGACGAGGACAAAGGATCGGATGTCTAGTGGGACATTAGTGGATGCTGCTGGTAAGGAGCGATGTTGACTCAATGCGCGAGAGATTGACTCACATAGTAGAATTCATAGAGCGTCTGCCATGCAGGGGCAATCTTCTGGCAGTGTGGGCAGGACGGAGAGTATTGCTTGACGAACCTAGGTTCTTGTCAGCTTTCTGGAGGACCAACGGTAGATGTAGAATGAAGAGACAACATACCAGTAGCCGTCCTTGATCGTGTCATCGAAGTTGTCAGGAGTCAAAGCCTTCATAGGCGGGACCTCGATACCATTGAAGGTAGTCGACTGGCCCTCCGACTTCACGTCGGAGTCGCCTCTCTTTACGAGGTGATGGCTAGGAGAGACATTATCGGAGGGGGCGGCTAAGGCGGGAATCGAGAAAAGAGAGAGTAGGGACCACGCCAGCAAAGAGACCCTCATGCTGGCTGTAGCGTAAGGTCCTTGACCTTAGAAGTGTGACTGAATAAAGAGGGACGGTTCGAATTTCGGGGGTCGAAGGAGTAGTGGAAGAAGTCAGGACGGGGCGTCACAGGTGGCACATTGAACTAACGACGGTCTAGAATCGCTAAGGGACACGCTTGAATGTACCCCTTGTTGGAGGGGGCGAAAGAGATATCAGCAAGACAAATGCTGAGGAAAAGAAGAAGAAAAAAGATGAGCTAGGCTCAGAGACTACTGCGGAGGCGATCCGCAGGCTCTTTGAGAGAAAGAATGCAGGAAGAACACTCCTACAAGAGAAAGCGATAAGCCGACCAAGTGAGGTGCTCACGAGAGCCGCAGGGAGAGACTGAGGGAGAATGTCCCCCCGGCGCCACGGTTTCTCCGCGCCCCGACACGGGACCTCAACCCTTCGCGCATCGATCCCGATCCAGTGTGGTATCTTGACGACTGACAGCGCCGCTATTCCCGCTTATCGTCTGCCATTGGGTCTGTCACCACCCGACCCTTATACCCAATTACACAACCTCCAGTCATAATGAGGTCTACATTCCGGTTGCTCGCCGGCGTCAAGCCCGCTCGCTACTTGGAGCCTTTCGCTCCTACCGGCTTGACCGGCCTCGTCACTCACCCTAGCCCTCGCCCGACCTTGATCTTCCTCTACAAGTCCACCCTGGACAAGCTGAAGGCCTTCCCCGAGTCCTCCGTCTACCGCCAGTCTACCGAAGCATTGACCCGCCACCGCCTGCAGATCGTCGAGTCCACGAAGCCGCCCGGATTCGATGCTTGGTTGGAGCGTGTGAAGAAGGCCGTGGCTGAAGAGCCCGAGCGCTTCGCCTCTCTTCGCCGTCCTGACGGTACATATGCCGCCTGGCAGCGTGACGACGGTACCGACAACCCCCGTGGTCAGGAATGGGATGGAGAGAGCATCGAACCTACTACCGAGGGCCCCGCTCGTACGGCAGAGGAAGAAGCACGGTGGCACCAGGCCATTGAGGACTCTACCAAGCCCACTGCCGAATCGGACTTCTACACCGCACAGATGAAGTGGGAGAACGAGCCCGCCCTGGAGGCTGAGCAGTATGTGGCATAATCTCTGAGCTATGATACCGTTCCGTGGAGATGCTGACCAATTCTTCTAGGATTGCCGAGATTGAGAGACAGATTGGCGCCGGTCTGATTGAGGAGGTCATTGAGGTTGCCGAGGGCGAGTTGAAGGTTGTTGACGAGCTGTACAAGACTTCCGCGTAAGTTGACCGATCGACAAGTTCTCGATTCAAGCCAAATATGCTAACGTCAGCTTAGTTGGGAGGAGCTTTCCGAGAAGCCCAGACCCGGCCAGTGGTCTTACTTTGAGCGCAAGACCGAGTAAGCATAGAATGGTTTTCTCATGAATGGAGGATCCGAAACTAGATTCCCCATCTGCTTGTAATTATTATCTTATGGTTGTGTGAAACAAAATTCGATGCCAATGCCAGGCCAATTTCTTTTTCAAGGGGTTACTTTCATAGTGGTGATAAATGCCCTTATATCTGGTTACCAATATCCCCTTGGAGAAAAGAAACTAGGGGAGCTGGTGCAAGTGATGCGTGTGATGTGTATAGTTCATTGCTCTAGTTGATGACTACTGCATTTAACCCCCACGGATGCTTAGAATGGTCGCATCTGCACACGGGAATTCCCTTCCCAAATAATTTACAATCTGAAAGGCATCCACAAGCATCTATATCTTCAAGTGATGCAGGGTTGATGTTTGATGCTCAGATGGAATCACAAACCGTAGGCGGTGAGCCCCATATGGCTAGCCGGTTCCAGATAGCTGGCGGGATTCCGTCTCCTTGTGGACACATCGCTGCCAGTCCCTGAACATCTTCGTTGACCTTGCTGGCCATTCCGGTCGGGGACTTTCCTTCTTTCTTTGCGCTCTCATCTACCTGCTTCTCGGGACTCCTTTGCATAGACGGGCTGGCTGTTTGAGCGGCTCGTGGCCTGGTTTCCCCTCCTTCTCTCAGGCCGTTCTCCGACGCCGCACATAGTCGCGACTCTCCTTCCCCACACAACATGAAATTGGATGTCAAGGTACGGGCTATAATGCGGGGTCTAAAGCCCTTGGTTCAATAAGAGGCCGTGGCGTGCAGAGGATATAATCTTGGGAAACAATTATACGGATGCTGACTGTTGTGGCCTAACAGAGACAGCTGTTCGCCCGCTCCGAGCGGGTGAAGGGCATTGACTTCCATCCCACAGAGCCATGGGTGAGTACTCAATCGCTGCAATCCGTCGATCAATACTAATGGCTTTCAGATCCTCACAACGTTATATAGCGGTGCGTGACGGTAGCGAGTGGAGGGAATCATCGAATGTGATGTGCTAATTCGACATAGGCCATGTATACATCTGGTCTTACGAGACTCAGGTGAGTTGTGCAGACAAGGAGTTGCTATGATGCACTGCTGATTGCTGGACTATCTAGTCGATTATCAAAACCTTCGAACTCACTGATGTCCCTGTACGAGCCGGTCGATTCATCGCTCGCAAGAACTGGATTGTCTGCGGTTCCGATGACTTCCAACTTCGCGTCTACAACTACAACACCTCCGAGAAGATTGCCTCGTTTGAGGCGCATCCGGATTACATTCGTTCCATCGCAGTTCACCCTACCCAGCCTTTTGTTCTTACGGCGTCTGATGATATGACGATCAAGCTCTGGGACTGGGAGAGGGGCTGGAAGTGTGTCCAGGTGTACGAGGGCCATAGCCACTACGTGATGGGGCTTGCTATCAACCCCAAGGATACGAACACCTTCGCCTCCGCTTGTTTGGACCGTACCGTCAAGATCTGGAGCCTTGGCTCGCCTCACGCCAACTTCACCCTGGAAGCCCATGAAACCAAGGGTGTCAACCATGTCGATTACTACCCTCAAGCGGACAAGCCATACCTTCTTACGACATCAGATGACAGGACTGTCAAGATCTGGGATTACACGACGAAGGCGCTCATTGCAACCCTGGAAGGACACACAAGTAACGTTTCGTTTGCCTGCTACCACCCGGAGTTGCCGGTTATCATTTCCGGATCGGAGGATGGCACTATCAAGCTCTGGCATGCGAACACATACAGGCTGGAGCAGTCGCTAAGCTATGGCTTGGAGCGTGCCTGGTGTATCGCTTACCAGCGTGGCAGACAGGGTGTTGCGATGGGTTTCGACGACGGTGCGGTAGTTGTGAAGATGGGCAGAGAGGAGCCGGCGGTTTCCATGGACGGCTCCGGAAAGATCATCTGGGCTAGGCACAACGAGGTCGTTTCTACTGTCATCAAGGGTGGTGATGCTAGCATCAAGGACGGCGCACCACTGTCTCTTCCCACTAAGGAGCTGGGATCTTGTGAGGTCTATCCCCAGACGCTGTCTCATTCCCCCAACGGCCGTTTCGTTTCGGTATGCGGTGATGGTGAGTACATCATCTACACTGCCCTTGCCTGGCGAAACAAGGCTTTTGGACAGGCCTTGGACTTCGCATGGGGCTCTAAGGACAACAGCAACGATTACGCTATCCGGGAGTCCACGACCAGCGTCAAGATCTTCAAGAACTTCAAGGAAGTCAGTGGTGGTCTGGACGTGGGCTTCCAGGCTGAGGGTCTCACCGATGGTGTGCTTCTTGGTGTTAAGGGACAAGGAGGTATTGGCATGTTCGACTGGGAGACGGGTAACTTGGTCCGCCGCATCGAAGTCGACCCCAAGGCTGTAAGTACCCACCAACGAAGAAATCTAGACGACCTTTCACTCACACCTCAAATAGGTCTACTGGTCCGAGTCTGGCGAGCTGGTGACCCTTGCTTGCGAGGATACTTTCTACGTCCTCCGCTTCTCTAGGGAGAACTACGTCAACGGTCTGAACGCCGGTGAAGCCGACGAGGATGGAGTGGAGTCCGCTTTCGAAGTTGTGACCGACATCAACGAGTCCGTCCGCACAGGTCAATGGGTTGGAGACTGCTTCATCTACACGAATTCGACGAATCGCCTAAACTACCTGGTCGGTGACCAGACCTACACCATCTCTCACTTTGACCAGGGCATGTACGTTCTGGGCTACCTGCCCCGCGATGGCAGAGTGTACCTCGCCGACAAGGACGTCAACGTCGTCTCCTTCGGTCTCTCCCTCAGCATGGTCGAGTACCAGACCGTGGTGCTGCGTGGTGATATGGACATGGCAGCTGAGCTGCTCAAGGACGTTCCCCAGGACCAGATGAACAAGGTTGCACGATTCCTCGAAGGCCAAGGCTACAAGGAAATGGCCCTTGAAGTCGCAACCGACCAAGAGCACCGGTTCGAGCTGGCACTCGGGCTCAGCAACCTCGACATCGCCCTGGAAATTGCCCGTGAAGCCAACAACGAGCACAAGTGGAAGACGGTCGGAGATGCCGCCTTGGCAGGATGGAACCTGGCCTTGGCCCAAGAATGCTTCACCAACGCCAAGGACGTCGGCTCTCTCCTCCTTCTGCACACTGCCAGTGGCAACAAGGACGGTCTCCGTCAGCTGGCTGAGCAAGCCTCGGAAGCTGGCCTCCACAACGTCGCCTTCTCTACCTTCTGGTCCCTCGGCGACGTTGACGGCTGCATCGACCTCCTGGTGCGTACCAACCGTCTGGCCGAATCCGTTCTCTTCGCACAGACCTACAAGCCTTCCCGTGCCCCTGCTCTCGTCGCACAATGGAAAGAGTCTCTTGAGGGCTCCGGCAAGACCAAGATCGCCCGTCTCATCGGTATCCCCCCAGGCTGCCCTGACCTGGCCGCGGACGATGACCTCTTCCCGGAGTGGGACGAGTACCTCCGTCTAGAGAAGGAGGGAGTTGTTCCTGAGCCCCCGTCCTCAGAGTCTCTGATCGACGTGCACGCCGACGAGGACGGCAATGCCGTGTCGGCAGGTAACGGTGAGCCCGAGGTGGAAGCTCAAGCCGAAGCCGAAGCCGAGGCCGAAGAGGAAGAGGCCGAAGAAGAAGAAACTGAGGCATGATTGACGATGGTTGTATAAGGTGGGGGAAGGATTAGGAGAGAGCGTGTGTGTGAGGCTTTTCCTTTAATTTCCGCAGGAGTGGGAAGAAGAGAAGTGAGAAGAGGAAAAATTATTTCCATGTACCGTTGACAACCCTCCTACTTACTCTTATCTAGCTTGCTTGCTCATTTTTTACATAACTTTATTCATCCTTCTAGAACCATGTTTTGTCTTTATTTTCTTACATCTGCTTGGTTTATCGTCATGATTCAATCTTATGTTCATCCTTTTTTCTCTTTTATATTTGAACATTGTATGTTTCTTCGGTTCAGTTCTCCATTCTACTACCTGTACCTATCACCCCTTGTTCTAACGATTTGAAGTGATGATCATAATATTGTGTCCCCTTTTTCTGCACATGGTGAGATTCGGACCGTACGATGTATAAGCTACCACACTATATTTGTTTGTGTGACGAGATTCATTTGTAGATAGTAATCCCATTGTCTATGAGCCAGCCATGTCAAATCAACAAACACCCTTACCCTCAACTGGTTTAGCCCATCCCAGCGCGCAAAGAGAGCAGAACCCAGACAAAATTTTCGACAATAACATGAGAAGGAACAGCTAAATGGTCTAAATTGAGGACCGCTCAAATGTGTACTTTCATATGTAGATCGATCCCAAATGGATTTGGCTTCCCCAGGAGCGATCCGTGTTCCGCTGGAGCAACAAAGGATCAGACCAGCAGATCTGAAACAGAACGAGGTCGGTTCATCAGACATACAGAGGCCCTGTGCAGAGGGCTAAAATGTGGGAGCTTTTCGCTTTACCTGTGCCGTCCGCCTGTTGTTCGAAAATGGAAGCAAATCACTGACGCAAGCCCGAGACAAATTTGTGAAATGATGCGGCAGTCAAAAGAGGTGTGATAATGACAGTAAATGAGAAATGCACGAAAGGGACCCGCCTCAATTGTATCTTGAATGCAAACCAGGATAGAAAAACACAAGCGCTCAGCCGAGATCACCGCCACAGAGAATGGATTCCAACAGAAAGTTACCATATACCACTTGTGCTAAGGGGGAAAACAGGGAGAACCAGCAGTGAAGCAAGTGCTCGAGCTATGCAGAGAATATGCACGAGTAAAGGTGAAAAAGCAAGGAATTGTCTCAAACAATTTCCCTTTATGTCTTGAAGGGACGTATGGTGTTCAAGTGAGTCGATTGATGATATATCAGCTTTTTACTCGGTGATGCTACCAAAAGAGGGATCCTTGACACTGCCACCGGCGTCGCCGAGACCGGCAACCGGGCGGTTGTAAGACCAGCCTTCGAATTGTTGCTGCATAGTCTGTGACAGCATGGGGCCGTCCACATACGAATCTTGCGGTGCTTCGGAGGTGAACTCCCGGTCGAAGTTGGTGATATCGCGAGCGCCCATCTGCAAAGGTTAGTCATCATCACCGTAATACGCTAGCCACATCAAAGAGTTACATACCACGTTCGGACGGAAGCTGGGCTCGTACTTCCGCTGGAGAAGCTTGCGCCAATCGATGTTAGCGAAGAAGTGGTGCGACTTAATCTCCGCTGCGCCGTTAGCTCCCAACCGACGTTGAGGATCGCGATCAAGCAGTCGGCTCAGCAGATCCCGAGCGGCCGGAGGAACAATGTCCGTGCTGGGGAAAGTCAGGGGCTCCTGAAGGATCTTGCGATACATATCGTTGGTGTTTTCGTCGTAGAAGGGGGGAAGACCCGTCAACATCTCGTAAAGGAGGACACCCAGCGTCCACCAGTCAACGGTCTTTGTGTATCCGTTTCCAAGCAAAAGCTCGGGTGCGAGGTATTCAGGGGTACCACAGAACGCTGTGTAGAAAGTTAGACGAATTCAGGTTGGAAGCAGGGGTAATCTTACTGTTTGTGCGATCCTCATCCTTCATGTCCAACTTGCACAGACCAAAGTCGCACAGAGCAATGTGGCCAGTGTAATCCAGAAGAATGTTTTCAGGCTTGAGATCACGGTAGATGACCTTGAAACCGTGCAGGCACTCCAGCGCACAGAGCAGCTCGGCAGTGTAAAAACGGGCCCGGTTGATATCGAAGCGCTGCTCACGCTGAAGGTGATGGAACAGCTCACCGCCGTTGACGAAAGCAAGGACGAGGTACAGCTTCTCCGGAGACTGGAAGGAGAACTTGAGAGGGACGATGAAGGGGTTGTTGATTTGAGAGAGCACGGATCTTTCGGCGAGGGTGTGGGTGACTTCCGACCGTGAGATGATGTGCGCCTTGCGGATAGTCTTGAGGGCGTAAATCCGACCCGTATCCTTCTTCATGACCTGCATGACCTTGCCGAAACTACCCTTACCCACAACCTTCAGCAACTCGAAGTCTTCCAGCTTCATGCTGCGCTGCTTGTTCTCGACGAAGGAGACACCAATCTTGATGGAACCGGTGCCGAACTGCATATCCAGCCATTCGGCGCCCAGCTGGCCCAGCTGGCGCTCCTGCGGCGTCTTCTTGGACTTGGGGTCTTCCGCATGGGGCTGAGCCTCTTCGAAACGAGGATGTACCTTGACGGCGCCGAGGAAGATATCCTCGCTGCGACCAGCGCCAGGACGAGCCGTGGGGTTGCGCAAATACAACTGAACGTTCAATTCCGTCTTGCGCGACACATCAAACTTATAAGCCGTGTTGTCTCCAGCCCACAGGGGGTTTTCGGGGGAACCAGAAACGGCGTCGACGAAGACTTGGTTCTTTTCGAAATCCAGAAGGGCATAGGGGAGGTACTTGGTCGAATAGCGACCGTGGGAAGTCGGAGCGGCATTGATACCTCCGCTGGTGGATTGCGGGCGACCGCTAGGAACGTAGGAGGCGGCCTGTCCGTGTGCAGAGTGGGATGAGGAAGAGCTTGGACGCATGCCATAGGAACCGCTGCTCTGGAAATGGGAGTTGAAGATCTGTTGGTAGTGGGGGGAAAGAGAGAAGCCTCGACCTTCGTGGAGGGTGACGATCAGGATTCCGGGCTTGACAGGGGCCACGGGCGGGGAGACGAGCGACTCCGAGGCATCTTTAAGAAAGTGTTAGACGGTCGGCAGAGAATTGAAGAGAATAGTAACAACATACTGATTCCATTGGAGTTTGTTGTGGAGATACTGGGAGTTTGCGAAACAACGGGGGTCTCTTCGCCAGAATCACCTTTGATGGTGGATGTGGAGGAGGATCGGGTGAATGTTTGGGTCAAAGGAGCCAAGTGCGTCTCCTTTAATTCTGTATGAGGGAATTAATTCATTAGCATCCGATATGGCGGGACAAAGGAAACACAACCGGGCATAAACATTGCACATACTTCTAGTGAGTTTCCACGACATTGTCATAGGGATGTTCTAGCAAGCGAATCCAGGGTGTGTATATGTTTGAAGAAAGGGAGAAGAGGGAGAGGAAGGGAACAGGAAAAGAGAGGATCAATTTGAACAGTCTTCCGACGGTTTTAAGGAAGAGGAAAAGGAGAGAGGAATAGGAGGCCAACAACTGGGTCGGAGGCCTGGCAGAGAAGAAGGGCAGAACGAGCCAGACCAGTCAAGTGCAGTGATAATATGCAGAACCGCCACAGCCACAGCGGTCAGTCAGCGACACAGGAAAAAGAGGGAGGAGAAGAGAGGGAGGGAGAGAGGAATGAGGAGGGCGAGGGTAAGTAAGTAGTAGTAGTAGTTTCAGGAACCACCGATCGGGGCGGGAACAGGGGAACACCCGCAAACTGTACAAGACGCTTGAAGAACAAACGAAATGATGATGGAAGTAGAACCAGGGTCGGGGACACGATGGAACGACGAGAAGGAGGATCGACCCGGGAAGTGACTTTTTTAGGGAGAGACAGTTGATAAGGCGAATTGGGGGGGAAAGAATTGGGAAATGGGGGGAGGAGGAGTAGGAGGGGGGGGGGAAAGGGAAGAGGGGGTGAATGAATGAAGGTGGGAAAGGGACTGAGCGAGGCTGAACTCTGAATAGAATAAGTCGCCGCCACTCCGTCCTTCATTGGTCCAGGAACCCCGTTGCCTGAATGTGTGCCTGGGGCATGAATCTTTGTCACCCTGAGGCGGTGCATTCCCAGATCGTAGTCTAGTCCCGATAAAGTAACCACCATGTGCACTAGCCTCAGAGCTTAGCCACCGCCCACCCCCCAGAACCTCGAATCGTCTGTCCGCCGATACGCGACCAGTCTCCTGTTCACTACAAACTGCTACTATCACATTCCTCCAGCCATCCCCAGAAACCTTGTTGGTATTACGGTTCTTGTCTGTGCTGGATCGACTTTTTTGAGACCAACCTGACGTTGAGCCCTCAAGGTTACTCCACCCTAGTTTCCCCGGCATTTCCCCCCCGCTCATCGACTGCGGAGACGTACATCCCTTTGCGCTACCGTCGTTCTCCGGACCATCACCTTCATACCCGACGCGCATCACTCTTTTCTCATTAGTTCCAAATTGCCCTCTCATTTCACTGGAGGGCGTGTCGGTGTGGTCGAAACGGATCCGGGAACATTGGAGGATGAAAGGGACCCGCGACCGATGGGTGTAATACGGAAGAAGACCGCCTCGCGCGGCACTGAAGCGGGCACCAAGTATCACTGTGATATTTGCTCGGTTGATGTGACTTCAACGGTACAGTCTGCGATTCGTGTTTTAAAAATCTTCGCCTCTTGTCGGCCTTAAACCTAATCTATCGGTCTCTTACTAGGTTCGCGTATCTTGCGCCCATCCCGCCTGCCACGAATACGATCTCTGCGTCCCCTGCTTCGCTGCCGGAGAGAAATCCAAGAACCATGACCCGTCAACGCATCCATTCCAGGTGATCGAACAGAACTCGGTCCCGATTTTCGAGGAGGACTGGGGTGCGGACGAGGAACTCCTGCTGCTGGAAGGCGCCGAGATCTACGGACTGGGATCATGGGCGGACATTGCAGACCACATTGGTGGTTACCGCACCAAGGAGGAGGTTCGCGACCACTACATCAGCGCCTATATCGATAGCCCGAACTTCCCGTTACCGGAACGCGCCGATCCGGACGACAAGCGCCTTTCGGAGGCCATTTCGAAGGAAGAATTCCAGGCGCGGAAGAAACGCCGCATTGAAGAGCGCAAAGAGGCGGCCAAGGCAGCTCCACCCACAACACCGAAGCAGAAGCCTACTGCCAGTGTACCGGCTTGTCACGAAGTGCAGGGCTACATGCCGGGTCGATTGGAGTTTGAGACAGAGTTCATGAACGAAGCCGAGGAAGCGGTGCAGCACATGACATTTGAGCCTGGCGCGGGCGAGACGGCGAACGGCGAGACAGACGCGGAGATGGAATTGAAGATGACCGTGGTGGATATCTATAACTCGCGGCTTACGGCGCGCACGGAGCGCAAGAAGATCCTCTTCGAGCACAACCTCCTCGAATACCGCAAGAACACGGCACTGGAGAAGAAGCGCACGAAAGAGGAGCGTGACTTGCTGAACAAGGCGAAGCCATTTGCCCGGATGATGAACCACGATGATTTTGAAGAGTTCAACAAGGGTCTCGAGTACGAGCACAACCTGCGGCTAGCCATCACGCAGCTCCAGGAGTGGCGCCAGATGGGCATTGGTGATCTGAAAGGCGGAGAGAAATACGAACAGGAGAAGCAACAGCGGGCACAGCGGATGGTGCCGCAGGGCTCGTTTGATCGGTTCGCCAGCACGCGACCGACGAAGCAGTCGCAGCAACCAGAACAGCCGTCCGCTGCCAGTCAGCTGACAACCCCGGAGCTTCCTCTCCGGCTACAAAAGGCGTCCGGGGCGCCTAAGGCACCAGAGCCTGTTAACCCGCCGATGAATGATTTTGATCGGGCGTTTGCCGCCACCAATGGCGACGGGATCAGCACGCCGCAGCCAGTGAAGACCAAGTTTGTGATCCAGCCACTGAATGGAGTGATTCCGTGGAAGCTGGAGAACGAGGGAGCACCGGATCTGCACCTGCTGACCAAGGAGGAGGTCGAGGTGTGCAATGTGTTGCACATGCAGCCCAAGCCGTACCTAGTAATTAAGGAGACGTTATTGAAAGAGGCGATGAAGCAGGGCGGCAGTTTAAAGAAGAAGGACGCGCGAGCTATTTGCAAGGTAACACTCTTTCCCCTCTGCCAACAAAAGGAGATGTATAGCGTTCTGACGAAGATCTCTACAGGTCGACAGTACCAAGACGAGTCGTATCTACGATTTCATGGTACACAGCGGCTGGATCAACAAGAGCTGAGCGTCTGATTTGCATGAGCAGGATACCACGTGGTTCTGTGTAAGGAGTTGCGGCGTTGTGAGGTAGATGATACGATTTATGGTTTTGATTAAGTGATTAAGTAGATGGACATATAGTTTATCTATACAAGGGACAAATTAATCCTTCAATTAACTATAAAGTAAACAGACTTTATTCTATTCTTTACGACTTCCACGTAGCTACTACAGTCGACCATAAAACAAGAGACAATAATTGGAACCGATACCCACCAACTAACCACAGAACCAGTCTAGCGGCAAGTCCGTCTTCTCCGCATTCCAATCTAACCACTAACCAGCTTACCTTAGTATAACATCCGACCGAACCTCGGCATCATTTAAAGACCCGTAATCAATCAATCAAACACCTTTATAACAACACCACTCTCCCTTCTCCATCCAATTCCACCTAGCTTAAACCCATCCCCCTCATCATACCCAAATCCATACACTATCCAAAAGAAGGAAATCAAAAAAGAAAATGGCACCAACCCTCCCCACCCCCCCTTCAAACACAATAACCCTCTCCCTCCCCCACCCACACGTCCTCCTAGTCACTCTCTCCCGACCCAAAGCACTAAACAGCATTTCCACCGCGGGCCACCACGACCTCCACGCCATCTGGACCTGGATGGACAACGAGCCCTCAATAAGAGTAGGCATATTGACCGGCTCCGGACGGGCGTTTTGCGCGGGCGCAGACCTCAAAGGTAATACCCATATCCATACCCATACCCCATATCCCCCTCAACCCTCCACTACATCTCCCCCTCAACATAATACTCACCTATACATATGCAGAATGGAACTCCACCGTCCAAACCCCATCCTCCTCGTCCACCCCCACCACCCCAGGCATGCCCCCCAGCGGCTTCGGGGGCCTCTCCCGGCGAAGCGGCAAAAAGCCCATCATCTGCGCAGTGAACGGGCTCTGCCTAGGGGGCGGATGCGAGATGGTGCTCAACGCCGACATGGTAATCGCTTCTTCTAAAGCGTATTTCGGGTTGCCGGAGGTGCAGCGCGGGGTGGTAGCGTGGGCGGGGGCGTTGCCGCGACTGGGGAGGATTGTGGGACGGCAGAGGGCGATGGAGATGGCGTTGACGGGGAGGAAGATTTCTGCGGAGGAGGCGGAGAGGTGGGGGATTGTGAATGAGGTTGTTGGTGATGATGGTGGGAAGGGGGTGGTGGAGAGGGCGGTGGAGGTTGCGGTGCAGATTGCGGGAAATAGTCCTGATGCGGTGTTGGTTAGTCGGGAGGGAGTCAAGTTGGGGTGGGAGGGGATTGGGGTTGAGGAGGCGACGGAGATGTTGATGGAGGGGTGGTCGGAGAAGTTGAATCAGGGGGAGAATATCAGGGAGGGACTGAGGGCGTTTGTGGAGAAGAGGAAGCCCGTCTGGAGGGATAGTAAGTTGTAAGTAATGGATTAAGATTTAAATCGGCTACATTTTATAAAAAACCTGGCATAGATTCATGTTCAGTCATGTAGTATTCGTGCTAGTTGCCTGCAACTATGTACATCATTATCATGTTATGACTATGCTAATCCCGTTTCCATACCCATGCTCCATATCCGCGCCGACCAGTGTTCGCCGTATCCCAGATGGCCTGTCACCGTCCTGCGGTGTGGCCAGTTGTACATGCAGGTGATCGACTCGGAATGCTTTCGCAGTTTTCGTAATCGTAATCGTGAACATTAAAGAAGACAGTGTGCAACAACAGCAATGCCTTTACTTCGTCCCCTGCTGCACCTTGCGCACCCGCTCCAGCACGGCAGGATACAGAGGGTGTTTCTCTTCCAGGCCGGTGAGGTTGCTGGTGGCATCTTCTGCCGACTGTTCTTGGAGGATGCTGGCGAGCTCTGCACTCTCGTCGTCACCAGACACGTTCTGGAAGCGCAGAGCCATCTCGACAGCGTCCATCAAAGAGTCATACTTCATGCCGCGCTCGGCCAGCTGCGAAGCCGGTCCAATGAACCGCTCCTTGCGAGAGAGCTTGCGCAGGGGTGCACGCCCCACGCGTTCGACATTGTCCTCCAGATAAGGGTTGGAGATGCGGCTGACGATCTTATCGACGTACTCCTTCTGCTCCTCCTCTGAGATGTCGTGCTTAGCCACGATGAGTGAGGCAGTCTCCTCAAGAACCTTGTGAACAAGTCCACGGATCTCCTTGTCCTCCAAAGCGTCGGCAATCATCTTCTTGCCCCGGAAGTGACCGAAGTAGGCAGTAGTAGCATGGCCGGTGTTGACGGTGAACAATTTGCGCTCAATGTATGGCTCCAGGTTGTCGACCCAGTGGATGGCAGGAATGTCTGGGTGGCCGACAGAGCCAAAGGGAGTCTTCTCGACAGCCCATTCGTAGAACTTCTCAATGCGGACATCGAGGCCACTGTTGGGGGCTTGCTGAGGGACGATGCGGTCAATGGCAGAGTTGGCAAACTGGGCGCGGTCGTACAGGGACTCGACGCGGTCCTGACTGGTGTGCTGCTTGATGAAGCCGTGCAGGGTGTCGGTAGCACCAATGGCATTCTCACAGGCAATAACAGCGACAGGCTTAGACTCTGTACGAGCATCGATACCCTTGGCAATGACAGGGGCGATGAACTTGAGAATGTTGGGTCCCACAGCACAGGTCACGACATCAGCCGTAGCAATCTCTTGGATGACATCGCTCTCATGGGTCTTGGAGTTGATGGCACGGTAGTTGGTGATAGTGGTGGTGTGCTCACCCTCCTCACTGACCTCAGTCACATTGTACGACTTGTTCTGCTGGAGAGCCTCGACCATCTTGTCCATGACATCGACGAAGACTACTTCGTAGTCCGCCTTGTGGAGGAACTCGGCGACGAAGCCACGGCCGATGTTACCACCGCCGAACTGAATAGCCTTCTTTCCCATGATGTAGTGAAAGTATGACTTAGTCGAAGGGAGGTTGAGGTTGAGGTTGAGATAGAGTAATTGGAAGACTGATCAAGTGAGAAAGTTGATCAGTAGTATGAAAGATGATTTGATATCGCGAAGAGAAGAGTGGTGGTGAAGACAAAGGAAGGTTGAGAATTGAAGAGGAGAGGATGGAGAGAAGAAGAGGGGGGAATGGAGGGGTATATAAAGTATAATGAGCGAAATAAGAGAGAATGAGGCAGTCACGATGGAAACAACGGGAAAGTGCAACGGTGAATGAAACCGAGACTTTTTTCACGATGTTCGGGCCAATTCCAGTAAGTGGGGGAAAAAGGACACACGCAGTGACTATGATCCAAGTAAAAGTGAACTAGACTAACTGACTATGACTTAATGGATCACGATGAGGCCCAATCCAAGCCCTTCCAAACAGGACCAGAGCCGGCCGTTCCAATGAGCGGCGATGACGCAGGCCCAAAGCGGATTGGCCATGCGGGCATTTTCAAGCCCTGCACGCCTCCTCCCCTTACTTTGCTTCTATCCCAATCAGACACGGCCACTGTCATGGTCCCGGTTGATTCCGCACCCACAGACAATCCGGTCCTAGTCGCATGTGCGACTGTGCCATCGTGAAGTTGACGACGCGATAAACTAAATGGCTCGTTGGCCCGTTAGCCCGCATGGCCATCGACTAACTATAGTCTACGTACGACTAGTGGTGCTACTGTAAGTCATCTCACAGATTCTCATCCCAGCCGGTTCTAACCCGGTTCTCTTTCCAACAAGTCATCTTCCCTGAACATTGTGTACCTATACTCCGATCGCTGGCCTATAATGGGCTGGTGGATGCTGCTTGTTGGTCCTGTTCTCAGGTCTCCTACATCATTCCCCTGACTATCATCATCGTCCAACCGGTCGTTAACATCATCATCATGGAATCAAATCGAGTATCCACCAGGGGTTGACCCACCGCTGGTGTCAGGCCAGCGATAGAATGGATAATTCAAAGAGATTCTACTGTTAGCGCTGGACGATGCCGGGAACGAGCAGCGCCGGAGGGGCCAAGGGAGGCCATGCGCCCTCGTCATTCGACCCGAGCCCAAACCTACTCCACTGGTGACGTGACCGGTTCTTCCCCCCAAGCAACGCTACGCTGCACTGTACCACACTATCGTCGGTTACCCCCAGTGGATGCGATCAACAATGGATGGCCGTAGAATCCCTTTCATGGGGTTTCTGTGGGTCTTTATATCCGGCTCCCTCTTATCCCCAAGACAAACCCAATAGCTTCATGTTCTATAGCCTGGCTGGATGTATTCCTTGCATTTCGATTCGTTTCTATCCGCACTATCTACCCTTTCCATCAAATACAGTCCCTATTCCTCTTCTTTCCATCACTGATTTCCCTCCTTTTCTGTCTCCACCCCGGGAGATGGTTCCGCACTGGATTTGACTGATTCATAGTCTGAGTGCATGAGGGACTTGGCTTGATCATCACAGTCACCTGCAAGGGTGCCTGTCTCTGCTCGGCTCCGATCGACCAGCACCGTCAATAAACTGGTGATGCCTCCCGTCAACATCAACCCGGTGGCGGCCCAAGTCATTCCCAAAAATCGGGGTCCGTACTCGGCACTCACACCCATATCGCGGCCATGGTCATTGACAAGATCGACAAATTGAAACGCGATAACCGTCGCAATAATCGAGGAGATTCCGAGCATGATGAACCCCAACTAGCACGTGGTTAGTGCTGGGATCATCCCAATCATATGTCTGGGGAGGTCTCTTTACCAGTAATGCCGCTAATTCCATGACGGACTGCCGTGGTCCGCGCCGAACCAGCCAATACAATCTGCCCACTATCGCCAAGCCTGCAGCCCCGGCTCCGATGCAGTAGAAAATCCCTATAGTCCGGCTGGTCATGCTGAACGCATGGAAATCGTCTGTAACGGCATCGGGCCATCCCAGGTTCGAAAGTGAAGTGGTGTTACCGGTTTCATTCAACAACACCACGGAGGGATTAAAGGCAAAGGGCAATGCGGCTTTGGAGCAGTTCGAGAAGCGTCTGTTGCCTGCCATGAGATCTCCTTCGCAATACGACATCACATAGATGGAGTAGAAGTCATGTATCCCCGTATTTCGACTCTGTTCTGAGGAAAGAACCTATATTGAGGTATCTCAGCTGACCGACTAGATACTAATGCGCAACCAGAGGGGTCGACCGGGGTATAAACTAACCGTGAATATATCGACACCCGGGAGCACCGTCAATTGTGTGCCTGCGAAGAGACATAATAAAGTGAGGATAAAAGCGATAAACGCTGTTATCGTGGGGAAGTAGTTCACCAAGCGACCCATGGTGAAAGATGATCTGCCTCTCTACTAAAAATGTTTGCGATAAAGCTTAATTGATGAATACTGCAGCATGATAACCATGAGGGGAATTGCTCGCTCGTAGACGACATGAGCGATAACTTAAAGGATCCCAACCGCCGTGTATTCATCATTCCTTGAGATGGCCGGTGTACATCATCTTTGGGAGACAGCAATGATCCCAACTTCCTCTCCTCCTTCAAGCACGTGGCGGTTCCCCAGCTGCATTGGTCGCGGGTACTGCCAGAGATTCCAATTGGCCGACGCGAGCTGTTGGGAATGTGCATGCTCAATTTATCAGGGTTGGCATGTTCATTCTTGAGGGACCGCCCGCTTGAAGAATGCCCGCCTACCGGGAGCATTCGAGCTGAAAGAGTCAAAAAGGTCCAGATCCTGGATTTGTCATTTGATTCCCTGAACAACGCTGTTGAATTGGCAGACTCTGGTTCGTAAGGCGGTTGTTCTTTGGACTCGACACCTTGAAAGAACAAAGTCTCCAGATAGCCTATTTTGAAAAGTCGTCACCCTAGAAAAGTCTTCATCGTATTTCCCACCGAACGCCACTCTTACCTAAGTAGGAATTTGAGACCCTGTAGTGACACCACATCCTCAACAACTTCAAAACCTATGCCTCTAGGGGTGGCCTTAGGAGGAATTTCTTCGAGACTTGTTTCCACACATAGTGACTCTACCGGGCAGTGACACAAGTCACGTTTGATCCATTTTTCTGTAGATACGCACTTCTTTGCTATCTTCAGACCAAACGTAGAATCGAACCTCCCACCAACAACCACCTCATTCCGTATCACAAAGAAATTTCAGTCAACCCAAGAGAAGTCTTGGCTCTTGATGTTCAGCAGACTATAGTTCTAAGAATGACTAATGGTATATGCAGCATTTTTCAAGTATGATGCCCTACGAATAGCTGCAGTTGGACATTTGAATAAAAAAAAGGACATTACTGCTACACCAGTTAGGCTCTCCTATACCAGTCTTTGCTCATGCTACATTCTCTGCTTATTTCAGAAGGTAAAGTCTGCTTTCTATGAGACAAGGCCCTATGTTTAATGCTCACCACCTTCTTAATATAGCAGTATACTGTCTGAGGCAGTATTTAGTATCTCAGCCAGTTAAATAAGCCTTTGCTTGATGTCCGTCTGCAAAGTTTACTTCATTCGCACTACTGAGCTACTACTTTCTGCTGGTACTCCACTAAACTGTGTTTAGGTCGCAGCGCTTGAGTCAAGGAGGTTTAAACTTCCCCAAGAGCATCCGCATTCCTTTCGCGATCAGGTGGCACCAACCCAGATCTTGACTTTCTCAAAGTTAACCTAAATTTGCTATTTAGGGGAAGGTATCAGCCGTTGATTAAACTCAGATAGTAGATAATGGTTAGTCATGAAAACACTCATGCCATGAAAAAAAAGCTCTATTTAATGCATCAGAGATTGACAATAGTATTTCCCAGCTACTTCACTCAAGCAGGGATCTTCACTATTCTTCCATTGGCATTGGGAAGTCACTTGCCACCATTCCCATGGACGAGATTGTTTCCCCCTATTTAAGACTTCCCATTGATCTCAATCTTCTACTTTCGCATCTATCCGCATCTCTCATCTTCTCTGATCAATAGAGTATCCTTTCATCATATGTATGCAAGCCAAAGAAGATATATATAATAGTAATACACTCATATCAAAGCTCACAATGATCCGATAGTATTGATCCAACAAATGCTGGAGGTTGTTCCTCGCAATAGTCACAAGATATAGTTCATTGGTACCAAACACTCTTCCATCCGAAGCAGAGCCCCAAAGCTATATCTTAAGACATATACACATTGAAGTCTACCATCAAAGCTAATGATACTGCATAAATACTTTCACTGAACCACAATGACTGAAGTGTTTTTTCCGTGGCCAAATGGCCGTATCGACCTACGTACCGCATGTATATACATTCTCTCATGGCATGATGATACTCGAGTGCCTACGCGACATACTAGTAATGGAGCAACCCTGAGGACGAATTATACAGTCATCCTTCAGAATGACGACAGACCTGCTGTTGATTCAGCAGGAGATACTACTTACTTCCCTATACAAAGCCAGTATGACATATATGGTAAGGAAATATCTAGTACCATTTACGAATATTCACCATATATTATTTTCTTCCAAAGTGGACTGCTCCTTAGTACTATTTAATACAAACAGCGTTGCAAACCCTACATTACGCTGACTACTCAAGATCGACTACTCAACTCGGCGTCGACGAGTTCCAGTGCTGATAGCTACTTATCAAGGGAATGCTAGACCTAGTAACGACATATTCAGCGTAGTAACAGGGTACTAATATTGAAAGTGATAACAGTTTTCAGGATCATCTACACTGATATAAATTATGGAGGATGTTATGTTATCGTCTCGCATTCACAACTGTACGAGAAGTAAGTTTCTCTAGCGCTAATAATACACCAGTTGATTAAACCCTTGATTAGGTGGCTTCAACCCCCTTGTCATGTCACTGGTAAAACTAGATGACTGATATATTGCTACTCTCAACAAATTCTCGCCGACGAGGTTGGGACATGCTGATTATGGGCAAATCTTCAAGTGTGGTGAGATTTGGGCCTGCAGGAGCAACGATGTCAAGATCGGTTTTACAGGGCATTCAGTCTTACCATGGATCAGGAAGTACCAAGTTGCAGTCAACGGTTCAGAACCTGTAATAGCTGTGTTGATTTCTCATCCCGGCGGGGATACAAGGAAAAGGGCGATTGAGTTGACTAAGGACCCATAGGGAAGGATGAGGAATGTATTGTTCCTAGATCAGGATAAAAGGGTTGATAATGAATTGAGCTATGATCGACTGTGCATCTTAGTCTTCTTATTTCCTTGAATAAGAGTCTCTCTATTGTGCAGCGGTGGCCTCATTTGTACTGCTCATGACTTAGCTAGTTTATGGACCAGTAACACTTGTTGATTCATGATATATTATCTAATTGAGGCCCAGATGAAGCGAAAAGCACATGTGTAGAACCAAAAGGGTATCAGGTACATTGCTGTTGCTGGTATGTAAAGAAAGCGAGCGTATATAGGATCGATCCTTATAAGTATGCTGTAAGGGAATGGATCATTAAGGCTGGAAAGAATAGATATGTCCCATGAGCAGGGTATAAATATCAACATAAGGGTAGTACGCATATCAAGGCCGTTGACCGAGAGGTGAAATGAAAAGCCTTAATCTGAATGACAGTAAGAAAGAAAAGTACCCGAAGACAGATCAAAATGCTACACCAACAGCGGAGTGACGATACTCGTAATATTGGGTAAGCATCTCGTCATAGACTTCGGGCTCCTGGTGCTGTGGCTGTTCGCCCTCGTAGATTGTAGGATAGGTGTGTTCTTCTGTCACGGTTGGAAAGGTCTGTTTGGGTGAGAATGGGCTGCCGAGAGGAAGGTCAAAGTTTCGTGATTCAGTGCTCGATGCTTGCATGGTTGGGGCGACTGTCGTGCCGCTGGCGAGAGACGGGGTGGCCTTGTGCCCTCCGGTGAGGTTGGTAATGGTTGATGCGAGCGTAGAGCCGCTCAGCGTCCGCGACCGGATGCGAAATGGCCCCTTGTCGCTGGTTTTTATCGGGTTGGAGAAAAGGAAGTTTGGCTTGTTGGGCGTTTGAAAGAGCCACTGGGTAACACGTCCCGAGCGGGTTGGGGTTCGATTAGGATTCTCCGTTGGTGTGGTCGGAGGTCGGCTTTCGGAGGGAGTGGTAGGTGGGTGATACGTACTGCCTGAAGAAGGGGAATCCTCCTCAGTTGGAATAGAAGGTAAGGGCCTGTCCTGCAGGCTGGGTTTGGTGGGAGTCCTAGGGACCGTGGACGTAGGGTCCTTGTGGGTGTCCCGGTGTAGCTCGTTCCTAGCCAGGGACGTGCTGCCACCACTTAAATCCAGCCTGGGAGTGGTAGAAGGTACCGCACTTGCGGTCAAGCCAGTGACCGCAGAGCTACGTTGTGAAAAATGAGGGATTAAGGGACTGGTGACAGGAGGATTCTTCTCTAGTAGCTGGAGCTGTTCTTGGGTTGGCAATGAAGACCGACGGGAGCCTGACCCGACTGGCTTTCTCGCAAGCTGAAACGACGAAGAGGGTCGGTGAGTTCGCGGTTGCGATATCCGGCCCATTTCGGTAGACGAGAGAGCTCGCGGGGGTCGTGAAATGACCTGCTTGCGGTCGTGCTCGAGAGGGAAGTCTTCAAATTGGGGAAGATCCGGGAGTCTGTTGCCTGGGGTATTGAAGCTCAACTCCAGGGGACGATATTCATCCAGTTCCGTCAGGAACATTGAGACTCTTCTAAACTCCGAGGGTCCACTGATCCTCACGGGAGCAGTTGACTTCCTCTTGAGCGACATGCTAGCTCGATTGGACGCTCGCGATGCCCGGGTCCTGCCCTCAACCACCCATGACTGTAGCGATGATACCCGAGGCTGAGGGCTTGGACTGGGCAAGTCATCGTAGCCGGTGAGGTTCATTGGAGGAACGAGATGAGGTTGAGTATGGCATACTTTCATTTCTCGTTCGACACCTGCAAGGGACAACAGTCAGTCCCCATGTCTGAGAAGGAGGAGTTGTAGTAGAAGAGAAAGTATGGGGAAAGCTATACCTTTTTGCTTCATAGCCTGTTGATGATGAAAGCTCTCATCGTCGCCCCTCCCGCTCAGGCAGAACAAACAGGAAGATATCCAGCCAGTGAATATGGAGCCTGCCTGCTCAATTGCCTGCATCATGGCTGCCAGCGCATCAGCAGTGATGCTCCATCGCCCAGTGGCCAGAGAGGGAGGACTGGGTGGGGACCGGAAGAAAAGGCAGGCAGCAAAGGCGCGAGCAGGCGATGCACGAGGCAGGTCAATGAAACACTAATACGAGACATCTGCCCAGCGGGGATGCAGGAGAATTAAATCGGAGGGTCCGGGAGGAGGGGGGCGCCCATGAGGGCGCTGATATGAGAGAGAGTGTGTGTGTGTGAGAAAGAGAGGCTGGGAAGGTTAAAGTAAAACAAAGAAAGCGAGTAAATAAGCAGGAAGATGAAGGAGGGAAGCGGGACAAGAGTAAGTACTAGGGTTCTGGTGACCAACCATCTCTCCCAACTGTCCCATTTCCCTCCCCGCGATAAGTGTCAAAGTAGTAAACAACATAAAAAGCGGCGACCGCTTGATGGCTATTGTCCCCCTGATTCATCAATCATGGGAGATTTGGAAGTAGCAGAGCAGCTAAGGAGATGGTGCCATGCAGTCCAAGGCACCCGCTAAACTAGCTGGCAACCAATAACCGCCACGATCTGCCCCTCCTCGACAGCGTGTCGGCGTGTCGATCAGCCATCAATCCATCAACTGATAGCCATGTCACCCTCTCGGCGCCTAATGGTTGCCCTCCATTTGCTCGGATCGCTGAGGATGTGTGATCCGGCCAGCAGCAGGTGGCATTCACACTTCATACTTCACACTCACACCAGATCAACTCATTAGACGGAAACAAATTTAGATACTCGGTGCCTGACTGTAGTGTCCCCCCCCCAAAGATTCAACCTTCCGCAGCTTTCCCCTGGTTTCATCCTTCATCTCCTGTCTTCTCGTATCGATAAAACATTTCATGGTTTCATTCATCTTACATATCCTATGCTTCAAGAAAATATTTGCAGATGCGCCCCCCATATGTAAGAAAGCCACTGAAATTGGCGGGGATGGTTCTGTGCATGAAGCAAGCTCTGCTCTCCTAGCGATCCCACACATTCTCCTCTTCCAGCCCTCCATATGCCCAATTTGGCCGCGTCGTCGGTTCATCATCATCCCCTGCTCGATCGGTTGGGCTTGCAGCTCTGGTATTCTCCATCGTGCCATCTGCGCTATTTTCAAGATAGCTCGGCCGTTCATCAACTGGCTCCCCAGAGGGTCTCCTAAGTGAGAGGTCAGTGCTGTTCCATTCCACCGCAGAAAGATGAGATATATGAGATGGTGCAACATACTGGAAGTGCCTCTGGTCGGGCTCCAGCCAGGTCGATCCGAACGCCTTCTGTGTATGCACTCTTTCCGCTTCCTCTGCTTTGTGGTCCTCCACTACCAAGTCCACCAGCTGACTGCGCTGGGAGCTGTGGGATATGGACGAGCTAGTCTCCTGACGAACTGTCTGGCGACCGTTGGGGGGTTCCCTGCGAGAACTGCGGGAACTGCCTTCACTTCGTGGGGTGCCTCCGCCATTGATGCGGGACTTACGGTGCTTTCGCGTCCGTTTCACCGCTCCAGGATTTTGTAGATTTGGGGAGCTTCGGTGGTGTATTTGCCGCTGATCCTCCGGCACTTCGTTGGCTGTGATCACGGGATACTGATTGCAATTAGCTCATCGGTGTCCTGGGATAGAGCGCCATACAGCTTGACTTACATTCCAGTCGCCGAATTCAAGAGTGCGTGCATTGGCAAAGAGTCTCTCATCCTCATCGTCAAGACCCATCTCTTCAATGTCACTGTTTGATCGAAATCGACTGAGCATGCTGCTTCGTCGATCGCGACTGCTTCCTTCAGACCCTGACAGTAACGGCGTTCGACTGTTAACCTCGCCTGGCTTGGGGATCCAGTATTTCGCTTTACCCCCACGCTCATACCGCATGCCGTGCATCACTCGCCTGACACGGGAGTTGGACTCGGCATGAGGGATGATGTGATCACCGGAATCAAAGAGTCTGTACTCGTAGTTTTCTCCTCGAAGGGTCATCTTTGTGTCTTCAATAAGGTCGCGGATACCAAAGGAATCGCGAAGGGCAAACTTCACAGGCAGGCGGGCAGCTGAAATGGTGGAGTCGGCGTAGTCATGCCAGGAGAAAGCGTACCAGTGGGTAATGGCGAAAAATGGCATCTCAAAGCAGATCAAACTGTCCTGAATCGCAGCGGCGAGATTGTCGGGTGTATATCCCGCCACGCCGTTGGATAGAGCGCCCAGCCACTGCAAGATGGACAAGAAAAAGCCTTGCCAGTAAGAAGCAAAAATGATAAGCTTGACACACAGGAACTTAGGAACCGGACGGAATGGTGCCAGGTCGTTGTGCAAACAGACCCAAAACATGGCTAACGAATAGAGACTTATGGTCACGCTGACATTGTACACGATACCCGTCCAGAGATACCCCGATGTCAAGCCCAGATAGCCTTCCTGATAAGTGTCCGTCGCTTTCATGACAATAGAGATGATAGCCAGAATTGGCTTAAGCCATGTATACTGAAGAATCCCACGCTTGACAGCCAAGAAGGTCTGAGGGTCGGAGATATCCACTTTGGGCAGGATATGGTTCAATGGCCAAGCATGTTGAATTGGAGGACGTCCATGAGTCATGATAATCAATGCTCTCTCGCCTCCAAGAAAGTTGATGAGTAGTTGGAAGAAGGTATAGATCGTGAACGCCTGCAGTGCACCGTAAGCATATGGCCAGCCAGTTGTCGGCGCGCATAGCTTACCTCGTAGACATCGCGAACGGGGTCCAGCCACATCGCCGCTTTCAATGATATAATGCTAGCCCAGGAGGAAACCGCATAGATAGGGACCCTATTGCAATCAGCATTGCGCCAACATGGTTGTCAATACAAGTGGAGACGGACATCAACAGTATGCGGACAACATATCGCTGGAGGAGTGGTTTTCGATAGTTTTTCCTATGCCACAGTCAGAACAGAACTAGGATGAGATGGAAGGTTTGGATGGTCGTACGTCTGAAGCCATATGGACCTAAGATCGAGATGATCGCTTGTTATCAGCACATGTACCCTTCGGGGGGCCACCAGGGGCAGCGGGGAAGGAGAGCTTGCTCACAGGAGAGACAGAAGTGAAGCTACCAGCGCAGAAACACCAGCGACTATCACCACCGCTCGTGCCAGGCTCGAGCCTGTACCACCGAAGGATGAAATGCTACTCATGATCAACAAGTTATCGGTAATCGCGGTAGTTGACCGCGTGCGCTTTCAAGGCAGTGTCCGCGGGCAGAGCATTCCGTTTCAGACCACCAAAATGTCACCAAGCGCCGGACATGATCATCGGACGGGTATAATCGTGGAGCTGAAAACTTCCCAAGACCTTCCACAGCGAAGAGCTCCCTCGCATGACGGGTGGGAGAGAAAGCAAGGTCGTGCGGTGAATATTGCGTGGACATCGGGGGGGTGGGATCCTTATCCATCAGGCCCATTCCTCCGCTCTAGCTTGAGACACCGCCTACTGACACTCTGTGACTGGTTCCGTGACGGCAGCCTAGTCTGAGCTAAGCTGGTCTAGTGCGCGTCCGCCGCCCGTCCCTCCGTCGGAGCTTCCCCGTCCTCTCCACCATCTTTTTGTGACCCAAACCCGCCATTCCAGCCTCAGTTTCAAGGAACCTGGGGCCTCCTTTTCCTTGTTCTATTCTGCTTGAAATGCTGTCGCGAATTTTCCATATTGTTTGAACTATGCTTTCCCTCCAATTCCGGCTCTCCTTGACGGCGCATTGATTGTTTCGCCAAGTCACCATGTTCCCGAAGTACACGGGTTCTGGTAGGAGGATATTGCGACATGGCCAGCACAAGCTTGACAGCTTTATCGCTGACCCCGGATCCAAGCTTCAACTGGTTAGTTTTGTTGTCGCATTCTTTTTACAATGGCTAACATGCATTCAGGTTCTTCCTCCTTGAGCTCATTGTCTCCTGCATCCTGTGGGTTCTATTCATACTCTCCCCTTTCTCTACAAGGTGACCCGCTAACGATCATACTACCCAGTGTATTGTTCTTTTTACTCTACTTCAATCGCCTCTTTGCCACCCTCCTGTCATACGGAATCCGCGCTTATACTTGGCATTACTATCGTGCCTATGTCGACATCCGTGCGCTTCAGATCTCCCTGTTGGGAGGGAGGGTTTTCTTCAAAGGCATCCGATACCATGGGGTGAACGAGACTATTTTTGTGCATGGAGGTTTCATAACGTGGCATTATTGGAGACACTCGGTGAGGCAGACGGACCTTGCGAATGGTAGACCCGACAATCAACGATCCCAGGATGAAACCCAACACAATGGAACCACCAGTGCCAGCGCGAGCAGCAGTAGCGATCGAGGCGAACAAGGAGGGCTAAAAAGTACGAACTCGCTTCCTTGTCGCATTACCGCCAAACTTTACGGTCTGGAGTGGTTTGTATATAATCGAACTCCAGCCTACGAGGGAATCCTTGCTGGCTTCAGCCCCCCGCCGCCCGCGCCATCGTTCACCAGACCGCAGTATCCTGGAAGCAATACCTTGGATTCCCGACTGAAAGATGATACGATGGATGGTTCTGCGGGGCATACTCCTGACCAGGCGTCCGATCTCCACGGCAGTCGTCGCAATAGCGAGATGAAGGAGACGGTCGCGTCTGCGGCTTCGGAAGGCAATGGGCAAGAGGTAGGGGAGAGCCTATCTAGGTTGCTCCGGCTCCTGCCCATTAGAATCGAGTGTGACAAAGGTGCTATTGTCATGGGCAACGAAAACACAAGATCTGTACTAACTGCCATCTTCGATGGCGCCACGGGTTTGATCGAAGCCTGCGATTCTGGTCCCCTCGACCTTTACCGGCAAGTGTTCTCTTTCGACTTCACCCACCCGGTCATACAGATGCGGCCCAACCCAGACTTCAAGCAGAATCAGATCGCTGCTGCGAAAAGCCTCGGTTCAACCCGGTCGGAGCAAATGGAAACGAAACGCAAACGCGACACGATCTTTAACTACCAACTGCAAAAGCGCCGGGTCTGGCACAGTATCCGTGATCTTATTCCGTACTTTCAGACTTCTGTTGAATCATTCCACATACATGAGAAGAATCCAGAGGCGGCTCCTCGAAGCTCGGTCGACATCCCCGATGACACACGCTGGGTTGGTCTTTCTCGATATTTGGATGAAAGCTCCCAGGATGACCACGAAGAGTGGAACCCTGTCGAATATGCCAGGTTTTCCACACTGATTGATAGTCCCAGCATGACTGTGGCCTACTACTGGGATATCCCTGGTTGTGTCAAACCGTCCCCCGGTGTACCGGCACCGACACCGGCACCTTCAACTTCGGCATCGGATATCAATGGCGCACCACCTCCGGAATGGGGAATCGATGTGAAGATCGGCGGCGGCACTATCAACTATGGTCCTTGGGCTGATAGAGAGCGAGTAGGCTTGCAAAATATATTTTTCCCTAATGCCTACAAAAGCTCGCAGCCGGTTGACCCGCTGACCCCCGGTGAGCTGAGAAAGAACTCTGTATTTCGCCTACGGATCGAAATCAACGAAGAGTTGACATTGCGTATCCCAACCCGGGAGCCATCAAAGGATTGGCAGTGGAAAGGCCGTGCTGACGCAATACGAGGTGTTTCCAAACTCCGAAAGCAATCAAGTCGAAGGCAGTCGCGCGCAGGAGACGGGGATAAAGGCCATATTGGCCCTGACATACGCCCTTTCGGATGGCTTTCACTCCGTGTCGCGGGCGATTCCACCATAAACTATGCCATGGATATGGTAGCATCGGCCTCAGGGTTCCATAGCCAGCTTGACCTCGATCTTCGAGAAACCAAGATGTTGTCCAGTGTCAACCATGCGCTGTTGTGGCAATGTCCTAGACAACTTGTTAGCTGCGATCTCTCCGTACCACTGTCTTGGAACAGCCTTCGGACCTGGGTGTTCGACGTTAAAAGCACAGATATGGAACTATTTCTACTGCGTGATCATATTTTTCTTGTGACGGATCTCGTCTCTGACTGGGCGTCGGGCCCCCCACAGGACTATCACACGTTTGTACCGTTCATATACAAGCTCAAACTGTCTTTTGACAATTTCCGCTTGTTTCTGAACGTCAATGACATGAACATTGTCAGCAACCCTTCGGACCTGAATGACAATCGCTCGTTGGCTATCAAAGGCACGACACTCACTTCCGACATCAGCATCCCTTTAAGCAAATATCAGCCTGAGCAGAACACCGTTGGGTTCAGCGTCAATTTGGAGGATGGAGGCATAGACTATCTGACTCCAGTATGGGATACGCTACATTCTTTTTTGCAAGATAAATCGACTGCCACGTTGAAAAGCCTCTTCATTGAAGGTTCATATAACTACTATCTGTCAACATCCCCGGAGCTGACAGATACGTTGTTGTTAAACATTGACGGGTTTTCTCCCAGGCTCTATCTTTTTGGATTCTTGATACGGTCATTCATGACAATCAGAGAGAACTATTTTGGAGAAGAAATGCACTTCAAAACTCTAGAGGAGTATCAGGAGCACGCATACCAGCAGGAAGAGTCTGGATCGCATGGCGGAGTCAACCCAAACAAGAAGTCAAACGACCTCGATGTGATCGTGCACGTAACTGTTAACAATCCTTGCGCACTCTTCCCAGGAAATATTTATGGCTACTCCGACTGTCTAAGGCTTACCGCGCCTTTGCTGGAGGCCGACCTTCGATTCACGAACTACTACATGGACTTGCAGTTCTCCCTAGCCCCTCTCAAGGTGGGCTTGGAATCCAGCGAGGTAGAGGAGAAAGTCCTTCCCGCGGAGACCCAACTTTTCATCGATGGTGTTTCTATATACGGCCACCGTCTATTCGGACTGCCCCCTGCTGAACCTACCTATGTCTGCAATTGGGACTTTGGAGTTGGTCGCATTATTGGAGAGTGCTCGCCCGAATTCTTGAGCTGTCTTGTAGCAGCATTGCAAAGCTTCGACTTGACGTTTGACAATGAGGAAAATGCGCTGCCACCATTATCTCCGATCCAGCTTCATGATGTCACCTTCTTACGGGCCAAGATGGATTCTATCCATCTTTCTGTTCTCCTAGACAAAGCCGCGCTGATGGTCATGTCAGGGCCAATAACGACAGAGTTCAATGATCTGGCGAATGCAAAGTTTTCCAAGCGGATGAAGCTCCTCATACCGGACCTTTCCATTGCTGCAATCGACTACCAGTTCTTGGGTCGATTTGGAAGTTTGCTGCATACGGAAATCACGCCTCTCGCGCTTATACAGTCTAATCTGAAGATTATGATGGTTCAAAGAAGAAGTGATATTAATGAAAGCCGGAAACTACAACAGGAGCATATCAAGGTGCATGATAAAAGGACACAGCGGACGCCGTGGCTACTCATGGATTGGGAGGACATGGATCCCGACTCGCTGCAGCACAATGGAGATGACTCTGTACCACCGACTATTCCTATACCTACAATGCCTGAGCCTATTTCGAAACACTCCGGCTTAGGGTCCTTGCAACCGCCGAGGCGACGCTTTTCTGCAGCCAGAAGCAATTTGAGTTCGAGAAGCTTTCTGGTTCTGCAAGATACGTTGAGCGTGAAGAGCGTACCTAAACGAGAAACACGTACAGCCACCCGACCAACAAATATGCCATCTAGAATGGGGAGGAATCAAAATCTGCATCGGGCAGCGACAGTCGGTTCAACTCCTACAGCATCTAAGTACCCGGATACGTTCAAGGATGGTCCGGTAAGCATATCTGGTGTGTCAAATGCGTGGGTCATGCCGGACTTCTCTCTCCATAAGACCGTCCTTGATGCATCACAACTCCCTTCGGAAAAGGACTTGCGCAAAGATGGTACTTCACCGAGGGGTAACCCTCCCGTTGTGGATATCGACCCGTTTTTCTCTTTCTCCGACAGTGATGTTACGACTTACACTAACCTTGCCATTGAACTGCCCGTTGGGATCAGGGGCTCCTGCTCCCCTGAGTTCCTTCACATTCTGTCTGCCTTCATTGAGCGATTTCAGCCAAAATCTCCTGTTGCAATTATTGATGCTCTTCAAAAAGAGGTCATATCAGACATTGTAGGATATGAAAAGTCAATGAGGCAGCCAAAGACGTGCACCAGTGTTGCCATCAAAGCTCCGTCAATACTCGTCAATCTGGTCAACTCTGAATTAGCTGCGAACGGTGACATTCATTCTCGTGACGAGTACAGGGTCGAAGTGTCTCATTTGCAGACTGAATTTAGGACAAAGGTGGAGAGGCAAAAGGGCGATCTCCTTTCGGGCATAAATAAAAGCTCCATTGTGCATGCGGCTGCAAGCAATCTTTCGATATCTGTCCAAGGTACCAGTTCTGAGATGTGTCAACAAAAAGCCGAATTTAGTTGTATCTTTGGCGATATGAACTTTTGGCTTGTGGCTAATCCTAGCGTGAGATCAAACTTTCAGGTCAGATCATTCGACACTGTGACTTCCACGAAATCCGTGGAGCACCTCGCCTCCCTAGTCCGCCGAACAACTACAATGTCGGATTCCCTTGCATCCTCATTCCAACAGAGCTCATCAATCGGAAACAGGCGGTTGCAGTATCTCATACACTTCCTTACCCAACGAGCTAAGGACATTCCAGATCCAACATTTCTTGTTCGCATATCGTACGTGCTAAGAGTTGCACGTTCCCATCTGCGACAGCACGACTCCTGGAAAATCATCTCACGCTTGCGGAATGTCTACTCCCATATGTCGCCGGATCAGCGCCAGGTGTTGGCATCCAACTGCCTCCATGATGCTTTTGTGCTTCCTTCAAACGCTAGAACTGTTGTACTCTCTGATTTCGATCAATGGCGAGCCTGGGACTTAGCCCATGTTGAAAAGAGTTATGTGATGCGAAGGATATGGAATACTTCTGATTCCGATTCCGATTCCGAGAAGACATTGACAAGCCTAATGTTCACTTCTACGGTGAAGCTATTTCGCTTTTCTATCGACCCTGGGCCGAAAGAGAGCGATTTTATCGTGGAAGATTTGTCGACTGCCGTCTCAGTTCAGCCCAGTGAACTACCATCGACAGACCAAGGGCGCCGACTCAAGGAGGCAGTAGTCATACAGTCGTATTGCTCTTCCGTTGGCCTCCACTTACGATGGGAGATCCTAGATCTGGTGGAAGGAGTCCTGAAAACAATGTCTACAGTCACACTGGAATCTACGCCTCCGCCCCAGAGTCGTGGCAGTGGCCCAGAAAAGCTCACCGAAATCCAGGTAATTTTTGGAGCTGACCTGGGCTCGATCATTCTCGATGGCATCAATATAAAGCTAGCGTTGACCGGTAAAGCTCTTAGGAGCTCGCTTGTGCAGAAACCCCCCAGCGCAGAAAGTCCGGAAATCATGAGCTTATTGTTGAGCTCCGAAGCTTGCTTCTCTGAACTCTCCAGCTCTTCCAAAGCTCTCATGCTCTGGAAAGTCAGTAGTCCTCATATGTACTGCTCTCTTTCAACTGAAGAAAACGAGGCAGAGTTGAACCACGAATGGAAGATTGCTGGTTCTTGCAGGAAACTCCGCTATGACATGAGGGAAGATGTGTTGGGCCTCGCACATACTGCTGATCGGTTGATAGAGGACGAGATTCATTTCATACAACAGCTTGTGAATAGTGTGGAATTGCCATCACATGAGCCGCAACTTGACAAAACTCCTCCGAAGAAGCGAGTGCGCAATAATTTCCACGTTGCCATGTTCCTGGACGATTACCGACTGAGCTTTTGTGTGCTTCCATCGCTGACATATGTCATCGCTGGAGAAGTAGCACGAACTTCAATCACACCGAAATTTGGATCGAAAATTGAAGTAGACTTTGACTTGAAGAAGAACGCACATACGCTTTTATCAAGCGAAGGCGGCAAGTGGCGTTCCCTTTCGACATTGGAGATACCTCCTATCAATGGTCGAGTCATTGCTGATGTCTCCTCGACACGCACTGATGTGGAAGTGGATGTCACTATTGAATTGATAAGAGTAGAGGCCAGCGCTGTGCGAAGCCTTCTTGGTGCCCTATCCAAGCCAGAAATTTCGCATTTGCTTGACGATCTGAAGCAAAGTCTCGAAGTCCTGCGGCTACATTTTAATGAGAACATTGCCCAGAAAAGACCTCCTCCACAGCAAAGCGTGTCTAAGAGTCACAGCATTTTGTACAAAGCACGCATGACAATGGCGGGAACAACTATTCATGCCAGGGCACCAGGGCTGAATGGCAAGAGCTATACCGCAGATATGGATATCAGCCTCGGTATGGTGCGCCTTCACCTAGACAACGGCCTCAAGGCAGGACATGCCTTGGAATACCCGGAGTTCCATATCGATACATCGAACATAAGCTTTGATTTGAGGAAGGAAGACGCACATCGCAGCCGCTCATACTGTACTTTTGCAATCGACGCCAAGCTTCAGGGTACCTCGACGACCAGAGAGAGTGGGGAAACTCGACGATTATTCCACTTAACCAGCAAAGGGTGCGATATCGAGCTTTTCCCAGAGACCGCCGCATTGGTGGTGGATATGGCTGCCCACTTGCAGGAACGCATAAAAACGTTGGACCTTTCTCAGGAGGTAAAGCGATTCAAACGACTGCGACATCGCGGCCACACGGAAGGCAAGGAACAGGAAATTCCAAGCATCAACGTTACGGATAGCGCTTCCTCCGAAGGCCTGTTCGACTCGATGTACTCCCTTGACTTCAACGATATTCAGATTGGCTGGAACATGGCAGGTGTACCACCAATGGCATCTGGACGTAGACCCGATGATCTGGTGTTCTCCATCAAACGTGTGGAATTGTCCAACAAGAAAGCAAATGCCGCTAAGCTTCGAATTGAGGACGTCCAGTTGCAGATGGTGCCTGTTTCTGGTAATAGACGGAAGCGCTCGCTTAATTCTGCTCTATTGCCAGAACTGGTTTTCAATGTGGCATACTCCTCAGCCGGAAAGGAGGTTCGACTAGCCTTCCAAGCTGCAGGGAAATCTCTTGACATACGCGCTACTTCTGATTTTATCTTGCCAGCGAGCGTGATCCGGAACTCTCTTGCCTCTGCTGCACGAACTATCCGAGAGGCCAATGCCACTTTAGTGACAAAGCCATCCGATGATAGCACCAAACACCGCCCACTCTTTGGAAATAAGCGCTTCCGCTCAGTTCTGGTTGACGTTGACTTTGCCGGGGCCGTTATGTCCCTACGAGGGCGACACACAGATGATACACAGGCCATGCTAGCGCCACCTTTGAAAGACGGCAGGCTTCCTGGGTCAACTTACGGGCACTACATACAAGGAGATGGAACAGCCACTGCAACGTTCAGAGCTCCAGGAGTAGCTCTAAAAGTCCAATTCGAGGACAACGGGCGAGATGACTCTGCTCTCAACGCGGAGTTGAAGGTCGACGCTTCTACAAATGTCCTCTACCCGAGCCTCGTTCCCCTGATCAAGCAGATGACCTCTACTATAAAGGAAGCCATGGGCGACCAACCAAAGTCGAGGAGGCCGTCCAATGCTATGATGCTGCAGTCGCAGAAGTTGATGCAGGAGACCCCTCTTGATGACAAAGGACCAGGTTCAATTCTTGGTCGGTGCAAGGTTAATGTAGGCATCTTGATTTGCAAACAGGAGTTCAGCTTAAGCTGTCAACCCATCGCGAGAGTAGCAGCTACGACACGCTTTGACAGTGTATATGTGACAGTCAATACCGTGCAGTCAGATGATCAAGAGCGATTTCTAGCCCTCTTGGTGTCTTTCAACTCATTGCAAGCATCCGTGAAGCATGTGTACTCAAATGAGTCAACCGCTAGCTTTGAGGTTGAGTCTATGGTCATGTCTCTTATGAACAGCAAACATCTTGGAAGGTCGAAAGGGATCTCGGTCGTTCTGAGAGTGAGTCCGATGGAAGTTGCCCTCAATGCGAAGCAGGTTCAAGATCTTCTGCTCTTCCGTGAAATTTGGGTTCCTTCAAGTGACGAGGTAGACACTGCCCCTCCTCCCGAGCCACAGCCCACGGAGACGCAGGCATATATCGTGCAGCGATATCAACAGGTCGCAGCAACCCCTGCTTTCCCATGGAACACCACAATCTCGATCGAGAAACTGGAAATCCAACTCGACCTAGGGTCTACGCTAGGAAAGGCGCAATTCGCCATCAATGACTTGTGGCTGTCCTCGAAGAAGACCTCCGATTGGGAGCAGACTCTCTGCATCAACTTCAATACACTAGGGATCGAGAGCAAGGGCCGAATGAGCGGTTTGGTTGAGCTTCAGAGTCTCAAAATAGCCACTTCCATCAATTGGCCAAATAGTCAGCAGGTCAACAAGACGCCTCTCATTCAGGCATCTATATCTTGGCTTCAGCTACAAGTCAAGGTTTCGTTTGACTATCAACCTTTCTTGATAGCTCACATCTCCAGCTTTGCATTCTTGATGTATAATGTTCGGCAGACGGATGACGCTCCTGGCGAGCGTCTCTTTAGCATACTGGATGGGGACAAAGTGCAGGTCTTTTGCACAAGCCTGACTGCATCACAGTCGCTAGCATTATACCAAGCGTGGCAGCGACTTGTGCAAGACAAGCAAGCAGCGTACGAAGCTTCTCTACGAGATGTGGAACGGTACCTGCGCCGAAAGACGTCGATCTTTTCGGAGATGGCGGAGGTCTCGTCCAGGGAAATTTCCAAACAGGAGGAAGACAAGATCGAGACGGCACCAATCACCTTGCACACTGGAGTTGTTGTCAGTATCAACACTGTTAGCATAGGGGTCTTTCCAAGCTCATTTTTCGACAATCATGTGTTCAAGCTGGAGGCGCATGATGCGCAGGCACGGTTTGATGTCTCCTTGCAGGACGGCAAAATACACAGCGCATTAGGCCTAACTCTGGGCCAGCTTCGTGTCGCGCTTTCAAACATTGTGCGGTCCGGGCCTATGGATACGGAAGAGCTACTTGTGAATGAGATCGCCAATCGTGTCACGGGATCCAGGGGAGGGACTATCCTTAAGGTTCCTCGGCTTGTGGCTCGCATGCAGACCTGGCAGGTCCCGGGCTCCCAGCAAATTGAGTATATCTTCCAGAGCACATTCGAGGGCAAGGTAGATGTTGGTTGGAACTACTCACGCATCAGTTTCATCCGAGATATGTGGGAGACTCATTCTCGTGCCTTGGCTACTCGACTCGGCAAGCCGCTACCCCCATCCGCGGTTCGTATCACTGGCGCCTTTGATGCGGAAGGCAGCGGCGACAAAAATGAGCCGCAGGAGAAGATCACGGCAGTAGTCAATGTTCCGCAGTCGAGGTATACATATGTGGCGCTGGAGACACCAGTGATCGAGACCCCTCAGCTCCGCGATATGGGCGAGGCGACACCACCGTTGGAATGGATTGGCCTTCAACGGGATAAGCTGCCTAACATTACTCATCAAATTGTCATCGTCACGCTTCTGGAGATTGCCAAAGAGGTGGAGGATGCGTACGCGAAGATTTTAGGATCTTCCTGATTTCACGCCGCTCTGTATATAAGTTCTACGAATAATAAATGACCCATTGTTGCTACTAAAGTAATATATAAAGTACTCCTAAATTCAATTTGAAGGAATTAAGATAAAAGAAGGTACCTTTATAATACGATTGGGGCCAGGGGTAGTCTTACTATAAGACGTTTCCCAATCAGGACGTGCCCTAGTCACAGGCCGGCGACGACGGAAGTTTCTTCTGCATATTAAACTATGAGTTGACCAGCACCAACTATCAATAGCCAACTGGGTTATATACACACAAGTCTCACAGCACATAAACAACAATAGTTGACATTCATGCCTGAATAGTATCATCCAATGGAGAGCCCCAAAATAGGGCCCCTTCCAATGACCGGAGTGAAGGTAAAATAGCAAGTAAATTGCGGCGCAATCACATGTAACATCAACCGCAATGTCTCCACAAATTTCACAGATACCTAAAATAAAATATGCCCATGAAAGTGACATAAACCGGAATCAATAGTAAATGTCGACGATAACCTAGAGGCGCACGCCTCTGACGCACTCTGGATTGTCGAACTGCCTCAGAAGGAAACACGGCACGGGGGTCACTCGGATGAGTTTCGAAGACTGCTTTCCGGGAAGGATATTGAGGCCGCCATATCACACATGACAGTGGGACCAGGTGACAGGTAAGAATTATGTAGCCCATGAGAACAACAGGAGGGTATAGCAAGGTAGTCATAAGATGAAGCTGCCAGTCGGGATGATGATGATGATGATGATGATGATATCTCTCGATGACTCCCATTACCGAATGGAAGATTCCGGCGAGGGCTCCAAACACAAATAGGACGTTGAAGCCAACTCTAGCATCCCATAAGTCCCTTTTCAACTGTCTCATTCGCGTGGGGACCTTGTTGGGATTGTTCCAAATGTTCTGGGCACTGCCAGTCACTAGAGACCTACCCCCCTGTGAACCGAATATATGGAATTGTATGAGAGTACAAATTCGGTCTTTTGGCGGTGTTTTGTCAGTTATACGTTGTATCTATCAGGGTTGAATGAGACGGCAAGACCTACCTGCACATAGCCACAGGTCACTAAAACAAGAAAATGCGGACAAGCGGAACCCCATTGCTGCCGCCTTGAGCCATTCGTATAGGAAAATGAGTCCAAAGGATACCAGGGATAATGGGATTTGGACCTGGAGTAGATGGTGTGGCACCAGCGCTTGACGTGATATTAACGCAGGAGCGATTATCGCACAACCGATACTCTGGCCTAGAGGTGACAAAACCCAATAAATACCAAAGTATGCCATAGAGTATCTCAATGAAGTGGGGATAGACTCCGCGGATGGTGCCCAGGGAGTAGCGATCATCTCTGTCAAGCCAGTGAGCCATCGTCGGCTCTGCCGGACATGACCTTCCAACGAGGACGGCACGCGTCCCAGTTGCAGCATTTCAGTGAGATATACGACGCGCTTCCCGTACGCTGGCAAAATGAACGATAGAGTCATGTCCTCCACTTCATTTAGCGTTGGAAATCCGCCCACTTGGACGGCTAAATCGCGGCGCATAAGACATCCCGAAGTTGTTGCTAGACTTGATCCCATTTCGTCCATCTTGGGCAAAATCACCTCGAAAAGCATTACCAGGCTTTAATCAAGCGGGTCTCCTGGGGGGAGGTTATAGTAGTCTTGCCTTGAACTTACAATTCCAACATTATCACCCCCCAACATATGAGGAAGCGTGGCTCGCAGAAAGTTGGGAGCAGGCAGAAAGTCTGAATCGAATATGGCAATAAACTCAGGCGGCTTGACCATTCCTCCCTGCACATCAAACAAGCCAAAGTTCAGGTTGCCTGCTTTTGCAAAAACTTTCTGGCTTGGTTTAGTTCCTCTGCTGTAGTAGAGGAGGTTTGGCCAGGTATGTTGCAACTCTTCTACCGCCTGTCGTACTTCCGGAGAATTTCCATCATCTAAGATGAGGACCCGGAATGCAGTTTGGGGGTAGTCAATGACACACGCTGCACGTATGGTATCGAGGATAATCTCGATTGGTTCACCGCAGCATGGCAGCATAATATCTACCGAAGGCAATGCATGGTTCTTAGTTAGATGAAGTTGTTTTGACGTTTCCCCTGTTCGTCTAGGCAATTCCATGCTCAGGGACTTGTCTATAGATAGTCAAGGCAAGATGGACGACCACTGTTAGATAAAGCACTATTCTTGAAACCAAGATTCGATAGGGTTGAGAACATACAAGTCCACAGGGCTTCGAATATCAATACCACCCACATCCAGTAATTGGTCTCAGGTGCACATATCAGACATGATAGCCGTAGCGCCATGTAAAGTGTGCAAAAGGACACGCCAACCCGGCGAACATGGCCGACGTACGTCTGCGCCAGTCGTATAATAGCTGGCTCCATTGCAGTGAACGTCTGAAGAGATATTTGCCAATTATGATAGGCAAGGTAAAATTGTTCTGGTGATACCTCCGACCGTAGAAAAGGTGTTGATAGTTTATTTCTTTCGGGGCCAACAGGGGGTTTTAGAGAAAGGCTACGACTACACCGTGGCTACTGACATGCCAGCAAGAGACTACTGTATAGTAAGTATGTAGCAAAGTGATCTCCATATGCAGATGCCTCTCTAGGCATCGCATTACCCCTCCTTCTAGCTACTGTATGTTATACGTCGAATCTACCACTTCAGCGCACGCCAGTGATAGCTCCTTGCTTATCATTGCAATTTTCAGATATCAGCACACCATTTCGCTGGGTGATATTTGATCTACATGATCATGCAGCAAAAAAAGAGAAGAAAATTCGAGACATGTGACACTATCATCAGTCAGAAGCATACATGAATTTTAAAGTCTTAGTGGATGCCATACTCAATGAACGCCCACGATTGGGTGGTGGAAGTGAAGTGGGTGATGATGCGTGCCCAAAGAACTACATAATTCATTCGTGAACGACATCTGTTCTCGAATGGGAATCAATGCATGATGCAAGAAGTATTTCCCTCATCATTCCTATCTCTCTGAGTGTCCGAATACCACGAGGAAGTCGGGACATCAACGACCAATGAAACTATTAGCGTTGCGGTTAGGGCGCATTGGAACAAAGTGTAAGAACTCCATAGTACCATCGCAGCAAGATGAAAGTGTCACTCAACATGGATGTAGCACTTAACGCCGCGCTATGCCAACTCGGATTTCAACCTCAGGATATCCTAGACCGCTTGGAATTGGGACATTTGCCGATGTGGACAAATGCGTTACAGTGGAAGTTCAATGGCGAAGGGCATCGCTTTGGCCTCGAGCAGTTCAATCAGTTGACAAGTGACTTTGACGTAGGTCGCTTTGATACCTCCATTGAAACACTGGTAGTTTTACCCATTTGCTGACATGACTCATGGCCTGGATCAGGCAATCTTGCATACTCCCTGCTGTCTCTACACCGAAAAAGCAATGGCCACATATCCAGAAACCCATGTCATCCTGAATACTCGCGACGTGGATGGGTGGCACTAGTCCATGGTAGCCACGGTCATTCGCTTTTTCGATCGGCCTTCGTGGATGATACTTTGGTATACGGACAGGATGGCGGCAGAGCTCTATGGATTTGATAGAGCCCCGTGGTTGTATTTATACAACGAGGACAAAGGAGACAAGATCAAGCAAGCCTTAATCGAACATAATAGTTACGTTCGCAAAGTTGTGCCACCAGAGAGGTTGCTGGAGTTTTATCGTCAGAATGGGTGGAAGCCACTCTGTCAATTTCGGAACCTTTGAAAGTCACAGACTCCATATCCTAGGAGAGATGACTCTGGAGGAAGACAGGCGGCTATGAAAAAATTCTGGAGAAGATGTGTACGGCGGGGTATCATGAAGATCACTCTGTCGGTTATTGAATTTAGCGCTCTGGTAGACAGCTACAGCGCTCGTTGGATAGTGCGGACTAGGGTATAGCTTGTGGTCATGTTGCGTTCCCGACGTCACTCATTCCCTCGTCTACTCTCAGTAGGGAAAAGTTTTCCGATGATGTTGCTGTAAAAAGCACTCCATTGATCATGTCAGCCTCGTAGACATCTTGGTATGTCCGCACAGGATTTATTACCGCCATCGATGAAACGGCATACAGCAGTAGATTTACGTGGCACGAAAGCAACGAATTTGGCGATATGTATAAGCTTGAGCTGTCACCTATAACCAACACTCCATGCACATGGCTCAATGATTGATGAGAATTATGTCTATCGCTGAAAGATCGATTTTTGCGCCGATCATGCAATACTACCTAATAGCCTCCCTCGGTCTTTACCTAACCTCATGGTCAATGCGTGCCCAAAAGCTAACAGTTTTCTGAATTATTGATCTTGGAATAGAAGAAGGCTGTTTTCCACTCCCAAAATTAATCCAGTAGGGACCTCATTGAAACATGTTCAAACTGCTCTTAATGGAAGACCTTTTCTCTTGCGATGGCGTCTCCTAATTTTCCTTTCTATCCTTTCTAAAAGAAAAAATACTTCGATATTTAAACTGCTCCTGCCAAGCGTAAAGCCTACCTGGCTCGTTTATCAACTGAAGCTCTCTACGAACGTTCTGCAGCCTGCTATCGTCGCTTATCCCCGTGCCGATGCGAGATCAGAATAAGTCAATTCGCATCCCATTTCTAGGGCAACTTTGAAAGACTCGGCCGCATTACAACGTTGCCAATCAGGCGCCACAGACAGCCAGGCATTACTGAATGAAGTCTTTAAGGACGCAACGCAAGAATGGTAAGACGTAATTGGCGGTGATACTACTGCAGACTTCTACGGCATGGAAAATCCCATCTCTGGAGCTTGGGATGCGATGGTCATGCCGGAATGTAATTCTGACAGGGCAAATGGATGCCATCCTTCATTGTATCTGCCAAGTCTCCTCTATGAAGGTGTTCAAGGACGCTTACACTATCCCAGTAGAGCAATGCTTCATTCCTCGCATCGAGCAGTTTATCCAAAACAATACCCGTCGCAGCACAGTAGTACTGCAAGCTTGGCAAGCATGGCTACAGAATGTCGACACTGAGGAGTCAGAAGTCTAATTCTCTCGGGGCATATCCAGAGCGCCGCGCTATATCGACGGCGCGTTCGAGTATGTCTTTGGCAATCGTAGCCATAAGTCCAACGACACTCAGTAATTCGATATCTGCCAATAAGATGGCATTCGCTGCTGATATTTTACCGAAACGTCGCAGCAGAAAGTTAAACTGTCCTATGAATAACTATTAGAGCTGGGAAAAGAAGCCCCTTGTGTTTCGGAAAGATAGAGATCTAAAATGTATAGTACGATTCGGTCAACCATGGAAGAGTGAAAGATATAAGCTACAGAATTATTCTTAAGTCATGAGACAGGGACAGCTTATCATTAAATTCAGATAAGAGATACTGCAGCTGTTACAATGAGCTTTTAGCTAGCAGAACAGGGCCAATGATATGATATAAGATAGTATCAGGATGAATATAAGTATGTATCTTTTCACAGGCAATAGTTTATGGATCTTAGCCTGTTCTTGGTATTATCCACAGGCTATAAAAGAAATTATGCTGATTCAAGTCAACTTAGAAATATACATGGAGTGGAGCTCGAATAAAATAATCCGTCAGTCTGGATTGAAGTGATATAAACGAAATCAATTTTGTAGGTGAGGCCCCTATCATCTGTCATGCAGAGCCTCGCTTCACAACAATTGCCAAACAGTATGGACTTGAGTCTCATATGAGTGTGGACACTTTTGAAATACGTTGAAGACGACAACACATAGAAGAGTACAATCTGTTTCGAGAGTCTGTGTATTCTGCGTCTTCTAAATCACGGCTGTACAAACGCACATCTTGAAAGGTTTGAACAAAATCCTACAGAGTTTGAATACATCCAGTCGGTAAAGCAATGAGCCAAGGTCAGATCCTCACAGGTGGTTGGTGATCCAGCCACGTGACCAAACCTACTACTATGATCACTTCAATACGAGCTCCAGATATTACTTTATCACAACATCTGGCCTTATAAGAGACTGATAAAGCCAAAGAGCCTAGACTAGTCATATGTGTACTGCAAAAGGGCACGTCGGACCGCAGTTGCAGGTGTGCAGGAGAAGTCGGGCGGGCGATTGGCCTGCCGCTGTCAAATTGGTCGAACCACGTTGTTGTAACGTCCGGTAATGCATTAATTCCTAACTCCGCTTCCCCCCATCCCGTGACCAGCCGGGCGGTGAGGAAGGAGGGGTCGATACCAGCCTGCAGCAAGCAACTACAGTGTAGAGACTGATAGAAATTTCATTACAAGCTAGACATATAATACTAAAATGTGACTGCCATTATTGACTTTGTTTTATTCCCATCCTATCTATTTCCCTCAAATACTTCCAACAATATTTTCTTCGAAAGAAGCTGACCAAGATGATGAACATGAAGATGTTGGCCAGTGGAACTAGGCCGCAATTGGGTAAGCTCCATACCTTAATTACCCACTCAGGATGGCGGGAAAGAACTTCTCTGGTACAACGGATCATGATATCAGCACACTTCAGCACTCTTTGCCACCCACCCACCTGAACACGGGATCACCGTTGAGAGGGAGGCTGGAGGTTTACAAGTAAGGTGGCTAAAGATACCGGAAGAGCTCGTGTACGGGAGAGAGAGGAGCTATGAGCTCTGTAAGCTTATAGTAACTGGTTATTGGATGACCTCTCCAGAGGAAGGTGTAATTTGCCCATAAACCATGGTCAACTCCCATTACCTTAGTTCCAGTCAGTCTGTGCTGCTGGGAAGTGCGGGCACCCAGAGAGGAAATCGAACGAGGTAGGTATTGATGATGAGTCCTAATACTAGTAGTTGTGCAGTATAGTAGTTCAGCCGTCATTACGGATACTCATCCACAATCTACCATTATTATTACCCAGTACGTATTTCCCTTGATTCATAACTATTACGATAAGCAGGACTGGTGGGCACTGAAAAAGAGAAAAGAAAAGATACTAGATACTGGAGGGTAAAGAAAAGTAACCGACGCTAAGCAGTGAAACGGTAAGGAAACGAGGGGCCCGACAAGAAAAAACGCACATCCCAGATTTGAAATCGGAAAAAATCCCACCAGCACAAAAAAAAGTGTCCCCACCCGCCGCCCTCTCGCTTTCCTTCCCTCTTTTCCCCTCTTCCTCTCCATCCGCCCTCTTCCCTTCCCTCTTCTCTCTTTTTCCTTCCTTCACCTTCCTCCGCGAAGCCATCTCTGTCTCTTTCCCCGGAGCAGCGCACATAGGCCTTTCTTGTCCTATTTGATCCCTCGGTCGAGCTAGCTCTCGATCTTGGTCCTTTGTGTGTCGTTCTTCCTTTTTATTTTCTTTTTTTACGAAACCCCGCCTCTACGGCAGTTGACGAGAAAAATCAGTCAAGATGGTCAAGTACGTTCACCCACACACTCCCTGTCAATCTCTATAGCGATGCTATACTATCGCATTAGATGGGTTGACGGATCTGCATCATATCTTGGAAACTTGGAATAACGTGCTAACGATGTTATCTATAGCTTCACTATCGAAGAGGTCCGTTCTATGTTCCCCGCACCCACCTGCATCGGGCTGCTTTTCGACATCTGAGAGGGCAACCCCGGCCCAGATTTGGGAAAAGCAATCAATCAACGAGGATGGAAGTGTACTAATGCTGGGAATAGATCCGCGGCCTGATGGACCGCCCGGCCAACATCCGTAACATGTCCGTCATTGCTCACGGTATGTGCTTGATCCAGGTCTTGGCATCATGGATGGCCATGTATCTTTCGAATGAACCTCGCTGACCAGCAACCATAGTCGATCACGGAAAGTCCACCCTTTCCGACTCCCTGGTCCAGCGTGCCGGTATTATCTCGGCTGCTAAGGCTGGTGAGGGTCGTTACATGGACACCCGTCCCGATGAGCAGGACCGTGGTATCACCATCAAGTCCACTGCCATCTCCCTCTACGCCAAGTTCCCCGATGAGGAGGATCTCAAGGAGATCCCCCAGAAGGTCGATGGCTCTGAGTTCCTGATCAACCTGATCGATTCCCCCGGTCACGTTGACTTCTCCTCTGAGGTCACTGCTGCTCTGCGTGTCACTGACGGTGCCCTGGTCGTCGTCGACTGTGTCTCCGGTGTCTGTGTCCAGACCGAGACTGTCCTTCGTCAGGCCCTGACTGAGCGTATCAAGCCCGTCCTGATCATCAACAAGGTCGACCGTGCTCTGCTCGAGCTCCAGGTCTCCAAGGAGGACCTGTACCAGTCCTTCTCTCGTACCATCGAGTCCGTCAACGTCATCATCGCCACCTACTTCGACAAGGCTCTTGGTGATGTCCAGGTCTACGCCGAGAAGGGTACCGTTGCCTTCGGTTCCGGTCTCCACGGCTGGGCTTTCACCGTCCGCCAGTTCGCCGTCAAGTTCGCCAAGAAGTTCGGTGTTGACCGCAAGAAGATGCTTGAGCGTCTCTGGGTATGGAGCAACCCATCATCTCGTCAGTGTATGAATTTCGCTAACAATCAAAACAGGGTGACAACTACTTCAACCCCTCCACCAAGAAGTGGACCAAGACCCAGCCTGAGGTCAACGGCAAGCCCGTTGAGCGTGCCTTCAACATGTTCGTTCTGGACCCCATCTTCAAGATCTTCCAGACCATCAACAACGACAAGAAGGACGAGATCCCCAAGCTCCTCGAGAAGCTTGAGGTCAAGCTTTCCAACGACGAGAAGGACCTTGCTGGCAAGCAGCTCCTCAAGGCTGTCATGCGCAAGTTCCTCCCCGCCGCTGATGCCATGTTGGAGATGATCTGTATCCACCTTCCCTCCCCCGTTACTGCCCAGAAGTACCGTGGTGAGACTCTCTACGAGGGTCCCTCCGACGACGACTGCGCCGTCGGTATCCGCGACTGTGACCCCAAGGCTCCTCTGATGCTTTACGTCTCCAAGATGGTTCCCACCTCCGACAAGGGTCGTTTCTACGCTTTCGGTCGTGTCTACTCCGGTACCGTCCGCTCCGGTCTTAAGGTCCGTATCCAGGGTCCCAACTACGTCCCTGGCAAGAAGGAGGACCTGTTCGTCAAGAACATCCAGCGTACCATCCTTATGATGGGTCGTTTCGTCGAGCCCATTGAGGATGTTCCCGCCGGTAACATCGTCGGTCTGGTCGGTGTTGACCAGTTCCTGCTCAAGTCTGGTACCCTCACCACCTCCGAGACTGCCCACAACATGAAGGTCATGAAGTTCTCCGTCTCCCCCGTCGTCCAGCGTTCCGTTGAGGTCAAGAACGCTCAGGATCTGCCCAAGCTGGTCGAAGGTCTTAAGCGTCTGTCCAAGTCTGACCCTTGTGTCCTGACCATGATCAACGAGTCTGGTGAGCACGTCGTTGCTGGTGCTGGTGAGCTTCACCTCGAAATTTGCCTGAAGGATCTCGAGGAGGACCACGCTGGTGTTCCCCTTCGTATCTCCGACCCCGTCGTCTCCTACCGTGAGACCGTCTCTGGCACTTCCAGCATGACTGCTCTGTCCAAGTCTCCCAACAAGCACAACCGTCTGTACCTCACTGCCCAGCCCCTTGACGAGGAGGTCTCCCTGGCCATTGAGGCTGGCAAGATCACCCCCCGTGATGATTTCAAGGCTCGTGCCCGTCTCCTTGCTGACGAGTACGGCTGGGATGTCACCGATGCCCGTAAGATTTGGTGCTTCGGTCCCGACACCACCGGTGCCAACTTGCTGGTTGACCAGACCAAGGCCGTCCAGTACCTCAACGAAATCAAGGACTCTTTCGTCTCTGGTTTCCAGTGGGCCACCCGTGAGGGTCCCGTCGCTGAGGAGCCCATGCGCTCTATCCGCTTCAACATCCTTGATGTTACTCTGCACGCTGATGCTATTCACCGTGGTGGTGGTCAGATCATCCCCACCGCTCGTCGTGTCCTGTATGCTGCTACCATGCTTGCCGACCCCGGTATCCTGGAGCCCATCTTCAACGTCGAGATCCAGGTCCCCGAGCAGGCCATGGGTGGTATCTACGGTGTCCTTACCCGCCGTCGTGGTCACGTCTACACCGAGGAGCAGCGCCCTGGTACTCCTCTCTTCAACGTCAAGGCCTACCTGCCCGTCAACGAGTCCTTCGGTTTCCCCGGCGAGCTTCGTCAGGCCACCGGTGGACAGGCCTTCCCCCAGTCTGTCTTCGACCACTGGGCTGTCCTCCCCGGTGGATCTCCTCTTGACCCCTCCACCAAGCCTGGTCAGGTCGTCACTGAGATGCGTAAGCGCAAGGGTCTCAAGGAGCAGGTTCCCGGCTACGAGAACGTAAGTTGAACCCCGTATTTCTATTCCTCTGATGAGATCACGAAGCTAACTTATATGAACAGTACTACGACAAGCTGTAAAAACCTTCCTTACAAGCCGACTAAATTTCGAACTTGTGATGGATGGAATCCTCTGTTTATGAGATTGACGAATGCAATACCCTGTCTACATTGAGGGGGAGGATATAAAAGAAAAACAGCTTAATGTCGTATGTGGATTTTCGACCGCTTAGAGAAGTAGAATCGAGCTGTGCACGAGCATCTGCGATGGCTTTATTTTTACGTTAACGACCGCGAGGGATTTTCCATAGCTCCTTTCCTATTCCCTCGATTGGACATGAAAAAAATATGATGGTTTTCAAGTTCATTTTTAGTACATCGTCACTTCAGACTCGTAGTTGGTTTGTAGGCCAGATAGGAGAATAGTAGCAGCGTCGGTGGTGACGTGATGTGGTAGGTCAACCGGGCAGCTCTCCCAGCGTAGGTCACGTGGTGAGACTGTCATCCGCGTCGCTCGCGTTTCCCCGGCTTTTTTGGTCCGCAAAGCTCTGTTGCTATCTCCTCGCACGTCTTTCCTTCATCACACAATGACTTGCGCAAGTCTCTGATTAAATTCACCGGCAAACCTTTCTTTCGTCACTATATTCATCACCCGCATTTTCGACGCCGTTTTTGATCCCTCACCCAAACCTTTTTTCGGGCGCCGCCAAGTAACGCCTGCTGCCTCTTCAAGCTCCTCGAGGATCTATTCCTTTCCGGCAACAGTCGCCTGGCACGGTTTCAACCTTGCGCGACAACATGCAGCTCACCGAGGATCAAGCGACTGAGGTGAAGTCGTGGGTAGTGAGGAAACTGGAAGATATGTAAGGCTCATCTGCCCGGCGACTGCTTCTCCAAGACGTTCCCTGCGCTGTATCACAAGCTAACGAATAACTCTCCGGTTCAGATCGGATGCCGATTCTGACGTGCTTGCCGATTACGTCCTGGCGCTTATCCGAACAGATGCCCCGGACGAAGAGATCCGGAAGGCTTCGGTGGACAATCTGGAAGACTTCTTGAGAGAACGTTAGTCATGTTGAGGTACTTGCTTGCGCGGAGAAAGCGCAGTTGGCTCACTGGCTTTTATTGCATATCTAGACACTGTTCAGTTTGTCGATGAACTCTTCACAACGTTTGCGCCCAAGCCGCAGCCCGTTCAAACCGCCGCGATGTCCCATGATGGTGCTGCAGGATCAGCTTCGGAACAGCAGCAGGCCTTTGGAGCTCCCTCCGGCCCAGCAAATGGCCCCTACGGCATTCCACAGTCGCAAGCTGATGGCTCCAATTTCAATCGCAAGCGTAACTACCACGAGGGATTCCAGGCCGATCAGGAGCGCGACGATGGACCCCACCATCGCACATACAAGACCCCTCGCCGGGGGCGTGGCGGTGGCCGGGGAGATTGGATGGGTAGGGACGGCGGCCGCGCAGGACCGGCTGGTCCGGGACAGTTCCATCCTGGTGCAGCGGGATTCCCAGTGATGCCTCCTGCGTTCCCCGGCTTTGACCAGAATGATCCGATGGCAGCGATGATGGCTCTTCAGAGCATGGGTTTCCCTCAAATGCCGGGCATGCCTCCGATGCCGATACCACCCCCGGGCGCCGGGGCCGGCCAGCAGCCGGACAAGATGGGACCCAAGAGTTCGGAGCGGTGTCCGTTCTATGAGACTCAGGGTATCTGCTACCTTGGCGCTACATGCCCGTACCAGCACGATGCCATGCCAGGGTCTTCCAAGGAAGATGGTGAGTGGGCGGATTGATTGCGTTGGCTGCTGAACGAACTCTGCTAATGATGGGGGTTTTTTTAGAATATGATCCAAAATCCTCCAACCTCATCACCGACTTCCAAAGGCGCACGGATACACCTATGCGAGGCAGCGACAGAGGTCGCGGCCGCGGTCGTGGTGGGGACCGGGGTGGCTTTGGAGGCAGGGGACGACGCTCTGAATTCTCTTCTGCTGGGCCTAACGAGGATACGACGATCACGACCATTGTTGTTGAGCAGATTCCTGATGATAAGATGGACGAAGCCACGATCCGAGAGTTCTTTTCACAATATGGCGAGATCACTGAGGTCACTCTACAACCACACCGGCGACTGGCCTTGATTACCTACGATAACCACGCAGCTGCTAAACGGGCATGGTCTAGTCCCAAGGTGATCTTTGATAACCGATTCGTCAAAGTCTACTGGCATAAGCCCAAGGGTGATCGCAATGGTGACCATCGGTCTCCTGCCGGCGACGCCATGAACGAGGGACCAGCTTTCAACCGCGAAGAGTTTGAGAGACAGCAAGAGGAAGCCCAGCGGGCGCACGAGGAGAAGTTAAAGAAGCGCAAGGAGACCGAGGAAGCAAAACAAGCCCTCGAGCGACAGCGCGACGAGCTCCTTAAGAAGCAGCAGGAAGAGAAGCTTCGTCTGATGCAAAAGCTTGGCGGAAAAGAAGGCGGTGATGGCAGCGCCTCTCCGGCCGACGAAGCGGGTGTGTCACAGGAGAATGCTAGTGACCAGACCCAGCAGCTTCGTGCACAGCTGGCCGCTCTTGAAGCCGAAGCGAAGAGTCTTGGTATCGACCCCAACGGTGCTGGTGCGGGCGCACCGTACTCCTACCGCGGTCGCGGAAGAGGATTCGGTGCTCGTGGTGGATTTCCGCCCCGGGGCCGTGGTTACGACCCGTCCTTCCGCGGTGGATATCGTGGTCGTGGCGGCGCTGCTCGCGGCAGAGGTGGTGTTCTACGTCTCGACAACCGACCCCGTAGGGTAGCTGTCTCCGGTGTGGAGGCCAACTCTGAGAAGGACGAGGCCTTAAGACAATACCTCATTGTAAGTTTTCTGCCTCCAGTCTTACCGTATTTTACACATTCAAAGCTAACACAATATACCAGGGCGTCGGCGAATACGAATCCATCGAGCCCAACCCAGACCAACCCGACTCAGTCATCGTAGCCTTCAAGGAACGCTACCTAGCCGAGAAGTTCATGTTTGGAACACGAGACATCCCCTCGGTAGGCCAAGTCCAGCTCACTTGGGTCCCTAACCCCCCTATCACCCTCCCAGCCAGCGGCACAACATCCGGCCCTGGCTCGGATACCAATAAGACAGGGTCAGATGAGGACACGGTAATGGACAACGCAACGGGGCCATCCATGCTACCGGAACAGAGCGGAGCACGCAAGGACGGCCCGCACGATGTGGACTACGATGTGGCGGAGGTGGATGACAGTTGGGGAGTGGAGTAGAGTAGATTCTACCTACCTGCTTTCGAGTGTAAATCATGCTCATGATGGGATGGACTGATGGATGGATTGATAGATAGATATGTCTGCACTTGTTTTTCATATTCCTGGCGTCTTCTGGGGAAGGGAAAATGGTTCTTTTCTTGTCTCGTTGCATAAAGTAGTCGTCAGTGTCTTCTTCTTTGATCCCTATTTGCTTTGATGTGATAGACTATGCTGGGTATGTATATGTATATGTATGTATGTACCTGGCTCGATTTTCTCTGGCCTTTAGGCTTGTACGATAGTTATGTGACTCTGCAGATGCAACTCATGGGTGATGATGCTATAAGTACTGTTCACGTGGTCTGATGGTAATATATTCGATGTAACCACCATCCTATATGACTTAGGACCAAGTACGACCATCATGAGAATATTGTATTATGATTATTGCAACTACTTCTAACTACTATTCCGATGAGCATAAGAAAAGAAGAAAAGAAAAAAATCCTCGTCCATCCGTTATTGGTTCCTCCCTTATCTCCGTACCATGGCATATATACCTCTTCTTCGAGGCAAGTCCTTCAGAGGATTTGCCAGATGATGCAATTTCATCATCCAGCAGCAGCCCTCAAACGCCTACGCCTCGCTCAATGATAGAACATTGGATCCCCCTGCGCCGGCTCCAGACTCTCCCATGCCTCCAAGCTAGGAGCATTTGCTCCCTCATCCCACTCCGCAACGCCATCCTCATGACAAGCCTCGACATTGACGCGTACCAGAACGCCATGATCTACCAAGAACTCCAGGCCATTAGCCACATACCACTGGATGCCACCCCCAGGTTGATCGAACCACGGAGCAATTTCCCCTTGCTGGGCAATAAACGGCTTCGCCACCTGATAAACGTAGTAATTGAACTGCGGGCTATTCGAATACTTATTCAGGTTCTTCGGCGGGATAGCCCGTGCGCTGTACTTAGTGCCCAGAGGGGCCAGAAACCCACCATAAGGACTGCCGAAGCGGTCCACGCAGCTGCCAACGCGGGGGCCTCCTGGTAGAGAGCCGGCTTTGAAGCCATCGTCGTCCGGATACGGTGGATCTTGCCAGGGTTTCACGTTCCATTTGGCCCACTTGTTGAGCCATTCGCGAGGACACAGGTCCCCAAACGGTTTCCATCCCTCGAAGATGTTGGTCCAGTTGCCGGACGTATCGATGACCGTTGGACCCAGCCATTTGTTTTGGCAGAGACAGTCTCTACAGAAGAACTTTCCCTGTACGGGATCTCCTTCCTTCGGCTGTATGCCATCGCAGAAGTTCTGGCCGCATGTCTCTGGGATGGCACTTTCCTGTGTCTAGGTGGGTTAGTATGGGTTACTTGAAAACTTTTTTGCGTCGACTTGACTTACCACATCTGCAAGGGCTAGTGAGCCCAGCAATGGGAGAGCGAGCAGTGCGCGGGAAAGGAGGACCATGGTCGTTGTTGAATGGGATCGATTAATCCGAAGTAAAATAAGCGTGTGGACTTGAAGTTGATGAACAGGAACGATAGATCCTGATCTTCTACGCCTTTATATGCTTTTTGAAAGATGATTTCACCATGATGATCAACTCCTACTGAGTACACAAGGAATGCAGTCAGTCATTGTATTTTTATGCTAATTACCCATACCAACGCCATTCTCGGTATGCATATCACCAGTCAGCATCTACTATACTTGGTAAATAGCTACTACTCACCTGACGTATCTCATTCCAATTCCTTTAGTATGTACGCAGCAGTTACTTACCTAGGCAAAGAGAAACCCCAATCTACAAGGAAACTGTGAAGAAGTGGGAGCTGGTTTATGAGACAGGAAAAAGGCATGTTTGACTGCAATGATCTGCTAGCCATGTTCACCCGAACTCCACGATGAAATATGTTTTAGACTGCAACTACTTACTCGTACGAGTAAGAGCCAAAGTAGATCGCAGGAATGCTTCAAGTCATCTGCCAATTCGAGAAGGGTATCGGCATCGGTAAGCCCGGGTATATGGCATGGAGTAAGGCAGGGTTCGGTATCTAAATGCCGATCCCCGCGGAGCTTTTTGATCCTCTATTGGGTGGAGGGAGGAGACTGTTGATCCTTCAAGATATGGAGTGATTGTTTGGCTGTCGAAGGGAATTACGCTGTTAGCATCAGGCCATGAGAGCCTGAGGATTCAATCCACAACTAATATAGTTAATGTTTCATTGAACACCTGAGGCTCGTTACGCCTGCTTAATGCTTAAGTCTTTATTCTGAAGCTATTGCAAGGTTGTTGTGGCCAGACTACCATATCTTTTGGCAGTACCTTGGACCTTGCTGTGGATGGGGTCTTTTCAAGACCGATGCTGCTGCTGTAGTATCCCACCAGGGATCTAGTTCAGACATGCCAAAATCCCGTGACCTTGCTCGTTTATTTCCTGCCTATTTTGTTTTTCATCTTGCTCTTTCCGTTATATTTCATCTCCATATCGCTTTCCCTCTTTCAACAGCTTCTCCCTCTTTCAATGCCTAATTGTGAACTTGTTACTCGGACCCCTAAGACTGGTCACCACCGATATATCCCAGTGAACACCAAGGAAAGCCGTGGTGGCAGTCATGAGGCTCGACTCTCATCTCAGTCTTTCATTCCACATTACGACATCCAAATATAATGAAGCCTGCAAGGATACTCCAGCTACTTATTGAATATATAGAAAGTTGTATTGTCTTTACTAGTAACGGCATACACCCCAGTTCTCAAGCACCCCCTACCTCCGCTGCCCGAGGAACAGGGTCCGTGCAATGCACAATTCCCATCGCCAGCACTACACTTCAGCTACCACCTAATAATCCTGAAGACCATAGACTCTCTCCATCGGCCCAGCAGCCTCCCAAGCTTCATTAACCCCAAAAGTCGTGGCTCCGACCAACTTAAGCTTGCCGTCAATTTGCAACTGGGTTACATTCGCATACCACTGCCAGCCACCTCCAGGCTGGCCATACCACGGCAGGATCTCCCCACCCAAAGCCACAAACTCCTCAGTCACATTGAATCTCCAGTAGTTGTACATGGTACTACCATTGTACTTGTTCAGACTACTTGGCCCGATGGATCGCTGTCCGTACGGAGTGTCCGCCGGGGCGAGATAACTGCCATTTTGCGTACCAAAGCGGTCCACCAAGGTGCCAACCCCTAGACTCACATTCTTGGGACAGCCATTGAAGCCATTGTTGGGTGGATAGACAAGTTTGCTATAAGTGGGGTTGAATCCATTGTCGGTCCAGTTCGCCCAGGTACAGAGCCAATCTTTCGGACAGAGGTCGCCCAGTGGAACCCAGTCGGTAAACATGTCGGTGAAGTTGTCGGTCGGTTGGAAATTGGCCCATCCTAGCAATTTGTTCTTGCAGATGCAGTAGTCGCAGTAATAACTCGTGTCGGTCGGATCCGGCTCTATGCCGTCGCAGGCATCGACGCAGGTTGAGGGATAGTCTTCGGCCTGTCGGAGGATGGGGTGGTGTTAGTGTACGTGCTTCTCCGCTTTTTGCCTCCCTCCCCCATTCTCTCTACTATGTATATACATCCATGGTACTATGATGAGAGGGGTTGAATTGGGACTCCGTACCTGAATTGCATGAGACAAAGTCCCCAGTAACGGGACAAGAAGTAGCGAGACTCGGGCAAGGATAACCATGGTGATTACTAGGTACTACTAGTAGGTACTGAGACGAGCTGGAGGCCAATCAATTTGTATGACCTATCTGCAAGACTGAAGACTACATCCTTGAGATGGTAATACCTGACTTATATACTATTTTGTTTTCCATCCATCTCATCATTCACAACGATTCCTTCTCACTATACCCAAGAAAGGGAGAAATAGAGGGACGGAAGGACATACCTAGATGTCATTCCGTAACCTATGGTGGAATGCTATATACTTAGCTACGAGAATGTACACCCAAGCCCGAAAACACCCAAGTAGGACCACAAATTGAATTGCTGCATGAAGTTTGTGTCTGACATTACTATCAAATAACTCGCATCTTGAACAATAAATCTGCTCTCTATAAAAGAAACATCCAAGAAAGATGGGGGAAAAAAGAGAGACAGAATACTTAGTACACCCTATACACTCGCAAGAGAACCCTAGCACCATTTATCTATTTGTTTATCAATTTTTCTAAATAGCCCTTGTACTACTCCTCTCCTAATATAACAAATATTTGCTAGACCCAATACGGAAAGAACTCTACAGGAAATATGCGGGGAATAGGACGGAAGGCCCGATGCGTAGCTGTTGGCGGGCTTGACTTAGCTGAGAGACGGATGGATAGGGAAGGACGCGTGTGAGGCTTGTTTAGGCCTAGCTGAGTGAAGACAGCAACTAGCTTTGGTAGTGATAGTAGTGATAGTAGTGGTACTGGTAGTTTTTAGGGGCCATTCTGTGAGCTGCTTGGGAGGGATTGATTGCTCGACCAGTGGACGCTCCTACTGTATTCAATTCACATACAAAAAGACTATTACAATGGAAGTGTGGGGAGACGTGCTACTAGAGTATTACCCTTGAAAAGGGAACCGGGTAGAAAGTCCCGCGGAGTTTGTACTGGTTGTGGAATGGAATTTGTGGCTTTGGCTTTCAGGGTTGACAGTTATCATTGACCCCAAGGGGTAAGTGTAGATAATCACTCTGAGCGGTTGCTATAACCCACATATTCCAAGTCACATGATTCACTTCCCAATGAAATCAACGAGACCGGGCCCATTGATCCTGCATGTTCTGTGGAACAAGTTCAACCATGTATCCATCCTAAGCAACCGTCAATGAATTAGGTACTGTGATTGATAGAGTCAGGTCAGCCCACCGGATCAGCCACACACGCAATCTGATCGTAAATCTCCTTGAACTTTGGATGTACATCCCCCGTCCCCAAGCCGCGATGCTCTTCCCAAGCACTGAGAGGAACACTGCCCCTGGAACTATCCCCAACCTCTTTCAGCACGTGTACACCTTCCCCCCTCAGTCGCTCGACAGCCGCAGGAACATCCGGGACAGTGAAGCCTAGATGGCCAAATCCCAGGTTAGGAGGCAAATTCCCTGTAGACACTCTAAACTCTTTATCCTTCTCAGTCCCATGAATATGGTAAAACTCCAGCAGCCCGATGGTCTGGGTGAGTTCACGGACGTTGGCGACTCGGAAGGCCCAGGCAGAAAGGTCGGCGCGGTCGCTGGGAGTGGGGGGATAGCCAAGGTAGTACATGGTGAAAGGGCCGGCGTTCATGGTGAAAATGGTGCGCATGCCCATGAGATGGACGTAGAAATGCAGAGTGCGCTGAGGATCTCGGATGCGGAGCATAAAGTGATTCAATCGGTAACCGACCGTGTCGGTTGTCAGAGGCGGGTCTGTGTTATGACCCCCAGGAAGATAGATGCCAGCCTCGAAAGGAGATGATTGAGATGCGGAAGGTGTTGCTTCATTCATTTCTTTGGCGTGACGAAAGATTGTAGCTTGGAAGAGCGCAAGTTGTTTGCACGCAAGCCGGAGGAAACCTGTACCAGCAATGGGACCAATGCGCGCGGGATGCTCTACGTAGCGAAGCCCCTTATAGGAGCTAAGGAGCACAATGGTGGAAGATTCTCCAAGTATGACCGAATAATGACCTGTTTGAGCAGATAGTGGCATTAGTGGACCATGGAAACATGATGTTGAGAACGCCACGACCGTTCCTTTCGTCTGAGGATATAGTAATCGCAATTGTAAGAGTAATCTAGGGCTGGCCTGAACCAGATATTTGACCCAATTTAAGTGCGACTCCAATAGCGATTCTTCAGGTTGGGGTACCAAAGAGTATATGCAAACCAGGGCAAGTGTTGCCCCTGTCCTGTTGATGACTGCCATTTTGAGCCGTACATGTGAGCTTAGAAAGGCAGGCAGGCTGAACACCAAGGGCTGTGTCCGAATGCCTCTCATCCACCTCGTCGGTTATGCTCTTGAGAGCTGTCAGCTTGCTTAGAGCCATGGTCCGTGAAGCTGGACTGGGTCGAAGCAAACTTGACTTCGTCATCGCTGTCACTGTCCATTTGATCCAGAATCCGGTCGATCTCGTCTCCAGCGTGCGATTCTAGACCAATCCCTTGATCGTTTGAAACTGGCATAGGCCGACCACGGGGATTACTGACTTGAGAGTCTTGACTATGGGGCACTCGAGAGGCCGAGCTTCTGGAATCGTGGCTGCTCTGAAATATATTTCGTTGACGTTGGGAATGCTGGGAGCTTGAGTGATAGCCCGAATGTCCAGGACTAGACATGAAAAGCAGAGTTTCAATAGCGTCCTGTTCCATAGCGCTATTTCGATTGTGGTTTTGATGACCAACCGTACCGTTATAAGAAGCCTGACGCATTGGGCCAAGAGGAGGAGTCCCAGGGACCTGCACCTTCTCTGAATTTGCAGCTGGCCTGGACACGCCAACCTCTTGGTGAGAACGATGTCTGCGATGCAGTGACACAGAAACTTTCGGGTGGTGCAGCGGCTCGTTGGGGTTGGGACGTCGACGGCGACTGCGGCTTCCACTTGCAATATCTGCAGGGGGTGCGAGTTTTGGACGGGGATGGGATTTTGGCAGATCGAGGTGTGAGGGTGGCGAGGCATCGGCGGATTGGGCCACAGGAGACAGCCGCCCAGGGCCGCTCGGGGTGTAGAAACTGGTTGTTGAGGGTGGATCCGGCGCAGACATTGTGGTTCCATCTGGTGAGCTATTTTCTCCCAAACGCTGAGCCTCTATCTCGCTGAAGGCGGGCAACAGTCCAACCTTAGCGAGAGATTCTGTACTAGGCGATAAGGAATGAGCATGGACGCCATGGATCTTCCTACTCTTCTCAACCTTGGCGGCAGCATACGATAACCGCGTTCGCAGGTGAACGGACAACTAAATTTGAAATTAGGATTCACATACAAGTCGCCGAAATTGATGTAAGGAGTAAGCCTTACCGCTGCAATCCTGCTCTCACGCGATAGGGAGCCAATACTATGAGAGCGACGTCGATCGGGACTGTCTACTTCGGAAGGGTGGTCCGCTCCAGGGGCATCGACAAGGTGTTTGGAGATCCCAGCTGCAGTCCTCTTCGGTGGGGCGTTATGTTTAGATGGGCTTCCCGGTACCGTCATAGAGGGACTATGGCTCTTCCGAATGGTGGACGCCAATGGTTCAGACCTGATCTGTTGCCCACCAGTGGACGCGTGTATACTCGTCCCCGTGGGTTCTGACGAAAGTTGGTGGTGCATTATTTCTTGCGCTCTATTGTATTCGAAGTGCTTTCCTTGCGCGACAGGAGGCAGACCCGTCGAGACCGAAGACTGTGGTAAGTGTCTATTGGAATTAGATGCCGGCTGATCCGATGGTGGCTCTGATGTTATGTTTACCGCCATGGACGACTCCGGCTTAGGTGGCGATACGCCAACACGACTGTTTCTATGATCTATGGTGTCATGATGGCGGCTCCCAGCTGGGCGGCTGTGGTGTTCGGTGGCTTCTGCAAGATTCCGCGACGCAATTTGGGGTTGGGGGTTCTGCACATGTGGGCGTCCGTCTAACCGCGACGATCCACTCATACTGATAAAATGAGCGGCGGAAACCTGACACTGCAGGTCTTCTGAGGAATCTCAATAAGCTCTCGGGTGTGGCGTTTGCACATTCCTCCGATGGCAGCAGAGGAGGCAGAGGGTAAACAATCACGAGGGCTCTCACACGGCCTGGCGTCTAGCGTCAAATAGAGGCAGATCACCGCCCGCTTCTGACGTTGTTGGGCACGGGAAGGTCCGAAGCGGAGCTGTCAGGAGCACTCAGTCCACTGAGACAAAATGCCTGAGAAGCTGTTTGCTGCAAGGGATGGCGTTCGAAGAATCCACACGTGCAAGGCGGGACTAAGTACAAGCAAAATCACGTTGCTGGTCTCCGCACGTCAATCCCGATGCCTGATGGATCGGCTTGAGGGGCGCGAGGGAAGGATGAGGAGGGATGCCATATGTAGACGAGAATCCGCCTACATGGAGAACAAATTGAATGCAGAGCTAGCGTTCACTGCGCTGGTGGGCGCTGGGCAACATGGGGAAGATCTTCCAGGACCAGCACAGCAACGAGCGACGAGACAAGACGCGTTGCGCGGCGCGGTCACGTGGGGTTACTTCGACCGCATGGTTCAGGCACCACTTTCAGGCAGCCACAGAAATGTAAAAGTCAACACCAACTCAGTCTATTCCTGGTATAGAGCATCAATATATCCACATAAAAACAATAATCCAATAAGAGAAATAAGAAGTCCGACGCTATAGTCGGGTAAGATTCAACGCCATCCACCATGCAACATGTAGATAGATACACATCGACCATATTCACAGTAAACTTTTAACATCCGGTAGAGATCCCAAAAACATGCCGTTGCAGGAAGCGTTGCCTTACTTGCGCTTCTTACCCCCGCCACCTTCACTGTCCTGGTTCTTGCGCTTCTTACCTTCTCGGCGCCAGTATTCATCCCGCTCTCTCTTCTCCCGCTCGGCCTTCTTTTCCAGACCCTCCGCAACCTTCGCACGATACACTTGGCGCCGTTCCTCCTGCTTGGCCGCACGCCTGGCCTGCTTCTCGTTGCGCATGGTATTAAGCTTCTGCATGAGATCTCGTGCTTTCTTCTCTTCACCACCCAGGACCACAGCACGCTTCTGCATGTAGGTCTTGTCCTTCCGACCCTTCATCTTCGTAATCTGGGACTTGAAGGGAAGGTCAGCCGCCAGCTGGCGTGGCACACGAAGAGGGTTGAAGTGACGCTCGGGGCGCTCAATGGCGCGGTAAGCTGAGTCCTTGTTCATAGGAGTAGGAATTCCCTTTTCACGACGGACTTCACCAGTGAGACGCATAGCCTTCCAGCCGTTGTCACCGACACCGTCCTCGTCCAGATCCAGCAAGTTGGTGACAGGGTTGTAGAAGCGGTGGGGCTTGATCGGGTACCATGCGCGAAGGAAGACGATATCACTCATGAGAATCTTGTCCTCGAAGGTAGCACGGAAGTAACCCTCGGGCTTGCTGAGAGCGCGTTTGATCTGACCACGAATACCAGATACAGTCCGGATGGAAGCTCCTTCAAATTTGGCGATTTCAATAGACGAGTTGAACATGTCCTTGATGAAAGCGGTGTTCTTGAAGATCTTGTAGGGTACACCAGTCAGCTTAAGCTTCTTGACAATCTCCGTGTGCTCGTCGACGCTCAGTACGACACCTGTAGCGGCGATGCGGAATCCCGGGGTCTTGTTCGAGAATGATTGCAGACAGCAAAAACCGGTGTTAGGTGCAACAAGAGGCCCGTAGAAGGTACCAAAGCAGTGCATGTGTTCGGGAGTGTACTTGAGCATGCGGTTACGGGTTCGACTGTCCGAAGTGCTGTATATCGGCAGGGACTGGAAGCGGCGCCAACCGAGAGAGAAGATAAGAGGGTCGTTGCTCTTCAGGATCTTCTTATGCCAACGATGCCTTTTGATGCGGATCTGTACATAACCGAATCTGTCTTCAGTCGGGGCCAGTCCACCCACGATCACAGGAAAGCGGGGGTTGAACTTGGTTGCAAATTCGCAAGGAACGTTCTCGAGCACGATACGTGCATAAGTACCAGCCTTGAAACCTTCTGCACGGGCCCTCGAGGCTGGGTCAAGCATATCGAATTCAGCACGGTTGATGTCGATCTGCTTCTGAAGCTTGGCCTTCTGCATATCGTACCACTCGTCCTCTCCGAATTCTTCTTCTCCGCCACCGGCCTGCCGGGAATTGTCCTTGGAGTTAGCGAATCCTTCACGGTCTTCTTCCTCGAAGCGCAGCCTCAATTCTTCCTTCTTCTTCGCATTACGTTCTCGCTCTGCATCCAAGTCGACGGGGCCTTCGGGCTCTGCAGCTTCATCATCCTCGGCGCCTTCTTCGTCAGAGAATCCGTCGAAAGCTTCACCGGTCTCCAAATCTTCAAACTCTCCGTCACCCTCGTCATCCTCATCAAAGGCATCATCGACATCCGAATCATCGTCGTCGCCACCAGACAGTTTGGCACTGACAAAGCGTTGCCGCAAGGATTCGATCATGTCCGCATCTTGCCATTTGGCTTCTAGTTTGGCGTAGTCGTACTCAGGAACAGCACGGTACTCTGCAGCTTCCTCTTCCTCAACGTTTGTCTTCCTGAAGAAGGCATCTTCGTCCTCTTCAGGCTCTTCATCGTCATCTCCGTCGGCCTCCTCCTTACCACTCCATCGGCGGATCACATCTGCAGGTGTGATGCTTTCATCGTAAAGCATGCGTGACAAGTCAGGAACACGGTACTTGGGACGCTTCGAATGGAGGGCCTTGGCATTGGCAAGCATGTTATCCTTCCAACGGACCTCGCCATCATCTTCACCGTCTTCGTCTTCGTCTTCCTCATCGCTATCGAGGACCTGGTCCTCTACTGATGAGATGGAACCAAGGTCGGAGTCACTGTCGGCAAAAGCAATGTCGTCCTCTTTCTGATGAGCACTGCCGTTTTGTCTTTCCTTGAAATTGGCCTCGAAATCTGGCGGTGCGGAAGCGTCGACCTCTTCCTCATCACCGCTCAAATCCTCTTCCTCATCTTGCTCCATGTCCTCCTCGTCCTCTTCGCCCTCTTCGCTTTCGAAGCCTTCATCATCGTCCACCGCATCCTGATTGTCCTGTTCGCCGTCCAGGAATCGAACGTTTCTCTTGTGCTTCCTGCCGACAGCTTCATCCTCGTCATCTGCCTTTCCGATGGCACCACCGCCGCGGAACAAACGAACACCACTGTCTGCCTCACCCAGAAGTTTACGCTCTCCTTGAAGACCGACGACCAATTGCTCTCCCAGACCACGCTCCTCATCGTCGGATTCCTCGCCACGATCAAAGTTCGAGGTCTTCACATCGATGTAAACAGCATCCTTGTCAACCAAGACACCACCGACGTCGGACATAGGAGCAAAAAGCAACTTCTGCTTCTCTCCCAGCCTGCGCTTGCTATTCTTGCCGGTGGCTTTAGCCAACTGCTGATCCATATAAGGTGTTGGGCATGGGTCGGGGAGAGACTCGATGCCAGAAACAGTCAAGTCACCCACACCAGGAACATGCACGCGCGCACCAGAAGCCGGGAAGTTGGTGCCTCGTAGGTAACCATAGAGCGCTATCGTCCGATCACACTTCGGGTTTTCTTCAATCTGGGTAGGCGGCGTGATGTCGAGGAATCGATCTGCGAGGGCGTAAGGGTGGGAGTTGCGCCAGATGAGCGGTCTCGGGTTCTTCATGACAGACAAGAAGCGGGACAAGTTGTGCACTTCACGGTCGGGGTAGCGGCCATTGACGACTCCGGAAAGGTAGAAAAGCTTGGCACCGTTGTACAGCTCGCTCCAGAAACGATGCTTGAGGCGTTTCTTGGCAGCACGCAGGGTGCTCTGCTTTTTGAAAAGATCCAAGTGGGTCAGGATACCGAACACATTTCCGGGCATACCGTGAGAGCCCAAAACGTTCAAGAACTCCATAGTCTCCATCTCGAAGCCGTAGTTTCCGTCGATCATCAGAAGCACAATATCCGCGATCTTAGCCACATCGACCATGCTGGCGAGGGAGTCGGAGGGGCATTCTAGGAAGGTAAGGCGGCGCCGTTTTGAGGTTACAACAGTCAACGGTCCCTTAGGGGTACTGAGAGTCTGCTTTGTGTATCGACGGATCAGGGACTTGATAAGGGTCGTTTTTCCAACCTGAAAGCAGCGAAGGCATTAGCATGTTGCAATCTTGACAATGGCATCATTGGTAAAGATACATACCCCCGGTGGGCCAACAATAGCCACGACGAGCGGCGGAGCCTCCTCGGGCAGGCGATCAACAAGAGGCACATGGAGTCTCTTCTCTTTAATCTATGCGGCAGAATGAGCATCAGTGACCGTTGCGTACGGAAATTTGAAGAGGGTAGTAGCGCATACATCGTGAGATCTTGCGCCGGCCTTATTCGATTTGCCAGGGTTCGAGAACGCGAAAGCCTTCGGATTCGGGCCTAAGTTGCGATACATCTGTTAGTCGACCATTTTCTTGAAAAGCGGCGAATCCGACTTTGAAGAAGTACTACATACCGTCGTACTTCTTTTTCTCTTTGGCAGGGCGATGCGCCCTGTTGGATTGCTCCTCCATCTTGAATATACGAGGTCTGTAGACCCCTCAAGAAATCTCTCCCCGGCTCGTGAAAAGATAAAAGCTTTCACCAAAAAGTCGAGCAATCGGCGAGCTGCTTCCGTTGTCCAGTAGCTCGGCCAAAATTATTATTTCCATTTTCTTTCGCCGGAGGGTGTTTTTTCCGAGCCGAGATCTTCCCGCCGGAGAAAATGGGGGCAAAAGGCGGAACGGGAACATTGCTGCCCCAGGCAACGAATTACTAATGAGATCAGTTCTGCGATCAGTTATCGTCCGGCCCGGTCGAGTTCGATAAGGGCTCAACCCTTCCATATCGGCCCGGTGTCAATACGTCGTGATGGCCATGAGAGGACCCGAACTGGGACCCCAAAGCGGGGCTGTATGGGGCAGAATACGATAAGGAACGCTGCGATCATCGGCAGGCATCCCGAGGTAGTCGTGTACTATTAAAGCATAGGTTCACTGCCCCTGGCGTGGGCTAAGATGTACATTCCTCTCGCATTGGTCGCGTACACTGGTCATCTCGAACCGCCAAATATATTACCTTAAGACCTGCTTCAACCAGACACATCCACAATGGCTGCTCCGCGTCGTCCCCCTCCAGCTTATACAGCTCCTGCTGATTCTGGAGTCCATGCTACCTCAAAGCTGTACCGAAACATCTCGGAAACAGCTTCCGAGTCCTCCAAACGAAATCTAGAGTCATCCTTCACTATTCGTCCATGCTCGGGCCAAGCTTGGGTAGTACCAGCCGGGCACATCTGCCGTCTCACAACGCCGAAGGGTCCTCAAGTGGGTGATCTTAACATCTGGAATGCGAATAACCCTCGCGAAAGACTTTGGGCAGCGCGCACTCGTCAGATCCACGCCTCCCATGTCTCGGTTGGTGACCGCCTGTGGTCGAACCTGCCATACTTGCGCCCTCTAATTACCATTACAGGTGATTCGCTAGCAGGTGGGCAACTTCACGAAGTTTTGGATGAGGATGGCAAGCGAAAAGAAGGAAAGGGCTTTGGCACAACGCAGTTCGGAGGGCGCGTGCACGACCTTCTTGGTACCCGTTGTGATCCTTATGTGAATCTGGTCATGGGTGGGGAAAGCTTCGACTTCCACTGCCACTCTAACCTGACCCGTGCTGTTGCTCCGTATGGTCTGACAGAGCTTGACGTGCATGACGTGCTCAATGTCTTCCAGGTGACGGGACTCGATGAGGAAGGAAAGTACTTTATGGAGACTTCTCCTGCAAAGCCGGGAGAGTACTTTGAGTTCTTCGCTGAAGTTGATGTACTCTGCGCACTGTCGGCATGTCCTGGAGGTGAGTTTTATCCGGCAATCATGGAGGTTAGATACTAATTCTTGGTCGTAGGTGATCTGTCAAACTGGGGCTGGGAGGAGAAGGCAGATATGGGGGCTACCACACGTCCCCTAGGTGTTGAAGTGTATAAGTTGACGGATTCCAAGGTGCTTGATGACTGGAAAGAGCCTCAAAGCCCCAAGTATGCTGGTATGCACGGTATGAAGATGCCACAGAGGGTGGATGACGGATCTGGTTATGTTGGGCTGTAAATGTTGGGGAGGATCTACAATATGATGTATAATATACAATGAATGACCAGAGTGTCCGCATACCACGTCGAACCGAATGGCTATTCAAAGCAATCTGAATAAACCTTTTGATATAGTAGCACCGACTTCCGGCAATACCGAGGTTTACAAGTCGACTGAGGTATCCTACTCAGAATGCTTTTATTATCTTGCGCTGAAGATGGCTTTTTTGTTTGTTGAGGTAGGTCTTCAAGGCACTAACTGCTGGTAGACTTAGAATGATGCGTCTCGTCTATCTGGAGAGCAGATAGAGAGATGCGTCCCAACATAAGTAGTAGTAGTAGTAGTAGTAGTAGTAGTAGTAGTAGTAGTAGTAGTAGTAGTAGTAGTAGTAGTAGTAGTAGTAGTAGTAGCAGTAGTACTAAGGGTCCGTGAGGAATGTGCTCTTTGTCAGATACAACTACAGTGACAGCTATCACAGGTTCCAAAATGGACCCCAGGGATGTGTATTAAGGGGTCCCCATTTTATGGATGGATCTTCATCCAAGTGAACGATACATTACAATAGGCAGGATGCCGGTTCTATGGAGACACTCTCATTCCTTGACGAGAACTTCTTATTAACTTGTACTTTAATAGCAAGAAGTGAGATGACAAATCTATTTTGCAACTGCACGCACATCAACACTAACCTGAATCTGCTTTTGACATCCATGACAGGAGTTATCTTGGATCCATGCGTTGCCCAGAGGCGACCCTAGGAAATGGGATGAAACAGCGACGATCATGTGAATTAAAGTCACCACCCCCGTAAAACGCCAGATTTTTGGTCTGTACTTCCGCACCATATCTTTATTTCTTTTGACATCCCAGCATCAGCGAGTCGGAGCGAATGATCAGCGCCATGTGGTGCGGGATGCATTGAGCTTCCCGTGAATGCACCAAGCAACTATTGGTGCTAACAAATGCCGCACTCTCTGGGCCGAACTCAAGAGGTTGGACCAGAAAAATCCCTCTCAAGGTGCTTGCAGCTTTTATCTATAGCTATCTGTGCATTATCTAAAATATTCTTGGGGTATCATCCAATCCTTATTTCCATCGAGATAAGGATATAGCCAGATGGCGTTCGATGGCTCGTATACGATGGCTGCAATGTGTGTCCACAAGCGTGGGAAGAGCACGCGGGATGAGGATTTGTTCAGAAGCTGACGCTTATCTACGATTCTTGCCGCCTGAACCATCAATATAAGTACTACAATGTTCAGTGGCTTCTATAAAGGTGAATCGTACATAGCTCTGCGTCATCCCATACCTCCTTAACTGACGTGACCCGACCTTTAAGCTAGCTAGCTGCCAGTACTCTCACGAGTCTGTCTTTGCCTCGCAGCAGAATGGACCCTGACCCAGAGGCCTTGAAGGAACTGCCATCACTGGCCACGGTGAAAGAAAAATCTCAACAGACTCAAGACTCGATCTACAACATTCGCCCATGGAATAACAATCATCTGGATCGAGCCATTAGTACTGTGAGTACTATTGGCGAGGATGATGACCCGGGCTTGCGCAGACCTACAGACTTCAAGCAAAGACAGGTACTGCCTGACAGGATTCCAGTGTTCAGAAGCACGCAGGCTAAAACCAGCAGGATTTCTCCGGCAAAATGCTTCTTTGGCTCGCATACCAGTCAATCGGTGTCATATACGGAGATATTGGAACCAGCCCGCTCTACGTCTTTTCGTCTACGTTCACCGAGGCACCGTCTCGCCAAGACCTTATTGGAGTGCTCTCCATTATAATCTGGAGTATTACTATTATGGTGACCATAAAATACATCTTCATTATCCTTCACGCGGACAACGATGGAGAGGGAGGTACATTTAGCACATATTCTCTGCTCAGTCGCTATGTAAGACACACCTCTCTCTGTGCCGGATAAAATTGACCAGCTCAGATGAATATCACTCATCGAGATCCTCGAGAGGCATCCCTTGTGCAGATGAAGAGACACCTGTCAATTGATCTCGAGAGCTCCAGCAGATTTGCTAGACACAGCCTGGAAACAAGCAAGTTCGCGAAGCGCCTACTGAAAGTCGTAGGAGTACTGGCCGTTACGATGGTTCTCGCGGATGGCCTGCTCACTCCCGCTCAATCCGTGCTGGGTGCCGTCCAGGGAATTGAAGTTGTTTCTCCAAACATTTCCAAAGGCACTGTCATCGGGGTCACGGATGCTATTTTGGTCATCTTGTTCTTGCTACAGCCACTTGGTATCACGCGGGTTACGTTCGCCTTTGCCCCAATAGTTATCATTTGGCTTGGATTCAACGCTGCGTTTGGAATCTATAACCTTGCTAAATACGATGCCGGGGTCTTTGTCGCCTTTAACCCCGGTTATGCATTCACATTTCTGATCCGACACGGAGAATCAGGATGGAGAATGCTCAGTGGTACTTTGCTTGCCTTTACCGGAGTCGAAGCCCTTTTTGCCGACCTTGGTGCTTTTAGTCGTCGGGCGATCCAGATAAGTTGGTTATGCTATACATTTCCCTGCCTACTTCTGGCATACATCGGGCAGGCTGCATACATCAGTGTGCATCCAGAAGCATACTCGAATCCGTTCTACAACGCAGCTCCCCCAGGCACCATCTATCCTGCGCTTGTAATTGCCATTCTAGCAGCTATAGTTGCATCGCAGGCAATTATCACTGCTACATTTCAGGTATGAACCTCGCTTTCAAGGTATGACCAGTCTAACACCGTTTAGCTCCTAGCGCAAGTGATGAAGCTCTCATACCTCCCACAATTCAAAGTTGTTCATACATCCGATATATTCCATGGACAGCTTTACATACCGCTTGCGAACTGGCTATTAATGATCGGGACGATACTTGTGGCGTCTATCTATAACAACGTATGTCAATCGGTTCTATGCTCATTGGAGTGCGCTAATGAAGAGCAGACTACATCTCTTGGAAACGCATACGGAGTGTGTGTCATCTTCGTCACCTTCTTCGACACATGCATGGTTGCAATGGTAGCAATGTTTGTGTGGCGCAAGAGCCCTTACCTTGTCTTCCTGCCCTGGCTGACAATTGCTTGCTTCGACGGGGCATACCTATCTTCGGCACTAACAAAAGTCCCCACTGGCGCATGGTTCACTCTCGCCGTAGCCACCATTCTCGCCCTGCTCTTTCTCCTCTGGCGATTTGGAAAGGAGCAGCAATGGTTTGCTGAAGCGGAAGATCGCTTCCCCACATCGCATTTCGTGACCAAAGATCAAGATGGTAGCATTCGCCTTACAGATCGGTTTGATGGTGCACCTTTGAGTACCACTCAGGGCGTGGGGATATTCTTTGACAAAGCTGGAGAGACCACGCCCATCGTCTTTAGCCAGTTCATCCTGAAGCTCACGACTATGTTTGAGACGATCATCTTCTTTCACCTACGACCTCTCGAAACTCCATCAGTCCCTATCGATGATCGCTACACTGTTTCGAAACTTGCAATTCCAAATTGCTACCGTCTGGTTGTCCGCTACGGCTACAATGACGAGATCATTTCCCCGGACCTCGCTAGTACCATCACTGATCAGGTCCGCAAGTACTTGATTGAGCATAGACATACGACTGCTCCGACAGAAGCCAGCACGAGCATAAGTCAGCTGAGCCGGGATATAGGTCAAGATTCGACGAGTGCTGAAGAGTCCCGGACGATCACTAGCCGAGGGAGGCCGGTCGATCCGGTAGCACTGCTGGAGAAGGCTTGTGCACATAACGTGCTGTACATCACTGGCAAGGAGCAGATGAGAGTCAAAAGGGGCACGAACATTTTTAGGCGATTTGTGCTGGAGATCTTCCTATGGATTCGGGACAATACCCGAGCGAAGATTGCTTCGTTGGGGCTGGGAGCCGAGAAGGTGATTGAGGTGGGCTTTTTGAAGGATATATGACCACATAGTCTGTAGTGAGATAACAGCATATCATATGATTTATCGATATCTCATCTATACTCCTATGATCCACACAGATATTTCTTTAGATCTTCATCCACGTCATTCATAAGCTGTTGATAGTATACAACACGTGACTGCCCCTCGCGGGATAACGTCATCGGGTGCGTCATTGCCGCAGGGAATCACAGGATGGAACAATGCAATTCAATACGAATCCGGAAATGCCAGGTGCATTCATCCATAGTTAATGAGAAGTAAGACTTTTGAGGGGTAGTTGTGTAACATCACCGGTGTACACACAATATGTAGAGCTCTTTATACCAGGCACTTGAAATCTGTGCCCCTCAAATTTTACAGATTATGTCTACTTGTTGGCTGGTGACAAGATTTCTTCATGTAAATAATATCATAATTCATACATTCAATATAACAAATAAGACCATAGAAGTAATCTAAGCTCCCACAAAGTAGTCATACGGCCGGACCAGTTCCCGTTCTAATAACCTTTGTTTACTGGATCGAGACTTCGCTGTCTTTCTCGACGTGGATGTGGTCGGTGGACTCGAGGGTGGAGACTTGCTCATCGTCGTATTGAACACTATAGAATCAATAATTAGTTGATTATGCAAAAGATAGTAAGCTTGACAGTGGGGAAGATGTTCATACACGAATCCCTTGACCAGAGCAAATTCCTTCACGATCTTGCCTCCGTTGTCGGTGGCGGTCTTCTTGGCCCTACACACAAGTATTAGGACCAGGCTTTTTCTGGGTAAACTATGGTATATCTCACTTCTCAAGCTCCTCAGGGGGAGACTCCTTCTTGAGGCTGACCTGTAAATTAAGAAATTCGTTAGCATTTAGCTAGAGACGGGAGTGGGACGGGACAGGACAACAAACGAACCATGTACTGGTGAGGCATGTTGGCGGTATATTTGTTTTGACGAAGAGAAGTAGTTCTTGAGTGAGAAAGTAATCTGTGAATCTTTGACCTGAAAATGTTGATGAAAGATGTAAGATGAGTTGCCCGATGTGGGACAGGGGAGGGTTTATTTATACTCTGCGGCTAGTAGTAAGAAGTAAGTAAGAGTTAGGCACCTGCGGGGGTCGATCTCACGCCCTGATAAGGGGACCGAGGGGTCGGACTAGTAGGGACCAACCAGTGCACACCACTTTGGGTGCAGTGCAGGATCGATGATGTCTATGCAGACAGGGATTAACGGAGTACAGTTAATGTGGCTGGAGAGTGCATGCAGATAGCTACGTCGCATCACAAATGGCTACATTTCATATTCTTGGCGAATATTGGTTGTATGGGTGAGTCAACTGGCGAATCTCCGGCAGCACGTGAGACGGATCCCCCACGGAGTCCGGCTTGTGAGGTCATTGACTGCTGTGTCTTGCAAGTCGCCATGGCCAACTTCTACCATGGCGGTAAGACGAGCCCTGCAGACTGTGTCTCGGGGTGCTAGCCTTCGATATCATTGTTTCTCAACCCTTCCAGCAAGGTCCTTTTCTTCGTCACATCTCGTGCAGACGACTACATCCCCACGGCACGCGTTTGCCTACGGCGCCAATGATGAAGTTGCACGTCTCGCCGCCAGTCGTCGCCGACCATTGACTCTAGCAGATCTGCTCAAGTATGCAGCATGCGTTCAACACTATTATCGATCTGGGGATAATTGCTAACTTGAATAGACATGGGCGTCCGCCCCTGTGCAAAGATGCCCTCCTGGCCTCGGCCAACTTCACGCTCTCCCTTCTTCCGGCCCGCCTAGCGTCTCGTATCGAGGCTCTCCGCAACCTCCCTTTCATCGTCGTATCGAATCCGCATGTATCCAAGATCTATAACAACTACCTACACTCGCTCTCGACACTCCTGCCATATCAGCAACGCCAGGTCACGACGCTAGAGGAGGAGAACCAATTCGCAGAGGTACTCGCCGATCTCGTGCATACGCATACGAACACCATTCCCATTCTCGCCCGCGGCTTTCTCGAATGTCGCCGATACATCGATCCCACTGAGGTGACTCGGTTCCTGGACACGCATCTGCGCGCCAGAATCGGCACGCGGCTTATAGCAGAGCAACACTTGGCGCTGCACTTTGCCTCCCAGCCGGTCCGTGACGATCCATCTGAACAACAAGAAGCACCGAAGGATGCTGCACCATCAAACTACATTGGAGTCATTGATACCGCGCTGCAACCCGCCCGCATAGTCAAGTCGTGCGAGGACTTCGTGGGCGAGATCTGCGAGCTGAAGTATGGGGTCCGTCCACGGTTGAATATCGGCGGACAGCCGGACGCTTCTTTCGCACATGTGCCGGTCCACGTGGAGTATATTCTTACGGAGTTGCTGAAAAATGCTTTCCGGGCGGTTATAGAGTCCGGGAATGGGAATGAGCCCATCGAGGTGACCATTGCTGCGGCACCTGATGTTCCTGCCAGTCCGGTACATGATCCGAAGGCGAAGGAGAAGTGGAGTCACTCCGATTCGGATACTGGATTTCACATGGACACCGTGGTGGGAACGGCGGATGCCAACGAGTCGATCAAGTGTTGGTCGCCGTCGCAGCAGAGCATCACGATCCGCATTCGAGACCGGGGTGGAGGTATCCCTCCGGAGGTGCTGCCGAACATCTGGTCCTACAGCTTCACTACCTTCTCCGATTATGGTATGAACGGGTCGGAGAATGGCAGCATGGACGCTCTAAACACGATATCCGGGAGCGGGGGCCACTTGAGCAGCATCGCCGGGCTGGGGTATGGGCTGCCGCTGAGTCGGGCATATGCAGAGTATTTTGGAGGGAGCATTGCGGTGCAGAGCTTGTGGGGATGGGGAACAGATGTATACTTGACGCTCCAGGGAGTGGCCATGCCATCTTGTGTACCGCAACATTGATATACCACTAATCTAACGAGGGCCGGAACCAATCTAATACCACTTACTATATCTCATTCCCAATCCCGAAATATCACCTACTGCTCATAGATGTGTCTCTGACCTCGCCAGCAGATCCACCAACTCACAAACCCTAGCATCATCCCTCTCCACCACCTCCAAAATCCTCTGAATCTCCTCCTCCTTAAACATCAACCGCATATTCCTCACAAACTTCCTCCTAACCTCCTCCCCCGTCCTCGGATTCCTCACATGCCCAACCGGAAACTCCACCAACACCTCCTCCAACACCCGCCCATCCTTCAACCTGACCACCACCCCAGCAGCAATACTCCTCTTCCCAACATCCAAATAATCCCTCGTCAACTCCTCATCCTCCTTCACCACAATCCTCCCCCTCAACTCCTCCACCCTCCCATCCCCCACCCACCCCCCCTCATCCCCATAATCCTCCACCTCAATCCCCCTCCCCTTCACCATCGCAACCGCAACAACCCACTCCAAACAATGATCCCTCTCCGCCGCACACTTCAACTCCTCCCTCCCCGGCCTAGAAATAATATACTTCGCCGCCCAAGGCACCCTCACCACCACCTCCTCCACCTCCTCCCACACCACCCCCGGCTCGTTCTCCATCTGCCCCAAAACAGCCTCAACAGCCGCACACCCATGTCCCTCCACCGGCATAATCTTATACATCACTCCTTCCACCCCCCTTCCTTCCATCTCCCCAAGCTTACTTACAAACTCAAACTCCCTCCCCCCAAACCTCCCATCCCTGAACCCGCCCCCCTCATGACTCAATACACTCCCCACACCCCTCATCGCCTCCCCGCTCCCATCATCCCTATCCGCCCTGAACACCAACGCAACCGCCCTCGCCGCCGCATCAGCAGCCGCCCATCCCTTGCGAGGCACAGTGCACGGGTGTGTGCGATACAAGCGACTCGGTCCCGCGTCCAGCCACACATGGGATAGAACACTCTGCGTCTGTGTGGCAGAATGCCCCATCATCCACGAGCAGACGGCCGCTGAAGCCAACTCGACGAGAATGACATGGTCGAGGTTGTGTGCGTGGAAGGCGTTGAGCGCTTGGTAGTGTGTTTGGATCTCGTAGGATTTGGTTATTGCAGAGAGAAGGGTGGAGATTGTTGGATTCGTTTTAACATTGGAATATTTAGGGTGGCGGCTTAGGTAGTCGGATGTCGCGAGGAGGGCGGCGATGTTGTCTGTTCATTTAGTTTATTAGTATTAAGGAATTGGTGGTGAGGAATAAGAGGTAAGGGAAGTACCTACCCGATGGATGTCCCCATTCCATCCCCCAACTCGCATCGTTGTGGTCTAGGTAGCGGATTAAGACGCCTAGGTCGAAGGTACCCTTTACTGGGTCTACGGTGTGAGAGGTACCCGGGACGGGGAATCCGTGGGGGACGGTGGTGCCGGGGATGATGGGGCCCAGGAGGGCTCGTGCGGAGGGGGATTTCGAGGCGGTTTCGATGGCGCAGGAGAGGGCGTCGAGGAGGGCGGTTCGGGCTGCGGTGTGGTGGGTGGTAGAAGTGGTGGGAGAGTGGGTGTAGGTTGTTATGTCGCGGAGGGGGAGGTCGTATATTGGTTCTTGCGGTGGTTTAGGTTCATTCATTTTGGGTGGTGGGTAATGTTGAATTAGTTACTGAGGGATGGGAATGAGGTAATGTCCTGGGGAAGGTATAGTATTTATCCAACTGTATGACTATCCAAACAAGCTAACACTATGCTAAAGTCGTACATGTCCAATATATCGCTAGTAGATAATGGTCAAATCAAAATCATCCAAAATACCAAGCAAGTATGCTACTATACTAAAAACCACCCGCTCCTCTGACCCTCTGCACCGCTCCTACTGCTCCCCGTGCCCAGCTGAAGTGTCCCGGGTCTACGCCAATCGATCCCACGGGGAGATCATTGGTCGTTGGATCATGCCAGCAACCGTCTTCAGGGCTGACGCCGCCGTAGTACGCCGTGTTCTGGTTCCGGTCGATGGCTTCACGCCAGGCGCGGCAGACGAATGGGGAGTCCAGCAGGAGATTTACCTCCTGGCTGTGGTAGAAGGATTGGGTGTCCAGGTTTCCATTACCTGCATCTTGTCAGTTTTCACATCGCTTTAAAATATTGTATTGGAACGGGTTACCTTGAATAGCAACCTTCTCATCCACAATCATCAACTTAATATGACAACTCCTCCGCTTAAACTTATTATGAATCGGCCGGACCTGATCCTTCGCCACATAATTAAAGATCCGCAGACGGAATCGCTGCTCGTCCGTGTCTAGCGCCTTGTACATTCGGTGCGCAACCATCTCGTTCGTCCCATTCTGGAACGGCAGTAATTCGCCGGCGTCGTTGTACCCCAGACACAAGTAGCATGTGACGGTGACGTCGCGGGTCTTGACGGCCTCGATCAGAGCCTGGACGATGGGCTCGGCGTTCATGTTGGGCGTTTGGATAAAGATGGATTCCTGCGCGTTATTTATTGCTGCGAGAAAGCTGCTGTTCTGTGGCGTGTGGATGCTGCTGTGGTTGGGGGCGCCCCAGGGTTCCCGGTTGATGACGGCCATGGGGAAGGGATCGTGTGGTGGGAGGACGACGTAGGGCTGCATGATGAGTTCTTGGTCGCTTTCGGGGGCGTCCGCAGACATGTCAGTTTGGATTGTGGTATCTATTCATTGAAGATTAGTTTCTGGCCCTGCATGGATCTGTAGCGCTAGTGGTTGCGGTGCATGCATACTTAAGCGACGAGTCACAGCTTGCGTTCTGGTCTCTCCCTCCCGTGGTAACAGCAAACCGTTCATGCGCTGGGCCTCAGCCCGAATATCCGGGTCATAGTGATGTTCGTCAACAGTAAGTTCTGGGAGAGGCCCCGGGTCTGGAGCATCATAGTCTGGCTGCTGCGAGGCGTGACAAGGAATGGGAGCCCCCGTGGCGGGCGAGTCCAACATGGGCAGTGGGGGTTCGAGAGAACGACCCCACGAAATCAACGCCGTATCATACAACCCATCCACAATGGGTCCCTCGACATGAATCATCATCTCCAGGTTGTCGTTATCCTGCACGTTACTGCTCTGCAGCAGTCCAATTCGCCGATCGATTACCATGAATTTGGCGTGAAAGGTCCCGAAGATAGGTCGGTGGTAATTGACGACCTGCAGGTCGATGTTGGGGATCTCATGAGCCGCAGGAAGCTGCACCTTTTCGCTGGTGTATTTCTTCTCTGGCACTGGGAGGTGGTTCTCGAACAGCTGCTGCGGATCTCCGCGATCATAGACCATCTTGACAATCACTTTCGTTCCACGCTCACCGGCTCGTCGGGATAGCTCTCGGAACGCATTGGTTACCAATGTGGAGGCATCCGAGTGAATCCAGAAATTCGTCGCCAGGAACACTTCCTTCTCAGCTCGTACAATGCAATTGGCCATGTGGCGACAGATATCAGGCAATGGGGCGATAATAGTCAGAGGGACTACGCCGTGGCTGCCCATCAGTGGCGGGGAGACTACCCCGGACATGGGATTCTTTTCCAGTGCGCAAAGCGCATCGTGGTAGATCTGATTCCTGTCAGGTATGTCTCTCCAAAGAAGAAAGTGATAGTATTAATTGATTGATTACCTTCAAGAAAAGGTCGCTGGGTTGAGTACTGCCCCAGTTACCACACTGCAGAACCTTTCGCAGTTCATGGTCGTCCTTGTCGACCGACTCGTTCGAATCAGATTTGTGAGACTTTGACTTCCGATCATGATATAACTTTTGGAATAGCTTAGTGGGCGATTGCGATGGATCCTGCAAAAGCTCTGAGGTGACGGTCTTCTCGTCATGACAGAGCTCATACACAGTGTCGGAGAGCATGGTGGTTCGCACTTGATTGGCACTTTTGGGCTGACGAAGAAACCAGAAAATAAACGAAGCCAAACTCAAAGAATACACGGCGCTGACGAGTTTAAAAAGGGGTATCCAGGTGGATTCGCTGGCGGGACCCCAGGCCACTGGCGCGACCATGACTATTAATATTAATATTAATATGAAAGGATGGCTGCCTGCCTACGAGATGACGTATTTGGGGGTTATTTACCGGTCAGCATTCAGATTCTGGATGGCCATGGGATAATATAACTATTAATTGGGGCCATTACTGCAAATGATGTGGTGAGCGCATCCCTTGAAAACCGCAAGCAACTGGCGAGGGACGCGGCCACGACGTCATGCGGGCTGACGATAACCAGTGATAATCAATTGAGAAACTGGCCGATGAGCAGTGGAACTGTTCTAGTAAGATTAATCGGTGGATGGATCCACCAACTACCAGCTTGGCTCTGAAACAAGCTCCTGTCGGAGAGAACTGGGCAGAATAGGGCTGATCGAATACTCGTGATACTGGGCATTTTTGATCCCATTATTGTTGTTGCTGCTGATCGGCTTCCGGCACATAGTCGAAAGATGACCACCTCCACCCTAAATTCTCAGCTCCGCGCCATGATTGCACCTTGCAGCTCAACTATGGGTTCCACCTCATCGTGCCAACCTTATTGACGAACTACTTACCCCGTTGGGTGATTACTCAGTGAAAGCCGTTAACCTCGGTGTTAAACTGCACTTTCTCCTCACCAGTTCGGACTTGCCCCCGAGCCTGTCCTTTATTAAGCCGGCTTTATCAATCTATCCCCGAATTGTTGTATCCCCCTTCCTTTACTCCGCATTGCTCTCGGTCAACTCAGTCTATCTCAATTGCGCACCCTTAGATTACAGTTGTTGACTGATTGCGACCATGTGAGTCACTACAATTTCTCAATTGGCCTTTCTTGCTTGTTTCATATTCATTGACAGTCTCCAGGGTCTACACAGCATCCTTTGCCTTCTTCGAGGCACTCTGGGAGGTACTGTCCCCATCCACAAGAGAACGTCGGTCAAGCTAACCTTCCAGGCTGGGGTCTCCCATGTCTTTGTCAACCTTGGCTCTGACCACCCCTCTATTCTCGAGGCTATGGTCAAGGGCCAGAAAGAAAAGCCCGATGCCTTCCCAAAGATCATAACCTGTCCCAACGAGGTGAGTCGATCAATGCAATCTCGTTGTGGATCTCGACCGGACACTAACCCCGCATGCCTCCTTGGCAGATGGTGGCTCTGTCTATGGCCGACGGCTATGCCCGCTTGACCGGGGAACCTCAGTGTGTGATTGTTCATGTCGATGTCGGTACCCAGGGACTCGCAGCTGCTATCCACAACGCATCTTGTGGCCGAGCCCCCGTCTTGATCTTCGCCGGTCTCTCCCCGTATACCATTGAAGGGGAAATGCGTGGTTCGCGCACAGAATATATCCACTGGATCCAAGATGTTCCCGACCAGAAGCAGATCGTCTCACAATACTGCCGATATGCCGCGGAAATCCGATCTGGTAAGAATATCAAGCAGATGGTCAACCGCGCTCTTCAATTCGCTACGAGTGATCCCAAGGGACCTGTCTATCTGGCCGGTGCACGAGAGGTCATGGAGGAGGATATCACTCCTTACTCTCTCAATCAGAGTCACTGGGCGCCAGTCTCCCCATCTGCTCTCCCAACCGAAGGTGTCGAATTGATTGCATCAGAACTCGCAGCTGCGAAGAACCCCCTGGTCATTGTCGGTTACTCTGGCCGGGAGGTACGAGGTGTCCACGAGTTGGTCACTCTCGCCAACACCTTCCAGGGCATCCGCGTCCTCGACACAGGCGGCTGTGACATGTGCTTCCCTGGCGACCATCCTGCGTGGCTAGGCATGCGTTTTGGTGTTCATGATGCCATCAAGTCTGCCGACTTCATCCTTGTTGCCGACTGTGACGTACCTTGGATCCCGACGCTCTGCAAGCCTTCCGACTCTGCCCGCATCATTCATGTCGATGTCGACCCCCTCAAGCAGCAGATCCCTGTTGCCTATATTCCCACTATAGCGACCTTCCGCGCCGAATCGGCAACTGCTTTCAAGCAGCTCAACGAATATGTTGCCTCCAACCCCTCCATTCAGCAGACAGTCCAGTCAGATGAGAACCGTGCTCGTGGCAAGCGCCGTGCAGAGGTTTTCCAGAAGACACGCCAAGCTATCTACAACCTCGCCCGCTTACCTCCCGGCGGGGATGTCGCTCCCCTCAATGCCAACTATCTCATCAGCCAACTACGCCAGTCCTGCCCATCGGATACCATCTGGGCCATCGAATCCGTAACTCTCACTACCCACGTGGCCGACCAAATCGCCCCTACCCTACCGAAATCCTGGATCAACTGCGGTGGTGGTGGACTCGGCTGGTCCGGTGGCGGTGCCCTGGGCATCAAGCTCGCCACCGACGCCAAACACGGCGGGACAAACAAGGGCAAATTCGTCTGCCAGATCGTTGGCGATGGCACCTATCTCTTCTCTGTTCCAGGGTCTGTTTACTGGGTTGCTCGTCGCTACAACATTCCCATCCTTACGATTGTGCTCAACAACAAGGGTTGGAATGCCCCTCGGCGCAGTATGCTCCTCGTCCATCCGAACGGCGATGGATCCCGTGCTACGAACGAAGACCTCAACATCTCGTTCGCCCCGACTCCAGACTATCCGGGTATCGCGACAGCTGCATCTGGCGGTACCTTCTGGGGTGCCCAGGCTGCTAATGTTGCTCAGCTGAGGAAGCTGTTACCTGAGGCTATCAAGAGTGTGCAGAATGGTACCACGGCGGTCTTGGAGGCGCAACTTGATGGAACGAAGGGCAAATATGTCGCCGCGAAGCCTTCGCTGTGATGTTGCCTTAAACATATCATTACGCTTGTCACGTCTATATGAGTATTATGATACATGATACAGTCTTTTGCGCAAGACTGATGCCGCCTCCGATCAAGACAGATAGCAGAGACGAAAATACTCTCATACAATACAATGAACAACCAGATACACATGCACATTGATCAGATGAGTAAGACTACTAGTAGCATTCAGTAGACAGGCAGTAGACAGGCAGTGGCCTGCTCTATAATCCGAACCCCCATGCAACGCCACCTCGGAGAAATACCTTAGACCAAGTACCTCTTCGTACACAGCCGATCCTCTCCAACCGAGTACCTAGTACTAAACTCGATTAATAACGCACAAAGCGACCAAATATCCCTTCTGATTGGATCAGACCGCCCAACGGGAACTAAATCTCCGTTACCGGGACTTGACTTCCAGCGCTTGGACTTCAATCCTCGGAGATCTGCGAAGCCTCGGGTTTCTGTCCGGGGGATGGACCTCGCGCAATTTACCGATTTGTTAGTCCTTATAGACATAGTGGTGTGTTTCAAACCCCACCTCCTTAATCCTGGATGGGTCTCAATGATGAAAAAGAATGCTCGAGGCAGTAAGTATTTAATTATTTAGCTTTCTATAATTGGAGCGACAGAACATGTGGAGCTATATTCATGATGTCTTTTTTGGAAGAGGGCCCTGACGTTGGTAGGATTTGAATAGATGCCTGAGACTGATATATTGGCTCTACAACCCAGGAGTGGCAATTGATACGGAGGATATGAATACTATTGGGTCAGTTATGTCTCGAAGGTTCGTCATACTCTTAGACGTGTTAGTTAAAATGCCTGTTTAGGTGGGCTTTCATCTCAAGTACAATACTATCGAGCTCAAGGGAATACCGGAGGTAGTCTACGGTATAGTAGTTAAACAGCTCTTACGTATCAAGGTTCAATCAATACAAAAGCAAAAGCAAGTAGATTCACCTCATTGAAAGTAACATAACAAATTGTGTAACAATCTCGGTTAGTCGAAAAGCATGCAGTACGATACCCATTTTGTGTTTCCCACCAGTTTCAGGTCAAAGCAACGCCCCTATTAAGCAAATCAACGCCTTTCAATATTGATCGTTTCCCAGCTGCATTTCCTAAACAACATCACAATCCTTGAACTTGCTGAGCTTGAACAACCTTCTTGCGTTGTCCCTGCCAACACGAAGATATCCGTCCCGGCCACCCAGTGCCTCCTTGATCTTCTCCTCATCATCATCGTACCACTGGCAGCCATGCTCCATTCGCTCGTAAGGGAAGTCAACGCTGAACATCATTCGCTCATCGCCGAGCCACTCGTACAGGTAGCGCAGGTTCTGGGTGCTGAAATGTCCACTGGTGGTGATGTAGATGTTGCGCTTGAAGTAGTAGAGGGGTTCCTTCTGGCAAACAGTATCTCCGTTCTTCTCTGCCAGCGGCCGTGTCACTCCCTTGACCCAGTGGTCCATTCGCCAGAAGTCAAATGGGATGCGTTCGCCCATGTGTCCGATGATCACCTTCAAGTTGGGGAATCTATCGAACACGCCGTTGACGATAATTCCCATCAGGTGCAATGCAACTCCGTTGCAGTAGCTCTGGGGTGGCCCGATGAGATACTTGCGGTCCTCGTAGGTCTGCTTATAGAGTTGGGTATCCCGCAAGGGTGCGGCAGGATGAAGGTAGACTGGGACGTCCAACTCCACAGCCACTCTCCAGAACTCATCGTAGTCGGGCTGATCGTAAAACAGAGGCTGGTCATCGTCTCCCTCCCCGGTATGTTGAACATCATTCAACAAGGCTCCGTGAAAGCCCAGCTCCTTCACGCAGCGGCGAAGTTCATGTCCCGCCTGTCTGGGATCATGCATTGACAGAGCTGCGAATGCTCCCAATCTATCACGGTGGTCCTTGATCTGATCATGGATGTAGTTGTTTACATCGCGGGCCCGTTTCTCCGCCTTGTCCTTTTCGGTGATGCCCTGGATACCCGGGACGGTCAGGGAGAGGATGCTGTATCCAATGCCGTTCTGGTCGGACAGCTGCAAGCGTTCGTCCGTGATAGACACGATCTGACGCTTGTAGCGTTCAACATCTTTGGGGGCGATGTAGAGGGCTGCCTGGGCATCGATCTCCTCATCCATGCCCTTCACCTCAAAGGCTTCTTCGAGAGCGACCTTTCCACGCATATTGAATTATTGGGTTTGTTAACTTGTTCAAGCTTTCTAGTGAGATGCAATAGATATGTGTCAAAGTCGAAAGAAATTAAGTTATTAGGTATAGAGTAGATGATGCTCTTTGATTGAGGTGATCCTCTGTCCGACTGGTTGAGTCTTTGAGGGGGTTTATGTACTAGCTGCATCGCGGCTCAACCCATGGTAAATACCCCCATAATGTTCGGTGACAGAAGGTTCCCCGCAAACATTCCCCTCCGTAGCATTGGGTTCGAGATGGCCGGTACTCACCTTGAATTGCGGTGGTGGAGAGGGGTTTCAGAGGAGTATTGATTCCAGATGTCAATTTGACTTTCCGGTAACTGTTCCAAGACCTCAATTTCGGGTAACTGTTCCAAGACCTCAACGCCTATAACATTGAATGTTGTTTGGAGTCGGTCTAAGTTGAGAGTTATGTATAGCAAATGTCATGAGGGGGCTTCCTGTCATACTTATTTCATCCGAGTTCATCGCTGATGAGACATTGATCTAGACCTGGGTGTGGCAGCTGTGGCCTCACCCGGCTAGAATCGGATGATGGGAAGTGGCTTGTGATGGCTTCAGGGAGGGGAATACAACAAGAGATCTTGATGATCTCAGCGTGATCATGGTATATCCTCTTCTGTATTGGAATTGGCCAAGGGATAGTAGCTGGCGTTGTCCCCAGCTGGGAAACCACAAACGACATTTGAGCAGATTTAGTCCCCGAAACTAGAAGGGCAATAGCCCATGATACGTCACATTGAAGAGCTAGATCGCTCTTTCCAGGTAGAGCTGTAACGACTGTTGTAATTTGCTCTGATGTATAGCCTGAAAATTATGTTGAAGGAATTCATGAGACTTACCTCGAGCCAGTCCCAGCCAGCTCCAGGATTCGTCACCTACCGAGTATCCCACACTGAGAGAAATATAAGGATCGTGATGGTAGAGCTCCTCCTGACGCAACTGTCGAGGCTCGTATATTAACAAGAGAAATACGGAATTATGTTATCGTGTAATCTGAGGACATACGTTGCTCAGTAAACTTTCGTAGTGGTATGTGGGTGGTCCGATGGAGAGAGAGCTACACAAACCCGCGTCCTGTTTGCATCAGATTGTGTACATTCGAGGAACTTCTGTTTAAGCTCAAGAGGCATCGATAGTGGAGGGCACATCGGCAGAGTAATAGTGTGTTCCTGTAATTCTTCATTAGTGGTGAGCACAGACTCATGCTTTTCTCCTGCCAGAAACCATATGAAAGAGGGGTAGACCCAACAAATGCAGGCTTACCACGTAAATCCCCTCCTCTAAACTTTACGAGACATGGCTGTCACACCAGTAGTAGTAGCTGTGGCTCCATCTCTTCAGGTCAGACGTGTACACAGGTTAGTCATTAACTCGTGGGTAGGCAGTAGTAGACATCGTGATAGTTCGTTTCCATTGCCTATTCGGGGACAAGACCAAGATCTTATCGGGTTGATAAGCAAGTCCGATGCCGGCGATAGCCTTATCTAGGCGCGGGGTTGTCACCCGAGCGGTAATTTAATTTCCCATGCATTCTTGCTGTTTGTCTGGCAGCAACAGTTGTTGGTCCTTGCTTCAGCTTGAGCTTTCCCCTCATTCTCATCAGGCCAAGTCGGATCACAATAACGATTACTCGATGTCCCACCAAGCTATCTGGTACCGACCAATGGCTCTTTGCTTGAGAAGCAGTTAGAATGAAGTTGTCTTTAGTACCTTTGCAGGCCCAACCATACGGAGACGGTATCGGGAATACCAATTACGTTATCGCCGCCCGCCGCGCCCTGTGAACGACAGCGTCACATCGCATCGGTTTGCGGCATCCTACAGCGAAATTAGATAACGAAAACGCGGTGAAGCTCCTCCATGGCATCTGATTGCTTCTGCCTTCCTTCCATCAGCAATGGCGCCCCTTTTTTGCGTGCCTCGTGGATGAATCCGGTCCCCATCGACCCAATGATGCATTACCGGCGGAACCGGTCCGCCCACTTAAGCGGAGAAAAAAGCGGACGCCTCTGCGTGACTCGATTCTCCCTCTGAGTTTCGCCATCAGTTCGCCTGCATTGTGAATTTCTCTCTCAATCGTCTACCTTGCTACACTGACTTCCGTGTAGACTGTGTGCATACACTCACCTGCTTTCTATATTCACCAATTTCACTACGTGCAATCAGACCCCTGTCTCGAGAATGAGCCCTCCCGTCGCCGTGGACAATGACTCAAACAACGTGGGCTCGGTTGCCGCAACCGGCCCATTGACAGTCGATGCCATCCCTGCCCTGAGAGCCAAGAGTGCAAAGATTCCTACCGGTGTTGCTCCTGCTACGAACAGTGACATGTTCAAGAGCCCGGTATGTTATCTTCTCGCCTTCACAAACCGACAATACTCTGTGGCGAAAGACCGACTGACCTTACTGTTCTTTCATTTAGCACTGCTTCACCAAGCCTCAATCGAAACGCTGGGATCGTAAGTCGTTCGATTGCCTCCGTGTCGGCCAATCACTAATTCCTTGCAAGATATTTTCTCCATCGAATCCAAGTCCCGGAAGGTTCGTCCGTTTATACACGTCGTTGCGGTGTACATGGATACTGAAGCTTTTGTTAGAGTTCAACCTTGAAGGGTGCTGCGCGGTACCTGAAGAACCCCGGATTGATCTCTCTGGGTGGCGGCCTCCCCTCTCCGGAATACTTTCCCATTGAGCAGCTCTCCGTCAAGGTCCCCAACGCCCCTGATTTCACCCCGGAGGCTATTCAGAATTCCGGTGCACTTCTGACCGCGAATAAGGGTGACGTGCGCACCGGAAAGAGTCTTTACGGTTAGCTGCCTCCAGCCCCCGCGCGTTAAGTTTCATACTAAGTAACCATATGATTAGACTTGGAGGTTGCCCTTAACTATGGCCAGGCTTCGGGAACTCCCCAGTTGCTTAGGTTCGTGACTGAACACACCGAAGTATGTGGAGGCAATACGACCAAGTTTTGGCATGTGTGACATGGACTAATCGCTACTAGCTCATTCACAACCCTCCCTATGCCGATTGGCAATGCTGCTTGACCGCCGGTAGCACGTATGCGTGGGACACGATCCTCCGCATGCTTTGCAACCGCGGGGACTACATTCTGATGGAAGAGTACACTTTTGCGAGTGCCCAGGAGACTGCACTTCCGCTGGGACTGAAGGTGGCGCCGATCAGAATGGACGGGGAGGGTCTTTTGCCCGAGTCCCTTGATGAGGTTCTGAGCAACTGGGACGAAGCCGCCCGGGGTGGTCCCAAGCCTTACGTGCTGTACACCATCCCCACTGGTCAGAACCCAACTGGTGCTACTCAGTCTGCGGAGCGGCGTAAGGCCGTATACAAGGTCGCCCAGAAGCACGACGTGTACATCGTGGAGGATGAGCCGTACTACTTCTTGCAGATGCAGCCCTACGCTGGTGCTGACAGCGAGCCCGTCCCGCCCCCTGCGACCCACGAAGACTTCCTCAAGTCCCTTGTGCCATCCTACCTGAGCCTCGATGTCGACGGACGTGTCCTTCGCATCGAGTCATTCTCCAAGGTCCTTTCTCCTGGATCTCGTGCTGGCTGGATTGTCGCTGCGGATCAGGTTGTGGAACGATTCATCCGAAACTGCGAGACCTCGGCCCAGAACCCTAGCGGTATCTCCCAGCTGATCTTCTACAAGCTTCTCGATGAGCACTGGGGTCACTCTGGATACATTGACTGGCTGATCAACCTGCGCATGCAGTACACTGGCCGCCGTGACACGATGATGCATGCTTGTGAACAGTACCTGCCTCGTGAAATTGCTCAGTGGATTCCCCCTGCAGCAGGCATGTTCGTAAGTACACATAATGGCTGCTATAACTCTCGAGTGAGACGATAAGCTAACACACCGATAGCACTGGATCGAGGTTGATTGGAAGAAACACCCTGGCTTGGCTTCCGGCAAGACTCGTGAATCCATTGAAGAAGAAGTGTTCCTCGCTGCCATCGACAACGGCGTCCTTGTCTCTCGTGGCAGCTGGTTCAAGGCGTCTGGAGTCAACGAGGAGAAGATGTTCTTCCGCGCTACGTTCGCTGCCGCCAGCTCGGAAGGCATCACTGAGGCTATTCGGCGGTTCGGTGATTCTCTGAGACTCCAGTTCGGTCTGTAGAGAGCGGTTGACTTCTTCAAGAAGATGTAAATACGAAAGAAGTAGATAACCCCATCCTAATTCTAGCGTGAAATCGGTTATAGAGTAAACAAATTGAATTATTGTTTTGTCACAGTATAGTCCCCCTTTAGTACAAAGCAAGATTATAATGGAATGACACTCGTATAAAAATTTCCTCTAATCAATAGCATTTAAAACCCCCAAGCTTCATAATATCTCATCTTTGCGCAGCATTAATTTATCACATTGGTAGAAACCAAAGCCATCGGAACCGCGTGAAAACAATATTCCGCCGGTTGATCCACCCACCAGCGTGACACTATCCCGAACGAACGCTCTGGAACTTTAATCGAACGTTTGCCCCAAAACCCTCCATCGACTGCCTTAGATTGTCGATATAACTATCTAACGAGAGAGGAGAGACGATGTATCTTGTTTTTTATTATTGATATTATTTCATCCAGCTCTTGATACCCCTTAGACTTTCTTCTCTTTCCGTTTTGCCGTTGCCCTGATCCCGTTACCCCTGCATTGACGAACGACCGGTTTCTTGTTCGTTGTCTTGTGGTAGACCAGCTGGCTTGGTTCTGGGATTATTGTGTGCTTGTTGTAGGTGAGTGGTCTTGTGGTTTTTGATAGATAGCAATAGAGGGTTGTGTTTTGTGTCTTTTGGTGGTCGAATTGCTTGCTGAACAGCTGTTCGTTGGATTTCTTGCGTTGGTTTCTTAGTGTCACGTGATGGGTATGAGGCGGTTAGGATGCAAGATGCCTAACTAGTCAAGCTGGGTCCTGGGCTCAGTGGCTATTTTGTGTCTGCATCTGAAGCCAATCGTGATCACCGTCTCCATTTTGCGTGGCTTGAATAGTGTGCTCTGTTTTGTAGATACTAGCTGGTGCAGTGCTAACCAGCATGCAGATTATTTCATTGAAGATTCCATTTGTTCCAGCATCTGGCTTCTGGCCTCTCTGTTCATGTCAGACAATTGTGCAGGTGAACTCAAGGTTGTGAACATAGAGAGACTTTCAAATATCGCAGATTGTCACTTCTTGGGTGTACCGAAAGGTGAATCTGATTGGTCAGAGACCTAGCACGTGGCCTGTGTACTTCACCATATATCAAATATCTCGAATTCACTTGAGCTCGACTGCCTAGCACCTTGGAGAACTGGTTTCTGCCTGGCGCTAAACTAGCGTCTTCTTCTTCTTTACATCTCTCACCGCCTTATATTCACGTCATTGTGGGCTTCAGTGCAACACAGCATTTGAGGTGAGTTTGCGCCTGTCCTGGGTGGGCTTTCGCAGTGCTTGGGATCACAGGTCCTCGGGAACAGCACGATGCGTTTCAGTATGTAGCTAACACCTTGTAGTTCACTGGCTGGTTTTCTAGGTTCCTGCAAATCAGCTAACAGTGAGAACCGCCCTCCTGCTCCGTGAATGAGACACGGGACGCTCGGCTAGGGCCTCTCGCAGCATCCGATCCGTTCTATATTGGGATACTCCCATTTTTAGCTTGGATGTAAGTTAGTGAATTGGGCGGTCACTTCCCGTGTCTGTTGTTATTTCTTCGTCTTCTGCCGCTTGCTTCTCCTGCTTGTCTTTCTGCGTCGTGTCATACTCGTCGATGAGCCGTGTCCGTGACGATTTCCTCGTTCCTCGTTATTTCTCTCTCAAAAGTCGCGTTGTTTTCTGCGTGATCCCTGGTAATGGCAGGTCTAAGCTCGTTTGAGCCCTGCGAACGCGCCGACGGGTTTGCATTTTCCTAATTGCTTGGTTATAAATGCTGATCTAGTTGCAGTCCCCAAGCCTGGCAGGAGTATCGCCAGGGGGGTAATCAAGGCAGCGTAGCGGGCCTAGACGGGCATAATAGTAAGTTTCCGTCGAACTTAGACTCGAGCTTGGAAGAGCTAATCATTATATAGGCCCAAAAGAGAGTCTGTTCGAGGACGGAAATAACCGTCGGCAGCGGGGCCTGTTGCATAAGAAGAGCGCGAGTGAGCAAACGGTTTACCGATCTCACCAGCGCTCAGGCAGTAGGCGAGAACGACTGCCATTTTTCGGCAGGAAGGCCACCTCAAAAACACCGGACGAACAATCTCCAGTTGAAACACGTGCCACCAAGGCGGGCGACTCTCTCCGTCGAAGGCGACTCTTCCGTTCGCACACTTACCCTTTTGGTCGCAACTTCCACAAACACTCGCCGCGTACTGGAGGCTCGGACTCCAAGATTGGTTCGGCTCTTCAGAACCTCTTTTGGCCAGGACGGTCCAAGGAAGAAGAGGAAAGACCGGCACCACCAAGATTGACCCTTGCTGACCCGTTCTTAATCAGCGTGCCTCCCCTGACCATTGCTCCCTTATCCACCCACTTCCCCAATTCCTACGAACATCGTCGAGCTCAAGTCATACCCACAGGCTACTACTGGGATCCTTCCTCCCCCCTCTCTCCACCCTTCATCCACACTCCACCTCAATTTCCTCCGGTGAATTTCCATTCCCCTGGAAACCCTCTCGGTCCTCCCATCACGCCTGTCTCTCCTACTGAGTGTTTCCAAGCATTTGATTGTGAGTCTCCAGGTGCCCAACCTACTCTCCCCTCTATACCCTTGGACGCTGGGAATCATCCTAGTCCCGAGACCTTCATCCGGCCCCGCCAGCCTTCTATCTGTCAACAACCAGTTGATTCCCCCATTGGCTTACAAGATCATCCGCTACCCTCAGAGCATTCCGATTCCACCATGGATCCCTCACGTGGATCGCGCTTTCTGGACCCGGCGGTGGCTGCCCTCTCCAAGCATAAGGCCGAAGCCATAAAGCTTGCTCGGGAACAGGGTGTTGCTGTCCGAGAGATGTGCCGCAGAGCCAAAACAAATACACCTCCTTATGAATTCGAGGAGTTGATCGGAAAGGGCTCATACGGACGCGTCTACAAAGGCCACCAGCTTCCCTCCAGTAAAGTCGTTGCCATCAAGGTGATGGATATTGATTCGGTGGACTATCAAACTGTTCGTGACTTCAGAGATGAGTCGATCAAGGACTTTATCCACGAAATTAGGGTGATGAAGCAGGTCAAGGACGCGGGTGCGAGGAACATCAACGAACTAATCGAGGCAATCTCCATCCACTCACAACTGTGGCTGGTTTGCGAATACTGCCCTGGTGGTAGTGTTAGAACCTTGGTGCGTGCATTCCTCTTGCCATTCTCTGCCTTCGTAAGCATATTTTCTATCTGTGTGCTAACGTCATTCTACTGCAGATGCGAGCAACCGGCGACCGGCTTGAGGAAAAGTTTATCATCCCTATCGCTCGAGAGCTTGCTGCTGGGTTACGCGCCATTCATGATGCCGGCGTCATCCACAGAGATATCAAAGGTAGGTAACTACCTTAAAGCTACCGGGCTTGCGACTGACTATCTAAAGCTGCCAATATCTTGATTCACGAGGAGGGAAGGCTGCAAATTTGTGACTTTGGTGTCGCCGGAGTGCTTCAATCTCAGATGGACAAGCGGTCCACTTGGATTGGGACACCACACTGGATGCCGCCCGAGATGTTTGCGACTCGTGGTGAAGCCCACAAGTACGGTAGTGAGGTGAGATCTACGCCTTCAAGAAAACTTTTTCATACTGACTGCTATAGATTGATGTTTGGGCCTACGGCTGTACCTTGTTCGAATTTGCCACGGGCAATCCCCCTAACTCAAATCTTCGCGAACGTATGCAGATCGGCAGACAGATCACTCGCAACACTCCCAAGCTGGACACCGATAAATATAGCGACGGTCTTAAGAGCATCGTTTCATTTGCCCTGGAATCCAACCCGGTCACTCGTCCTGGTATGGCAGATATATTGACACATCCTTACGTTGCTGATACTGAGGACGCATATCCTACTGCGTCCCTCAGCGAGCTGGTCCGCATCTATTATCAATGGTCACAGCGTGGTGGTCAGCGCATTTCTCTCTTCCACCCTGGAGGTGCTGCTGCAGCAGAAATCCCCGGCAAAGAACAAGATTATGAAGAGGACTGGAACTTTAGTACGACAGATGGTTTTGAGCGTCGCTTCTCAGTTATTGATCTTGACCAGCTGGCCGCCTCTCTGGCGGAGATGGAAGATCAAATTAGTCCAACCACGGTGCCTAGCTCGGATCATGAATCATCTGAGGACGGATCGGACAAGGACATGACGCCGGAGGACAAAGCAAACTTTGACGAGCGTGTGCGTCGGGGAGCTGCAGCGATGGAGGGTCTCTTCGATGAAGACAAGCCAAGCTACAAGTATGAAACCAAGAATGACTTCGTCCCAATCGAGCCAAAAGCCCCCACGTCGGATCTTCCGCTTCGCACTGATACCGATCGATCATCAGTCACCTCGACATTTATAGATATTGACATTGGCTCCTTTGATTCTTCACACTATGCTGCCGGAGCAACCTCAGCCCAGCCATTTCAACTTGCCGATGCGGATACTATTCGAGCGAACCGGACGAGTGGGCGTCAGCACCGGAACTCTGTTGAAGGCCGCTCGCGTTCGTCCAGCAGCGGTGTGAGTAGCAACCGGGGCTCCGAAGATATGACATTCCAGCCCCAGACTGGGCCTCGTCCTCCTACAATGGACTGGAAGTTTCCTGTGTTCATGCAACCTCCAACGGAGGAGGCTGAGCCAGCCAGCCCACCAGAACCAGAGACGAAGCCGGCTGAGCCCGACACATCCGATAAACGAGCAACTATGGAATGGACATTCCCCGTCATGACCGCTCCAGCAAATGATGGGGGCGCCAGCAGCGACAGCTTTACGGATACTAGCCAGTA